>NC_067141.1:17888104-19265604 GCF_903995435.1 Acomys russatus
CATGACCCCAGTGGGTACTACCCAAGGGACACGGAAGGGCTGGGGAGGTCTCTAGGGACAATGTCAGCAGCTGAGACTACAGAATACAGCGAGGGTTGCCCAGGGTCCAGGTAGCTGAGGCTATCCAATGGAAGCAGGACAGCCTGTGTGTGGAAGACTGTACCACTGCAACGTCCCACAGGGCAGGGCTGAGCTGAGCAGAGAGAGGCTCTGACTTCATGGGAAGGTTTTGTTCCTGGCTCGTTTATGCCCTAGACTCCATATGATTCACTTTATATGAACAAAACTCAGTCCCATCCAGAATTCCAAGGAGGCACTATCCAAACTGCCCCCCCCCTCTCAAAAATATCAAGCAACCAGGGGACACAAGTCATGGAAAGCAAGGAAAGGCTCAGTGAATCCTTGAAAACTGGAAACGGCCTTCAGGGATGAGTGACACAGCCCTACCCCAGTACAGGAGTCTTGCATCTTGTCTGGGATCAAAGAGCTGGGCCACGAAGTCTGTGTGCAGCAGAGGCTTTTGCCCCTCCAAGGATGGGTGGGGTTTAAGACTCTCAGGTAGGGTAACTTGGAGAACGGTCTCACTCCCAAAGTCAAGGAACTGGACTTCCAAAGGCTCAAACAGGCTTTGCCCTTGGGGACTTTAAGAAAGACACTCCTGGAAAAACAGAGACACAACCCCTCCCCCCCACACTCCCTAAGAATCCTTGAGAAGAAAGGCGGTGGCCAGCGCACAGGGCAATTCAGACACTCTTGTTCTTACAGCACGGGTTTTGTTTAAGGATCTGTGTTTCTATCCTGTTCTGCCGAGTATGTATGTGTTGACGTGTGTTAGTGTGTACGTGCGTGCGTGTTCATGCACATGTCTACCCTACACAGGTGAAGGTCAGAGAACAACCTCAGGTGTCATTCCTCGGATGCTACACATTTTTTTAATTTTTAATATTTATTTTTTTTTTTCATTGTATGAGTGTTGTTGTTTTGGTTTGGTTTGGTTTGGGTTTTTTTTTGTTGTTGTTGTTGTTTTGTTTTTTTGTTTTTGTCTGTCTGTATGTCTGTGTGTCTTGCATGTGCCTGGTGCCCTGAGAGGCTAGAAAAGGAGGTCAGATCCCTTGGAACTGGAGTCACAGATGGTTATGAGGCACCATGTGGGTGTTACGAATTGAACCCCAGGCCTCTGAAGGAGCAGCATGTGCTCTAACCACTGAACAATCTTTCTAGCTGCATCCACCTTTATTTTTTGAGACAGTCTCTCACTTGGCCTGAAAGCTCAGCAAGTAGGCTGGTTGGCCAGTGAATCCAGAGAATCCACCTGTCTCTATCTCTTCAGAGCTGGGATTACAAAACACCACCAACATGGCTTTTTTAGATGGGTTCCTAGTTCTGAACTTGGGTCCCAGTGCTTAATGACTGAGCCATTTCCCAGACCATTGTTTTGCTTGTATTTGTTTGTTTAGCCACACATGGGGCATTGTAGACAGAGCCAGCTTGCCCACTGTAGCATCCTCAATTTGGCTGAAGGGTCGGCATTATGATGTTGCTGCCCTGGGTTTTCCCACCATAGAGCTTAATCATACCGAACCCCTTTCAGCATGTCTCATTGATAAATGGAATTAGAATTCCCACACGGAACTGGAGATCTCCGAGTCAACAGCAAACTTCTGCCACATGAGCTGAGACCAGAAGGTCTCTGAATCGTTTCAAGGGCTGAGAAGAAGGAACCAACGTGACAACTGCACTTAGGGCTGATATTTCCAAACAGCCTTCTAAGGACTTGAGAAGCCCTGAGGTGGTGGAGCTTGGTGTCCCTCTGGCTGCATACACAGCAGTATGTTGATACGTCTCTCCACTTATATTAAAAATATCCTTACTCTCTCTTGTGTTTTTAGAGTATTGTATACATCCTAAGCTAGCCTTGAACTCCTTACGCAATTGGAGATGACCTTAAACTTCTGACCCACCTACCTCCACCTCCCAAGCACTGGGGTTACAGCTGTGCACCACCATATCCCGTGTTCTCAATCTCCTCTCTAAGCTCATTGCTCTACAGAGATCTAGCCCAACTCTCTCAGGCCCACAAGTGTTCTAGGGCTTCTCCTCATTATCCACCATGTCCTCACTCATAAACCACCTGACCACCACACAGATACCCACAGCACTCTGCACAGGGTGAGTGCCATACCTGTGCATCACAAGAAGCCTTCTCCTTCTGTCTCATGGGCCAAGGCCTACAGTATGAAACCTCTCGAGCATTTCCTGGAGGTCAAGAGAGAGAAGTACTTTCCAGAGCTTAACAGGGGCCTACCTCAGATCCTGCTGGACACCATGGGCCCTAACCAAAGGGGTGAATGAATGAAGGGCCCCAACAGTCTGGGTTCAAATCCCAACCGCAGCACTTCCCAGTTGAGTAGTCTCAGAGACAATCTTCTTAATGCCCCAAACCAATAATTACAGACTCAGTTGTGCAGACATCTCTTACAAAGAACAGCCCAATGGTGAGATGTGGTCACCCTATGATCTCTGGCATGAATGGTAACAGGGCTTCAATGGTAGGCTCCCATATCTGGCCTCCTCTTACACCTACTAGAAAGAGGCGACTGGCTAAGAAGGAGCAGCCATGCGCTCAACTCATTAGCCTAGAGTCCTGAAACCTTTCTCATCCAAGGCCACCTGTCTACCCACGGAGCAACTCAGTTTGCCACCTCAGACAGGCTCTTAGGTGGGACATGAGTGAGCATGGAGACAAGAGCCCTCAACGCACAGCCTCCCGGGCCATATCTGTAAGACTGTTCACAGAGTGTGGCAAGAGACAGCTTTGCAGGCAACTCTTGACGATGCTGATGGCCATAAAAGCAAGGAGAAGACCTGGGCGTGGTGGCACAAACCTTTAATCCCAGCACTCAGGAGGCAGTGGCAGGCAGATCTTTATGAGTTCGAGGCCAGCCTGGTCTACACAGCAAGTCCAGGACAGCCAAGGCTACATAGAGAAACCCTGTCTCAAAAACCCACCAAAAAAAGGAAAACAAAATACAAGGATAGGAAGGTGGGGAAAGAAAAGGAAAGCAGAGCAGGGCTCTTTCCAGGCCCCTAGAAGTCAAAAGAATTACACGTGGGATTCCTTCACCATATAGCCAGGGTAGTCCCAGCAGTAAGTCAAAGACAGAAGCTATCAGTGACAAAGTTGAACTTCAAGCTCTATACTAGTGGCTCAAGCTCTGACATGCCTGTAGCAGGCACCTTGGGGAGCCCAACTCCCCCAGTTCAGGCACAAGAACCACACATACTTGGCCAACACAAATTCTGATACATCGACTGTTTTTCAGCTACTCTTTCTTTCAGTTTTCTACGACAACTTTTACAAACCTAAAAATCATATGCGAGCATCCAGATGTCTCCCTGAAGATACTGAGTGGACCTAGAACATGCTCCCATTTGGGGCAACCCTGTCTAGAGGCTGCTGGTAGTCCCCTGACACTGTGTATGTATGTCTTTCTTCTAGGATGGCAAGGCAAGATGTGCCGGAGAAAAGGCATCTCCTCCCCAAGCCTTAAAACCAAAAAAAATCATACTTCATTCTGCTACAAGGGCAAATGGCCATCAGCACATAAAGACCAGATAACGCCTCAGCTACCCCGGGACACACTTTGCCAGAACACAACACCATATGTCCGACAGGACACCCTTCCCAGTGCAAGGAGAGCTATCGAATCCCAGAAAGCAGGCAGAAACCAACCAACAGAGCAGGTCACTCAGGGCCTGGGACAATTTTGGGGAAAACTGCGGCTGGGCTCCCGCACACAGAAACATTCAGGGGTGAAGATAATGTACAGCTCTTGTTAAATATTACACATCTGCTTGCAAATCACGGGTAGGCCTCGTTTTTCTAAACAAAACCGGAGGCGGACTACATTCAGTACTCACGTTCGGTTTTAAGTGAACAGAACAGACCCTCTTCTCATAACCATCCCATGGGAGGGAAGATAAGTCCTGGCAGAAGAAGAGCCAGACACCTTGGTTTTCCTGATATCAGATCACACAGTGACATTAATTCAGGGACCTTGAAATGAGATACGTTCTATTTTAAGGTATTTTCTTATGTATTGCTTCTTATGGGTGTTTCCCCTTAGAGTGCGAAAGAAAGGCCACAGAGAAGATGGAGCTGGGTCCTCCTCTCTGCGCTGCCTTTGCAGGCGTGATAGCAAGTGGCTGCTCAAAGAACCAACTATTTCTTCTACACAAACAAGGCCGTCGGAGTGGAGCGCCTAGAGCCGCCAGGCAGCTCTTCATTACAGCCATGCCTGACCTGGCCTTCCCAGTTGGAGGGGATTCCAGAAGCTCTCCACAGACAAATAAACAGCAAATAATTCCAGAGGACAGCCTTGTAGAACTGATTCCTTAATCAACAGTTAAAGAAGCAAATTGGATTTGCCCTATCACAAAAAAAAGAAATTAATCCCAGATTGTAGCTATTGTCTTTAAGCACAAGAAGGTTGTCTTAGAGGCTTGGCTGGATAATTTCATTTTAAAAGTATCTCTAAAATTTGACATCCCCTGGGATTTGTGGTTTTCTCCATCATTATATAACTGTAAACTTCTGTATGTTAGAGATTGGATAATTCCTTTCAGCTGGACCTGGCCTCCAGTGCGCTTGGATGCTAAGGATATGCGCTAAAGGGTTGCTAGGGGTTACCAGCCGGACTAGGGAAGAGGATGGCTCCCCAGAAAGCATATCAAAAGTTAAGAGTGTGCAAGACTTTTCTAATTTATTTTCCTCTGTTCACTTTTTAAACCTCTCTGCTATTAATTAAAACAATTGCTGGAGATTCCTTTTCTCAGGTCGCATCTATAGGAGGAAGCAAAAACAAAGCAGAAACAAAGGCCTAGTCGCTCTGAGGTGGCTGGCTTGCTCCTGTTGAGTAGTTCTGCTGGGCTGAGCTCTCTGGAGCCATATGTTCTCAAGGCATTCTGCAGAGGAGCTAGCCTTCAAGCGCAGTCATGTGCTGGTCCAGCCAGCCAGCCCTCCAGCTGACAGGGTAAAATGCTCTGCAAAGCCAGTTGTCCTCCGGGTTCCCTGCTGCCTCCACACGAGAAACATCTCCCTGGACTTTCCCATCCTGTGCGCAGTTTCAAAGTTGATTAACATTTTGTCTCTAGTATTACGTTATTATAGCCTTTATGTTTTAATCCATTTTTTACACCATGGGAAAAGAAAAATACCACTATTTGAGTAATCAAGTTATTCCTGTAAAATCCTAAATAAAATGAGAATTTTATTAAAGATATTTATCTCATACAACAAGAATAAAATCAATTTGCAGTGTCGGTCCAGCATCCAGCTACAATAACATTAAAATATATTGTTTACTTGCGGGTGGGGCCGTTTCTCTTTTCAGATTGGTCAATGAGACGGGCGACATAGCGTCCTTCTTTCAGGATGCTGGCTTGGCGGCTGGACATGGAGGAGAGCATTTTTATTGTTAATCAATGCCAATCAATTCTGAGCCTTGATGTTAAATAGGGATCAATACCGCTGGGCTGCAGATGAGATCTGATCTCAATTGCTGAGCAGACCTGCAGAAGTTTTTAATCATAAGGTAAATCAAGACTGGAACATAAGTCAGATGAATTAATATTGGTGGTGGAGGACCTCGCTTGCCACTGATCCAGCACAAGGAAATTTCTGTCATATTTCATTATCACTCTTAGGGCAAGCTGAAGGCAGCGTTTGGGGAGCATTTCTTTAGTGGAGGCTGGAGCGCCCCTCACACCACGCGGTGAATCCTCGCTGCAACTGCAGCCAGCTGGTCCACCGAGTATAGTTATACGTATGCCCCATGAATCTCATTTTATGCGATTAAGATCCATAAAAATTCAATAGCTTTTCTTCTGCAATTCACATTTTACCTGGTGAAATATCATAAGAATTTCATTATCTTTGCAGCTGTTGCCTGGGATCAAGCAAAGGTTATTATCCTCTTCGAAAACACTATAGAATATGTACGAAAATGTCAGGAGAACTGGGCATTTAAAGCTTGATTTTTTAAAAGAAAAACACTGTCTGAAGTTTAGAATAAACTGCACTTGACATTTATGTACCATGATGCATTTCTTGGTAAACTGATTTTGCAAGGAAATTCTTTGAATTCGACTCTGTGACCAGATTGTAAAAGGAAAAGGAAAGACAGAAGGAAAGGGCTGGCGAGGAGAAAGAAGGGGAGGGGAGGACGGGGTGGGGGGGTGGAGAAAAGGCAGCCCAGCGATCCCAGAGCCCCCGGTTCTGTGCCTCACATCAGCTTGTATAGGATTTCCTAACCTTTCAGATAACCATCCTTGGGAAGATAACTCCAAAAACCCTGACCGACTGGAATGGTGTGATCCTAAGGCTCACCCAGGCCCCTTGAAAGCGTTTGAAGAAAAATGGTCAGTACAGAGAAAGTGATTGATCAGAAAGCTCTGTAAATCACACGGATTCCGTACTGTCCTCCGGCCTCACTGCTAGGTTCCACCTATGATGATAAATTAGCATTAGATGGGACCTAATGAGTTTACTAAACATTTGGGATTTGTGCTAATAAACTGGCTGGCTGTGAACTAGCAAAGGCGATGAGCAATCCCGCGGCTCTCTCTTATCTCTGTAACATGACAGTTGAACCACGCTTCCAATCTGCGATCAATTCATCATCCGACACCATTGTACATTCTTCACAAAAAGATAATTACTGCTTCCCTGGATCAGAACACTCATATTTCCTTGGAATTGCAGGTCCTGATAGCAGGCTCTGTCAGTGCTGCCTTGAGCCCCACTGTACAGCTCTATTTATGATCATTATTTTCGCCTAAACAAGCCTTTTTCCTCAACTTGATAACGAAACCTGCTATGATGAGGCGGGAACAGTGACGACATTGTTTCCTCTGCGGAGTGCTTTTACATTTAGTGGAGGCCGCTGGCAAATATTTTATTCAGGGCATTAGTAAAAAGTCTCCACTCATTAGAAAGTATCGCTACCATTTCCTTCTGGAAAAAAAAATCCTGTTTCCAACTCTGATTTGTTAAAAAACAGAGAATAAGAGTAAAGCCAGCCACGTCACAGGGAATAAATCAAACTGTGATTAAAAAGACTTGTAGCCGGTTTAAAATCACAGACCCCTTGCCTTCCCTGGTTCTCCTGAATTCTCCCTCCTCGCCTTACAGGAATCTGCCCTGTGACTGGTCACCTCTGTGTGACCCCCCGCACACGCAATAAATTACCATAACACATAACTCTGAAACAATGTAAATTAGTTACTGTGCACAGCCTAATAAATGGGAACAAATGAGTTTGGTGCTGGAAAGGGGTCTGGATGCTCTGGTTGCCGGGAGTAGTTTATCCCAGGGTCTCAGCAAACACGGGCCATGACCACCACTCATGACGGGCACCCCAAACCCAGCAAGCACACTTCCTACTCCAGGTCTCACAAATGCCCAGAGCATTTCCTGCTGTTATGTCTACCTGTAGGCCTGAGAGCGTGAAAAGAAGTATTTTCAAACTATAGGACGTGTGTGTGTGTGTGTGTGTGTGTGTGTGTGTGTGAGAGAGAGAGAGAGAGAGAGAGAGAGAGAGAGAGAGAGAGAGAGAGAGAGAGAGAGAGAGAGAGAGAGAGAGAGAGAGAGAGAGAGAGAGAGAGAGAGAGAATATTCTGCCCCTAGACGGGTGTGTTTTCACATTAAGATTTTCTAGGAATTCTGACCAACAAGACAGGCTCACAGAGAGGCAAGGCCAGTGTCCAGGACGTGAGCTCCCATGGTCAGGCCTGGACTAGGAGAAGACCTGTCCTTGAATGGGCAGGGTCTGCATCTGAGCCACACAAAGGCCCAGCTCTGGATGGGACCCTGGCTGTGTAGTAACTTGCATGACTCATTATTTGTTCAAAGTAATGATCTTTGGGGAAAGAACCGTTATATTTAGAGCCCGCTTGTCACGTTTAACAAATGGCAGTGACTGCTGCTCCCTGTGAAACACTCTCCCAGGTCCTGCTTCTCTCCCTGGGGCCTCCCCTGGCTGGGGACCCACAACAGCCAATGTCTGAGTAACTGATGGCTGCTGCCCAGTGGCCAGCTCAGACTGGTGACCTCTCACGGTGGGGACAACACCGTTCATCCAATCCAATCCCCGACTTGTTTCCTGACCCAATCTTCCAGGTGTCATGGGGCTTATCGCTTCATTGAGGATGGGGAAGTGGATGGGGAGCCATCTCTGGCCACAAGCCCAACAACCAAATATCAAGAGGAGAGGCCACCCGGCCACCCCATCCCAGCACACTGATCTGATTTACAAACCTTTCCTAATGTGAAACAAATGCTGTGGGTGTGAATTCATACTTAAACCGTAAAAAGCCCAAGCATTACTCTGTCTCGTATTAAATACCACATATAACTCTCAGCAGGCTTTATGTTCTATTTTACTGTCAGCAATGGCTAAAGTTGGCCTAACATTTAGTTTGGCAATTAGGAAAATTTGTAGTTTAATTTATTAAACCAAAAAAAAAAAAAAAAAAAAGCCAACAACTACACCAAATGCTGAATTCATCCTGTTTTTATGCCATGGGGCAGCACGGTTGCCTTTCCAATAATTTAATCATTCTCCTTCAATGGCCTACATGATTTAAATATTCCAAACAGTATTATTTAGGAAATAAAACCCTAATAAGTGAAATTGAGCTATACCATTTCAATAAATGCTTAATATAAAGTTAAAATGCTTTATTTTTTTTTTTTTTTTTTTTGTAAAGGAGCCAAGAACTTGAAGAGGGCAAGTGGAATGTGCAGCCTGCAAAAGCCACAAGAACCCCACAAACAACTTTCAACCATAACGTGCTGCACACAAGCTCAGGGGTGTAAGAGATGAACATTGAAGCACCAAGACTGGAAAGAAAGGAAGAAACTTTTTAAAGTTAAAAAAAAAAAAAAAAAAAAGAATCACAAAGGTGTTAACAGTGCATTGTGAAAGAACAGGAGGAAAATTTCAGGGCATGCCATTTCTTGGAGACAGCGGGTCTGGAAAGCCTGCATAGTTAGCATGGTCCTAACTGTGGCATCTCTGAAGAAAAGGGATCCAGGGAATAATGAGCAAGTGCCATGGGTTTGGGAAGGGAGAGGGACATAGAGTGACAGAGGGACATAGAGGGATGGAGGCCAGGGCAAGACATATGATGAGAGATATATGCCATCAGACATTTGTCAAACTCCACAGGATGTACAACACCCACTGAGCCCTCCAGTCATCTGTGGACTTTAGTTAATATGTATCAACATTAGTTGGCTTGTAACCAGTGTCCCTTACCTAGTGCAAGATCTTCACACTGGGAGCTTAGGACCGACTGGGAAAAGGTAACGGAACTTATTGTTTCAGTTCAGTTTTCAGTCAACCTAAAACTTCTCTGGAAAACAGTCTGGATGCACAAATAAGGCAGTGCATGTTAGGCAGCTCCAAAGTCCCTGCCTTGTGGTCACTCCTTTCCTGGGCCCACCTGCAATGCCCAGTGTCCTCTCCTGCCTGCCTGCAGGGTGGTATTCTACAGAGATGGGCACACAGTTCTGGGTGATGAGGGCTTGGTACAAATACAAACCTGCCCTACCTGCTGGAGCAGTACTCAGATCCCTAGGTATGATACCCCTGGCACCGAGAGTCTTGGCAACCCTCAAGGGTGCTCAAGGAGGAAACTTGTCCTCAAGCCAGGGCAGAGACCATCTCTGACTCCAGAACCAGAAATATCAAGTTGACCTGGCTGGAAGCGGCACTGGGCTATGGTCATCCTGTTCCTAATGACAGGACCTATCCCTTGTCAAAGTTGGATGACCTACTGGCCCATGCCACCTGTACTCCCGAGGACGGTGGGACACCCATCTGGGCTTGGAATCAAATCTCAGGCTGGTGCAGTACATGTGACACCCTTGGATGACCCTGACCAGGCTCAGGCACAACCTATTTTTATACAGTCTAGAGCGTCCACTCTGTACATATGTGTACAACTTAGACTCTTGCTGAAAACCCCCAGAAAAGGGAGAAACTATGCCCTCATAGAAGCCACCGCATGCATAGGGCCAGCCTCCAAAGTCAAGGATGGTTTCCCACTTTGTAAATTCGACATCAGGAGGGCAAATGTTTTGAGATCCTTGAACACTGCCAAAGTTGTGTTTGGTTGTATCGCTTTAACATGGCCTCCTGCCCTTGCTCCTTTTTGCTAAGAGAAAGAAGTGAGAATTACAAGCAGGGGGTTGGAGAACAGGGGTAGAGGTGGGGCAAGGCTAGCACTGCCTGTCAGGGCAGAGGAGGCCTCCCCCCCCCCCCCACCCAGATGTGCAGCAGCTCTTGAGTCTTCCAGCAGAGACATGCTGGAGCCGACTTCTTCCGCTAGTGGGGCCTGGGCTCTGTGTCCTGCAACAACACCAGCCGAGCCCCTTCCTTTCTGCATATGGTAAACTCATTTCCTAGTGAATTACCGGGAAGGCGCTCCTTACGGCCCTGCTGCTTTCAGGGGATGCTCACCATCCACAGACACAGGGCCCTCTCCTAGATTTTGAACATTTTCTAACTGAGTAACCTCCAGTGAAGGAATTGCAGATAGACAGGGGTTTTTATTTTTCCTTCATTTTTTTTTTAAGGCAGGAGAAATGAGGGATGCAAAAGCAACTGAAGTCAGAGTTCTCCTATGCCCTTAAACGTGCTGCTCTTCGTCCAATTGCTTGGCAAATTTACAACATTTACAATTTTGACAGATGTGACAGGCTGTTTTCTGAATAAAGCATTTTAGAAAGTGTTGTCGAGGATGCAATAAACATTAGTTACCCCAAGTCCGAGCTTATAAAATACAAGAAAACCCTTAACCCATAAAAACCCCTCCACTTATTTTTCTAAATGATAGCCATATTTTTATTTTAAAGCATTCATAATGCCAGCATAATGTCTCATTATATAGAGTTTTAACCGCAAACATTTTGGAGAGATTTGCTACTAAGATAAACAAACAAGAGAAGCGTGTGTTCTGGAGAGCAGTTGGGAGCGGACGGGTGAATGGTTTTCATTTTCTCAGAGTGCAAGCTAACGCAGCTCTGCCAAGTACAGGTTAAGCTCCTCGAGTTCTCACTTCCTGTACCCCCACTTGTCAATCACTTCCTGTCTGCCACGACAATCTCCATCATTAGAGCCTGGAATTTTTATCTCCTCCAACATGCCTCCCGTTGCTACTGTGAGTTTGAATTCTGATAAATTATTCACCATCTTTGAAAAGTAACCGAAAATTATAGCATCAACTTGAGCCACCTATATCTGGGGAAGATCGCCCTTCCCCTCCCACAGGCTTCTAGGAGGCCAGCTTCTCCTGCCTTCTCCAGCATCACAAGAAGGCCTCTGGCCAGCCCCAATTATCTCCTGGTGCACAGAGCGTAATTATTTGCTTCCTGTAAGCATGCGTAACAGAACTCTGAGTTTGGACGGCTTTCCATACCGTAATCCAATTCGTCCATGCCGTCCTAACACGATTACAGGCACCGGCTATATCTTTCCTCTTCACCTGATAAGACTGCCGCAGAGGCGCGGGGATGGTCTGCGTCAACATCCCTCCTGGAGTATAGCTTCTGACAGCCCTGTTTCCAGCCCCTCCCTCCAGCCCTGCATTTTCATAGCAACCCGCTGCCTGCCTGCCTGCCGCTGCCTGCCCCTAGCAGGCAGCACCACACAGCTCCCAGCCCTTGCAAAAGCTGCTGAGAATCTGAGCTGCTTAGTTAGGAGTGCTGCGGAAGTCATTGTGGGCCTGTGGCTTGTTTTCCAACCCAGCTCTCCACCGGCCTGGCCTGGTCACCCTATAGGCCTTACCCAGCCAAACCAGGCAGCCATAAATCTCTGTAGGCCTCCTGAGCCTAGAGCAGAAACGTAAACCCTAGGCCTGATGCTGCCCCCGATGTGCCCGCCCCTCCTCACTGTGGCACACAGCATCAGCATATATACAAATCTGTGGCATGCCTGATGGACAGTTGTGGCACGGTGGTGGGCTCAGAAGCGCACAAAGTGGGCACTGTTCCTGGTGCTACCCTATCTTGATGAAAGCATGTCACTGTGACTCTGTTAAGCTGCTCTTCCTTTTCTGTTTATGTTTCAGAAGTTTATGGAAAAAAAAATTAAAGGATGAATGAACATGGTGAACTTTTTGCCTCTCTCTATTGGCATACCAGGGAATAAAACAGCCATTCACACCTGAGCCGGGCCGAGCCAAATGGGGCGCATGCCAACCAGAATCAGAGTCTTTGTAGCCATTCCATTCATCCAAAGTGCATTTTAATATTGCCAAATTTCTAGCCAATATTTTTCCTTCTCTGAAGTCCCCATGTATTAAAACAGAACCAGAACCAAAGAGTGTCTCAGCTTCCCAGCCAAGGCCAAGAGGAGGACTCCAGGGTCTCGAGGCCTGTTTGATGATAATTATATTCACTTTCAAGAAAACTGAGAAGGAAAAATTAACAGCAAACTATGCTGTTCTTGCTGTATTATGCATACAGAATGACAATTCGTCATTTCAGAAGTTAACAAACGGTCTCCGTTCTGCAGGTTATCCAAATGCTACTGAATAGAAAACCTTGGGTTCCTTAAATGATGTGTAATTAAAATTATTTTTAAAATCCTCCTTGACAGGCCGAGGCTTAGCCAAAATGTAAATGACATTAAAGAAGACAATGAATTTAATTTTATTTAATGTCCCTTTTTGCAGATCCTCATTTACATAGCATTTTTAACAAAAGCGTTGACCTTATAAACGCTGGCATTTGTACAGCTTCGCCGAGTTGGATTTAATCACGCTCATGCAAGGCCATGAGGGAGGGAGCTTTAAGTTCTCTGCTTGGAGATGGAGTAGGAATAAAAACATCGGGACTGGTCAAATGTTTATCCACCCTGCTTCTGAAAACAACCTGACAAGAAGATGTAAGGGGCTGGGGAATAACCCGGTGCTGTTTGTAAGGCTTGGTAATAATCATACATAATCGTTTGGAAATATAGCTAATAAAAAATATAATGAGTGTTCAGCAAAATCGGCATTAGGCCCAAATTACATGATATTAATACTTGAACAGGTGCAGAAAGGAGCTTTAAATGAGGTAAATGAATAAATTGTCCCAGAGCACAACTGTGTGCGCTGACAAAAAGTCAATCCCATGAATAATTCAGCAAGCAGGACTGCCAGCAAAGGTCGGCTCTCTTTGACCTTTGTGACAGGAAGTGAAAGGAAACACTGTTGACTAAAAAAAGGAGAGAGAGAGAGAGAGAGAGAGTGAGTGAGAGAGAGAGGGGAAGAAAAAAAGAAAAAGAAAACCTCCAGTCCTTTTGGGCTACCGTTCTGCAACCACTTTAAAGGTGTAAACTTAAAACACAAATGAATCAAAGCAAGGCTTTGGAGGGTTGAGAGAGAGCACAGAGCTAAAATTGCTGGTACTTACACCCTCGGACCAGAGACAGTGTGAAATCGCAGACAATGAGAGGTTAAGCAAATAATGTTTTTCTACAACCCAATGTCAATTATGTATAAAAATCTGAGGTCAGCTGAAAAGTATTTTCAGAGCCCACAGGGCTGAAATTCTGTAACAGCTGTTAAATATGACAAAACTTCATGCAAACCCCCCCCCTTAAAAAAAAAAAAAAGAAAAGAAAAACTACAGCCATTCCAAACTCTGTATGAAAGAAAATAGGATAAACAGATGTCTGGCTCCCAGACAGGAAAGTAGGACAGACTTGGAATGATAAGTTTCCCAAACTCTATAGACTAATGCCAGATTTATTGGGGAGGGGGCACTGCCTGCTGCAGAGATGCCAGCAAGCATGGACGCCAGAGACAGTGCCATCTGGAACCGCCCTGCAGAGCGTGCTCTCAGTTGCACGCAGCCCACGGTGTGCAGCCAGCCCGAGTGGGCAGCCGCATTGCCCTGCTCCTGTGGGCTCCACAGGCTGCAACAGTTGGACTCTGTGTTTCAATCCTCTCCAGGCGGAGTGGGGAAGGGGAGGG
The DNA here is from genome assembly GCF_903995435.1 of Acomys russatus. NCBI lineage: Eukaryota > Metazoa > Chordata > Mammalia > Rodentia > Muridae > Acomys > Acomys russatus. The sequence goes on from NC_067141.1 coordinate 17,902,133, forward strand.
GAAAGTGATGTGCCTTCCCCAGGCATTTCCAGAGCTCCTGAGGAAACAGACCCGGATGGCACAGGCGAATAATGTGAGCCCAAGTGTGGTTTGGGTTTAGCAGCTATGCCGACATCCTGTAATCACTTGCAGCCCTTGGAATGTACGGGTGAAACAGGAGAGATTTATCTGCTCATATTTGGGATATGTGGACAATGGGTGTTCCTAATGAAGACCATCTGCTTTTGTGTTTTCCCAGAAAACATTATTTCATGAGGAAAATAATACTCCCTTCCTTCTCAGCAATACCATAAACATTCACGCATGTATATGTGAGTATGTTTGTATTTGCATACACACACTTGCACATAGGGAAAGTGCCTGTGGCTGTGCATCACTGTGTGTGTGTGTGTGTGTGTGTGTGTGTGTGTGTGTGTGTGTGTGGTATGAGGAGGTAGGCCTCTTTCCTTGCATCTGACTCTTTGTAGGTCAATTCAGTGTATGTAGATAATCTGTTCCTGTGTCACCTCTCACAGGCCATATCTTTACAGTGCTATATTCCTTCTCGACTTGGTAAGTTGCTATATTATTTTAAATACATGAAACTCTAAAAAATTGTTTCCCCAACAGTATCTTAGGTGGAAGGATACAGTCGACATAAGGAAAAGCTTCACAATAAACGAAAAGGTTTCTAACGGGAGACAGCCTCACTGTTGTCCACCGCCCACCCCCACCCCCTGCCCGCTACCTCTTTTACTTTGAAGTGTCTTCCATGCCATTTGTAAGTATCTAATACTTCTGAAAGATAACCAAACTAAATTGTGTAATTAATTGATTTAAGGCATCAGGGCCTATAGAATGTGATTACGCAGCCAGAGCGGGGGAGCTTACTTCCCTGTTCTCATAACACACAAAGCAGTTCCAACATGTGGAAGAGCCTGGTGTGGGTTGAAGCAAATGTGAGCCCATTGATCTCAATTCAGGTTGGAATTATTGGTTTATATCCTCAGGACAAATATGCTTTATCTGGTCAGAACCTGCTAAATGTATCCAAAGGCCATGAAGAGCCAGTGGAGCTCACTGTACAGAATGCTTAAGCCAACTAACCAAGTGATCACAGGGCTGGTGAGGACCTGTAAACTCACCAATCTGATGGGACATTTTATTCTGCAATACTCAAGAGAAAAACCCAAGCTAAAAACTCAACAGGAGCAACTAATTTTCAGAGGCAGCCCACACCCCACAGAAATGGCCAGCATTATGAAATTGAGATACATCTCTGCTGCAAATGACCACCCTGCTCCAAAGAGATCGTCCACTGAAGATGAGCATCTCTCTTTGATTAACACAAGCTGTCCTAGCAAATACTAAATTCATTTTTTTTTCCTCTTCTAGAAATATGCCTTAAGCTGGAGATAGTGCCAATACCACAATCATTTCACAGGGATTTACAGCAAGCAACAAAATGCTAATAGTATTTTGTCATTACAAGTGACAGCTCTCTTAAGAATGCTAAAAATGTGCGTCGTATTTGTCAGTACATAAAACTATCCTTACCTTAAAATCCCTAACATGGAAGGTGATTAAAATTCCTATAAAATTGTCATATCTTTGAATTTAGAAGCAGAGCAGATTTTTCATCAATAATTAAGACCTCCAAAGCATTTATGCCAAGCGTAAATGGAGCTTCAATCCTCCTTATTCAAATAAACATGGTAAACCCATTAACCAAATGTTTTTACATTTCTCCCTTCCTCTTGTGCTTCTAGAATATCAATGATCACATACTTCTCATAGGTTATAAAGGTGTGAGTGTTCTTTGCATATATTTTAATTAAACACATATACCAGAGCTCCCCCTTAAAAGAGAATTAAAGAGTAAATTCTGTTTATCAGAGGAAAGCACTGCCCATCATGTGATTAAAAATTGAGTCTTGGGTGTTGTTCACTATCAGAGTTCAATAAGTGACTGAAAACTGAACAAACCCAAAAGTGCTTTTGAAGGGGGACTCCGTGTCCAAAATCGGAGTCAAACCAACATGGTCTTTCCACAATCATGGCATATTTTTTAAGTCCCAATTTTAAAACAAACCACATTTTAAATCTCCCAGTATCATTGGAGAGATGAAGCATTTTCTAATGTGGGCTGCTTCTCAAGCATTTTCCACTCAGACAAGATTCCAATGGATGTTCAGTACACCTTCAGCCCATCCAAAGAAATAATAAAATAAAATAAGAGTTCCATCACAACACAGCAACCCAAAGCTGTCTGTTTTCCATAGCTACAACACAGGAAACAAATATAACTCCATTGATTTCTGTAGCCCCAGCTTCATAAAGTGTTGAACTTGTTCTCAACTGCCTGAGTGACGGCCACAACTGGTCAGCCCTATTTGATTACTAATAAGAGAGCTGTCCCTTCTGTCAGATACCGAACATTCTCCAGTAAGCAAACAGCTATTCCAGCTAGTTAAACATCAGCAATGCTCTCCACTGGTGCCGCAGACTTCTTTAGGCTTAACTCGTGGGGTTTTCCGGGTTTAATTTTTCAGACCCTGGATAGCAAAGTTCATGATCAAAAGATAACTTTGTAATGAAAGCTGCTGAAACTCAACCCCTCTTCAAAACAGTCTAAAGCTCTGCCTCACAAAACTGGTGTCGTATATACACGTCTAACATTTATTCGATTTGGGTACCAATTTCAAAATCTGCAGTCAATCACACACTGGGCCCCTTGCTGTTCCCCATTGTTGAGAAGAAAGAAATCTTCTCTCCTCCTCAGAATAGCCTGGGTGAGTCAGAAGGGGAGGGTGGCAGTGTTTTTGTTGTTTCCACTAAGGCAATGCCAAGTGCACATTAGCACCATTAGGACTAATGATTGGTATCTTAAAAGGATGCCACGTTGCCCAAGGAACATGATAAATGGCAAGATGGGGAACAGCAAACCTAAAGAATGCATATAGCTAATCTAGTTATGGAAATTAATGTTGGAAATGTAACCAGCATGTGTAATTAGTTTCAATTATAACAACTTTGGTTTGTTAGTTACATATTTGCTACTTGACATAAAACGACAGCCACAATTGGAAAAAAATTAGGAGGCATTTTGCAACTAATTGAGAGCAGATTAAATTCATTCTACCATTGGGCGATGATTACAAAAGCACCACCACCACCCAAGCTTCGACTCCAACGACCATTCGAGGTAAAAAAGAAAAAAAAATAATAATGCAAAAAAAAAAATGAAATACTTGTTAACAAATTAGCAGAAAGCATTTTATGACATATCTCTGGCTTTCAAGCCAGAGACTCTCTAGGCATAAAGTGCTCCTCACAGTGAGAGCAGTGGCAGATGAAACTGCTTCCCTTGACAACTCGCAAGCAATTACTGAATCCCCACAGAGCGAGCCACCGGGTTTCCACGTCAACCCACCTGTGCATGATAACACACGCGGACAAATGGTGCAGTGCACAAGATGAACCCAACACCAGCCTCAAAGCTAAGAAGCCACTGGAAACCAAGCAAGGCAGAGAGTTTTGCTTGTTGCTACCGTTTTGTTTTGAAAATAAAGAAGTCATCCTTACCTGTCAATGATTACAGGGTCTGAGGGCGTCTCGTTTCTATTGCCACAACTCTTCTTGTCACAGCATCGGCTGTGGGGCAATTGTAAACATGGGTTTTAGCATTCATCTCAGCTTTCTCTGTCCAACTTGTAATTTTTTTTTTTTTTCAAAGTCTGACAAGGAAGCGGTAGGAGTCAAGAAAATAGTTTTTCTACTTAGGCAGCTTGACAAATTTCAACCTAGCAAGTTCACATGCTCCTCAGGTTAAACTTATGTTGTAACTTTCAGCCAGAAGGAGCAGAGTTAAACACATCTATTAATACTAGCAGGGTAGCCAGAGCTCCTATACAAATTATAATGCTAAAATGCAGAAAACATGCTGCTGGTGTTTGTCTTTGCAATGAACTGAGGAGAAAAGGCTGGGGGCTAGGGAATAACTTTTCACGGCTTCAGCTTTTGTTTACCTCCAATTGTCAAGCTGTTATTTCTGGAAAAGATGCAAGATGCCACCTCTAACCAATATTTCTTTGGGGGCACTTATTAATTATAACCACAAAAGCACGTATCAATCTATCACAAAATTCTATTGTCGCTTCTTTAAGCCTACCTTAACTCTGTTATTGAAACTTTAATTAAAGCAGAAACGAAACAAAAATGTTATGCTTCTCGCATTTTAAAAAAGCATACTTGTATAATGGCTACATGTCTAAATTAGCTAAATTAACACCATATGGTAGGCAAAGTATATAAAGCCTTTTAAAGCTGACAGCTAAAGTGATTAAAGAAAGTCTACAGTCTTCCACTTAGAGCTTAAATCACATCTGTGCGCTTTCTATGTTAATTGCTGTACATGCAGAAGTGGATAATAAAGAAATTCCACTTTATTGGTTGTAATTTATATTTATTACCTGATATGAGAAAAAGTCAGCTTTTGTATATTGGTGCTGTAACAATACCTCTGCTCAGAAGTGGCATTCAGGCAACAGGCACCATAGCCGAGGATAGTATGCCCCTCAGAGTATGGGGCCTGCTACTGTAGGCTGCAAGCCTGCACAACCTTCCCTTATTATTCCTTGCAACTATATTTCACATGCCACACATACAAAGTCAATGATGCGTTTTTATTCGCCATGTAGGGGCGAAACTCTTGTGGTAGTTAGAAAAAAACAGGTGGGAAATTGCTCTTCTGACAGAGATCTCAAGTAACGGCATGCTATCTAACAACAATATGAACGATGCATCGCTGCTCTAGGGAAGAGGTTAACTGACAGAATCACAATCCAATTCTCACATACACGAGCTCTGTAATAAGTACAAAGGGCTTTCCTTTTTTATCAATAACAGACAATTGTTCGTCTCAGGATGCGAGCGTCGGAGATGGAAGTAGTCAAATGAGTCCTCTTGAACCCTGCCTCCTGCCCGAGGACAGATGCATCCCCCTAGTCTGTTTTCTTTCTTTCTCTCCCTCTCTCTTTTTCTTTCTTTCTTTCTTTTTTTTAAACTATATTGCCGCCACACGGCCAACATGTTAATCCGGTCTGCTGAGCAGCGGTAGCACTGACCATCATTACTGTTGGGGAAATGAGGCCGGACGCTGCTCTGACCCGGCCTGGGGCCTCCCGCCTACTAAGTTTCAATAGACGCCCTCTCTGCTGCAGTTGGGCGGGGTGGCCGGCGCCTGCAAGCGCGGCCTGCATGGATTTGGCTGGCGCACGGGCCGCCCGCCTCCCGGGGGCTCACCTGCACATGATCTCGTGGGTCAGCAGCACGCGGCACATCTCTGGGTTCTTGTCCTGGCCTTCATAAACGATGGCCTGCGTAAGGGACAAGCAGAGGCAGGGGTCACGCAGCGCCCGCGGCTTGGGCACCAAGCCGCCACGGGCGCTTCAGGCCTCGAGGGTGGCAGGTGCACAGCCCCCAGGAGAGGCGACAAGCACAGCCGGCCACCACCCCGCCCGCCACCTCAGGCTCCCGGGCCGGGCTGCGTCGGCCTCGCACTGCCGACCTGCAGAGCTCTTCCCATAGCTGCACGGCCGGCCTGGACTCCGGAGGGCTGCAAGGAGGGCGAGGCAGGGCCTGCCGAGGCCGGGGCGCAGTCTGCGGGGACGCGCAGACTCCCACCTGGCTCCTGATACTGGGCCACCGCAAATTGGCGGTATTCTCCGGCCATTGTCTACACTAAGGCCGGATCAGTCTGTCGGAAGAAGCCGATCAAAGCACGCTCGGACTCCGGACGCCAAGGAGACGCTAGGCGCAGGAGCAGCCCTCCTAGCGCCGCGAGGCGCTGCCCCGGCCAGGCCCCCGCCGCCAGCCCTGCGCCCTGCTCGCCGCCTCCCGGAGCCCGAGCGGTGGTCCACGGCTTGGGCAACCGGGATCTGCATCCTCGGCCAGCAGGAAGCCTTGCACAGCGGCCGCACGTGTTCGCACCACGCCAGGGAGCTGGCGATCCGCAGGAGGGCCCGGGCCCCGGGCGCCCCTGCCCGCGCAGCCACGTGCTTCTCGCCCGATGATATTTGGAAAGAAAGTGCTAATGGCCAATCTGGTGTTTATTTTCAAAGTGCTAACAATGATTTTTCTCGGGTAAAAAGGCAGTGTCTGCGCGCACGCTCGGGTGGGTTTTGAGCAGAGGCTCCGCCAGATGGTGCGAAACCCTAGGTGCGCTCACGCCGGCGCCCAGCCCGGCTCCACCGCCGGGAGCCGTGGCTCGGCCGCCCTCGCCGCCGCCCGCTTCGCCCAAAGAAGAGGAGAAAAGGCCACTGGGGGAGGGGCGGGAGGCGGGGGCCGCCAGCCGCAGGTTCCGGGCAGAAAATTCCTCCAAGGGGGAGGGCTGTCCTCTCCGCAGTTCCCGCCCCCCACCCCTGGAAATTACTTCCAACCTCCTCCCGCACTTTCCTGCACTTCCAAGCGGACAAAGCCCTTTCTGCAAAGCGTCCGGGACTGGCTTCCTGGGAAGAGGGAAGAGTCCGCAAGACTCGGTCCGCGGCCTGGACCTCGGCCCGCTCGGAACCACAGAAGTGGTTGGCATCACCACAGGCCAACGAGCTGCCTGGGGCTGCTGGGCTAGCAGCCTTGGCGACACCAGTACTTCTGAAAGAATGGATTGTCCTCCGATGATACCCGTATTTATATTTGATTTATTTTTTATTTTGTAGCACAAACAGAAATCCATAAACTGTCGGTTCAGCGCCATTGACTCTTTGATCAGTTACTAGGCTATTTCTTTACTTTTTCCCTCCCATCCCCGTCAGTGAGATTAAATGCTTTTCTTTTCTGCACTATGTGCACTGCAAAGGTACTAGGCTAAGTAAACAATAAAAGTGCACTTTAAACGAAATCTCCTGTTCCTCTCACACGTGAGGCACAGAAACTTAGCAGTGCCTGCGACAACAACAACAAAAAAAAAAACCCTCCTAATTAGACTAGAGCGATTTGCAAAACCTTCTGCCCGACGTACAAAGGAAATAAAAGCCGCCTGACAAACAGCAGCCGAGTTCCAGAGCTTCTGTGAATCAGGGCAAGGCTGGCAAAAGGGCACACCACAGTCTGTGTCAGAAAAACACGTTTACCTGCCAGATCTCTGCTCCAGGAGAAAGCCACACCGCTCTGCGGCTGCAGACTTTAAAACCTCATGCTCTGCCTAGGTAAGGACAAACTTTTTTCAAGGAGGAATAAAATGTGCAAATTGTGCTCAGAGAATGAGAGGCATGTGTGCTGGACTGTAGGAAGCTTGGGGGGCTCTTTCCCATTTGGTTTACAGTTCTCAAAGTCTGCATCAAAAATGAAGAGGGTACTTTCATTTCTAGTGTGAAGTGCAGCTTACAAGCATACACTGTATTCTAAAGCAATCAGTGCAGGGTGTGCTTAATTTAGGAATTCTATGTACATACACCCCCACACTCTATTTTAAGAAAGTGGAAGCAATCTCCTTAAAACAATACCACATCGCCCAGTTTAACATTAGCAGGCAGAGACCGAACACCCTCAAAAAGCAATGAGGTGATTTTCTGCAGTTAATCACATTACTGATAGCCAATAGTTATCATCAGAAAAGTTGACCAAGACAGGTTAAATAATTTAATAAGGAACTGCTTGTAATTATGTTATTTACAAGGTATGACAGAGGGTGGGAGAGAGAGCAGAGCAGTGGATGGGTTTGAGTGACCCCTGGAGCTCAGACTTTGAATTATGGAGATGGGGGGCTGAGAGGTGAAGAAGGACGAGAGGAGAACAAGGTGACTTTTCACCCTAGCACATTTAACTTTTAAATCCAAATACATGACTCGTGTTACTAGACCATGACACTAGAAAGGAGGAGGGAAAATAACTAGTGGAGCCTAACTCGATGAGCTTTGGGACACAGTTAGTTTTCTTGGGGGGGGGGGGAGGAAGGGAAATCAATGAGATTATTTCAAGCAGAAGAAGAAACGTTTAAAGATAAACAAAGGATCTTGAAATTTTTCTGTCAAATATTAATTAAGATAAGTAATTAAGACAGAGTTTGATTCCAATCGCAAGTCATTTAATAAGGCATATATGTCCTGCTTTAATGACAGCATAAACTATTGTACCAACCGCTCCATTTATTCCAATAAATATGGAATTCTCATTAGCATGTCAAGGAAGCTAAATGAAAAACAAATACAGGAGGTCCATTTGTCAGTCTGCTCTCTCAGCCCCAGGACAACCCTAGCTCGGCAGAAAGGAAAAACAATGAGTACAGAGGCGTAAACTTTCTCACCTGTTTGGTCATTGAGTCTATGAGGCGGACATACAAATCTTGCTCTGTTCTGACGCCTGTAGGGGTAAAAAAAAACAAAAACAAAAACAAAAACAAAAGACAAATTCTCAACAAGCTTTTAGCCTGAACCTCAGGAGGGACTCGCGGGCCTCCGGGACCCAGTGCCTGGGACTACCACCACCACGGAGCATCGAAGCTTTAAGGCAATTCCTACAAGACTGAGGGAGACAGAAAACCCTAGTCTCCTCTCCCTGTTTTCTTTTCTTAATTAAGGGTCTCGGGATTCTCACGGTTCGCATTTGAAGGCATAAGAGCTCTAGCAAAGATCAGGCCAGAGTGCAGCTCTGGGCCCATATGGTCATTTATTTTCGTAAAGACAGTGCATCTATACGAAGAGTCGGAACTACTTCCAGCGCCTCTCAAGGGTTCTTTTCTTTCTAAATCGTGCACAGGAAGTAAGTTATGCTCGGCTTGTGGGGACTGCCCCTATCCCAATAATTAACATTAATTTGCAAAATTGAAAAAAGTCACTTAAAAGTGATGTTCTGCAGGAGCCCTTATCGATCCTCCTTTTACTTTCTACTTCAAGCCCCACCGGTTAATCATGTGAAGTGCCATCGACTTATCGATCGTTTATGTTTTGTTTTCCTTCTATGCCATGAGAAGATTTCGTGTTTGCACCCATGTCATTTTAATCTCAAAATCTTTATGTCCTGGAACCATCGAGGGAAGAGAGGCAGCGCTCAAGGCGAAAGGGCAGTCAGCAGGCAGCGGTACTCACCGTTGCTGTAGAGTAGCTGCAGCTTATAGTGAATGCCATTGTTGGTTTTCTCGTTGTTCGGCTCCTGAAAGCAACGATAAATAATTGCATTTAGCTTGGCCGCATCAGGCGCTGTTACCGCGCTCGGTCCCCCTCCAGGACCGAGGCCCCTTGGCCTCACACACTGCAGGCAGGATTCCTGGCTCGCAGCTACGCGGTGATGTCACTTTTCCTGCCGCAAGCTTAGCGTCCCCCTCGCCCCCAGTGAGTCCGAGGGCGCAGAGAAGTTGCTTGGCCCTTGGAGGGGCCTATGTGACCGCACGTGGCGGCGGGATCGCCCAGCAGAGCGCTCCCGCCGCCAAGGGGAGCACTCGGACCCCTTGCGCGGGCACCGACTGCCCCCTACTCCTGTAGAGGGAGGGTGCGATCGCCAGTGTACACTTACTTTCTCTTTCTCCACAAAGTCCACAAAAGCGGTCCTTTCGATCTCCACTGGCTGCCCCTGCCTGTCGTAGAGTGCCAGCACGAAGTGGAAGAAATTGGATTTCCGGAGGTTGGAAGGTGGCTGCTTCTCGAAGTGCGCCCGCGCCAGCCCCACGCCGCTGCAGGAGGAAAGGGACAGCGGCCCGGTGAGCAGCGCGGCGCTGGCCGGAGGAGGGGGCCGGGCCGGGCCGGGGCCAGGGCGCGCGGGGGCGGCCGGTACGTACCTCTGGGCGGCCGTGTTGGCGTCCACCACGCCTGCCGTGTGCATCCACGAGCGCACCGGGTTCATGCCGCTGCCCAGCGGCTCCTCCTTCATGGTCGTCCCCCCACGCGGAATATTCTCCTGAATCCCAAACATGAACACTGCTGGCGGCGACCGCGGCTCCCGGCCGAAAGCGCGTCCGCGGTCGGCGACGCTCGGGGCTCGGCGGCAGGAGGCTGCCCTGGCCGCCCTGGCCCTGCTCGGCGCCTGCGGTGCGGCCCGCCGCCGGCTTCAGCCCGTCCCGGGCAGGCGCGGCATACAGCGGCGGCCGGGCGCTGCGGACGGCCGGGGACGCGGGCGGGCTGCACCGGCGGCGGCGCGGCGCTTCGGAGTAGCAGGGCTCGGTGGACGCGGTGGCCGCGGCGGCGCTTGTTGTTGTTGTTGTTTGCAGGCGCGCTCAACGTGGTGTCATCCTAGCCAGGCGGCGTCCGCGGCTGCAGGACACTGCGGGATCGCCCGCTTCTGGCGCGGCCCGCCTGCTCCAAAGACAAATAAACGGGGCAGTGAGTGCCGCGGCGCAGTCCCGGGCGCAGGCGGGGCGCGGCGGGGCCTGGAGCGGCGCGCGCAGCGGACGGAGGCGCACAAAACTCAGCCCTCTCTCCCCGAGGAATGGACCCTTTCCCGGGAGCCAAAACTCGAAGCCCCCGGGAGCGGCGCTGTCAGAGGGTGACGTCGGGGGGCGGCGCCTGCGCCATATATGGGAGCGGCCGCCCCTCGCCGCGCCCCTCGCCGCCGCCGCCGCCGCGCTCGCCGACTGACTGCCTGACGGCGCCGCGAGCCGGCCCGAGCCCCGCGAGCCCCGCGAGCCCCGCCGCCGCCGAGCGCCACCGAGCGCCGCCACCGCCCCCGGCCACGCGCTACGGCTCCACGAGCCCAGCCGCAGCCCAGGAAGTTACCACCCGCCCAAATAAATCTCGCAGAGAAACAAGCGCAGCCAGTGCATAAGTGCTGCTTGGCCCCGTTATACCTGACCACAAGACCTGCCACACAGTCAAAACACCGTGGGCCTGAGAGGGAGCGCCCCAAGTCGCCCACATGCATGCAATATATGCCAGAGTAGCACTGGCTCTGGGGTGTCCCAAAGGAAACAGCAGGAAGAGGCTGGAAGGGCGCGCGGTAGGGGATTCCAAGGGAGGGAGGGACAACAACAGACTAGGGGAAGAGGGTACCTAGTCCCCTTCCTGTAGCTGCACACACCCCTGCCGCCACCAGGACAAGAGGCGCAGCTCAGTCTGATTTCTAGGCAGACCTAAGGCGGCTGCAGGGCCAGTGCTCCCACATCTGAGCCTCGCTGGGTGTCCCATGCTTTCTACCCCGGCAGAGGCTGCTGAGTGCAGGGCCGGGGTCCACGTCGGAGACATGTTCCTCCAGATGCCCCCCTCTCCCTCCGGTGGTCACAGGAGTTTCAGGTCCCTGGCCTGTTCTTGGGTGCGGCAGTGACAAAGAAGGCTGGGCCCTCTCTGGGCCGACGGAAAGAACGCTCGGCCTCTCCGGCGACCCAGAACTGGTGTCCAGCCTGTTACGCGCTCTGTGCGGTGGCTACATCTCCCCAGCTCCAACCGCGTGAAAAGCAGAGCAGACGCCGCGGGCAGCAGGGACCCTGCCCTCTGCGCCGCCTGGCCTGGGTAAGCGCGCGCCCTGCGGCTTCCCGACCTGGTTTCAAGGAACTGGGAGGGCAGCTGGGAGCCGGCAGCGCGTGGGCACGGAGGCCCAACTCCGGAGGCCCGGATTCGGTTCCCAGGTGTCCGGCCCGCCCAAAGGAGATCAGTGCGACGCGGAACAGAGACCCAAGGGAGGACCTGGAGGTGTCCCAGGCTCTTTCCTGCCACGAGAAATAAGGCCCTTCTGGTTTTAAAAGAAGAAGAAAAAGAAAAGGTTTCTGGGCGCAAGTGTCGCAGGGCAGCCTCTTCCCGTCGGGCCTGGGGTAGCTCTTCCTTTTTTGTGAATTGGCGGTGTGTGTGCGTTAATATTTTAATTAATCGGGAAAATCGAAGTCCGATTCACGTTATCTGGGGACTCCCCACACGCCACTTGGAAGGGGTGAGAGAAAAGATGTGCTGGAAAGCAATCTATTTTGCTGGTGTTGGGGGTTAATGACTATTGCCAAAGATAAGTGAATTATCAAAGCTGTTGCGCCAGTCCCATCTCAAAATCCATTACGGGGCCGGCCGTCTAATTAAATACGTAAGTATAATAAAATCATATTTTATGACTATTTGAGGGTAATGAGATTAGTCTTTAGAAGCGATCGCCACATATTAAAAATGCCACTGTCTATAGAATGTTAATAACCTTAAATCAAAGTGTATGGAAACTCCTCACGATAAATTAAAAGAAAATTTCTGTATTCCTAATAAGCCCAGCTTTCCCCATTCACAGCAGACCCCCATGCAAGAGGGACACTTTTCTCGTGGAAAGACAACACAGAGTAAAGTTGGCCATGGACAGGGGGGTGAGGTTGAGAGAAGCTTTGTCTCTGTGTGTTCCAAAGGTTGGAGGCTCACACTGGGTGAGCGACAGGGCTAGCATCAATGACAGAATATGCTAAGTGCCTTTTTAGGCAGAGATGAAGTTGGAAAAAGGATACAATGCTTGCTTTGTAGTACACTTCCTAAAATGTCCAGCCTGGGCTGTAGGTGCCCGTCCTTGCGCTAAGGCAAGTGTCATGCTTAAAATCATTTACAGTATCTTTAATTCAGATTACACGCGCCAAGGCGATTTAAATCTGATTACCAAATTAGAAGGTTTAAAAACAAATCCTTCTAAATCTGATACTGTTGACTAAAGAGGGGGAGAAAAAGTTCCATAAGCCCATCACATAAGGTAACGATCCTGCCCCAGAAAGAAAGGGGGTTTTAAACCTTTTTGACAACAAATGCAGCTGCCCCGCTATTTTGGACGATATTAAGCGAAAATGAATGCAAATCTGTGTTCGGCAGCCATCTGGCCCGAAATGGGGGAATCAGCTGTCTCACAACAGGCTCGGAGGCTGAATCCATTTCAGCTCATTTTCTACATCATCTGGTCGCGCACCCAAAGCGTGGAAAATACGGTCTTTATCATTCACCAACTTTATCTTTTTTGTCACTCTACGGCTGGCTCTGAGCTGTGAGCACAAGGTCTCGCCGTCCAGGCAGGGTCTCCACCCTAGGCTGCTGCAGAGGAGCCTGGGTGGGCAGCCCCCACCCCATGCCACCCTCAGATTTTTTTTTTTTTTTTTGATTTGGTGGGCAGCGATGGACAGAGCACCTAGGCCAGAGGGTGGGGGAGGGGCTGCTGGTCCAAATCCCTAGAGCCTTCCAAGGTGCTGAGAGCACCTCCCTTGGGAGCTTCGCCCCACCCCTCACTGTTTCTAGTTGAATCAGGCTGCCAAAATCCAAAAGGAGAGTACTGGAGAACTGGCTAGTACTTTGGAAGTTGCGCGGACCTGCGCTGGCCAATGACCTAACCATTTTCCCAAACCGCTTCTAAGAGTCTTAGGGGCATCCAGAGACTCGGCTGGAAAGGACCTGACCTTTACCGTGGGCCCTGCTAGCCACGACTGCGGCGGCGATCACTCCGGGCCCCGCGCCCAACGCGATTTGCACGGGTGGCCCTGGAGCTGTCGCCGCCGCCGCCGCCTCCTTGGAGGGTGGGAAGTATTCCTTTTGTGCGGATTTACGGGGAGAGGCTTCAATGAGCCCCCTCACATTTGCATTTAAATAGCAGCATCTAGCGCTTCGCGTGCCACACACCAGTGGGCTCCCAGATGTCAAGCCGGAGTCAGTCAGATGGCCAGTGCCCAGCTGTCCTCCCTACGTCGTGCCGGAGCAGGCAGTGACCTTAAAGAGACAGCGCTCGCTGCCCCTGGAGCCCAGCTCTGGCTCTTGAGCCACTGTCTTTAGGCATCACCTGAAATCTAGAGAATGGTCCAACCTCCCAGGACCTGCATCCAGGCCCACACAGTGCTGGATGTCCTGGCCGCTGCGGGCCACTAGGTCCTCCTCCATGCCCACCGCGGTCAGTGTGCATCAGAAAAACACATCCCACACACACCTCCACTCCCTGCCCCTATTTCGGTGTGGGGCATGGCCTGAAAAGGGAGTGGGGAGGGGGCTGGCCTGATTCTGGCCTCTGATCTACCCCCTTGAATTTTTCACCAAATCATATCCCAGGGCACTAGGGACACAAGGCTTCAAGTGCAACAGGGGCAGCAACATAACCAGTGTCCAGGGCACCCCGTATGCGTCCTTTCTTGCACTACACTCCAAACCCCCAACCTTTCTTCCAAAAGTAATAAACTCCATCTCCGGCGCTGAGAAGCCCCAACCAGAAATTCTTGGAAGCCAAGGGCCCTGGGAGTATCCGAGGGTCCTTGCTCCAGTGGGAGCGGAGCCTTTAGGGGGCACAGGGCCACAGGCCCAGGCAGATGGTTATGTCACTGGAGCCAAAAGAAGGAGTGAGAGGCAATGAGTTCAAGTCCCGAGGTTTTGTGTCCACACCACCAGGGCTGAGTCTCAGGACCTGCCCACTCCTATACCCTCGGAGCCCCAGGGTCATGCTCAGACTTTGTGGGTAGCTGGACCTCCAGCTTTTCTCCAGCCTGGGGGTTGGTTAGGAGGTCATCACAGGCCCAGGGCTTGCAAAGACTCCAAAATGGAGAACAGTGCTGGTTCTGCACCGGGGAGGGGAGCGGGGTTGGGTGCCAGAAAGGCTGGGAGAAGAGCACCAAGAAGATTTCTTGCAAGGTGCATACCGACAGCCTTGGCCCCTGAATGAGGCAGCAGGTTGGTTGGTGAGCCAAAGTCCACAACTGCAACCTGTTTAACTGAACAGCAAGGGAAACTGCCCCAGGTTCGGTTCTTTCTGGGGCTAAAGAATACGCCTTCTCCTCCAAAAAAAAAAAAAATGCAAACCAGTGGGCCTTCGGCAGAAGAACCCAGGCCAAGCGGTGCACTCCCGCGTGCCCTTAAAGGCAAATAACTGAGCATTTAGTACCTGGCACGTGGAGCGCACCAACTCTCTCCTCTCTCTCCTCTGCTCTAAAGAGCAAGAAGACTCATGGCGGGGTGGAGCGGAGGAGCGAAAACTTAGGGTCACAGGCTCCGGTGTTCTGTGCTACCTCCTCCCACAATATTTATTTTGTACAGCTAAGGCTCCTGAATCCCAACCCTGGGTACAGAAAAATTCTCTGAGTGAAAACTGTATAGGCACCTCCTGCGGAGGCGACCAAGTTTGACAAACAGCGCCTCCTGGGGTGGGGAGAGCGGAGTGCGGCGCTGCAGAGAAGAGAGCCAGAGCGCACACCCGCTGCGGGACTAGTGGCCCCGTCGGCTCCTGCTAGATCCCAGGATCAGGCTCCTGACTCTTGGGCAGCCAAAGCACCTAGGCCTTGCTGAACTGATAACCTCAGGAATGTGTAGAAGCCACCACACAGGGGCCAGTCCTAACTGCTGCCCACGTGCGGTTGCTTTCTGGAGGCAACCAGAGCAGGATACCGGACACCTGGCCCGCGCTGGGAGCTCCACGCGCGCTCCCTAGCTGAAGAGAAGGGCGCTCTCCAAATGATCCCGCGGGGAGCGGCAGACACCACCTTGAACTCACTCAACCATCTCCCTGCAAAGCCCCAAGACTCTTCAAGTGGGGCCCTGAAAGAGCTGGTGTACGCCTGGGCTCCAGCAGCGTGCGAAATGAGAAGGAAAACAGTTAATTATTGTCTCTCTGTCTTTACTTTTTCCCTGGTTCCTTCCATCACTTTGGCTGACCATACAGTTCAGAGTGAGCCCTGGGGGCTCTTCAGCCACACTGGGGATCCCAACTCAAACAAGCGCAAGTTGAGTTTTTTTCCCCCTCGCACCTTACAACCTTAAAGGTCGCCTCTTCGCAAAAATGCTCTGGAGGAGCTACTGAGCTCTGAAAGACAGCTGGTGCGTGGCGGGGTCCCTCAGACTCGAAAAGGAGTTGCGGTTTAGCGACGAGCTGGGAATTCCTAGCAGCGTTCAGCGGCGCCCTGAAAGCGGTCCTGCAGGATGCGCCGGAACCAGCGCCTGAGACACGGCGTCCACGCTGCCCACCCGCTCCAATTTACAAAGCAAACTTTCCCCAGAGAAGTTTTTGGATCGAACAGCGCGCAAAGTGAGCCAATCAACACTTAAACAGAACCAAACCGTACAAACACGGATCGATCAGATAATTTCAGATATTATAATTGGCTTTAATTAAACACACTGCGTTCTAATTAACTCTGAAATTTTAGCATGCTTTGGGACACTGGTGTCTGATTTGATATTGTCAGTCCAGATGTCCTAATAAAATTCAATCCTCCACTCAAGACTTCAATACTCACTAAGAACAAAATGCAAATTAAATGTAAAACCTAAAGTATCGCCAAAGGTATAATCAAGAAAGGTGTCTCAAAACTTCTCACTTTTTATTACGAAGTAGTTTAGAAATGCAGATTACATCCTAACAAGACTTCTCCGGCATGCCATAAATCTTAACTCTTTCCTGGACGCTGATGGATGCCATGTTCTAGCCCTCAAAAGTTTGCTAGTAGAATCCGGTATTTAAACACCAGTTCCTGAACAAGTGAAAGGAGTTGAGAATAGGATGAGGGTAGACCTCAAGGGTGGTCTGTGGCAGCCATTGAAGAATTCTCACCCCTAGCCCAAAGTACTTTAACCCAAATGCTACACTTAAATCCCTAAGGGCAGATAGGTGCGGTGGTGAGTTAACCAGTAGTAGGTGACCTACTCAGATGCTGGGACTGCTACGTTGAAGCTAGGAGGAAAGAGAAAGCTCATTTTCCCCTGGGCAGATATGGTCAAGCCCTTCACCTGGCCTGCACAAACCCTTTGGCCCACCGTTAGTGGGCTTCTAAGAGGGAGGGGTTGCTGGGCAGCAACAAGACTGCTCCTTCAGAGAAGGCAGACTTGGGCCGTAGGACCCAGTAAGCCTGTGGCGATACACTCTGCAGCCACTAGATTCTTTATCAACTCTGAGGGTCTGCTAAATTTTATAGGCTAGGAAGAGTCCTACTAAAAGGAAGCTATTCCCACATTAAACATGTGTATGTTTTCCATACTAATGGAGTCACTTAAAGCTGTTGCTAATTTAACTTTTTTAAAAGGCCACACTGATGTAATTTGCATTTTCTTTAGGATATTGAAATAAAGAGAAAACTGCTGGGCGGCGAGGCTGCCCAGGGCATAGCTAGGGGCCATGCAGAAATAAAAACAGATAAAGAAAAGACGAAAGAAAGAAACCGACTTCTCTTCTAGACTATTAATAAGCAATTTGTCCCGCTGAAATTTACATTGCAAAGAGAAGAGCGCCGGCAGCCGCTGCGGCGGGGGCCTGGCACAGGCTGGGCCGGGGAACTCTTCGGCACTAGTAGGGGCAGTCTTTGACATCCGGACCGCCCTCCCCGCGATCTACTTGCTTTGAAGTTAGTGTTCTTGCTGCCAGTCCGCTGACCCTCGCCCAACACCGTGTGTATCTTCACGCCACTGTCTGCAGGGAGTGCGTTTGGGGAAAAAGGAGACTGAGGCTGTTCCAGCACCTCCCCACAACCCGGGCCGCAGCGGGTGACCGGTGGAGAAATCTCTGGAGAATGCCTCTCTGCCCAGGAACGCCCGGACTTGCGGGCCCCTATGCCCTGCAACTACTCCTCAGGCCTTAAACTAGAATGACAATAACAGGTCATTTTGGTTTCCCCGCTTGGTCAAGCTGCGGCCCTGGTTCAAGTGAACTGCAAGTGTGGAGCTTGTGCCCCTCACCACCACCACCCCCACCCCCCGCCACTGCCCCGCCCGCGCGCCGCCCAGTGCAGCGGCGGCTGGCTAGCCTAGCATGGGGCCAGGGCGCCATCTACGGGCGCCGCGAGGCTCAGGCCGCCGACGCCCTCGCCTCAGAGCCCACTCCACCTCCCGCCGCCAGCGGGGCCCGCGCTCTCCAGCGCCTGCAAGGCCGGCCACTTATCACAATTACCCGACGCACCCGAGCCTTTTTGCTTATCAAACATTGCTTGCGAGTGATGCCAAGTTTTAAGCACTAGATTAAAACTTTCCAAATAAAGACGCTCTCCTGCCTGCAATTTTTAGGCGCGAGATTAATAAAAGACAAGAAATGTAAGGATAACACAATTTGATTTGTTAGTCTAACTCTGAGATTTGAGACTTGATGTCCCTGAAGACCAGGCGAGCTTTTCCCCTTTATTTATTTTTATTAAAACATCAATCTGCGCTGGAGCTGGGTGAACTCGGTTTCACCTGGAGAACATAAAATTCTCCATACCCGAGAAATAAGCACCTTTCATAAATCAATGGTATTCCTGACACATCGATCAATTTGGGGTTGTTAATCCGAAAGCAGGAGTTTTAATTGCTTCCCGCGCTCTCACCCAGGCACAAACACGCCTCCTCCCTCCCCATCCCACCCCCCACCCCCCGCCTCCCCCCAAGGGTCTCACTTTTGATAGGGTCGGGGTGGAACAGGGATCGAAAAATCCGGGTACTTCAAGTAAAGCCCCGGAAACCCCGTTCTGCCCGCCAAGGGGATCCTCCCTCGCCTTCCCGGGATCCTACGGAGAAAGCCGAATGGACACGCCACCCGAGCCACCAGGCCTCCCCGCCGTCTTCGCCCGCCGCCACCGCGCTTCCAGACACCGCAAAAGTTCCCCGCGAGGCCAAGCCCTCGCGCACCAAGGATCAGGCGCCACATCCAGTGGCCCTCGCCTCGCCGCACCGCACAGCCCAACCCTGCACCCCGCGGCCCTCCCAGGCGCTCAGGTTCTACAGCCTGCGACGCGCGAAGTTCAACTTTGCGGGCTCTACAGCCGCCGTGGGGCCGCTGTAGGGCGGGAGCCCCCGACGGGAACACACGGGCCCGAGCGCTTACCTGAGCCGCAAAGCCGCTGAGCAGCTTCTCCGACGGGCGTGACGCGAGATGCCGACGTCGCCTGCGGCTGGCTGGAGGTGTGCAGCTCCGCGCCTCCCCCACGTTCTCACCTCCGGCCCTCCGGGGAGAGCCCACGGGCCGGGCCGCGTGTGCGCCACTGCGCACGCGCCACGCTGCTTTCTACCGCGGGCGGTGGCGGAGACATGGCGGGCGGGGGCGGGGGTGGGGGTGGGGAGGGCGCGAGCCGGGCGCTAGGAGGTGCCCGGGGCGACCCTGCAGTCCGCCCGCCGCGGTGCCCCGGGGCCGCAGCTGCGTCCGAGCTAGCCGCCTGGGGGACAAGCCTCGAGGGAACCCAGAGGGCCACGCACGGGCCCCTCTGCCTGGAGGACTCTTTGCAAAGGCTGGAGCGGCTCCTTCCTGCGGAGCCTAAGGGCAGCAGTAACCTGCCTTGACCCAGAGAATGCATTGGGCCGGTGGCGGCGGGTGTGGGGGGCGGGCGAACACCAAGTGGTGGGTACCTTCTGTACAGGAGTCTAGAAGCTGATCCAAAGACACTGGTTGCTAGAAGCTGTAGGTATAGCCGTGTGCTCACTCCCTTGGACAGAAGATGGGTCGGGATCTCTGCTCTCTTAAGTAGTGTAGGCGAAAACAGCTCTCCCAGCTAACTACTGCTAATTTAATGAGATGCACTCTGCTGAGCGGTTAGAGAGTCAAGAGGTTGTTCTCGAAGAAAGCAAGCCGAAGATTCCTTGGAAAGGAAGAAATGTACCTGGGCAGCTCCAAAGTAGTCCTATTGCTTCCAGGGCAGTTTCTGCTGGCCTGTGCTCCAACTACCCCCCTTGGGGACAGACAACTCCACCACTTCCTCCTCCCTCCACCTTTGATGATGTCACCCAGCAAGTGATAAAGGTGGAAATTTTATTAGACATCTGCAGCTACATCTCCAAGAAAAGGGTTCCAGCATCCCTGACCTGTGAACCTGCCCTGAGGTTGGGTTGGAAGCTCCGATAGCTCCGATGCATGACTGTTTTCTAATATCCTTCGGCAGGAAATGGGAGCTGATTTCTGTCTCTGCCTTTCGACCCAAAATGTAATACAGACCTTTGAATAAACAGTTTGGAGCACCCAGGACAACTCACACTTGTCGTTCCCATCCTGTCTGCCTCCCTTCCCCCCCACCCCACCCCACCCCTCACCCATTGCTTTAGACCTCCTGTTCATGTTTCCCAGACTTGTGCTCTATGCCTTATTTCAACCTTTTATAGTGAAACTTGGTTGTGCTGAGTCATGAAATCTTACTAGAAGAGAAAAGTTATTTTGGGCCATTTATTTGGTAAAAAGCACTCTAGAGAATGCAACCCAGAAATGTGCTTTATTATGATAGCTTAATGTAAGATGAGAACTAAATAACGAATATTTCCCCTTTGTCATCTTCACTTGGGAATCATTTTTAATGCAAACCAGCGTGAAGCCGGTTAGGCAATATACAGCATTTTAAGACATAAAATTACCCATGTTTTTAATAGCAGCTAACATGTATTGAATGTTATGTGCCAAGCATCCAAAGACAGACCTAAGCTCTTAGGAAAGTTGGGGCTCCCAGGAGGTTGAGGTTAAGTCTCTGACTGTGGCTTCGGGGACCATGAGGGAGAGGTGTGCTTTCACTGTCTCCCAGTTTTAGGTTATTGGGGGTGAGGGAGGGGGTGGATACATTTATTTTATTATTTGTGTGTGCATGTGGGGTGTTGGCACTGTGTGTGCCAGAGTGTGCATATGGAGAGTTGAGGACAACTTGCTTAAGTCAATTGTTTCCGTCTACAGGCAAAGTCCCAAGGATGGAATTCAGTTCATCAGTCAGGACTGATAGCGAGTGCTCCTTACCATCTATAGCATATTGCTGTCCCCTGCAAACATTTGCTGAGATGATACAAAACAACCAGGCAAACTCAGTCCTGCTCATGGCAACCTCAGGACATATTTTTCCCAACCCTCTGCCTTCCCACTTCTCCATACCTGGCCCCAGGGCCCCCTTCTGTTTAGCCTTTCCCACTCCCTACTTAGAGTCTGCAGCCCCTAGGCTTTTCTTTTCCTTAGCAGCTCCAAGGAAAGGAAGCCACAGCTATACACTCGGATGGTGGTCCTCAAGGAATATTACTGTCCAACTAGCCTTGTGGACAGTACATCTGTGTGCTCTACACACATACACACACACACACATGCTCACACAGACACACACACACACACAGAGAGAGAGAGAGAGAGAGAAAGAGAGAGAGAGATGGGGAGGGAGGGAGGAGGGAGGTGTTGGTCATTTGGGCACACAAGGGAGACCATAGATCCCTCTTCCCGTGCAAGCAATAGCACCAAGATGTCTGTTTATCTAAACAAAAATAGTCAGTCCCTGTAAATTGAACACATTAATTAGTGTCCCTCCTCCTTCCTCATGAATATACAATTATGTCATCAAGCCCTATGAGCTACAACAGTATTGAGCAAGGCTGTGCCCTCAAGGAGTTTGCAATTTAGTGGAATCTTTGTTACTGCATACAGATAAAAGGAAAGTGCTTTTGTATTGGGGAAGGACTTCAGAAGAGCTGACAGGTTAAGCCTAATTCTCTCAGGCGCCTCAAAATCAATGCCCCTGTCATCTGTCACTGTCCGAATGTGTATACTTTGTCATTGGCCACTGTACCTAGACGCAGATACTCTCAGGTGTCAATATTCAAACTTGCTTCAATATTTGCTTAGAACTCTTTACCCATGAGAAGCAAGTCTGCCTTGTAAAGCCACCTTCTAAGCATCAAGTGTGTGGTGAATGAAAGAAGGGAGGCACTGTGCCAAGCACAGCTCGCTCACAGGACACCAAGGGCTAGAGGAAACACAGACACCCAGTCCAGGAATCAACATCCCATTTCTGGGGCTTTTAAGGGACAGTACTTGGAGAAATATCTGTGCTACCTGCAGTTTGTCTCCTCTAGAACCCCAGCTCCAGGAGGTCTGCCCTAGTTGTCCTTTTCTGGGCCTGTCAGCTTGCAGCATGGAGTCTCACGCATGCAGGCTTCTGCAAAATAACTTGTTTCTACTAAAGTATGGAGTTCGGTTTTTTTTTTTTTTTTATGTACTTATAGACATTTTTGAATATAGGTAAAATTAAACAGTATCACAAACCTTGTCCTTGTCTCCACCCTCAGTAGTGCTTATTATTTTACCATCTTGCAAGCCCCGATTACTTACAGCTCCCTTAGAAATGGTACTTTTATACCATTAATGTTAAGTCTTTAACATTTTACACAATTTATTGTGAATCTATTTCCCCTAACTTCTTGTTTTAGATCCCCCCTACCTCAGTTCACTCGTGTGTGTGTGTGTGTGTGTGTGTGTGTGTACATACATAAAGTAGAATATACATATATATATTCAATTTGTGTTCATAAGTGTAGAGCCATTCACTAAAGTTTGGTCAACATACTAGGGGCCCATACTTTTAAAGAAAATTGACTCTCCCTTCCCCAAAAGCTATCAACAGGATATTAGGAGCCACCGAGCCCCTCCCCAATCTGTGCTAATTATTGATTGGATTGATCTTGTGCAGACCTTACCCAGCCAACCACAGCTGCTATGAGTGCGCTGCCAGAGTGGTCCTATCATGTCCAGCAGGCATTGCTTCACTCTAGTCCTCCCTGACCTCTGATTCTTGCAATCTTTCCATTCTCTCTACTTCTAAGGTCCTTGAGCCCTGGGAGGGGTGATATGATGTCACATTTGTTTTTTGTCTGTCTGTCTGTCTGTCTGTGATAGGCTTTCATGTAGCTAGCCTGGGCTAGAGAACTCACACAGCCTGGGCTGAGCTTGAGCATTTCAATCCTCCTCCTTCTTCCTTTGGAGTGATGGAATTACAGGCATCACCACCACACTCTGTTTATACAGTGCTGGGGACCAAACCAAGGGCATCCTGCATGCTAGGCAAGCACTCTACCACCTGAGCTACATCTTCATCCTGAAATGCCCATTTCTTGAGTACAGCTATCAGCCCTAGATTCTTTTTCCACTTCAACTGGTACATTCTTTCCCAGGCAAGGAGGAGGCCTTTAGAAAGCAGCTTCCCTTGGCTTCTGGAGAGCTTGGCCTTTGCCCTAGAGAAGTACCTGTCTACCTTGACCTAAAGGCCCTGTCTAGGCCTGGAGGCTCACCTAACACCTGCTCATTTGACCACCTGC
The DNA here is from genome assembly GCF_903995435.1 of Acomys russatus. NCBI lineage: Eukaryota > Metazoa > Chordata > Mammalia > Rodentia > Muridae > Acomys > Acomys russatus. The sequence goes on from NC_067141.1 coordinate 17,925,013, forward strand.
CACTGCCCGTGTACTCACCGATGTGCCCCTGTGGGATTACTGGTGACAACCCAATGCATATTTCCCTTATATTCTGCCCACAGTACACCACGTTCTCTGTGCTCTCCTGCAACATCAGAGGGACGTCATGTGTTATGGAGAAAGTTCCTTGGGAAGGACACCAGAAGGGACAGTAGTCGTTAGTCACCCCCCAAAACCAGACTTTCCAAAATACAATGATAATGACCTTGGCTGCCAGGAAGGCAGAAATCCAGAAATGTCCATTGGAAGACCCAGGTAGAACTCTGAACCAAGACATCACTGGGAAGACAGAACAGCTAACCATGGCAGACATGGGAAACTTATATGGCAGGTCCCAGTTTGAAGGCCATGCAAGTGGAACCAGGAGTGAGGTGAGTGCCCAGTAGCAGATCTGTAGGGGAGGGAAGTGCGTCCACCACCATAAGACTGGAAATTGAATTCCAATAGCAATGCCTTTCAGGCCATTCTTGGGCCTGGCTCTCAGTTGGTTTTATCTACCTGGCTTAAAGGGAGATGTCATAGGACCAGCATGGTACCCACTGACCGAGACTGACAATGTCCACCTCTGACTTCTCATCCAAGTACTTCTGCATAGTAGACTACAGAACAGTCCTGGAGAGTCCACTCTCAGCTGCCGGGGACATGCGACTGAGCACAGCTCCTCTCCTCTCTTCTTATGTCCACCTCACACTCAGTGAGCACCCCGAGGAAAAAGCTAGGGTTCAGAACTCTGCTAAGAGTGTGAACTGATCATCACTAGCTTTCCTTCTGTGGGGCATCTCTTGAATTTTTTTGTTTTGTTATTTTTTTTTCGAGACAGGGTTTCTCTGTGTAGCCTTGGCTGTCCTGGACTCACTTTGTAGACCAGGCTGGCCTCGAACTCAAAGCAATCCACCTGCCTCTGCCTCCCAGAGTGCTAGGATTAAAGACATGCACTACCATGCCCGGCGCATCTCTTGAATTTTATCCTGAGCCTGGATTCCTGTGTAATCAAGGAAGAGGAAGATGAAAAGGTTTCCCTCCTTTTAGGAGCAAGAAAAAAAGGGAAAAGAACAAAAAGAGTGAGAAGGGAATGGGAGAAGGAAAACAGGGAAGAAACAGAGAAAGGGGAGGGAAGGCAAAGAAAGGGAGGGAAAAAGAGGACAGGCTAACTAGATTGATGAAAGAAGAGGAGAGAAGAGATGGGGAAGGATGGAGAAAGAGAGGAAGGTAGGGGAAGAGATGAGGGGGAGGACCCTAACCTAGGGAAAGAACAGGCCTTAGCTGTTGGCTCTATGGAGCTCTGTGGCTCAGCTCTTCCTATGTACTTGCTGCTCCCTGTCCGTGGTCCTTAGTGGCCCCACCTGTTGCAGGATAATGTCCTGAGAAGGAGTAAAGCAGGCCCAAGTGAAGGGCATGCTGTTCCTCTGTGTAGATCTGAGCCATTGTCACACCTGACCAAGAGGTTTGATGGTAGTTTGAAATCTTCTCTGCCAGCCCTGGCTCTTGGTACTTTTCTGTTTGCTGGGTCTGTCTGGGGCTTCCTGGGAGATTAAGCCAGAGGCAATATGAGAATAAAAAGCTGGGTTCCAAGTCTAGCCTCTTCCTGCCCACACCGGAACAGAGGAAGACTCTCTAGTCAGCCGCAGAGACCCTAACTTTGGCACACCTCTGCAAACTGGGAACACTGCTCCAAGTTCCTAGGTCTAGAGCAATGAACAGCATACAAAGCCCAAGCAGAAGTCTGAGCAGAGGGCAGAGGGCAGAGAGCAGAGGGCAGACTGGGATCTACATGGGACCCAACCCACTGTCACCTGTTCTACCTACAGTCTTGGAGTGACAGAGATGGGCACAGCCAAGCTCAGCAGAGTGTCCTAACCTTCCAAGATGTATAAATAAAGTCTTCCATCCTCTGGGCTGGGGTGGGGGTGGTATTAGGAAGCATTACCTTGGCATAGACAGCTAACACAGACAACTTTAGCAAGGTCCCTGGCGGGGTGGTGGTTAGGGTGGTTAGCTGTATCAATGGGTGCCGGCTTATACTCCTGGCTCAGTAACCACTGGCTGAGGACAACTACCTTGTACAACAGCTGCCAAGGCACTTGCAAAGCTCTCTGCCTGTGGCAAGGCAGCCCCACCTGGGCAGAGATGACATCTGGAGTCACAAGCACACTGATGTCAGGGGCAGGACAACCCAATGTAAAGGAACTGAAGAAGCATGCAGGGTACTAACTGTCCACTACACGTCTGAACTGATCCAGCCCACAGAGAGTAGGAGTCAGGAGCATGGGCAAGGTTGGAACTGTGCTACTTCTAAGAATGAAGCTGTGTGTGCAACCAATTGGTACTGTCTTTTATTTCTTTAGTTAGTTTTAGACAGGCTCTTACCTATCTCAACTGGCCTCAGACTTGCTCTTTAGCCAAAGATGCCTTTGAACTTCTGATTCTCCTGCCTCTTCCTCCTCCCAAGTGTGAATGCTTGTGGGGTCACAGGTGTACACTGCCATGCCCAATATGCCGATATGCACCGCCTAGAATTAAAATAGTTGAAGGGGAGTTGTCTAACATGCAATGAAGGTTTCCTGATGCTTTTATAATATGGAATTTTAGCAAGTCTACTACTGCTTGGCAAAGATGCTAAGATATCCAAGATTGGGGAAGCAAGTCAGATTACTAATCTTGAGTGATCATGTGCTAGCTGGAGTGGAAGAGTTCCCCACCATCACTCCTACATTTCCACCAATACTAAAGAGATTCATCACCCCTGACCTGAAGGATGTGGCTGCTTCTCTGCGTGAGAAAGACAACTTCTCGGTGAAATGCACACACACACTGGGTGGAACTCAGGCACAGAAGCTCTTTTCACTGCTGCTTTTCCAGCTTCTAGACCCTGGGGGCAACAGGGTAAGAAATGGGGAGGCCACGTAGCATGTAACAGAGAAGAGCTAGGCCAGCTGTGGTCCTGGTGACTGAGAAAACCCAAAATACTTCTACACCAAGCACAGGACCCTGCTGAGGGCGGACATGGAACACAGAGGCCACCAAGCGTGGAGTGAAAAGTTTAGCTTGGCAGCTCTGTGAAACACGTTTCCTGTACAAGCAGGTTTTGCTTTTCTGCTGAGAGTGTCTTGCCAGTTCCAAACAATACATTTTCATAGGTGAATTCTACCAGCAAGAAGGAAAAAAGTCATACTGAAAAGCAAAAACCATAAACTCTTTGCCTTTGTTTCTAAAATTATATTTATTTATCTGGGTAGAAAGGACTTAAGGACCATAGTAGGCATGTGGAGGTCAAAGGATAACTTGTAGAAGCTGGCTCTCTTCTTCCACAACATGGGCTCCAGGAATTAAACACAGGTCATCAGGCTTGGCAGTGAATGCCTTTACCTGCTGAGCCATCTCTTTGGTCCACTTCTTGTGTTTAGCGTTCAGATGATGAGAAATTTGGTATCCTTCCTCACTTTGTAAGTTACATTGCTGATCCAAGCTTGATCTGAGAGATACAGATGTTTACCTCTGAAGGCTCATCACTCTGCCAATGTGGATTCTAAAGGTGTCCCAAAGACCCAAGTCTCCATTTGTTTACTCCAGCCTGATTCCAGGTGACATTCCAGAACTTAACAACTGGAATTTGCTTACTAATCATCTGGCCTTAAAACAGAGATATAGTTCTGAGCTCTCTAGATGTGCCCATATTCTTGCAGAATTCCTAAGCGGCAGAAAAGAAACAGGAGAGTGGGTGAGCTGTGGTAAGAAAAGGGTCAGAAAGTCTCAAAGTCTGAGAGCCATTCCCCTGCCATTGCCAAAGGGGCTGCTGGTTGAATGTGAGACTGAATCCCGGAGCCAGAGCAGCCACAGGGAGCAGGTGGCTCCTAGGCAGCAGGGAGCAGGATTCCACTGCCGTTAGAGCTGACCACGAGTGGTATCTGACTGAACTTGGTTTAGGACATCCAGGTCCAGGTGAGCATCAGTCCAGATTGATTTCAGCCTTGAGAACATAGACTCACCCTCTGCACTGTGACCCATGGGCTAACTGGGACAATCAGTAGGTGGGATTCAAGGAGACTATAAGTAGCATGCCATTTTGAAGCCCAGAGGCCAGGGCACCATACCAACTTGTACCATGTCAGTGAGTTGTCACTTGCGTAAACCTCATCCCCAAAAGACACTGGCTTAAACAAGGCTCTACATCCTCACCTAAGCAAGTGCAGCAGATCATCTGGAGGAGAGCCTAGGCGCTGTGTTATCACTCATCAAAAATTAGGTAGTGCCTCATTCAATAATGTCAATGGGGTTACTATTCCATCCTTACCAGTAAGTGGGACCAAGGAGGCAATGGGATATCCCATGTCACCATCAGCAATGACCCCTAGTGGGGTCAACAAAAGCAAGACATTGATCTCTGTCCTTGCCAGAATAGCATCAGAGATGACCAGCTAGAACTGAAATTCAAATAAGATGGAGTCCTAAATATACTATGCAAAACATCCAGGTTTCAATCAAAAGCTACTCATCACACCAAGAACCAAGATGGTTTCAAACAGAATAGAGCATCACAACAAACAGATAACAACAACAACAGCCAGGTAGGAATTCGAGCCTCACCTGGCAGCTTTCAAGTCAGTCAACAGTTGAAACTGAGGGGAAAAAAATGGAAAGTCTCAGGAAAGAAAGAGAATGCATGAGGAAAACCTGCATGGAAGATTTAGAAATTAATAATAACATAATTTAAATAAAAAATTCAACAGTAGAATGAAGGCACCAGAAGAAATACTGGAAAATTTGAAGAGGAAGAAGAACAAAAAGAAGAAGAAGAAGAAGAAGAAGAAGAAGAAGAAGAAGAAGAAGAAGAAGAAGAAGAAGAAATAGTAAAAGAAGAAACAATTCAGTCTAAAACAGAGAGAGAAATAGGGTTTTAAAGGTGAACAGAGTCAGGCATGCAGTGCAAGCCTATAAACCCAGTATTTGGGAGTCAGAAAGAGGTGGATCTCTGCAAGCTCAAGTCCAGTTTGGCCTACATGGCAAATTCTAGGCCATCGAAGAATACATAGCTAGACCTTGTCTCAGAGAGAGAGAGAGAGAGAGAGAGAGAGAGAGAGAGACAGAGACACAGAGAGAGAGAGAGAGAGACAGACAGACAGACAGACAGACAGAGAGAACGAATGAACATGAGAGAGAAACCAGGCAAATGAACAAAAAGTGAGGAACGTGATTAACATGTAGGATTTTACAAAGAACCAGGCTCAGTGAAGAGCCAAGAATGTGTATGGAAGTTGGTGTAGGGAGGCAAGAGAAAGGCTGAGAAGTAGTTAGAGACACCATGAATAAAAACTATCCAAAGTGGCAAAACACATAAACCTGCAGATTCAAGAGATTAGTCAACCAGACTTCAGAAACCCACACCAATGTACATTCAACTCAACACCTAAAAACTAAGGAACAAGGGAGGTGTTCCGGAAATAGGAGCAGAGAAGATGCCTTCTTCGTGTAAGAAAGGCGATCTATGACTGTGGAATTTTCACCAGAAACCATGGGGTTCTGAAGGAACAAAACACTTCAAGTGCTGGGAAAAAGAACTGCCAACCAAGTCCTCATCATTAAGGGAGCAATGGAGACACTCTGTGATGGACGCTGAGAGAAACTGCTGCAGAAAAGCCTGCCCAAAAATACACCACAAAGGGAGTTCTGTAAACACTAGAGAAATAATGAAGTATGGGACCCTGGGAGAAACAAAGAATCCAATAGTTAAGGAAGTATTCAAATACCCATAAGAAAGCAGAGCTAATGAGAGAAATAAAAAGCAGGAAGGATGAACCCCAAACATACCAAAACCAGTGTACTAGTTAACTTTTCTCTTGCTATTGATAAAATGCCATGGTGGGGATAGGAGGTGGGGGATGAAGATAGGGTGCGGGGCGGGGCGGGGTGTCTTAAGGAAGAGTTTATTTTGCCTTACAGATCCTGGGAGCTAAAGGTCATAACAACACACAAGCCAAAGCAGAAAGCTGGTTACATTTCATCAGCACCCAGGAAGCAGAAAGAGTGAGAAAGTGCAAGGAGGAGAGATCAGGAAGTAGGTAAGGGTATGAACTCTCACATCCTGCCCCCCTAAAGTCTTCCTAGCCACCTCAAGCAGTGCCACAAGCTGGAGGCCAAATGCTTGAAGACATTTCTCATTCAAACCTCAAGAAGCAGTACATCAAAACCACATTAAAACGTAAATATTCTGAATATGCCAATAAAAACAGAGCAGCAGAAGGGATTTACTCTTTTCAGTGGGTTGACTATATGTTGTGTTTAAGAGACACATTTCAGCCAGGTATGATGCCTGCTTGTAATCACAGCACTCAGGAGGCTGAAGAAAAATCAAAAGTTCAAAGGCAGCCTAGTCTACATAGCAAGCCACATGGGGAGACGCTGTTTCCAACAAAGCAAAACAAAGACACTGCCTTCAAATGCAATAATATAGGAAGGTTGGAAGTAGAAAGACTGAAAAAGAGAACTCATACAGGCACCGAATAAAAGAAAGTAGGATTAGCCAGCTATATTAATATCACATAAATGTAGACTTTGGACCAAGAACAAGAAGAAGTCATAGTAATGTTAAGTGTGTTCTCTTAAAAACACAAAACTATGAAGTACATGAAGCAAAAACTGATAGACCTGAAAGAGAAAAAAAAACAATAAATCTAGCAATATAGTTGAAGATTTCAGTGCATGATCTCAAAGGTTGGCAGAACAACTAGAAAATCAGCGTAGACAGAAAACACACCATCACCAACAATTTGATGCAATCAGGACCTAATTGACATTTACAAAACATTCCGATTAATAATAACATTAGATATATTCTTCCCAAAAATCTATGGAAGCCCTCAACGTAAACAAAATAATCTGGACCACGAAACAGACCTCAACAAAGAAGTAAAGTGATGCTGAGATGTTCTCTGACCACAGGAAAGCTAAACTCACACTTCTGCTTTCTGCTTTATGAGACAGGGATTTTATGTATAATCCAGGCTTGAAGGTATGATCCTCCTGCATAAGCTGCTGGGGAAGCTGGCGTTACAGCTGTATACTGCCAGGCTCAGCTTTCAACTTGTGTTCAGTAACGGGAAAACCTCCAGCACTCAGAAGCCCTGCAAGGTGATTCTACCATCTTACAACCCAAAGAGGAAGGACTGAGGGAATAAAAGACAAGCACACCTCACACTACTGTGTTCAGAGACACAAATAAGGCAGTGTGGAGAGGCAAACCTGGCATTAAATGTGTGTCCTTGAAATGGTACCAGGCCAAGGGATATTCACAAGACCAAATGGGAGACTGGAGTCGGCCCTCATACTTCATGCAAAACTTAGTACAAAAACCATTATAAGCCTATAGGTAAAATATAAACAAGGCAAAACTAAGAATAAAGCACAGGAGGCTGGTCAGATGCTTCAGCAGGTAAAGGTGCTCACTGTCAAGCCTGACAGCCTGGGCTTGGTCTCCCAGCCCCACAGGGTAGAGGAAGAGAATGAACTCCTTCCTGCAAGTTGTTCTTTGACCCCACATAGGTACACATACATAACAAATAAACAATAATAATAACTAAGTAAATGTAATAAAGCTGTTTTAAAAGAATAAATCAGGAGAGGAAATCTTGGGGATCCAGGGCTAGTCAGTGCCCTTTAACTTAGTGGAAAGGCAAACTTAAAGAATATATATATATATATATAATTTGTAGCGTTCTTGAAGTGGCCAAGTCGTGGAAATGTGTACTTGTGCTAGTTAGTTTGTATTGCTGTGATAAAAACATCATGACCAAGGCAGCTTCTTTTAAAGATAGGGTTTCTCTGTGTAGTACCTTTCAAAGCTCACCCCCAAAGTAACATACTTCCTCTAGCAAGGCCACAGCTCCCCTCAAAAGTGCCATCAACTAAGAACCAAATGAAAGATACCTTATTCAAACCACCATGATAATGCTTTAGTGGTCTCCAGGATTAAGGAACAATACAAACAGGAGATGGACAAAAGGGACCATACAATGAGGGAACGCTTCCCTTTTGACCTCATGTATGTGGCTTGCTTGGCGGCAGCAGCACACTGGCTCTGCCCAAAGGAAGTCTGGCGAAGAGGATGGAAGGGCTCTGCATTACATCCCGCAACTGTATATAAACCTGCAGGGATAAGAAAGAAATTACTGAGGACCTAGCTCGTTGAACAAAGCATTTGCCACACAAGTGTGAGCACCAGAGTTCAGATCTGCAGCATGCACAGCCAGCCAGGCATGGCAGCTACCTGTAAACTGGGGAGGCAGAGACAGAGGATGCTTGGGGCATTGTCCAGGCTCAAGGAGAAGCCCTACCTCAATAAAATGGAGTGTAATTGAGAAACGTACCTGATGTCATGCACATGTACATATATACATGTGCACCTGCACACACACACACACACACACACACACACACACACACACACACACACACACCACATAAGTACAGGCATACATATATGCACACACACTATACACACACACATATATACATGCAAAATTAGGTTAGATTAAAAGGTACCAATGACAGGTGGTGCTTGATGACAGATGTCGTTTCTTCCACAACCTTTTATTGTAGGCATTATTGTCATCCCACCTCAGAGGAAGAGAGTGGGGCCTCACAAAGACAGATAGCTCCCTCTAGATTGCAACACATGACAGTGAACTGGGATTCTAATACTGGAGTTATAGCGCTGAGCCTCATTCAGCCTCTACTGATCTTCAGTGGAGGGGAGCCTCCTTCCATGGCCATCGTCTGGCCTTTGTGCATCCTTTCTCTGTCTCTGCATGAGGAGCAGCATCCCCTGCACTCAAGGATCCCAGACTTCCTCTGTACCTCTCCATCCACACGTCTCAGCATTTATTCGGTGCCAGCTCTCCTCCTGGGATGTGATCTGGCTACAGACAGTACGATCCTGGGAGCACCTGATGCCTGAACTGAACTGTCAAGGTGAGAGATGAAGGAGACCAGCATTAGAAGGCTTCATATAGCAACATATGACCAACCCCATTTCCATAAATACCCAGAGCAAATGAGTCTGTGGAGATAGAAAGCCAGTTGGTGACTCACCTGGACCAGTCATGACAGGGACAGGCGAGTGCTTAGCAGTGCTGAGGATCACATGACAATGAGGAAACTGTTGCAACTTACACGCTACAGGTTGCTCAGCTTTGTGAGCTAGCTGCTACCCAAGCACGTGCTGTAAATGGTAAACATGGTTAATTTTATATTATATCACTGAAGTAACAACAACAAAAACCAATAGTTTAGTGTTGGATTCAGGATCTATGGAAGATCTGGCCTCCTGGTAGCCTCACATATGGCAGCAGCAGGAAGAGTGGGGAAGGCTGAGGGGGCCCTGGGACATCCCTGAGCATCTGGAGCCACTGTCTCACCCCAGGAACCCCACTAGAAACCCAAACTTCAGTGTCAGAGCTGAGCCTGAGAACATCTCCACAGAGAAGGCTGGGCCAGGTATCCTGAGGCTGTACTGTGGAAACCAATCAGGTCCAGCAGTGGGGAATACCAAAATTCTCATCCTTCACCAAGATGGACCAGCTTCCTGGTTAAAATGGACAAGTCCATCATGAAAGGATGAAGGAGCAAGGCCAATTAGCCAGCTGTTCCCATCTTGCTCCAATCAAGCCAGTGATCTAGGGGCCACCACATGTGTGTGTACTACAAACGTGCTTACCCCAAGTTGATAGCCATGGAGCCGGGCTGGACCTGCAGAGTGTCGAGCCTGCCCGAACAGCCTCACCCTTTCTGTGGAGGGGATGCCAGGAAAAGGAAATAGGCCAGCTGTGGAGGCTGTCCTGCTAGTGAGCTGGCACTGCCAGCTCCTGGCTCAGGATCTCTCGTCCAGGCTGGGTTCCGAGACTGAGGCCGGCCTCCAGGCACCTGTGCAGGCGGTCTGAGCCAGGCACTTCAGCTATCTGCAGAAACAGCACTTGGGGCTTAACCTCTGCAGAAGTGTACAGGAATCTATTGCTTCCTGGCTGCCTTGTGGCTAGACTGGGAAGCCGTGAGGTAAGATATCCAACCCATATCCAGCCTCAGCATTGATCCAGGCAGGCCCTGTGCAGACGCCGCTGAGGGAGACCAGCCAGGAGAAAAGGCAAAAGGAAATAATAGTCCCTCTGAATCCTAGCAGTACAGCCCTAAGAGCCACTGGAAGGCCCCATCAGAAATATTTTTAAAGTGCCAAGTAGCTAGCTAGTTACTACATAGTAGTAATTCCCTGTCTGGCTGTCCCAGGTTCTGCACAAAGGACAGTGGGAAAGCATAAGGCTATCAGACACTCCTGCCAACCATTCCAAAGAGAGCTCACTCTGTGCTGTCAGTCTCTGTGTCTCAGAGGAGACCTCAGGAGCTCATGCCCAGAGGCTTGGTGAAAATAGTCAGAGGTAATATTTGGGCTTCTCTTCTGACAAGAGAGTCCATAGAAACTAGCAAGGACACGTGCCACAAGAGGTGACCCCACCCATCCCAGGATTGCTACCCTCAGCTCCCAGTGTCGGCCAATGACAGAGACCTAGCTCATATTAGCCCATAGCTTCCTTCTTATTCTAGTTTCAACTTGTTGCTATGTAAAACACCCTATCCAAAAGCAGCTCAAGGGAGGAAAGAGGCTATTTGGCTTATATTTCCAGGTCACAGTTCATCATTGTGGGGAGTCAGGGAAGGAACTCAAGGCAGAAACCTGAAGCAGTAAGGACACTTGTTGCCTCACTCACTCCCAGATCTGTGCTTAGCTAGGTTTCTTATACAGGCCAGGATCATCTTCCTAGGGAATGTTCCTACCCATGGTGGGCTGCTCCCTCATACACCAATTAGCAATCAAAACACGCCAGCCGACAAATCTGATCTAAGCAATTCCTCAGTCAAGATTTTCCTGCCACATGCCTGTAGGCGGTGACAAGTTGACAATTAAAGGTAGTGATAACAACTGCTGGGACAGGTAGAGTGGTGTAGCCACAATGCCTACCAACTAGAGATCTTGTCTCGCTGTGGAGACACTCCCAGTGTCTCTGCTGGATGTGTGAATGTTTTGTAGGCCTGATGTCACTGTCCTGAATTCTTCCAGTGGTGTGGGCTTTGCTAGCCAGCCTTGCAGAGGCATCTGGTGACTATTATCTGTGATTGAGTGTGCTTGGGCATGGAGAGAGAGGATCTCGTGTGGTAGGACAGGCTCTCTGTGGCAGAAGATGCCTATGCAGATACCCAGATAGAGCTCCCTGGACCTAAGCAAATTCCACTCACCATGAATAGTAGGAGCTCTTCTTCACCTTGCCTTGGGCCAGCCATCAATATGAATATATTTGTCCTGCATAGGCCATCTTACAACATGACTCTACTCATATGTCAGGCCCACCCAAGCCTATTGGTTTTGTAAGACTCTGATTCCTCCTTCTAAAATGAGACTCTTTTGGCATCAGTCTAGTGGAGTTTCAAGGCACCAACCTTGAAATTTAGGCAAAAACTCTGGAAACATTCTAGAAATAAAAAAAATCCTACTCCAAATCAGGTTGATGTCATAGAAATAGGACCTAACCAACAAGACGCTTTTGTCAGCCATAGTAAGAACCCAATGGCACAAACCTTTAGTATCATAGAGGAATATTGTGAATTTGGGATATATGTCCAGTCGAAGAATTGGTTGTGTTCAGGGATCTAAGTTTCTCTGTGTGTGTATTCATGTGTGTGCTAGTGCACATGTGTATGTACATATACATGAAAGCCAGAGGCCAGACTCAAGTGCCATTCCTTAGAATCTTTTTTTTTTTTTTTTTTTTTTTTTTTTTTTGAGATAGGGTCTCTCGCTGGCACCTAAACTTATTAGTGTGTCTCAGGGATCCTGTTGTTTCTATGTCCCCATTGCTGGGGTTCAGAGCCCTGGCCACCAAGCCTGGCTTTGTACATAGGTGTCTGGGCTCAAAATCAGGTTCTGTTGCCTCACTGACTGGGCCTCTCCCTAGCCCCGGATAAAAGTTTCTTTTGTGTTTCCTAACAACGTTCTTCTTTCTTTCTTTCTTTCTTTCTTTCTTTCTTTCTTTCTTTCTTTTTTGAGATAAGGTCACACTCTATAGCCCTGGCTGTCCTGGAGCTTGCTATGTAGACAAGGTGAGGCTAGCCTTGAACTCGGCCTCCCATGTACTGGATTTAAAGGCATGCATCACCATACATGGCTCTCTGACAGCTTTCTTGAAGACATACTCCAATACATCCAGGATGGTGAGGGGAAAAAGGTCCAGAAATCAGCCATGCTACACTGAGATGACTGTGAAAAGCGATTCTATTCCAAGTACCTGGAACGTGATCTGCACTCACCAGCCCTGGAATAACACAGTGAAGAACCTGGCTTCCTGCCTCACATCAGTGTGGGAAAACAAAGGCTGCTAGTAAGGACAAGAGATGCAAAAAGCCACAGAGGAGTATCCAGCATCCACACGAAGCATCCCCGTGTCATTCTGAATGACTGAAAGAGTACAGAAAAAATCCATGTTAAGGGGGTCTTGGTTTACTGCATGGATTGTCCTTGCTTGGTACAGCCATTTGTGCAGGCCTCCTGGGTCCAGATCTTGATGGTCTTGTATGGTGGAAGATTCCATCCACTTCCTGAACATCAAAAGGAATAAAGTAAACGGTCCCTGGCTTATGATGGTTGGATTTATGATTTCTCAGCTTTGTAGCTTTCAGCAGACTGTACTTTCAATTTTGATACCTTTCTGGATTTGAAATTTAGGGTAGATAGTTGCCTGTGATCCCAGCCAATAGCTGATAGCAGACTAGTGCCCAGGGGAAGCCACTATTGCTTTACAGTTTGTTGTATTGCAGGCAATTCTCCCCACCCAACCCCCAAAACTTAAGTCACTTTATTTTTCTGGTATAAAAGTCCTATATGGTAATCATGGCTGGAGCCTGGGTCCACTGAACAGGAACTCTGCTGTGTGTGTGTGTGTTTTTTTTTTCTTCATAAGATAGTTAGTGAGTTACTAAAAGGGAGACTTAGAGAATACAATCTCTTTCCAGAAGTTGTAGCTCTTGGAGATAAGATCAAAGGTCACCGTGGTGAAGCTGCCAAGGGTGGCAGAGCAGCCCCTGGCTGATGTGGAGCAGTCATCAGTACCAGCAAGCAGCAGCGTCTTCTTGGACACAGAGGCAGAGATGATTCCAGCTCCTCTGGGGTCAGGGAGGGGCTCAGTAGCACAGATCCACAAGGGCAAGCCAACTTGCTCAGAACGGTGTGGGGCCTGCCAATTTTGATCCCCAAGTAGCCTCTTCACAAAGGGACAATGGAAAGCTTGGCCAAGATGATGAGCCCTCAGATGGCAGAGGCTACCTCCTTGGAACACGTAACACCAAGACCCACATGACCATCGTAGTCCTCAATAGCAACAAAAACCTTAAGCCTGGACCATTGGGCCAGCCAGAGTTGGATGCTGCACTGGCACGGTCTCTAGAACCACATCCTTAAGAGATGTGCCCAAGGAAAAAATCAGTATTTTCAGATTCCTTGGTGCGCAGGGAGAACAGGCAAATCTCCTTCAGGGACTTGGTCTTCATGCTTTTGACCAAGCAGCCGCCCAGCTTGGTGACAGGGATCCACTCCCCATCCTCTGCTTTGCCTCCATGAGCCCCACAGCCTCGGCCATAGCCACTTCCTACAACACCACAACTGCAACCTTTAAAACTCCTGCTATATCTTCTGTGGAAGCTCCTACCGATCCCAAGCCTGGGTCCCTGAAACCCTCCAGGCCCTCCCGCTGCACCAGTGTCATCTGTCATTGGCTGCTTTCCCAAGGAAGAAAAGACTGTGTTTCGTAGTTCGATACCCGAACACATACCTATACACAAAGTATTTGGCGTTTTATTTGTAAAATGGGCTTTATGATATATGATTTCTGCCCAACCACAGGCTAGTATAAGTACTGTAAACTTATGGTAGGCCTGGCTGTGATGGTTGGTATTTGTGAGGACTAATGTGGACTGTCAACCTCATAGGGCCTGGAATCAGCTAGGACACAAGCCTTCATGTGGGGTCTTCTTTAGGTTAGGCTAGCCTCTGAACCAACGCCTACACTTTACTTTTGTGCTTGGGTTAGTTAAGTTCCGAAGTCTCACCCTGAAAAAGGGCAGCATCGTTTCCTGGACTCTGGCCTTGATTGCAGCATAAAAAGTAGTAAGCTGCTGGGTGGTGGTGTGTAAGCCTTTAATCCCAGCACTTGGGAGGCAGAGGCAGGCAGATCTCTGTGAGTTTGAGGTCAGCCTGGGCTACAAAGTGAGTCCTGGATAGCTAAGGCTACACAGAGAAACCCTGCCTTGAAAAAAAGAAGATGGAGGACAAAGAGGAGGAAGAGGAGGAGGAGGAAGAGAAAGCACTCATTACTCCCAGCTTCCTTACTGGAGTTGCCTCCTGCCTCTACACCTTCCCTGCCATGGTATACCTCAGAACTTGAAACCAAAATAAACACTCTCTTCCCTTAAGATGTTTTTGTCATGGTATTTGATCACAGCAAACACCAAGACAAGTAACTAATATAGTATGTTAGGCACACAAGTACCAATTGCATTCTTGACTTGTAATATTTTAAACCTCCAATGAGGACTTCTCTGTGTTACCCGATTGTAAATAGTAGCATCTGCATTTATAAAATCATCATAATAAGAGTCTGCTGGCTGTAATTTCAGAGGCAACAAAATTACAGGCTCAGAAGGGAGAGTCAAATATACCTTCTCTGGTTCCTTATTACCCATAACTCTTCCCTCTTTTCATCTACTTCCTGCTTTCTCTTTAGGTTCTTTTTGGGGGTGGGGCAGTCAAGACAGGGTTTCTCTGTGTGGCCTTGGCTGTCCTGGAATCCCTTTGTAGACCAGGCTGGCCTCGAACTCACAGAGACACGCCTGTTTCTGTCTCCCTCCCTCCCCCCTCCCTGCCCCCCCCAGTGCTGGGCTCAAAGGCTGGCTTATGTTCAATCACTCCTTGATAGACTGTAGCTTTCAGGGGCTGAGTTTTGTCCGGTTTTTTTCTTCTCCCAACAGGAGAGTGATCCCTGTGAGCCGAGGGTGTTGTGTTTTATTTATGCTGTGCAGGGCTTTGCATGTCACAGCTGCCCACCGGGCCTTGAGTGAATGAACTCTGGGCCAATCAGAGGTAAAGACTATACTCAGCTCTGAGCTTAGCCTCACCTTGTCCCCTGGCCCCCAGGAGCCCTGTGGTGACCCAATGCTGGCCAAGCAGAAATGGAGGTGTCTGCACCTGATTCCAAGCTATTAAGGAAAGCTGGAAGAGCTAAAAATAATACCACTAACACAATTAAAGGGATGATGGAGGGAGTGGAAATGGCTTGACTTCTCTTTCATCCTGGGACACTGAGTAGAAATTGTCTAAAATTGGTCAATCCTGAAGCAGCAGTAAAAAGCATTTTATTTAGAAATATGGCGGCAACAACAAGTTCTGAAAACATAAACCGTTAAAATGGCCTCTCCTGAGAGCTGGGCGCGGGGCGGGCAATGGTTCTTTTTCATTTAATATCAGTCTACATTGCCTTAATATTTTTACTTTGTGTGTTTATTACTTTATAATTTTAAAAATGTGGGGGGAAAACCATGTCTGAAGACTTCAATATCTTTGCTTCCTGTAAAAATGTCTTCACTTATTTATGATTTAGTATTATGCCACTGGACTTTATAGAGGGTCAATATAAAAAATGGACATCTGAAGGGAACATCAGTATTGTTTGAAAACAGCAATAAAAGGCATTCATGCCCATTATGTCCCCTAATGTCCCTTATATGAGGATTCATGCTGCAAAGTTCCAGAACTTCTCACCTGAAGAAAGTTTGCCTCGACAGGGGGAAAATATTTACCGAGGAGATGAAGGGCAAAGGGTTGGCGTCTTTATCAGGTTAGTAAGGAAAACTTCTAAGTATTCCAGTGGAGAAAGGAGCACGGGGGTCTCTCACCAAAGAAGAAAATTAAAACAGCTAAACAAAACATGTGAAAAAAATCTTTTTATCTCTAGCAAAGACAAAAAAGGAAAAAAAAGAAAGGAAGGAAGACAGACAGATGGACAGATAGACAGACAGAGGGGGGCAGGAAAAAAAAGAATGCAGAGGAAGGAAAACAAATAAACAATGGCAATGGGTGGCGGCCTGAACCCTGGGATTGGGAGATGGTGGTGCCACCTTCTGCTGGCCAATTGCATAACATGACCAAATTTTGTGTGTGTGTGTGTGTCTGTGTGTGTGTGTGTGTGTGTGTGTGTGTGTGTGTGTGTGTGTGTGCACCACCTTCATATCCAAGCAGAGACCAGAGGAGGACATTAGGCATCATCTTCTATCATTCTCCACATAATTTTTTGAGCCACCGTCTCTCACTGAACCCACAGGCCTGCTTTAAAAGCCGCACGTATAGAGCAGGCGCAGTGGTACACACCTTTATCCCAGAACTTGGGAGGCAAATGCAGATGGATATCTATGATGGCGAAGCTAGTCTGTCTACATAGCAAGTTCCAGGCCAAGCAGGGCTGTCTCAAAACAAAACAAACCACAGAGACATCGCAGGCCAGATATGAGCTTCTCCATTTCAGGTGGACTGGCTGGCTACTGAGCTCCTGGGGTCTGCGTGTCTCTGTCCTCCAGGGCTGGGGTTGCGGGCACACGTAGCAATTGCTGGCTTTAAAATGGGTGCCAAAGATTTGAACTCAGAGCCTCTCACTTTCAAAGCAAATATCTCTTGTTCCCTCAAAAGGTGTTTTGAAAAAACCTCCATGAAGGGCTGGGTGTACACTTGCCTCAGTGGGCAAAGCACAAGTCTGAATGTCACCTTGCCAAGCAGAAGTTCATATCTGGGCTGTGATGATGTTCATGCAGTTTGTTTTGTTTTTGAGACAGGTCTCACTATGCAACCCTGGTTGGCCTGGAACTTACTATGTAGACAGACTGGCCTCACAATCAGATATCCACCTGCTTCTGCCTCCTAACTTCTGGGATAAAGACATGTGCCACTGTTCCTGGCCTATCTATGTGATTTTTTTCTCTTTTTTTTTTTTTTTTTTTTTTTAAGCTTTTTTATTGATTCTTTGTGAATTTCCCATCATGCACCGCAATCCCACTCATCTCCCCCTACCCCGATACTCACCTTCCACCCTTGCAACCTCCTTCTACAACAGAGGGAAAAAATATCTCATTATGGAAGTTGTAATGTGTCACAGTGTGTCCCACAGTATACCCTTTTGTCCACACTTCTTTACCTGCAAATGTTTGTTGCAGTGAGTAGATCTGATACGAGGCCTGTGGCCTCTGCTACTCTGTCAATACTGGAACCTCACTGGGACTCCTCTCACAGAGCCTGTTGTTGCCCTGTGTCATGGAGATCCAGTAGTTTTGGATCTGCAGGACCTGCTCCTTTACACTTCAGCAGTTCATCAATGGGGTACATGTTGGGGTGGGCCAATTCTAAGCCCTGCATCTGAGAGAGTTATCTGATCTCAGAGCTGCTCTGCTGCTGTCATGCCTTCAGGGCTGGCTCACCAGCGAACCCTGCAACGAGGGTCAGTTCTACCCTGCTGCCCAGGCAAGGTGCGGGGTCTCCTCTCCCAAGTGTGGCATCTGGCTAGGGACATGGCCAGTTCTTTCACTCTCATGACCCTGGGGGCCAGCTCTCCTACTTGTCATAGGTGGTGATGGACAAGAGGGGGAAAGAGCACACTTCTCCCTCATGCTCCCTGCTGCACAGCACACAAGAGGCAAGGTCAGCTCTCCTGCTCTCACACCCTTGAGGCCTTCTCACTCACAACCCCCATGTCTGGGGCCAGCTCTACTGTTCTGCCCAGGTGAGGTGCAGGTCTCACTCTCCTGAGTGCCTTAACAGGTAAGGGACAGGGACAGCTCTCTTGTTCTCATGACCCTGCTGGAACCAGCTCTCCTGCCCACCACTGGTGATGATGGCAAAATGGAGGGGAGTGGATCTCTTCCTTGCTGAAGCCAGTGCACAGCAAACAAGAGGCAAGGACAGATCTTCCATGCTCATGGCCTTTGTGCCAGCTCCCCTTTAGCCCCCACATTTAGGGCCAGCTCTACTATGCTGTCTAAACATGGTGCAGGACCTGCTCTCCTGAATGTTGCAGTAGATGAGGGGCAGGGACAGCTCTCCTGCTCTGATGACCTCAAGCCCAGCTCTTCTGCCTGCCATAGGTGGCAAGGGGCAAGGGGAGGCATCTCTCCCTCATCCATGTCACCCCATTGGTTTTTTAAAATCAGGCCACTGGATTCAAGGTTCAGAGTTCATTCATGTTTCAAAACCAAAGGACTTTGCAAACTCATATAACTTGTAGTGTGTGGATTAGAACTGCTAGATGTGACCGTGGGACTTTGCTTGAAGTCAGGTCCTTAGAAGACACTAAATATAAATAGGGCCCTGGGTTGTAGGCAGGATACAGGCAGTAGTGAACTCATGCTGGGCAGTGGCACTCTGACCTGGTCACTCTGACTAAGACTCCAGGAATGAATAGGAGTGTTGAGGAGGATTCAGAAAGAATCTCTGAATCTCACTGGCCCAGAATCTGTGCTGGGCCATGAAAATCCCCAGAACAGAGGGAGAAACAAAACTGATGAGTTTCCGAGGCAGAGGCAAGTGCATTGGGCTGCCTTTCTGGCTTCAGAGCATCACCATCAAGGAGAGGCTCGCACAGAGGGCCTTTAGAGCCAGGGTGTGGGTATGTGACACGTCAGGGACCAGAGGGGGTCACGTGAGACCTGTGAGCAAGCACCTTTCCGTCCATAGGGATGCTTCATTTCCTGAGATTTCTCCTTCTGAGTTTAAGACAACAGTTCTTTGCTCTTCAGGACCTGACCTGCTTTCACAGGATGACAGGCATGAGGTGGGCATGGGGGTGACTCTGACTGAAACGAAAATGCCCAGCCATTTAGGTGAGGGGACATTTGTGTTCCTCCTTATACTGTATAGTATGTCTTTCAAATCCCTGCCCACCTGGAACCTGAGTGTGACACAGGGTCTTAGACTGTCTCATCACTTACCATAGCTTTATTATTGCTTGGAATGCACCCTGGTGTAATGATTCTCCTTCTAAGAGAACAGGGCACACACAGACACACCTCGGGAAAACATCATGTGACAACAGAAGGAAAGACTGGAGGATGAGAGCTCAAGCAAGGGATGCCGGGAAACTCCAGCAAAGTATAGAAGAGTGGTCAGGAAAGATTCCAATATGAGAACCTTCATGGGGAGCAACGCCTCCCATTGAGTTTTGGACTTCCGGCTTCCAGAAGTGAGGAATAACTGGCTACTTAGGGATAGCCCCCTCCGTGTGGTTTCATTTTTGTGGTTTCATTTCCATGTGATCAAATCCCTGATTTGAAGATATTACATAGGAAACAAACCATTTCTAACTTTTAAATTGCATACCTTTCTCGGTAGTGTGATGAAATCTCTTCAATTTCCCACTATTCCTGATTTGGGAAACAAATCATCTCTCTGCCTCGAGTATTCACACTGTATGCCATTCCAGTCCATTAGTTACTTAGCAACTGTCAAAGTTATCAGATTACTGTTTTAGTGACATAAGATTTTATTTTATGTAATAATGGCTCCCATCTTTAAAAAATTACCATAGTGTATTTGTATAATTACTCTACTCTATTATTTCTTATTATTAATCCCTTGCTGTATCTAATCTATAAGTTAAAAAATATAAGTACCCATATACAAGAAATAACAAAATGCATTAGGGCTTGGTACAACTGCATGTTCTGTGGAGCTTGGATAAGGGTCACAACTGTACTAAAACTGCTTATGTGCTGTCTTTTGTCATGAAGCCCAGAAAATAGGTGTACTTTCCCAACAATCCAAGGATGGGCTGACAGCTCCTACTAATATGCCTGTCTCTTGGTGTGCAGTGGCAAGAAGGGGAAGCCAGACCCATCATGTAGGTAGTCTTTAAGGAGCCGAATTGGGAGTGGCCCTGTCACCTGTGCATAGGACTACTGCCATGACCCTGGTTATTCCAAGGGGCTAGAGGAATGCAGGAGAATGGGTCTGCTATAAGCTATAGCCCCAGATAGGACAAAGAAGGTTCTGCTGTGAAGAAGAAGACGGAAGAAAACGGAGTCTAACTGTCCCGCCCTCCTCCGTACAGATGTCTGTGGCCTGGGAGGTGGATCAGGTAAGGCCCTGTCTTAGTCACTCTTCTGTTGCTGTGAAGAGACAACATGACCATGGCAACTCTTATAAAGGAAGACATTTAATTAGGGCTGGCTTACCGTTTCAGAGGTTTAATGCATTCTCATCATGGTAGGGAGCACGGTGTGCAGGCAAGACATGGTGCTGGAGAAAGCAGCTGGGTTCTACGTTCAGATCCACAGGCAGCCAGAAGAGAGAGTCGCTGGGCCTGGCTTGGGCTTTTGAAGCCTCAAAGCCTACCCCAAGTAACACACTTCCTTCAACAAAGCCATACCTCCTAGTTCTAGTACCACTCCCCAAGCATTTGACTGTATGAACCTATTGGGGGCGGGGGACTCATTCTTATTCAAACCAGGATGGGCCCCATGGTTCCTGAGGCCTACCTGGTGAAGGAGGCTGGGTCACAGGAAGGATCCCACCCTCTGATTCAGCGGCTGAAGTAAGCAGAGGCAGCATACAACGGAAGCCACGGTGGCTCTTGTCTAGGGGTTTTATAGCAGAGAAGGTGACAAAAATGCTAACTATAGCACGAAACATAGTCATCAGATTAGCAGGTGTTGTAATGTCATTGCAGCCCATCTGGTACCCAGGGAGTCCAGAAGATGCCGAGCAACTTTTTAAGCTTAAATGTGGCCGTGCCCCTTTGACCTTTGCCATGCATGTCTCTTTGACACAACACGTCCTTTTGACCCTTGTTAGGTCATATGAGAGCCACCTGCCACTCCCTGGGAGGGCAGGAAAGATTCAGTGCTATTTCCAGCTTTTTTGTAGTTCACTCCACTTGGAAAAATGATCAAGACTAACTGGGTTGTTTTCTTGGCTACAATTTGGGAGACTGTGTTACCACTCAGCCAATATGAACAGTAAAAAACACCCACTTCTTGCCAGTAAAGGAGAATTTAAGTCAGAATTTCAATCCCATGCATCAAAGCCAGAAAGGTGCATCACTGCCATAGCGACAGGCAGAGATGGCCCTTCAGAGCAGTTGCATAGCAACTATGCTGTTTGGAGAAGGATGCTGAGTGGTTATCACCTCCCAGAGTTCAAGAAATGCCAGACAGGTAGGCTGTCCATTCTCTCTGACCACTGAGCTGACAGAATGACACACAGGAAAGTAACTCAGTGTGGCAAAGGTAATGGTGTACATAGAGGGGCTACCAGGAGGCCTGGAGAAACAGGAGTTCCATCTGTGTTTCCTGATAATGTAGGTACCCCAAACCACAGGAACATATGATGCCACCAAAGCCACAATGCAGATTGGAGCATGCAGAGAAAAAACTCTGTTTGTTCACACATTACTAGAATAATTATGTGATATATCCAGCTAAACAGAAAACTACTCAGTCATAAAAAGAAGTAAAGGACTGGTCTCTGTCACAATGTGGATGAACCCTGCAGGCAATCCACCAGGTATTAGAAGCCTAGCTCCAGGCTCAGGTAGAGATGCTGTTTCAAGGGAATACAGTGGAGAGTGATGGAGCAAGACACTCAACATCATCCTCTGGCCTCTGCTCAGATATGCACAGGCTTGTGCACCTGCACACATAAATGTGTATTCATTCAATGCACACATATACACACAAAAGATAAGACCACAGGAGATACCTCCCTGTGAACAAATTCAGTGCCTGCAATCTGACTGCAAGAGCTTAATCTTGCAGGTATGCCACTAGGTATAAAATGGAACATCTGCACACATGCACGTGCATACATTCTGGATGGCATTGCAACCAGGTTTTTGAAAACTGTTCTCAGACTATGTGTCAATCACATCGTTCTGAAAGGGTATGGGATAAGCCACAAGATCCTTGGATTCTTGGAAGATGGGGACACAAAGTACCATCTTCTTCTCCTTCAGCAGAGTGCTCAGGCACTAGCTCTGTGTCTTTGGGTCCAAGACTGGAGGGGGAGCATGGTGGCTTGGATCAGAATGTCCCCCATGGGTTCATGTATTGGAATGACTAGCCCACAGTTGGTGGAAATGTTTGGGTGTGGTCTTGTTAGAGGGATGTGTCACTGGGAGCAGGCCTTAAGGTTTCAAAGGCCCACACTATTCCTAGTTACCTCTCTCTGACTTGTGCTTATGGATCAGATGTAAGATCTCAGCTACTGTTCCAGCACCATGCCTGCCTATTGCCACGCTACCCACAATGATAGTCGTGGAGTCATCCAGCGAAACTGTAAGCCCTATACAATCTTTCTTCTATAAGTTGCCTTGGTCCCAGTGCTTTGTCTCAGCAATAGAAAAATAACCAAGGGAGCATCATGGGAAATGAACAACATGTTCATTGTGCCAAGCACTTTGAGTTCCAATGTGTGAGACTGGCACGGGTATCAGACCTCCAGGGTCTCAGCTTTGTTTCTGTCAGTGTGCTACACAGTGGGCTCTGAGGAAAACATGACAGCAACTGGGCAGAGTGCAAGGAGAACCCAGCCTTGTGGATTGGAGGAGAGGTCTGGGGGCCTGAGGCCACCCTGCACACACTCTGTCTGGACCTGGGCTTCACCGTTTTTATCTTTGATCTGGAGTTTGGGACGAAAAACACCTTCCTGGCGTATGCAGGACTGCACCTATCCCAAAGTAAAGCTAAAATCCCCCAAGTTCTTCTTTGAAGGACCTCTAAAATCCACAGGTCCTTGTACAGACCAGCCAAGAACGTCAGTGAGCTGAGCTCCCAGAACAGGAACCAGGCAGGGAAGAACTGTGCCAACTGGAACTGATAATGAGGATAGTGGTAGTGGTGCCATGTCAGCTCTCTGATGTGACTGGCATGAGCCACCAGGCCCCCTGAGATGGGATTGGGTTTGTCACCCAGAGCACCTACTCTGTTGGAGACCCTGGGTGCAGAGAGGAGCTAGGTAGTCACTGAAATTCCTAAAGTGAGGAGACAGTGACAGCAGGGCTTCTTAGCACAGTGGGCTCAGAGCAGTGATGGCTCGGTGGCCACAGGCCCGAGGAATTAGGGGAAAGGTTCTGGCCCAGGGACACTTGTGCCTCTGCCCTGTTAGGCAGCTGCTACAAACAGCTGGGCACCAAGCATTCAGAGACTTTTTTTCTCCCCACCTGTGGCCAGCGAGAGCAGAAAGAGTAATAATGCCCCTATTTGGGGGTACTGAGAAGTGCTCCTGGGAAGGTTTTTGTCCACCTCAAAAACCAGACATAAAGCACAGAAGAGCTGGAGCACACTTCGGCTACAACTCAGCTAGGAGATTGGATTGCAGAAGCTGCACAGCCAGCCACAAGCCCGAGCTGTTTCCTGGAAGATAATTACTTTATACTTATCAAAATAAGTGGTTCTCTGGAAGGCTCTTATTTTATACCCGATTTCAGGTTTTTCCTATTATGTGGTGTGTTCTTAGATGAGAGTGGAAACATTTCTTCAAAAGCAAAAATCCTGTGCATGACCTCTGCTTTACCCTTAGGGGCCTCAATTGTGCATGGCTCCCATGTTCGGGTCACGACCCCAGCCACTCTGAGTCCAAGGGGCTGGACAGATGGGCTGGGGGGGGTGTGGTGGTGGGGGGAAGGAGTTACCCAGTGCAGGGTGAGAGCTACTGTGTCCTACCTTGTCCCAATGTGGTCCTGTGCCTCTGTCCCTTCCATTGCTGGCTTTTAATCTCCCTGGTGTCTGGAAGGCCATTGAAAACCTGCTGGTCAGTGTTAAGTGTCCCCACTCCTCTCCTTGGGAGCAAATTCTATTTCCTTGGGGTCCACTAGAAATCTCTTCAGCTTGATGACGGCCATCTAGGAACTTGGAGAGAAGGAGACTGTGGCCTGACAGGGCCTGCACGGGAGTGTGGGGGCAGCATAGCGGATAGAAGAGCCTTCGGTGCAAGCAATCTATCTCAGTCCTCTCCCGCCTGACCTGTCATCCATTGTCGTGGAAGGGTTATGGGTGGGGCCACATGGATATCTAAGACACTCATGTAAGAGAGTCCTGGAGGCAGTTTTCAGAGCAAAAAGAGGGAAGAATTTAGAAACAGGGAGGTTTCAGAGACCAGAATACTGAACCCAGCCGAAGCATGAGGTATTGCTTTAGCTTTACCTGGGAGGGGCTCTAGATGGTTCATGGGAGCATGTTTCCTGTTTAAAATCTCCTAATGGATATGCCAAGTTTAACTGATCACACACACACACACACACACACACACACACACACACACACACACACACACCTAAATCTCTCCTCCAGAGCACACTGTGTGGCTGTCTATCATGTGGCAAATGAAGTTGGAAGCACAGCAGCATCACTTTCCAAATATGCCTTCCAGTGAGGCTGACTGGCCTATTTGCATGCTGGGTCCTAGGGCCTGGGCAGCCATGGGAGATGGGAGGTGGCTGGATCGAAGAAGAGCTGTTAACAGAGAAGCTCCTCCCAACGCCATCTGAGATTGGCACTTGGCTTAGAATCGTCTGTAGGTTTGATTTTTAACAATCATTTCACCTCCCTTTTCCAAGCAAAAGCTATGAAGCCCAAAGCAAGGAAATGAGCTATCAAAGGTCCCATAGCAGCAGCAGCATTGGCAGCAAACACCTCTGCTCACCTTGTCTGTGCCAGAGACTGCTCTGTACTTATCTCCTATTAACCCACATAAGCCCACAAAAAAAAAAAAAAAAAAAAAAAAAATCATGATGGTACCCGCACTTTATAAAAGGGGAAAGGAAGGTGCATAAACAAAGAGGCTGAGAAATTATCCCAGGGCCTCAGGAGTGGACAGATCATCTGAGCTCAACCCACTGTAAGGAAAGACTGTCTGCTGACGCCTTCTGAACCTGTCAGTTGTTCATACTGATTCCCTCTCCAGCACAGATCTACCCTACAGGCAGGTCAAGGCTGCTTACCAGTGTGGGGTTCTCACCGAGACCAGCTGAGGTGCGCCAAAAAGCAGGGCTTCCTTGTATGGCTCTGACCTTCACGGAGTATTGTCAGGATGACCAGTGGCCACCCAGGTAGAAGTCTCAGGGGCATGGGGGTCCTCAGGAAAAAAGGGTTGGGTCTGCCTGCACACATCCCTTGAGCCCAGGGAGACCTACCAATGTGATGCTTTACATCCTTCACCACACATACCACGCATCTGTGTTTTATTGGTTCTGTTACCTTGCTGAACAAGATTCCCCAAGACTGCACCACAATGTTTTCTCGTCAAGCAGATGATGATTCTTTTAAAGGGTACTAATATTTGAATAAAATGTTCTTTTTTTAAAAAAAAAAGCTCCCAGGTGATTTTATTTTATTATTTTATTTTATTTTATTTTATTCTATTTTATTTTATTTTATGTTCATTGGTATGAGGGTATCAGGTCTCCTGGAACTGGAGTTACAGACAATTGGGAGCTGCCGTGTAGGTGCTGGGAATTGAACCCAGGTCCTCTGGAGGAGCAGTCAGTTCTCTTCACCCATGAGCCATCTCTCCAGCCTGAATAAATTGTTCCTCAGTTGCTTCTACTTATAATAAGCACACAATAGTGTCCTATGGAGCATCATACGCACCATAATGTATAGAAGCCTATAGGCTTAGATTTTTCAAAACCCACTTTATTCACATTTCAACATTCGTTAACTTTGCTTTAACTTCCTGAAGAAGTCTAAAGGGAATAAAGTGCCTTTCTAGAATAGTCACAGTCAGAAAGAATGTATGGAGTGCTGCCTCTGCAGGAGCTGGGGCCATGATGTAAGGTAGCCTTGGTTTCACAGCTGGGGTGAAGAAGTCTGCTACTCAAGGATGGAGCTGAGGTGCTGAGTCAAATCTCCTTCAGGATCAAGGTTTTGCCTTGTGTCCTTATGGATGTTTCACTAAACTCCAAATCAGTGCTTCCGGAAGACTTTTCCATGTGGGAACGCTCACTACTGTTATGGATGTCAAGTGCACATCCACAGCTAAGCTAAGTGCTTTATTAGTGCCCTCAACAGAACTAGAAAATGAGAGTGATTGCATCGGTGCAGAATCTCAGCACAAAGCCCATCCATACACAGCTGCAATGAGTGCGGGGGGGGGGGGGGGGGGTTGGGGGGGTTTGGGGTGGGGGGGTCAGGGAGGCAAGGTTAATCCTATTACATAATCAAAATACTGAAGCTTCCAAGAAGACTTCCCAGAAGAGCTGCCTGCAGCTGGTGGCCACCCTACAGGACACACAGCCAGCCAGCTCCAGGACAGGGGCCAGCAAACTGTGTGTGTGTGTAGAGCATAGGTCTTTGCAACAACCAAGCATCTCTACCATATGGGGAGAGGACAGACATGGATGCCTTAAGTAAATGCCAGTGGTCATATCCCAGCAGGGACAGGCCAGACCTGTAAGCTAGCATTTGCCAGGCCCTCCAGTGGGTCTTTCTATGTCTGACACTACTAGTGTTTCAAGACTAATTCAAGCCAATAATCTCTCTCGGTGTCTTTGCTTCAGGTGTGATCATAACCCCCCACCCCATTAGGAAAGTCACTGTTTTGATCTTAGGCCTGGCTTACAGTTGTAGGCAGTCTCCTCCACTCTTCTTGTTAACTTCTGGTTCTTGTGTGGGTACCACCCTCGCTCTCCCTTTGACTTTTCTTATGTGTTTCTGCTTGTTTAGCAGCATTGCAAAGCATGCTGGGCATGAGCTTACCTTCCACAGGGGCCCACACTGTCTATTCATGGACTTTGAACCCTCAGTGAGGGCACAGGGGCAATTGTCAAATGGCTGAGAGGCGCTATAAGCACATGGCTTCCTGGGTCCAAAGAAAGGCTTTATGCTGTCCTTCCTGGCCATGAAGGCCCCAGGCCCAGGGCAGTGTCAGGTGGTAGCAGCAGCAGAGTGCTTGAAACCCAACAGGTGTAAGTCCAATGGCTCTAGCGCTGGCTTAGCTCCAGGTTAGGTCCTTGCCCAGTCCTGCAAAGGGAATCAGCCTCAAATGACATTAGCTCAGGGCTTCCAAGTACCATTCCCTGGCCAAGGGTCATTTTAGCACCCAGCAACTTAAACTGTGGGTCATGACCCACAGAGGAGGTCATGTAACTTAATGTGGAGGTTGCCAAGCCTTTCACAGCTTCGGGCAATGACCAAAACCGGATTCAAAGTTAAGCCTGAGATGAGTCTGAGGTATTTCTGGCAGTGCTCACTCATGTAATGTATTTTTCACACCTGCAGTGTTTTCAGCTGTTAGAGGGTAGAACACTGTGGTCGCAGAGAGCAAGCACTTTTATTATCACTATTCCCTGTCATTGCTCAGCATGTGATATCAAGTCAGTCAGCCTTCGAAATGTACATTAGAATATTTGATTTTTTAAAAAATAGCCGTTTCATTCACTGACTGGAGCTTCATGAAAGAATTAAAATTCTATAAGAAATCACTTTAGCTTGGGATTAGGACAGAATTTCCTAATTTCCCTACACACACCTTTGCTGTGCTCTACTTTACGTACTTGCCATAGTTTCGTTTCTGACACTCTGATAAAATACAGTGACAAAAGCCAGCCTACAGGAGAGAGAGTTTATTTCAGCCCCCAAATCCAGGTTGCAGTCCGTCACGGTGAGGAAGGCTCTAAGATGGCATAAAGTGCAAACAGTTGGCCCCCTCGCAGCCACGGGCGGGAGCAGTGAGCAATGAAATTGTTCACATAGGATAGTGATCAGCTAGATTTCCCCACTCGTTTTTTTCAGAGGTTTGTTTTTATTTTATGTGTATCCCTCCCTGAGTGCCTGTGTGGAGTAAAATGAGAAAGGCTCATGAAGGGAAGTCCCGGAGGCCTAGAGGACCTGTTTCATGTGAGGCCAGTGTCCTCCTCCTCCTCCTTGTTGGTGGCTCACTGGGGCATTTCATTATGATGGGAGCTCTTTGTCTTTGCCTCCATAGAAAATGCCTCTTGCCTTGGGGTGGGGGGTGGGGGGGAACGGGGGGGGGGGGGCGGGGTCAGTGTCTCATGTTTCTTTGAGGTTCTCTCTGCTTGTGGGATACAAACCTGGCCTGCCCACAGTGTCAGGGCACCTCAGATCCTCCTTCCTACAGCTGGGACACACTCCCATGCCCCTTTAGAGTGTTCTCTGCCACACTGCAAGGGGTATTTCCAGGGAGTGATTTTTTTTTTTTCCCTTCTCTGAAATGCATTTAGAAATGGCTGTCCTGGTGACCTGGGAGGACAGGGCTCCAGTCTCCACAATGCTCTTTAGTTGTAGATGTTTCCCCTAGCAGCCCCCCAAGGCTCTGTTCATAACAATGCTACTGTTCAACCTTGGTTCAGAGCTGAGGAGTCAGGAGGAGTGGAGCAGGTAATTTGGACACTGTACCAGGACCATAAGAACATCTGCCTTAAATACATATAGGAATACGGGGCAGGGGGCCAACAGCATGAAGCCATTTTCTTAAGGGCTCAGTGAGAACTAGGCCTGTTGGTCAAAAAGACGTACCGTGGGGCTGGGGGCTGACCGAGAGCAGTGAGTAACCCTACAGAGAGGCCCATTGCAATCTCATCTTTCCAGTTCCCTGGCCCTGAAGATGTAGACACTTGCCTGAGTTTGTGGCCCTTTGGTCATGGGGGTGGGGTGGCTCCTATGTGTCTCAGAGTCACAATGCTCATTAGCAGGGCATGATACCTGATGTGCTCTGGGGAGCACCACCCTATGCGAGGGTTGAGTTAGGGAGGGAGCTGAGGCCTTGGAGTGTTGTCTAGCATATCAAGGCCCACCTTGGTGGTGAGAAATGTCCTCTGAATGTCCTAGGTGGTGAGAAAGTGTCCATTACATTTACTGTGTCCAGGCTGGAGAGAGGGAGCAGGTGTCTCCCCAGCCAGCAGCCTGCCACCTGGCCTGGCCTGGCCTTGGGTTTCTGTTATTGTGCCTCCCTGCTCCTGCCCCACTCTGAAGCTCCATCTCAGGGAGGCCAAACTAGATAGAATTGCCAACAGTTTCCATGGAAACGAATGCTGGACCTCCCATCATAACAGAACCCCCACCATGTATCTATATGCCCTAAGCCAGCTGGTGATAGGGCCACATGTACAGCTTGGGACCTTGGGATGAGCAGGACACACAGCCTTCCCACCCACAGGCAGTTCTTTTGGGGATAAACATAGAATTGGCTGGGACAATAGACAGGGCTTGAGATGGAGTCAAAGTTGAATGAAGCTGGCACGTGATCGGGGAGCTGGAGAGATGAGATGAGAGTGGGAGTGGGGCTGGAGAGATGCTCAGTGGTTAAGAGGACTTGCTGCTTTTTCAGAGGACCAGGGTTCAGTTCCCAGCATGGTGTTTCATAGCCATCTATAACTCCAGTTCCAGGGGATCTAGTGCCATCTTCTGGCCTCCTTTGATACAAAGCTCACACATGATGCACAAACATACATGCAGGTGAAGCACACATATGCACAAAATATTAAAAGCCAAGTTGGGGCCATGGTTAAAGCTGTTACTTCATTAGGTTCAGCTTTGAATCTTGGGATGGTCCTAGCAACACTAGCCCTAACCCGTGTGGTGATTACTTGCATAAAGCAACTGCAATATTCTACAAAGGCTTCCATTACAGTGCATTTCTCAGGGGCATTTGCCCAGGCACCGAGGGCCCTAGGGATGTCACATACAAAGTGCCAGCCGCACATGCATTTTCAGATACAGGAAGCCCTGGCATGGGTGCCTCTCAGCCCCAACACAGAGAGCCAGGCCTTCTGCCCCAGCTGCCTGTCCTGAAGGAGGCAATTGCCTCCAGGAGACTTGAATCTTAGGAGACTTGATGGTTGAAGGAGATGTCTGTCCTCCATAGTCTTGGGCATTTGAATACTTGGTCCCCAGGGGATGGTGCTGCAGAGGAGGCTTAGGAGGCTTGTTGGCAGAAGTGTGTCACTGCGGGGTGGGCTTTGACAGTTTAAAAGCTTTGATAGTTTAAAGACCTCCATTCACTCTCTCTGCTTCCTGGTTGCTGTTTAAGGTGTGAGCTCTGAGTTTCCTACTTCAGCTGCCTGCTCTCTCCACTCTGCCATCACAGACTCTAACTCTCTGAAACTATAAGCCCCCAACATTCTTTCTTCTCTAAGTTGCCTTGGTCTTGTTGGTTTTTTTTTTTTTTTTAACCATAGAAATGGGTAATAGAAAAGCAACTGATACGGGGCTTGTGCCTTACATAGGTGACACATGCCAGGCACTGTCCACTTGAAGACCCAGGCTGCAGGCAGGGACAGTGTTGCAACCAACCTTCCTTGGGCAGGCAAGGCTGGCCAGCAGGAATACAGCATCACCTTTCACCTTCCAAGTGCATCTCTTGGACAAGCTGGGAGGCTGTTCCCAGCATCCCTGCCTACTGCTTGATAGATAGATGTCAGGGTCTGCCTCAGGTAGCTCTACCTGGCCTAGGAAAGGACCACAGAAGGAAAGGCAGGGACACTGTTCTGGATCCGATAGCCAGTGTGCAGGACAAGAGTTCATGTCTAGGGTCA
Organism: Acomys russatus; assembly: GCF_903995435.1. Classification (NCBI taxonomy): domain Eukaryota; kingdom Metazoa; phylum Chordata; class Mammalia; order Rodentia; family Muridae; genus Acomys; species Acomys russatus. The sequence goes on from NC_067141.1 coordinate 17,955,648, forward strand.
GACATAGTGAAGGTGTAAATTCTTGTGTGAAGCCCTTCACTCCAATGATACTGGCTCTCACCACAGGCACAGGTCTCACAGCCTGCAGTGCCATGTAGCCCAGGCTAGCCTTGAATTCGGTGACCTTCATATCTCTGCCTCTACTCTCAAATGCTGGGATCAAAGGCATATGCCACCATCCCTGACATTGATGTGTGTGTGTGTGTGTGTGTGTGTGTGTGTGTGTGTGTACCATTGTATGCACATGCTATTGTTTTGTTTTTTGGTTTTTGCTTGTTTGTTTAGCGGAGTTTTTTATTTGTTTGTTTGAGACAGGGTCTCTCATTGAGATAGATCTTTGAGCCCCAGAGAACTGCCTGTCTCTGCCTTCCTAGTGCTGAGAATTAGAAACATGTTCACCACATAAGGGTTCCAGGGGCTAAATTCAGGTCTTCATGCTTGGGAAGCGAGTACTTTACCAACCAAGCTGGGTTCCCCAGGTACCTAGGATTAACTTTTAATTACATCTATTGTAACAACCCTTATGAACTGAAATTGGAGGAAATTACTCTATTGGGTGGAAAAATACATGTTGTATTTTACAGTCCTGTAGGTCAGCATTCCAAGCTAGGTCTTCTCAAGTACATATAAGCAAAGATATACTTCCCAGAATCCTACACGTTGTCTCTTCTGTTCTCCTTGGCTATGGTCCCACCCCCTGTCCTACAGGCTAGTGATACCCAGTGGAGACCCCTTCATATTACAGTCCTCTCGCTACTATCTCTCCTCTCTCTTTCACTTTAACATCAGCTCACCCCCAATAATCCAAGATGATGATGTTTCATCCTAAAATCGGACGGTTAGCAGCTTCAATTCTGTCTAGCTTTGCTATATAAGGTAACATACACACCCAGGGATTAGGATGTGGTTAACCTGGGGCGGGGCTTATTCTGTCTACCACCAGGGCTTTCCTGGCTATCATACTGTTATTGATCTCTAACTTAATTCCACTTTTATTAGATTACACCTTGTGCACGATCCCAGCCCCACACACTCATTACCATTCTCTGTGTGGCCCAGCAAGTGGGGCTGTGTCTCCAGGAATCCCCTCCATGCCCTTGGAGGGAAAGTGCACCACACAGCGTAAGCATTGGTTAGGCCACAGTGATGCTGTGTCACATCCCCTGCACACATTCACGTCACTGAAATGTTTCGACGATCTCTGAGTTGGCAGGACAGTCCATTTCTTCTTTTTATCAGGTACATTCATACTTACTATTATTCATTCCTGATAAATAGATCTTTTGTCTTTATGAGGTGTCCTTGATCTTTTTTAATGCCTGGGTCTTGACGTTCATGATGACCATTGCAAATATCTTTTGGATGTAAGCCTTTAATGGCTGAGCCATCTCTAAATATCTGCATCCAACCATTTCTGTTCTGTCTATCTCCATCTTCTTCACGTGCAAAGCATCCGGCTGGGAGTCATAGTCACAGCCAGGTCTCCAACCTCTGGGTTTCTACTTCTACTTGAGGGGAAATACATATGATATCTAATTTACTTCCATGGACATTTGGGGGAGTGTTGGATTCAGGCAGGGTCTCATGTAGCTCAGGTTGGTCCTGAACTCACTCTGTAGCCAAGGCTGGTTTGAGCTCCTGATCCTCCTGCCTTCACCCCCTGAATGATGGGAAATGCGCGTGTACAGCACCTCACCCAGCCAGCTTCACCATTTCCAAATACACAGTCCAGCAGTTCCAACTCCCTTTACACTGTTGTGCAAGTAATCTCGAGAGTGACGTCATCTTACAGAGCCGGAGATTCTCCACACTCCAGAAAACAAGCCCTGATGCGAGTGTGGTGGCTCGTGCCTACAAGTCCCAGCATGCCGAAGGCAGAGGTGGGAGGACTGTTACCAGTTCCAGCTCAGCCAGGGTTGTGTAGCAGGGTTCTGTCTCAAAAACTAACACGAAATAAAATAAAGCCGTATTTCTCCGTTCTCCCAGCCCTGGCAGGCAGGATTCTAATTTCCACCTGCCTTGGGAAAGTGGTATCATTCAGCACCTATCCTTCTCAGACTGGCTTAACCCACTCAGGAGACAGCCTCCGGCTTCACCTACGCCTATAGCATGCGTCAGGATCGCTTTCCTTACGAAGGAATCAAAGGTTTAAATTAGAAATGTCCCCACCCCCACCCACCCCCACCCACCCCGTGCCCTCAACAAATTAACCACAGAAAATACCTGGCATTTGTATATTTGGTCCCCATTTGGTGGCGCTGTTTGGGGAGGTTTAGTGGGTTTGCCCTTGCTGGAGGAAGTACGTCACTAGGGGCAGGCTTTGAGACTGAGAATCCTCAAACCACTACAGTTGTCCGTCTCTGCTCCGCCCTCGTGGTTTGAGATGTGGGCTCTTAGCTTCCTGCTCCTGCCACTGTGCCTGCTCTATGGCCCCTGCCATGACGGACTCTTATCCCCTGAAACCATAAGCCAAAGCATACTCTTTCTCATATAAGCTGTTTGGGCCTTGGATTTGCTCGCGGCAACAGGAAAGTACTAATATAGCGTTGTACCTCCGTGTCATCTCACCCGTCAGCAGGCATGTCGGCCCTTCCCACCTCTTGGCCACTGTGAGTAATATGCCTTTAAGGCTTTGTTTTCAGGTCTCTTAGAGAAATACCCATAGTTGCTGGATTATGTGGTAGTTCTACATTTGATTTTTTAATGGACTGCCATGGTATTTAGACTTATTTAATAGTCTAAACTTATTACCATAGTACATGGAGGCTGTACCATTTTACATTTCTACTGACAATGCCTAAAGCTTCTAGGCCTTCTCCTCCATCCCCCCTTCCCACACCACTTTCTTTGCCTCTCCCTATCTCCTCCTGTCATTTTGATGGTGGCGAGATACAGTTCTTGCCCCCCCAGATAAAGTTCATCTGTTTCTTTTGTGTTGGCTGTGATAAAACACTATGACCATGACAGCTTATAAAAGAACAACAACATTTAATTGGGCTTTTGGCTTCAAAGGGTTAGAGTTCAGGGTGGTGGAGCCAAGGTAGGGCAGCAGGAACATCTGAGAGTTCACATCTTGATCCACAAGCAGGAGAGACAGAGAGAGAGAGAGAGAGAGAGGACATCACACTGGGAATGGCATGAGTCTTTTGAAACCTCAAACCCTGACCCTAGTGACATATGCCCCCAACACTGCTATACTTCCTAATCCTTCCCAAACAGCTCCACCATTTAGGGATCAATCATTCAAGCATATGAGCTTATTGGGTCTATTGTCATTCAAACCACCACACCCCTTGTTATTAGCACATATTAATTATAAAAAAAAATAATGGGTTCATTATTGGCCTGCCTTTTAATCAATTCTGTCATTCTCTGCCTTTGAATTACTGGGCTTTGCCCACTAACATTTAATGTAATTATTGAAACAGTTGAACAAGCTGTACTAATTTATTAATTTTCAATTTTCTTCCTTCCTTGTGCTCTTCATGGTCTGCTATATTTTGGATTATTTTGATACTGGTAATTTTTCCATCTTATTAGTCTATTGTGCTTTAGCCATTCCTCTCTCTATGACACTATAAAGTGGCTACTTAGGAGTTGAAATATATACAACACACATTTCATGTCAGCTAATGTTGTGTACCTGACAGTGCCCCGCTGATTCTCCATGCCTCAGTCTAAAATGTGTCCAATCTCTAATAAAAACCCACAAAATAACATGGTATTCTTTTTTACATAAGCAGCCCTCTATATTTCAAAGAAATATAGACATTAAAATCCCTTTAATTTTTACACATCTTCCCAGTCCCAAGAGCCTTCATTACTTCTTTAACTTGGAAATCCCAACAGGAAAAACTTCCCTCCTGAGAGCTTCCCTCAGTGTTTTTCATAAGTAGCAACACATTGGCTTAGCTTTCTCTCATCTCAATTTTGCCTCCATTCCAGAGGGATGCTATTCTGGATTCCAGACTTTGGAGTCAGCAGGTGTCCTTTCAGGATTGAAGGATATGGTCCCCACTGCCTTATGGCTTCCACGGTCTTGATTAAAAGTCTGTCCTCACCGCCAAATTCAGCTGTCTGGAGTGGTGTGGTTTCTTCGGATGCTTTAAGGGCTCCCTGACTCTTCACTGCGAATCCCTTAGGCACCGGCCTACATCAGTTCAAATTGCTTTTCCTTGGCTACAGTGAAGCACCCGTAGTTGAATGTCAAAGCTTGGGTAGAGCTCTGTCCAGGGTTTGTCGCTGTCATTTGCTTGTAGGCGCTGACTTGGCCATGTCCACATTCTTGCTTCTGATATGCAGATGCCTCTTCTCCCCATCATGGAGCAGGAATATGGACTGTGAAGGAGGAAAGACTTTTGAAGAGGTTGAGGAATACAGAGCCAACCCTGTGTGGAGAGTAGAGTCTGTTGTGGGCAAACCTGCCCGGTGAGGCTGCCAGGGAAGCTGTAGTTACACACACTAACTAGGTGGCCAAGCATCTGAACTAACTCACAGAGCTCTGAAGGCAGGCAGGCAGCCATCAGAGGTCCAGGTAGAGGCTTCCTAGTTGGTTTGTGGGTGGCCATTTTCCTGCTGTGTCCTTACAAGGTCACCCCCACCCCCCACCCCCCGGTTTTATTCTCTGTCCTGACATCTTTTCTAAAAAAATAAAATAAAATAACATTATCATTCGGACTGAATTGGGGAGGGGGGGCTCCCTCAGCTGATCTCATTTAACTTTTCTTGCCTTCAGACACATCATCTCAAGATGGCCACAACTTGATTAATGTAGCATTAGGACGTTTACAGGAAATCTAGGGGAACACGATCCAGCCCGCAGGCTGTACACAGAAGAGCTAGCTGCCCCCATGATTTGTATTGTGGAAGTCAGGCAGCAGCTTCTCAGGCGTGGTCACTGGTGGCTATCACGGTGTCACTTTATTCTCTCCACAACCCATGTTGCAGTTGTTGTGGCCTCTACTTAATGTATACAGAATGAACCTTAAACTACTCAGCTGGTGAGGGGCTGGGCCTTCCCCATGTTGAGTGTTTTCCCCACCATGGCAGGCATTTGGTAGCTCGGGGCTAGATTTTTTTTTTTAATTGCATTTAGTTATTTCTTGTGGTGTGTGCCCATGGGCGTATGCATGCATGCTAAGGTGTGCCTTGGGAGGGCAGAGGGCAACTTGTAGGAGTTGGTTCTCTCCTTCCACCCTTCCACCATGCGGGTCCCGGGTTTAGAACTCAGGTCATCAGGCTTGTTACTTACTGAGCCATCTCGGTACTGGCACGAGAATCAGCTTCACTACTCTTGCTTCTGGTTGACTCTGCTGACACAGGCCCAACAGCTCGTGTCTTGGTTCATGTTGCCAAAAACAATGCTGCTGTTAAACAACAGAGTCACATTTTCCCCAGGTCTAGAGACTGAGAGTCTGCAGCCAGGTGCCTCACAGGCAAGTTCTGGTGAGGACCGCCACCCCCACTCCCCTTTCTGGCCTGCAGATGCTGCCTTCTTGATGCTGTATGGTGGAGAGGCAGCGAGTGAGCTTCCAATGGCACATCTTCTACTGACATACCCCCTTGCCATGTCAAGGCCAACCCTAGTAACCTCAGCTGACCTTAATTGCCTCCTGCTAGGCTCTGCCTCCAGGCATGGTTGCTCTAGGAACTAAGGCTCCAGTATGTGAATCTGGGTGATTCAGTCTAATTCATTGCAGGCCCTGTGCTTTTCTTGTACTATAATAAGGAAACTGAGGTTCAGGAAGATGCAGGCATTGAGCTGGAGAATGGAAGGGCTGCTTACCTCTTCCTATGCCAGGCTGTGTCACCAGAAGTCTAGCTGGGGCTCTTGAGACCTGGTCTTCTAAGCCGCTCACAACCTTTCTATCTTTCACCACAAGACACTGACACGCCAATGTCAGGACAGCTCTGGTAGTGGCTGCAGGACAGAATGGTTCTGTGGTCCACCAGAGGCTCAGTGTTAGTTCCTGCCACTCCCAAAAGCCTGACCCAGATGCGGCACTTTTTCAGGTCTCTCAGGCACCTAGGGCCTGGCCATCTGCAGGCACTCTGAGAAAAATCACCCTTCATGGGCTTGTGGATAGCCGCATGGTTTCTACTTGTCCAGAGACTGAGGATCTGTCTGTGCTAACAACAAAAGGGAGAAGCCCACATGGCTCCGGGCAGTCTTGTGCACAAAGTGTCCCCACTGTGATGGGGCCGGAGCTGCTTGTTCCAGCAGGGTCTATAGACCATGCCTTGGCCTAGCCTAGGGCTCCAGTGTCTCCTACCCATGACCACCTCCCCTCCCCCGCATGATGAAATAAAATCCTCCACAGAACTGTGTTTCGTATGGAGTAGGACTGGATCTTTTAAAGTGCAGGTAGTGGGATGAGGTGATGCCTGCAAGAAGCCAAACGGGAACGTTCTAGGAAGTTTGGCTTCATGTCCATATACGGATGGTATCACAGAAAGCTCAGGGGTGGAGCCATGAGGTTAGGGCCATGACCTTTGCACAGGGCCAGGTGGGTAAGCAAGGATTCGTGACATTCAAGCTCCACAGTATGAGAGGTGATTTTGGTGGCAGTTACATGCTAAGGGGCATTTGAGCTGAGCACTGTTCCTCCCTCAACCACATCAGCCATAGCTCACCTCACCACTCCACCTCTCCCTGCGTTCCCTTGTGAGGGGACTAGGCTTCATTCAGTTCCTGAGAGAAATGGCTGAGTCTTGGTCCTGCCACCTCATAGAGAGAGGTGCCATTTGTAGGTATGCACCCTCCTGGAAGAAGAGAGGGACACATGCACCTCTTGGCACCAGGTAACGGTAGCTCGGCATGTAGCATAGGGTACATTCTCAACAGGAAGATGTGCAATTACAGGGACAAAAATACCCCAAGGAAATCAACACGGGACTTATTAATATAGGACCCATAGGTGACAACTGTCAGACAATCGGTCAACAAGGGGCCTCGTGTCTGCATGATCCTAGCTAACCCGTCATGATCTTTATGAAGTGTCCTACTGGGGGGTCTGGATCTTCAAATACGAGGGGAGACCCTTCCCTTTTATTAGCAGCTAAGCTCTTTATACTTTAACTATATTGCAGTAGGTTAGACGTCTAAGCTTTATTGTCTTATGTTATTGGAAACCCAGATTCCGGCAGGCTTCTCCCTCAGGTCAAGCTTTGTCTGCGAATATATTCTCATTTTTCCATGTACAGAGACCGTCTGGAGAGGGGCAGGAAAGATTATGACTGTAATATACTTAAATCCAATTTATTTGCCTGGCCAGAAACTTCCACCCTTCGCGATTGCTTCCTACCTAACATGTTGTCTTTAATTCTTTCACGACAGGGAGAAACGTGCATGGGCTGTTTCCAGCAGGTTCAGGTGCCCAGAGCTCTGTGGATCTCACTGTGGCAGGGCCAGAGGGCAAGTAGTTCTGAGTTTCCATTCAGAACTTTTCATTTGGTCCTAAGGAACAGATCTTTGATCATACTCATCTCCAGGAAGAGAAAATAGGGTAACTGGGGCTCAGCTCTCTTCTCCAGAAAGTCCTCTGCCTGCCCAGTCCCTGTTGTGGCCGTTTACCTAATTCATTTGATCCAGCCGTATCATTATCAGTGGTCATCCTGCCGCTGTGTAGTGTTCTGGGCCAGGGTGGCACTGGCCTCTCATAGTGGCCTTTATGAGCCTGTGCTGATATTTACTCCAGGCCTTGCCTAGAGATGCAGACTCACAAGCCTGCTTTGGAGGGAATGATTTTGGAGATCATCTTAATTGATATTTGTTCATTTGAAATGATGGGCTGCAAAGGTACCAGCAGGATTGGTGGAGAGGTGTGGGCAGGGCTACTTGGAAGGTGCCCAGTTGTGCCCATCTCCTCCTGACCCCCATCTTGGCCAAGAAACATATGGTTTCCAGCCTTGGCCTTGGACTGTGCAGCTAATTAATTTAGGGCTGTAACAGTCCTCCTGTGAGCCTCACCTACAGCCACTTCAGTGTAATATAGGGCACACAAATTAAGTGCTGACTGTGTATACTCTTCCTTTCTATTCTAGAAGGGGATAAAGCAGAAAGCACATGTAGCCATGAGTAAAGAAGTGATGGTCCCTGAACCTAGAGCAATGGCATGGGGCCCTGCATAGAGTCCTAGCTTCAGGGAAACAAGGTCATGGAGATGCTGTGCAATGTGACAACTCAACCGCCCACATCCCAAGAAACCCTCAATTTCAGACAAAGTTGGAAAGGTGACCTCTACAGCAGCCAAAAGTGGTCATGGACCTGGCATCCTGATGCTCTACGTGCCTGGGCCCAAAATAACTGAACCAAGAGGGGATGTACAGACCCCATGCAAGGAACTTATCACAAGGAGGTCTGAGATTGTGAAAGCTGAGAAAGCCTGCAAGTCTCTGAGCTAGAGACCCTAACACCATAGACCCAATCTCAGTTTGGGTTTTATTGCTGTGAAGAGACACCATGACCATGAAAACATTGAACTGGGGCTGGCTTACAGTTTCAGAGGTTTAGTCCATTGTCATCATGGCAGGAAGCATGGCAGCGTGCAGGCAGACATGGTGCTGGTGACGAAGCTGAGAGTTCTACAACTTGATCCATGGGAAGCAGAAGGAGACTGTGTGCTACACTTAGGAGTACCTTGAGCATAGGAGACCTCAAAGCCCTCCTCCACAGTGATGCACTTCCTCCAACAAGGCCACACCCACTCCAACAAGGCCATATCTCCTAATAGTGCTACCATCTACAGGCCAAGTACTCAAACACATGTGTCTAAAGTGGCCATACCTATTCAAGACACCACACTGGTATTAGGTCAATCCTTCTCAAGCCCTAGGGCCTGAGACTTGGGTAGCCAAGGAGGAGGTCTCAGTCTGCATCAAAACATGGAAGGGCAGGAGCATCAATTAATGAGGCCACAGAAATGGCCAACCCAGCTAAGGTAGAGAGCAAAAGTTCCCTTCCTACCACTCTGTACTAATCAAGTAAACAGGGCCTTAGCAACCTGGATGGTACCCGTCTTCATCAGAAGGTGGACCCACTTAGACTACTGATTCAGGTATCTCAAGAAGCATTGCAATGCCATCACAACACACACCCCTATTCCCACCCTTTGCCACCTGCCAAATAGCATTTCTCAATCGACCTGGACAGCCTTTAGCTGGGCAGAAAGTTCACCATCATGAGTTGTCTTGGTCCCTGGTTCTGTCTCCTCCTCTATGCCACAGATGATAGGGATGGATCCGCACTCCTGAAACACTTCTTCCTCCCCATGAGACTTTGGAGACCTCTAAAGAGATCATAGTGAGTGATCTGTGATGTTCGGTTGCCTAGGAGTCAAGGGTGCTACATTTGGAGACGCAGTGAACTGCGTATCAAAACACAAGGTTGGGGATGAGAAGCCATTTTGCCTGGGAAACTCCAGTCTCTTGCTCTTTAGTTTGTAAGGAGCCAGGATATGGTCCTCCTCTCCTGGCATACTCCCTCTCATGGGATAAGCTCAAGAGCTGGTCCAGACAAGCTAATGTTAGTGCTACTACCTCCTCAAGGGAACACAGCCTCCGGCAGCCTGAGGCCTGTGGCTCCTATCCCCAGCCCTATTGGGCTGCAGGATGCTGTTCTAGTGGGGCTGTAGATAAACAGACAAAAAAAAAAAAAAAGCTCTAGGATTATGCTATAGAACCTGCTAATCTCTGCACAAAGACAGAACAGCCCCATTCCCCAACCTTGTATGGAAATCTTGGGGGTGGAGAGTAGAAATAACTACTATTTGGATCTTTCCAAGGGAAAGTTCACAGCAAGGCTTCTCTTGCAGAAGAGCCTAGGAAGTATGTCATTTGGGTTTGGGCACTAATCCTTTCCTTCAGGTTGAATAAATATTCAGTGGCTGTCCCCTGTTCTACCATGACCATACGATCATACTGAGTGAGTTAACCCAGAAACAGAAAGACTCATATGGTATATACTCACTTATAATTGGACACTAGCCCAAAAGGCATGTCCTATGAACGTCTTCACTTACTAGGAGATTGGGACAGATGTGAGGACATCCTAATGGGATTCTAGGTAAGAGAAATATAGGAGATGGGGAAATAGAAGGATCCAGAGGATCTTAGAAACCTATAAGAAGAACATCTTGATGGGTGCATCAGGGCCCAGGGGTGTCTGCTGAAACTATTGCACTAACCAAGGACAATACAAGTAGTAAACACTGAATCCCTACTGTGCTCTAGCCAATGGACAGGGCACCCTCCACAGTTATGTGGAGACCAGGGACTAACTCTGACATGAGGTCTGGTGCCCCATATTTAATGACCTTCCCTTGGAGGGGAGCCCTGGTGGCAGTCAAAGAAAGAATAGGCAGACTACCAAGATAAGACTTGTTAGCCTGTGACCATAAGTAGGGGAGGAGATCCTCCTCAGACATGGACCTAAGGGAGGGTAATAGGGTGGGGGTGAGAAGGTAGGAGGAACGGAAGGATACGAGTGATGGGAGAACAATTGAGTTGTAATCTGAATAAATTAATTTTAAAACTCTAAACAGATTTTTAAAAATGCCTTCCACAGGGTCATATATTTGAATACTTGGTCTCCAGTTGGTGGAACTGTTTGGGAAGGACCAGGAGGCATGGCCTTGTTGGAGATGCATCACTGGGAGCAGGCTTTGATCTTTAAATAGATTCTTGTCATTTTGATTTAGCTCTTTCTACCTCTTGCTCGTGGATTGAAATATGAGTCCTAAGCTACATCTCTAGCTGCCTGCTACCATGCCTTCACTTTGCCATCATAGACTCTAACACTTTGGAGCTATAAGCCCAGTAGATCTTGTTTGTTTATAAGTTGCTTTGGTCATGATGTTTTAGCACAGCAATAGCAAAGTAACTAAGACACCTGTCTGTCTATGGATGACCAAGCACTGTACTCAGCAGACTAGACTGAAGTGAGCAGAAATGTGAGCCACGGGCCTGGTTGAGAGGGGGAACCAATGGCTGTGGATGGGTTCAGGAAATTATACTGGCCTTCTTGTTCAGGACCAGTCCTCGGCATGAGCTATCCTGCAGTGGGAAGCATGGAATGTGCTGAGCCTCCCACTGCTGTCCTGAATCCCCGGCAAGTCTTGATGGGATGTATCATGATAGGATCACTGTCCTTATATCCAAGACTCAATGAGATGATTAGCTTTTCTTTTATAGAGAGGCCACGCTGACTTCTCTCTAAGGATGAACTGTAGAATGGCAAGCACCTCACTTCTGACACTCTGGGTCTGAATCAAGGCATCTTCTCAAAATACCAATTTCAAGGACACTGATAGTTACCACACATGTGTCCCCCAGAAGAGAAGTCAGTGGTCCCTTGGGTAGGTCTGAGGAATAAGTCTCAGGTAGCAGATCTGTGCTTAAGCCTAAACTCAGACTAAATGCTTATTAGGGCAGCAGATGGATTAGACAGCAGGATATTCCAAGAGCAGGGATTTTGCTAGGAATGGGAGCACACACTTTGAATGCCAGCATTTGGAAGGCAGAGTGCTGTGAGTTTGAGGGTAGCCTGGTCTATGTAACAGCTTGTAGCACTACATGATGAGACCCTGTCTCAAAAGAGAAAAAGAAAGAGTGGGGATTTTGTCAATCTGCTTCATGTTGATGAACGGCAGCAGAGAATCTGTTTGCTAAGCGTCACCATCACTTAGTACTATGCTTTTCAAAAATTTGCCACCTTAACAGTAAGTTGTTAAAATCATGTTGATTTGATTTGGATTTTAGCCTAAGAGGTTTAACACATAGCTTTTTCCCCCCTCTCTTCTCTGTGTGGGTTCTTCATGAGTTCTACTAACTGTCTCCTAAGAATATCTTCTCTGGCTCAGGTCAGTGTCTCCTGGACCAGTTTTCACCACTGTCTTCTCTTCTCACTCTGTTAGTCCAATTGACTTTCAACTATCTTCTATTTTCAATCTTCTCAGTCTCTTTTCTTTTCCTTCCTCACCCTACTCCAATCATACCCAATCTCCTTTCTTCCTGCACCAACTGTCTTCTCTGACTCTACTCTTCTTCCAGCTGGGCCCAACTCTTCTCTCTCACTCTCTGCTGGCTTTTTTATATCCTCTCCTGTTCCCAGAAGTCCAAGAGCCAACTAACACTGAAGATCATAGGGTCCTTTAGAGGGTAAGGGACACATACAAAAAAGGTTTAACTGTTGTAGGAAAGGTTTTTTTCTCTTGTCCTCAGCTCCCAGAATAATGACTCATGAGAGTCAATTATTACTTTGCAAATGCCTAGACCACAAATCTAGGTTCTTCTCTGACTAGCTCATAACATAAAATAACTTATCATAATAATCTACATTTTGCCATGTGACTGGTTACCTGTGCTCAGGTACAATGTATCTGTCCTCACATCTTGTCAGCTGAAATCCTAGGACTGGCTCCTCTCCTGATGTCTCCTGGACCTCTGCCTGTGGCTGAATCCCCTGTTTCCTCTTCTAACTCTTCCTTCCCTGGCTAGCAGGAAGTCTAGGCTTATTCTCTCCCCTGCTCATCACCTGGCTGTAAACTGCTTTATTGGCATATCAGGGAACAATTAGGAAGCAGTGTTTACACAACATTGAGACAGGAGATTCTCAGAACAAGGATTGCAACTGTTTATGGGGTACAGAAACCAGGATTTGAATCACACAATAGCCTTATGCCTACATTTAACACCTTTTGATTTAGCAAAAACAAAGAAAAGCCTGAGAGCAATACAAATATCTCAGTAAGATGCCAGTCACATGGACTACACTGCATCTGTTCAGTGTAATAATACATAGCTCATGATAACCAACTACCCCTAGGGTGGAAGTGGAAAAATTCAGGACATTGTTTATAATTTCATCAGGTTGTGTGCATATACATGCACACCCATTCATGCACTCACTTCCACTCACATAGACGTACACATATGTGCACAATCACAGACATCTAACACTGTAGGGAAAAACCTGCCAAATTAGATCAACCTGTATACTTTAAAGATGTTTTAACATCAGAATGGAAGTCATGGAATGTGTTACATTGAGGAAGAGGTTTTGCTTATCTGTCCACATGTGATGAAAAACTATGGGTTCCATCAAAATTGATAAAGATCCAATCTGAGTAAGAGAAGCTTCCACGTGAAAGGCACAACTCAAGGAAGGAAATGACACAGAGAGCCAGCAACAAAGAGCAGATGATACAGAGAGCTGATCTCCTACCCCACCCCAGGCCTAGAGACAGCTCAACAAACCAGCTGAAGAATGACAGATTGGAAAAACTTGATGCTGAAAAGGACAGATGATCAGGGATGCAATTATGAAGCATCAATGGATCTTCTTAAGGACATTCAGATTGTTAAGTTTCTTAAATTGATAATTCTTTCTGATGTAATAGTTAAGCTGTGTACAATTTTTAGCTTAAACAGAAAGGGAGAAGATGTAAAGGGATTTTAATCTAGCAACATGGCTGCTCTGATCACATCCAAAGACATTCTAGGTCTGTGTGATCTGGTTGGAATGCAGAAACCCTCTTAGGACACATCTTTACTCCTAAACAATGAAGGTAAAGTTAGTTGGTAGAAGGAAGCACCAATGTTTGAAAGTGATGTCTAGTTGAGAGGCAGACAAAGTGACTAGTCAGAGAAAGATTTGACAGACTAGGAAATACCCAACTCTCAGAAGAACAAAGAGGAAAGAGAGGTGACTTACAGGAGAGCAGCACAGAGAGAAAGAGAGAGAGTGGGGAGGCAGTTTTACCTTGAGAGTTTTATAGAGACAGGTTGAAGAGAGAACAAGCTAGACACAGATAAAGACAGAACAAGCCAGAGAATGAGAAGGAGGCAGAAGATTAGAACAGATTGCTAGAGTTAGTTTGAGGCCAAGCAGAGAAATTCAGTCAGAAACTAAGAAAACCCAGTTTGAGTCAGTCAGCTTGTAGAGGAGTTTGAACCAGAACTGTTGAGTTTAACCAGCCAACCAGAGTTCAGAAAGAGGTAGAAAAGGTAAGCTTATTCAGCAGTAAGTCTCAGAGACTGAAAACATTCTAGGCCTAGATTATGTTGTGAGGCTAGAAACTTCCAGGACTAGAGGTTAGAGGATAGGCAGTAAGCCTCCAAGACAACAATTACATCAGGCGAATAAAAATTACTTTTACATATCACACATGAAGTTATATGTACACACTCATTAAATGGACTCAAACAATGTATATAAAGACAGACATATGCATGCATACATGCGTGTACAGACAAATACACATACTTATATGCACATATCTGTAGGCTGAGTGCCACAGGTATACAGTCGGAAGATGTGGGCTCTGCCTATCTGTGTGGAGGTGGCTAGTGCCTTCTGGCTTTCAGGACTGAACCATAGTCCATAATAAGACAGTGTCTTTGTTAGCTTCATTGCTGTGTATAGACACCATGGCCATAGCAACCCTTATAAAGAAAAACATTTAACCGGGGCTGGTTTACATTTTCAGAGGTTTAGTCCATTATCACCATGGCGGGAAGCATGACAGTGTGCAGGCAGACACGGTGCTGGAGAAGGAGCAGAGAGTTCTACATCTTGATCTACATGGGAATAGGAAAAGACTGAATCACACTGGGCGTGGCTTGAGCATCTGAGGCCTCAAAGCCTGCCCCCAATGACCACTTCTTCCAACAAGGCCACACCTCCTAATAGTGCCCCTCCCTATGGGTCAATGAGGGCCATTTTCTTTCAAATCACCACAGCCAGCCAGCTGTGTGTGTGTGTGTGTGTGTGTGTGTGTGTGTGTGTGTGTGTGTTGTCATAGAGATAGAAAGATAATTTTGCAAATGTTAACTGCTTTGGCACAGTACAAACATAGTTAAATTACCTGGTTAAGAAGTACATTAGGGGCTGGAGAGATGGCTCAGAGGATAAGAGCACTGACTGCTCGTCCAGAGGTCCTGAGTTCAAATCCCAGCAACCACATGGTGGCTCACAACCATCTACAACATGATCTGATGCCCTCTTCTGGCCTGCAGGTGTACTTATAAATAAATAAATCTTAAAAAAAAAAAAAGAAGTACATTAGACAAAAAAACTCCTGCTAATTTGGTTACATTCACATCCCTAGATGACATTATGGGTAGATCTATACAAGGTCCTTCAGCTTGATTTTCCAAAAGAAACCATGTTCAAAATGCAGGGATGTTTCCTAAAACACTTTTTCCTTCACAGCCAGGCAGCGTTTGAGCAGAACCCTGTATGGCCTTCTGTGCTACTCAAGCCTCGAACCCATCCCTATGCCCCCTCCCTCAGCCTCTCTTCTATAGCTGCTCTTCACAGTGAACATCAGTTTTGTAGCTCTATGTGTTATTGTTTTTAAATTACATGTATTATCTGTATTACCTGTAGGCCCAGCTAGCAATCAATTAAGACATTTGTTATGTTTTTAAAATAGCCTTAGTTAACCTGGGGCAGGGCAGATATCAATCCTCTAAACTACTTTCCATAGTAGGCCCTCAGGCATGGGATCCCTGTCTCAATCCCATTTCCTCTGCTTCTAGTAACTTCTATCAAGCTACCTCCCATCCAAAATCCCAAATACTTGTTAATGTTCTTTATCTGGGCTGGATGCTTCATCCACGACACCGGCCATGTGCTTCTCCTCCAGCTAACCCATGGCCGCCTTCCTCACTTCACTTCTGGTCTCTCTCCTTTCCTGGTGGCAGTGTTTCTTCTTCCCAGAATTCCTTCCTCTCTCCAAGCCCCACCTATCTCCTGCCCTGCCCAGGTGGGATGGCTTTTTATTAAGCAAAAGGTGGGTCAGACAGCAAGCAGTAATTAGCATCAAAATACATCAGATTCTCCCAACAATGTGTCCATCATTCTGAGATCCATAGCTGTAATAAGATTTTTGGTTTCTTTTTAAGATTTTTGTTTTGTTTTGTTTTGTTTTGTTTTGTTTGAGACAGGGTTTCTCTGTGTAGCCTTGGCTGTCCTGGATTCGCTTTGTAGAACAGGCTGGCCTCGAACTCACAGCAATCCACCTGTCTCTGCCTTCCACTACCTGGCAAATTTTGGTTTCTTAAAAAAAAAAAACAGTTATGCTATGTGAATATGTTTTTGTTTTCATCCCAGATATGGGACATGGGGCTGCTTCAGTTAGTCCACAGACATTAACTATGATTGTCTCATGTCTAGGAGAGGTGTATTAATGGGAGATCCCTGAAAGGGCCTGTGGCAGCTGCTGCTCCCCCTGCTGCTGCAGCAACTGCTGGTAGTCTCTGCTGCTGGGTTGCTATTGCTGGTTTGCTGGTTTGCTGGGTTGCTGGGTTGCTGGGTTGCTGGGTTGCTGGGTTGCTGGGTTGCTGGGTTGCTGGATATTCTGACATCAAAGTTTGCATTTGTCCCTGGTAACCAGATGCCCTTCATCAGCAGAAAGTAGTCTAAAGAGGTCTATGCCCCACCCCCATTTCCCTCTAATTTTTCTTTCTCTCCTACCTAGTGTTGGGGGGTTGGAAGAGATTAGGATGGAATAAAGGTTCAAAGGGTGGTATATGTAAGAACCCTTTTGGTATAAAATAGACCAAAAAAGTATGTCTACACATCGATGCTCCTCAAAGCCACCTGCTATTTCAGCATGCTCTCAACATTTCTCAAAGTCCACCAGCGGTCAACAGGAGCGGAGAGAAACTCGTGGAGGGGTTGAGTGGCACAGCTTGAGAATGGAAATGAACTGGGGATGGGGTTATGCTAAGGGGCCATGGATTTTGTTGTTGTTGTTGTTGCTGCTGTTGCATGTGATAATGAGCAAGTTATGTCAAATATCTTTGTCTGTTGGAGCCACATACTTAAGTCTTTAAAAATGGATCAAAACAATATTGCCTTTACACAGTCCAGGAGGAAATTAGGAATGAGAAGGAATAAGCAGGAAAAGGATCACATGAGGCTGGGCAAGGTGGCCACAGCTAACTTTCCTGGTTGCTCAACACACACACACACACACACACACACACACACACACACATTTTATTTATTATTTATTTATTTATTTATTTGAAAGGGATGAAGGGTGCTGGGAACAGGCTTGTGCTTGTCACGGTGTGCATATGGAGGTCAAAGGACAGCTTGCAGAAGTTGGTTCTGTCATTCTACCATGTGGGTCCTGAGAATGAAGCTTAGATCCCCAGTCTCGGCTGCAAGAGCCTTTACTTGCTGATCTATCTTACTGGCCCCTGGCTTTCAGTGTGTTTGGACTTTCAAAAACAAAAATCTACTTATTGTGCTTTTTTTTTTTCTTCAAAATAGTGATGTTTAGGAGTTGAGATATTTAAGACAGATTATCAACATTTATAATATATTGATAGCTTCAGACATTCTAAGAAAATTGTTAAGATCTTAAAGCTAATTGGAGGAGTTATCAGATACAAAACGTATCCACCCTAAAACTCCTCCCAAGGCCATCCATAAACCACCAAAAATGGAGAACCTTCTAACACCCCTGTACTAAGACTAGCCTGCCTCCTATGAGGAGGTGACCACCTTACCACCTGTACCACTTAGCTCTGAGGCTACTCAGTGCTACAGTAAGACAAAATCAGTGTTAGCTGGGCACGTGCCTGTAACACCAGCACTCGGGAGGCTGAGGCAGGCTGAGGATCTCTGTGAGTTCAAGGCCAGCCTGATCTACAAAGTGAGGCCAGGACAGCCAAAGCTACACAGAAATACCCTGTCTTGAAAAACTAAAATAATAATAATAATAATAATAATAATAATAATAATAAGAAGAAGAAGAAGAAGAAGAAGAAGAAGAAGAAGAAGAAGAGGAAGAAGAAGAAGAATAACAACAACAACAACAAATAAAAAATAAATAATCAGTCTCTATAAACAGTCCTGTTGACTTAGGGCCCCACTCTTTCACCCCAAACCCAGCACATGCCTAGATCAAGAAAGGATGTGATGTGTCCACAATAGCATGCCTATATACCATGCATGGCCTGAGTTAGGCAGCCCCCTGAAGTCCCAAACCTGAACAAGGCTTGGGATTCTAGAAGTCACTATGTCACTACATGTTATGTCCTTGGAGATGTTTCTAACTCTTTTTACAGAACAAGGGGTCTGACCAACCTGGGGCAAAGCTGGATGATTTTTCTAATTTTTATGTGACCTTGACAGAACCCACAGGTCTTATCAGTCTGTGGCACTGAGAGAGGCAGGCTGAGAGAGGGAAAAGCAGAGAGGAGAAATATGGGGACAGGAAAGATGGGGAAGCTGGGGCCAAGGGGGGGGGGCGAGGGAGTTTAGAATGAGAAACAGAGAGAACTCCAGCTTGAGACAAAGGCCATCTGGCCTGCATGGCACTTTGAAGGAGGACATGACTGACAAGTAGCCATAGGGATTACTGCAGGAGGAGGCTTGGTGGAGAGGAGGGAGGAGGGGGGGAGAGAGAGAGAGAGAGAGAGAGAGAGAGAGAGAGAGAGAGAGAGACAGAGAGAGACAGAGAGACAGAGAGAGAGAGAGAGAGAGAGAACAGGTAGGCTGTCCCAGGTGGAGTGACTGAGCTGTCCTGGGCTCAGAACCAGGCCACCCAGTACAGGAGGGTAACACAATTACCACAGACACTGGAGAAATGGTGCAGGGATTTCTGGGGCTAGAAAGAAGGTTGGAGCCCACAATGACACTCCCTCTGATGTTGAGTGAGCCCTACTCCCCCGCCCCCTCTCCTCTTTCCTCCCTTTAGCTTCTCCCTGCCAGGTATATGGCCTAGGTCCTGAAGATGGCGCTCAGCGTAGGGGTAGGGAGGGGCTTCCCTGAGCTCAGCTGCATCCCTGGCTCCTGCTAAGTCTGGGCAAATACTTACTGAGGGCTTCAAATTGTACCCAGCTGCAGAGTCACAGATGCAGGGAAGTGAATTCTTTGGCACCTAAAAATCCAACTTGGCTGTGTACAGAAGGACGCATCCCTGCTTCCGGATTAACTGCAGGGTCCTAAAGCAGACAACCAGGTCAGATCAAGCCCTTCCACCAACCACTGGCTGCCTCAAAAAAGTCACAGGCGCTTCTGGAGGTGTGTCTTGGCCGGCTCCAAATTTCAGGGAGGGCATCTACATGCAAATGCCGAGACCAGTACTGCCAACAGAAATGCTTTATCGGCCACTAGCAAGAGGGTTCAGTACTCATGACTTGAGTTCAATCCCCAGATATCCACAAAGTTGTCCTCTACCCTCAAGACACTTGCCGTGGCACACGCACATCCGTGCACAGGTATATCACACACATTTTTAAAAGAAATGCCTTAGTGGTATGTACCAGCGCACAGAGGTGGAGTGAGGGTTCTGTGTCTCAGAAGTGTTTGATTCTCTAGCCCCTCATTCAAAGCAGATTTCAAAATGCAAATGCAGCCAAGAAGGTATCAGGCGGCCGCAGCATGACGACCAGCCACACAACCCAACATGTGGCTCAGAAACCACATCTAGACCCAGTCCACTAGGTCTGAAACCAATGCAAAGGCTGCACTGGGGTGGAGCTGGAGCCCCACCCTCAGTCTTGCCACTCCCCTTTCTGTATAATGAGGCAGCCCAGCGCTTAGACATAGAGCAGCTACGGAGTTGATTACAGTAGCACATTTCCTAGATCTGACCACACCATCTCTGGCAGAAGCGGTCACACGTGGAGGTGCTGGGGTGTGCTGAGGGCATCCCATCCTCCCTCAGGCCTGGCACCCTTGGATTCCCTGCCAGTACCACAAAGCTCACCTCTGAGGCTACACCCCACCCCCCACCCCCACCCCGGGGACCCGCTTGGGAAGCACCAGCCGCAGGTCGTCCCTCGGAAGCCAGTCATCGGTGGATCTTATTGCAATTCATTTTAATTACGTGTGGCATAAAAAGACCACCTACAGATGAGACAATGCTGCTGTAAGGAGTCCCAAGGTTGCTGTGGGGAACACTTCATAACTGAAGTGTGTTTTCCCCAAGGAGTTATACCACCATTTGATTTAATTTTTAATTTTTACATTTTAATCAAAAATAGATCAAATGATAGTGGTCTCTCCGGGGAAGCATACTTCAGATAAGAAACCGGCCACGCTCCTCTTAAATATGTAAAGCTGCCATCTCCCTGTGAGTCACGAGGACAATGGTGCCTCTGCCAGCCACCCTGCACTGCAGCTGGGCTCAGAGTCTCTGAGGAGTGACACCCCGACACCGCAGGCTGCACCTGGTGCAGTCCTTCACACCTGTTTCAAGTATTTCCATGCACGTGTACAGAGCAGCCTGCCTGGGAAATACCTGTCACGTGCTCCAGAGAGGGTGCCTTACCCTACTTGGCAGTCCGGGGTGGAGGGGCTCTGAACCCCTCTCAGGTGTGTGTGCACACCTGCAGACAGTCACTTTGAGGTACTTTGTGTTCTGATCATTGCAAGGAAAGGCATGAACATTGTATCCAGATGCCTGCACAGAGCTGCTGTCTTCTATCAACCATGTTGCCTCCTGCGGCTCTGAAGGTCACCTTAGTCGCCTTCTGATGTTCATGTGAATCCTCGGAGCTGCCACCCGTCCTTCATGCATGTGGTCTCAGAGGGCAAGGTGTGCATCCTGCCGCTTCTTGGGGGGCTTCCTGCTGTCATTGTAAAGTAGAGTTGGGACTAGCGAGACTTCCCATGGTACTGTGGTGAGGAGGAAGAAAGTTGGTCCGTGGAGGAAAAGACTGTGGAAGCACTCAGTTTCAGGTGACAAGTGTTAGCATATGCCCTTTAGTGCATGTGGCTGCTAAGAACAAGAAGTGGTCCATACCTTCATCCTCTCATTCTGGCATCCGAAGGTCTACAGGGAGGCCTGAGCTCTTGATGGAAAGGCACTGGATGCTGGCATTGGGGCTGGGAACAGTTCAGCCTAGCCCTGAGACTGCCTTTCACACACTTTTGATTAACATGCTCAAGGCAAGGATGGCATGCTCCTCTCCCCCACCTATGTCATTTATATAAAGATGTGCCGTAAGCATCCCACCCCCAAGTCAGTGCCAGAATTGCATGGTACTTGCCAGAGAACAGGTATGCTTCTTTTCTGCAGGCCAGAGCTAGCAGAGCAGCTTTGTCAAAGCTGCCCAGAGACAAATGGAGTGCTCAGTCTGTCAGCCTGGGTTTTATTCTAATTGTCTCTACCTTCACCTTGGCCTCAGCATCTCCCACCTTCCCCCTATTGGCAGGGTAGGCAAATGGCATGGAAGCAGGTGACCCTTTTTTCAGAATCACACCCTAACCTTCTTGTTATTATCTTGGTCCCTGCATGATATGATTTGTCACTTACAGGCATACTGCTGCACACCATGACGTTAGGATGTACTCCTCTTCCATAACGGAAGCTATACACCGTAGCCCCCGGCCCAGCCCTTGGCAGCCCTCAGTCTACACCCTGCCTCTCCGAACTCAACCTTCTTAGATTCTGTATTTGCCTGAGAACGTGCAGCATTTGCCTCTGGGTGGCTTCCTTCAGTTAGCATAATGTTACCCAGGCTTCGCACATTGTTGAAATGGCAGGATGAAGAAATCAGAAAATGTAGAAGGGCCAGCCTTGTCAACAAGTGAAATCGGGAAAACTGGATGAGCACATAGTAAAAGAAACTCAATCTTTATCACAGGTTTTTTTTTTTTTTTTTTTGAGACAGAGAGGAGAGAGAGGGGGGGGGGAGGGGAGAGGGGGGGAGGGAGGGATGGGAAGGGGAGAGAGAGAGAGAGAGAGAGAGAGAGAGAGAGAGAGAGAGAGAGAGAGAGAGAGAGAGGGAGGGAGGGAGGGAGGGAGGAAGAGAGCGCACCGAGATTGGCTGCAGACTTAAGTGCAGGACCTGAACCTCCCTCTGCACAAGGGGGGCTGAATCAGGATGTTGATCTTGGCAATGAAGCCTCCACCTCCGAGCAACAAGCACCAATCAGAGAAGTGGAAGGCTCCCACCGGGAACGGAAAGAAGGAGTGCAGAGGACACCCAGGTGCAAAGATGATATTGCTACCAGATGTGAGGCAAGGCTTACTGTCCGGAATATGCAAGAAATCCACAGAACTTAATACCAAGGACATAATAGCCTGATTTAAAAATGAGCTCAAAGTTTAAATAGGACCTGCAAGATGGTTCAGAGGGTAAAGGTCTTGCTCAGCAAGCCTAAGAACCTGAGTTTCAGTCTCAGGAGTCTGTGGAAATGTGAAAGGAGAGAAGAGCACCGCCTGACCCCCACCCCATCCTCTGACCTCCACGCCATGCCGTGTAGACACACACACATATACACATACACACAAAGCCTAAAAGGATCAAATAGCTATTTCCTCAGATGTCTTTAAATGCCACCGATCATCAGTGGTCACCATTAACTTGTGGGGATTGGAGAAGATGATCCCACTCTTTGAGTTTAGATTCTTTCTGCCAATTCAAATTAATCATGAAGGAATTTGTCAGGAACATTGGGGGGAATTCCAGAAGTTAACAGCATCATCCCCATGAGTTTTTGAAAGTGATTATGTTAGAAGTGGGGAGATGGCTTAGTGTGCCAAGGGCTTGCTGAGCAAACATGAGGACCCTAGTGTCCATCTCCAGTTTCCATGTAAAAGTTGGATGTGGCAGCACATGTCTGTAACATAAGAGTGTAGGGAGTAAGGACAGGCAGATCTCAGGGCTTTCTGGCAGCCAGTCTAGCTAATACAGCCAGGTCCAGGTTCAGTGGCCTCCCGAGGAATGACACCTGAGCTTGACCTCCAGTCACCACTTGGCAAGCAGGTGCGCATACACACATAAAAGAAGTGGAGACAGTGGTGCTCTAGGAGGTGCTTCGTCCTCAGTGGTGTTGATATGCCCTTCTCCCATGAGGGTTTAACACGCTCAAACTTTCTGGGGTCAATGTTTTTCAAACCGTTGGGTTGGAAATTGCCATCAGTTTACTTTAAGACATGTTTAAAGGCTTGTGTACATTGATGCTTTTACCCTAACGAAACACCCAACAGTGGCAAGTTAAAGGGACAAAGGAGAAACTATCTAATGGCACATAGACACGCCCAGTGTTTCCTTGGATGGAAGGCAATGTCTTTTTCCTCTTCTTGACAGGGAAACAATGAGGAAGCACTGGGAAGGGATAATCGCATTTCATGCTCCTCATGGGGTGCCTGGAAATTCAGTCTAGTGAAATCTGTGCAGGTTCTGCTTACTGGATAATGGGCTGTGCTTAGTAACTGTAGTGTGGACAAGTGTGCTGGCAGGAAGAGCAAGCTCTGTGTGAGGACAGCTGACCTGGCCACCCCCAGCAGGCTGCATGCCCCACCCTCAGGGACTTCCAGAGCTGCAGAGGCATCCACACACCTCTCTGATGGCCACACATATGCCCACAAAGCAGCAGGGCACACCCAGGGCAGCCCAGGATAGGGCTGGCCAAGTGAGGTATATTGAAGACAGAACTTCCTGCTGCCTTTAAAAATGACATTCGCATCTTTTGCCTCAAGTGCTAGCTAGGTCTGGCTTTCAGTTGTATGTGCTCCAATGTTTTCACTGTTCTCAGCCGAGCTTGCCATAGGACTTGCTTGAGCTCCCCTAGGCTCTCCTGCGCTGTTCTCTCACCACACAAGCCATAACCTGCCATCATGGTGAAACTTCAAAGGCTGGTAAAAATCACAGTGATGCCAAGAAAATGGCTCCTCCCCCACAGGAGGTGGATGCTAGTGAAAATGAAGACAGGTCAGAAGAGGAAGATGATAGCAATGGGAAGAGGTAGAGTCATCCCTAAGAAAATTAAAAAAGACAAGAAGGCTACGACAACCCCAGCAAAGAAGGGAATAGTTGCTCAAACAAGGCTAAAGTTGCCACACACTGCAAAGGCACTGGTAGCAACTCCTGTTTAAAAGGGGAAGCTATTGCTCCAGCTAAGAGGGCTAAGGATGCCAAGAAGGAAAACAGTGATGAGGATAAGGGAAAGGATGAAGATGAAGGTGATGAGGATGAGGATGAGGAGGACTCATTTGAGTTGCCCAGTTGTGAAACCAGAGAAAGCAGCAGTTGTTGTTCCTGCCTCAGGGGATGTAGGATGAGGAAGATAAGAGGGGAAAGATAATGATGAAGAAAATGATGACTGAAAAGAAAGAAGACTGTGAAGAAGATACTATGAAGATTACACTGGCTAATGGGAAAAAGCTCCTGTAAAAATTGTTCCTATGAAAGCTGGGAGTGTGACCAAGAGGAGGAGGAAGGAGGAGGAGGAAGATGAGGAAGATGAAGAGGCTGTTAAAGCAGCACCTGGAAAATGAAAGAAAGAAATGACCAAACAGAAAGAAGCCCCAGATGCCAAGAAACAGAAAGTGGAAGGCTCAGAACAACCACGCCTTTCAGCCTGTTCACTGGAAACCTTAATCCCAGCAAATTTGCTGCTGTATTAAAAATTGCCACCAGACATTTTGCTAAAACTGATCTTGCTGTTAGAACTGGTACAAATAGGAAATTTCGTTTCGTGGATTTTAAGTCTGCTAAAGACCTAGAAAAGGGACTCACTGGTTTAAAATAATATTTGGTAATACAAATTAAACTAGTAAAACCGAAAGAAAGAAAGTTGGAGCTGCAAGGACACTTTCAGCCAGAAACCCATCTTTCAACATCACTGAAAGAATGAAGAGTTTGAAGATATGGAGATCAACTGGTTGGCAAGGGCAGGACAGGGAAAGGGCCCGTTCATGAGTGTAAGGCAGAAGGTGACGCAGAGAAACACTCGGAAGAAAAGCAGGGGGCAGAGCTTGGTGGGCAATCTGTCTCCCTCTGCTGCACTGGAGGAAGGACAAAGGAAAGACAGAGCTGGGGAAAAAGGCACTTGGAGTGGCGAAGCAACAACTCTGGTTTTAGAAACTTTCCTACAGTGCAACTGAAGAAACTCTTCGGGAAGTATTTGAGAAAGCAACTTCCATCAAAGTGCCCCAGAATCCAAATGGCAAATCTAAAGGGCATGCATTTATAGAATTTGCTTCATTTGAAGATGCTAAGGCTTGAAACTTCTGAAGAAAATGGAGATTCAGG
Organism: Acomys russatus; assembly: GCF_903995435.1. NCBI lineage: Eukaryota > Metazoa > Chordata > Mammalia > Rodentia > Muridae > Acomys > Acomys russatus. The sequence continues at coordinate 17,980,656 of NC_067141.1, forward strand.
GGAGAACAATCAGGCTGGAGTTACAAGGACCCAGGGGATGCTTAATATAAGAAGTCAGCCATCCAAAACTCTGTCAAAGGTCTGTTGGAGGAAACCACTGAAGAGACCTTAAAAGAATCATTTGAGGACTCCATTCATGCAAGAATGGTCGCTGATCAGGAGACTGGGTCTTCCTAGTGATGGTGGCTGAGGTGGGGGTAGAAGAGGAAGAGGTGGATTTGGTGGCACAGGTCAGGGAGGCTTTGGGGATGGAAGAGGTTTCCAACATGCCAGAGGAGAACAGAATTCAAGCCACAAGAAAAAAGGACAAAGTTTGAAAACTTTCTTCCATTCCCACCTTTCCTCCTTCATTTGAAAGGATGGACTCTGGGATGTTTACTCTGTTGCCTGTTCAAGGGCAGAACCTTCTGAGGGCATTCTGAGACAGTAAGGACACAGCCATATAGTCTGATTTGGAATCTATATAGATTAACATCTCAAGCAAATACCTGTTGGTTTTTGTTTTTCGGAGACAGGGTTTTCTGTGTAGCCCTTGCTGTCCTGGAACCATCTGTCAATCTGTACACCAGGCTGACCTCAAGTTCAAGAGATCCACCTGCCTCTGCCCCACAAAGGCTGGAATTAAAGGTATGTACCACCACCACCCAGTCATGTAACTTTTAAAAGATGTGCGATAGAGCTAACATTCATCTGTACAAAAAAAAATTCATCTGTACATTTTGAATTTATATTGTTTTATCCCATGTATAAAACCATCTTTTTCCTAAAAAAAAAAAAAAGAAAGAAAGAAAGAAAGAAAGAAAGAAAGAAAGACAATGACTTATGATAATGTCAAGAACACTTACCAGGTAGCATTTTGTTAACCAATTAGTTGCTTCAGGCCACTAACAGTAACACACACACACACCCCACCCCCACCCCACCCCCCACACCCCATGGGTGGACTTGTTATTCCATTCTTCTGCAATGAATGGTTTTGTTTTATAATCAATCATAAAAAAGACCATTAAACATTAGATGTTACCCAAATGCTCCCAGTCCCCACACCCTCAAAGCTGCGTGGTCTACAGTCGTCACAGTCATTAAGAGAGAGAGCTATAGAGCTAGGCAAGTGGGTAAAGGGGAGACCATGTAGAATGTGGCAGGGTTAGCAGGAAGATGCACTGCCAAGCCATACCACTCTCCTGAGGATACCGCAGCCATAGGTGGGTTCCTGCAGGGACAGGAAGCTGTCAGTGGGGAAGGCTCCATGTCTGGGATTTCAGAACCCCATTTGTTTTCTGAAGGGACAATGCCAAGAAATCACATGTGCTGCCCAGTTCCATCTCTTCAATGTTCTTGCTCTGTACAGTCTGAGAATTCCAGGCATCTGAGATGAAACTACTGGTTCCATAAGACGGCTAGCCTTACCTTACCCTCTTAGCCCCTTTCCCTTGGTAATCTTCCCTGACCTTGGCTTCAGAAGAAAAGGGACCTGGAAGGGCTGGGCAGCAGGGGAAAAGGCTATCACAGGAAACTCCCCAGGTCCTCTGAACGCTCTGACTTCAGTGCCGATGGACAGTCCTGTAAGCCACAACCATCCAACACCGATGAGGAGGAAAAGGCTCCAAAAACTTCTTGGACTGGAAAGATGGGTCAGTGGTTAGAAGTGCTTGCTGCCAAGCCTGACACCCAAGTTTCATCTCCAGGTCCCATGTGGTGGAAGGAGAGAACTGGCTCTAGCAAGTTATCCTCTGACTTCCACACAAACTATGGACAGATGGACAGACGGACACACACACACATACACACACACACACAGCACACTGAATGTAATTTTTTTAAGTTTTAAGGTGGTTCTTTGAGGTCACTCATACTTTCAGTAGACAGAAGGCAGAATAAGAGTCTGCTGGGCTCTAACACGGAGCAGGGATGTTTTTCATGGGTGGATGGTCAGAGGGACTGCTACTGGGTTCATAGAAACAGCCTGGAGTGAGCTGTGTGCTTCTACAAGCACCAAAGTGCCTAGCACAAAAACATGGGCATCCCTATCCATGGATCTGGGGGCAGAGTTCACAGATGAAAAGAAATGGGGGCCTAGGAGGTTTGTAATTGTTTATATAATTAACGTTATTTTTAAAAATATTTTATTTAATTTTAATTTTTATGTGCCTTAATATGAGAGTGTCAGATCTTGGAGTTACAGACAGTTGTGAGCTGCCATGTGGGTGCTGGGAATTGAACCCGGGTCCTTTGGAAGAGCAGGCAGTGCTCTTAACCACTGAGCCATCTCTCCAGCCCCAATTAACGTTATTTTTGAGAAAACAAAACTAAAGCTCTTCAAGACCCAAACAACAACAACCCCCCCCCCACCACCACCACCATTTTAAGGCCACAAACCACAAGCTGTCTCTCACAGTCGTGGCTGTTTGGGCATGGCTGTCATCTCTGAGCTTGCAGTGCTGGGTCCTTCCTTGGTTTAGCAACCATGTCCTGTGATGCTGGAGCATCTCCCTCACAGACACAAGCACACTAGCTCTGGCAGCGTGGTTTCCCCTGTCCCAGTTCTGCAGTGTGGGTGGCACCGTGGCCACACATCAGGCTTCCTATGGCCTGAGTGCTACCCTGTGTTCCTGGCAGGGAACGCAGCCCTGTAAGGTTCTCTAATCCAGTTGTTTCTTTAGGACCTCCGCTCAGGAAGCTTCCTGGTACGGTGAAAACAAGGCCAAGTCTCCAGAGTTACACAACACAACGAAGCCCGACCTGTCCACAGTTTCCATTTTAATACAGATGGGGTTCTGTCCCTGATAATTTCAGCTGGAGAATTACATAGCTTGATTGGACAACAGCATTTAGTAAAATTGACTTCAAGATTATACAGCATTTTAAATATAAAAATAAGTCTTTGAATTAAAAAAGAGTATGTGCGCAGCCCTGGTCATGTCCAGAAACAACCCAAAGTCCACGGGCGGGGAGATCTCCAGCTGAGCCTTATGATTACATGAGCTCCGAGGCTCCAGAACCTCTCTAGGCAGTTAGATACAGAATTTGTTGACTTCTACATAATTTCCTGTCTCTAATGTCTCTAGAGGACGTTAGAGAAGAGGCTGTGAGTATCACACTCAGCATGTTCCTGGCCTTCTGCAGAGGACAGAGGGGTTACTTGAGAGGCAAACAACCCCTGCCGAGAGCCCTGACTGACACAGAACAGGTGGGCACCCAGGCCAGCTGTAAGGGTTTGTACTGGCCACCACGCAAGGATCCACACGCAGCTGGAATCTGTCTTCTTCCCATTGGCATCTTCTAATGATTCCCGGTATGGTTGAAATGGCCCTGCGGTGGTGAAAGGACACGTTGTATTAATTTACTCTATGCTCATGAACAGGCTTCAGCTACACATTCACCAATACAGAGAGCACCATTTGTAGTGAGGCTAAGACGGGTGTGAGGGCACATGTCTGTAGTCCCAGCACATGGGAAGCCATGACAGGACCACTGCCTGTCTGTGCTACACAATAAGTTACAGGCCAGCCAGGGCTTCGGAGTGACACCCTGTCTCAAATAAATTAATATATTAATAAGGGAGGGGAGAGGGAGATAGAAACCCACACACTGGGCTAGCTGTTGTGTAGCACCTCACATGTAGCGGGATTACCTGAGTGTGGCACCAGGCCATAACTTACAGATGTATTAACATGAGTTACACCTTAATTGAGGTACTTAGAGTATTCCTAACACCAGACAGTACATAGAATAGTCTAAAGAAGTGTCGCATCCTCTATTACTTGGAGAAAAAGAATGAAAATATCATTCAGCCAGTCATAAAATAAAAATTTTAAATGTGCTGTCAAAATACCAAATCAGGAGTCAAAACAATAGCAGCATGGCTCGACCTCATAGTAGCCCAGGATCATAATGGTCCCCAGCAGAGCACCTTAGCCATGCTCCTGGAGCAGGCCTCTCATGGCAGTATGTCTCATCACAGGGATGGAAATGGACTCATGGCCAGTGGCGTCCAGCTGTGCTCATTGCTAGATACTTTCCTAGTGCTTCCTCAGGGGCAAATCTGTCAATCAAGAATTCTAATCCCAGAAAATTGGGAATGGTGCTATCTCAAGACTTAGCTATACGCCTCCTTGGCATATACCCAAAAGATGTTCCACCACACAATCAGGACATTTACTCAACTATGTTCATAGCAGCCTTATTCGTAATAGCCAGAATCTGGAAACAACCTAGATGTCCCTCAGTCAGAGAATGGACAAAGAAACTGTGGTACATTTACACTATGGAATACTATTCAGCAACTAAAAACAAGGAAATCTTGAAAATTTCAGGCAAATGGATGAAACTAGAAATGATCATCCTGAGTGAGATAACCCAAACCCAGAAAGACATACGTTATATACTCACTTATAAGTGGATATTAGCCCAGCATGATGTCTTCTGAGAGTCTTCACTTAGCAGGGGACAGATGCTGGGACTCGCTATTGGACAGGTAAGAGAGGTATGGAAGAATGGGGAGATAGAAGGACCCAGAGGGTCCAGGAGCCCCACAAAAAGACCATCAAGGTTAGTGGATCTGGACCGAGGGGGCCTGCATAAACTGTTGTACCAACCAAGGGCAATGCACGCAGTAAACCTAGACCCCTCGCCCTGTTCAGATCTAGCCAGCGGACAGCTCATTCTCCATGGTTATGGGGGTGGGGGGGACCTGCCTCTGACATGAACTCTGGTGCCCCCTATTTGACCACTTCCCCTTGGCGGGGAGGCCTGATGGGCACTCAGAGGAAGGGGAAGCAGGCTATCCAGATGAGACCTGATAAGCTGTGATCATATGGTGGGGAGGAGGTCCCCTTCTGTCACAGGCCTAGGGAAGGGGAATAGAGTGAAAGAGGGAGGGAGGGGGAACGGGGAAGATACAAGTGAGGGGATAACAATTGGGATGTAATCTGAATAAATTATTAAAAAAAAACAATTCTAGTCCAACAAAATTATCTTTCAAAACTGCTTTAGAAATTAAGACATTTTTAGACAAACCAACTTAGGAAAGACCTGGCATCGGGCTACTAAAATACTGAAATCCACAAAGAACAGTAGGCAGTAAACATCTATCTGCACATGGGTAGGATTTATTTTTCCAGATTATGACTAGTGAGTAAGATGCTATGGTTTTGCCTATTCATTTACTCAGCCATGTTGCTTAGTAGTTTATGTGCAGGCTTTCCTGGATATTTTATGTAGACAGCTATATAATCTGGAAACAACAATTTAAATGTTTCTGGTTTTCCTTGCCAATTCCTCCACTCATTCTTTGTTTTTGTCTGACTGTGCCAGCTGGAAACTAGAACACAGAGCAGGAACAGCTGCAGCAAGTGTCCTGTCTTCCTCTTCGACAATGCAAACACTTCTATGAGTACCATGCTCAACTCTTAACCGGATAAACTCTGCTCAGGGTTTGCAAAATTAAGCAATCTGTTTGGTTTTGTTTATTTGTTTTGTTTTGAAGCCAGGGTCTTGCTGTAAAGTCCTGACTGGCCTGGAACTCCTATGCAGCCATGGTCTCCAAGTTACCACAATCCCTGGCTCAGCCGTTGAGCACTAAGGGTACAGGAGTAAGGGCATGACGCACCAGACACAGCACTGAATTTATTGTGAGCGGGGCCTGGATTTAACAGTGAGATGCAATGATCGCTTGCTTCCATTTTTCTAATGTTAAACCATCCAAGTGTCCTTTCGTATTAGGTGCTGTAAACCAAAAGCAACAACATCAAAACTCCCGGGAACGGTAGCTTTTGGTAACTCTCTTGGTTTCTGCCATTATTGTTGGCCTGTGTATGTTCCCTTCTAGAATCAGTTTTGGTAACTAAACATGCAGGGGAAAGGATGCTGAGCCCTCCAGCCCAGCTCACAAGCTGCAGATCTCAGAGCATAGCAAAGGTGTCAGGCCAAGGTTGCTAGTGAGAGGTCCTTCAAAGACCTCTCTGTAACAGTTCTTCCTAACAGTCAAGGGACATACCTACACCAGCTCAGTCTAATATGTCTACAGAAAGTCAAAACTGAAGGTTTTTTTTTATTTTTTATTTTAGTTACCCAAAGCCCCTAGCAACCTCAGAAGTTTGAAATGACTAAATAACACAGCTACAATTTTAGTTGTCATCTGGTCACTATATTCCAGCGAAAACATGAGTGGCCAGGTGTTGTCAGAGTGACATTTGAGAACTGCCATTGGTCTACCCCAACTCAGCCTGGTCCAAACTCTTCCCTTGGCCAGTTCATCCTCTCTCAGCATAAATGAACTGGCTGGGATCTTAACCAAGAATCTTCGTGCACTGTGAGTGAAGTCCAGAGGAGCAGGACACCGTTGCCACTCCTCTCAGAGGGAGTGAGGCAGGCCGCAGCACCACCAGTGTGGCTTGTGGTACTGGCATGCTTGCCTGCAGACCACAAGTTAGTCAAATGGAGAGCTTGGTCCCTGCCCTCAGACCAGAGGCATGCTGGCCAATGGCTTAGCTGATCTGTAAAGGTATGAGATGAAACTGATGAACTCTACTGACCCACCTAAGACACTGAATTTGTTCTCAGGACATGAGTACAAGGCCTGACAGAATAATCTGCTTCTGAAACACACAGGGTAGACGGCTGCACCCCAATCTTCCTACTGTCAGAACCAACATCTCGTTTCTGTCCTCTCATGCAGCCTGATATTCAGACTGACACACCATGAAACGGCACAGGAAAAGACAGGGATGGCTGGCGTCTAGCTAGTCCTGCTTCTGCACAGCACTCAGAGATGACACAGAGGTAGGAAACAGCCACCAGCAGCCGGCAGATATATGAGTAAAGTGAACCCAAGTGTTTTAGGGGTCACTCATATGCAGGTAAAAGAAGTGCAGAGGGTGCTGGGGAGATGCCTCAGTGGTTAAAAGCACTAGTAACTCTTCCAGGGGACCCAGGTGCATTCCAAGCACCCGCAAAGTGACTCAAACCATCTGTAACCCCAGTTTCAGGACTCTTTGCCCTATAATGGCCCCTGTAGGCACTACCATGCATGTTAGTGTACACAAACACATGCAGGCAGAACACTCAATACACATAAAATAAATTCTAGACAAGTACAAAAAAGGGCTATATTCCAAACAGAAATGCTAAACATTGGCTCCTGCTGTTTCTTTAGGGGATCCAAGCCAGCCATAGGTCTAATATATGCATATATATAGTGTATTTTGTGTGTATCTATGTGTTTGGGTGTAGCATGCATGTGCATTATATTTATGTATGTGTTTGTGTGTGAGGGTGCTTATGAATGTGTGTTGTGTGTAATGCATGGTGTGGTATATATATATGAATGTGTGTATGTGTGTGTGGTGTGTAATGCATGGGTGTGTGGTATATGTGTCTGTGGATTGTATGGGTGTGATGTATTCATAATACATTGACATATATGTGTGTGTTTAATACACAGGGGTGGTATATGTGTAAGTGCATGTGCATATATGTCAGGCTGTGCATAGCTAGAGTGTAGGGAAAGAGGTGTTTAGTTTAAACCTTCGGCTCTTCACTGCCATTGCTATGTCCAGTCACAGCTCCAAGGAAGAGACAATAGAGAGTGACAAACTGACAAATGGACAGAAAACTGGGGTTGGGTGGTCTGGCCTCTCTGATGGAGAAACTGCAACACCCCTAAAGTACAGCATGTTTATTATATAGTTGAACATGGAGGTGGGGTTATTGCATACAGCTGGATGAAGATGTTTGATTATTATTTATAAAGATAAACAAGGGTTTACAGTATACAGCTGGATCAGAGAGGTAGGTTTAGCTGAACTTAGTAGGAGCAGTCTTTGTAGGGGAGCACTCTTCAGTCCCTAAATATGTGGCAGGGAGAAAGCTAAGGTAGACATTTTCTGCACACACCATCAATATCCACACAGGGACCAGAAGAGAAGGCTTTGCCGTCTTCCATCTGAGCCTCACTCCTAGGGAGAAGACTGCCATTTTCCCATGGGTCTAAGGTTCTAGGATCCTTGCTACTCCTGTGCCATGTCAGTACCACACATTCACTCAGGACTTCACTACAACTCTCTGAGTACAAGTGAGGGCTTCCTCTGCTCCCCATATTTCATGCATCTTGCTTAGGATCCCCCACCCTTCATGGATCTGCCTTATAACCCCCATTCTTCATGATCTACCCCCTCACCGATCCCCTTCTGTTTAATTTGTGGCCCCTGGGAGCATCATTATCCCTAACTTAATTGTCTGAACTGACAGGAAGCATCATTCCTATGGCCAAGCTGACTAGAGAGGAGCTATTCAAGGCGGTCCAGCATCGGGTCATTTGTAGAATGAAAGGGAATCTGCTGGTAACAGTCCTTGCCCATTGTATTGGCATGTGTAAGACAAGATGGAGCAGAGCAGGGAAAGCAGCAGCCTGACAACTGTGGGGACATATTTCTAAGTACCACAGAACCACACTATTCCCACACTCATTCTAATCCTCAGGAGCAGGTGATGTGGGGCTGAGAGGAGATGGTCCGGAGTAATGACACATAATACCAACTGAACTGTGACAATTACAGGGAAGTGTCAGCAACTGCTCATGTCTATAACCTTCATATCAGAGGCTGAGGCAGGAGGATTACAACTAATCTAGGTCAGTGCAGGCTTCACGATAAGGTCAAAGCCAGCCAATGCTATACAGTGAGATGCTGTCAAGCAAGCAAGCAAGCAAAGAAGAAACAACTTATGCCAGCAATTGCTGAAATAGAAACCACTGTAAGAATGAACTAGAACAGATCAGCTAGAAAGGCTGAAGGGCAAAGGCAGAGAGTGAGACTGATAACATACTGAGAAAAGGTCTGTGCAGTCACAAGAAACAGCTCAGTGATGAAAACATGACAGAGGACTGGGCAGTGATGGCGCACACCTTTAATCCCAGCACTTGGAAGACGGAGGCAAGTGGATTGCTGTGAGTTGGGAGGCCAGCCTGGTCTACAGAGCTAGCTCTAGGACAGCCAAGTCTTGGAAAACAAAAAAACCATGACAGAGGACTGGAAGATGACTTGACAGAAAAAGCACCAGCACGTATGCATGAGGACTTCAGTTCCAACCCCAGGACTCCATGGAAAAGACGAGCTATAAAGGCAGAAGCTCCAGTGTCAGTGGGAGGCCTTGCCTCGATAAATGAGTGGAACGTGATCATGGAAAACACTCAGCGTCGAGTCTGAGCTCCTACACATGTCCAAACACACATGTGTGTCCATACTCACGCAAGCACACACCACACATATAAACCTATACACATGCAAATAGAGAGATAAAAGACAGTTGAAGAGCAGGGAGCTCAGGTCCCACAGAGGAGGCTCTGCTCTGCCGAGGACTCAGAGCAGGAATATGGGCTGGATCAGCACACTATAGAAGCACACAAGAGGCTAGGGGAAAACCACCAAACAGGCTGTGAGGCACACACCAGCCTGCAGGGGGCCATCTCGAGTCAGGCTAGGGGTGGTGAGCTGGCAGGGAAGGGCTGTGTTTGCAGGCGGACAAGTGGCTCTGAGTGAGCCTGAGTGTAATAAAGTCCTCTGAAGTTTGCAGTTGCTGCCCACCGGTGATTTGCTAAGTACCGCTCCCTGGGATCCTGCATCCCTAAAAACACTATTTGCTTTTTATTTAACACTGAACCTTTTGATGTTTTAGAATATAAAAATAGTAAGTGTCTTATTATTTTAAAAGCTTAGGAGAGAAACTAGCCGTATTATTAGAAAAAGAAGATATATGCGGCATAGTCTGTTCAAATATCAGGAGGTGTGACTTTTCAAATTCACATTTCAATCTTTATTTACATAAGACTTTTAGAAATAGTAGGTGTAAATATTAAACCGCCCAAGCCTGAGTAAAATTTTTATTGAGAATAACTACAAATAAAAGGAAACTGATTTTTTAAAGTCAGTTTCTGAAATTTAGATGAAAAGAATATTGAGCATTAACCAAAAAATTATATTTACATATCAATGTAGGTTTTCTGCTCATAGATTCATTTCCTATGAAACTAAAGGAAGCAAGCCTAGGGAATTACAAAGGAACAGAAAACCCTAAGCAAACAGGTACTGTTGTTCAAACAGAATATTAGCCAAAATGATCCAATCAGGTGTGTGAGCTAATTTTTTTTCTCCTTTAAGCCATTCATGCCAGAACACAGCTCTCAGAGTGTTAGGAATTCACATGACTTACAAATGTGCTGCTTGCAGACAGACAGGATGAGGCATCCCACGGATATGGAGTTGGGGCAAGAAAGAGAACCCGCCAGTCACAAGCAGGGGGATTTGACCTCAATGGGGGACAACTCTCAAGCAACGTATGACTTATGTGCATCCTAGGGTATATTTGGAAGCCATGGGAACCAACCTAAATATACTAAATTCAAGGGACTGCATCTTGAATTGGAGGAATGTAAGGACGGTGAACATGCAGCATGGCGCTCTGCAGACAGACAACAAAGCAGCAGAGCCACGCCTCCGCGGAGGAAGAGCAGAACTGAAGTGGGCTTTTGTATCGCTCTGATGGCTTCAGCTACTCAGGTTTGTGTGAATGGTAGGTACCAGGGTGGCAGGTCTGTCCAGGGCAAAATCAGTGCCTGTCACTGTAAAACCCAGCAGCCGGTCCTATGTCAGCTGAAGACGCTTGTAAGTTACAGACTCAATCTTTTGCTCATCAGGAACAGCAATTCACTTCTCGGAAGATCTTTAGGGGACAATCTCTGACACTCATCCTCAGACACATACACACTCTCCTGGCTTCTATGTGGAATTTAAATACAGTTCTATTTTATTACAATATTGAGATTTCAAATTTAAAATAAAAAACCCAAGAATTATAGAGGTTATCAAAAACATATTAACTTGTTCTTAGAGTAAGTTCAAAATTAATAACAAAGGCATTATTATGCTAATATATACTTTATGATATTCCGTCCGACAGCAGAGGCTGAAAATTGCCTGGCAGCCGTCTTTGACCTCTCTTTGCTTTGAACTGATGGTGTGAACACTGTTTCATTCAGAAATCTACGATTTATATACAGTTTATAGAAACATTCTAGAAAACTTTAAGCAGATGAGGGAAAACCCAGTCCCTATTCCTGTTGAATAACTTAAATAAGGCCACGTCTCTTCTCCAAGATGACCTTCAAGTGTTGTATTTTAGCCAAGTAGAGAGTCAACTTCTTTCCCTCAAGGTTGCTTTCTAGTCATTAACACCTTCATACGTGTACACATACACAAATACTGCTTTTTAGTAGGAATTTTAAGTTATTTGTAACTTATTTGTTCTAGTTTATAAAGTATTATATAATTTATCCTATTTCTGAATATGAACTTTTTAACCTCAACAGAATGCTAAAAATACTCAAACCAGCCTTTAATTTTATTTATCTCATTTCTTACATAATTAATTGCAGATGTTATTGACTGTTTTACAGAACTGATGTTTAAGAACTCTATCATTTACGTGTTAGTGAGGTCACACTTACAGATTCCCCTGCAACACATCTCAGGCAAGGCTGGGCTGAACTCCTTCCACCGTTCTGCAGAATCTAGCAAACGAATCACAGGCATGCGCGCGTCAGCACAGGGATAGTCATTTATAGATTTTATAAATGAATTCTATGGACTCACGGTGGGTTCGGTGGCAAGAGGAACATACCACTGAGCTGAGTCTCTCCTGGCTACACTCTGGCCGTGGTGCAGGAGGGCCTCGTGGCCGTGGGTCCTGGTCCTCTGTGCTCCAGGACACCAGGGCACAGGTGCTTAGCATGTGGCCGCTGCACTCATGCCCACCAGCTTCTGACCTCCTGCACGCCCGTTTCTGAAACACAAAATTGCACTCTGGATAACTTCAGACAACATACAGCACTGACTGGGTGTCTTTTCAGGAAACTTCAGCTGCAAATACAGAGTCCTGTGAAGCTGGAAAACTTTATAGACCATGTGGAGATGACTTTGAGGACTAACAACCATCACTTAGATTTAACCTTGTTAGCTTCCGCGCTGTCTGTAGTTACTTGGCTTGATAGATTTAAAATAGTCATTTTAAACAATTTTGGTTGAAATTCTTGTAATAAATTATTGTGGCTGGTTTATTGAAAATGTACCAAACCTATAAATTCTGTTCAGGGAACTACTTATATGTTTCAACACATCTTGCTTAGTATCGAGTTGCATTCTTTCTTAACGCAGTATGCATGGCTCACTTGTGAATAATTCTCTTACTGGCACGGAAGAACAAATTACTTTTATTGATCTCAGAGTCTGCACACAAAGCCCCTGAAACCAGGTAATCTTAGGGAAAGTTAACATTTGGGTTTTGCATCTACACAAACTACAGAAGGTTAATTACAAAGGTCGTTAGTCCTTCAACACCTCAGAAGAAAGTACCATGTCCTAATGCCCCAAGATACACTCCTAGAACCATCCATCCTGTTCTGGGTGACAGAGTTGGAAGGACCTCTGTACACACTCACCAATCTACCCGCAGCCCAGGGCCAGGCCTCTTTCTGGACACCTCCCAAGTCAGAAAACATTTCCTAGTATGACCTGCTGCTTTCCAGCATCTACACTCACTTGTAAACCACTTCCTTGCCAAGTCTGAGGTTCCCAACTGTGTTTATTATCTATGGTATCATTTGTTTAATAACTCCCAGCAGCTGAGAGGGCACCTTTTTTGTTTTGTTTTTTTTTTCAAGACAGGGTCTAGTCTCAAACTCACAGAGATCCACCTGCCTCTGCTTCTTTAATTCTGGGATTAAAGATGAGTGGAACATCCCCAATTTTTATATACGTCACCACAAGCAGAAAACGTGAAATGGTATAAATCTTTGAACTCTGAAAGGTATGCCCCCAGTTACATACCTCCTCCAACAAGGCCACACCTTCGAATCCTTCCCAGAGACTTCCACCAGCTGGGGACCAGTTACTCAAACTTATGAGCCTGTGAAGACCATGTCTCATTCAAACCACCACAGTCCACTTTCGAGGCCCCATAGGCTTGAGACCATATGATAACACAAAATCCAGCTAGTGAAACTTGAAAAGTCCCCACAGTCTTTCAGTCTCCACACTGTTTGAAAGTCCAATGTCACCTCTGAGATTCAAAGCAATCTCTTAACTGTAACCCCCTGCAAAAGTAAAAAGCAAAGTACATACTTCCAGCATGTGATGGCACAAAATATATATTACCATTCCAAAAGGAAGGAATATGGATCTAGTGAGGAACTCCTGATGAAAACAAATAGAAACCTACCAGAAAAACACCAAATGCTGTAGTTTCATGTCTGATGTCAAAGGCTTAGATGGCTCAGGCCCTCCAGCTTTGCTGTCTGCAGCATCATCTCTTATCCCCCACCACACCTCCCACTGATGCCATTCTTTTTTGGTAAGAAGTCTCCTTCTAGCTTTCATGTCTTTGACTGTGTGTGTGTGTGTGTGTGTGTGTGTGTGTGTGTGTGTGTGTGTGTGTTTTAATTGGGTTTAATCAGGGTTGTTTGCATGAGCATGTGTAGGGAGTGATTTACTGGCGTACAGACTACTTTTCAGTGAATACACACCACTGATAAAAATGACATCCCCCCCCCACTCCCCACAGCCACCACCAACTGCCAATAGTCCTCTCAGAGAGTTGGGTTTTTTGAAACATAATAGGTTTATTCAAGGAGGAGACATTTCGCGTTGGGTACATGGGATTGAGTATTAGATTTACCACAGGCATGCCCAGAAGCTAACCTAATCTAAATAACCCCTCACAGGTGTTCTTGGAGATTTGTCTAACTCCAGACTCGGTCGAGTTTATGAGGAGACAGGATCTCTACCATCACGTTAAGGAAAGCACACACTACGACCAGGAAGGACTTCTAGAAATGAGACAGGCTCAATGCTAGGAGATCCAAGAACACCATTCACGTTAGTTCTCATGAGGAAAACAATGGCGTAACTATCTCCAGAGATGTTAAACAGCATTTGAAATGTAAACCCCATTTATGACAAAACAAAAACACATTCTTTGGCCAGAGAGATGGTTCCCTGCTCTTCCAGGGATCCTGAGTTCAATCCTTAGCAACCACATGGTGGTTCACAACCATCTACACTGTAATCTGATGCCCTCTTCTGGATTGCAGGTGTATATGCAGATGGAGCACTCATACATAAAATAAATAAATAAAATCTTAAAACAAAACCAAAAACACATTCTTGCTGAAACCCAGAATTGAACACCAATACAACCACAAAACCTTCAACCTACAATTCATCCTGCCTATAAGATGTATGAGAGTAAGGATGGCGCAGGAATTGTGGGAGTGGCCAACCAATGACTGGTCCAGCTTGAGATCCATGCTACGAGAGGGAGTCAACCCCTGATACTACCTGGAGGGCCAGGACTCAGAGGCTGGATAGCCCAGAGTCCTATGATAGAACCAAACATGGCTGGCAAAAAAAAAAAAAAAAAAAAAAAAAAGTCAATAAATGATTCCTAATGATATTCTGCTATGTTCAAAGACTGGTGCCTAGTCCAATTGCTATCAGATATGCCTCACCCAGCAACTGATGGAAACTGATGAAGAGACCCATAGCCAAATATTAGGTGGAGCCTGGGGTATCTTATGAAGGAGTGGGAGGAAGGATTGTAGGAGCCAGAGGGGTCAAGGACACCACAAGAAAACCCACAGAATCAACTATCATGGCCTCATAGGGACTCAGGGAGACTGAGCGACAATCAGGGAATATGCAGGGTTCTGACCTAAGCCCTCTGTATATAAGTGACAGTTGTGTAGCTTGGTCTCCTTATGTGACTCTTCACAAGGGAAGCAGGGGCTGACTCTTGACTCTTTTGATTGTCTTTGGGACTTTTTCCTCCTATTGGGTTGCCTCCTCCAGCATTAATATGAGGGGAGGTACCTAGTCTGATATGGCATGTTTGGTTGGTATCCATAGGAGGCCTGCTCTTTTCTGAAGAGAAAAAGAAGCAGATGGGGAGGGGAAGAGACTGGGAGGAGAAACTACAGTTGGGATATAATATATGAGAGAAGAAAAAAAAATTTTAAAACAAACTAAAACAGGAAGCAAGGAAATACATGCCTTGGGTTTTTCTTTTCCTTTTAATTTATTTATGTGTCTATGTGTACGGCTGTGTGAGTTTATGCACACCACATGCCTGCAGGTGCCAGCAAATCCCCTGAAGCTAGAGACTCAGGCAGCTGAGGCAGCACAGGGTGGGACTATAGGCATGCACACTCATACCTGGTTTAGAGAATTTAACATTCTTTTTTCTGAGTGGGGGAGAAGGTTGTTTGTTTGTTTGCTTGTTTGTTTTTAAATAAAGTCTTGTGTGGCTTAGAACTTGCTAAGTAGCCAACAATGACCTTGAACAGATACCCCTGCATCTGCCTCAGTAGTGCTGAGAATACAGGCAAGTGCTCCGTGGCGGCTTAAAACGCTCTTCAAGGCACAAAGTACATAGGAACTAAATTTGAAAGTCTCCTGTTCTTAGACAGGATGACCTGAGACTACAAAGATGAGAATTCTCCCTAAGTTAATTTGAAAATTCTACTTAATCCCTGTAAAAAATACCAACAAGCTATAAATAGTTCATGAGTCACACGAATAGGTACTAAAGGGCACAGGAAAACAAAAACAAAAAACCAGCCAGAAGCACCCTGGGAAAAACACTCTGAGCATTAAAATTGAAACACACCATGACTGTATAATGATTACCAGCGGGGACTTGTGCAAAAAATAGGCAAGTAGACGAAAGCGACAGGATTCAAAGTCCAGAAAAATTTCCAAATTAAATAGAAAGTTGTCACCCAAACCACTGAGTTCTGAATGGGCTTTTAAAGCTTCATTTATTTTGTTTTCTGAGTATGAGTGTTTTTCCTGCATGTATATATGTGCACTATTTGTGTCCCTACTGCCTACAGAGTTCAGAGGGCAGTCTTTGGATCCCCTGGAACTAGAGTTTTGATGGTTGTGAGCTGCCGTGTGGGTGAAGGGAATTGATTCTGGGTCCTCTGCAATAACAAGTGCCTAAACCACTGAGGGTTATAGTGTAAGTAAGGGTCTGAGAGTCACTGAAGGAAGACCCCAGACTCAAACAGTATCCAAAACCAAAGTGTGTTTATTCTGCAGAAACAGCCAGCATGCAGGGGTCAACCATAAAAAATGTCAACCCTGAGAGGTGCCCAAGGGCTCCTTTTAAAGCCAGTTAGGGGATTTCTAGCCCTGATCATCTGACCTTTGTTAGGATTGGTTGCGTTCATGGTAAGGGGTACTTGTATGTTCCTGGTTGGTTCCAACCCTGGGGAAGGACCTGTCACCTCATATATAGTTTAACTCCAGGCCAGATGTCAGGGCAGTTGCTGATTGGTTGCCCTTTTTCCATGGCTTTTTCAAGAAGTCTAACGAGCCTTTCTGGGAAACCAAAAGCTAAGGCTCAACATGATGGCCTGATTCAAAATAGATTAGGCTTGGCCTTCTCAATAGATACATGTCATCATATCTAATTGATTTTTAAATACAGTATAAGTTATCTGGATAACTGAGTAGCCATTTGGAAAAAGAAAACAAACAACAAACAAACAAAACAACAACAACAAAACCTAACTAAACCTTTATCTGATACATTTGTGTTTTTTGTTTTTTGGAGAGAGGGTCTTACTATGCACCTCTGGCTGTCCTGGAACTTGCTATGTAGACCAGGCTGGCTTCCAACTCACATAGATCCACCTCCATTCTGGGATTAAAGTTGTGTAACTAGGGGGCTAGAGAGATGGCTCAGTGGTTAAGAGCGCCGCCGCTCTTCCAGAGGTCCTGAGTTCAATTCCCAGCAACCACATGGTGGCTCACAACCATCTATAATGTAATCTGATACTCTCTTCTGCAGATAAAGCCCTCATATGCAATAAATAAAATAAATAAGTCTTTTAAAAAAAGTTGTGCAACTACCACACTTGGCTTTGATATCATATTTAAAAATAAACCAATGGGAATAGAGAGACAGATCATTGGATAAGAGCACTGGCTATTCTTCCAGAGGACCCAAGTTCAATTCCCAGCCCCCCCCAAGGAAACTCACAGGCATCTGCAGCTCCAGGGATTCCTACACCCTCTTCTGACCACTGTACCAGATATGTACACAGTGCATGCACATTCATACATGCAGACAAAACATCCATATACATTATATAAATAAATTTTAAAAATCAAATGGATCAGAGATCAAAATGTAAAGCCCAAGTGACTTGCTCCCTAACCACAGTATAGGGAAAGGTTTTCTCACTGTGATTCAAAACCAGAAGGCAACAAAAGCAATACCGACATGACTGACTACATATAAGTAAGAATATCTTTAGGACAAATGAAAACAAGCCTTCGGTTAGGTCACAAAGCCCTGCAATGCCAGCAGTAGGACGCTGAGGCAGAGGGATCAAAAGAAGGTCAACTTAAGAGTACAGCCTAGGGAGGCTGGGCGGTGGTGGCGCACGCCTTTAATCTCAGCCCTCAGGAGGTAGAGGCAGGCTGATCGCTGTGAGTTCGAGGCCAGCCTGGTCTACAAAGTGAGTCCAGGACAGTCAAGGCTACACAGAGAGACCCTGTCTTGAAAAACAAAACAAAAAACAAAAGAAAACAAAATTGAAGAGTACAGCCTAGGCTACAGAGCAAGACCTTGTCTCAAAAAATTAAAACAAGGGCTGGAGAGGTGGCTCAGCAGTTAAGAGCACTGGCTGGATTCAATTCTGTAACTTCAGTTCCAGTGGATCCAAAGCCTCCTTGACCTCCACAAGCACTGCACACACATGGTACAGACATACATGTAGGCAAAACACCCATGTACATAGAATAAAAATTAATACATCTTAAGGGGAAAAGTAAAACAACTATTTCACTAAGTTGAAGGTACCTGAAAAAACAAGAAGAAAATATCTGGAGCATATGCTACAGAAGACTAACAGCCCTCACCTGTGAAACTCATAAAGGCTGAGGAACAAGCTGTGTGTGTGGGGGGGGGGCACATTGGGAGCCACAGCTATTGGGAAGTAGAGACAGGAGCATCAGGAGTCAAGGCCAGCCTGGCCTGTCTTAAAAATCCAAAAACCCAAAGAAAAAAAGTTAGTGGCACCACTCCCACAAACAAAAGACAGAGCAAGCTGCTGAAAAGCTATCAGCGACAGAGTGCTCAAATAAATACTCATTTCAATGATTTCTCTGCCAAGTTGATTAGCTGATGAAAGGCCTGAGGCATGTCTTTGGAGGAATCTGTGCCGGTGTCCCCAGAGAGGATTAGCTGAAGGTGGGTGGCACCATTCCAAGGCTGCAGTCCTGGACTAAAGGAAAAGAAAAAAAGGAAAAAGTGGGCGGAGCACCAGGACTCATCTCTCTGTTTCATGTGAACACAACAGGAACAGCTACTGATATACTTGCGTCTACAGGAATATAAATGAAGCTAATATCAAGATAGCATCTCCATCAGCTTGAAAAAACTTTTCAAATGTGACACAGCCCTGCAGAGAACAAGCATCTCCCACAGTGCTGAGAGGGAAGAGACTCACAAGGTGAAGTCAGCAGAACCCACCCCAGTATTCACCTCTAGGTATCTACCCAGGGGCATCTCCAACACTGGAGGGGACACACCTGCATGCAGCTACTCCCTGTTGTTCCGCTTACCCTGCAGGACACCTGCAACAGTCTGCATAGCCCTGCACAGGTGAGCCACTGGATAACCTGTGGTGTGTGCCGGCCTGGGGTCCTATGCGGAGGCAGACAGGAGGAGGTGCTGGGCCTGTGACCCAAACTGTAATCACATCAGTGAGAGGCTGCAGCAACAGGGATCATTGATTAGGGACTAGCCTGGGCTAGATCCTACCTACAAACAAACAAACAAACAAACAACAAAACCCCAAACCACAACAACAAAGGAGGAAGATTTCTATGGCGGAGTCTATAGTGATTTCTAGACTATTCTGCTAAACGCAAAGGATTAAAGAATATGTAGAGCTATCTCTCCTGTAGAGAAAAGAGAGCACAAGCAAAATACGTTAGACTGAGGTAACATTTATGTGGAAAGCTTGCTGTGTGGGAGGTCCCAGCTGGACCCTAAGCTTTATGAAAAGAGAAAAGGCAACATATGATGTACCCATTTGTGCATAAGAAGCAAAGTTACAGTTTAAAAAGGAAATGCCTGCACAGCATATGCACAGGTTTCCAACTGAAGGGCTTGAAGGGCTAACTGGACCCTGTCCTAAAACCAACTGACTCATAATGGCATTACTGGAGGCGCACACATACGCGCAGGGGAGGGGAGGTAATCCTAAAATTACTTCACTGGTGGTGAACAGGTAAGGAAATACACTGTAATAACCAAAGCTAGCATTATCACAGTAAAATAGTAGCTACCCAGAGAGAAAGGGGACACTGGAGCTATTGCTGCCCGCTCCTCCTGGGTATGACAGCAGAGGTAACAAGACATAAAGATGAGTATGCATGCATGTATACAGTATGTTAGCGGAGAGTATGACATGCACAGACGACTTGGCACAAATGTACACAGTATGACAGGAAGGGTAATGAGGCTCACAGATGAGTCCGCATACATGTATACAGGATGACAGCGGAGAGAATGAGGCACACAGATGGGTGTGCATGTGGATGCACCTGTAGATTGTTTACAGCCTAACAATGAGCTGTGTAGAGGTCAGAGGGCAACTGCAGAAGTCAGCTTCTGTCCTTCCTCCAGGCAGGTTTCAGGAATCCAGCTTGGTGGCCAGAGTCTTGAGCCACTGAGCCATCCCACCAGCCTGATCTTGAAACATTTTGTGAACCAAAATACTTAGGAAGCCCTTGTGAAGGGATGTGGGCGTGTCAACAGGGTGCAGGTGCCAAGCTGAAGGACTCCTCATGGCTGGAGCAATTTAAGTTATAAAGTAAATGATAGCATTGGGTCACAATTCAGAAAGCAGTGAACACCTGTGCACCTGCCCATACTGGGAGGTAGGGGATGTCAATATGTAGCCCAGTGAGCCTGGCTCAAACAATGATGGCCCTGCGTCATTCTCCTAGAGTGTTGGGAGTGCATGTGTGCCACCAGGCCCAGCAGCAAAAGAGCTTGCCAATGAAAACCATCCCTTGCATTCCCAGTGGCATACATGCACGGAGTCTAGAGACTCTGACTTAACCCAAACTGTCTTCTCATAATTACAAGGTGTCAAATCTAATTTCTGGCCAGCCTAAAATGGACACAGCCCCTCCTCTCAATGTTTCAAGGTCATTCTGTACTCTCTTACTCTTCTGCTTCTAGACTATTCCTTTGATTCTTTCCACTCAGGACACACTTCTCTAGAATGTTTCTACATGGTCTGTGTTCCATTTAAGACAAACCGCACAAAATACTTTCACTGCCATGCAAGCACCGAGGGAGAAGGCGCAGAGTCCATATGCTGTGGTTTGGCCTTTGTGTCCTTCCAGAAGAAACTCCCAGCAACTACATCGCACAGTAGGTCCAGGCCCACGGTGCCCTCTCTATGTCTCCACATGAAACAACTCTGCTACTCCTGGGTCTTACTAAGTCTCATCGTCATTATCTTCCTCGCTTAATTTGACTATAGGCTTTCCAACACATACTCATTAAATCTCATTTCCATTTAGTGTTCTATTTTTTCATTTTTGCACACATACATCTGGGGGTATCTGTAAAGATGTAATGCAACACGTGTGTGAAGGCCAGTGGCCAACTCTGGGTATTATTTCTTGGGAACACTCTCCACTTTATTTTTTCAAGACAGCGTCTCCCAATTGACTTGGAGTTTATCCACTAACCTAGACTGAGTGAGCCCTGGGGCTTCCCAACACTGGGACTACAAGCACATACCACTATACCCAGTTTTTTTCATGAGAGTTCTGGGAACTGTACTTCGGTCCTTGTGTGTATAAAACAAGCTCTTTGCCAAATGAAACATCTCCCGCTTCCATGTTGTATCATAACATATTAAAATACCTTCAACTCTTAACTCCGCATGAATTATAATCACCATGTCTATTTCCTTGAGGATTTGCAAGTCTTCTGCATTATGTTAGATGAAAGCTTTAAGAGGACAAGATCAGGACCCAAACCTCTGGCTACTTGGAATCTGCTCGGATTTTAAAGGGAGAAAGGTGTAACATGTTTGTGGCTGTTGGATGACAGAGAAGTTCCCCATAGGTCAGAAATTTAACTACTGGGGCCGTGGCTGGTGGCGCTGTCTGTACAGGTTTAGGAAGTCTGGCCTTGCTGGAGGAGGTATGTCACTGCGGACGGGCTTTGAGAGTTTAAAGACTCAGTCACTTCCTGCCCTCAACTCCCAGCTCCTGCCACCATGCCTGCCACTTGCTGCTATGCTTCCCCACCATGATGGACTCATTCCTCTGAAACTATAAGCTTAAAAAAAAAAAAAAAAAAAGCTCTCCTTTTCCTTAAGTTTCCTTGGTCATGGTATTTTATCACAACAACAGAAAATTAATTAATACACTGTGTGTTAAAATTGGGCTGCTGTCAATTCTCAATAACCTGGGCTAATATGGGACTATTACTATCCCCCATGCTATCTGCCTACGTTTTCATTTCCCCCATCAGTAACATACTCAGCCAGCAACAACAGCATCTCCCTTGTTCTTCTCTCAATAACTGGATTCACTAGAAAGGGAACCAGAAGCATAAACACCAAGAGAATTTATATTTCACCAGTGAAATTCAAGACACTTCGAGAACTAGCCACAACAGTGTGTGTGCAGTGAAGCATGTTATAGGAAGGCCAACAGACCTGTGACCCCCCTACAGACCCTCCCCCCCCCCCCGTGGTGATGAGCCAACATCCTTTAGGTGGCAGTCCAAAGCTCCTTGATCCTTGACGCAGGAGCAAAGGAAAGAAAGGCCTGCCCTGATAACAGAGTAGGCGGGTAGCCTCTAGGGCATGGGGACATTATGTATGTGGTGACCCTCGGATCATCAGGGTGGAGTAAATGACTTTCATTTCTGCTGTTTATGGACAGCTGGATCACAAGTGACATTGATCCACACGCTCATGTGGCCAATAGTTGAGTTATGAAGTGGTGCCCCTTGACCTTAGGAAACCGACTGCTGCTGAAGCGCTGCTGCTGGCACGGCTGACGTGCAGAGTGCCTTCCTTCACTCTGCTCCCTTCCAGAGAGGAGCCCTCGCTCTTCATGAAGGCAGATGGAGATTTACCACCAAACTAAGAAGACACTTCACTATATAAACAAAATTAAAATCCCAACTAGACACAAAGACTCCATTACTTAACAGTAATTGAAGCAGATCAAATGAACAGCAGCTTTATCTGAGCACAGCTGATGCAGGGGCTAAGCTGAGCCGACGCCTCTTCAGACAAGGCGTGGATTAAAGTAAGAGTCATGTTCTTGCTGCCTCGACGACGGGACAAAGTTGGGACAGGCTTCAGAATGTCCGGCTGCTCTCCCTGAGGAGGAAGGGCGTCACCTCTTTGTTGATGTGGATGCTTCCGTTATTGGAAGTGATGGGCCCAAATGACCTTAATGAATGGAGAGTCCACAGGGAGGAGGGGTTAAGACTTAGCAATTTGCCAGAAATGAGATTCAAAGGTTTAGCTTCTGTACTGATGAGATGAAGAGTCCTTTCAGAAACCAAACAGGATATGGATGACCCTGAGCTCCTGGAGATGCACAAGGGATGGAGGATCCAGAGGACCACACAGCAGCTCCGGTATGGGTATGGCTCTGGATTCAGAGGCACCTTCCAAAGTCCACCTTCCTACTTGAAACTCTAGAACAGCGGTTCTCAACCTGTGGATTGTGACCCCTTTGTTGTTCAAACAACCCTTTCACAGGGAGGAGGGGGGCACTTAAGATCATCCTGCATATGAGATATTTACGTTACTATTCATAACTGTAGCAAAATTACAGTTATGAACTAGCGACGAAAGTAATGTTATGGTTGGGGGGGGGTCACCACAGCATGAAGAAATGAATTAAAGGTCACAGGAAGGTTGAGAACCACTGATCTAGAGAGTAGAGTGAATAAAAAATAAGAACTGACCTTTGAGTTCTCCAGCAGGGAAGCACTGCCCACCTCCCTGGTCAGCAGAGCAAGCAGATGGCACACTCCTGAGCATCGAGCACCCTGGGTAAAGCACCGACATTGCATGTGCTAACGTGACTCAGCATGAAGGATCTACACATAGTATAAATCAGAAAAACAAGCCAGGCATGGTGGCACCTCAGAGGTAGAGCCAGGTGTGCTTCTGTGGGTTCAAGGCCAGCCTGAGCTACGTAGTGGGGGCCTGTCTCAAAATAATAATAATAAAGGCATATGCCTTTAATCTCAGCACTCTCTCAGGCAGACCTCTGTGAGTTCGAGTCCAGGACAACCAAGGCTACAAAGAAAGAAAGAAATAAACAAAAGCAACAAAATTAATTACAGTTAATATAAAAAAAAATTAGAAACCCAGGCAGAGTCATTAGGGATCAGTAATGCACTGATGCCAAACCCACAAGAAAACATATTTTATATAAAAATATGGTATGTGGGAAAAAAATATGGTATGTGGTGCACACATGTGATCCCAACACTTTGGAAGGAAAAACAGGAAGATCGCAAGTCTGAGGCCAGCCCAGGCTATCCAGTGACATGTCATCAAAATAATAATGGTAATAACAAATAATAGTAATAATGACCTAATCCTTCAGTTTGAAGGTATCTTGAGAAGCTTTACAAAGAGTCTTGTCCTGAAGCCGATACACACAGCACCGGCCACATCCTGCTACAGGAAGCATTGCTGAAGGTTCCTCCAGCTTCACCCCATTCCATCTGCCATAATAAAGAAGTTTCCCTGTGCTGCAGCCGGACGGCCATCAGTCTGCACAGAGAGCAGGGACTGCTGGGGAATCAAGATTAATAAGGCCCCACAGATTGCCATTTAGAGCGAAAGCATGGTTTCCATCAAGCAAAGACTCCTTTCTGATGACACTTTCATTTGGAAAATGACCTTGCACCCTTGAGAGGTTTGCTTCCTACAGCACATTGAAATCTGCCTGAATGTCAAGCAGAAAGGGGCCGGAAGTTAGGACTCCTACTCTCATCTCACTCTTGGCTTCTACCTCACAAGGACGGAAGAGGCCCTTGCCAGATAGACTGTGACATCTTGATGCTGCCGCAGCCACATTCAACCATGAGCGTTACTCAAATGACTCAACTGAGTAGGCAAGATCTTCCAGGTCTTCCCAACCAAGTCCAGCTTGGCAGAGATGGTAAGTTACAACATCAGCAGACCAAGGTCGAACTAACAGGCCGGCTAGTGCTAGGACAGGCCTTGAGGGGCAAACGGATAAGAGTAAGGGGGGAAATTCCTTCTTTCACTTCTAGTAAAAAGGTGTGGGAACGGGACTGGAGAGATGGCGCAGCAGTTAAGAAAGAGCCCTAGCTGCTCTTCAGAGGACCCATGCCAGCCACTCACGACTGCAGCTCTAAGAGGTCCAAAGCCTCTGGCTTCTCCAGGAACCTGCATGTGCATGCACATACCCACATGGTTAAAAATAATAATAATAAATATAATTTTTTTTTTCAAAAAGAGATGAGGCAGAGGCTGGAGGATCAGCACAAGGTTAAGGACAGCCTGAGCATCATAGAGAGACAGTGATTTGAAACATAGAAGAGCAGAAAGGAAGGGCCCAGGCCAAGGGCTCTATGCTTGCAGGGAGTGAGAATTATACTGCGGTGAGGCCCTCCTTCCACACCATGCCTGGCAGCCCATAGCACACCATCTCTGAGCTTGCCTGAACTATTCTACCTTTCTCTGCATGGAAGATAAAGGGCCATACAGGACACCAAGGACAACACTGGAGTCCTCATCAAAGTGCTGTTATAAATTTGAACCTTATGGGCCTGGCCTGTTGGCAAAGACCTGGGCCGCTGCAGACACTGAGAGCGTGGCCTGCAGTCAGGGCCTAGAGGCCTGGCCCAACAGCTGTGCGGCACTGGAGGGAGATGCCGCAGCCCTGCCACTGCTGCCCCAGCTGAAAGGAGAACAGAAACAAATGAAGGGTCTGAGCAGTCAGGCACAGCTCAGATCTCTTTTGTCACATGTTCAATAAAAAGCTGAACTTGGGGGTAGGAGTAGGGAGGACAAATACACTCAGTGGACTTGCTGGTGATTGGGTGTAGGCTTCTGTAAGTTTACCCAGCACTCAAGGAGCCTAAGTCACATTTTGGATGACAACATTAAAGGTCATTTTCCCATAGTGTTAGCGACAGAACAAACACTGTCCCACTGAGCACATCTCCAGTCCCAACTCTAAAGATATTAAAGAAAGCAATTATGCATATCTACTGACAGCAAGCAGAACCTCATAAATAGCTCCTGTATCTAGAGAAAACGACACCCATTTCACCCTCACATCACAACGGCGGGTAAGGAGTTCACTTGTGTCTTAGAATGAGAAAAATTACGCACAGAGGCTTTGGCTGACTTGCCTGAAGCCTGTGGTTCTGACCTGACAGGCCTAGGCTGTCCCTGCGCTTTTAAACTAGCTGGAGACAGAACTGAAAGGTAGAACTGATGGAGCCCTAAAAACAAGACACTGTATGGAGGTATGGCAAAGCCTGATAGAGCCATAACATACAATTATCACTGTCAAGAGAGCACACTATTGGTATAAGAACAAACATGCAGTTGATGGAAGGATATTGACAGTTGGGAAATAAACTATCATTTTTATTACATTACATTAAAACCATTACAGCCAAGTGGTGTTCAATAATGGAGTCAAGAAAATTCATGGAAATTCATTAGAAGAAAAGGGTTCTAAGGGAGGGAAAAGGAATAAATAGTAAGTGCAGGTATGTGGCATGTACTGGTAATCCCAGCAACCAGAAGGCTGAGGAGGAAGATCCTGAGTTCAAGGCCTGCCTGGGCTACTTTGAGAGACTTTATATCAGAAGTTAAGCGCACTTGTTGACCTTGTAGAGTATGTGGGGACTGGTGGCTTGAATAAGAATGGCCCCCACTGGCTCATATATTCGCATGCTGACTCATCAGGGAGTGCCACTATTAGGAGGGGTGACCTTGTTGGGGTAGGTGCTGCCTCCCTGTCGAAACTGCGTCACTGCTCACTGGAGGTGGGCTTTGAGGTTTCAAAGGCTCAGTGGCTCTCTCTCCCTGCCCTGCCTGTTGATCCACAGGTGTGCCACCAAGCTTCCTGAAAATATGATAGTGGACCAAATCTCTGACACTGTAAGCCATGCCCAATTCAATGTTTTCCTTCATTTAGAGTTGCTGTGGATGTGGTGTCTCTCCACAGTAACAGAACACTGACTAAGACACCAGGTTTGAGTCCCAGCACCTATATGAAGGTTCACAAATACCTCTAAGTCCAATTTCAGGGGATCTAATGCTCTCTCCTGACCTCAGCAGATACCAGGATACACAGACATACATGTAGCTAAAACATTCATGAATATAAAATAAAAACTAAGCTTTTTTTTTTTTTTTTCTGAGACAGGGTCTCTCTGTGTTAGTCTTGGCTGTCCTAGACTTGCTTTGTAGACCAGGCTGGCCTCAAACTCACAGCAATCCGCCTGCCTCTGCCTCCCAAGTGCTGGGATTAAAGGCATGCACCACCACACCTGGCTAAGCTTTTTTTTTTTAATGGGCAAAAAGACCGTTAAATAGGCTGTTAGGGGGGAAAAAAAACCCAAAAACTCTGAGGACACAATATCAAATAACTCTAAATTCTTATCTTACATTCCTAGATCAGTGCAGCTCTCAGAGCTCAGTAGAGCAATGTCTTTGTGCACTGGATCCTGGTTAACTCAGCTGGTCAAGGGTCAGCCACAGATGGGACACGCCCTCCCATCAAGGCTTATGGGTCACTGTGAAAAAAGGGCAGTAAGACTGTAAGAGGCAAAGGTCCAGGAAGACCAGAGCAAAACAGTGTCTTCTGAACACGGCACGACCGCTGTACTCATGGATTCACAGCAGCTATGGCTGCTACAGACGATCTAGCCAGTCACCCTTCAGCATGGAGTAGGAAGGGACTCATGAGTCCCTAACCCTACCTGAGGACACAAGACGGCTTCTGGGAGTGGAAGAGGCCGCTTATTGGGACCGCAGCCTTAAAACAAACAAACAAACAAACAAACAAACAAACAAACAAGCAAAAAACCCGATTCCATGTTCATCCAACACCATGGTCTTGAGAACCCTACAAGGCAAGCTGTACTCTAGATAAGGAAAGCACATACCTACCAATGACAATTTTTGTTTGCGTTTGTTTGGTTTTTAAGAGATAGTATTTACTCTGCAGCCCAGACTGACCTACACTCACTACATAGCACAGGCTGGCCTTGAACTCATAGTGATCCTTCTGCCTCAGTCTCTCAATTGTTGGAATCGCGGCTGCTTTTTTTTTTTTTTTTTTTTTAATTAGTGTGTATTTATTGTACAAAATACTGCATTTCATTATGACACAATGAAATTCTAATTTTTCCTAAATAGATGATCCTCCAGAACACCTACCATGTGTTCCTCTCTTGGTGCCAAGCACCTGATAGCCAAGGATGCTACTGAACACAGCGCCCATGCAGGAGGTCCCCTAGTAGGGGAAAGTTGTTTTCCTGTGGGCCCTTACCTCCCCTCTGCTTTTCTGGGCATCTATAGTAAAATCTGATCCCAGCTGGGAAGGACTGATGCTCTGTGTAGCTGTAAGTGAACACTTAATTTAGGACAGGCTCACCACCAAAGATGAACTACTGGTCCATTTCTTTTTACCAAGGAGGAGCACGGCCAAACAAAACTAAACCAAGTAAGGCAGGGTACTCAGCTCAGCAGATTCTAAGAGAAGTGGGGGGCAGGGGGAGGGCGATGGCTCAGTAGCTTGCTTCTTGAGGAGTGGGCTATAATGACTGAGAGAGAAAATCTTAATAACCACCAAAGGGCAAAGCAAAGGGTTCTGTTGGGGGGGTGGGCTCTGCCTCATCAGCGAGCACTCATTAGGCTTCCGCTGGGGATGGCACTCAGCAGATGAGCTATCAAATCTGCATCCGCCGGAGTGAAACGGGCAGATTCAGCTCTCCATCTTTGCACTTTTAAGTTAGACCCCTTAGGGTTTCTGGGATGGTGTTAAAGCCATCAATACATTTAAGTGGTTTTGCTGACAAGGACTACTGGCTTTATTGGATAATTTCCCAAGTGTTAGCAAAGGTAGGTCTTGAAGTTACCCACAAATTGAATGGATGGATAAAAAAAAACAGTCCCACTATCTCACCCATGTACTCCCCCCCCCCCTTTACGCCGGTTCATAACAGTAAGAATTGGTAAATTGCGGCTGACTGAAGCCTTCTGGTTCGCTTACATCAAAGTCTGTGAGCCTGCATTAAAAAATACTCCAGGTTGAAATTCAAAATCACCTGTCCTCTCAACACCCTTGAGTCGGCTATCTCTGGCCTGGCCTGCCTGGGGGTGTCCATGAAAGGAAAGGCTAGTCTGCCAGGACATTGCACACCACAATGCTGCCCTTGTCAGCACAACTCACAGAGGGGAGACCACAGCAAGGATAAAGGGTCACTAAGGCTGACATGGCCAGACTGGGGAGCAAGTCAGGTCCCTACTGCTTTTGGCTGGTCAAGAAGTAGTTGCTCCTGAACTTCTGGCTAAGACAATCTTTTAAAATATTACCAATCAAAGCTAGGTAGAAAAATACTTAAAATTGGCAGTCTTTGACATCTTGTGCTTTTAACAGAAGAGATGATTTTTATTTATTTATTTATTTATTTTTTTTATCTCTGTTGGATCTAGCACACCTGAGAACAGAGCAAGTCAGAATAATACAGACTCAGGGCAAGGGTGGACAGGGACTTCTCTGGTTATGAACCAGGCAGGTGGCCGTGGTGACCAGATGGTGACAGAAGTTCCAGATGTACTGATGACAAGCTGTTGACAGCAGCTATCGTGCAACAAGTCACACAGGGTCCCTGGCCCCAGCAGCCCTCTATGGGCTGCCTTGGCCTCCACGGATACACACAGCGGACTTGGACCTACACATTATCATTTGTCTTCGCACTTCAGCCTACACACTGGCTTCTTTATCCACCTACACCCCATGGCTCAAGGGTTCTGAAGAAGAGAGCCTTAGGACCTAGACTCCTAACATTTTTAATTTATTTATTTTTATGATTTCATGTATATGGGTGTTTTGCCTGCATATGTGTTTATGTACCACTTGCTTGCTTGGGCGTTAGATACCCTGGAACTGGAGTTTCAGGCAGTTATGAACTGACGTGTGGGTGCTAGAAATCTTCTGGAAGAGCACCCGGTGCTCCTAACCATTGCACCATCTCTCCCCAGTCCAGCTTTTTAAAAACTTTTAAAAAGCCCTTCAAACTAAACTTTACTGGGTACTTCTGTGTTATGTAACCATTTCCAATGAATTGAAATATATCTCCTGAAGGGAAACTCTCTTCAGAAAGCTAAGAAAACAGGAAGATCAATTTTATAAAACTTGGGAAGGTCAGAAAGTTACAAGACACACAAAGCCCCTTCCCTGAATTTATTTAAGCAGCCAACAATTGCTGGGGACAGGAAACTCTGCAGACTGCCTGCTTGGTCTTCAGTGAGCTTCAGGAATGCAGCTTTCAAGAGACACCACCCCTGGGCAGTGGTGGCGCACGCCTTTAATCCCAGAATTTAGGAGGCATAGGCAGGTGGATCACTGTGAGTTTGAGGCCAGCCTGGTCTACAAAGTGAGTTCAGGACAGCCAAGGCTACACAGAGAAACCCTGTCTCAGGAAGAGAGAGAGAGAGAGAGAGAGAGAGAGAGAGAGAGAGAGAGAGAGAGAGAGAGAGAGAGAGAGAGACACCACCATGCTGGGGTGAGCTTTTTTTTCAGATGCAGATGTCATCCATGCTTCCTTTCCTAGTCACTGTTACATTACTGTGAAGAGACACCATGACCAAGGCAACTCTTATTCTAAAAAAACATTAAGTGAGGGCTTAGTTACAGTTTCAGAGGGTTAGTCCAGTAGCTGAGAGCTACATTCTGAATCATAGGCTGAGAAAGAAAGAGACACTGGACTTGGTATGGGCTTTTGAAGTCTCAAAAGCTACTTCCTCCAACAAGGCCACACCTCCTAATCCTTCTAATCCTTTCAAGTAGTGCCACTCTCTGGTAACTAAGTATTCAGGTATTTGAGCCTATGGGGCCATTCTTACCCAAACCACCACATCTCTAATTGATAATGAATGACTAATAAAAAATTACTAGGTATAATGATTTATAATGGTTTGGATATTAAGTGTCCCCCAGAGTCTCATGAACTGAAGGCTTGATCCCAATGCAGCAGTATTCTGAGGTGGGGTCCTGGGGCTGATGGATGTTTACCACTATAGCAGTGACGGGAGTGGGAAAACGGAGCCCATAAATGAGGTAGACTAAAGTCTCATGCAATAGCCAACTTTATTCAGAGCATCAGACAATTTATACTCTGAGGGTTAAGAAAAATCACACGAGTAAAGTTCTTATGAGTTTAAGCTGCATACAATCCCCAAAACAAGCCATACTTGGCAAAAACATACTACGCCCGGAGGAACAAGAAAACTCCTTCTAAGAACAATTCTGCATTTTGAAGAAACTGAAGTCACAAGACTCTTGTCTTGTTTTCTTAGAGTTTCCTCACGTGCACTCAGAAGTCTCCTCACACCGCTCCGTTCTTGGACTGTGCTCCAGCAGATAGGCAGTACGGGTACTAACCTCACTAGTGGAATCACGGCCTCATGAGCTAATAGGAGGCATGGCCTGACAGCAAGTCCTGAGGTGTGCCTTTAAAGCGTTCATCTTGTCCTCCGCCGGCTCCTTCCTCTCCATAGAGCACATTCAAAGGGTTCCTATAACTGCATATGCTCAAAATGTTAGACATGGGATATCTGTGTGCACATGATCCAAATCAAAGGTTACAGTTCCTGAGATGAAAAATGCACAAGATGCAATCAGTGGCAAATTAGATACTTTTAAAGAAAAGGTTAGTGAGATTAAAAACAGAAATAGAAGCTACCAGAAACTGAACACAAAAGATAACTTTCACTGGGTATAGAATTCTAAATAGATAGAATTTTGTCTGTCACATATGTTCTGCAGGGCCATTTCCAGGGTTAGTCACAACCCCCCCCCATGTTTGTGTCTCACTACACGGTGTGTCTTTTGTCTCTGGCTACTTTTACATATTTCTATCACTAAGTTTGAGCTTTTTTTTTTTTCCCCCCCCTCATTAGCTGTCTCTGCCACAGTTTTCTCCATGATATCATGCTTAGAATTATTGAGATTGATTGACCTCTGGGGTTATAGGTGCCATCAAATTTGAGACACCTCGCTATGCCTGGTGGTACTAGCCTACAACTCTAGCTACTTAAAAGACTAATGCAGGAACATCGTAAGTTCAAAGCCTGCTTTGGCTATGGAACAAATTAAAGATCAGTTTGGGTAAAGTAGTGAGACCCTGTCTCAAAAAGAAACCTGGGGATGTAGGTTATCAGTAGAACTCTTGCCTATCACATATGAGACCCTGTGTATGATCCCCAGTATCATAGCCAACACACACACACACACACACACCACAGTGAAACACTTTGACAAAGAAGAGTTGAAAATAATTATTACTAGCAGATCTGTCTCCTAAAAATTCCCAACGTAATCTTGGGATGCAACTCAGTAGTAGAGCTCTTGTCTAACATGTACAAGGCTTTGTGTTTGATTTCCTAGCATTGACCTACACACACCAAAAAAAAAAAAAAAAAAAAAAAAAAAATCAACAAATACTAACAGGAGCTTGTGGTGGTTTGAATAGGTTTGGCCCTCATAGATTCATGGGTTTCAATGTTTGGCTCTTTGGAATGGCACTGTTAGGAGGTGTGGTCTACTGGAGGAAGTATGTCACTGCGTTGGTGGGCTTTGAGGTCTCCTACACTCAGGCTCTGCCTAGTGTAATGCCAGTCTCCTCCCAGCTGGAGGGATGGACAGTGGTGCAACCATTTGGTGTGAGAATCAGGAAGTTCTTTAGATGACTAAGCAAGTATTTACCATAGCACCTAGAAACCTCAATCTAGGCCTCCAACCAGAAGGAATGAAAACAAGTGCATACATACTTGTACATAACACTCACAATGCCACAAAACCCAACTGTGCCCTCTTTATTGAGTGGTGGGTTATATGCTGACAATACCCCAATCATGATATTTAAAAATAAATGTAACCAAAGATGAGGAGCAACAGACCATGAAATCAACACATTCTTAGAGAGTCTATTTCTAAAGAACAAATGGAAAACTTACAAGAGGAAACAGTCATTTCACCCTAGAATGCAAAGGCTAGAAAACCAAGTATTGGATCACCAGGCATCACAGGGGTTGCTCTGCTCCACTGTCTCACTCTGAACTGAGCTGCCTTGAGAGGAATTTGGGATGAAAGACTGGGTGGCATGCAGACTCATATGCTGTGGGCAAGCAATGTGACTCATAAACCCGTGTAGTGCTGTCACGGGGCAGTTCTTCAAGGGAGATGTCTTCAACAGAATTCTACAAAGGTGTTGTCACTGCTTTCCTCTGTGCTCAGCCCCAAATGGTCTGATGTTACCTCTTAATTCATTCAGAGGCGCATACATATGACATGGCCTTTGTAACACCATTCCATAGCAAACTGCAGTCCAAAGAAAAAGAAGACACACCTGATGCCTTCCTGCCCTGCTGCTCCATTTCCTCCCTATGGAAGCCCTGCACATCCCTGACAAAAGAGAAGACCTCTGTGACTCCTCCCTCCCTCCCCACAAGGCCAGCTCCTCTCTCCTAAAGTCTCCCTGCCTCAACAAACTTGGCCATGGGTAAGCAGCCAGACCAGTTAATCCCTGTGACTGAGTGCGGTGGGTTTGAGTAAAAATGGCCTCCATAAACTCATATATTTGGATATTTGTTCTGCAGCTCGTGGAACTGTTTAGGAAAGATTAGGAGGTGTGGCCTTCTTGGAGGAGGTGTGTCACTGGAGTGAGGCTTCAAGGTCTCAAAAGCCCATGCCATTTTCCAGTATCTCTCTCTCTCTCTCTCTGCTTGGAGGTTGTTATCTCACTATGTAAGCTCTCAGCTACTGCTACAGTGTCATGCCTGCCTGTTTGCCTGCCTGCTGCCATGCTCAATGCCATTATGGCCATGAACTTATCAAGTGAAGCCATAAGCAAGTCCCCAATCAAATGCTTTCTTTTATAAGTTGCTTTGGCTATGGTGTCTCTTCGAGGCAATAGAAAATAATGACAATACTGTGCTGTGGTAGTCACAGGGCTTCTGTAGAGGAAACTTAACCTAACCTAGCCTAGGGTGCACCTAACCAAGGGTGTCACCACATCACCAATGCCCACAGCAGTGCTTGGAATACAGCAGATGCCCAAGGGAACAGAGAGACACTGTGGATATGCACTTGTCACACTTGTTTCAACAGGAGCTATTAGTGCTAGGAACTTCTGTTCTCAGGGCCAGGATAGTGAGCACTACAGGAAGTTGGTATCTCACTGGCTGTGCCCAAGAACCACTTGCCAAATGCTGGTTCTGGCAAAAGTGTTTCCTAAGCTCTACTGGTGGCTACTGTCTTAGTCAGGGTTACTATGGCTGTGACAGAACACCATGACAAAAGCAACCTGGGGAGGAAAGAGGTTATTTGGCTTACACTTCCACATCACTGTTCATCATCAAAGGAAGTCAGGACAGGAACTCAAATGGGGCAGGAACCTAAAGGCAGGAGCTGACGCAGAGGCAGTAAAGGGGTGCTGTTTACTGGCTTGCTCCTCGTGGCTTGCTCAGCCTGATTTCTTATAGAACCTAGAACTACCAGCCCAGGGATGGCACCACCCACAGTGAGCTGGGCCTCCCCCATCAGTCACTAATTAAGAAGATGCCCCCCAAACTGGGCGCAGTGGTGCATGCCTGTAATCCCAGCACTCTGGGAGGCAGAAGCAGGCGGATCACTCTTGAGTTCGAGGCCAGCCTGGTCTACAAAGAGAGTCCAGGATAGCCAAGGCTACACAGAGAAACCCTGTCTTGAAAAAAGAAAAAGAAAGAAAGAAAGAAAGAAAGAAAGAAAGAAAGAAAGAAAGAAAGAAAGAAAATGCCCCCACAGGCATGTCTCCAGCCTGGTCTTGTAGAGGTATTTTCTCAGTGAGGTTCCTTCCTTTCAGATGGCTTTAGCTTGTGTTAAGTTGACATAAAACTAGGCAGCACCACAGCTATACACAAAACACAGAGCTACTCAGTGCACAGAGCTACTACACTATGAACAGAAGCTGGAAACTATTCTCAGCTCTACGGGAACCAAACATGTGCTTGTGTGTGGGCATCGGGTGAGCGACAGAGTGGACAGAAAGCCTGCACACAAGAAGCTACCTGACTAAAGTTTCTTTGAATTATTAGTTCAAAGGCTAAGAAGAAGCCAAGGGGACTACCTTGGGTACCATTTCTTGGTTTTTTTGTTTTTGTTTTTGTTTTTGAGACAGAGTCTCTCTTTAGCCAGGAGCCTACCAAGTAAACTATGCTGGCCAGCTAGCCTCAGGGATCTGCCGGTCTCTGCCTCCCCAGCACTCTGATCACAAATGTGGCATTTTCATTTGACCTCTGGGGATTGAACTCATCCTCACACTTGCCCCACAAGAATGTTAATGACTGTGCTTGGTCCCCAGCTCCACCTCCTTTGTGTGGTGCTGGAGATTGAGCCCAGGGCCCTGTGCTTACTAAGTACTTGCTTCACCACCCCTACCCTAGTCACTCTTGCTGTTAAAAAACAAAACAAAACAAAACAAAACACCAACAACAATCTCTCAAAGTGGCCTGCAGGTGGGAATGGTGGCCATGTCTATAATGGCAGCACTGGAGAGACTCAGACAGGAACATTGAGAGCCTGCACCACAAAGGGAAGTTTCAGGCCACTGTGGGATACACAGAGAAGTCCTATCTCAAAACCAAACCTAAGGTAAAAGTAACATTGCTGTGGTAACAGGAAAGGCAGTCAGCATGCATCATGTCTATAGCCCTGAGGCAGCAAGGAAAAAATCAAATGTTGGAGCCAGGTTTAAGGATGCATGCCTGTAGTCCCAGCTCTGAGAGGAGGCGACAGGATCAGGACAGGTCATTCTGGACTATATAACATAATCAGGCCAGCCTCAACTCTAGAAGACTCTGTGTCAAAAAAAAAAAACTACTATGAGATAGTAAATGAAGGTGAAAGCTGGTCAATGTGCAAGGAGAAGCAGAGGCAAGCAGAGTTCTACTAAGAGACTGCGTACTCCAAACCTGCCCCAGAAATGAGGTTCAACACAGAACCGTAAACTTACTTAAAACACTGAGGGTTTATGGTTTGGTTTGGTCATTTATTTATTTATTTATTTATTTATTTATTTACTGGTAATATTTTTATAACTCACTCGTGCCGGTATCCAGTGAGAACGCTGTAGAAGTTGTTGCAACATCAGATGCCTTGCATGTTCAGCTCCCGGGCAGCACATGGCACAGACGGTGTCTTAGTTAGGGTTTCTATTGCTATGAAGAGACCATGATCGCGGCAACTCTTACAGAGGGAAACATTTAACTGGGGCCCGGCTTACAGCTCAGGGGTTTAGCCTATTATCATCATGGCAGGAAATACGGCAGTGTGCAGGCAGACATGGTGCTGGAGCTGAGAGCTCTACACCTTGATGTGCAGGTAGCAGAAGGAGACTGTGTGCAACACCGGGCATAGCTTGGGCATACACGTGACCTCGAAGCTCACCTCCACAGTGGCATACTTTCTCCAACAAAGCCACACCCCCTAATAGTGCCACTCCCTATGGCCTAGCATTCAAACACGTGAATCTATGGGGGCCGTACCTATGCAAACTACCACAGACAGCTTAGTCTATCCAAAGCCTTACCCTTCGCTGCCCTTTCTTTCTCCTAAGGTTTGGGGCAGGAGGCTAGCTGCCTGCCACAGACTGAGCACTATACTCTCATACTTCTCCTCCTTTTGTTGTTGGTTTGGTTTGGTTTTTCGAGACAGGGTTTCTCTGTGTAACCTTGGCTGTCCTGGACTCATTTTGTACACCAGGCTGGGCTCCCACTCACGGAGATTCATCCACTTACCTCTACCTCCCAAAGTGCTGGGAGGATTAAAGATGTGCGCCACTACACCAGGCTGTGCTCCATTTACAGGGTTGGCCAAAATGAAGGCATTCTAAAGAGACCTGTCCCTTATTCGACTCTCAGACTAGTCCAACAATCGACCCTAAAGGAATGGGATTCCCCCCCCCCCCTCTGGATTCTCATGCTCAGAGAAGAAAAACATTCCAGAAGAAGGGGTAACTGTCTCAGGGAAAGAGACAGTTTTAACCTGTCAGACCACCTCACAAGAGGACAGTGAAGCCCGGACAGTGATAGGCCCATGTTGGTCGGACCACACTTTTGACACGGACTGGTTAGATATTCTTGGCTCTCTCTTTTAACTTTTGTCTCACTTCAGACTTGGAGTGGTTCCCTGGATCCTTCTGTCGCTCTTCGAACGTAGCTGCATTAAACCTTTTTCTGCTTTCCACTTTTAACTTGGCTCTTTCAACTTGCTTACTGGGGATGGGTGGCCAGATCGGAATGGTGGCACAGGTTGTGATCCATAAATCCCCTAACACTCACGATATTCCGGCTTAGTCTAGGGAGCATAGGGCTACCTACTTATGCGCAAGCGCAGCTGGAGGGGCGGGACTGTCCTCTGCCAGGCCCCGCCTCTGGCTCCGCCTTGGCTACAGGCTTCCGCCGCCTAGCCGGCCCGCCATACGGAAGGGCCTGCCTCAGCCGCCTGCGCGCCAGATAGGGCGCCGCCTCCCTCTGCCGGCGCCCTGCCCGGAGCTTACCGGGTCCCCTGCCGCTGGCAGCTCCTCCATCCTCCGTCGTCTCCATCGGCCCGGCGCCAAGCTGTCCATGCGGCTTCGCGTGCCGCCTCTCAAGCCACCCAGAGGCGGGACCGCCCGACCACGTGCCTGGAGGAGCCAATGGGGAGGTGTAGGGCGTAGCCAGAAGGACAGACGGCTCCCGACAGAGGGCTACAGGCAGGAGTAGCCGAAACCCGAGTCTTCTACGGCCTGAGGTGCGGGGATTCTTCCACCCGCCGCCGGTCGACGTCTCGCAAGCCGTGACTGGCTTGTCACTTCCCGGTTCACAAAGTCAGTCCCAAAGGTCGCTTGTTTAGGATTTGCCACGCTTCTGCAACCCTTGGTCCACGGAAGGCGCGCCCGCCTCTTCTCCCTTGTGATTGGTCGCTGAGTCCGGATAGATGTAGCCGCAACCAATCGGCACGCCCGAGGCTGCTCAGGGCGTAGTCTCCCGGGGAGTTGCAGTCTGACTGCTGCTAGTTTTGCTAACCTGAATGTTTGGACGTATTCTCAACCCGGCCTAGTAAGCAGTACTCTGCCCTTCTCTTTTTCCCCCTGTTGGATGGTCGTGAGCAGGCACGGGAGCATCACCTGGAGCAGGGATAGCCACAGGTGTCGGGGGTTGTGGGCGGCTCCCAGCCCCAGCTTGGCTGAAAGCTGCATACTGACGCCTTGGGGACTAGGCTAGGGTTCCTGCAGCAGCTGTCCAGCCTCTCCCTCCCTCTCAGCCCCACCGCAAAGCTCTGACCCGTTGTGTACCAAAGCTCCCAGACCCCATGCTTTATTGACTTATTAAAATAGATCCAGTCCTTTGTCCGTGATTGGCTAGCAGTGGGCATGTGAACTGTTTTGAACCAGTGAGGAGTAGAGAAGGCTGCCTGGAGCAGAGGCTGTGGGATGCCTTTTTCCAGTTCTAATACAGTGTTAGCTTCCTGAAGCGGTGGCAGCCTTCACATCACCTAAGCCACTGGTGGCAATGCTTGTGGAAAGTGGCTTTTAACAGCACGGTCTTGTAACTTCTGGCTACACTCTACACTTCTTTATTGGGGACACTCTGAGCTTACCACAGGAAACCACTGCGGTGAGATGCATAAAGCTGTCCTAGGTGGCTGCGGCAGGATCTCCACGTGGCTCTCCTACCTCAGTTCCTTAAGAGAGAACACTGGCCACTGATAGAAGAC
The DNA here is from genome assembly GCF_903995435.1 of Acomys russatus. Taxonomy (NCBI): domain Eukaryota; kingdom Metazoa; phylum Chordata; class Mammalia; order Rodentia; family Muridae; genus Acomys; species Acomys russatus. Next base: position 18,018,800 of record NC_067141.1, read on the forward strand.
TGGGAAATATTTACCTGTTTTAAAGAACTTCTCAGGCTCGACATGGTGGCATATGCCTTTAATCCCAGATCTCTGAATTTGAGGCCAGTCTGAATTCCTGGACATCTAGGGCTGCAATAGAGAAACACTACCTGAAAAACTATGAATAATAATAATAATAACAACAACAACAACAACAACAATAATAATAAAGTACATGGGGCCTGGTCAAAGTACTCTATCTTAAGACAAGTGCTCACTAGATGGAATGTCACTCCTCAGTATTCCTGCCCTGCCACTGCCGCTGGTTGTCCACAATCCTGTGTCACATGCCCTTCCCACCAGGTGTATTTTTGGAACTCAGAACCTTTTGAATTTTTAAAAAGGCTGGACAGTGCATGTCAGTGTAGGAGTGCTTGCTTAGTGTATTAATCAACATTGTCTAGAGGAGCACAACAGTTAGAAGGGTTGTTTTATAATGAAGGAAAATGGAGGGAGGAGGATCAAGAGTTCAAAGGTCATCATCATAGTGAGATGGAGGCTAGCCTGGGCTACTAGAAACTATCTCAAAAAGAAAAAAAAAAAAAAAAAAAGAACAAAAACACAGAGCTGGCTTTGTTAGTGTTCACCTTTAATCCCAGCATTTGTTATATAGAGACAGGTGGATCTCTGAGTTCCAGGCCAGCATAGGGAGTTCCAGCCAACCCAGGTTACATAGAAAGGCACTGTTTCAAAAAAAAAAAAAAAAAAAAAAAAAAAAAGCATGGGCTGGAGACATGGCTTAGTGGTTAAGAGCATCTGTTGCTCTTACAGAGAGCATGTTCAGTTCCCAGAACCTATGGCACCTGACTCACAATTGCCTATAACTCCAGTTCCTGGGGATCCAACATCTTGGGCTGCCACTCACATGCACACCCCCTCAAAAAATTTATAGTTTGCCAGGCACGGTGGCACATGCCTACAATCCCAGCACTCTGGGAGGCAAAGGCAGGTGGATCTCTATGAATTTGAGGTCAGTGTGGTCTATAAATTGAGTTCAGGACAGCCAAGGCTCCACAGAGAAACCTTGTCTTGGAAAAACAACAATAAAAAATTTAGAATTAAAAAAAAAAAAAAAACACCTTTCTGCCTGGTCTACAAAGTGAGTCTAGGACAATGAGGGCTCAGGACACCTAGAAACCCTGTCTTGAAAAACCTAAAAACAAACAAACAAACCTTTCTATAAAAAAAGAGGAGAGTAGCAGCAATGAGAAATTACCAGATTGATCAAGATCCCTTTCCTGTAGAGCTGTAAATAAAATAGTGCAACTTGGCTCCCTGCTGACCCCTCAGAGGGAACTTAAGTGTCTTGAGTCCTGGACCCTTTGAGGAGCAGCTCTACTTTGAGCCTACTCTCTTTTCTTTAAAAGATTCTTGAGCCAACTCCAGAACCATTTCCCCACACCTTAGCCCGTGAACTGGGTACGGCAGCGGGTATATGTAGGAAGGTGCCCTTTGGGTTGGAGATGGCTCAGGGGCCAGTTGATCCCCAGTGCTGTAAAAAAGGGAGAGAAGATGGGCTTCAGCTCAGATGATCGCTACCAAACACTGGTCATTTCCGGAACTGACTGCAGATGTGTATCAGATCTCTCCTGTTATGTATTTAAACCCTATCTTAAACGTTTGTTGTTGATGTTAAAGACAGGGTCTCACTCTAGAGCCCTAGCTGGCCTGGAATTCTCTGTGTGGACTAGGCTGGCCTCAAAATCACAGAGATCCTCCTGTCTCCACCTCCTAATGCCAGGTTGGACATCAAACTTGGTTCATCTTAGCCGCTTTGAGGTACACAGTAATTAAACACTTTCCCAGTGAGGGGGAAATATAGCCTCTGCCCATCTTCACAATAACTCAGCTTTCTCAGATGAAAATGTCCCCATAAAAACTGACTCCTGCTCCTATCCACCTTTTTACTGTCTTTGTAAGTTAGAAACAGGGCCTAAAGGGGAGAAGAAGAAGAAGAAGAAGAAGAAGAAGAAGAAGAAGAAGAAGAAGAAGAAGAAGAAGAAGAAGAAGAAGCTTGTCAGTGATAGCTCGTGCCTTTAATCCCAGCACTCAGCAGAAGCATAGGCAGGCAGATCTCTGAGTTTAAGGCCAGCCTGGTCTACAGAGTGAGTTCATAGACAGCCAGGGCTATTACACAGAGAAATCCTGTCTCAAAATTAAATAAATAAATAAATAAATAAATAAATAACATCTCACTATATAGTCCTGCCTGGCCTCAAACTCAGCATGATCCCCTTGCCTCATTAAATGTAGAAAGGACAGCTGTGTACCACCTGCACGCTGTCTGGAAAGCTGACCAGCCTTGGTACCTGACCTAAGTGGAGTCAGAGTACCTGGATCTTTGTCGTGGCTCAGCTGAGTATGAAGACCGCCAAGTTCATCAACACTGTAGCACACGTTGACATTTCCTCCTTCCTGAGGCAGAACCACATTCATTTCATGGGTCGATTACACAGTGTGTATGCGTTCATCTGTCACTGGGTGCTGGCTTGCCTCCATTTTTTTTTTCCATGTTGTGGGGAAAACGCCACAAGAAACGTTGGTGCTCCCTGCTTCAGTTACCTGATGTATATTTCTAGAAAAGGAACTGCTGGCCACTGGGAAACTAGCTGATCTTTCTTTTGGAGACACAGTTTTCCATTTCTGCCAACAAAGCACGGAAGTTTCTCTTTCTTCATTTGTCATCTGACCCTTGGCATTCTTGCTGAGGGCTACCCTAATGCTACTTCAAAATGATATTTTACTTATATTCCCTAAAAACTAATGAAGCTGATTATCCCGTGTGCTTACTGGCTGTCTGAATAGCCTCTCCGGAAAAACATCTATCCAAGTGTTTTGGTTAGAGCTACTGTTGTCTTGGTCCTCTCAGTGGCCCCTTATCAGCTTCCTGACACTGGTTACTGTGCAGTAGTTTTCTTGTTTGCTGATTGAACTCTTGCGTCCTTAACCTCACTCCCACTTCACAAACTTGATTGTTTCCCATTGGCCAGGGCCAGGTATACAGTGGGCACTCAGGAATGAACTGTCCCAACTGCACACCTCCTTACTCATTTTTGCATCTTTGACTTCACTGCATTCACACATGACACTTCAGGACTAGCCTCATGTTTTGATCAAAATGACAACAACAAACCCCAGCTGTGTGCATGGTGGTGGTGGCACGCACCTTTAATCCCAGCACTCAGGAGGCAGAGGCAGGGGGATCGCTGTGAGTTTGAGGCCAGCCCGGTCTACAAAGCAAGTCTAGGATAGCCAATGCTACACAGAGAAACCCTGTCTCGAAAAACCAAACCAAAACAAACATAAAACAACGACAACAAAAAAACCAAAACAAACAAACAAACAAAAAACACAGCTGTGGTGACCACACCTGCCAATTCCAGCAATAGGAAATGGAGGGGGTACGGGTGGGGAGTGGGGATGAGTGTGGGGAGGCCTAGGATCAGCAACCCAAGGGCATCCTCTGCTACACAGTGAGTCTGAGACCAGCCTCCTGGAAATCACTAGATTTTATTTACTTATTTATTTATTTATTTGTTTGTTTGTTTGTTTTCCAAGACAGGGTTTCTCTGTGTAGCTTTGGCTGTCCTGGACTTGCTTTGTAGACCAGGCTGGCCTCGAACTCGCAAAGATCCCCCTGCCTCTGCCTCCTGAGTGCTGGGATTACAGGTGTGCCTCCAACACCAGCTAGACTTTAAAAGAAAGGAAGAAGCTGAGGCACAGAGGTACCCTAGCCTGCTGAAGGATAAAGTAACATATCTGATTGTAAACTAAACCCTTTCTGGTTTCTTCTGCTCTGTGGGCTTCCTGTCAGATGGGAAGCCTCTTTACTGAGCTGTAGGTCTTTCTGAAAACAGGTGGATTGGAGGAAACTTCAAACAGCTCCATTTTCCTCCTTTGTCCTTGGAGCTCAGCTGGGGTTCCAAGGCAGGACTGGCTTCTTTACTGAACATTTTCACCTTTGAGTCTAGTGGGTTACCACAGCCCTGCTCCCTGTCCCTCCCTCCCAAGCCTGGAGCTACCCTTTGTGTCCCAGGCTCTTTTTCCCCCTTTGGTCCTATCAGTGTGGCCTGCTCTTTGTACCATGTGCACCCACGTGGCCCAGAGACTGCTGGAATGAGAAGACGTGGCATGCCTGAGCTGGTCTTTATCACTACATCTTAGTCACTGCAGACACTCAGCCAAAAGTTGCTAAAAGGAAACTGGTTGGGACACACTCAGGTGGCCTCATACTGTGCCCACTTCTAGCCTGATCTTTGGCTGTATCCTCTCACTGCAGACAGGACAGCCATGCCATCCAAGAGTGTTAGATCTGAGACTGTCCTCCCTAAATCAGCCACATGCTTGTACTGAGGAAGAACATGGCTTTCTTCCTGTGCCATTTTAGTTTAGGGTTTTTTTGGGGGGGGGAGAGGGGGCATAGTTTTTCAAGACAGGGTTTCTCTGTGTAGCCTTGGCTGTCCTGGACTCACTTTGTAGGCCAGGCTGGCCTCAAACTCACAGAGATCTGCCTGCCTCTGCCTCCTGAGTGCTAGGATTACAGACATGTGCCACCGTGCCTAGCTCCTATTTTAGGTTTTGTTTGTTTGCTTGTTTTTTGAGACAGGGTCTCTCTGTGTAGCTTTGGCTGTCCTGGACTCGCTTTGTAGACCAGGCTGGCCTCGAACTCACAGCGATCTGCCTGCCTCTGCCTCCTGAGTGCTGGGATTAAAGGCGTGTGCTACCATGCCCGGTCCTATTTTAGTTTTTTTTTTTTTTTTTTTTTTTTTTCCCCAGACAGTGTCTCATGCTGCAGCTTAGCTTGACTTTATGGTGATCCTCCTGCCCCAGCCCAGAATAACATACAGCCCGTGGTGTGTCAGCTTTCCTGAAGACCTTTGTGGGTTTCGCTAACTCCCTAAAACGTGCTCTGCTCCTTGTAAACATCCTTAGCAATGAGACCCCTGAATGGAGCAGATTTAACACTTGAGAAACTATCTGACCGATGCAAATCGGAGATGGATAGGAGTGTGTAAGGGTGTAAGACGTGGTAGGTGTGTTTCTCTGTCCGTTCCACAGCACCACAGTAGACGCTGACTACACACAGAAGGAGAGCCTTCCACAGCCTTTTTCACGGGTGCTGTCAATAAATAAGAATATTAATCAGTCACAAATGTGCCTTCCAAATCGATAGCTTCATATTTGAGTGGACGGCATTAATTATATCCCATTTAAACCTAGCCCTGCCTTTAATCACTGGGTGACATCTGTCAAATGCTGTATGTCCGGATTATACTTTGTTCCAGGAATAGATGAGAACTTTAGCGCAAGGTTTTATATTTTGTCCTAAATTTTTTTCACTTGCAAGGCTACGCAGTCCCATTAGTTATGTCGGATCATCCATTTTGGGCATGCATTTTCATATAAATTATGGGCTGTTTTGCCTTTCGGCTTTCTCAACATAGGAAAGGAAAATCTGCAGCATGTGGAAATATGACTGATGCTGAGTTCGCGTGTGGGTTGGAAATAATAAGGATTATAAATGACTCACTAGGTATAGGAAATAAGGGGAGAAGACTTATTGAAGAGAAGCAAAGAGCTTGCTCTCTTTATGCACAGCTGAGAGACGGCACCATGAAAGATATATTGCTATTCACCTTCCTTTTATTTCTAAGGGAGTTTTTATTAACCCCTTTTTATCAATCAAAATAAATTGATTGCCAGAGAACGCTATATTTCCTGACTGTTTGAAATTATAAAACAAAATCAAAGGCATGCAAAGCCATATTCCACATTTCTGGTAACTAAGAGATCAACCTTTCTTGGAGAGATTGCTAAATACTGGTAAAGATTACAAGCACCTTCTAAAACAGAACATTTCATTAAAGGATAAGGCTAGGCCTCAAGACTGTCTAGGACTCCCACCTCTCACAGCTGCGCTGGTGACCAGGTATGCCAGACATTGTTAGTTAATATTTATATCCCATCGTAAAAGGACATGTTTCTGTAGGGTAAACACAGTTATACCCAATGATAATGGCTCTGGATAAGGAATGATGCTACAATAACCTAATTCTCAAGGAGAGAAAACTGGGTGACGAGGGATACATATGTGCTCACTACCCCATGGAGGAGGGGGTCTGGTCATTTGCAGTGTCCCTCTGACACACTGATTTACAATGTAGAGAAATCAGGAAATAAAGGTATCCATCAAATTGGTGAGAAGATTTCTTTTGATCTCCACTTGTCTAGGAAGATGGTCAGAATTTGGGACAATGGGAATAAAACTGGAGGGCTAGAGAGGTGGCTCAGGGCTGGGAGCCTGTCCTGGTCTTGCAGAGGACTTGAGTTCAGTTCCTAGCCTCCGCATCAAGTGAGTTACAACTGCCTCTAACTTCAGCTTCTGGGGAGTCTGATGCCTTTGGCCTCTGAGGGCGCTGCACTCATGTGCGCGCGCGCGCACACACACACACACACACACACACACACACACACACACACACACTTACACATACACACACTCATACACATAATTTTTTAAAATTGGTCTAGAGAGTTGGCTCAGTGGTTAAGAGCACTGGCTGCTCTTCCAGAGAATCTAGTTTTGATTCCCAGCATCCACAGGGAGGCTCACAACCCTCTGTAACTCCAATTGCAGATCATCTGACTCTCTCTTCTGTGGGCACCAGGCAGGCGCAGGCAATACATGTGAGGACGTGGTGATCAGAAGAGCAGTCCCTGTTCTGGCTCTGTACAGTTGACTAGACACAGCAGAGTGGGCTGCACACTGCTCTCTCCTTCATGAAGGAAAAGGCCACCCATCCGGGGGCCTTACCCATCTGTCTCTAAGCCTAGAAAGGTAACTATTGTCAAGAGTGACAGTGACTTGTTTGATTGAAACATTTCTTTGGCTAAACAAAAACCTGTTCCCAAGCATGGAATGGGCCCTGTCTCCCACCCAGGTGCATCTCAGAGCCCCTCTGAGTGTGTAACTGCCAGGAAGTAAGCAACTTCATATTGAGAGTGTGAGACTACTATGTAGCAGCTCATTTATTTAGACACATTCCAGGCCTATTGGAGACTGTGTATTCTTTAAAAAAAAAAAAAAAAAAAAAAAAAAAAGATTTATTTTTAGTATTTTAGTTAGGTGTTCGTGTGTGTGTGTGTGTGTGTGTGTGTGTGTGTGTGTGTGTGTGTGTGTGTGTAGGGGGGTGTAAAATGCACTTGAATGCAAGTTCCCAGAGGTCAGAGGTGTTAGATTCACTGGAAGCTGGGGTTACAGGCTGTTGTAAGTCTCCTGATGTGGGTTCCGGGAATTAAACTCAGGTCCTCAGGAAGAGCAGTATGTGCTCCTAACCACTGAGCCATCTCCCCAGACCCATTAGTGTTTGCCTGTATGTATATCTGTGAACATGTCTGAGCCCTTGGAATTTGAGCTATACACAGCTTTGAGCTGCCATATTAGGTGCTGGTAATTGAACCTAGGTCCTCTGGAAGAACAGCCAGTGCTCTTAAACTGCTCAGCCATCTCTCCAGCAACTGGGCATTCTCAAAACTCCAATCTCCTTCCCTCCTCTCTTGCACTTTGTGTACCCTAGGCTGCCTTCATTTTCACTATATAATGGAGGTTGGCCTTAACACCCCAGCTTCCTGCCTCTTCCCCATGAGTGAGATTATAAGGGCTTGATACCACCCACCACCTTTTCTTCTCATTAAAAAAAAATCTGCATTTCTTTTTGTATGAGTGTTTTTCCAGTATGTATGTCTGTATGTCTGTCTGTCTGTATGTATGTATGTATGTATGTATGTATGTATATGTGTATGTATGTGCAGTATGTGGAAGCCTGGCACCAGAGGAGGTCAGAAGAAGGCCTCAGATTTCCTGGAACTGGAGTTACAGACAGTTGTGAGCTTCTGTGAGCTGAGAAACCATGCAGATCCTCTAAAAGAGCAGCAGGTTTAACCATCTCTCCAGCCCCGATTCTGTTTGTTCTTAAAGGCCTTATGTTATCCATCTTGGCTTCAAAACTGATCCTCGGGGCCTCCACCTGACAGCTGCCACCACAGGCCGGGGCTATCTCCTCTGCCACTTTTTTTTTTTTTTTTTTTTTTTGGTGTGTGTGTGTGTGTGTGTGTGTGTGTGTGTGTGTGTGTGTGTGTGTGTGTGTTGAAGAAGGAACTTTGTCAGTAGTGGTTTTACAGAAGAAAACCACAGAAAACATCCTGACTATTTAAGTCCAGGGTGGGGCTCCAGTCAGGAGAGTTTCCCATGGGAAAACTTTGTGGGTGAAGCAGGTCCAAACAACTCCTGCTTGCCCAGGTCATCTGATGACACTGCCTCCCTAAGCTTCCAAAAGTCCTTCAGTCAAAGCTGCAGAGGCCCCTTCTACGCACTACCTTTCAATAGTGCATTATATTGGGAATCCATGAAGGGGTTATTTTAACCAAGTCTCAAAGCCCGTCAACACGCAAACAAGTCTCCAACAATGGCGCTCTTGGGAAAGTCCTGATTCAAGCAACAACACACGCTACTGTCTATGACCCAGGCAGGTTCACCTGTGCCCTTAGATCTTTAGACAGGAAACAAAAATTACACCTGGCACACACCTTTAATTCCAGAATTTGGGATGCAAAGACAGGCACGCAGGCAGGCAGACAGGCGGATCTCAGTGAGTTCAAGTCCAGCCCAGTCTACATAATGATTTCCAAGACAGTCAAGTTTACATAGTGAGATCCTGTCTAAAAAAAAAGAGACAAAGAAACAAGATTAACAAAGAAGAACAGAACATTAACTCTCAATAGACATGGAGAATAATATGTCTGTGTACACTGTTTATATGTAGAACATTTTAAGAAAAGACAGGATACATAGCTGCATATGAACACATAGTGATTCTGCATGTTCAGGCCAATGTAGTCTCCTGAACCATGGGTCTAGGGTGGTCCCTTGGGTGTGGACTCCTAGAAAGTAGTTATGCGTGTGGAAATGTGCATGTCAGTGATTGTGCATAGAGTTCTTCCTTCTTTCACACCTCCCATTCCTGCGCCAGCAATGTTTTGAACGCACAATCCAGACCTGGTAACATTTGTAAGATCTCAAGTACTTAGGTAATCAACAGAGCAGTTTGTGTTGACTCTTCCTGGGCTGTCTAGGCTGCCTAGAGAATCCACTCAACAAAGGTAGGCTCCAGTCTGGGGAGGAGGCTAATGTCCACTGCAGCTTAGAAACTGCCTCTACACCAGCTGGGTAGAGAGAGGAGATGGGGTTTCAGGCTGGGGATGCAAGAATTGTAGACTCATTAGAAACATGTTTAAAATGGTTTTAGCTGAAGAATTCTTGGGAACCGCAGCAGCTGGCTTAGGTTTGCTGAGCTGCCTTCTCACTGAAGAATTCTTTCTGAGCTGGCCTTCCGGGATCTAATCCTTCCACCCTCTCCATAGCAACCCCAAATCCAACACTAGCTCCTGGTGGAGGACACGCCTCGCACATCCAGCCCGGCTCACCTTTTTAGGGGAAACCAGATTATGTGGAGCCATCAGACAGCACCCGCTCCTGAAAAGAAATGGAATACATTTTATTGGCACAGCCAAGATGAAGTATGTCTCGAAATCTGTTTTACAAATAAACTCGCACATAAATTGTCCATTCGCTGCTCGGAAACCTTTTTTTTCCCCTTTGGTTCGCAGTTGAGGAGCTGTCAGAGGTCCCTAATAAACACTGAGTCTTATTTAGTTTACTGGATATGTAATTCTTCTTTTCTTTGGAAATAATTATTTTTCAAGCAAGTGCAGCAGAAATATAACCAATAAACATCTAGCTATGACAGCATAAACAACCTTTATAGCAAGCCCATACATTGAGCGCTCCAATAAAAGCACCTCTGGTTAGAAGGGAGCGAGGAAATTGGCTGTCTTGTCCCCAACGGAGCTCTTCCTCCTGAGGGTACAGAGACGGCTCATAGCCACTTTCCACTTCTGTGCTACAGAAATGTCCCTCAGAGAGTGGCAGGCAGACAGTCCAACTGCCTGAGTGACGATGGGTCAAGGAGAAGGAGTTGGCTAGTGTCCACCGGATCTGCATCGTTTGCTGAACCTACCTCCCAACGTCCATTGTGGGGGTAAAATTCCCTCTAGGACTCTGGGGCCCATGGAGAACCTTAGCCTTTGGCCACCTTCCTAGTTACTTCAGGCCAGCTGTCACACAAGGTACCTGAGCATGGCACAAGAATCGCCTCACCCCAGCTTCGTTCTGCTCAGGGCTGGGTCAACCTGGTCCTCACCTTTCCAGGTTTCCGGAAGAGGGACATTTGTAACGGCCCTTCCCAGCTAAGAGCCCAGACTGCTCTCATCGTGCCCAAACAGTGTGGGCCGTATGGGGGTGGGGCGCAAAACCCTGCTGGGCTAAGTGAGCTCCAAGCTCCTCCTGGGGAGCAGTGTGTTGCAAGCCCTCAGCAGACTTGCAGGGCTCATTGGGGCTCATTTATGCTTTTATGGTAGCGCAGGAGATGTTATCGCAGCTTGAGGACTGAAATTAAAATATGTATCCTTCAGGTGCACACCCTGTACTAACAGCTTTACCGCTGCTCTGCGGGGGGCTCCATTAATCTCGCACCCGCGAAATTCCTAAGGAAATTAATTCCCTCCAGTTGGGGTTATTCTCAACTGGTCTTTGGGGGGCGGAGTAATTGGAATTTAAGAGTCCCTCTTAAAAGAAGGGAAAGCTAGGCCATTTTACTTGAGTGGCAGCCCTTTTCAGTGTGCCCCGCTTTCTCCTTCCACAACCCCCCACGACATCCCTTTAAGTTTCTCGATTCTCTAGGCAGGGTTTACAGATTTCTACCCACCCAAGGGAGGGAGCTGGACTTTCAGGCTTATTTCAGAGGACCAGCTGGGGGCGTCTGCAGAATGGCCTGTCTGTGGCCTCACCGTCCTGGCACTGTATATATTGAGTAAGGTTTGGCCATAGGTATGCATGACAAATCATGGCAAGCTTGTGGTTGAAATATTACCTTGGCTGTTTAGGAACAGTAATATCAGCTGGCACTGCCCAGCCCAACAAAATTACCTCCCCCGCCCACCCCCCTTCCCTCAGGTTTAAACACAATTGAGGCCTGGCAGACAGCTCAGTGGGTACTGAGCTTAGTGTTGGCCTTGTAAACTTGAGGACATAAGTTTCATGCCCAGAGCCCACTTGAAAAAAAGCTAGCTCTGGTGGCTGGCTTGTAATCAGTGCTGGGGATAGAGATGGGGGGGACAGACGTCAAGATCGTCCCCCACCGCCGCCGCCGCCGTGCCCCAACCCCCCGCCCCCTCACTGACCTGCCAGGCCGGCGTACTTGGAGAGTTCCATGTTGGTGAGACTTGGTCTCAAAACACAAGGTGAACAGCTTCTGAGTGACTACAGAGAAGGTTGTCTCCTGGCCTGTACATGAATGTGCGCGTGCGCACACACGCACACACTAAGTACACACATGCACACATCCCACAGTTGAAGTGCAGACACCAGATGGAGTTCCTTGGCTGCCTCCTTATTGAAGCGGTCTCCCTCCGAGGCAAGAACTTCCGCTTCTGGGCGGAATCCTGGTTCCTGTTGATGTGCTTCAGCAGTACCTCACGGCAGCTACGGGCAGCTTCAAAGGTTCATCTGCACGGTTAGAAGCAGCTGCTGCGCTGGGAGGGCTGTACCTGGCCAGGCAAATCCAACAGCCCAGGATGGTATCTTACCAGAGGGCATTGAAGGCTCAGGTGTCACGGGCTCCAGATAGAAACCCCAGACACCAGTGAGTGGTGTTTACACGTAAGGTCCGCAGAAGTCAGTGCACAGAAAGACCCTCCAGGGACGCGGGCCCAAATCAGCTCCAATCTTTTGCTTTTCTATGTTTTTGTTTGTTTGTTGTTTTTGAGAGTTGGAGGCCTCACCTGCATAGAGAAAAGCCGAATATCTTCTACAATATTAAGCTCTAGTTAGGGTTATGATTGCTGTGATAAAACACCATGGCCAAAGCAACTTGGGGGAAGAAAGGGTTAATTTTACTCACAGTTTCCTATCACTGTTCATCATTGAAGGTAGTCAGGACAGGAACTCAAGCAAGCAGGGCAGGAACCTGGAGGCAGGAGCTGATGCAGAGGCCATGGAGGAGTGCTGCTTACTGGCTTGCTCCTCATGGCTTGCTCAGCTTGTGTTCCTATAGAACCCAGGACCACCATCCAGGGATGGTATCACCTACAGTGAGCTGGGCTCTGCGCCATCAATCAGCCTGTTTGTATGGAAGCATTTTCTTTCTTTCTTTGTTTCTTCCTTTCTTTTTAAAAAATATTTACTTATTTATTATGTATACAATGTTCTGCCTCCATGTGTGCCTGCCCACCAGAAGACGGCACCATATCTCATGATAGATGGTTGTGAGCCACTGGGTGGTTTCTTGGGAATTGAACTCAGGACCTCTGGAAGAACAGCCAGTGCTCTTAACCTCTGAGCCATCTCTCCAGCCCTGGAAGCATTTTCTTAACTGGTGTTCCCTCATCTCAAATTACTTTAGCACGTGTCAAGTTGACACAACACTAGCCAGCACACTAAGGGTAGTGTGTTTGGAACAGGCCCAAATCACTGAGTCTGGAGGTGGCCAGCGATACCCCAAGCTTGTCTGAAAGAAAGGGCTTGACTTCCCAGAGCAGAAAGATGAGGAGAGTTTGCAGTGGTTAGAGGGGGACCCTGGCATTGTCTTCACTGCTATGGGTGGGCAGCTTCTTTTACTATAAATGGGGGGGGGTGCGGACAGTGGTGGTTTATACTAAGGGAGAAATATGCACCCCATCTGATTTGAGGGGCAGAAGACCTTTACCCTGCTTGTTCTCTCCCCACCCCCACCCCCGTGCATGGATCTGTCTGCAGCTGTTACTTGGGTGCATCAGCAGTCCAAAATGGAGCTTGGCCCATCTTGAGCTCTCTGGTCATAGATGCTGAAGTCAGAGCATTTTCTAGGTGTGGAGTCACCAGCTGCCCCCTTAGGTTATCAATATTAGCAGTAGTAACTGCAGAAAAAGTGCACAGAGAAACCCTGAACCCTGTCTTGAAAACCAACCAACCAACCAACCAAGCAAACAACAAACGAAAGCAATCTGCAGAAAGGGCAGTTGGAGAGTTCCCCAGGACACTTCCAGCTGTTTATTCCAAAATGAGAGCCCCTCTCCTGCCAGTATGTGCCACTTTCAACAAATTCCATTTAAAGGGAAAGTCAGAATTTGTAAAACGGCTAGTTGAGAAGCAGGGTGATACATACGTCCATACAAACCATTTCTGTAACACATCTCTTCCATAAACCACAGTTGTACTAATTTCATGTGACAGATGCAGTCTGAGTTCTTCGAAGACAGGCAGAGGCAGATACTACGCAGTGGTTCTCAATCTTCTCATGCTGAGACTCTTTAACACTGTTCCTCATGCTGTCTCGGTCCCCAACTATAAAATTATTCTGTCACTACTTCATAACTGTAAATTTGCTACTGTTATAAATTATAATGTAAATGTCTGATATGCAGGCTATGTGATATGCTACCCCAAAGGGGTCACAGCCCACAGGTTGAGAACGCTGGATTAAAGAATGAAGGGCCATCTATTAGCACCCCAGTTCTCATTCCTTTACTAGCAAGCTTTCACACTTTGGGACTTTTGGGAGACCCCTTTCTATGTTACATTTGGCTATATAGTTTTATGCTTAAAAAAATAGTAATCAGGCCAGGCAGTGGTGGCACCTGCCTGTAATCCCAGCACTTGGGAGGCAGAGGCAGGTGAGTTTGATGCCAGCCTGGTCTACAAAGTGAGTCCAGGACAGCCAGGGTTACACAGAGAAACCTTGTCTTGAAGAATCAAAAAACAAAAACAAAACAACAACAAAGAAAAAACAATCCCACAAACAAACAAAACAAAACAAACAAACAAACAAACAAACAAACCTCAAAACCCCAAACCATCACCAACAAAAAAACCCTAAATAATAATCTGAGCAGATGTCCCATTTTTATCTCATCTCATCTTATCTATATTTTATTCTTTTTTTTTTAAGGCAGGGTTTCATACTGAAGCCCAGGCTCCCTGGAACTTACCATGTAGCACAAGATGATCTCAAACACTTGATTCTCCTGCCGTAGGAGAGAGCTGAGAATACAGCCTGCCCCACAAGCCCCTCCCTCATTCTGTTTTTACAACATGGCTTTCTCCTTTCTAGTGCATTTTACCTCCAAAGAATTCTCTAAGGTTTTTGTTTTCAGTCAACCAACCTTTTATTCCAAAATGTAGATTCATACACATTTAATATGAAAAGAGGAATGCTTGCTCTGGGGGAGGTAGAGACAGGAAGATCAGGAGATCGCAGCAAACCTTGGCTACACAGTAAATTGGAGGCCAGCCTGGGCCACTTGAGAATGTATTTCAATAACAACAATAGTCCATTTGATACTTTACTAATATAGTAATATATTATTATATAATATAATATAACATAATATATTATTATATTATAATAATATAAATATAAATATATATATTTCTACCTCCGATAGCCCCACCATATGGGAGCTAGATAAAAGAGGACCATGAGTTCAAGGCCAGCCTTGGCTTCATAATGAGTTCTAAGCCATCATGGGCTACTTAAGAACTTGTTTCAACATTTAAAAGGTGGGGGCAGGATACAGAGACACTGTGTGTATTGTCAATAGTAAAACCTTGTAAACTTGTAATACAATATTATAACCAGGGTGTTAATGTCTGTGTGTGACCCCCACTGTCTTTCTGAGGTGTCTGTGGCTGTACTGGTACTTGCGGTATGTTTGTTTCTTTACAGTCTGAGGTTTGGGGTTCTACCACTCCAGCCAAGAATTAAACACAATTTGTCCTGTTTAGAGTACTGCGACTTCCATTTTAAGTAGCTGTATTTCTCAAGCCCTTTTGTGACATGGTTCCTAGGGCTGTTTGTAATCTCCTGAGCAGGGCTGCCAATAGGAAATAGGAGTGAGGCACCACAAGGGACTCTCCTGTGTAATTCAAAATGGCCCAGTGAGACAAAGGTAAAAAGGAGTAAATTTAGTTTTCAATATACCCAAAATAAAACATTTCAACATGTAATCTGTTACTGTTACCAAGGCTGGACTCAAACTTAGGGAACACTTTCTGCCTTAGCATGGGAAAGTGTGGAGAAAATAGCTCCTGAGAGTCACTGCCCAGCTGGCTTCACGTAGGAGGGTAGTGGAGGCTGTGCCTGGGTGGGAAAATGCAGGAACTCTTACAAGGGAGCCTTATGGTACTTAGAGGCAATGAGGCCATTCAGGCCTTGCTGTATCAAGGCTGCAACGGGTAACAGGTGTCACAGGGCGGTACTGAAAGGTTGGTTTTGGGGTTCAGAGGGCACCTCCAGAGGTGTTAGAGGTTCTTCCAGAACTGAGGTACAAGGCCTGTCAGGGTTGTGCTCACACACTACTGCCTCTTAGTCTTAGACTTCTTAGTTCATCTTTATGCAGTTTCATGTGAGATTTCAGCTTGCAAACGGTCTGATCTGACTTCACTCTGACTTAAAATGCACACATACACTTACATCCCTTGCTATTGAAGGTTTATGAGCTCCAGGGAAGGTCCCGAGCTACAACAGCCAGGGGGGCCAAGACCAACACTAACACAGAGCAGGAAGGCTTCACCACCCTGACCCAGCGCCACGAGTCGCGAGCCTCTAGGACTCCAAGCTCTCCCGATCTTATGGTGTGCGCACAGGGCCGGAGGGCGTGGCCTAGTGTAACCAGGGGTGGGGCCCCGACCACAGGGGGCGTGGCTTCCCGTGCGCAGCCTCCTCGCCTGTCCGTCCCGCCCTATCGAGCCGCCGGCGCTCCACTGCTAGTGTCTGGCGGCTGCAGCATGGCGGCGGGGGCGGCCGAGGCTGCTGAGGCAGCCGCGGTAGTGGAGGAGGTCATCTCGGCCCAGCAGTTTGAAGAGCACCTGCGCCTCAAAGCCAAGTACGCCGGGCGGAGAGAGGGTCGGGGGTCGGGGGTCGGGGGTGGGGAGCAGAGAGCGGCGGGCCAGGGCCTAGGGACCCCGAGGGCGGCCGCTCAGCGCGGCACGCCCAGAGCTGAGCTCGCGGCCCAACGGCGAGCCTGCTTGGGCCGCTGTGGGATTCTCTCC
Organism: Acomys russatus; assembly: GCF_903995435.1. Lineage (NCBI taxonomy): Eukaryota > Metazoa > Chordata > Mammalia > Rodentia > Muridae > Acomys > Acomys russatus. Next base: position 18,034,965 of record NC_067141.1, read on the forward strand.
GGGTAGGACAGGGAAACGCAGCGCGGCGGCCCGGGTGTGCAATGGGCCTGTCCCCGGAGACCCGCATGTGGCACCTCCTGCGGGAAGCCGTGCCTGGTGACCGGCCTGCAGGCCCAGCTGGGGTCTGGGGCTTTTCCTGAATCGCCAGCTGGCCTAGGGTGGGTCTGCAGCGGCCGAGTGCACGTGCGAGGTCTCGCCTTTGGACAAGACGCCCCAGGGTCAGCCCCGGGTATGCGTAGGGGGAAAAAAAAAAAACCCAACCACCTCGAAGAAGGCGTGCACGTGGCTCCTTGTGATGCTGCCCAGCCTCGGGCTGCAGAGAAACTAGGGGTTCTAGGGTCGATTGCCTGGGGTCCCCCAACCTTTTCTGCCAGTAGCCCTGGGACAAGATTCGTCACTCGTCACCAGCTTCTTCCTGCGTGAGTGGGCTGGTGTCCCCAGGGCTGTGGTGGTTCCGTCTAAAGTGCTGCCGTGGTTGGCGTACCGGAAGCTCTCTCCACTAATGTGGGGCCTTGGCATCTTCACAGAGCGGAGTGGGCAGGTGGGAGAGTGGTGATTGGCTGACATCTGCGTGGAAGAGAATTTAAATATAAAATAGCTCCTTCGGAGGCTGGCGGTGTAACTAGTGCTCAGTACACACGAAGCCCTTAGTTCAAGCTTTAATGCCCCAAACAAAAACAAAACAAAACAAAACTTCCCAGTTCTTTTGCGGTTCAGGTTTACTTGGTACTGTTCACACCCCCCTCCTCTACCCCCCAAGGAAAAGGAAAAGGGAGAATGCCATTTATTTACTGGTAGAAGCTGGGTTCTGACTGATCCAGCCAGGTATCTACTGTCTTCGGGCAGAGGCGTTGTGGAGGACACCGGGGATGGCCTCAGGGGATGAGGAGGGCTTGTGTGGACTTGTCCTGCAGAGTTTCAACTGAAATCACCTGAGAGGATTCTTTGTGTGTGTGTGTGTTTCACGTGCTTGGCTTGCTTTTCTGTTTCATGTTTTCAGTAGGCCTCAGTGGGTAAAAGTTAACATGCCATTTGTTCTGCAAGTTCAAGGTCAGCTTGGTCTTCATAGTTTCAGGCTAGCCAGAGGTATATAGGGAGACTCTATTCCAACAAACAAAGCAGGAAACAAACATTCATTCTTCCCCCAGGGGCAGGGGAGCCCAAAACAAGAACAGCAATAAAACCCAGACCCATTTGCATGTATTCTTGTCACTGGTGTATGCCTGAGATGACTCAGGAGACAGTGTTCCCTTCTCTGGTGAGTGACTGGTCTGAATGGGCACCGTGGGCAGTGTTGTGTGACACTTAGGGAGGGAGTTGTTTTGTGTGGTGGATACGGAAGCCATTAAGAATACTAAATAGCACTTGTGGGTTTAGTCATTTCCATGACAATGCTTTTCAGTCTAGCTGAAATCTACTTAAAAAAATAATTTTATGTGTACTTTTGTTTTGCCTGCCTGTGTCTGTGCACCATGTGCTTGCAATTCCCTCAGAGGCCAGAGGAGGGCATTAGCTCCCCTGGCACTAGAGTTACAGTTGTTGTGAGCCCCTGTGTAGGTGCTAGGAATGGAACCCAGGTCTTCTGGAAGAGCAGTTAGTGCTGTTAATCATCAAGACATCTCTCCAGGCCAGAAATTTACTTTTTATATTAAGGTCATCTAATCTGATGTCTATGTAAGTTAGTGAAAGCTCAGCTCCGGCTTATGTAGTCGGGGTGGGAGATGGGTACTGGTACCAGAGTTTTGGCCCATTCATAAACCACTTGAGTCCAGAATATGACAGTTCTTAGTAAGTGGTACTATAATTTGCAGATGAATGATGGGAGTAGTGGAACTCTATAATAGAACACAAATGGTTTTGCGCTCTTAATTGTTTTATTGATGGAGAACTGAGGGCATTTTTATTTATTTATTTATTTATTTTGGTTTTTCAAGACAAGGTTTCTCTGTGTAGCCTTGGCTGTCCTGGACCTGCTTTGTAGACCAGGCTGGCCTCGAACTCACAGCGATCCACCTGCCTCTGCCTCCCGAGTGCTGGGATTATAGAACTGAGGGTTATTATGTCTGCTAAAATATTCAGATATTTTGGGATGTGATGCAGCTCAGCCAGCAGTGGGGTGCATGAGCAAGGCTCTAGGTTTGAACACCAGTGCAGGGTGTAAGGGAGTCATGTTAGTGAGATTTTTCAACTTGATCTTTCTATAAGTGCCCGCCAACACTGCATTGGGCTTACTGGCCCCACTGTCATAAGGGAGAGATTGGTTACATACAACACACAAGAGGGTGACCACATCTCTGCATTATATCTGCTTATAATTGGCATCCCATGCTTAAATACAAAATAAGAGCTAGTTATGTAAGTATAAGGCAATCTTGGGCAATAGAAATAAATAGCTATTCACGTTAAACTTATGCAGTGATGTTACCAAAACACATTTTTGTTTGATCTTTCTGACATTCCAGGATGTTGAAAGAATTCAAAGCCATGTTGATGCCAATGGAACAAAAGTCGTCTCTGTGTTCATGCTTTCTTCTTCACCCTCCTCTTTTTGATGCCAGGACTCCTATAATGGGGGCTGTCCTGGAACTCGGGAGGAAGCCGGGGATGACTTTGAGCCCTGATCCTTCAGCCTCCACTCTTTGAGTGCTGTGGTTGGTAGGCAGACATCATTGCATACAGATTTGCTCCTTTGTTTTTCACACTTGTGCTCATACTGGTAACAAAGCCTAGTCACTTCTCTTAAACTGTTTGTTGTTGTTTTTTTTAAACTTTGCTGGGATTGAGCCCAGGGCCTCAAACATCCCAGATTCTGCCACTGAGCTACATCTTTATCCACCTATTCTAGTTTTTAAAAGCAATCCAATATTGTCAGCATTTACTTAAGTCAATAAAAATTCTTTGCAAATTTGATTTTTAACATATTAAATATTTTTTAAATTTTAAATTTTTTGTTTTGTTTTGTTTTTTGAGACAGGGTTTCTCTGTATAACAGCCCTAGCTGCCTATTCTGGACTCACTTTTGTAGACCAGGCTGGCCTTGAACTTACAGCGATCTATCTGCCTCTGCCTCCCAAGTACTAGGATTAAAGGTGTATGCCACCATGCCCGGCTGAAATTTTAAATCTTTTAAAAGTACTTTGTTTTAGTCATTTAGAAGCTATTAGATAATTGTTCGTTTTTTTCTTTTTGGTTATTTTCTGTAGTAGTAGGAAGATACCTGCCTTCCTAATCTTTGTATTTTTAATTCTTAGAATAAATACCTCAAAACTGTAGTATTGTTCATGTGCAGCAGTACTGCACTACGGCTGTCTTGGAAACAGGCTCTTCAAGTCCCAGAGCTTCTCTAACCACGCTGACCTGTCAGTATGGCTCTCCTTCTTCTTGGACTTCATGTATATGTATTTGCATAGTTCTTTCCCTGTCTTTGGCCCTCCTTCCCTCCTGTGGTGGTTAATAGTGATTTTCACTTTGGCAGGAGCTACAGTCACCAGGAGACCTGTCCATGGGCATTTCTGAGATGGGTCTCGATATGATTAACTAAGATGGGAAGACCCACCCTGAATGTCCAGGGCACCCTTCACCTGCCTCTGCTTCCCAAGTGCTGGGATTAAAGGTGTGCGCTACCATGTCTGCTAAGTGGTTTTGTGGTTTGTTTTTGTTTTCTCTTTTCAGAATAAGCCCTTTAAGTTGCTTTGTCAGGTGTTTGCCACTGCCACACACCTGGACCACTTGCAGGTGTGCCTCCCCATTTCCTTGTGAGGATTTTATCTGTGCTGTGATTGCTCCCACTGCCCATCAAGAGCACCTTAGTTCTGTGAAGCCAAGTCAGAATTTACCTCAAGGGGGCCCTGCTACAACTTTCCTCTCTGTTTGAGAGGAATGAATGAATGAATGAAGTGATGCCAGTTTCACAGCCTTCGAGATCGTATCTTTTCAAGCAGTTTACCTCAGGTCATTCTGTAGCAGATGCTCACGACAATGCTTGTTGTCAGTTTCTGTCACATTCTCTAAACAAATGAATGAAACTGTATTTGTTTGTAGGCTGTCATGCTCAGGGAAGAGTGCAGGTGTGTGCAGTAGTTCAGTGCTTCCAGTTCTAGACATGTTCTCACGATAAACAACAGCTACTTGATTTGATCATGTCAGAATGAAAATTGCATAGTAGTACTAAACAAGTCTTTCCTCCTGTGCTACCGCTACCCTCATCACTGTAAACTGTCTTGGGTTTTATGGTAGTCTTTAATCTAGCGTCTTTGCCTTGGCTGTTTTCCAGACTTGTCTATGTGGTTGTGTGCATCTCTAGAGAAATTTTTGTTGTTGTTGTTGTTTGTTTGTTTTTTGTTTTGGAGGGCAGGGTTTCGTCCTGGAACTCATAGAGATCTGCCTACATTTGCCTTCCAAGTACTGGGCTTAAGGCATGTGTCACCACTGCCCAGCACTCTCCGCACCCCTCCTGCTCCAGCCTTAATAGTTGACTTGTGTTTCATTATTGGAGCATTTGGGTGTATTACATGTCAGACTACCCAGGTGTTCCTCGATAAAGTCTTGTTGACTTGCTTTTCTGCTTGCCACAGTTAGTCCTTGGGAACCTCTCTTTGATGCTTTCCCTGGTTGGGAGGTGTGGCCACAACCTGCACATGCTTAAAAGGGCGGATTTCCGTGTTCTATAGTCTAGAACTCAGTTCATGGGCTCCAGACAGCTGTAAGGAGGACTGAAAAGACAGGTCTAGCTGAATGTCTAAGGGAGAGCTAACATTGCTTGATACAGCAGTTGCTATCAGCTTAGGCTCAAGTGCTCACTTCAAAGATCTGCCTGATACAAGTGTCTGGTGCAAATTGTAACTCATTTATGGAATGTACAATGTCCTTTTTTACCTAGGTAGAGCCTCCTATTTGCCTTTTGCATCCTCTTAGATGGCTTTCTCATCACCTTTTCTAACTAGTTAGTCCTTGTCTTCTGTGTCCCCCTCATGTCCCCCCCTCACATTTTTGAGGTGGCCTGACTGGCCCACGATGGCCTTGAACTTACTGTGTATTCAATCTGGCTTTGAACTCCTGCTCATTCTTGTGCCTCAGACTCTGGAAGCTTCACACTGGGCTTCCATTTCCGTTTCAGTATATGACCTCACTTTATACTTGAGCAAAACCAGGACTTTAGGTACCTTCTTTCTAAGCCCTCCGCAGCCCTGCTTCTTACATCACTTAAATTGTTCTTAATTCCTTGGCTTTGGACTGGAAGACACTGTTCTTGTTGCTTTGGCTCCTTTCCTAACTCCTTGGAAACCTTGCACTTACAGCTGCCTCAGATTTTCAGCTCTCCGTCTGCACTGGCATTGTCCCTGCACCATACAAGCATCTAGGGATTGCTCCTTGCACCAAAGTCAAGCTGGGCCCCATGCTGTTGGATTCCTCTGTTCACTCCAGATCCCTTGATGTGGATTTCTGCAGTGGCCAGAGACAACTGAGCACCAGTCTCCTTTGTCCCCTCTGTGGTATGGTTGACTCTGTATTTCTTGATTTCCAGGTCTGTAGAGAACCGAGGTTCTCTATGTGCCTGAGCCCTGGCACTAATACTCCAGTAGACTTCCTTTCCTTCCAGTACGACAGTGGCCATCAGTGTCTAAGCTAGAACTTGTAGTCAACTTCAGATTGTGGTCTGTCACCTTTTCCTGCTGCTTCTGCTATAATCTTTCTCATACTCTTGTGTGTGTTATGAGAGCTTTTGTTATGAGTAGGATCCCACTTCTCATCTGTTTTTTAAAAGATTTATTTTAATTTATGTGACTCCACTGTCAGTTCCTATGGAGATGCTCAGAGGGCCCACTGGCAGCATAACTGTAAAGGGCGTCTATGAACCGTGATCGCAGCCCTGCTTTCTTTTTGTTTGCCTTTACTGTGAAGACTTTTTTGCTCTCCTGTGGTCACAGTTGTATTCCTTTGTCACAAAGATATGTGAGATTAATAGTAATAATGTGTCTACAACCATTTCTCAGCAGTAGCTTGCTTCTAAGAAATTCAGTCTCCACTTTCATCATGGGTCTGAAAATATAATTGACATATTTGTTAGTTGAGATGAATGGGCATTTAGAACCATTTATTGGAGCTTAATCTTGATTTAAGAAATCCTATTAACTTGAATATTCATCCAAAAGAGTCTGAAGACTGGCATTGATCCTGCCCGGTACAACTGAATTCTTAGCTTCCTAGATAGGAGAATTTGATCTATGTCAATATTTGCTTCCAGGATTACTATAATACAAATGTGTTTGTTGATTTACAGGTCACTCCTTGTGGTCCATTTCTGGGCACCATGGGCTCCACAGTGTGTACAGATGAATGATGTCATGGCAGAGTTAGCTAAAGAACACCCTCATGTTTCATTTGTGAAGGTACTATAAATTTTCAGTCTTATATCTTCTATTAATTTCTGACTAGATTTTATAATGTAAAGGAAGAAACTGTGAAATTCCAGATACTTGAATTTTGTGTTGAATTGTTACATTTGTAGCAAGTTATTTTGACAGATCTTTTAATGTTGCATTTCTGACATATAAAAATCACAACAAAACATGCAAAGGACAGAGATGTTTGACAGCAGAAGCCGACCAGAGAATTCACTGGATAATTTTGGCAAGATAGTAACTAATTAAGACTTCATTGAAAAGGTAGCCATGTTGGAGAAAATGATTCTAGAAACTCTATGTATTAAACAGGTTGCTGAGGTTGGTTGATATTGCTGCCCCTCCCTATAACCAGCACCCCGCACCCTTCCTATAGTTTCTGTTGCCTTTTGAGAGATTGAGCTCTAAGAGGAAGTTGATGGCTGTGCGTGGAGATTAGCAGATTTGCTTTTACACATGTAGTCTTAGTACTCAGGAAGTAATACTGGTTTAGACTTAAAAACCAGTGAAATACATATTGAGAATAATGAATTACTGGGAAAGGAGGGATCTTCTATATTCACAAGTCTTAATTCTTAGAGTGTATTTATTTACTTTGAGACTGGGTCTCACAGCACAGGCTGCCCTCAAGATCTCAGTTTTCTTGGCTCCCTCCTGCTGGGATCAGTGGCTTGTGCCTCTGAGCTTCAATGCTGAATCCTTAGGATTTAAAGCCAAAACCAAAACCTTATTTATAAAACCACAAATTGTGAGTTCAAAATACATGTTGACAAACACACCCGTATATGAGGTAAGAAACCATATGAAGTTGCTGGGTGTCTATAGGTCAGATTTCTGACGTCTAATTTTTTAATTCCTTTTCTTTCTTTCTTTCTTTCTTTTCTTTTCTTTCTTTCTTTTTTTTTTGTTTTTTGTTTTTTTGAGACAGGATTTTTCTGTGTAGCCTTGGCTGTACTGGACTGACATTGTAGACCAGGCTGGCCTCGAACTCACAGGGATCCACCTGCCTCTGCCTCCCGAGTGCTAGGATTAAGGGCGTGTGCCATCACCGCCCCTTTAATTCCTTTTTGAGGTAGGTGATTCCATTTTTTGACAGCATTTGTATAGATAGCATTTTTTTTGTGTGTGTGCTTTGAGTAGGTGTTGTATTCTGATGGCTCAGAATGCCAAGCAGGATAGCAAAGTGGACATTGAGAAGGCTTACTCCATGTTTTCCCTACCAACCCTTTGTCCTTCCCCATAAGTAACCATTTGTATTAAATTTGTATGAATTCTCTCAGTGTTTCCTTATGCAGATAGAGCAAATATGAATATAATAGCTAGCTTTTTAAAATTTAAGGACTTATTTAAAATTCAGATGAAATGCATAATGTAACCTTAGAAGGTAACCCTAAAATGTCCACTATAAATAATAGACGGGGACATTAAAACTGCATGTCTGGTCAGTGATAAAAGATAATGACTACAAGTGAAATGAATGATTAAACGCTTCAATCATAGAATTAGTCGGGATGATGGTAATTGGCCCATGTCTGCTTTCATACGTATAATGTTACTGGTTTAGGTAACACGCTGTTCTCAGCTGCCATCTGAATGATTTATTTAAAGCGACTATAGAATTGCTTCTCACATTGGTACCAGACTTGGCAGTGAGATTTTAAGTTGTTCAAGTGCTTAAGTGTCGCAGTGAGCCAAGAGTTGGAGGTGTGTGGTGCTGCTGGATTTTCAGGGGTATCTGAACCTGACTGCATCTGCTGTTTCAGGGGATGACAGCATTGTTTATGTTAATTTAAGACTTGAGGAAATTGCTGAAGTAAGGCTAATATTCTCCCCCATCAGTGTCTTTTTGATCTTTTCTTTTTGACTTGGGAGTCTCGCTGTGTTGCCCAGGCTGGTCTCAAACTCTTGGACTCAAGCCAGCCTTCTGCATCAGCCTCCTGTAGCATGTCCTACTACACCTCCTTTACTTTTATTTGCTTTTTAAAAAAGATGTATTCGTTTGCTTTTTTTTTTTTTTAATGGTTTCTAGGATTTAGGTATGTGCTACCACCGTCTGGCATTTTTGCCCTGTGAAACAAAGTGATTGTTCCATTCTTCGGTGATAGACTCACAATGTCATTTAAATAAGCGATCTTAAAAAAAAAAAAAATCTATGTTTTTGGTTGGCATGCAAAGTAAATTATTTCTCTTTCTCATGCAAAGTAAATTACATCTCTTCTTCCTCCTCCTCCTTTTCCTCCTCTTCTTCCTCTTCCTCCTTATTCTTATTATTTTGATGCAGAGCCTTACGTATCCTAGGCTGGCTTGGAGTTTACTATGTAGTCGTGGATGACTTTGAGATTTTGATCCTCTGCCTTCATCTCATGAGTGATGAGATTGTAGTGGGCGCTATCATGCCCTGCTTATATGGTGCTGGGGATCAAACCAGGGCTTCCTGCATGCTAGGCCAGCACGCTACCAACTGAGCTACATCCTCAGCCTAGCAGGTAGTCTTGAATAGGCTGTTTTAAATAGGTTGTAACTACCAAGAACTTAATTTTTTAATTAATAAGATACCAGCTTAGACAAACAAGTTACACATTTCTGGTAAGAGTTGTGAAGCTTGTTCCCTTCAGGACGGAAAGCTGAGAGGCAAGGCTTTCACGTTCTCGGCTGAGGTCCTTGCTCCCTGACTTGTGATGGCACTGTAAGCTGCACTGGTGATACACTCTCTGATGAGCAAGCTCCTTCTCTGCCTTAACTGCTGCCATATCCAGTGTGTCCTGAAACTTGGGTCCTTCTATAGGCTCTCACATCTCTAAGAACTTTGAGGAAACACTTCTCTTTTTTTTAAAGATTTAATTATTATGTATACAGTGCTCTGCCTGCATGTACACTTGCAAGCCAGAAGAAGGTATTAGATCATATTATATATGGTAGTGAGCCACCACATGGTTGCTGGAAATTGAACTCAAGACCTCTGGAAGAGCAGCCAGTACTCTAAACCTCTGAGCCCTGAGGAAACACTTCTATTGCTTAATGCCTGACAAAAAGATTCAAACTTACTCAGAATACAGTGAAATAACTAATTACAATATTAGGCACCCTTTCTTTTCAAAATACACAGTCAGATCTCTACCTAAAATGGAAATCCGCTTTATTGATCTGTGGATGTGGATGGGTGGGTGGAAGGATGAATTCCTGATCTTCTGCATCAGCCTTCTGGGTGCTGAATAGGCTTGGGATGCCGTGTGAACACATGCTTGTCCATTTGGTAGAATCTTCCAGAATATGATGCTTGGAAGGGAAAGAAAGTAGGAAGGAGAAAGAAGGTTCAAGGCTTTGCCTGTGATGAAAAGGTTGGGAAAAAATCATGCCCAGTTTGTAGGAAATCTTTCCTCCCCTTCTGCATTTCTCATTTGCCATGTGCCATAGTTTCTTTCCTATTGCTGTGATAAAATACTCTGACAAAAGCAACTTACGGGGGAAAGGTTTATTAGCTTGTAATTCCAGGGCCATCATAGTAGGGACTGTTGGCTGGAGAAGCTTGAAGCAGTTGCTCACATTACATTCATATGCAAAATAGAACAGGAATGATGCATGCTAATGTTTGCCTCACTGATCCACTTACACAGCCCAGGATCCCTGGCCTAGGGCTTGATGCCACCCACATTGTGCAGGTCTTTCCATCTGAATGTAATCAAGGTAATATAGGATAGACCCCTCTCAGTCAAGCCCAGAGGCTGATCTCACAGTGGTTCAAACTTTTGTCAAGTTGAGAGTTAACACTAGCCATTACTAACAGTGTAAACTCCCTCAAAGATTAGAGTCAGCTGTTTAGGGAGAGTGTTATGATGTTGCTCTCCTCAGTATTATCTCATTGTATTTTATTGCAGCTGTTCTCACCTTGTGGGTAGAAACCCCTTTGGGAGTTGAACAACCCTTTCACAGGGGTCGCCTAAGATCATCAGAAAACAGACATTTATATTATGACTCATAACACTAGCAAAATTACAATTATGAAGTAGCAGTGAAAGTAATTTTATGGTTGGGGTCACTACAACATGAGGAACTGTGTTAAAGTGTCACAGTGTTAGGAAGATTGGGAACCACTGACAGTGGCTGCTGCTGCACTTACAAAGTTACATTGCTGTGCTCTGCACCCCTGTGCCATCCCTTGTAGTGTGGGGACTGTACTCAGGACCTCATATTTATGTTAGGCTCTACTACTAAGTTACATTGAGGCCTATTGTAGGACCTTCATGACTTGAGAGATGGCTCAGCTGTTAAGAGCACTGGATACTCTTGCCAGCCAAGACTACATAGGGAACTCCTAACTCATACTCCCCAAAAGAATGAGGACTCTTCCCCCCCCCCCCCCCAGTATTCTCACCTCTCATCCCTTCTCACAGGCACATCTTGGGAAGGTTCTGAAGAGCTGCTCAGGGTAGGGCACAAGTGGCTCCCACAGGAGGCATTGTGAAGATGCAGGGTGGGCAAATGCAGTCCCTAAAGTGCAGTCTTTCTTCTGACTGTAGTGGTGGAAAGCCTCATGTGGCATAATGACATAAGCACTGATTTTACACTTCCAAGCTGCATCTCTGTATCCGAACATAAGTGTGGGACATGGAGCTACAGATAAGTAAGGGGCTTTGATAAAGGAATCTGCTCACCTCACTCAGAGGCTCTTCAAACTGGAGAAGCAGGGGTGGTGCTGTGTAGTCTGCCAGATGCCTGTTTCCAAGGTGCTGATAGTGGAAAGCTTGAGCTCCTGGGGCAGGAGCACAAAGACTCATAACTTAGGGTCCTTGTATGGATGGGGGAGGGAAGTGCCCCAGCCTAAGTGGAGAGCGTGAACACAGCTTTCCTTTGTTGTTTTTGTTTGTGAGGCCTTACCCTGTTGGGTGGTACTCTCAGGGTTTGAGGAGAAACAGTTTGCCTCTTGCTGGGCAGAACACGCTTATAGGCATGTCCACAAATGATGGTTTATTGGCTATCAGGTTTATTCATCTAGTTTATACAAGGGCTCACGGTATGGAGCTGCCTGTTTATGAATGCTAGCTTTGAACTCTTGTATATGCAGGTCATTTAAAAACATTTCCTATTTTCATTACTAAGGCCATTATACTGTCCTGGAGCCATAGCTTCAAATAATGCTGAGTGCTGCAGAGCTTCTTCTCTGTGGTGTTAGAGGTCATACCAGCATGCTAGACAGTCCTGGCAGCGTCTGCTCCAGCTCTACCTACACAGGTGTTAGGACACCGGACAGTTCTGATGCGTTGGAGAACTATTGTGGCTGTAGTGGCAATCCTGTCCCCTTTTCTGTGTGTGTGTCTGTCCCCATTGCCTCTGAGGCAGAGCTATTCTTCTGGAGGTTGGTTTTGAGGGGGAAGCCACTTTCGGTGCTCCATAGGCAGGAGTGGCAGCAGAGATCTGGATAGCACAGGGGACCTGTGGTAGGAGTTCTGGTCGGAGGACATGTGTCCTCTTAAGTATTGCTCAGGTGCCCCGGAGGTAGGGTCTCTTTGTGAGCAGTGTTCAGAAAAGAGTGAACTGCTGAATGACACGTGGACACCATTGGTCTGAGTACGGAACTGTGCCTAAGAAAGAAAAAACAGCACACACTTTTTTTATTATTAATTTTTAAAAACATATACATCTATATTATTACACCTACACAGCGTACAGCAAAAGAGCCACAGGACATTCAGGAATTACATTCATGTTACATTCATAGCATTTTGGCTGTTTGTATTTGGCAACCTTGAGTAAAGCATTTTCCTGTCTCAGTGAGTCTAAAATTCTGAATGTAACTCAATACCTATCATATCTCATCTCTATCAACTTAAAGCATCTGTCTAGACCTAAAGACATCTCAGTCCCCAAACAACTAGGCTCAACTGTGACTCTCGACTATTTGGTCTTCACCCCATCAGAAACTTGAGGAGTAAAATTAATTACTTGAGTAAACAGGAAGTGCAGGTTAGCAGCTTCCTAATTTAATAATAAGAGAGAGAGAAAAATGACAGGCAGTTTGCTGTCTGAACAGTCACACATAGCTCTCTAAAACGTTGGAGCATCATCTTCAGTCTTCTGGCCCAGTATATCTGACAGACATTTGTGAGGCAGGAAACATTGAAGACTTGCTTATCCTGTCTTGGCAGTGTTTGGCCATCCAATGCTTCCAAGCTTGCCCTTTTTTATGAAGCATTCTGTCTGCAGCACACACATTTCTAAAACAGTAGTCAGTTCTAAATGTTTGTGTCAGACTGTTCTCTTTTTGCTCTTGTATCTTTTTGCCTATTTTATGAGAGGACTGCTGTTATTAGTTGAAGATTTAAAGCGTTATCATTTAAATACAGTTGAAAAATGAAAGCAATTAAAAATCTTCTTAAAGAAGGCACTACAAGCTTGTGAGAAGTGAGCTAGTGAGGCAGCATGAGACAGTGCAGGTAGGACAGTGCCTCTGCTGGCAAGGCATTATTCCAACACAACTAGCCTGAGTTGGTAAAGCAGAGGGAAAAAATCACATTTCAAGCCCAGTGGAAATCTTTTCAGTCTTAGAGAAACTCAGTATAGATATTTTAAACACATTTAACAATATAATTTATCAATAAATTTTATTTCCTGTAGGTATAATGTGAATACAGGTTTTTATTGGTTTCAAAAAGTTTATATTAAATTGACAGTCCTATGAGAGAAAAATATAATATATCTTGGTTTTCCCTCAAAGTATATTTATAAAGATCTACGTAAATACCTTATAGTAATTGTGTTCTAATTATCTAGAAATTGTGTTTCTAAATCTGTTTGAAACCCATGTGCCAGATACCACATCATATCATGCTTGATGAGGGGCCTCAAGGAAACGATCAGACGAAATGCAGTCATCTTAGTCAAAATGAGTTTACATGTTTGAATAGTCCGGAGTGCAAGCAACCGACAGGCTGTTTGCATAGTGTCCAGCAGCCATGTAGGGGTTAAAAGTAAAATTTATCAGACATCAATAGTTTATTGAAGAAATACTCCTTTTTGCTTCATAATTTGCAGAAAGCTGCAGCTGTCAGTCATGATGTACTGCCTCCTGAAATTAGTCAATAGAGCAAACAGCAAGAATTGCTGTGGGCAGAAAATAAGCACTGTAATCATGACATAACTGGGGTCAGTGATTTATGGATTTCAATATAGTAGTAGCTGCATATGATTGAAAATTTACTAGGTCACTAGTGCACCAAAAATTTTATTCACAGCCTCCAGGCATCTTTTGAAATGTGCAACAAAATAAAAACCTCTGAACCTGTTTTGACACTGCAGACTCCGTGGATGACATGCCAGCCCAGTGAGTCTCATTTAAATGTAAATGTGTCATAAACTTTCGTCCTATAATCTTAAAATACCATGGACTTGAAGGGACAGTGCATGTGAAACTGATTTACATATCAAAGTAGAAAAAGGACCAGTAATAATGAAGCTTGGATTCTTTTATTTTAAAGCTGGAAGCCGAAGCTGTTCCTGAAGTATCTGAAAAATATGAAATTAGTTCTGTTCCCACCTTCCTGTTCTTCAAGGTAAGGATGAAAGAGGTCCCAGAGGTGGTCCGCCTGAGTGGCTCCTGGGACTGGGTGTTATGATTCTTTTATCCTCTCCTGACCTCCTTATTGCTCCTAGCCTTGTACCTCTTTCTGGTACTCTGTCAGTTTTTGCACTGATGAGGAGCATGCTGGTTGCTTGCCATGGGCAGTGGGCAGCCCACAGCCAGAACTGGAGCCTCCTGACCAGAATCCAGACTTCCCCTGCAGACTAGTGCTCCCAGGTTTGAAGTGGTTTATTGAGGGCATGGGCCTGGATGCAAAGAGACGTCTAGCTGGTTCTTCTTGATTAATGAGTCCTTGGGAAGCGAGTGCAAATCTCTGCTTCAGGCACCCAGGGGTATTACCACTTACCACAGCTCTCCAGAGCTTCATTTGTGTTCAGTAGGTCTATTCAAGCCAGCGCTTCTCCAGCATGTTCCAAAATGCAGGTCTCTAAGTGAGAAGCAGCTCAGGCAGCTGCTAATCTCAGACACTCTCCCTTCAGTAAAACAGGGGTACCTTGAAGAATTGGCTAGAGCTGTAGGTACTTCCTATAACCTTGGAGTCTAAAATATAGATGATGATGAAGGAATACCACTTTATTCTAAATGACATTTTAAACTTCAGAATTCTCAGAAAGTCGACCGGTTAGATGGTGCACATGCCCCAGAGTTGACCAAAAAGGTCCAGCGACACGTGTCTAGCGGATCCTTTCCTCCTAGTGCTAATGAGCATCTTAAAGAAGATCTCAACCTTCGCCTGAAAAAGCTGACCCACGCTGCCCCCTGCATGCTGTTCATGAAGGGAACACCTCAAGAACCACGCTGTGGTAAGGAGTTGATCCTCATGATTGGAACAGAATGTCCTTGCCTGTGGGTGTTTTTTGATGTGTATAGTATTAGGTGGGTTATATTTCCTGGTGTCCTCATACAAATCTTTGGAGGACATGGGAGCCGGAGAAGTGTCTTTGGAAATCACCAGGTTCAGGCTCTCTGTGTTTCATATTTGAACCCTCAGTTACAAAGGTAACTTGCACACCTGGTGGCAGAGCTGGGAAGGATTAGGTTCCAGCTACCTGCCTTATTGTCATCTCTGTTAATAGGTCTTTTACTGTGTAGGTTTTATTTATTTTTAAGATTTGTGTGTGTGTGTGTGTGTGTGTGTGTGTGTGTGTATGTGTGGTGTGTGTGTGTGTGTGTGTGTGTCTGTCTTTCTGTATGTCTGTCTTTTGTATGAGTATAGCATGTAAGTCCAACGAGGCAAGAAGAGGGTGTTGGATTCTCTTGGGCTGCAAATGAGCTTCCCAGCATGGTTACTGAGATTGAAACTTGGGTCCTCTGTTAGAACAACAAACACTCTTAACCTTTGGGTCGTCGTCCCTCCAGCCCTTTTAAGATAATTAACTGTCTGTCTTTGTGAATGTGTGTACTTGCCAAAAGAGGACATTGGGTATTCTTTTTCAGTTTCCACCTACTTCTTTGAGGCAGTCTCTGGTACCTGCTAGCCTCACAAGTCCCAGGCACATTCCTGTCTTCATCCTCCAGGAGCTGGAGTTAGATTCATGTTGTTACTTGTGGCTTGTCATGTGGTGCTGGGATACAACTCCAGGCCTGGTGGTTGTGCAGAAGCACTCTTAGCTCCTGAGCGTCTCTGGCCTGTGTAGTTTTGCTCTGAACACTTTTCTTTTTTGGCAGCCTCCTTCTCATCTTTTTGTTCAGATTTAGTAATTTAAAAGCTTGAGGGCTTCCATTAGGACCTGGGTCTGCCCTGTGTCTTCTTGCTTTGCCTCTTGTGCTCTCATGATGGCATTTTTCACCCACTGCTGTCACTTCTAGTTGGTAGCTGTTAGTAGATTAAAGATCACTGAGTCTTGGCTTATAGTCATATGTACTTTCTGTACATGAGGGTGCTTGTAATTTTTAAATAAGTTTTGTAATTATTTGACCCCTCTGGTATTGAGCTTATGTTGTTTCCTTTTTACTGTGCCTGCTACAACATTATTATGCTGCATAATTTAGTTTTTAATGCCTTTTGATGATTCTGTTGAGACTCTAAGGCTGTTTGTTTCAACTGTACTGGAGGGGATTTATTAAGATAGGTGGCAGGAAAGTCGGATATGCAGTTCATAGGATTACTATGTGTCCAGTGTGACTGGAAAGAGCCAAGCTGCCATTCTGAGTGTGTTCTATTCTAAACTATTCCTTTGTGGTCAGGAAGCAGTCTACTTCTTCCAGTAAAGCATCGTGTTTAAGTTCTCTTAAAAGGATGAAGTAGTGATTCCTTTCTCTCTTAGTTCTGCCTGAAAGGTTTCCCAGGCAGTGTCTTTTTGAGTCAGAATTGCAAAGCTTCCTGGGTCTGTCCTCGAGTTAAGCAATGACATGGAACAAGCCGTCTTCACGGTGTTTTCTTGTTACTTTATTTTTAATGGGCGTTGGAACTGTTGTTCTCTCTGGTGTTTCATGTTGTCTATTTAAGGACTTAACCTTCATTCCAGTCTGAAGGACAGTAGGAAGGCTTGTAAAATGTGAGCAAACCTGTTAAACATAGCAAACCGTTTACTGAGTACCCTCGTCTTTTTTGAAACCCAGCAGTAGCACTCTCTCAATCTTTTCTAATAACCTAGTGAAACTGGCAGGAGGCAAGATTGACTGGGAAAGTATTCCCAGGAAGCAGAGGTGGGGTGTGTGCCACGTGCAGTGTTTCAGTCCTGCCACTGTCTGCCCTGCTCAGGTACTGCCTTGGCTTTCAGCTGCACTGGGGGGGGGGGGGGGGGTGCTGGGATGTGGCTTGTCTCCGAAGGTGCAGGGGCTCTTGAATTTTTCAACCATTAGTGGCAAACGTAAAAATAGTCATTTTTAAAAATTAACTTTTAGGTAAGCAATGTTAGACTGTGATATCATCTTTGCCCCTCACCATCTGAAGCCCCTTCAGTTCCAGCTGGCTCTCTTCCTCTCTTGGTCAGTTTCCTGTTGCATGCATTTCACTCCTCTGTTAGAGCACCTCTTTTCTCCCTTCCTTTCCGTATTGTGATGTCCCTCCCTGTCCATGTACCCATGCACGCGCATACATATGTACGTGTACGCAGACACAAAGGCACACAACACAATTTAAAATCTAGTTCTGCATACAAGGGGAAAATGTATTATTTGTCTTTCTCAATTTGGCTTATCTAGAGATAGTCCTTTTATTTCACTAAACTGAATTTATGATTTCTTAAAAAAATTTTTTTTTATGTTGTGACATTCAGACTATAAATAGAATAAAAAGAAAATTTAAACATTTTAGAGCAATCTGAAAACAAGATTTTATAGGCATTTAGATAATGAAAGGAAAAAGATAAGGAGATTGTTAGGTGCATAAATGTTTAACTGCCGTTTCTTCTGTTTGGATGCCATCTTCCTAACTTTTCTAACAGTTGTAAGTAGCCGCGTCTTTCTTGATACTTTGGTTTTTTGTTATGTGCCTTCCTTCCTAGCACATAGAGCACACCGATTATTGGAGAGTATGTAATAAAGTGTCCATGCTGGGTCAGCTGGAAAGCCTTCTCATGGGGACTACCTGGCCACCTCCTTCTCTGGTTTTTGTGCACAGCGGTATGCACTCTCTTCACCTTTCATCTCCTATTTTTGGGAAACATAAGTGGCTTTACTTGTGTTCTTGCTTTCTGAGCCTGCCTAGTGTGGATTTTGTGCTCCACATTGACAGTGCAGTAAAGAGTAGGCTTGCCCCTTCATGAAAACACACCTCACCTCTGTGGACTTCAGAACTTTTTGTCATGTAACAGAATGACTTGCTTGTGAGAGCACTCTGCCATCAACATTGCTTTGCTCCTGACTCAGCATATGTGATGGAGTGGAGTTATGCTTGTACTTGGATCCGTGACCCTCACCTTGCTTTGTGTTACCCAGAAAAACTTGGATAACACTTACACTTCATTACACTTCCCAAACCTGCCTGTCCTAGAACCAGGACAAGCCACAGCCCCCTTCTGCTTTACCTCTAGGCTCCGTCTGCAGAGCTCATGCAGACTTCTAAGTTGTGTTGAGAGGGCCTCAGCCCACAGACTTGAGTTGCCTCTCTTCTGGCGTCTCATGACGATAGGAAGAGAACTCATTTACCTTTGAGGACGTCTTGTAAAGCACTGAGGTCCTTTAGGAGGGAAATGCGGTTCCTGGGGGACTCTATAGCTATTGCAGCTAAAGCTGGGAGCTGTGGGAGCTTCAGCAGTGAGAGTCAGATGCAAAGCACAAGTGCGAAAATACTCTTAAGGGTCTGTTTTAGGTAGTTAGTAAATGTGGCAGTTAGGCTTATTACTCATGTCACAAGTGGAAATGACTGCAGATAGGAATGGTGATTTTGTGGTAAATGAGATTTTTTTTTTTTAAACTTTTAAGTGCTTCTATTGCATGCATGCATTTTCCTTCAGGAGTGTATAAATATTTTGTTATTAGAATAAAGCCTTATTACTACTTTATCCTTAAGCATAACATTTCCAGCCTGCCACTTTAACCCTTAAAAATGAAACCCTACCAATCAATCTTTCTAGTCTGCATGTAATTGCCTAAAGCCAAAATAAAGCCTTTTCTCAGCCAGTTACAGTAGAAACGAGCTAATATATTGGGAACAGAATCACCATCAGCAGTCAGCCGTTAGCTGTTTACTAATGAACTCCCAGATGAGTGAAAACATTGAGAAGCCGTGTTTGACTTCAGGCTCTGCATGAACGCCACACTGCAGCTGTAGGAGAAGCAGCTTATGTGCTGCGCGCTCACCCCGCTGGTGCTTCACCTCAGCAGCTGCAGATCTGGGAAGTGCGTGGGGCCCAGCCCTAGACCCATGGTTTTAATAGGAAATGTGCTTTTGGGTGATGTCAGGTAAAACCATTGCAGTTAATCTTATGCTGGATTTCATGATTTTTTTTCTTTTTTTGAAAATAATTGCTTACGTGTGGAAATCCTAAAGGGATTTGTAGTGGGTAGTGTAGGTTATATTCCAGAGAATTAAGAGTATGTCTCAATGAGTGGTGAAGCAAGAAAGAAGAAAGTGGTTCAGACTTGGAGATATTACTTGGTAAGAATTAGCATCTGGGAAGAAAAGTGACCTCTTTTCAGCCTGGATTTATAGAGTCATAAGACTGATGTTCACACCTTTTCTTCATTGTGAACACTAAGAAGATTGATTGCTTCACCAAAGTCAAACTCACAGGACAATAATTTGTCACTATAGTGTAGCTAAAAATAAATAAATAAATCATCATACTTCACACTTTAGGGAAGGTAAATAGTTTTAGGAAAGAATCTATTAAGTTATAACATAAGCTGAGAGGGAATGGCATCAGTCTATAGACAGTTCGTGTGTAACAACAGAGATGGCTTTAACATTTGCTGTCCTGTGCTCACCTCAGACCCAAAGAGCACTTCTTACTCTGATTCCCACTCATCCTGCTCAGAGCTGAAGATGAGGAGCACCTGCAGAAGTGTGTGCACAGGTTCACTAATGGTAGTAAGGACCACACTTGGGTCTCACTGTGGTCAAGCAGTGGTTAAAATAGCTGTCCTAGGTGTCCTAGTCAGCCCTCTGTTGGAGAGGGAGCGGCCATGGAGGGCTTTGTCCTAAGTCAGGGTGGAGCCTGTGCCGGGCTTTCATGGCTCTGCTCCGTTTCAACAATGCTGTCTCCAGTCACAGGGCAGCTTGATATACACCACACTTCTCTGTAATTATGCTGATGCGTATGTTAAATTCTAGCTGTTTGAGGCTCTAGGTTAAGTAAGATCTTAGCATTTATTTTTCTCCTCTTTTATCAATCATTGTGCAGGCGAGGGGGGCATTTCTGTCCCCTGGACACTGTGGTTGTGAGAGATGCTGAATTCTCTATTTCCTTGTTCTGTTGCAGGTTTCAGCAAGCAGATGGTGGAAATCCTTCACAAACACAATATTCAGTTCAGCAGTTTTGATATCTTGTCAGATGAGGAAGTTCGGCAGGGGCTCAAGGCATACTCTAATTGGCCCACCTATCCTCAGCTCTATGTTTCTGGAGAGCTCGTAGGAGGACTTGACATAATTAAGGTTAGATTTCTTTGTAGACAATTTGTTTAGAGCACACTTTTCTAAAGTGTTGTAATAAATTGAAAGCACGTATTTCTTATTGCACCTCAAAATTTACTAATGAGAACTCAGTATTTCTGGTAGGTATTTGTCAGTATTCCACATTGGGGGTGGCCAGGGTGGTTTATATTGTAATAATGTGCTTCTTTCAGGAGCTGGAAGCATCCAAAGAGCTAGATACAATTTGTCCCAAAGCTCCCAAGTTAGAAGAAAGGTAAGTGCTGGAGAGCTGGCAGCGTATGCTCTGCATATCTGAACGGTTTGTAAGTCCTGTTACTGCATTGTTCTTTCTGAGTAGACACCGAGCATTCAGTGTTTGCCTGCTGGGGGTCAGGCTTGGTGTTCCTCACCACCTAATCTTGCAAACTCGGGATGTTCTCATTTGGACTGTAGATGTTATAGCTTGGCTTAGCCACTATGAAGAGTATACTTGCTACTGCAGAAATGTCACTTTCATTGGGTCCAAGGCCTTATTTGGTTCCTGTTCTTTTGTGTGAGCATAGCACCCCTGTGTTTTTGAGTGCAGCTGAACTGTCATGTGTAATTCCTAAGTGCGATAAGAGTTTAGTGGGAAAAGCTAAGGTTCTGCGTGGCTTCTCTAAGTCAAAAAATTCAGGCAAACTCTGGAGCTGTGAAACCATTTTTCTGTTTATGAGGGATCATAGCCTGCTTCAGAAGTTTTGTAGAAATGGTGGCTTTTGGTATGGAGGGACTTGTGAAGAGGACTCTGTTGTAATAAATGCAAATTTATTAATTCACATTTTTATCTTAATAAAAATTGCAAAGAGTTTATCTTGAAGTTTGCCAGAGCCCATCAACTGTTAGTAGAGGCTTGAGTTTATAATTTTCTTGCTACTTCACATTTTGAGAATTTCTACAAATAGTTAATAAAAAACATTCATTTGTACTAAATTCAAGTACTCCTTAGGAACAGTGTTGTATGAATGTCATGCTGACCTAATGCCTCGTTAGTGTCTGTCCTCAGAAGATAGTGGTGTTTGTGGATACCACACGGGCCCCGTTGTGGTCTTCATTGTGGCCCTTGACCCTGAGGCTGTGCTGCTCCCAGGGTGGCTCTGCATTTCATCTCCCTGACTCGCTGGGCACTGTGCTTTCCTCTGTAGGCTGTTCTTGCTCCCGCCGCCTTGTCTTCGTCAGATCTTCTTTCCTAAAGTGCTGCTATAGCTCTCCTGAGCTGCAGGCATACATGGATATTGGCTAGAGCAGTACAGAAAGCAGTGGTTGGTATATTTTTGGATAGTAATTTAAAGGACTCCTATCTAGCAAAATGACATGTATTCTGACAGTAGGGTGACCTGTGGTGCATGGATCTAGGTGGTTAGATCGTCTGGTTAGGTTTGAGTCCTCTAAGTGTCATGGCCTGTGTGATCTCTGCACTTGACTAGTGTCAGTTTTATTCTACAAGAGAGACAATGATGTGACCCATTGTCTCTACACTGGTTTTTTTTCCCTTTGTGACTAAACTTTGTTCTAAATTTGGGTGATTAACAGTCCTCACAGCAAGTTAGATCCTGCTTTTTGACAGGTGGCATATAAAATATGAAGTATCAAGTTAAAATGAGAACTGTTGATTTTTAGCTGTTTGTGGTTGGGGGGGGGTGGCTAAGATTTTGCTTTCTTACCCTCATGGCCCTGCTCTGGTGTGAAGAGCATTATGTAGCATCATGATGGGAGAATGCTCAGTGATTCATTTTGGGAACTTTAGATGACTCAATACATAGGCCCCCCCCATCAAATAGTTCCTTACTGAATTGGTTATTATTATTTTTTTGGTACTACAAGTTGATGGGCTTAAATTGCAACTTGAAGGAACATTCGTTGCCTTAAAAAGCCATATTATGTTTTACAGTGGCTCAGGGAGAGAATGAAATAAAGGAAAGTGTCAGTGCTTCTGCTTGTTTAGTACCACTCAACGCTGTGAGCCGCCATCCTGCTATCCCTCAACTATGCCTGCTACTCATGAAGCAGAGCACAAGTGGTGTTTAATAATTGAGCTGAGCCATTTTATATCAATTTTCTCTCTTCAGGCTCAAAGTGCTGACCAATAAAGCTTCTGTGATGCTCTTTATGAAAGGAAACAAACAGGTAAAGAACTCAAAAATGGTTTTATTTGTAATTTCTTTTGATGTTAACATCTGCAGCAAGGGGACAGTTATGCCTTCTTTTTCTGGTTTGGCTAATGAAGCTGTAGTGGTATCAGGAAGTTATCCAGGCCTTAATTGGTACTTATGGAGATCAAACAAAGTAATCTCCATTTCGCTTAACTTTATCATCAGCATCTCAGCAGGGTGCATTTCTTTCTGCTGCCTAACTTTGTCAGCTGAAGTGGTCAACACTGCTAGCACTTAGCTGATTCTCTGAGTTGCTGTCCCAGCGCCCTTTGTTTGAGGGTGTGGACTGTGGGCAAATATACTTCCCTGGGTAGTCCTGAGGTTCCTGGCCTTAAGTCCACAGAGTAGGAAATAAACCCCATATAGTCTGTGCCCCTTGTGCTCTGTGGTACCTGGTTATGAGTGAGTAAAACTACCACAATTCTCAGTCATAATATGATGGTTCTTGTAGTTTATTGAAAGTACCTACTGAATTAGTTTGATAGGTCCCCTTTCACTCATTAATTGGTGAAAGCTGATCTTCTTCTGGATTGGGATTAGAGTGGTGGTTTTAAAAAGCTAGCCCTGTCATTTCTCTTACATTTTGCTGTTAACAGTTGAGTTTCACCTGTTCAGCCTGAGGCAGGCAGAGCTATGCAGTTTGCTTTCCTCTTAGGATGAGGAGACTAAAGCTCAGAAAGGTAAGGTGGTGGAGTGCTGAAGCTGCCCAGGCTCTGGACAAGCCACCTTGGGCAGGTGATGTCTTTTTGTGAACAGACCTAATGATGCCACAGGACTGTTTTAACATCAGGTTGCCATAAGGGTTGCCGTGATACCAACTCAGTGAAGCCCATTATTTAAAGCACCTAACGAGTTGGAAGTAATAAGGAAGACATTAATATAATTTTAGCACGTTGTTAACACTGTGTTAAGACATAGACTCTGATTGGGACAGTGTGCTTATAAACAATAAACACAATAAGTTATAGTAAAGATGAAGTGACACTCTCGCTCCATGATTGCTGAACACAGACTTTTATTCTCCACATTTCTTGTGGCTATCCAGGAAGAATTTGTGTGTCTGGAAAATGGTGTCCTGGGAGCTTTTAAGTTTTGTATTGTCAGGCTTCTTTCCCAAGATAGCTGGGGCTTGGGGAGTCTGTGGCCCTAAATAAAGCATAGGGTTCCAATCCCTTCACCTAGCTGACACCACAGTGCAGAGGTAAGTTTAAAGGAAGTGACTAATGGTCCGTGGGGTGTGAAAATGATCATCTGGCTTAACTTGTTCTATCACTTTGCATAGAGCAAGGAAAGAGTCAGGTGATTCTGTATAGGTGATCTGGGTTTGATTTAGGGGAACTTCTGACCGCAAGGGTTTTAAGCTGCTACACATCCCTCAACTTAAGAAGTTAAAGCCAGAGTCGGATGTAGGTTGTTTGGGATGATGTCAGCTTGCACCAGTACTTCAGAGGGGATGGAAGAAGCACAGGAGCTGGGCCAGCAGAGTGGCTGGGGTGCTGACTTGATCATTTGAAGTGGACACACTCACTGGGTCTGTGAGAAAAAAATGTACAATTTTTTTTTTGTTTTTAATAATTTAGGAAGCAAAATGTGGATTCAGCAAACAAATTCTGGAAATACTGAATAGTACTGGGTATGTAAATCTTGTGTTTAGTTCTGCCACTGGTACTTTACAGTTTTATTGTTTAAGCCTATTTACATAATATTTATTGACATACCATGTCCAGTTTTTATAGTGTTTTTTTTTGAATGCTTTAACTTAGACCAAAATGGAATTTTCTGGCCCTTGTTCTCATCATGCATAAAGAAATACAGGGAGACTATCATACACTTGAACTGTTATTTAGAAGTCTGTGTTTTCAGAGCTGGAAAGATGGCTTAGTGATTAAGTGTGTGCTGCTCTTTAAGAAGATGTGAGTTCAGTCATCAGCACCTACATCAGGCATCTCACAGCTGCCAGGACTCAGGTCCTGGGGGATGTGAGGCCCCTGGTGTCCTTTGTTTAGAATAGGATGGGTTGAGCTGTCTAAATCTCTGCTCCAGTGGTGGAGCTCCTGGGATGGAGCTGTCAGGTGGGGACTCTCTGGTTGGTTTTTGTGCCATCTATGTGGAGAAATTCTTTTGGGTTTTCAAATGTTTTGTTTATTTCTATTGTTTCATGTTCTGCTTCTTTCCAGATCACAGTATGTGTTCCTATTATCCTTTGAGTAAATAGCCTGTTCTCTGAAGTTGTAGAACTGGAGCAGGAAAGAGGCGGTTAAGCAGCACAGTCTGAATATGACCTTTTAAAAATCGCTCTTCTTTTTTAGCCGGGTGTGATAGCGCATGCCTTTAATCCCAATACTCAGGAGGCAGAGGCAGGTGGATCACTGTGAGTTCGAGGCCAGCCTGGTCTACAAAGCAAGTCTAGGATAGCCAAGGCTACACAGAGAAACCTTGCCTCGAAAAACCAAAAAAAAAAAAAAAAAAAAAGAAAAAGCTCTTTTTAAAGAAATATTGGGAACCAGCAAGATGACACAGAGGGTAAAGGTGCTTGTCCCCAAGACTGATGCTCTAAGTCGATCCCTGGAACCCAAATAGTGGAGTGAGAGCACTGACTTCTTCTACAAGTTGTCCTCTGACCTTCACACAAATACCTTGTCCTTCTAATATGTATAATACTAACAACATATCTATCTATCTATCTATCTATCTATCCACACCATATAATACTAACATATATACCATAAATACTTAAGAGAATTTTGCCAGGTCCTGCTATATAGTGTTCATCAAAAGACCTAGTAATTTTGTCTTGGAATGACAAGCCCAACAATAAAAGTCATCCCTGTTGCTTTACGTAGGCTTTCTTCAGTAAGTTTTGTTAGCAGTGACTGTGTTTCTTCACTGTAGTAAAAACACTGATAGGTTTTATTTTATTATTTTGTTTAAAGTGAATACCCGCTAAAATGCACTCTCCCTTTTTTTTTGCAGGGTTGAGTATGAAACTTTTGATATACTGGAGGATGAAGAAGTAAGTTCTGGGTTTTCTGTTCCACCCCATGTTTTAGCTTTACTTACAAGGTCTGGTGGGAAGGCTTCAGGGTTTCTGTTGTTTCTTAGGTGCGTCAGGGATTGAAAACGTTCTCAAACTGGCCAACCTACCCTCAGCTGTATGTGAGAGGGGAACTTGTTGGAGGATTGGATATTGTCAAGGTAAGGGCTCTTCGTTGCTCCTCTCAACAGCTGAATTGTTTGACATGTGTAAACATCCAGCTTTGGTGTTGTCTGGCTCCTCTTTTCTCCAGCCTCACTCCAGCATCCTCTGTGTATGTGTCTTAGTGTCTTACGCTTCCTCCTGCTCTGAGCCATCTTCTCGTCCTTTGAATGCTGCCAGCTGCCAGCTGTAGCTGAGTGTCCAGATAAACTCAGAGGACCCTGCCTTGCTAACTGCAACACAACTTCCTTCCCTATTTTCTTGCTTATCATTCTATCTTTACCTGGTTCCCTCAACTTTATATTTTCTTGCATCATCCATAATTAAATCTTTTAATCTCCATCCTTCAGGACCCAACTTTTCTCTAAGTGTGTGCATTCTTCCTGCCAGAAACAGCTTTCTACTCAAATCCTTGTATTTTTTTAGTTTTTGTTACTGTAATTATTTCTCTGGGCCATTTTTCTTTTCCCTTAACTGTGCTCAGATACAGGAGTGAGGATGAGGACCAGGAGATCATGGGCAAGAGTCTCTTGGCCCCATGCCACGATGGCTGCAGGCCACCTCTGCCAAGTGCCAGGGCTCTGTTAGCTGTTAAAGTGTAATCATGTTTAAAGTGGGTACTGTGGGGCTGGAGAGGTTAAGAGCACTGATTATTCTTCCAAAGGTCCTGAGTTCAATTCCCAGCAACCGCATGGTGGCTCATAACCATGTATAATGAGATCTGGTGCCCTCTTCTGGTGGGCAGGCACATATGTAGGCAGGACACTATACATAATAAATAAATCTTAAAAAAAAATAGAGTGGGTACTGTATGTTATACACTTCTTATTTTTCTGTTGAGACAATGTCTCGTTCTGTAGTCTAGGCTGGCTTTGAGCTCCTTCTGTAGACCAGGCTGGACTTGTAGCACTCTGTCTGGCTTAGCCAGTGCTGAGATTACAGGTGTGAGCCACCACACCTGGCCTTATATTCCTTCAAATCCTTCCTGATGCTCTGTTTATTTTAAGAGCTTGGTAAATGATTATTAGACAGCTAAAAAACTTGTTTCTCTTGCCTTCTAAATGGAACTGGCATTTCTTTTTGGTTTTTTGAGACAGAGTTGATCTGTGTAGCCCCAAAGGTCTTGGAAATCACTTTGTAGACCATGCCAGACTCAAACTCAGAGAATGCGTACTTCTGCCTCCTGAGTGCTGGGATTAAAGGCGTGCAGCACCACCGCCCAGCGATGGGCCTGGCACCTCTTGTCTCGTAGTAGCTGTGCTGGTTAGTGTAAACTGCTGCAGGCCACTTTGTCTTGCTGTTGCAGGGCAGGCTTTGTTTCCTGCCAAGGGCAGAGTCTGACGGCACTTTGAATGTAAAGCAAGGGGGCAGGAATTAGGTAGAAATACAGTTTTTTAAAATAGTAAATGGTCTCATTCCTGGAGGAAAAGAAAACACTAGCTTTTATTAGCCCTGAAGCAACAAGGTAAGTGTGTATTTGTTACTTTAGTAGTTAGGTGCACACACATCATATGTAGATAGATATCTTAATAAGACACACAGAGCCTTTAAGATGGATTTGATCCTGTTCTTTTCTGACTGACTCACAGCCCATTCCATACCCAGAGGGTCTTGGGAAATCAGAAATTAGTTTAAACTTTTTGGGTAATGCATGACTTTATGATCCTTGCTCAGACACATGCAAGTTGATGCTACTGCTCCTGTTTTTCTCTTGAAAGTTTATGGAGCTGTCACTTTGTCTTTCCTGCAGAGTGAGTTTTTTCTTCTGTTCATTAATACACATTCCGAATGGTAATTTTGATTAGCCTCTGTTAGAACATTGGTCTTTTGTTGACTAAGTCAGTAACTCAGTGACTTGTTCAGTCTGGTATCCTGGGAAAGTCAGCTGCTGACAGGCACTAGACAAACTGAGGAGCTCTTGGACTTGGCCCTTGGTTGAGTGATTTTAAATGCCTAGCTATGATGTGTGAGCTGCCTGCCCTCTGCCTTATGTAGAGTTCATCTACTTTCCACCATTTTAGGTACAAACCTGGAGATCAGAAAAATGGACGATAGAGCAGGGTGTTAGCTTGCGTAGAGGAGACCCAGCACTACTGCCGGCTCCCTGATCTGTGCTGCGGCTACCCTGGCTCAGTGTTCCTGTGCTGTGGCTACCCTGGCTGAGTGTGCCTGTGCTGCGGCTAACCTGGCTCAGGGTTCCTGTGCTGCGGCTACTCTGGCTGAGTGTGCCTGTGCTGCGGCTACTCTGGCTCAGGGTTCCTGTGCTGCGGCTACCCTGGCTGAGTATGCCTGTGCTGCGGCTACCCTGGCTCAGGGTTCCTGTGCTGCGGCTACCCTGGCTGAGTATGCCTGTGCTGCGGCTACCCTGGCTCAGGGTTCCTGTGCTGCGGCTACCCTGGCTTAGGGTTCCTGTGCTCACTGATGTGCTGGTCTAGAACACCCTTTTAACCTTGTAACCTGAGATGGTTTACCAGCCCTCTCATCTGCCATCTCAGTTCTCCATATGCAGATTCAACCCATGAGGATAGATTTATAAATTTTTAAATTTAATCTGCAGAAGCCAGTCTTGGTGGTGTGTACATACCTTTAATCCCTGCAGCTATGTGCAAAGGAAGACAGATTGCTGTGAGTTGGATACTTAGTGAGTTCTGGGACAGCCATAGCCTTATAATGAAACCCTAACTTAAAAAAAAAATTTTTTTTTGTCTGTAGTAAACATGTACTGAGGGGTGCCTGCAGGTCAGGAAGAGAAACAAACCATGAAGGAAGAGAATGAAAACTCTGTTCACTTTGATTTTTCATCAACCTGGACCAAACTTCAGGGAGTCTGATGCCAGGCAGTTTATTGTCAACAAATTTAAACACAGTATAATTTGTTTAAAAAAAAAAAAGTTTCTTGGTATATTATATTCCCCAGTTCACAGGAAAGCATAATTACATTGAAACGCAACTCAAAGTACATGTCATTTCTTCCAAGAAGATAGGAAACCTGTGCTAGCTTAAGAGCCTAGAGAAGGATCCTAGACTGCTCTAATTTATATAGATAGCACAGAGCAGTCATTTGGTCTATTAGCCACCTTTGGTCTTGTTTGGGGGAGCTTCTGGCTTTACAGAGGATGTAAGGGTCATTTAGATGGGGTTTCTTCAGCCTTTTAGAAGCTTCACGTGGCCTGGCTCAACAAGCCTTGCAGGCCACCAGGCTGTTAATAGCCTCCAGTTCCCAGGTTCTAGATGGAAGAACAGGTTTTACATATTTTCCTTTGAAAAGACAGTCCTGCATATTTATTTAACATTCTCAGTTTCTCTGGAGATCTGTAGATGCAAGGACCTTTATGCTGCCAACAATGTACCAGTTTTCCATGCCATTATTTCCCAAGCAACATAGCACAGTGACGTTAACATTGTAACTTGGAGACTAAGTTCAGCATGGGAGCGGTGTGGGCTGCATCTTTTTGTTTGGTTGGTTTTGATTTTTCAAGACAGGGTTTCTCTGTGTAGCCCTGACTGTCCTGCAACTTGCTTTGTAGACCAGGCTGGCTTTGAACTCACAGAGATCCACCTGCCTCTGTTTTCCAAGTGTTGGCACTAAAGGTATGAGCCACCATTCCTGGCTGGCTGTGTCTTCTACATTTTCTGTAAGAAGTGAGCCCATAGTCAGTATCCATGAATACAGTGATGACTCTATTTGCTCTAAAACAAACTCTAACCTATAGTTTGTGTTGTTTTACTTGTGTGGAAAGAGGAGGGGAGAGGGAGGCTTGAACCTAGGGCCTTGGCGTTAGGCTGGTATTCTACTGCTGAGCCTTATTTTGTTTAATGTTCTAAGAATGTTGGCATGGTAAAAACATGTACGGTAAGCTCAGTAGGTGTCCTTTTGGTATCAGATACGGTAAAAGCTTGTTGCTTAGATACCTTTTCTTTTTGTATGACTGTACACTCATATGCATGCATGCTTTTTTTCTTTTTTTAAATTTTAGGAATTGAAAGACAACGGTGAATTGCTGCCTATACTGAAAGGAGAAAATTAGTAACTGTTAAGCATGGTGTCCAAGAACTGCAAGGAGTATTTAATTACAGTGGAGCAGTTCATGATTTGGTCCTGAAAAGTGGACTAGGAGTAGAAATGCGACTCACTCAGATATGCTGTGTGTGTTTCACCAAGTTGTGCTGAAGGAGCACATGTTACATTTGACAAGAAACATAGAGGGCAATAAACTTCAGATTCAGCTAAAAATAATTTTGTGTTGAGTGTGTCTTTGTAGTGATATTTGGCTGTAGATAGGTCTTTGTAACTTATGGTCACTGTCACTAATTCCTTTAAATCCTTTTCTTAACACATGGGCATCTTGTAGCAATTAGGAAAGGCCATCAGAAGAAGAAGGCCTCTCA
This sequence comes from Acomys russatus, assembly GCF_903995435.1. Classification (NCBI taxonomy): domain Eukaryota; kingdom Metazoa; phylum Chordata; class Mammalia; order Rodentia; family Muridae; genus Acomys; species Acomys russatus. The sequence continues at coordinate 18,064,738 of NC_067141.1, forward strand.
CAAGCAGTGTGCTGTTGAGCTTAGAGAACTCCTCTGCCAGTCCAATGGCTCCCCTCACTGGCCAAAGAGCTCCTCACAGCCTTGGAAAATGTAACCAAAAAGCTTATTGCTCTGGCCGTGGAGCCCCTGCACTGGATGCTGTTGACTAGCTGCAGAAAGCCAGGCACCCTGTCACAACATCCAGAAGAGGGAGCAGCAGTGACTAAGAGTGAGGAAACACTGGGCAGTCATAAACGATTGCAAGCTATTGCTCAATGAATATGCTAATTTTGCCTTCTGAGAGGCAGAGAATATTCCAAGAGCCATAAAAAATTTAAATGTATTTATATTTTTTTCCACCCTGAATTTTACATACATGAGAAACACTTGTCCCATCAGGCTTTGCTGCACAAGCCTTACTTAGGACTTCTGACTTCATAGCTGTGGGAGCTGAGTACTTGCAGCCTTTGGGATGCTGGTCTTAAGTGATCATGGCCTGCTGGTCTGCACTGTGAGGCACCGTGTAGCAGACGGGAAAGGGGTGTGGGCCAGTAATTGTGATGAAAGCGGCCACAGAGGAGCTCTGAACTGCTGCCAAGATCTTAACCTGCATCCCTTCGCTGTGATGCTTAAGATGGAGGGATCAAAGCAGTACCAGTTTAGAGGTGCAAGGGATTTTATGGAAAACGAGGTTCTTCATTTCCACTGAAACGAAAATCATTGTGTAAGTAAAACTTTTAAATACAGATGGATGTAAATATCTCTTGAGTTCCTACAAAGGTATGGCTTCCCGTGTGCCTCATGGAGGTATGGCTGTATTAGTTACTTTTCTATTGCTGAGATAAAGCACTGAGACCAGCTGGGCGGTGGTGGCGCACACCTTTAATCCCAGCACTCAGAGGGCAGAGGCATGTGGATCTCTGAGTTCGAGGCCAGCCTGGTCTATAGCCTTGAGTCCAGGACAGTCAAGGCTACACAGAGAAACCCTGTCTTGAAAAACCAAAAAAAAAAAAAAAAAAAAAAAAAAAGAAAACAAAGAAAAAGCACTGTGACCAACACAGTTTCCGAAAGAAAGGATTTATTTGGTCAGGGAGATGGTAGTAAGCCATAGGCATGGTGTCTGGAGCGGAAGCTGAGTACTCACAGGAGGGGGGGTGCGGGGACTAAAAGCTGCAAGCCTTAAACTGTTACCCCAGGGGCATACTTCCTCAGACAAGGTCACCTAAACCTCTGTAATAGCACCATCAACGGGGGCTAAGTGTTTAGAAGCTGGAGACTGGGAGATAGTTGTTATTCAAGCCATCTGCAGGAAGACTTTTTTCTTTTAAAGTTGGCCGAGCTGCACTTATTTGTACATGGCCTTTCTGAGTTGTGTCCACTAGTGCCTCCTGTCCTATTCCAATACAATGTGCATTCTTACCTCATCATCCTAAGTGGCCTGGTTTCATTTGTGTGGTTGCACTAGGATCCCGGGACACAGTAACTTGGGGGAGAAGAGGCTTGTTTGGCTCGAAGCAGCAAGAACGGTGAGAATGAATGCATGCACACTTAGGGCCCTGTTCATGGAGTGGTGCCACTCATGGTGTCCCAGGAACATGCCCACAGCCAGCCTGGTCTGGAAAATCCCTCACTGAGATCCTTTTCTCAGATGATGTCCAGTTGACAAGACTAACACATACCTTTGTGGCTACAGATTTAGAAAGCAGTGTTCCCTCACATAGAAATAAAATATGTAACTCCCCCCCCCCCCCAAGAGAGTTTCTCTGTGTAGCCTTGACTGTCCTGGACTCACTTTGCAGACTAGGCTGGCCTCGAACTCACAGTGAAAATGTGTAACTTAACCCAAGTAGCCACTTCCACTTGAAATATCTTTTTATTTGAAAATTTCATATAACACGTTTTGACCATGTTTGCCCTCCACTCTTCTCCCCAACTCCTTCCAGGACTACCCATCTTCCCTAGCCCCTCTTTCTGTCTTATTTCCTTCCCCTCTCCCTTCCTTAATCTTTTACCCTAGTTTATTCTTTTAGTCTCGTATTTGCTCTCTTGACCCGAGGTAAATGGGGATAACAGTGAGGCAGGGAGACATTGGGGTGGTCAAGAGATGATTTTTACTAGATATAATTTGGAAATACAGAGCTTGGGGTCCAGATCAACTTCTATTGTTAGACTTCTTAAGAGAACAGAGGTTGTGAATGGGTTTGTAGACAATCCTGCTTTCCAAAAAAATCTCTTGTCAAAGTTGAAGTCCACTTGGGTTCCAGAGGCGGCTGTTTCCAGCATTTGTGACATCTGTTCACTCTGAGGAAAGACTGCAGCGTTGTTGGGTGTTTTATTGGGTACCTGTTGGAGGAGACTTCCAAGTGTGTGCTGTGTGGGCATGTCCTTGTAGACAGGCAGGTCCCTAGGGAGTGGTCCTAGGTGGATCTGCTATGGCTGGCTCCTGCAGCCTCCAGGGTTTTTTGGTGGGATTCATATAGGGGCCGAGAGTGGAATCTTGAGGCACTGAGGACTGCCAGCACTGCTGTGACTCAACAGAGACTTAAGCCACTGCGGGTTAATTTACCTGTTACCAGGGAAACAGTTCTTCCATAAGCAAGGTTCTCTGAGAAGATATTGGCTAAGTAGTGCTTACAGGGCCTTACACTCTGAACTACTGGTCTGTCAGTGTGTTTATGTCTGAAAATAACTTCCTGACAGGAGGGTTCTTAGGAATTGCTGTCTGCTTAGGGAGATAAGCCTCTAGGAATGGGCTTTCCTCAAATTCTGCTTTTTGTAATAAGTGGGAGGGGTCAAGGCAGTGGGTGAGGTTTTCCTTTGTAGTTGGGGGAACTGAGGGACACTGACCTGCTGGAGTGCACAGCCATAAGGGCAGAACATGTAAGTGTGACTCACAAACTCGAAGCTAAGGCAGAGATGCGTGTTAAGTCATTCATGGCTCATTCCAAGGCTCTTGCCCTTGTCCCTTTTCCAGCCTTCAGAGACACTTGTCCCACTCAACCAAGTGGCTCTTATGACTTAACAGTGACCTAAGGCCATAGTTGGCTCGATCTTGTTCTGCCTGTAGCTGAATGTGGACCGTGGCTGTAACAGTGGACCTGCTCAGAACTCGTCACAGAGCACCTGACAAGTGCTTCTGCCACGATGGGGAAGGCATGGCGTCTGCAGTCAGGAAGCAGGGAGAGACACATGTAGGTGCTCAGCTGGCTGGCTTTCTCTGGTCTCTTTCAGCTTCAGAGCTCAGCCCATAGCATGGTGTGGTCCACATTCAAGGTTCAACCTTCTGGAAGCACTTTTACAGTTATGCTCAGAATTGTATCTCTTAGGTTATTTTAAGTCCAGTTACGTTAACAAGGAGAACCCCAGAGGCCCACTGTTGAAATAATCAAGTGTGCCAACCTGGAGTATCTGAGGTGAGTGGTACAATGGATCTTTAGGACTGCCCTTGAGCTCCAGGGCAGCAGCCCTAGCCATCCACTGTCTTCATTGTCCCACAGCCTTGGCTTCTCAAGGAGTAAGACTCATTTGGCACTTTCAATCTTTACAAAGGTGCTAATTTAATCCTACTGAGGAGTTTGAAGTTGAGATTGATTTTCCTTTTTAATAACAAGCGTAAATATATGTATATATTCATTTTAATAACTAATTTACATAAATGACTGCTCAGTGCTTGGCCCCAAATGGGACTTCCGTATTACTTCTTCCAAGGCCCGGGGAACATTCCAGATGAGGGAGTGAAATTACTAGGAACTGAAAGATGCTGCAGTCCAGAGTCCAGTGGGCCTAAATAGGAAGAAGGGCTAGGAGGAGGAGGAGGAGGAGGAGGAGGAGGAGGAGGAGGAGGAGGAGGAGGGGACTGAGTGTAGTGGGTGTAAATTACATACGAAAACAACACTGTCAAGTCAAATGAGAGTCCCCAAATACATCTCTGAAATAATGTAACATGCTCAAAGTATGTGGCTTATGCAGAGGTACGCATAGAGCACATACTGACTATAAGCTGAGAGCTTAAGATTTGCTAGGCTTGCTGACACACTTAGAATCTAGACACTCAAATGGTATAGGCAGAAGGATCAGGAGGAGGATGGAGAAATTCAGAGTCAGCCCGAGATGCATGGGACTGTCTCAAAAGGTACAAGAAGGATGGCACAGGACTTAAGAGCACTTACCCAGTACCCGTGTCAGATGTCTCACAACTGCAAGTATGTCCCCTGAGGGCAGCTGCGTGTAACTACATGTAAACATGTGTATAAGCCTACATGTAGACAGACGATTGCACAAACTTAAAAATGAAAAAATTCTAAAAAAAGTAAAGAAACCCAAAAATGCTTAAGATTTCAATACGAAAGAGTATTTTTTAAAAATATATTTTATTTCATTTCTGATCAAAATTGAAATCATTCTTCTTAAAAACTGACAACTGGGACTTGTTACCAAATTCAAACGTTTCTTAATAAAAACGACTTAGTTCTTTGGAAACAAACACTTTCCCGCTCTTGCTGTGCATATCTGGTGTTAAGTTGCAGGAATGGCCCCAGCTGAAGTGACTCAAGGATGCTGCATTTGGCAGTGTGTGGTTTTAAAGACAATCTTCACAGCTGGTTGTTATCCCTGCTTACACAGCTCTGTTGTATAGTCACAGTGTTCAGACGTGAAGAACTCCGGATAAGCTGGATTTAGGACTTTAAAGGGCGACACATGGAGCAGGTCACCATGGACCATTGTCACAAGCCTCCCTGCAGGAGGAATATTGGTGTGTGTGTATTCCTCTGCAAGGGCCCAGGGTGAAGAGCCGCGACGTTTCTGCTTTTCTATTTATTTACTCTATGTGTGTGCGTGTTTTGTCTGCATGTATGTCTAGGTACCATGTGTGTGCTTTGTGCCCGTGAAGGTCATATGAGGGTGTCAGATTCCTTGGAACTGGATGTAGCGTGCTTGTGATCCATCATGTGGGTGCTGGCAACAAAACTCGTGGCTTCCGCAAGAGCAACAAGTGTTCTTAACCACCGAGCCATCTCTCCAGCACCCTATTTATTGTGTTTTTAATACAGGGATCCCCGGCCGGGGAAGGATAGCCTTACTGGTGGTTCTCTCCTGCCTCTGCCTTCTGTGTGCCATCAGGTCTGGCAGGAGATGCCATTCAAGCCAGGCACATGATGTGCAGCCTGGGACTATGCACTGTGTGCATTGTGTAGGATAGCTATGCCCTCTAGCGGAGATGAGAAAACCTCTGGTTGCTGAGTGATGTGAGTGTGTCCCTTGTGCTAGGAGTAGGGTGGCTTTTCAAAAGCTCCATGACCTGGCCTATTCTGACTCTAAATGCCCTCTTATATATGCTGCCCCACTTTCATTTAATGGCTTCCAGTGGTTAATTACTAAACACAGTTAATAGTTCCTTAAAACATTACACTTCTTTTGAGGAAGTTGCAATTTTTCCACAAAAACACTAGAGGGGGAGCTTGCCTGGATGATGGCCATGGAGTCAAGGTCCAGGCTCCTGCCCGGGGTGTGGGAGATGTTTGTCAGGGAAAAGGAGAGGATTTGTAATTGTGGGCTTTAAACTGGTTTTTTATGCCCAAGTTTCAGGCCAAGATCCCCGTCCCCCTGGCCCCCTCCAAAACAATAGGTGTAGCATAGCTTTCTGGAAAGCTGCAAGGAATTTGGATGCCTTCAGAACCCCACCATCTTCCACCATCCCCATCTTAAGATGCTCTTGTTCTGTTTTGTTGAGGCGCATCTCCCTCTGTCACTGTGTTGGCTAGTCAGGTCAGAAGGGTCTCGTCCAGGAGTAATGAGCTCCTGGTACCCAAGCTGTCACCACGCAGCAGAGGACAATGGGGGCCAGGCTGGTCCTGCATGAAAAGCCTGCACTTGGAGGTGGTGACCACAGTTTCCAGGGTAGCCTTGCATGAGTGTTGTGTCCCAGGGTGCACTCTGTGGCACAAGGGATAAGTACTCTTGCACGTAAGTATGCACAAGAGGAAGAGAACATGGGTGGGGGTGCATGGGGGGTGGGGGGTGGGGATGAGAGGGGACACTCTGGGGAGTGATGGTGGCTGTTTTCCTCCTGCTACCTACAGCTGAAACCTAATGCCTGGAGTTACCCGGAGTTCTTCTTTAGGGCTGTTCTTGCTTCAGTTCCTAGGAAGGAGCCTCTGATTCCTGTGGGGCCTGTCCGCAGCGCCTGCTGTGTGAACTGTGACCTCTTGTTCAGAAAGAAGGAAGGAGATGTCTCTCAAGGTGGAATGGAAATAAAGTTTCCTCCGGCGAAACTCTTCACTTGTGGATTAAAAAAAAAAGTTCTCTTATATATTATATCCCAACTGCAGTTTCCTCTCCCTTCCCTCCCCCAGCTTCTCCTCTCCTGCCAGCTGCCTATCTCCCCCAGGGCCCAGCCCTCTCCCACCTCCCCTCAGAACAGGGGATCTGTCCCAGGGGCATCAACCAAACACATATAACAAGCTAACTATCAAGGCCTGGCACATACCATCCCATCAAGGCAGGACAAGGTAACCCACCAGGGGGAAATGGCAGCTCCTTCTCCCACTTTTAGGATTTCCACAAGAACATCAAGCTACTCTGCCATAAGGTGGAGAGGACCTAGGTCAGATCCCCTACCAGTTCCCTGATCAGTTCTCAAGTCCTGGTCAGGTGATTCTGTGGACTGTGCCCTCATGGTGTCCCTGACTCTTCTGGTTCCTCTAACCCTTCCTCCCCCTCCTCAGTAGGACTCCCCGAGCTCTGCCTAACGTTTAACTGTAGGACTCCGCATCTTCTCCCGTCAGTTGCTGGATGAAGTCTCTCTGGTCTCTTTGATGCCCATTCTGCTAGGCTGTTCCCAGCACACACTGCAGGCAGGACAAACTGTTGGCTGACGGTTTTGGGGCTGGGTTAGTTCGCTTGTGGTTTTGATTTGCTATACAGTGTCATGAATAAGACAAACGAGCATAGGCGTTTTCTTTCCCTCCGTAGCGCGCAGTGAGTTTAATTTGTATGTGGCACATTTGTCTAGCGTGGCCTCTGGGACTGGGGCAGGGGGACACCGTACAGAGTGGGTTCTCACTTGGCCTGCATGCTCCCTTCACACTCCTCCTTTGGCGTGGGATGGGTAGAACACAGACTACAAGTGGGTGGGTTGCTTCTGGGTTCTATGTGAAAAGGGGCGGGTTGGTCCAGACAAGGTATACAGCTCACTGATGCCATGAGCTCCTGGCCTGCTGTGTTCAGGATGTTCTTGTTCTGTGCAATGTCACTATGACTTGGGGGAGATGTGGCTGCTGGGCTGTCACCTTTCTTGGTCCCAGGTGTGGCATGCTTTCCCCTCACATCCTCTGACCATCATTGGCCCTGACCCTGAAGATTTGCAACTGCCCTCTCTCCCAAGATACACAAGTGGACTGTTGTCTCCTCACATCCTGGGTGTGGAGCGATGGGGTGGTTGAGAGGGGATTTGGAGCCAGGGGACTCATGACCAAATCCCAGTTACACCATGTTCTGTGTGACCTTGATGTGTCTTGCTCTGGGTTGGAGCTTCCATGCATCATTGTCCACTAGGATTCTGTGCTAGGACATGTCCCCACTGCCATCAAAGAAGTTCTGTTCATGAGCTTGCCACCGCACCATAGGACTTCATAGTCCTATGGTAAGTCCAGAAGTAAGACAAGAGGTTGGAGGTGATGGCAGCATAGCCCTTTGGGTGCACAGCCTCAGGCTGTCCAGGCTACAGGCAAAGAGGTAGTTCTGCCTCTTCCCATCATGCATCTTGGTTGAGGAGGGTCCAGGCTGCAGGGCTCTTCTAACTGTGGTCCTCCCAGCAGCCCTTCTCCCTAAGCTTTTCCTCCCTAAGTTCATGGAGGAGTCCGCACTTGACTGTTATAGTGCCGCTTGTCGTGAGGAAAGCCTTGTTCAGGAATCACTCCTGCCATAGCACACATTACACTTATGGCTGCCATACAACAGCCAACATACGCGTGGTGTTGTTGGGAAGTGACTCATGTACTTGATTCAGCAGAATTCACTGCTGTCCCAACACCACTTTAGAAGAGGAAACAGGTTAAGCAAATTGTTCAAGGTCACAGGACGTGGAGTGGCTGGGACTTGGTAGGTCTCAAGCCATGCCGCCAATTGCCCTCTTATCCCCACCAGGATGTGGAGTTACAGTCCGGTTGTGTAGCTTGGGAGGGAGGACGGTTGCAGTCTTCAAGGGTCAGGGCCAATGGTAGGTAGAGGATGAGAGCGGCTAGACCCTCTTCATTGGGGTAAGAGAAGGCAAAGATGAGGATGTCTCTACAGAGGGTGGGGCGTGCACTTCCAACGGCTTGAGTTCCCAAACACAGAAACAAGACAGATGTTCCCTGTCCAGTCACCCTGACAAGCAGCTACCAAAGCCTTTGGGTGCTAGTCTCCCCCCAGGGCAGATGGCCACCTTCTCCTTAAAGGCTTTGGTGTGCACAAGGGCGGATGCAGAAACCTGCATTGTCTGTGGCTTTGGAGGTCTGTGGAGAGCAGTGCAGGCCCCATTAACACCTGCTCCTGGAGCAGTAAGTTGGGGAACTCTGCCCCTCTGGAGGGGTCATCCCCAGACTGTTTGATTCTTGGTGGTCTAGGGCTGGCCACTTGCTCCCTGCTGACTGCCCAGCTCCAACTCTAGCCCAGCTCTGAGATGTCAGTGTCAGAACAAGATTGGACTCTGGCCTGGCTGGCTGGAGGCCTTCAGTGTCTAGTCATGGCTTTGGGGTGGTCATCCCTAAAACCCAAGATGGGTAATAGTAGGAAATTCCAGGTTTCTTATGCTAATTTGCCTTCTGTTCCTGAGGTCTGGCTGAGGCCGCCTGCAACTTTGTAGGAACTAGCCTGATGTCTTCTGGACTTGTTCTCCACTAGACATATGAAAGTCAGCATCAGCTCCTGACTACAGGAAGCGGCTGCAGGTGGTGACAGTGCGGGACCACACGAGGGCGCTGCACACCGCGGGCCGATCAGCCGCGCCGTGTGCAGGGGAGGCCTTTGAGCACCAGGGGGCGCACGAGGCCCAAGGCAAGCACAGCACAGACTTGAGTGTGGTGGTGTCTAGTGCCTCACCCCGCCCCCAAATCCCCTCCGCGCTCGCATTAGAGCCTCTTATCCTGAAACTCTACCTCCTCTTTCCCTTTACAGAGAAAGAGTGTGTAAGATCGCAGATGGCCAGCTGGGGAGAGAGTTCACAGACCAGTGTGGCTGTTGCCTGTTGCCCTCCCTGTTACCTGTTAGAATATCAGAGTTGAGCCCTGTGACCTCCATCCGCTGGTCCTTGGAAACCGCCTAGATGGCGTTGTTGACCGTACACCCTGTGGGTGCCGGCATCAGCCCAGTGGAGTGAGCCTAGGCTTTTAGGTGTACACATGGAACACCCCACCCACATTCCCCTGCTCTACCTCACATAGGACACACCATAGAATAAGGTGTCACTGTTCCATTGAATCACAAGACCGGACCTACTCTCCCTAAGACCTGTCACGGCCTAAAGAAGTTTGTTAGATGTCTCCCTGACATGACCCGCTTCCTCTTTCTGTCCTGTGTCAGTTGGAGGTCATAGAAGCAATTCACAGCTGAGGGAAAGGCACCTTACTGGGATTCTGTTTGAAATTTTCTCTTTCCCCTGCTTAGTCATTTGCCTAGCTATTGGTTCACATCGGGGTGTGTTTAACGGTACCTGTTGCAGAGTTCCATTCTCTGGGCATGACATTGCCATCTCAAAGTTATCAGCAGCTGTAACTGTCTGCATGAGACCTCTGGCCACTAATATTTCCTCAAGGCAGCTTGGGCTGATCAGATATGGCTCAGAGGCAGGCTATACAGTGATTAACAGTTAGGGGGCACTCTTCTTCGAGTTGTAGCTGCCCATGTTCCTGTAAGTAACTCCAATTAAATGTAATGAATAGACAAGCTAGACTTTGGTGCCATCAGTTTTGTTTTGTTTTGTTTTGTTTTTTTGGTCTGTTGTTGGTGCCCTGTGTGGAGTGAGATGTTTGCTCACATCTCCCCAGCAAAATTTTAGCCACGATACACAAGGGAAGAAAAGATGTGGTCATAGGCGGGCAGAAGAGGTGGCTGGGGGTATGCACAGGGCTGTGTGTGTGTGTGTGTGTGTGTGTGTGTGTGTGTGTGTGTGTGTGTGTGTGTGTGTGTGTTCTTATTTGTCTGCAATGCAATGTTTCAAATGAAGTGAAACTAAAGTAGATTTAGGATAAAATCTGTGGCCCAAACAAGATGGGGATGGTCACTCACCATAGTCTGGTCTCTGTAGTGAGAAGGGCTAGGCCTGGGTGGCATGGTTGCTCTGGCTTTATCTGTCCTAGGTCCTGACCCTGCTCTCTGTCTTTTCTAATGGCTGTGGTCATGTCAAGAGTTCCTGAGACACAGATGTGGCTCCCCTTGGCATCCCCTATGAGGCACAGCCAGTGCCCTTGCTTGGCTGACCCAGACTGAGACTAGAGCTTTGATATCCACACTGGGTGCACCGTCAGTGCCTAATGGCTTTCACTGGCTCCCAGTAGCACTGACATGGACAGGGGCTGCTGGGTGAGCCCCTGCATGGATGAGCATCCTTTGTGGGGAGCTGTCTCTGCTCCCCTGGGGTACACCCTAGTCTCCTTGTATGGCCATCTGCCCAGGGTGATGGATGTAAGCTAATCTTGTCTGTCTTGGAGGAAGGTGTTAGCTTGGCAGTTAACAAAGGAGTTTAATTAGAGAGAGAAGAATCATTTCAACAAACTAGCTTTGCTCCTAAGCTCAAGTGACCTGTCAAAGTTATACGTTTGGTTAATTTCCACATAAGCCTTTGGGACCAGGTACTCTGAGGAGATTGTTTCTCTGAGTGGAATCCCCAAAGCTCTGTCCATCTCTACTTCTCTGAGAAGTCACTTTCCACCCCAGGTTACCACTAGCTCCTGAGTTTGCTCTGACCCCATTCTCCAGACATGTGCCCTTTTCACTCTGGCCCAGCCGGCCAACATGGCTGTTGTGCTCTCTTCATGTGCTGTGTAGCTTTTGGCAACTTGATACGCATCTACATATGTGGAGGGAGGGAATCATGACAGAGGAATATCCTCCACCAGCTTGGCTTGTGAGTATGCCTGTGAGATCTTTTCTTGATCGCTAATTATGGATGGGCCCAGCCCACTGTGGGCAGTGCCAGCTCTAGGCAGGTGGGTCTCTCATGTACAAGAAAGCAGGCTGGGTAAGTCAGGGTAAAGATGCTGGTAAGCGGCATTCCTCTGTGGTCTCCCTGGCTTGAGCTCCTACCTGTCAGGTTTGCCACGATGAAGGCAATAGCTTGTAAGATGTAACAAGCCTTTTCCTCCCCAAGTTGCTTTGGGTCATGGTGTTTATCACAGCAACAGAAAGGCATGCACACTCCATGTACCTGCCAAGGGGACACTGCGAACTTTTGACCCCACCCCCCTGACACTGGGAATTAAACCCACAGCCTTATGCATGCTAGGCAAGCACTCCACTGTGAGTTACAGTCCTACTTACCTAGGAACATTCCGAGACGGCTGTTGGTCCCCAGAGGACAGAAAGAAACGGTGACTCTGAGTCAGTTTTCCTCAAGAGGAACATCTTACAAAACTGAAGCTATAGGTCAGTGGTAGAACATTTGCTTAACAATGCAGTGGCCCTGAGTTTGATTCCCAGCCCTACAAATCAAAACCCCACAGTGCAGCAATACAGCTACAATACCCATTCAGACGTGACTTGTAAACCTCTCTCAAACTTGTCAGTTCTGTGTGTGGTCATTTCCTGTGTATCATGTTTACTTCCGTCCATGTGGATCACATGTATAGCTCATGTCCCTGACTTCGCAGCCAATTACTAAGCAGCCTGTTTCCACGAGATCCCTGCTGTGGCCCTTGGCCCCTGAAGTCTCTCCCCAACTCCTCAGGTTGGGACACACTCACCCCCACCCTCTGCCCATCCCAGGCTCCATCCACAGGATGGTTCATGATACTGGCAGATGTGGCTCTGAGTCATTGCTGGCCCTCTGCCCTCTGCCTACTTCTGCATGGCCTGCCCCTTTCTCCGCTCTCCTCTCATAGTCCTGCCCTCTTATAAAGACCCAACTAGCTCTGTCTTTCTCTGCCTCTCTTCCTGTTTCTCCTTTTCTCCCCAGCACCTCTCCTTATCCCTCTTTTTCCCTCTCCTTGCCATCTTCTGTATAGGCCCATCTCTTACCTCTTTCTGAACACACCCATATCACTGACCAGTGGTCACAGTTCAGAGGACAGTGGCTGCCCTTTGAATCTGCATGCTACTCCCTGCCATCCTTCTCCTGAGCTGGCTCCAGGGGTTCTGTGTGGGGTCAGGGAGCCATGTCACCTGGTGAAACAGCATCACTTAGTGAAGGGTCCAGGACTGTTTTTGTTCCTTTTTTTTTTTCTTTTTGTTTTTTTTTTTTGGTAATTCAGGCTGGCCTCAAACTCTTTCTCAGTCCTTCTGGCCACATCCCAAGTACTGTGGTGACAGGCGTATGCTACTACAGCCACAGCCACACCTGGTTATCTTTTAAAGTCAAGCATGGTACCAGAGTCAACAGTGACTAGGCCCAGTTGCCCATTGAAAATTGAGCTGAGTGCATCTTTCGGTTACCTTGCAAAACTGTGAGCAATTGATTTCAGATACAGCTCAAAATAGAAACTGTGAGAAAGACATCAAGTCTTACGGCTGTGTGCGCTTCTCCAGCAGCCTTTGTGATTTCTGGGGTGGGAGGGGTGGGTGCTGATGACCCCAGGAATTAGATGGGGAGGGCTGTTCCATCTGGAGGGTTCATGGCACAGTGGATTAATTGGAACAGCCTTTAAAGGGGTGCCTGGGAAGATGAGACGATGCGCCAATAAAAAAGCTCACTGGTTCTCCGTGAAAAGTTGGATTTGCAGAATGTTGAGAAGGTAATTTGGTTTCATTACCTCTAAGTGCCCGGCGCATTACAGATGTAGGTGGAACCCAGAGGCCCCGAATGGGCTAATGGAAATGCTCTTTTACTGTGGGACATTCCAGAATGTGTTTTCATAAACATAAATATAAAAATTGTACAACTCCTGAAAAGCCCTTTCATTTTTAGTCTCCACTTCCCAAAGCCCTGGCTCTAATGAAGTGGAGCTGCCACAAGACCATGCTTCTGGGAGAAGGGGGAGGGGAAGGGGGAAGGGAGGTAGAGGGGAGGTGGAGGGGAGGAGGGAGGGTAGGAGGGAGGCGGGAGACCAGGTACAGCAGCCAGGAGAGCAAAGGTACAAAAGGAAGCAGGTAACAGAAATGTCTGTATTATATAGAGAAGAGCCTCTGGCAGGGGAAATGCAAGCCCTGAGCTGGAGTGTTCAGGGTAGAGGGAAGAGTATGCCAGCCATATCTGTAAGCTGTGACTAGTAGGGACTGAGGGATGCTGGGAGAACCTGGAGGCCAGGTCCATTTCAATATGTTAAGTAGGCCATTCGTCCCAGGTTTGAAACTCGACCCAAGAGGGCCACCTTGTTCTGTGGCCCTGTTCTTTGGGGTCTGGAGCCTCAAGAGGGTAAGTGGCATGGAAGGGGAGAAAGAAGAGAGGAATCCAAGTAGCATCATCCCCAAATGGAACTTCACAGAATATGGAAGGACCCAAAAGGGAGGCTAGCTCTGTGAGGAGAGGGAGGTCACAGCTTTTGGTTGCTGGTCACAAAGATTTCTGTGGTACAGTGTGGGGATGCTTCTAGTGGGACTCTGATGCCAAGGGCTCGCTCTTTCCTCCCCAAGTCTGACTTCATGTGAGAGGGATGCTTGAAAGCAATCATGTCTCAGCGGCCATGGAGCTATGAGGGAAAAGTTTGGCAGCGACGTGTGTGGTCCTCCAGGCTGTGTGCTGAGAGACTGCCCTATGCCCACTGGCTGGGACTGGAAGCTGCTTCTCTTTACCCCTTCCTTTTTACAAATACAGATGTGTACAGTGCTCTCAGCAGAGACAATGCTGCTCTTTTCCAGGCCACCCTAGTGATCCTTGACAGGATCTGTTTTCTGGATAATGAGGTGATAGCCCCCCAAGCCTGACTCCTTCTCTGGAGAGGGACCTGCTCTTAGATGTGATCCGAAGGAGTCCCCTTGTTGAGCTAGTGTATTTGCAAAGCAGCCTGTGAAGGCTAACGAGAGGTCCACTGTCCTGTGAGCTGGCTCTGTCCCTGAGGAGTACATCCATAGTCTTGGAGGAGGACAAGGTTTCACAGCTTCGAGAACATTCCCCTTCTCTTATTAGCCAGGAACACTAAGACTTGAGAAGGGAGAGCCACCGTCATTGCACACGAGGGAAGCCTTCATTTCGTTTCCTGTTGCTCTGATTAAAAATTCCCTGTTACAAGCTACCTGAGGGAGAAATGGTTTATTTGAGTCACAATTCTAGGTTGTAGTCCATCATTTGAAGAAAGTCAAGACAAGAGAATCTTGAAGGCGCGGGTCACATTGTACCACTCAACAGCACAGAGCAGTGAGCTCACGCAGGTGTGCTGGCATTCTCCTTGTCTAACCCCCATCGTATACAGCTCAGAATCCCCTTCCTAGGAAATGGTACCTCACACAGCAGGCCAGATCTTCCTGTTTCGATGCCTGTGATCAAGATAACCCACAGAGATGCTGGCAGGTCAGCCTAATCTAGACAGCCCCTCACTGAGACTCTAGATTGGGTTAAATTGACAATTGCCACCAACTGTCACAGAGTCCCAACTTGAACACATGGGCAGCGGCTGAGATATGGACTGCACCAGGAAGTGAGTGCCTCCGGGACTTGAGGATGCTTGGTAGAGCGTTTGATGAGACTTGGAAGCCAGAGATGAGTAATGTCGAAGAAAGAAGGCCCAAGTTTTGAAAGAGGGGTCCTACATTTTCTGGGTAATAGAGGAACTCCTGGGGCTTTTAGTGCTAGGAGAGTCATCCGTCAACTGGGACACATGATAGGCTGTGGGGTAGAGAAGGAAGTGAGTGTGCTGAGATACGGGCAGATCTGAAGACTGTGCATCTGAGGAGAAAAGGGTGGATCTGAGAAGGGAAGGGAGATTTGAGAGATCTGATGGGGAGGAGGCTGATTCTGAGGAGGGAGAATGGATTGAAGGAGGAAGGGTGATATGAGGAAGCTGATCTGAGAAGGGTGGGTGAATGTGAGGGGGGGGGGGAAGGTGAATCCGAGCTGGGAGAGGGGATCTGAAGAGGAGGCTCAGGTTTACGGTGTGCTGGCAGGTGGCAGCTAGGAGCCTCAGCTTGGTCATTGCCAACACCTAGATGTTTTTAAAAGTGAATCTTTAATATTTGATAAAGCACACATATTATGAAACTCACCGTCTTCACTAATTCTAGCGTTAAATGTATTTGTACTGTTTCGTCGTGCGGGCGCCTTCAAGAGCTCTCTGGGATCCCCACTTCTTACGGCTAGCATGCCAGTGCTCTTTGACATGCCAGGGGTCTCAGAAAAAAACCAAAAAAACCAAGCCTGATCTTCTCCCAGTTCCCCAGTTAAACTCTTTGCAATTGAGAACCGACACTCAGTACTCGTTCCCAATTCTGCCTCTGTTCTTGATGTATGAGAAGGCTCTTGCTGTCAGCCTCCCGCGAGGAAGTTCTCATTCAGTGGCCCTTTAAAAGGGATTCTTGAAAGTCGGAAGAGTTCCCTCAGGTTCTGTTCAATGTTCTCGCTACATGCTTTACACAAAGAAGCCGCACTACTTGAGTGTCCTTATTTCCCTGTAAGCTTCAGGGTTACTTTATCTGGATGGCATTAAAACAAGGTTAGATGCATCGCAGGAGTAGATCTGAACTTTCTGTGGCATCTGCAAGGGCTACATGGACCCTCCTCAGGCTGGGCTGCCCAGGGGCATTGTCACCATAGACCCGAGGACGAGGGCATCAGGAGAGCCAGCCCTCTCCTGATCCCACAACGATGTGGATCGGGATCCGCGTGTGGGACAAGAGGGCGTAAACCATGTGCTGCTCCCTCCTGTGCAGCCCGCTGGCCTGCTGCCCCTCCTCCAACCCATCTCTTACCGGCTTAAAGACCTTCCTCATAGCATCTGGGCGACTCAAGTCAACTTCCTATGTGAGTTTTCCCAGACTCTACAGAGTGTTCATTCAAGTCCCAGACCTACTACAGGGCCAGAGTTCTGCATGTTTGCAGGAAACACTTCCCTTGTCTAAAGCCTAGGTTGGGAGCGTCTCCCACTGGTAGGATTTCACACCTCCTTCTCTACTCTGAGGAGCCTTAAGGTGTGCTGACCTGGGACAGCTCAGTCAGTGGTTTCCATAGAGCTGTGGATCTAGGACACTGGGACTCAATCCAGGTGCGGTGCCTTCCTGGATTTGCCCCTTCGTATTGCTGTTAATTCCTTGTGAACTCAGATTCATATTTAAAGATTACTTGCATATCCTGCTGTGCATTTCCTGGGCATCCTATTGGGAGATTTTTTTTTCTAGAAGATTTGGTTGGCAGAGCTGGTTCGCTAGGCTTCCACCACGCCTGGTTACTTAGCCAGGCATTTTCTGTGCTGTCTGGTTTCACATCACAGAACGTAGGCCAACTTGTCTTTCTGCATCCGAAGTGAGGAACTAGAGAATTGGAGCAGGTGGGTGGAGGGCCAGGACTCCAGCCACTGCTGTCCTCTGGTAGTTCTCTAGCCTGCTGGTGAGGGTGTGGCAGCAGAAACTCAGTCTTTAGAGCCTCCGGGTGACAGTACCCAAAAGGTTGCAGTGAGTTTTTAGACAGGACGATCCTGGGCTCCTTTGGCTAGCAAGGGATGGTAGGTGGTAGACATCCTGTGTTCTCTGGTGTCAATCTGCTCTCTTGTGGGATGTGGGTGATCCTTTGGTTTGTCTACCTCGGCAGCCTGGGGGAAGCTGCTGAGCTGTTACAGTTTTCTAAGGCTTTTCCCCTTAGTCTTGTCAGAGTCACCACACTTCACGCTGACTTCCTTTTTGTCTGGCTGTTTCAAAGACTGGCCATGGACTGGCCTCCTTCCCCCTCTCCTTTTCCTTCTCTCCCTCTGTCTCTTCTTCCTTCCCTTCTTTCTTCCTTTTGTCTTTTGATCTTTCCTGCCTTTCCCTCCTTCTCTCTCCAGCCATCTGTCCTTTCTTTCCTCCTTCTATTCCCCCTTTCCTCTTTCTGCCTCTCCTTCTCCAGTGGCTCAGGCCTTGTAGACGGCAGGCTGAGAATATAGCAGCACTCACCCTGTCCCATGCCCAGTGCTCTGAACAGCGGAGGACAACTAACGACCCTCTGTGACCTGTGCATTGGATGGCAGGTGCCGAGTTGTTTTCCTGTGCCCAGGTTGGGGTCAGCTCTGGGTTTGTTTAGTCAGGTACACTTGGTACTGGAATGTCCTCCTTGGCAGGGATAAGGCTGCATTCTGAAGCCTTAGGTTTGTCAGGAGTGGTCGCTATCTGACAGATCCCTGACCAGTGGCAAGGGCCTGAAGTTTAGTATTCGTTGCCTTCCTGTGAGTCTTTGGTCTGTTGCCTCATCCATGTTCAGGGAGCAGTGCCTCCTCGCTGAGTGTTTCTGTCCAGAGAGGGCAGCAGATGGGACATAAAGCCTCTTCCACAAGGCTGAGGAAATTTGATGGGCATGGTTTATTGACGAGTCCTGAGAGGCTAGCTGAGGGGAGTCAACAGTTTTGCTCTAGGTGGCCAGCACCGAATCCAGGATGGGCTACTTGTAATCCTGAGAGAGGGCATGCGGGGATCCCTTGCCCACCCTCCTCACAGACGCCTAGCCCAGTGCTAGGCTTCTGTGTTCTCCCATCTTCTGACGTGGACAGCACGACTGTGGAAACATCCCGAGGATCTTGTATCTGTCTGTAAACACTGTTATTTCATGTCAGAAATGCTGGTCAGGAACTGAACCCCTCCTTGCGGGCGGGTCACAAAACGTTCATGAAGCCAACACAAAGGATGGTGGCTGCGAAGCCGAACCCAGAGGCTTTTTTTTTTCTGTTTCTTGTGGCTTTTATATCATTCATGGGCCCTGAGATTTATCCTGCACGCTTGTCCCCATTTTCCTGCAAAAATAATTACTTGGGATGTACTCGAGTGTGCTGTGTTCCATCCCTGTGTTCCCCGGCTCTCAGAATGTGAAGATATTATAAATAAGTGTAATAAGAAGCAGATTCTGCACAGAATGAAACAAAAGGCCCTTTCTTTCTAATTGCTTCTGTTAATCTTGCACACATCTTCATTAGGGTTTTAGAATATTGGAAAGATGCATCAAAGTTGGCAATTAAAGGCTCCGCATCAATATGGGTTCCTCGGTCTTTCGTGGCTGGCAGCTGACAGGGATAGGCTTCAGGAGACCGGCCTGCCTGCTGGTTCTCCTTCTCTGTGAGACTGCCGGCTGGCGTATTTCTGGGTATAGAGGCAGTCACAGGGCTGCTGCAGGGATTGAGCGGTCCACATGTGCGTGTTAGCCTCGCAACCAGACCGAAGGAGACCAGAGTGATATTTATGAGAGTTGAGTACAGGCGTGTGATGCTTAGAACGGATCTGAGCCAAAGTGTCAACTATTTTTCCCCTTAGAGCGCAGGCAGCCCAGTTCAGGGTGGTGATTGGAGGTAGAAGCTGTGGAGTATCTGACCCAAGAATAGTTTGGGTGTTTGCAAGACATGTTTAGTTTGCAAAATATTCTAGATATTTAAAAAAAGTTCCATCTCTCTGGGTCCTCTCAGAAGCCGCAGGCACATTGTCATGTTTCCCTGCAGGGAATCAGACTTTGCAGTGTTACTTGTCACCAGTGGGTCAGTGGAGAGACAGTGCCTGGCACTCAGGCCTTTCTCCAGGCTGCCCCAAACTTCAAGCTGCAGATACAGTTACTCCTGTGCCAATGGGGCGGAGACATGGGCCAGGAAGGGTGGGACGAGAGGAAGATATGGGAGACAGACAGACAGAAGGTACTGATAGCCTCTGTCTGCTTCCCTACACTGTTCAATGTGAGCATTTGGTTTCCAGAGCCAAGAGCAAGGAATTAGAAAACTTTTAAGAATAAAACACTTAAGTAGCAGTTTATTGGTCTAATTGAGGAAAGAATTATGGAAATTTATTTTCTGAGGAAATGGGGATATTTTAATTAGACACAGATAAATTGGGCTCACTGTTTCTTATCTTCCTCAGGATTTAGAATGGCAATATTTTCTTCTTGCCGCTGCTACGGTGAAGGAATGGCATTAGGTTTTTTGTTTTTTTTTAAACTCTTTTCATTCCTTCAATTAACTCAAGGCAGATGTGATATTTATAAAGTCATGGAGTCTTCTATGCAGGGCACTCCCATCTACCTAGGAAGGTGCCTGGGCTAGGATGTGTAGGAGGGACCCCTGAGAAAGGAGTGGGGCCAGGGTTCTCATTCTCTGGGCCCTCCCTTCCACGAGGAAGGGCTCCGGGTTCCTCAGTGCTCCCACGGGGCGTCCTCCCCCAGCTTGGTGTTCATTTGTAAACAGGAAGAAGCTTCTAGATGAGTTGGCTCATCTCTTGGTCTGGAGTTCTGATGCTTGCCACGTGCAGGTGCACAGGATGCACTTAGTCCAGCAGCCTGCCCTTGGCACCGCACTGGCGAAGCCAGCTACAGATTCACAATTGTCTCTAATGACAGTGCCTCCTGCCACCACAGTCCCTTCGGTGGCCGTTGGCGTGGTTGTAACGACAACAATAAGCCCTCACATTGGATATGGAGGTGCTGGTGTTCTGGGTCTCCAGGGAATCAGACTTCAGGACGGTCTTGGGAGGGGGTAATCAGACATGCGCAGTCCAGACTCTTGAGTCTGAGACTCTTGGCCCAAGCTCAGGAATTGTGAGTTCCGGTTGGAGAGCAGCAGGAGTCACGAACACCAGACTGAACTCACTGTGCCAGTCTGGGAGTTATTTCAGCCGTCCTGGAACACGATGTTATTGTCAGTCTTCGGCTGGCAGGTTCTGTGCTGGGACTGTGGGCAAGGGTGAGTGTGGGCGAGCTCCTCCATAACCAAAGCACACGTGGGAGCAGGGCTGGACCTATGATAGTCTCTTGTACTCAGTGGAAAGCTACCTGTGTTCAGACTCAAGAGGTCCTCACGGGCAGGGAATCCTGGCCTGGACAGAGCAGAGACTGGGCCCCTCTAGAGCTCCTGGATGCTAGCTCCAACGCATCCCTTTTCCTGTGAGTGGTTTGGGTGAACTTCTTGGCCTCTCTCTCCTTCCTGGCTGAGGAGGTGTGGTGGCATCCCAAGGCAGAAACTGCTGGGGGGGCTCAGGAAATGCTGATATCCCAGGACACACAGCATAGGCACTGGGATCCCAGAACCCTCATTACCCTGAGCTTCAGCTAGGGTGTAGAACCTGGCATGGGGTCATGGCAAGAATGCGAGAATGTCCCCATGAGCCCAAGTGTAGGTGGTGGTGTTCTTTTGGGAAGTTGTGGAACCTTTAGGACGTGGGTCCTGGTTGGGGGAAGGTCTGGCAGGGTGGGCTTCCTGTTCTCTTTCTATTTCCTGACTCTTTCCAGATCCACCCAGTTGTGAGCAAGCAGGTGGCCTCTCACCCTGCTGCCACAGCCAAGAGCCATGCCCACGCCATGCTTTCCTGGCCATGGTGTATGAGCTAAAATAAGTTCTTTCCTTCAGCTGCTTCTTAGAAGGTGTCTAGCTACAGCTATAGGGAAAGTAACCCCCCCCCCTCTCTCTCTTTTTCTCTGTGTGTGTGTTTACCTTTTTTTCCTTCCTAGTAGTGGAGACTGAACCTACCTGTGCATGTAAGACAGCCACTCAATCACTGCGCACCCGTCTCAGCCCTAATATACATAACTGTTTTTATCCTTAGAAAAGTCACATGAACTCACTGCTGAAGGCATACAGAAGTGATCATGCATAAAATAGACCAAAAAGCTTGCTTCATGCTTTGCCTTGCCTCTCTCCATCTCCTCAGAGGGAAACTAGGAAACCTTCCAGGCCTTTCTGTGTGTTTACAGGTAGATGTGTGTATACTTTCTTCAGTCTATTCTGTCAGTTCCCTTACACACACACACACACACACACACACACACACCGGAAATGTTGTGTCTGGCATAGTTCATGTCATTAGAAGTTAAAAAAAAAAAAAAAAATCTGCAAGCCGGGCATGGTGGTGCACGCCTTTAATCCCAGCATCTGGGAGGCAGTGGCAGGAGGTGGATTGCTGTGTGTTTGAGAACAGCCTGGTCTACAAAGCAAGTCCAGGACAGCCAAGGCTACACACAGAGACCTTGCCTCCAAAAAACCAAAAAAAAAAAAAAAAAAAAAAAGGAAAGAAAAGATCTGCTTAGGACCCCAAGACCAAGTTCTCAGCACAAAGGAGATTTATTTGCCCCAGAGGGAGAAAGGGCAGGGGATAGGAGAGAGACAGGAGGCAGGAGGTAGAGGATGAGGGGGGAGGAGAATGGAGCAAGGGGGAGGGGGAATATTTGTCCCAGAGAGGAACAGGACAAAGGACTGCCTCTGGATAGAGAGGAGACAGATGTGGCACGTAGGAAAATGGCAGTTTATAAAGTTTATGTTAGGATGAGATGTTTCATTTTAATTATGCATGTTAATTAGGTGAATCAAAGGGCATTTTAATTGCCAGACCTTGATGGGACCTTCATAGTCAGTGTCAGGGGGAAGAAATGGCCAAATAAGGGAAGAGACCTCTGTAAAAGGAACTTTTATTTGTCTGTTTCAATTGTTGTCTGGGAGGCTTACTGCCTCCTGCTAACCTAGGCCTCATCCTGGAAGCTTCTAGCCTCCATACAATCTAACCTAGGCCTAGGATTTTTTTCAGCCTCTGAGACTTGCTGCTTAATGAGCTCATCCTTCCTTGTTTTCTCTGAGCTCTGGGCTGGCTGGTTCAACTCAGCTGTTCTGACTCAGACTTTTCTCCCAGCTGACTTATTCAGTTGGCTTTTCTCTCAGCCTCTGATTTGCTTGGCCTGGCTTCAAACTAACTGTAGAACTCTTTCATAATCTTCTGCCTTCCTATTTTCTGGCTCAATCTATCTTCACCTGAGTCCTTCCTCTTTGCCACCCATCTCTCTATCACTGTCCTGGTAAAACGGCCTCCTCTCCTCTCTATTGCCTCTTAAGTAGCTCCCCTTTCCTTTCTCTTCTCATCAGAGTTGGGCGTAGCCTATTCTGTCAAATCTTTCTCTGATTTGTCACGTTTCCTGCCACTCAATTAGACATCACTTTCAAACAAGGGTGCTTCCTTCTACAAACTAAGGGATTAAAGGCATGGACCACCACACCTGGACTAAGCTTTTCTTTACTCAATACTTGCTGTATACCAGGCTGGCCTTCAACTCAGATCTGTTTGCCTTTGTCTCCTGGATTAAAGGTGTGTTTGTATTCCGGCTGGGTCATACATATCTGGAAGATCTTTGAGTGTAGTCTCTTGCCAGAACAGCCATGTTCTGAATTACTTTGTTCCTCTACAGATGTTGGTGGCTAGGAAGGCAGAGAAAATGGGGGAAGGGCAAGGCCTGCCAGAGCCACATGCTCGAGTGGGCTAGTAGTATTCCTTCAGGAGGTACATAGTCAGTTTTTCCCCAGTTACCTTCCCCACAGCATGCTCCTCCTGGGTTAATTCAATCCTTCCCTAGCTAGTGACTATTTTCATGCCTGCCTTACCTCCCACTCCTAGTCCCCCCACCCCCATTGCCCACTTCATAGCTGCAAGGAAGATGGGGTAGGCACTTGATTACTCATTGTCAATTTTGGAGCTGGTTAGGATTAAGCATGAAGATAACGTGTTTGCTATCTTCCAAGAGTGTCTGGCCACCAGGGCTTTCCATCCCTGGAATATTCCAGTAGGCTAGGAGGGCCACCCTGGAAGAATATCACAGAGGTCCTGGCTTGGCTGTGGGCGTTCAATTATTTTGTGGATGAACTATTCCGGTAATGAGTTAGAAGTCCCATATAAGGATTGCATTAAGAGAATTAACTATTAATTATGGGGGATATACTCTAGGGGAAGATGTCCAGGCTTGGGTAGTCCTTCAGTCATCCCTGAGGGCAAGCAGCATGTAGAGGCTGCGGCTAGATGGCGTCTATCACCACAGGAAGGAGAGACTCCACAAGGAGGAGACCAGGCGTTTCTCTCGTTAGCTTTGGAGGACAGAGATAAGGCAAGCAGGCTATTGTGTAATAATATCTTCTGGATTAAAACATTCCCATCCTGGAGGGGGGGATGCTTGTTAAGGTTCAGAAAGTTCCAGGCCATGGGGTGTGCAACCGCAGTTGGTACAACTACAATGCAACCCTTACAGCCGCAACTCAGAGAACATCGGAAAAGGGAACAGAAAGACTGTGAAAGCCAGAGGACCAGGATGTCTGCTGTGAATCGGCGGTTTCCATTTATGACAGGGAAGCTCCACCTGTGAAATCTCAACAAAGTGGCCACCTAGACAAGACACAAATGATGACAGCACGGGTTGGCATGCCAATGTGGATGAGGGACATCTCACAAGGTTCCAAGCCTAGATGAAGAGCTACAGGCCACCAGTGGTGACTGAGAAGGACAGAGTCAGTCTTTCCCACGGGTGAGTCGCTTGATGGGTTGTGCAGTCCTAAGTGGTCAGCCCTGAAACATGTACAGATGACTAACACTAAGTGGACATAGCCGATTGTGTGTGTGTGTGTGTGTGCGCGCGCGCACGTGTGAGTGTGTGTGTGTATGTGTTTTTGTGTATATGTGTGCATGTGGTGTAACAATAGTAATTGAAAGAAGAGGTCAATGATTTAATTTGAGGGGGAACATATGAAGTGAATGGAGATACAGGAGGAGAGGGAAGGGTAGAAATGATGTAAATATAGAAGATTTATTTATTTATTATGTATACAGTGTTTCACCTGCATGTGTGCCTTAATGCCAGAAAAGGGCGCCAGATCTCATTACAGATGATTGTGAGCCACCATGTGGTTGTTGGGAATTGAACTCTGGGCCTTTGGAAGAGTAGCCAGTGCTCTTAACCTCCAAGCTATCTCTCCAGCCCCAGGTATGAAATTCTTAAAAAAAAGATTAAAAAAAAAAGGGGGGGGGACACAGATATTTCTAATTTGAAATATTCTATTCTAGATAGCTTTCTTAAGATTCACCTTGTAGTCATCTCACAAATCTCAGGAAGTCACTGAAACGTGGAAGATTCACAGGGCTCCTTTCTCCCCAAAGTTACAGAAGCAGGAAGGACTGCCAGTGAGAACCTGTCAAGCTATCTGTAAACCCCTCAGAGAACTCTGGGGTTGCAGCTTTTCTGAGTTGTCACTCAGGCTGGGTGGGATTTTTGGTGAGGCAGCTGCTTTTGAATTGTCCCTGCTCTTATAAGTGGCCCCTTACCCATATTCCTGTAAGTAACCTCAAAAAATTCATTGACTCATCAAGTTGGACTTTGGTAGAATGGTCTCTTTGGTGCTCTATCTGGAGTGAGTAGATCCCCCTACATAACACAAAATCTCCCAACATGGACATATTAAGAGAGTCTTGGGTTACAAGTGTGGGTGGACGTAGAAACTTGAAGCCTGACCTGATGAAGATCAGATTGGGATCTAAGCCTGGGAAGTGGGTGGGGGAGTATTCAACACCGGCTCCTGTGAAGAGGCCATCTGAAAACAAAGAGGGAGCAACTGTGCTCAAATAGAGGAAAAACTCAGGTCAAGGTAAGGCGGAGCCCATGGCACTGAGAATAGAGGCAAAACTCAGGTCAGGTTAAGGCGAAGCCCATGGCACTGAGCACGAAAATGGAAGGTGTTGGGACCAGACAGCATGGCTTTGGTACCCTGTATGCTACCTGGAGGAACTGCTCCTTATTGCCCAGGCTTCCTGGCCAGGATGAGGACAATTCAAAGTCAGGCCTGTGAAGTGGAGAAACAATGTCCACAGAAGCTTTCAAACCAAAATGGCAATTCTCCAGAAAAGAGTCAGACCCTGGAAGTCACCAGGAGATGACACACCTGAGAAGATGATGCCATGTCTGAGCACAGCCTCTCAACTTCAGCCTTCCTTCTTAAGAGCCTTGGTGGGAACACTCCTGAGATGGCCACTGATTGCTCAGGCCTGAGTGAGGACCAGGAACCCATTCTGAGCCAAGACCTGAGCCTATATCTTTCCCCAGGACCCCTGAGATGCGAGAGTAGTTAGGCATGGGGAGGAGGTGATGGACGTATGGCCACAGCAATAAGGACTGTGGGCGAACCCACGAGGAGCTCAGAGTTGTCCCTGTTACGAGTCGTGGGTGAGACATGAGCATCTAGGGTGCGGTTGAGTTCATTCTGTGGGGCTGACAAAGACTTGCACGTCCTGGGATAGGGACTCATGCAGCAAAAACAAAAGGGACGGAGGAAGAGAAGCAGGTCACTGGAGGAAGGGATTCAGGAGCAGGTGACAGACGAGAGAGAACAAGAGCAAAAAATAAACTTTGTGTGAAGGGACAAACAGCCCCTATTGGGATGATGGGAAAGGCCCCAGAAGTAGGAGTCCACCCTAGGGTGCAGCCCTTCCCCTTTTCTGGCCTACCCCCCCCCCCATTACTCTAGATTTCTGTCCATTAGCAACTACTTGTAATGTTGCAATGCCTTCAGTGGTGTGTGCGCGCGTGTGTATGCGTGTGCGTGTGCCCCTGAAATCAATTAGCAGCCCTTCTTAAAGGGGCCACTCAGTCCCGATTTTCCAGACAGGTCCAAGTTCTTTGGACTCTCTTTCATCCCTGGAGAGGCAGGGGACAAACGTGCCCCTGGGCAGGACAGCTGACTCCAGCCAGGCTCAAAGCTCCGTGGTTTTCATACAGTGATGGTAATTCCCTTTGTGTGGACAGTGCTGTGGTTCCCCTTAGGTGCTGAGGGCCCAGCTTCCTTGTGCCTTGTTGATTAATACAATGCTGTTTCCTGCTCTGTGTGGTTATTGGATTTGTGTTTTCTGTAAATGTTGTTTCTCTGTAATCAAATGGCTGCCAGCTACACAACCTTGGAAACAGCTCTTCTGACTAGGAGGATATTTTTCCAGCTAAAAGCCGTGCACAGCCTTGTTCATGTATATTTCATTACTGCTTTGTTGGAAATTATTCACATTAGAAAAAAGAAATATGTTGCTAGGGAGAAAAAACAACAACCCCAGAGCAACACAGTGTGTAACCAACAGGCTTCCCCCCTATGCACTTCACAGAGGGCTGTGTACACTCGCAGGGCTCGGAGGTCACCCAGGAGCAGCTCTCAGACACAGCCGAAGATGGCATATACTGGATCCAGGCTCTCTTTTCCTGGAAGCTTCTGGAATCTGAGACCAGACCAGTGTGCCTTAACTTGCTTCTTGCCCCGCAGATCTGCAGCTGTAATCAAAATACCATCACACGGACAGAAGAGCCCTTACTGGAATGGGCGATTCTGAGTGTCCAGGGTTGGGGCTGCTGAGGGAGGCGATACAATTTTGTAAAATGCTTTTTATTATTATACATCAACTGTGCACAGTAATGTGCCTCATGATGACATTGTCACGAAGTGCATAATGTAGTTTGATCATGCTTACCCTCGCCTCGTTCCGTCTCTTGTCCCCCTCCTAGTCATGTTAACTTCCTTCTTCTTCCCAAATGGTTGCCCTTCTATGTTCATGTCTCATATTTTTTAGAAACCCCAGTGAGTTTCATTTTCTTTTCTTTTCTTTTTAGTAAGGGGCACGGGTGCAGTTTGTTTACAGGAGCGTGTGAACCTCATCAGTTGGGGGGGGGGCTGTGGAATCATATCCCTAAGATCTCAAATTCCCAAACTCCTTTCTCTTACTTGAACTTCCCTCTTTCTCTGTACCTGCCTCTGCGTTAGTGGGGAACGGAGAGCATCTCCCTGTGGCTCGGAGGAAACAGTTTCCATGCCCTTTCTTTGCGTTCCCTCCCTTTCCCTACAATTTACTTGCTGATGCAGGAGTACACGCAGGTACCAATTCTCTACTGATGCCCTGGGTGTTGGCCACTTGTTAGCTTCATGGAGCTGGCTTACCAGCTTTCCAGAAGTTATGCAGTTTGAAGCAAACAGAGACTATTCTTTCCTGGCCCTTAAACCCAGAAGTTCAAAGTCAAGGGGCAGCCATGGCTGAGCTCCTTCTGGAGGTCCTCAGGAGGGTCTGTCCTTGTCTCTGTTGGTAGGTGCTGTCCCTTGGTTCTGACAGGATACCTCCCATCTTCAGTCCTTTTATATCTTTTTTCTTTATCTCTTACAAGCACATCCATGCAGGGCCCACCCAGACAATCTAGGGAGACTTACCTTAACATCTATAATTATTCTGTGTGGTGGTTTGAATGGAAATGGCCCCCCATAGATTCATAGAGAGTGGCGTCATTGAAGATGTGGCCTTGTTGGAGATGGTGTGAACCTTGTTGGAGGAAGTGTATCATAGGAGGTGTGTCTTGAGGTTTCAGAAACTCAAGCCAGGCCCAGTATCACCGTCTCTTCTGGCTATCTACTGATCCAGATGGAGAACTCTCACAGCTATCTCTCCAGCACCATGTCTGCTGTGTGCCACCATGCTTCCTGCCATGATGACAATAGAACTGTTAGGCAGGCCAATTCAATGCTTTCCTTTATAAGCACAGCCGTGGTCATGGTGTCTCTTCTTTCCAGCAATACACACCTTAAGTAAGACAACCTGCATAGACCCTGCTTTCAGAGAAGGTCATATTCCAAGTTTTAGGGGCTAGGGCTTGGGCTTAATTTGGGGAGGGGTGTGCACTATTTGGCTCACCACACCCACCAAGATGATGCCTGTGACATTGTAGGTGCTAGTGAACATGCCAAGTTGGGTGCTGTGGGTATTAGTGGCAGAATGAAGACAACTGGCCAGCTTTACTGGGCTGGAAGATCATTGTGTCTGAGCAAGTAAAAGCCAAAGCCAGATAGGAGGAGGATGCTTGTTAAGGCAAGAGCAATGGAGGAGCCACTGGATGTAGACTCAGGCTGGCTTCCTGAGGCTCTGATACATATGCACCCTTGCCCCTTGGACAGATTTGATTGGCTAACATAGATGGGCTGAAGGAGGCTTAGGGCTCAGGGCATGACACTCTTTGCAGTATGGAAGAAGGCAGGTGGTATTACTTACGGTGCGGTGTCTCTGATTGGGTTGGGAGAGACTTCTCCCTGTAGGACTTCTCCCCACAGTAGGGCTGAGTTGACTTTAGGTGACCCTCTCAAAGGTCCCTGTGGGAGTGTTTCTATTCCCTTGACTTCAGCCTCTGGCTTGCAGGGGCTGACCTGGCTTGGGTAAAGCTCTTTCTGCAGAGATGTTGGCCCAGGTAGAAAGCTGCCTTTCCCTCATGGGTGCTGAGCCATTATGGGGTCTGGAAGAATGGCATGAGGTCTATAGGTGGTGTCACAAGAGGATTCCTGTATCATAGTGCTGATGGTGGGGACTCTAGTGAGTTTTTTTGGGAGGGTTCTCCCCTCACGTCCAGAATCAGGCACACACTCTCCTTTTAGGGCTGCTCTTAGCTGTTCCTTCCTTTGGCCGTTCAGGCCCTGGTGGTCTCTTGTCCTCTAATGCTGTGCTTCCCACCTAGAAGGCCACCCCATCTCTGAGGAGCATCTCTATCAAATCCTGCCTCTGAGGGGCATCTCTATGGTACCCTTGCCTCTGAGGGGCATCTCTATGGTACCCCTACCTCTCAGGGACATCTGTATGGTACCCCTGCTCTGAGGGCCATCTCTATGGTATGAAGTTTGTACTGCTTATGGGTACCCTTTCCTGCTCTTGGCTCTTCCCTAGGGAACTGGGCCTTTCTTCCATTAAAACAGTTAAAATTATATTTATGTCTATGTTGGTAAAGATAAACAGAATACAGAAGCTGGGTTTCTCATTATGGTAGGGTGATGATTGAAATGTTCATGTGGGACCCAACACTACCTGCAGTGCCTGGCACAACTGGACACTGAGGTAACCAGCCTGAGCATTGAAAACATGGTGACTCCGAACCTGGTGCTTTAGCTTTTTGGTCTGGGGCCTCCACAGTTGTAAATCTAATGACTTTTATTACTCAGGGAATTTTACACTGCCTATTAGCATAGCAATTGGGAACTTAATTGGCAAAATTAAGGACCCGCGCTTAAGAACTTAGAGTAAATATTCGCTAATAGATTGATAGGCGCAAGCCTACTGGGACATCTGGTGCAGCTATCTCTATCAGAATGTGGCCCCCCCAAAGTGGGAGGAAACTTCACCTTCATGGGTACCTGTTTCCTGGCCTCAGGTACTTCGAAGCTGTGGGAATGAGTCTTTGTAGGAAAGTTAGTGAGATTTGGGTTAATTGGAAAGACGAAAGAGTGCAAGAAGAGGGGAGAGGGAGCCAAAACTTCACTGAAGACCCCATTACCTGGCTTGTCACAGGCAGTTCACTGTCGAAGACAAAATCCCATTCTATAACATCCTAGTGAGGACAGCAGAGGGAGGGCGGCTGCAGCGCCCAGGCTTCTTGGCTGCTGCACAGCACTGCGAGCAAAGCGCTTTCCTGTGAGCCTGGGTTGTGATGATTCATCTCAGTCATCAACTTCACTGGACAAAAAAACCCACCTAGGTCAGCACAGAGTGTGCACTGCGAGGGTGCTTCCGGGGAGGGTGAGCTGAGAGAGTGACAGGTAATCATAACTGCTAACTTCACTAGCTTGGAGTCACCCTGAAATGAACACATGGGCGTGTCCAGGTGACTGTTTTCCAGAAGAGTTTAAGGGAAGAGGCAAGAGCCACTCTGAGTGTGGGCAGCACCATTCTGTGAACTGGCATCTCAGATTGCCTTAGAAGAAAGTAAGCACTCCTCTCTCCCTGCTTCCTGACTGGATATGGGGTGACCAGCTGTGACATGCAGAGTGCCACATACCATCCAACCCCTCAAATGGTGAGCCAGAATAAGCTTATCCCTGTTTAAGCTATTTTAAGAAAACACCTGGAAGACTTTCCCAGAATGGGGCACCAGTGAAATCAAAGGGTGAAGGGGAGAGGGCGTGGCCACAGGCATTGTCTCTACTTTCCATCTTCCATGGCGTGAGCATTTCTGGAGAGGACTAGCCAAGTGGGCAAGGCTCAGTCTGAATGTGGGCAGCACTGACCTGCAGATGATTAGGGAGTGGGTGGAACAAAAGGAGAAAAGGAAGAAAGCTAGTTAGTGTGGCGGTCTCTGTGGCCACTTCCTGTCCATTTGATGTGAGCAGCTCCACCATGCCCACCTAAGCCATGATGAATAGAAACCTCTGAAGCCACGAGATAATAAATATTTTCTCTTCTTAAACTGCTTGTCAGACATTCTGTCACAACGAGAAAGCTGGCTAAGACATGCCATTATCTTGGCGGTCTCTCTCAACGCTTCCTTAGCATGTAGGATGCAGGAGAGATGTGGGGTGGAGGGGGGGGGGTTGAGACACCTCTGCACTGTGCAGGCCTGCACTAGCAGACCTTTGTACCTGTGGGTCTGTGCCACTGCCAAGAGCAGTAGGTAAGATTATAGTGGCTCCTGGGCCTTCCTGTCTATAAATCCATGTTCTCTTGGAGGATTTCCTATTGACTCCAACCAGAAGGAGTCCCAGGGGAATTCTAAAAATAACAACCAAATTGGGAGGACCTCTTTATCCGTGTCTACTCTGGCCATCCTCCATGCACATGCAGGGATTATTCTCTCCTGCCTGTCAGGAGCATCCTTGTGGGTTCTGTGATGCTGAACGAAATTTGTTTCTGGTCCTTCCAGTGACCGCTGTGCCACAAGAGCATCCAGGTCTCTTCTGGGGAGGGTCTTCCTTTGGCTTTACTGTGCTTAGTGAGGAAGGCAAACCCAGAGCAGCACCAGCAGGACAGACTCTGGGGATGCTTTGGCAGTATCCCTCATGTTCTGCAGCCCACCTACAGGGCTCGCATAGTGTCGGGAGTGGTACGGGAGAGTGGGCAGGGAAGGAGCTCACCCCAGGGCAGGCACTTGACTGCAACCCACTGGCTCTTCTGACACAAAGGGTCTTTTTTTTTTTTCCAGAGCTTCCTGTACAGTGACAAATTGACCAATGGGTGCTGGGCTGCAGTGAACAGCAGGTAAGTCCTCAACAGGAAATAGTTGAGGCATACAGGGGAGGACTGACTTCTGTGTCCTACTTGCCACATCCTGTGTTCATCCCCACCTGGCTGAGCCTCTGCATCCCTCAGGGTTCATTTTATAAATTATCAATCAATCAGTCAATCAATCAATCAATCAAGTGATGCCTGTGTGTGTGTTGTGCAGGTGTATGCCTGCCACTGTGAGTGTGTGGAAGTCCATTCTCTCTTTCCATCAAGTGGGTCCTGGGATAAAACTCAGATCATTAGGCATGATGGTAAGTGCCTTTTCCTGGTGAGCCATCTTGCCAGCTCATTTGTTTTTGCTTTTTTTTTTTTTTTTTTTTTTGAGACAAAGTCTTACGTTGCCTGGTATAGCCGTGAACTCATTTTATAGCCAAAGCCGGCTTAGACTTCTGTTCCTCCTGCCTCTTCCTTCCAAGTGATGGATTAGCATGCATCTGAAGAATTTTAGCTTTTTAAAAGACTTTCTTTTATTTATTCGTTAGCAATTTCACACCCACTCAACTCTCTCATCCCACTCCCCCAGCCACCCTCAATACATCACCTTGAAGATTTTTACATTCTCATTTCTAAGCTCTGCCATCTCTTGTGTTTCCAGAGAGGTGAGGTGGGCCCGGAATATGTACAGTTAATAATCTTTTCATTATCGGCCCTCCACCATTTTAACATTTTGGGCCCTGTTTCATGAAGTTATACTAAAAAAAAAAAAATAAGAAAAAAGATAAGTGACAGTTGAGCAGTCCTGCTCTCTGAATGACAGCGGCCAAGGCTTGGACCTCAGCTTAGGCTACTTAATTCATTTCAGGACTGTCAGAGACACAAGTTCTTGGTCTCCAAAGGTCCTGTGGTAGAGCCCCATGCAATGTGAGGCCAGGGATCTGAGACCAGGAGGTGGCACTCATGTGCCTGGAGGGATGCTCTGTGTTTTCCTCACATACAAACCTAGCTTCTGGGTCACCCTTGTGGCATAGGTGACATAGTATCAAGTACCCTCAGGCCTCCTGCTGCCTGGCACTGACTCAGGTCCTGTAGTGATCTTTGTTTCAGGGGATAGTCACCTCCTAGGTCCTACCAGGCTTCCAGTCCTGTGTTCTACAGCTGAAGAGATGCTCAGAGTGCTGCAAGGCTCTTATACTCATTAATATTGCAGCCCAGGGGTCAGCTGCAAGACCATCAATTAAAGCAGACCACTAACTTGTAACACAAAACCAATGCCATCAAAGCCACTGGGAGCAGCCCAGCGGTGGGGTCTTCCATGTATCCCAGTGGGCCAGCATCACTTGGTCTTCTCCATTCTGGTGGCTTATGCAAACCAACGATGGCTTCATTGGTGGGCTGGAAGGGCACAGGTGATGGCCAATAAAACTTGTTAGGCTACCCTGGGTGTATTCCTCTGGCCTGGTAAAACTAGGGGCAGGGTTTTGTGGGACAGAGACTCTTCTCCAGATATTGCTTCTGTCATCAGCTGCTACACTTTGCCACTGTATGTCAGCCATGCTCACGGCAGCCTCCGACAGCCTCTAGACAGGCCATGCCAGGAATCCTGAAAGTTTGGAGTCATCACATTCCATCTGCACCACTTTCATTCTGTGTTCTTGCCTGGTAGGTGTTTGTTCAGCAAATCTAATTGATTCAAAGCTGCTTTCCCAGGCGCTATCACACATACTGGTGAGTGAAGCTGGAGGGGCTTTTTCTGGGGGTGTTTTAGTGAAGTACACGGAAGAACACGCCACCCTTTGAGCTCAGGATTTCTCATCTCGGAGTTTCTTAAGCACACTCTCAAAGTTCCTCTATGAAGTTGCACATCCCCGCTGGGCTCATCACATCAGAAGCCTGCAAAGAGCCTGAGCATTCTCCCAGATGAGTAAGTGCAAATGAAATACTACAGAGACACACAAGGGCATGCCATCATTAAGGTTCAACTCTCAGGGGTTAGGGAAACAGCTTAGCGAAGAAAGTGCTTGTGATGTGAGTGTGAGGGTTGTAGTTTGGATTGTGAAACCCACGTAAAAGCTGGACAGGTACGTGTATGCTCAATATTTTAAACCAATATATTTTATTAACAACTTAGTGACCGAGCATATGTCACTTTTAACACGACTAACCAAAACAATAGCAGATAAGGATTAATGGACACAATAACAAAACTGTAAGGATATCAGTTTTGAGGAATGATTTTCCTGGCACAAGCAGTGGGATTTCTTCTGCTGGAACCTAGAGTAACCAGAACCCAGAACCTCCGCAGGAGCCAGAGCCCCAAAGCCTTTCCTTGAGCAGTTTTTTTCTAGGAGCATCTTGAAGTGCAGCGATGAGCAGCCAAAACTATCCCAAGTCTCCAAAAAGCCCCCGCCTCCAGTTCTGGGCTCATTTATATATCTCCTCCCAGAGTCTGGTCACGGGATCTTTTCAGCTGGCAACAATCAAGCTCCTGCATGAGGTGGTTGGTCTTCTAGTGGATTAACCTCACCTGTTCTCTCACAAGACCATTCCAATCCCACACTTGGGGTCCTAAAAAACAGGTTTATCTCTCCTTCAGGTACAGCAGTCCACCTGACCTTAGCACTCAGGAGAGGAGACAGTGGATCCCTAGAGCAAGCTGGCTATCGAGATTAGTCCAGCTGATGAGCTCTGGGCTCCAGTGAGAGATTTTGTGTCAGTATACAAGATGGAGAGTGATTGAGAAAGACACCCAATGCCAACCTTGGGCCTTTACATGCGCATACACACATCCTGGCCACCATGACGTGAGCAGCTTTCCTCTCACACAGCTTCTGACAGAAATTTCTGCCTCACTATGGGTTTAGAAACAGTAGAGCTATGGAGGACTGAATGTTTATAGACTACAGTCTCTGAAACTGTGAACTAAGAAACAATTATAATACAGACACATACATACATGCACACACATACATACATACACAGAACAAATACTAAGTATATAGTTGCTAGGCTTTTTGCCACAGCTGCACAAAGCTGATGCTTGGTGCTGTTCTCTGGAGCCCATGTTACTGAAGTTCTGGTGCTGGGCTGGGAGCTCTATGGACCCTTTCTCAGCAGATGCTTCCTAGGTGGGCGTTGGCTGAGTGTTCTGCTGAGCCCTCACTGGCTCCTGATTTGAGCTGAGGAAGAGAGAAGCAGTTCTTGGTGGGCTGGTCCAGTTGTTCCTGTTTCTTTGTAGGTCTGTGGTCCACTGTCTGCTCTTGGAGTCCCCTGATCCTGGCTTTCTGGGACCTCACTTTACTACCTGGTACCCCCATCTGATTCTGCCTCCTCTCTCTTCTCTGTTCCTCTACTTTCTGACCTGTCTTCTCTCCTGTCTTTTTTAAAAAATCATGTTAAATACTTGTATCATAAAATGTACACCTTGGCCCACTTCTAAGTGTACAGTTTGCATAGCTATGTAGCCGTTGTTCCTATCCATCTTCACCTTCACACTCTGAGATTGTCCCCATTAAACACTGGCTCCCGTTTCCCTCCCTAGCCCCTGGCACCCACATTCCTACTTTCTGTCTCTATGACTTGACAACTCTAGGGATCTCATGTAAATGGAATCACAAAACATTTGCCTTTTGTGTTTGTACTATTTCATTTAGCATGATGCCCTTGAGGTCTGTCCACGCTGTAGCGTGTGTCAGAATTCTCTCCCCTTTGAAAAATGAGTACTATTCCTTTGAGTGGGTGGGGCACTTTCCAAGTTTCATGTCTGCTAAGCCTTATGACAGCCCTGTAAGCATGGCTCCTAGCTTGATGCACTGACTGCTTGGTCCAGGTGGGGTAATACACTTGAAATACAGCCCTCTGGTCAGTCTTGGGCTTCTTAAGGGTTCACCCCTTACAAAGCATCTGGGAGAGGAAGGAAGTACCGTGATGAAACTTAGCACAAACTATAGAATGGACTTTTGTAAATGAGCAAGTCACAGACAGGGACGGGGGGGGGGGGGCATCTTTCTGAAAGAATTATGGCTGCCACTGGCCCAGTGCTTGAGATGCAAGGTCACCTGCCATCAGTGGGGGTGTTAGCACATGTGAGGCAGCCTTGGGCTTGGATTCTGTGCTTGTGGGTACAAAGCTGACTGTGGTGAGAGGGAGAGGGTTTCTGGGTGGAAGAGGATCAGTGGGCACCATAGACAAGGAGGAGAACTCCAAGCTTCCGCGAGCGCATCTTTCAAATGAGAGACAGAGCAGGCCAAGCAGAAGGCGTGATTTAGGGGACATTTCTTCTATCCAGGGCCTGATGGGGCCCATCATCCATCTCCTCTCCAGAGAACTTTCTGAGGCAAGCATGGATCTTCAGGCGGAAAGACTTTGTTCTCTGGCAATGTGTGACTGGGGAGACATTTGTTCAGGCCTTAGAAAGTATCCTGCTGTCAACTCCCCCAAAATCATGGCTCTGCTGTAGACTCACTATTAGGAGACATATCTTTTTAATAATGGGACATTTCCAGTGACTCTAGTCTGGCCAACCTGAACATACAGTAGGGCAATAAGTGTGTGTGTGTGTGTGTGTGTGTGTGTGTGTGTCTGTCTGTCTGTCTGTCTGTTCATGCCAGAGCGTTCCCTGGCCAGTGGGTCAGACAGCTATTTGCATTGCACACACTTAAGTAAAGCACCACCCTCTGAACCAGGGTCATTACATCTGTAGAATATGTTCCTGCCTCAGAGGTGGGTAATGACTTTCTTTTATTTCATGACTCATCACAGGTACCGAAATGTAAATGCAGTGTTGTGTGGAGGGCCAGCCTATAATGTACTGCCAGTGTTAAGGGTCAGTAGATTGCGCAGCCCTCCTTCTTAACCACAAGGGCAGCCACAGAGCCCAGCCAACCCACAGACGTCAGATGCTGTTTAGACTCCTTGACTTTGAGATGCTCAGTGTGTGTGTGTGTGTGTGTGTGTGTGAGAGTGAGAGAGAGAGAGACAGAGAGAGAGAGAGAGAGAGAGAGAGAGAGAGAGAGAGAGAGAGAGAATTTTTTTTTTGTGTATACTGATGGGTGGGATGTGTCTGAGGGTATTAAGCTAAACAAACATCCAACCATGCTAACCTACAGAATGAAAGTTCATATGGGTAAATCCAAGTACATGTGAGCACACAAAATTCTAGAAACATTTATTTTGTCTGAATACAATACGTGTCAAAATTCTTGTCAGGAGTTGGAAACTAGAAAAAAGTTGAAGGAGACAAAGAGTTCAGGGCTACAAAATACTCCTCGGACCCCTTTGAATGGCTCAGTGTTTGCTCTGTTTTCCTGTCTTCATGTCCTCTGAGGGCTTTAGCTCTGAAGTCATACTGGTTCGTTTGATGTCAACTTGACACATGCCAGAGACGTGTAAAAGGAGGGAACCTCAGTTGAGAAAAATGCCCCCAGAAATCCAGCTGAAAGGCATTTTCTTAATTAGTGATTGATTTGAGAGGGTCCAGCCCATTGTGGGTGGAGTCATCTCTGAGATGCTGGTCTTAGATTCTGAATGAAAGCCAGCTGAACAAACCATGAGATGCAAACCAGTAAGCAGCATTCCTCCATGGCCTCTGCATCAGCTCCTGTTTCTGGTCTCTGTTCTCTTTGACTCTCTGTCCTTGCTTCCTTTGATAATGAACAGTGATGTGGACATATAAACCGAACAAATCCTCTCCTCCACACATTGCTTTGATCATGGTGTCTTATTGTAGAGAGAGTAACCCTGACTAGGACAGAAGTCATTGGCACTGTGACTCCCCGTCCTCCACATGAGATGCTGACTTTGTCCTTCACGGTGCCCAGCATGCCAATATCCTTCTATGATGTTTTAGGGTTCCCATTGCTGTGAAGAGACACCATGACCATGGCAACTCTTACAAAGGAAAACATTTCATTGAGACTGGTTTACAGTTCAGACGTTTAGTCTCTTCTCATTATGGCAAGAAGTATGGCAGCATGCAGGCAGACATGGTCCTTGAGAGGTAGTGGGGACTTTGACATCTGGATCCACAAGCAGCAGGAAGAGAGAGTGACACTGGGTCTGGCTTGAACTTCTGAGACCTCAAAGCCCACCTTCAGGGATACACTTTCTCCAAGGCCACACCTACTCCATCAAGGCCACACCTCCTAATAGTGCCATTCCCTCTGAGCCTATGGGGGCCATTTTTATTTAAACCACCACATCTGACATGGTCTGGGTTGTCCACCTTAATGGATAGTTTGAGTCCCTTATCCAATAAGGAGGCAGAGGCACTTGGAGCATGGTGAGAGTGGACAGGGAAAAGAGTGAGAGTTGAGGGAACCTTTCCCCTCCTGCCTCTGGCTGCCTGTGTTCCCTAAGCCCCTCCTTACATCTACATTTCCTTGGTCCACTCACCTCATCCTTCCCTTGGCCATTGGTTCTCCATTGCTGATTCGTGGTGATGGCTGTTCCCTGGGAACCTCATCCCCTGAGGTGAGGTCTGTATCTCCAGTGGGCCCCACTTTTGCCGCCGCTTGTCAGACACAGGCCACCTCTAGACACGGTCATACAGATCTGTCCCTGATGTCCGTATTGCTTCCTTATAGTGCTCACATGGAATAGACACCAGGGCAGGGCTCACACAGGGCAGCCTGTGTTGGCTTTGCCTGGTTTGCTCAGACTGGTTGCTGACATTATGTAGTGGATAATGCTAGTCTCAGCTTGGCAGGACCCAGAATCCCTGGGCATGTCTATGAGGAATTTTCTAGGCAGGCTTAATCAAAGAGGGAGGATCCACCCTAAGTGTAGGTGGCACCATCCTGTGCTGGGAGGTCATGGACTGAATAAAAAGGAGAAAGTGAGCCGCACACAGGCATTCATCTCTCTGCCTCCTGACTGTCAACACAACATGACCACTGCCTAATACTTCAGCTACTGTGCTTTCCCAGCCATGGTGGACAGCACCCTCAAACTGTGAACCAAAACAAATCTTTCCTTTCTTAAGTGGCATTTGTGTCATAGCAGTGAGAAAAATAACTAACGCGCTGCCATGGTTGAACAAAAATGGCCCCACAGGCCCATAGGCAGTAGCACTATTAGGAGGTATGGCTTTGTTGGAGTAGGTGTGGCCTTGTTGGAGGAAGTGTGTCACTGTGGAGGTGGGGGCTTTGAGGCCTTATATAAGCTCAAGTCTAGCCAGTGTGTTTCAGTCTTCCATGTGCTGCCCGCGGGTCAAGCTCCTTTCCTAGCACCATGTCTGGCAGCACACTGCCATGTTTCCCTGCCATGATGATAATGGAGTAAACCTCTGACACTGTAAGCCAGCCCCAAATTAAATGTTTTTCTTTATAAGAGTTGCCATGGTCATGGAGTCTCGCCACAGTAATAGAAGCCCTAACTAAGACAGGCACCATAGCACAAGTGTTTGGAGACATTTGCTGGGATGGTTGGCCTCTAGCAGGCCATGCCTTTCTCTGGCTGACATCCATGTTTAGTAATAAAAGGGCCACAAATACAACAACCAGAGATTCTCTGGTTCAAAGGAGATGCCCCTGGCTGGTCTCTAAGCCGAACAGCACGTCTGCTTCCTCAGATCTCTGTCCTTACCTCATAGACTGGGAAGCCAAGGGTCAGTTAGGGACTCACTTCAAGTCACACATTTTACCAATAGTTAAAGTGTGGGTTTCAACCAGGGAATTTATCTTTTATGTTTCTAAAACTACACTAGACTCTCATTCCTTAGCCGTCTCTATCTTGCTCTGGCTCTACCTATCCCCTGGGTCTCATATCCCATGCGACTGCAAAATCACCAAGTTCTCATTGTGCTAAAACAAGGCACCAAGGCATCATGAGGTGGCCATTCAGTTTCCCTGGGGATCAGCACCTTGCCTGGCTGCTCACAAGGATGCAGAAGATGGGCCCTACTGTGCATTGTCAGAACCTGTTCCTCTCACCTGTTGGCACGATTTGAATTAAAACCCCAGCCAGCCCTCTTACCTGAGCATTTAATGAGTGCTAAGTGACAGAAATGGTCCTCATTGAGCACTCTCTGCAGGTGGGAGGTGTGTAGGGCGGGGCTGGAGTGGGCATCAGTCTCAGCCCTTCAGTGGTCCTTAGAAGAAGGAGTGGATTTCAACAAGGCCGCTGTGGAGACTTCCAAGTCCTCTGAGATTCGTCCTTTTTACTTTCCCACTTCAGACTAGTTTTGAATTTAGAGGAAAACTGCTAAGATGGTATAGGGGGTCTCCAAGTACTCCTTGCTTGGTTCCCCCAAAATTGGCACCTACCTTTTTGTGTCTGTCCTTGTCCACTGCCACCTGCACTCCAGACTTTATCAGCATGTCACCAGGTGGCTCCACCAAATGCCTTCCTCTTCCAGCATTTAATTCAGTACATGACATTTTCCGTCTCCTTGGTCTCCTCTGATGCATCAAGGGTCAGATTTCCCTTTTTAGAGCTGTTTTCCTTGAATTCACCAGCATCTCTGGTCATGTGCTTGTAGAGCCTTGCTCAGTTTCTTGCTATGCTGTCGCGATGAACTTTAGGAAGAAGACCGCAGAGGAAAGTGTCCTCACCACACCCTACGTGGGGACCTGACTCACCAGTGTTGTTCTGCAGACTGGTTTAAGGCCATCTTGGCCAGGTGTCCTGGCTGAGGTCTTTTTCCTTCCTGTTCTGAAAGCAAGCGGCTGAGGTCAGCCTCACTCAGTGAGGAGAGATGAAAGTGACACTTGCACAAAATAAATCTTATTTCCTCTTCCCTTATTCACTCACTCATAGACTCGTCGATATCATTAGGGGCTTACGCATGTTTAGTTTATAATTTGTGTTGTCATCTAGGGCCCTGTGCCACTCACATCCTTCCAGTATTAGCAATTGGAAATGCTTCCAGGTGGCTTCCCGCGTCCTCTGCTGTGCCCTGACCTTTTGGATTTTAAAACATTGTGCTACTTCTTGGTACTTTAAGATACTTCATGCTTATCTTTAGCGTTTTTCTGGCTTTAGCATCATTAAGCTGCTGCTGCCCATCTACTTTCCTCAGGTCTGTCTAGCTCAGCATCAGACCAAACGTGGGTCCATACTGCTGTGTCTGCCTCTAGCCCAGTAGCTCTGGGGCATTTTGGCCTCCTTCTTGCCCATCTGGAGTATCTTCTTTGCCTGGAGGATCCTGGCTACCTTCATCCATTCTCCCATTATTTACAGATCCACCTAATACGTACACAGTTTCTGACGGGAGTTGTGTGGAAATGGCTCCAAGGCTCTGGCAAAGGGAAGTGTCCGTTCACTATGGCTGAAGATTACAGGGAGCTGAGTGTAGCTTGGTGTGTGCGGAAGTTTGAGTGACTGGCCTCCACAGGCATATAGGGAGGGGCACCATCAGGAGGTGTGGCCTTGTTGGAGTGGGTGTGACCTCGTTGGAAGAAGTGTGTCACTGGGGGGGGGGGGAGGACAGTTTTGAGGTTCAGGAGCTCAAGTTTCACTCGCCTTTCCTTCTGCTTATGGACCCAGATGTAGAACTCTCAGCTACTTCTGAGCACTGTATCTGCCTGCATGCCACCATGCTTCCTGCTGTGATGATAATGGACTAAGCCTCTGAGCTGTAAGGCAGCCCTAATTAAATGTTTCCTCTATAAGAGTTGCTGTGGTCAAGGTGTCTCTTCACAGCAGTAGAAACCCCATTGGAGACAGTGTGTGAAGGTGCAGGACTGCTGCAGCTAACTGGGTGACTTGATCAATGCAAGCTCCTTTTCCCTTCTGGAAGTGGATGTCCAAGACCAAGGTTCTGGTGAGGTAGTTTCTGGGAAGTCTCTCACTGTGATTTGCAGACTGTCCTCTCTCTGTATCCTCACCTGTTTGTCTATGTGCAACTGTGTCTTTGTTTTTTGTTTTTGTTTTTCTTGAGATAGCATTTCTCTGTGTAGCCTTGGCTGTCCTGGACCTACTTTGTAGACCAGGCTGGCCTTGAACTCAGAGATCTGCCTGATTCTGCCTCCTAAGTGCTGGGATTAAAGGTCTGGGCCACCACGCCCGGCATGTGACTGTGTCTTAATGCTCTCATGTTATAAGGACTGGAGTCACCTAGATCGGGCTCACCCATATCTCTCTGGATATGAACCACTTCGTTACAGACCTGTCCTCAGGTCTTAGGTGCAGGGTGCTAGGTCTTAGGAATGTACATGGCCCCCAGCACTCGTCAAGGGCCTGGAGCACTGGAGGAGGCAGACGATGCAAGGCGACATCTGAAGGATAGAAACACAGTGGTGCTTGAGGCGGACAGTTCGCTTGTCATCAGGGACTAGAGCTTTCAGGCAGCCTGTGTCCCCACACATTGGCTCAGGCCCCTCCTATACATTCTCCTTAAAATATCGTTGTTTAGATTCTCTCCTTTAGAAGTGGGTCTAGTTCCCTTTGAAGTCTGGAAAGTATCTTGCCTCCAGGGAACATTCCACCAGGAGCAACGTAGCCTGTTCTGTCAGAAAGCTGGCTCCTGAGGCCCTGGCGTGGGATTGTGAAGAGCATGGGATTGTGAAGAGGGAGGGAGGGAGAGACAGAGAGCGAGAGCGAGAGTGAGAGCGAGAGCGAGAGAGAGAGAGAGAGAGAGAGAGAGAGAGAGAGAGAGAGAGAGAGAGAGAGAGAGAGAGAGAGAGAGAGAGAGGGAGAACTTGGGAAGAAGATTTGCAGGTCTCTATGAACAGACCTGTCCTCAGGGAAGTCAAACCCTTTAAAAGGGTGAGTCAGACATTTATTGTTTGGATGACGAGGGTTCAGCCAATGAACTAGCTTCACCTTCCTGATAGGCAAGGAAGGAAATCCTGCAAGAGAGACACAAGACAAGGCCACCACGGAGCCAGCCTTCCTCGACTGGGAGAAAAGAAACCTTGCCATGGTGTGTAGGCCCGCGTGCTGTAGATGAATCCCTGTGCGGTGTCGGAACCCCATTTCTGCCTGCCTCTAGAGAGTGAACTGAGTCTTATGGCATGCGATGTTCCAATGTGATTAGCCCGAGTCACGGAAGACATGATATAAGGGTGGCTGCACGTGGTTGCTACTCTTTAGTTCCAATCAGTTTATTGACCCTGTGGATCGTGAGCCAGTCCCAGCCCAAGTTTTCAAGTGTCAGATTTGTCAAAAGTAAGGTTTGTTAATCAAACCTAATGGCCTCTGGTATGTTTCTGTGAGTATCAGATTCATTTGTGATAATTGTTTTCGCAATGTGTGATTTTTCTATAGAAGTCGGTCAAATGATCTCAGATGTACAGTTGGAACAAGGCTCTCACTAGATGGATGTCTAACTGCAGTTTTAAAGAAAGCACGTGGAGGGAAGTTTGATTAAATGGACTTTTATGGCTTCAGTTTTCTAAACAACAGAAGTTAATTGCAGGGGAGGGTGCTTGCCCCTGCGCGAATCCTTCATCCGAGCAGTTTGCTAAAACCCAAAATGTGAGGCTTGCATTTATTCATTATGCAAATACAGCATATAAAATATTCCATCAAGCACTTCAAACAGTCATCCAAACACATCTTTTTTATTATTAGATCAGGAAACTCAAATATAGTTACTGTTTATTGGTTTAATTAACATATTGAAAATACAATTTAGTTTAAACTTCTTATTCTCTTGTCAAAGCCTGAAACAGCATCAACAGTTTCATAGGATTTGGGATTCTATTATTTAAGGCAAGTAGCTGTGTTTTCTATTAATGTCCTTAAATAAATAATGTTATTTTTTTTTTTTAAGGCCCAGCCAAGAAGGTAGCTGTGGGTTGAAAACGCTTATTTAGAGGCCAATGGTGATTTTCTGTTTGTCCGATGCCAATCTAACATTGCCCACTATGAAGGTAATTTCATTCTTGTTTTGACAGAAACCTCTAAAGCAAATTACTGATGGATGTTCCTGCTCTTGAAGGCTGTGTTAATAAGACCGAGGGCTAACACTAGTGCCCCACCGGGGCTGACTTTCTCAGTGGCCAGTGCTAGGCAAGGGTAGGCATGGGAGCTCAGTCTAGGCGGATGGGCCTCCAAGAGAGGTGGCAGTGGGGAGGTGGCAGGAGTGTCTACGGGGAAGGCGAATCAAGAGATGGAGAGAAGTTATCCCTGTAGCATCTATATCCCAGGAATGTGCTGACCCTTCCCAGGGGAAGGCCAATGACAAGGCTTGGCTATCTCCCTTCTCAGATCCTTTAAAAAAAAAAATCCAGTTTTTCAAAAAGAAGAATTGAGGCTGGTGTTGTGAGAGTTTTGGCTATTAACATTCCTTGGTTGGGAGGGAGAGATGAGATGGGAGGCTTGGAGGAGGGGAAGTGTGAAAGCCTGCCTTGCCGAGGTAGAGCGTAGAGCGGAGTGGGCTAGCTTGGGAAGAAGTACCCAGGGCTGTATGAACAGACCTGTGCCCAGGAGAGTCAAACATTTTCTTTCTTTCTTTCTTTCTTTCTTTCTTTCTTTCTTTCTTTCTTTCTTTCTTTCTTTCTTTTTTTCTTTCTTTCTTTCTTTCTTTCTTTCTTTCTTTCTTTCTTTCTTTCTTTCTTTCTTTCTCTCTTAATTTATTTATATTACATCTCAATTATTAGCCCTTCCCCTGTTTCCTCCCATTCTTCCCTCCCTCCCATTTCTCCCCTTCTCCCCTCCCCCTATATATGCTCTCAGAGTCAAACATTTTAAGAGGTCAGCTAGACATATCTTTTCTATTATCAATATCGAAAGTGCAAATGCATCATTTATTGGTTTAATCAAGATGTTGAAAATACAGTTTGGGGGTGAGCTTATGCTTTTTATTGTCAAAACTCAAAACAGCAATGACTGGCAGGAAATGAGCCCATGGTGCTTATTTTGGCTCTCCAATCTTCCACTCTAGTCTCTCAGAAAACCCCGAGGCAGACTCCTTATAGCCCTTGCTGGAGTCTCTCTCTGGAGAGGTACTGTGGGAGTTTGAATAAAATGGCTCCCATAGGCTCAT
Source organism: Acomys russatus (assembly GCF_903995435.1). Taxonomy (NCBI): domain Eukaryota; kingdom Metazoa; phylum Chordata; class Mammalia; order Rodentia; family Muridae; genus Acomys; species Acomys russatus. The sequence continues at coordinate 18,108,662 of NC_067141.1, forward strand.
AAGAAGGTGCACTATTAGGAGATGTGGCCTTGTTGGAGTAGGTGTGGCCTTCTTGGAGGAAGTGTGTCACTGGGGGGTGGGCAGATGGGCTTTTAGGTTTCAGATGCTCGAGCCAGGCCCAGTGTCTCTTTCTGTGCCTGCTGCCCGCAGATCCAAATGTAGAGCTCTCAGCTATCTCTCCAGCATTGTGTCTGCCTACATGGCACAGTGCTTCCCCCCATGAGGACAGTGGACTAAATCTCTGAACTGTAAGCCAGCCCTTAGTTAAGTGCTTTCCTTTATAAGAGTTTTCATGGTCATGATGTCTCTTCACAGCCAATAAAAACTCTAACTAAGACTGGATCTGATTATCCAAGCAAGCTCCAAGACAAGCACCTTCCATCTCGAAGGTGGGGGTGGGAGCAGGGCTTTGTAGGAGTGCCTTAGGATTAGAAAGCTGGCTTCCTCATCTCAGCATCTTGGGAGAGATACACAGCTCTGGACATGAGGTGAGGCGTGCAGGGTTGCCTCAGAGCTGAACCTCATCCTGCCAACCTGACCTACTTCCAGGGGCCTGAGCCTTGCCATGGTGACTGGGCCCTATTGGCGTGCCACAGGCCAAGCCACTTACCCTTCCACATTAGTGGCAGCTCCTAAGCTCTTCCTCAGTCCCCTCAGTGAGGCCCCCCACCTTTGTGTGGCTTACTTCTTTATGTCCATGTGGGGACCTCCCCTTCCATTGCCATCTTGACAAGTCCTTCCACAAGGACACCATAGACTCTTTAAGATTGATCCAAAGAGTTCTCTGAAAGCGCTGGATGGCGCCTCTTATTGGCCAACCCTTCCACCTTGGCCGGGATGATGCCTCTGGACTCTGGAAAGTCTGTCTGTTCCCGGGGATAGACAGGCTGTGGCTTCCTGTTGTCTGGCACCTGTATCCCTCCACAGGGGTGTTCTAGATCCATTCTGTTGCCACAATAAACCACTCTCACCAAAAGCAAGCTAGGGAGGAAAGGGTTTATTTTGCCTTAGAAGTTATAGCCCATCACTGAGGGAACTTATGGCAGGAGCCAAGCGGGAACTTGAAGCATAAACTCCTTTGTGGGGTCACTGCTTGCTGACTTGCTCCCAGGTCCACCTTTAGCTAGCTTTCTCATATATCTCAGGACAGCCTGCCCAGGGATTAGTGCCACCCACAGTGGGCTAGACCCTCCTGTATCAATTAACAATCAAGGCAATCCCCCACAGATGTAACCACAGGCCAACTGATATGGGTAATTCCTCAACTGAGTCTCTCTTCTCAGACAGTTCCAGGCAGTGACAAGTTGACACGTAAACTAAGACAGTGGGTCCTAAAGAGGTTTCCAGAAATGGCTGGAGCAGAGTACATGGGCTTTGATCAACTTACAGCTTTTCTGTGCATTCTACTCATAGAAACGACCGAGACTGCTCCACGGCTCTAACACACAGGCCATGCCATAGGTCTTTGTTTCTCTAAGTTAACCTTGTTCCTCGTTTATTGTCATGGTTGGGTCTTGAACTCTAGGCCTCCACATTGGAATATGAGGATTACAGAGGCATGCCACCAAGCCTGAATTGAATCAGTCAGCTGCTTGGCAGACTGAGACAAGCCTGGGGATTTCGGGGGCCCTTCTTTCCCTTGGACCCTTACTAGGACTTGTTTGCTGCCAAGTGCATGAGTTAGCATGAGATCCCTCTGTGGAGGGCAGCCCTCCTCTGTGACCCCATACTAGAGTGACAGATGGTGGTCGCTTCTATAGGAACCCTGCACTCTCCTCCCTTGGAGTCAGCTCTCCCCAGGCCCGTAGTCTCTCTTAGGCTTGAGTCACTGTCCCTGAGGAGACTCTTCCCTGGAGAACTCAACCACATCCTTCTGCTAAGTTGGACGCACAGACAGGAGCAACCTGCCTGGTGACAGAAGACCATGTTTTCTGTTCCCTTGCAGAGGGCAGGGACTCTCTACCTTCCTTTCTAGGCCAATAGAATTTACAGTAGCCATGATAGAGACATTCACTATGCTGGCCTCTTGTTGCAACAGAGGTTAAGGCATCAAGGCCTGAAAGCAAGGGCCACAGCCTTCTCTGTCCGTATCAGAAGCCCACATAGGCCAGCAAGCTGTGCTGACACTGGATGCTGTGGCAAGGATTCTCTTTATGAACCTTCCACGTGCCTCTCTCCCATTGTTGTCCTCACCTCTCCTCCCCGTTCTACCTTCTGTCTGCCTCCCTGCCAGCAATGCTGCTGGCCTCACCTAGCCCTCCAGGAAGCTCTTTCCCTCATCACAGCTGCCAAGCCTTCTGCATGGGGCCTTTGATCCAAGTGTTTCCTTCTGCTGTGACCCACTCCCCATGGGCACAGACTTTTGCCTCCCTGCCCAGTTCTCTGGCTCTACCTGGGTCTTCCCTCCCCAGATGCCCACTGGAGGACTTCTTTAAACCTTGCCTTCTTAGGGACTCCCAGACTGAGCCCTTCGGTAGGGCCTGGCCTCATCAAATGCATGGTGGACCTAGGCCCTGATGGTGGCCACCTTTCACTGTGTATATAGTAGCAGCCACACTGTGACTGGATCCAGTGTCTGCCCTGGACCTGTATGCATCTCCACACAGGCAGCCCCTTAGCTAGCCATCAGCAGCATCACTAGGACTGGGACTCCAGGTGCTAAGTTCATGTGGTGATGCCATACGTTGCCAGAGCTGTGTTTCAGGGGAAGATCCGGAGCATGTTCTGGGAGGCCTGGCTGGTGTTGGACTCATTTTTTAAAGTGCTCTTATATAAACTGTTCTCAACTTCTCACAGGGGTTGCATAGCAGATATTCTGCATATAAGATATTTACATATGATTCATAACAGTAGCAAAATTACAGTTATAAAGTGGCAAGGGAAATAATTTATGGTTAGAGGCCACCACAACACGAGGAACTGTATTAAAGGGTCTCGGCATTAAGATGGGTGAGAACCATTGCCTTTAGATGGACACGGGGCCCTGGGATGTTTTGTCTCTGTCTCTAACTATGTGTGCTGTCACGGCAGTTGCAGAACTCCTGCAGGAGGCGAATCTGATAAAGTATAGCCAATGCCTTTGGAAACCATGCTGCCTTTCTGCTTTAACTCTGGTTTTCTGTGGCTTTTTTTCATATCAATGAAGCCCTTGCACTAAGCTCTCTCTGCTGAGTTGTTGAAGGATGAGTAATCTATACTCTCTTGCTGGCTCCATTGCTTCCTGGAGTTCAGATTAAATACACTGTGTGCTCACTCCAGAGCCCCAGGGCTTGAATGGTCTTGCTCTTATAGTAAGCTTCTGGTTCCCAGGAACTTGAAGTTTGGATAGGGAGGTGGGCTGGAAGGTCAGCACAGCTGCCCCTCCCCTGGCCTGTGCCACCTGGTGGTATTCTGACTTGTACAAGCTTCTGTGGCAGGGAATGTGCCGAGGACTTGCCTAGGGTGGATCTTTGATTCCTGTCCACCCTCTCAACATCTAGTTCTTTTTTTCCCCCCCCCTAATATTAAAAAATTAAAGACTAGTGGGAGTGCAAACTTGTACAACCACTTTGGAAGTCAATCTGGCACTTTCTTAGAAAACTAGGACTAGCTCTACTTCAAGACTCAGCTATACCACTCCTGGGAATACACCCGAAAGATGCGCCACCATTCAACAAGGGCATTTACTCAGCTATGTTCATAGCAGCTTTATTTGTAATAGCCAGAATCTGGAAACAACCTACAGGTCCCTTAACCAAAGAATGGATAAAGAAACTGTGGTACATTTACACTATAGAATACTACTCAGCTATTAGAAACAAGGAAATTATAAAATTTGCTGGCAAATGGATGGGACTAGAAGAGATCATCCTGAGTGAGGTAACTCAGCCCCAGAAAGACACACATGGTATGCACTCACTTATAAGCAGGTTTCAGCCATTTAGTACAGGATAAACATACTATAATCCACAGACCCAAAGAAAATAAGTAACAAGGAGCACTCAAGGGAGGATGCACAAACCTCCCTCAGAAGGGGAAATAGAATAGACAGGGGTTGCAGTTGAAGAGAGGGAACAAGGTAGAAGAGAGAACTCAGAGAGAAATAAGGGTGGAGATCAGACCTGGGGAGAATGGGGACAGGAAGGGCAGAAGGCCTGCAGAGAAAAGAGAAACTGTGGGTGGGGACATCTCTGTGACAAGCTGGAGACCTAAGTCAGGATAGGCCTCTGGGAGGATATGAGGGCACTCTGGCTGAGACTCCTAGTTACAGGGGCCATGGGGACTGAAGATGACACCCTCTAACTAGACAAGACTCCGGTGGAGGGAGGAGAACACCAACCCATGCACAAAAACTTTGACCCAAAACTTACCCTGCCTACAAGATGTGCCAGGATAAAGATAGAGCAGATAGAGCAGAGATTGAGGGAATCTCCAACCAATGCCTGCCTCAACCCAAGACACACCCCATGGAAGAGAGCCAACCCCTGACACTGTTAAGGATACTCTGCTATGCTTGCAGACAGGAGCCTAGCAGAGTTGTTTGGAACAGATGCTGAGACTCACAGCCAAACATTGGGAGAAGCATAGGGAGTCTAGTGTAAAAGTGACAAGAGCTCCACAAGAAGACCATCAGAGCCAACCAGCCAGGGCCCAGAGGGGCCTGTGGAGTCTGAAGCACCAACCAAGGACCATGCATGGACTGGACCTAGGCCCCCTACACAGATGTAAGTGATGGGCAGCTCAGGCTTCGTGTGGGTTCCCTAGTAAGGGGAGCAGGGGCTGCCTTTGACATGGACTCTGTTGCCAGCTTTTTGATCACTTCCCTCTGACAAGACTGCCTTGCCAGGCCACAGGGGAAGAGGACGAACTCAGTCCTGATGTGACTTGATGAGCTGGGGTGGGTGGGTAGGGGGGTTCCCCTTTTCTGAGGAATAGGGGAGGGAATTGGCAGAAAGGAGGGTGGGACTGGGAGGAGAGGAGGGAGGGGGCTATGACTGGGATATAAAGTTAATAAATTTATAAGCAAAGAAAAAGAAAAAAAAAAAGAAATGATAAAGGACAAACTAGAAAAAATTGAAAAACTATTATTTTATTTTAAATAGTAAACTAGTTTTATTATTTAAGATGACTATTTTATCTGCACATATGTTTGTGAACTACTTGCAAGCAGTGCTCTAGGAGATGAAAAGAGCTTGTCATATCCCCTGTCACTGGAGTTACAGTCAGTTGTGAGCCACCACATAGGTGCTGGGACTTGAACCTGTGTCCTCTTCAAGAGCAGCCAGTGCTTTTAACTACTGAGTCATTGTTCCAGCCCCACCACTTAGTTCTTGTACATCCACACTGCAACCTCGATAGGGTCGAGTTCTGTAATCTACTGAGTGGGAAACACATCTGCTAATTAAGGCCCTCTGTCCAATTGATCTGAAGCTGATTGCCCCCGAGGCCCTCGGGCTGTCAATCACAGTGCATAGACATTTATCTGAGGTTGAGCCCTCCTTCGCTTGTTCTGCTCTGGTCAATCACAGACATTGGAGGAAAGAAAGGCAGAGGGGTCTGGGGAGTCAGGGGCTGTGGGAAACGCCTTCATTATCAGGACATCTTGTCCCTTCTTGCTGTTTCTGTGGGGACTGTGGCCAGCCTGTGGAGCAGGGGAGCAAGGGAAGGTTACACTTACTCCTCTTGTGTTCCAGCACATTTTGGGGGCCTTATAAATACGAGCGAGGCCAATATGAATTAGTTTTTCTACATAAACTACCCTTTTCCTCTACTGTTTTGTTCTGCATTTAAAGTGTCAGCAAATCTCTTATTTGATGATCATGTTTCTTTTTCTAGTGTCTCACAGCCCTCCCCACTTGCAACACCTTCCTTGCTTTGGAGCAAGAACCTGTCCCCTAAGCCAGCATGCTTCCCAAATATAAACAGAAGAGCTTTTTAAAATTAACAGGACATCTGAGACTTGAGTTTGTTGTAAAATTTCTCCAAGAGTACAGTCTGTGCAAATAAATGCCTTGGCTCAGGCTCCAGCTGGGTTTGGGGAGTCTTTTAAATACCTCCGTGTGGCTGCTCAAAACTAGCCTCACTTCTCAACCTGAGCCAGTGGGAGAGCAGAGGTGTTGGTTTTAGGATTCAGGTTTCTGAGCATGGCAAGAAGAGCCTTTCAGGGAGAGTCAGAGGTGGGCCAGAGGCCTTCTGAGTGACAGCTTGGTAGTGGGGGTGCGGGGGGTGGGTGGACGACAGAGCACGTAGTTTGGTGGGGGAACAGAGAGCTGTGGAAAGATAGGCAGCTGCAGAGGAAAGGTGGGAAGGCCACTAGGGGTTGTGGTAAGCCCAGCTGAGAGCTGGCTGTGCTTGAAGCAATGAGATCAGCAATAATTAGGGCACCTGATGAGTGTCTTTATGCTAAGCAGCAGTGCTATGCTTTCTCCTTTGGTCCTCAGTGAGCCCTGATGGGACAAGTCTTGTCTCTAAAAGAAACATGGCTGGGATGAGCTTGCTTCTCGGGGGGTGGGGGGCAGAGGGGTGGGGAGATGGAGAGGAGAAAAGGAAGGGCTAGTAGGTGGATCCAAGCAGGTCCCAGAAGGAGGACATCAAATAGCACAGTCAACGATGGTATCCTGAAAGTTGGGAGGATACGGGTGCAGAAGGCTCATGTGTGGTGACAGGCTTTGGGAAAGTCAAGGGACAAGAGCAGGGACAAGAGAGACAGTCTTCGCCAGCCTTGATAACCCCAGGCTCTGCAGACAAAGCACATGAAGACACAGACTCTGTGTCACTGCTCTCCCACCCCCCACCCTGTCCCCCTGCCCCCGAGTCCAGACAGCGGCCATTGATGTGGCATTTATTTCTATGAGCATTTCCTCTGAGCACCGACTACCGGGTTCAGATAACAAGGTCTGTGGATAGTTGTAGCTGCCCAAACACCACAAGGGAAAATGATTTCATTTCATTGCAGGTCATTTTAGATGAGTGGGAATCAAATGTGAAGAAACAGCGTGTTGTACACGAATGTGTGCTTTCCTGAGAGAGCTGTTCCTGCATCACATGCAGCCACGCTCAGGGCACAATGCCTCATGAAATCATCCTGAAAAGGGAGTAATTCCATGGCCTCACTCAGAAGGTTAGGAGTACCACAGCCACACTTTCTGGCAGGTGTGTGGATAGGATCAGACTTCAGGGGGTGAACTCAGGTGGGGAATCTTTGTGCTGGACTGTGGTGACCATCTCTTTCTCTGAGTGTCATGTTCATTTATGTCTTATTCCAAGATGACCTCAGACAGAGCCTGTCTGTCTTCAGCATTGGCCAGGGGAGATTTCCCTAAGTTTAGATTTTATACCTTAGGGTTGTCGGTTGCTTTGCAGGGTTGGGGGTCTCTGTAGAGCTGTGGTCTCACCAAGGAGAATCTAGGGTCTTCCTGGCACCCTGCTTGAAGGCAAGAAAATCTTCTTGAGAAAGGGAATACAGTTAGGGAAGGGACAGCATCTGATGTAAAGCCATACAGGTGCAGAGGGCACAATTAGAAAACAGAGGTCAGCCTGCTACATATAATTCTGGAGTGCTTGAATCAACACTGGTGCTGGGCTTAGCCCTAGGTGGGGATCACAAGTGAGTAGATTTCCAGGCTTTACATATACTTGGCAGGCTTCCCATGACAGCAGGCACTTAGAAAATTAGGAGGTGGGGTCTTGGAGAACAAGGACAGCTTGAAGGGGAGTGATGGGTGTCCTTAACTGGGAAGCAGGACATCCAGACTCCCGGCTACCTTCTTTCCCTCACTTAGCTGACGTGTAGTTAGCTGCCCGAATACTTAATATTTCATTGACTTTGATGGGTGTCCAGAGGCTGACGTAGCAAGGCCATCAAGGCACAGAATAAATGAATCTCAGCACCACTGCCAGTAGATCTGTATGGATTCATATTCAGAGTGCATAGAATGGAGCTAGACCCTGCCACAAGTCTGTTAGCTAACAGCTGGTGAGACAAGTAAACGGAGTGAGTAATAGTATGAGAGAGAGAGACACAGGAGGTGAGGGGGGAGGAGGGGAAGGGAAGGAGGGAGAAAGAAAGGGAGGGAGGGAGAGAGAGAGAGAGAGAGGGAAGGTGGGAGAAAGGGAGGGAAGCGAGAGAGTGCTAGTGACCGGCTACTTCAGACTGCATCAACAGAAGCAGTGTAGCATACCAGATGAGGAAGGGCCAGTGCCCGCCTCTGTACCACCATGCCTGCCTATTGGTCAGCCACCCACCTGTTCCTAGGCAGCAGTGGAACTGGCTATGGAGCTGTGGCTGTTTCCTGTCTGGGCAACTGTTTAGGCACACACTCCAGCATCTGAAAAGGCCAAACCATGTGCCAATCTCAGCACCTCTAGAAGAGCCTTGCTTTCAACTCTGCCTAGCTGGTGCCAACCACCGCACTGCGTCTTCCACCTTGGTGGGACCCCCACAAGTGGAAGTGTCTGAGAAGGGTCATGCTCCCACCCTGTTGCATCTGCATCTGGTCACCACAGCATCTGCAGTTGGGACAACACACACCGATGGCTTTAGTTTCTGTAGAGCAGAGGCTAGCAGCAAAGGCAGACTCTATAGCTGGGGTCTCCTCAGCTGAAATGAAAGGGCTTCTCAGGGCTGCTCAGGGCTGCTGGGCCCCTGGAATTTAATGGTGCTCTTGCAAGCTCATTGGATGCTGGCAGCTTGGTTTCTTTCTCATTCTTTCTGTGCCTGCCACGAGGGATTGCATTCCTCTTGAACTGATGATTTCTCTATATTCTGCCCTCCTCTTCTGTGCCTTCAAGTTTCTTTAGTGACTTTACCCAGACAGCTTGGAGCAATCTGACCAGTAACATCAGTTTCCCTGTGTTTAGGTTAAGGTCACTATTGCTATGATGAAACCCCATGACCAAAACAATTTGGGGAGGAAAGGGTTATTTGGCTTATCCTTCCAAGTCACTTTTCATCATTGAAGGAGGGCAGGACAGTAACCCAAACAGGGCAGAGACCTGGAGGCAGGAGCTGAGTCAGAGGCCATGGAGGAGTGCTGCTTATTCGCTTGTTCCTCTTGGCTTGCTCAGCCTGCTTTCTTATAGAAGTCAGGACCACCAGCTCAGGGATGGCACCACCCGCAATGGGCTGGGCCCTTCTCCATAAATCACTAATTAAGCTAATGCCCTATAGGCTTGCCTACAGCTGGCTTACAGCTCAGAGGCTTAGTCCATTGTCATCACAGCAGGAAGCATGGTGGCATGTAGGCAGACATGGTGCTGGAGAAGTAGCTGAGAGATCTATATCTGGGTTCATAAGCAGAAGGAAGAGGGAGTGAGCCACTGGGCCTCGCTTGAGCTTCTGAAACCTCAAAACTGTCCCCCAGTGACACACTTCCTCCAACGAGGTCACACCTACTCCAGTAGAGAGATAAGTGGGATTGAAGTACATGGTGTGAAACTGACAAAGAATCAATAAAAAGCCATATATATATAATTTGGGAGTATATGCATGTGAGTGCAGTTGCCTACAGAAGCCAGTAGAGGGTTTTGGATCCCCTGGTTCTGGAGTTCCAGGTGCGTGTGAGCTGCCTGACGTGGATGCTGGGAACAACACTTGGGTCCTCTGCAAGAGTACTGAATGTCCTAAATTGATGAGCTATCCTCCCAGCTCCTTATTTATTTTTAAAAATAGATGGGTCACACATCAGCTAATTAATTAATTGTATGTGCATACACATGTGGGCACCATAGAGCACACATAGAGATCATAGGACAACTTGTAGGAATCAGTTCTTTTGGTCCTTGGCACAGAATTCATATCATCAAGCTTAGCAGCCAGTGCCTTTACACATTGAGTCCTCTTGCCAGCCCTACAATTCTATTTCTACTCTGAGATATTAATGAACAATTGAAAACTGAGATGGAATATAGTCTATAATAACACCCACTTCTGAAGAAAAGGTGTTCACGGTTGCGGTGTCTAATGACGCTTGTCAACTTGATACGCCTGGGAAGAGGGAACTTCAACTGAGGAATCGCCTCCATCAGATTGGCCTGTGTGCTTGTCTCTGGGACATTTTCTTGATTGATAGTTGGTGGTTTGAGGGTCCAGCCTGCTGTGGGCAGTAACATCTGCAGGAAGATGGGTTTGGGCTGTATAGGAAAGCTAACTTAGTAAGTCAGAAGGAGCAAGCTAGTAAGTAGTATTCTGCTTCCATGGTCATGGTCTGTGTTTCAGTTCCCACTTTCAGGTTCCTGCATTGGCTTCCCTGGATGATGGACCAGATTCTGTAAGCTAAACTTAACCATTTCCTTCCCAAAGGTCCTCATTTTTATTGTTTAGGTTAGTCAGTGTTTTATCACAGCAACAGAGAAGCAGAATAGGACAGGAGCCATGTTGCTTATGAATAAAATATTTTCCCTTCCTTTTATCTATATACCTTTTATGAATTCTTGCTTTTCACACTTTCAGAACTTCCAGTACAATGCTGAATAAAAGTGTTGAGAGAAGGATGAAGAGATGGTTCAGTGGTTAAGAGCATTGGTTGCTCTTCCAGAGGCCCTAGGTTCAATTCTCAGCACCTACATGGCAGCTCACAGGTCCGTGAGGGACCTGACACCCTCACACAGACATACATGCAGGCAAAATGTCAATGCACATAAAATAAAACAAAACAAAGAAAATAAACATTTAAGAGAAGCATCGAGATGAGAGATTTTCCCCTCATTGCTGGCTCAGACACAGTCCTTCAGTGCGGTGTGATGCCTGCCAGCTAGGGTGTTGCATCTGCCCCTGTCAGGATGAGGGTATTCTATTTCTAATTTGCTGAGAGACTTTATCATGAGTGGATGTTGATTTTTGCCAAATGAGTTTTCTATCTCCACGGAGAGCCTGTGTTTTCCTCCTTTGTGGAGAATGGCATTGTTTGATTTTAAAATGCTAAACAAACTTTATATTCCCAGCTTAAACCCCAGTTGTCACGATTCATCATCCGTTTTACATAAGTCTACATTTCATTTGCTCATTTTTTTTGCTAGGGATTTTTAAGCATGTATACATAAGCATATTGAACTATCATCTTTACAATATATTTTTTTGTAATGTCTTTGTCTGGTCTTGTTAACAGAGTAATTCTGGCTCCACTAAGCATGTTTCATCTGATTCCATTTTCTACAAGTGTCTGAGCTGTTTCCTAAGTGCTAAGTGGAGTTCACCTGTGGGACTCTTGGTCTTGGAGTCTCGTAACAGGAATACCTATCGCTATACATTGCGTTTTGATTTAGAATTATCCAGGGCATCTGAGAGCTAAGCTAGCTCCATTCAAAAGACTGGCTTCTCTGCACATTCTTCGGCATCTACAGCGAAGCTTCTCCCATCCACCTGGAGAAGACAGTTAGTTGGAGTCCAGTGAGTACTCACAGTTCTGTTCCTCTGCCAGCATGCTCCTGCTCGGTCTCCTTGGTCCTGCCTAATTGGGACTCAGTCCAGCTTTCCCTGTGTGCTGCTTAGTAGGTAACCAATCTGCTTGGGGGCAGATCTCTAGAGGTGTTCCTCTGTAGCACTCTATGACCTCTGGCCCCAAGTTCCGCTGCTTTGACTTCCACGAACACTGATATCCTTAACCAGAGTGAGGCCGACCTCTGGACCGTTCTCAGCAGCTGAGTGGCCTGAAGGCAGCCTCCCACCACACAACAGGCAGCTGTAGGGCTTGCCTCATCTGCTTTCCCCTTCAGGTGGGGCCTACAGTACTGCACCATTCCCACTCCTTTCCTTGAAAACAGTTGTTTGATATATTTCGTCTGTTTTTCTAGTTGTTCCCCATTGGAAGATGGCGGCTGCTGAGGCTGTGACTGTTTTCTCCCTTGTAGGGATTTGGGCTCTCCAGGGCTGGAGGGGAAACCATGGGGCAGGGGCATTCTGCTGCTGCTGGTGGATGCCTGCTCATGTCAGGGGAAAGCTATCATGTAACCCACCCAATGTGGATAACGCAACCGATGGAGGCCTAACCCTAACCACACTAGTTTTCAAGAGCTCTTCTGGTTTGGCTGCCTCTAGAAAACCTTGTGGGCTTGGGAACACATTTGTCAGGGCTACTGTAGCTGCTGAATTAAAAGGTTTGAGGTAGGGGTGTGTCACGTGTTGTCAGGCCATTCTGATCTATAGCTGGTTTAGGACCACCAGTTTAAGAATGTTTCCTGACTGGTCAGTGTGATGGGCAGTGTTAGATGGCAGTTTGAGGGGACGTAGAATCAACTATGAGGTAAACCCACGAGGGAGTCAGCTTCTGGACGCGTCTGAAGGATTGTGTTGATGAGGCCAACTGAAGTGGGCAGACCTGCTCTAGAAGTGGGCGGCATCACTCTCTGGGCTTGTGAAACAAGATCTGGATAAAAAGGAGAAAGTGAGCTGAGCACAAGCAGGTGCTCTCTTTTTGCTGACAGCTGTGTTAAGCTCCTGCTGCCGTGACTCCCCACCATGGTGGACTGTATCCAACTATAAACCATAGTGAGCCCACCCTTCCTTGACTTGCTTTTGTCAGAGTATTTTACCACAGCAAGAGGAAGACTAAGACAGTGACAACCTTTTAAAATGTGAAAACAAATTTAGAAGGATAGTACCAACATGTATGTGTACACACACACACACACACACACACACACACACACACACACACACCTGTGCCACAGCATGCTTGTAGAGGTCAGAGGACAATCTTATCTTATCTTATCTTATCTTATCTTATCTTATCTTATCTTATCTTATCTTATCTTATCTTATCTTATGGGTCCTGGGAGCTGAAATCTAGTTCTCAGGCTTGGTGGCAGGTACCTGTGCCTGTTAAGTCACTCACTGGCCCTATTTTTGCATTTTGGATGGTCACCTCAGAGACAGACAGCAGGATTCATGTGAAATCCAGGGTGGATTGTTTATGCCCTACTATGAGATGTGTGGGAGGTGGCCAGGATGCATGTAGGAGTTCAAAGTGATGTTTACTAGCCCCTCTTTGGCACTTGCTGGGCTGGTGGACCCTGGGAGGATTGGGAAAAAAACCCCACAAAACCCATAAGGAGCAAAAAGAAGGAAACAAGAGTAAGGAAAGCATAGGATATGAGAGGGGGGTGGTCACCATCTTTCTCACAAGAAGCTTCTGCCCCATAGTGGGGGGGGGGCAGGGTGGGATAGAGGTGGGGTGGGGGTGGGCTGCTGAAGCTGAGTTCCAAGGAAGCAAAGTGGGGTACAGGGGTGTGGTGGCAGAGCTCTCTGCCTGCCAGAAGCTGTTCGGGGTTCTCACCTTGCCCTTGTTTCAGCAGAGGAGAAACCAGCTTCTCACATCAGTGAAAGGACCTTAGTCTCCAGGCCCAGGGTTGTATGTCTCTGGGCTGTGCTGCCAGCTGGTGTGTGAGCACCACTGAGGCCACACCTACTATGAGGATACGCAGGGCTTTGGCATCTGTCACCCACAGCCTGCAGCTCTGGCACCTTTCTTCTGCCAACCCTCTCCATTGCCACTGTCTTCTCCTGCTTACCTCCTGACTCCTTATCTTTGCATTCTGTTTTTGCCTAACTCTTCTTCACTCTTTCCCATTGATTACAGTTTGTTTTCTGGAAAGTTGAGTTCTTTGTTCCCATAATTCCCACACTCTGGATTTTACTGTGCATGAATGTGCTGTGTGTGTGTGTGTGCGTGTGTGCATGTGTGCGTGTGTATTTGCATGCTAATGTGTATGCACATGTGTATGTATGTACATATATGTATGAGAGCATCTCTGTCTGCATGTATGTGTCTGTGTATCTGTGCATGTATTTCCTTGTCTTTCTCATAACTCAGTAATGGCATCCCCTTTTGGCTTGAGACGGGGAGGTAGGCATTCCCATCCTGAGCATGGCTACCTGTGGTCTTTCTTGGAAGTGCTCCCCTCATGGCTATCACTGCCCAGGGGAGATTCAAGGCACATCAGGGCTGACAAATGAGGTCATCTCTTCACATACCTTTCTTCTTGTCAGAAGCATAGCTTCAATGACTAGAATCTTCTTGTTGGCTTTTTGGTTATTCCAGAAGAGTTCCATGGGGGAAAGTGGGTTGAGTTTTTGCTTCTCCTTATTCCACAGCCTTGGAAGTGATGGCTTGCTTTATGTAGCCTCCAAAGGTGACCAGTGGCTTTTAAAGGTGGCCATGTAAGCTCACACATTAGAATGGTGGGTTGCAGTCAGGCTGTGGTGTTTGGCCACTGGGAACATCTTTGATTTGGGTTTTAGTGCTTTTGGCTAGACCCCAGTCTCTGGTAGCATCTCCAATTTCCATTCAAATAATACAGCCACATCTCCTGCCCTACTCAGGTACCTGTTGAAGAAGCAATGCTTAGTGCCTGTCGGAATGGAGTGGTAGGGTGCTTATGACTGATGACCTGGTCACTGTGTGAAGATTTCTTCAAGGATGAGCTAAGAAGCACTTAGGTGGAGGTTAAGACAGTGAAGGTTCACAGTACTCGGTGGGAGCACCAATTGTGCACCGTATCTGAGTAGCAGAACAGCATTGATTGCGGAGTGACCCACAGGCTGTGCTGTGAACACCAAAACTCCAGCATCTGTGTTTCCTAGGTGAAAGAAGAGCCCATGGTTAGGGAAACCAGCTGGTCCAACCTAGCTGGCTAATCCTGGGGAAAGTCGCTGGGTTTCCACTGGAGTGCAATCTCAGCATCTGGCAACCCAAATACTCTTACTATCCTGTTCCAGGTACCAGGGTGTGTGGCTCTGACCACTGAGGTACAGGATACATGAAAACAGCCCTGGCCGCTGCTCCAAGGTGCAGCCCATCTTGTATCCCTAAGGGGACCAGCCAGACTTCTGAGCTCATAGGTTCTTCAAAACAGCTGCACCCAGTGAACACAGTGTCTGAGCACAGTGTATGGGCAGCTGGAGCTCATTAATCTTGGATCAAGGAAGTTAGAAGTTGGGCAGCAGATGACTCTGGGACTTCACCTCATTGAGAGGAAGGCTCCCAGGCTCCTGAGGAGCCTAGAAGATCCTGAGGATTATATATCTGAGGAGATATTCAGGCAATTCCATGAGAACCACCCATCAGTCAGAGACCATACCCAGCATTTTGAGGAGGGCTCCTGCAGGAATATCCAGCTTCCTGCTCAGGGCCCTTCCCACTCCCAGAACTTCAGCAGGCACCAGAAAATACTAGCCAATGTCAGAGAAAACCAGATGGCTAAAGGCCAGTGCAAAAACACAATCAACAAAAGCCAGAGCAACATGGCATCTTCAGAATCCAGTTATCCAACTGCAAGCAGCCCTGGATACCATAAAACAACTGAAACACAAGAAAATGACATGAAAATATACCATTGAAGATAATAGTGTCTTTTAAAGAGGAAACTCTTAAAGAAATACAGGAAGATACAGTCAAACAGATTGAAGCCTTAAAAGAGGAAATAAATAAATCACTCAAAGAAATATAGAAAACTACAAACAGGTAAAGGAATCAATAAATTGTTTCAAAATATGAAGATGGAAATAGAAACAATAAAGAAAGCACAAACTAAGGAAATCCTGGAGATGGAGAACTTAGGGAAGTAAACAGGAACTACAGAGGTAAGCATCACCAACAGAATACAAGAGATGGAGGAAAGAATCTCAAGTGTAGAAGATACAATCAAAGAAATTGATGCATCCATCAAAGAAAATGTTAAATCTAAAAAATTTCTGAAACAAAACATCCAAGAAATCAAGGACACCATTAAAAGATAAAACCTAAGAATAATAATAATAGAAGAAAGAGAAGATTCCCAGCTCCAAGGCCCAGAAAATATTTTCAACAAAATCGTAGAAGAAAATTTCCCCAATATAAAGAAAGAGGTGCCTATAAAGCATACAAGAAGCCTACAGAATACCAAATAGTTAGATCAGAAAGGAAAATCCTACTGCCACACAATTCAAAACACTAAATGTACAGAACAAAGAAAAATAATAAAAGGTACAATGGAAAAAGGGTAATTAACATACAATGGCAGCCTATCAGAGTCACACCTGATTTCTCAGCAGAGAACACAAGAGCCAGAAGAGCCCGGGCAGACATATTACAAACCCTAAGAGACCACAGATGCCAATCCAGACTACTATACCCACCAAAAGTTTCAATCACCATTCATGGAGGAAACAAGATATCCCACAACAGAACCAAATTTAAACAATATCTATGCACAAACTCAGCTCTACAGAAAATACTAGAAAACTCTCACCTGAGGAGGGTAACTCCCAAAAACCACAGGATATAAATAACTTCACTACAGTAAAACCAAAAGGACACACACACACACACACACACACACACACACACACACACACACACACACTACCACAACCAACATCAAAGTAAAAGGAGCTAACAGTTACTAGTTATTGGTAATTAATATCTCTCAAGATCAAGGGACTCCACTCTCCAATAAAAAAAACACAGACTAACTGAATGGATGTATAAATAAGATCCAACATTCTTTTGCATTCAAGAAACATATCTTAGCCTCAAAGATAGACATTACCTGAGAGTAATGGATGGAAAAAGTTTTCCAAGCAAACAGACTCAAGAAGCAAGCTGGAGTAGCCATTCTAATATCTAATAAAATACACTTTCAACCAAAATTAATAAAAAGAGATGAGGAAAGAAAGACACTTCATAACATTAAGGAAAAATTACCAAGAGAACATATCAATTCTGAATATCTATGCCCCAAATACAAGGGTACCCACATTTGTAAAAGAAACATTAATATAGCTTAAATCACACATTAATACCCACACATTAATAGTGGGAGACTTCAACACCACACTCTAGCCAAAGGACAGGTCAACAAAACAGAAACTAAACAGAGAAATAATTACACTAACAGATGTCATGGATCAAATGGACCTAAGAGACATCTACAGAACTTTTCACCCAAACACAAAAGAATATACCTTCTTCTCAGCACCTCACAGAACCACCTTCAAAATTGACCATATAGTTGGTCACAAAGCAAGCCTCAACAGGTGCAAGAAGATTGAAATTATCCCTTGTATCTTATCAGACCACCATGGACTAAAGCTGGACCTTAACAACAACAGAAATAACAAAAACCCCACACATCTATGGACACTGAACAACTCTCTACTCAACAACTGGGTAGGGGAAGAACCAAAAAAATAGATCAACGACTTCCTAAAATTCAATGAAAATGAAACAACATACCCAGACTTATGGGACTAAATGAAAGCATTGCTAAGAAAAAAGTTCATAGTACTAAGTTCCTTCATAAAGAAATTAAAGATATCTCATACAAGCACCATAATGGCACCCCTGAAAGCCCTAGAGAAAAAGAGGGAGATCCTCACAAGAGGAGTAGACAGCTGGAAATAATCAAACTCAGGGCTGAAATCAATAAATTAGAAACAAAAAGAACAATTCAATGAATCAACAGAACCAAGATATGGTTCTTTGAGAAAATCAACAAGATAGACAAATGGTTAGCCAAACTAACTAAAAGTCAGAGAGACACTATCCAAATCAACAAAACCAGAAATGAAAAGGGAGACATAAGAACAGACACTGAGAAAATCCAAAGATTCATTAGGTCTTACTTCAAAAGCCTATATGCCACAAAAACGGAAATTTCTCTTGATATATTCCACTTACCAAAGTTGAATCAAGATCAGGTAAGCAAATTAAATAGTCCTATATTCCCTAAGGAAATAGAAGCAGTCATCAAAAGACTCCCAACCAAAACAAAAAACAAAACAAAACAACAACAATAACAACAAAACAAAAAAAACCAACTCCCCCTGCCAAAAAACAAAACAAAACAAAACCAAAAACCCATGGCCAGATTCTTTCAGATGCACAGAATTCTATCAGACATTCAAAGAAGAACTAATACCAATATTCCTCAAACTATTCCACAAAATAGAAACAGAAGGAACCTTGCCAAATTCATTCTATGAGGCCATGACTGTTTCCCACTGGGGATGTACAGTTGTCTAACTGTGCCTGTTCCCCACTGGGGATGTACAGTCATCTTACTGTGACTGTTCCCCCGGGGGACATACAGATATCAGATTGTGACTGTTCCCCACTGGGGACATACAGTCATCTTACAGTGACTGTTCCCCACTGGAGATGTACAGTTATCTTACTGTGACTGTTCCCTACTAGGGACATATAGTCATCTGATTGTGACTGTTTCCCACTGGGGATGTACAGTTATCTAACTGTGCCTGTTCCCCACTGGGAATGTACAGTTATTGTACTGTTACTGTTCCCCACTGGGGATGTACAGTCCTCCCTCTGTGACTGTTCCCCACTGGGGGCATACAGTTATCTGATTGTGTCTGCACAGTTATCTTACTGTGACTGTTCTTTACTAGAAACACACAGTTTCAATCTGTGATTTACAATTACCTGAAAGAATTCTTAAGAGGTTTTGTCATTAAATTAAAACACAATTGCACTCCTTTGAAATTTAAGAATAAAATTTTAATTTTGGCTTATAGGCGCATGAAATATTTACCTGTTTCCACAGCCAAATCTAACAAACAAGGTCTACTCATAAAATCTTGCTTGCTTTTCTGTTCTCCTCTCCCCAGTGGAAGGCATTACAATTATCTCTTGATTTAGTTTTCCATTGTTGTGTTTTTAGTCATTCAAACTTATATTTGTATTCTAAAAGAAAAATCTCTCCCTTTCTCTTTCCTTCCCCTTTTTACTTCTTCCTTCCTCCCTCTTTTCCTTCCTCCTTCCCTCTCAACCCTTTTTCATTTCTGTGTACTGAGGATCAAATCTGGGACCTTGTGCACAATAAACACATGAGCCAAAACTGAAGCCTTTTCCCCTTCCCTGGCAGGACATATTTTCCTCTTTTTCTTTTTCTTTTTCATTTACTAATGTCTTGGAAAGAACTCCACAGAAATAGATGGAGAAATGGCTTTTTCCCGGCTGTGCTTCATTCTGTGCTTATATTATCCTTGCACCAACCATCCCCGCTATGAATCTTCCTATTAAGTACCCTATGGCTATACCTAATACATGACATCTCCTTTCCCCCTCCTCCCTTCCTCTCATTAAAAAAAAATTATTTTATTTTTTATTTTTGGTTTCTCAAGGCAGGGTTTCCCTGTGTAGCCTTGACTGTCCTGGACTCACTTTGTAGATCAAGCTGGGCTTGAACTCATAGAGATTCCCCTGCCCCTGTCTCCTGAGTGCTGGCATTAAAGGCATGCGCCACCACATCCGGCTCAAAAAAAGATTTAGTTTTATTTATTTTTCTTCCTTATTAATTTATTTTTGAGGAGATAATAACATAATTTGCCCTTCTTTTTCCTCCCTCAAAGCCCACCCATATACCCCTTCCATTCTCCTTCAGATTCATGGCCTCTTATTTGATTAATTGTTATAAGATGCATATATTATATACATATTCTTAGATGTGACTTATTTAGTCCATATGATGACACCCACACATATACATATATATGTACACACACACACACACACACACACACACACACACACACACACACACACACACACATTCCCAGGGATCACTATTTGGTACTAGGCAACCAATGGGAACTAGGAAAACAATCTCACAACAAACTCTCTGATCCTCTGGCTTTTATGTTCTTTCTGCCCACATTTGCAATGTTTCTTGAGCTTTAGGTGAGGGAGTGTTTTTGTAAATGTATCCGTTGGGACTGGGCTCTGCACTTCTACAGTTTGATTGGTTGTGGTCTTCTGTGTTGTCCTCCATATATTGCAGAGGATATTTCATTGATGGGGGGGGGTGAAGACTACCACTTGTGGGTGGGCAAAAGGACAGATGTTTATAGATTGTTGTTAAGGACTATGCTGGTTTGGAAAATTAGTGGTTGTAGATTAGAATCCACTCCAATCACCATGACTTCACTAGCACTGAGCAGTTAGCTAGGTTTCCAGTAGCAAGTATAGTTTCTGTTTTGTTGAGTGGGCCTTATGTCCAATTAGAGAGCTGTTGGTTACTGTTGGGAGCAAGAAGGTCCTTGCATTGACAGATCTCCATGGAAACTGGGAATGCTAATCATGAAGGGGTGTCTTCTCAAAGGAGGAAATACCCATTCTTCCATCCAAAAGGCTGGGAATTGGAGGTGATTGACAGGTTGGTGATATGCATTATCTGTTGGGCTAGGCCATATCAAGCTTCCACAGACCAGTATTGGAGGTGGCTGGTAGTCTAAATGGCCCTTACATTATCTGTATAGCTAGGGACTCCCTTAAGCTACCACAGCCAGAACCTAACTGCCCAAATGACTCCTATGCTGTCTGTATGACCTAGATCAGGCCAGATCCATCCCTAGGCCCTTAAGCTAATACCAGTGTCCTATCTCTAGAACCCATCTTCTTGGAAGAAACGACATGTACTCTGAGTTGAGTTTCAAAGTAATTATGCTTTCTTGTGAACTGGGGATTGTATTATACTAGGAAACCCTTTTTTCTAAATTATACTAAGTTTAAATATGCTGTCAATATGCCATTTGGCATCAGGTTCTCTTTAAGTTCGATCCAGCTTGATGAAGTCAGGCTGAACCATGTTTTCATTTTCATCTCTTTGTGGTTCATGTCCCTGCCTGCAATGACACCAGCAGGGACCCCCTCAGGTTACTGCTAAGGTATGCATGTGTACTGTATCTTTAGGGTTATTGTGTAGTTTTTGTGGTTCATAGGCATCATAGCTGGTCAGAAAGTTGGTTACCTTCCTCCGATGTATGGTGCCTTCTCCTGGGAACACAATCTGTATATGTCAGGGTTCTCTGACTAGATCTAATGGAATGAACCAATATATAAGGGGCTTATTAAAGTGGCATATAGGGCTGTGATCTGAGTAGTGCCACGATGCCTGTATTCCAAAAGAAAAACCAAGGATCCAGTAGTTGTGACGTCTGTGAGACTGGACGTCTCGGCGGTTCAGATCTGGAATCCCGTGGAGATCCTAGAGAGCTGTCCTTTTTACAGTCCACATTGGAATCTCAGAGACCTAGGGATTTCTAACACCATCAGAGGAATGGCTCAGGAACAGGCTAGAAGGTGCCAGTGGGAGTGAGGGCAAGCAGACAGGATGCACAAACTTCTTTCCTCCATGTTTTTTTTTTTTTTTGTGTGTGTGTGTATCAGGGGCTGCCAAATGCTTTTAATCATGTGTACATGTGTGAATATGTGCACACAAGCACAGGTGCTCTCAGGGGACAGAGGTGTTAGATATCCTGGAGTTGTAGTTACAGGAATCTGTGAGCCACACAACATGGGTGCTGGGAACAGAATTCAGGTCTTCTGCAAGAACAGTATGTGCTCCTAACCAATGAGACTTCTTTCCATTCCCCCTCTTCTTTGCTTTTGGGGTTGCTGGTCTTTGACCCCAAAGCCTAGCACCTGCTAGACAAGCCCTTTACTGCTGAGCTACTTCCTAGCCCTGTAACAGTTTCCAAAGACACAGTTTGTGGACCCAAGAGCCACTGCATGTGCCATCTTCTTCAGCATTGTCACACGCCCCCCCCACCTCTCCAATGGCTTTAATAGCCATGTAGCAATATAAAAGATCGTGCAATTCCTATTGCACTCGTTAGCTGTGGGCTCTCAGCAAACACAGCGCTGTCCTCATAAACTGAAACTGTTTTTCATTTTTTATTTTTATTGAGATGTAATATTTGTCCATCTTTATGGTGCACGTTTGGTAACTCAATACATCTTTAAATAAGTAATAAGCAAATCAGGGCAATGAGTATTTCCTTCTCCTAAAACCTTTATCATGTGTATGTGTAGGGGTGTCTGTAATAAAGCATTGGTTCACCTGCGATACAGTGTTCTCCCCACCCCAGGAGGCAGATGGACACATCACAGTCTCCCGTATTAACCCATTAGGCTGACCAGCTGCAGCTTTGGCATCCTCCGAGGGGGCAACTAGCTCTTTCACTATCAGTGTGAGTCCACTAACACATACTCACGCACACACACACACACACATGCGCGTTGTATGTGTATCTTGTAATTTAATCTATCATCACTGCTCATATTTTAAAAACATACTAAACATTGCAATGATTTTAAATTCACAGAAATGTTTCTAACACAGTGCGGCATAGAGTACGTGGCTGTTCCTCACAGTGTCTGGTGTTAACGCAGTGTATCTGTCAGCCTAGGACAGTAACGCCGCTGTCTGATTATTAGCTACCCTGACTGCACTGGGATTTTCCTGATGTCGCTGTGCGTGCATGTGCATGGCCTGTGGGGATTAGAAGACAGTTGTCCCTCGGGTGCTCTCCTCTGCATTGTTTTAGTGAGAGAGGGCCTCTCACTGGCTCTGAGTTTGCCAAGCAGCCTCGCAAGTGTTGGCTCCCTACGCACAGTCATGGGCCACCGTGGTGTCTGTCTTTCTTTAAGCTGTGGGTCTTGGGGATCAAGTGTGGGTCCTCACCCTTGTGAGGCATGCCCTCCGCTGACTGGAGCGATGCTCCCAGCCCCTATTTAACATTGATCTTTATGGTAGGCATCTCCTCATTGGCAAGTGAGGGTTTGGCCCTCCTTACGGCACCAGGCAGCGCCTTAGCATTAGATGGAATCCCAGTGGCCTTCAAGGGGCAGGTGCTCTATTTTGTGCAAATGAAATATTCTAACTCGTTCCAAGCATCTCTTGTTCACACTTGAAAGAGTCACTTTCCTAAGTTCTTTGAGGCGATGATGGAGCTTGCTCATGGCTATTAAAGTGTCACTTATTTGAGGTATTTTTTTTTTTCAAGAACAGAGATAGGAAACATGCATTTAGCAAGAAAAAAAGTGAGTTCTTACTGAAAATAGCAATTCAAATGAACAATTCCAGGGCCCCAACTTAATTGCCCGGATTTTTATCTTTTTTTCCCTTTTGTACAAAGATCCTGGTTCTTGGCAGCAGAGTTACCCTTTTCTGCTATGTCTGTAATTATGCCACCATTATACACTGGAACAATTGAATGGAGATAAGCCAGGTCTTGCCGCAAAGATGACAGCCTAACACAGCATCTGTGGCCACAATGGTTCATATTTTCTTCACTCTGTGTACATTGAGGGTTGGACATGACCCTGTTTCTTTTTGGCCTTATCCAAAGGTAAGGTGGGCCACACCCTGTTTCTGAGGCTGGTGGATTATCATGGCAGAGAGAAAATAATCTTGGTAGACTGGAAGCCAGTTTTTCCTATCCCTTTAAAGAAAAAGATTTATTCATTTATTACATATACAGTGCTCTCCCTGCATGTACACCTACACACCAGAAGAGGGCATTAGATCACATTCTGGACGGCTGTGAGCCACCATGTGGGTTCTGGGAATTGAACTCAGGACCTCTGGAAGAGAAGCCAGTGCTCTTAACCTCTGAGCCATGTCTCCAGCCCAGTTTTCCTATTTCTTACATTGGTTTCTGCATTTTCCAGAATTCCACCACTGTAACAAAATGCCAGAAATAACCAACTTAAGAATATGAAAGCTTTATTTTATTTTGGCTTACAGTTTAAGAGCTTTTAGTCCACAGATGCATTGCTGAGATTTGGGTCTATGGGAGGCAGAACACCATTGTGGGAGGGGGAAAAAAAAAGAGACTGAGTTGCTAGAGATGGCTCAGCTCTTAAGAACACTTGTTCTTCCAGGGGACAAGAACTTGGTTTTTAGAACCCATAGCAGGGGGCTGACAACTGCCTGTAACTTCAGTACATCTGACACCTCCTTTCTGGTTTCTATTGGCACCTGTACTCACATGCGTTCCACATACACAAGCCTGTACATACCATACACATGCACACACACATACAACACACACACATACACCACACCCCTACAAACACATACCCCCCCCACACCACATATATACACATACGTCACACACACACACACACACGTACCACATCACACACATATACACACACACCACATGCACATCGCACTTAAACACATACACCCCACCACCACAAACACACACCACTACCACCACCCCACACACCGCTCATATACACATACACGACACACACACACACACACTCCACAAACACATATACCATGCACACACCACACATATCTCACTTATACAAATACACACACAACACACACACCACACACACCACTGCCACCACCCCCACATACCACAAATATACACATACACCACGTACATACACACATCCCACAAACACAGGCCACAGCACACACACCCAACACACACGTATCTACCCCCATACACACCACAAACACACACCACAATCACTTACATCCCAAATAAATCTTTAACAAGAAGAGAGAGGAGAGAGCTGGAGTGCTTCCCCAATGACTCGGCTCCTTCTAGTTAGTTGCCATCCTCAGAAGGCTTCATGTCCCAAATGTGCTGGCAACCAGGCTCTTTACACATGGCCTTGGCGGGGATATTCCTTGTGCAAGATGTAGCACTTTTTCTGCATGGCCAATCCTGAGTTCATGAGGGTGGGAACTTTTAGACTTCAGGAGCCCTGAAGATCACTCAGCTGAAGCCTCAGTCATTAGGGCAGGGATGTGAGCTCCTTCTATAGGGCACGGGGCGGGGTGAGTAACTGAAAAACCCACCCCATCATCAGCAAAACTGCAAAGTGAGGCTTCTCTCTTGCCATGTGCCATGCCACACTGAACCTTCCAGAGCAGAGAGCTGCATTCAGAATTTCTTGGTGTCAGCAGGTTTTTTCTATACGCTGAGGCCATCAGCTTGACCCACTCTTAAGTTTTTTCCCTCACTTTGTTTCTGAGTTTTATAGACAGCCATTTTCTTTTTCGTGTCTGTATTGCATACTTTACAATTCAAAGTGCTAAAGTAGGGACACCCTGTGTACTTGATGGCCCTGACCATCTCCCCTCGGCCCTATTGTAAATGTTTGCCTTGTTTTATTTACCTTCGCTTATGGTTTTGAAAAAAACATATGGATGTTCATACATGCTTAATGCTTCAGGTGTTATGCTCCAGCATGGAGGATGTTAATTTCTTGTGGCTGCGAAAAATGGCCATGAACTGTGCTATGCCAGTCAGAACTTTATTTCCTCAAAATCCTGGAGGCTAGGCCCCCAAAATCATGTTAATAGGTCAGTATTCCCTCTCAAGGACCCAGGGAGGGATCCTTCCTTCCTCTTCCTGGTTTCTGGCCAGTGCTTAGCATTCATTGGCTTATGGCTATGCCATTCATTGGCTTATGGCTATACCATTCATTGGGTTATGGCTATGCCATTCATTGGCTTATGGCTATGCCATTCACTCTAACTTCTGCCTCCATCATCATGCTATCCCTTTCCTCTGGGTGCCTGTGCCCTAAAAATCTACCTTTCCTCATGAGGACACCATGGGTTTAGGATCCCCTCTACTCGACTCTGATCTTATATTCATTTTTCTCAAATCTCCAAGGATCCTATATTAGCGTTCTCCAGAGGAACAGAGCCAACAGATGAATATACTCACACACATATAAAAGACTTTATTAAGCCAGGTTATGTTAGAATAGTAGCAACAGCTGCCTCACGGTGATGAGGCTGAGGACCAGTGGTTTCTCAGTCTATGGGGATGTGTCCCTCTGTAGCCTCGATCTGGCACCTAACACCAGCCAGGAGCTGGAGAGTCGCTGATCCGTAGTCAGTGGCAGAGGCCTTGAAACACCAGTTCTGAGATTAGCAAAGTATCTGTGATCATCACCAACAGGGCCAATCAGCTCGGTGGCAAACAGGAAGTGCAAGAGGGCAAAAGGCTGGTGGTCTTCCTTCCACAGTGGCCATTTCTTCTGGGCTGCTACCAGAGGGCGCCACCTGCCCTCAGGGTTGCTGTCCCATATTAGGTAAAGCAGTCAGGACAATTATTCAGTGGAGGCTGCATCCCAGCACTGTAAAAGCAAGACCACCCCATAAAGGGATAGTCTTCTCCGGCCTCATCTAGAACTGCCTCGGTTAACGGAGCCTTTGTTCATGGCAGAGGAAACGGCATAGTTTAGAACAAGGACTTCAATACCTGGATACAGCAAGCAGCAATGAATGTCATCTCACGGTCTAAGTTCACGGGCCTTAAAATAAGTGTTCCAATAAACAGGGTTGACCTTTTTATGAAAACTCAGGGCAAAATCTCACCTGATATAGTCCTGCCTGTGTCCAACAGAGTAATTTACTGTGATTTCCTGTGAAAAGATTTCCTGGAAATGCAACTGTGCTAGAGGCCGCAGTGTTAGGAAGCTAGCAGCCTACTCTGAGATAAGAGCCATGGCCTCCGCTGGCCGATTTAATATGATTTTTATCTTGTTTATTGATGCTGTCAGTGCCGTTAAAGGGGCTTAGGTGCTCCAACAATAGGGATTAGCAAGGCAAGGCATTGTTTGTGTTGAGGTGATGGTGGTCATGGGGACCAGGTTCGTCTTCTAAATTGGGTAATGCCACAAAGATAGATTAAAATCAGAACTAGGAACTGGCTATCATTGAACGTCAGCCTCTCTTGGGTACTAATCGCCCATGCAACTAACTTTCTAGAAATAACCCCAACACTGAGTTTGCATTATGGTGTATAGCTTTCCTGTGAATTCTGCATAATTGTGTTTATTCATCCAGTCCTCTAAAGCTTGCTGGTCAACCAGTTGAGGCAATTGGTGAGCTCTGGGCTCAGTGAGAGACCTGGTGTCCCTCCCCCAGAAAGATGGTAGGGCTGGAGAGATGGCTTGCTGGTAAAGAGTACTTATTGCTCTTATGAGGGAGCCAGGTTAGGCTCCTAGCAACCACATGGCAGCTCATAAACACCTGTAATTCAAGTTGCTGGGGATCTGTTGCATTCTGGCCTCTGCAGCCTCCTGCATATGTGTGGTATACACACTAAGGTACATACATATACACATAAAAACAAATATTAAAATAATAAGATTAAGAGCAATCAAGGAAGACACCCGATTTGGCCTGCACATGTGCACACACACAAACACAGTGGACACACATATGCACATACATGCACATGCACACACACACACACCAAACACATATAAAACTGTGTCTATAATCTACTTTGGTGTCCATTTATAGAGGATGCTTAAGAACTTTTACGAATAAATTAGGTGTTCTCATAGTCTTATGGTCTTGTGGGGAGTTGCTCATTGACTCATCGTCAGCTTAGTTTACTAAGCTCCTTGGAGGACCAGTTCCAGCCAGTGACCCAGTGACGGGATTGTAGCACTGCTGGACTGAGGCATATAACAGACAGCCACTATTCAAACCAGCTCTGTCCACTGTGAAGAAATAATGAGAAACAACACTGTAGTTTTCATTCTCCCAGAGGCTTATTTTCCTTCTTCTTAACATAAGATTCCCACATCACTTTTTTTTTTTAACCAAAAACTAACCTACTAAACGTAGCTTTGCAAAAATTGCTTGTTCAGAACTTTACAAGCAACAAAATGTATTATTGCAATCTGTAGTTATATAATAAACAGGCACAGAACTATGTAACAATTCCCAGTATGAAATAATCATAAAATCCAATATTACTTTTCTCCGGCATAGCATATATTTTTTAATAAACTGTCACTTTGCCTGCTCTCCGCAAGCCCCGTGCTTCCTGTGCAGCCTGAGTCTGTGCTTTGTCTCCTTGTGCTCGTAACATCAAGGGCTGTATCTTATCTTCCCCAGCAAACTGCCCAGGGATTTACAAATGATAAACAAGTTTGCTTTTAAGTCAGGCTGAACTTTCCAGAACTATTCAAATGCCAAGTGCTTCTTGAGAAGACACAGATATATGGCTGCCCCCAGTTCCCTGGGTCCTCTCCCTGTCCTTGGATGTCAGAGTGCTGCCTTTTGACAGAGGCCTGACTGTTGGTGGCTGTGGCCTAGGGTGCATCCTGCTCGGGAGCACTCCCCTCACCTGGGATCCCCTCCCTGACCTCTGCAGGGCTGCTCTGTTCACTTGCTGCAGCTCCAGCACACAGCAGCCCGATCAACCTTTCCTTTCCTTTGCATCAACTTAGCTAATGGTGAGAGGTGGAAAAGAGGTCCTAGGAGCTTTTCCTGGCTGCTTGGGGTGAAGACTTGAGGACTGGCTTTAGGTACTCAAGCTAATTCTGTGCTGAGCCATCTTCCTGCTCCACACCAGGGCTTGGAGCCCTTGTTTATTCTCAGGTGGGAACAGGGACCCTGTTCAGCACTGCGGAGTACTCCAGCTCTGACTTCTCCACCTGGGGGCAGCAGGAGTTTAGGATGGAGCTGGGCTCCACCTGTTTATGTCTCAGCTCTTAAGTCTTCTTTTATTTCAAGTCACAGGCTTGCTCTGTGCCCAGTGGAGGGGCGTTTTTTTTTTTTTTTTTTTTTTTTCCTGATCTGGAATTGCCTTCTTTGCGTCAAATGTAGTTTCTGCTAAGCCTTGTGGGCTGTGCCTGTGACAGTCTCAGGGATGTTATTGATGAGTGACAAAGCTTGAGGAAACCTGGGAGGAACCTGTGCTACCTGCTGCCCTGGGCTGGGAGTGGTTGCCTCCTTCCTCTACATGAAGACAGGAGCCTTGCTGAAGACTTCCGTGCTGTTCTCCAAGGGGACAGGTTGACCATTGCTCCTTCTCAGCTTTATACTTTCATCCACCTTGATCAGGTCAGAATCCACAGGGAGAGTGGCAGTCAGGAGCCTTGGGCCAAGGATCAGTTTGCAGACAGCTTTGATGGTTCCATTCAGTAGTGGCCAAGGTGTGGTGTGCTGCCCTGCCACTTGTCTGCCATGTGGTGGCTTGAGTGAGATGCCTCTCCTAACCCCTTGCTACCAGTGGCAGATGGGAGAACTGGCCCCAGGGTCATGAGAGTGGAAGATCTGGCCCCACTCCTCACTGGCTGCAGTACTTGCCTGTATAGCACAGGAGGGTTGGCTCTGTGGTGGGTGCAGGTGAGCTGACCCTGAGGGCATGAGAACTGGAGAGCTGTCCCTGTACTTTGCTGGCTGTAACATTGGGTGAGCTAGCCAGGGCGATTCTGGAGAGCTGGTCCTGGTGGTGTGGGTGTGGGAAAGCTGGCAGGCTGACCAACTCAGTTGCAACCTTGGCCTAGATCCAGGGCTTTGAGTTAGCCCACATGAACATCTGTCTCATCTGTAAACTGCTGGAGCATGTGAAGGGGATGGTCCTGCAGATGCAAAGCTGTAGAATTTCCATGACACAGGGCAGCAACAGGATATTCGAGAGGAGTCCTGGTGAGGACTCATATTGCTATGCAGCAGAAGCCAGAGACCTTGTACTAGCCCAATGACTCATTGCAGCGAACATTTGCAAATAAAGATGTGTGGACAAAAGGGCATACTGTGGGACACACTGTGACACACTACTGCTTCCATGACGAGATATTTGTGGTGATGATGATGATCATGATTATTGGTATTTACTTTCTTTGGGGGGAAGGTTGCAAAGGTGGAGGGCAGACACAAAGGGATGTGGAGAGGAGTGGGGTGCATGATGTGAAATGCACAAAGAATCAATAAAAAGTTTTTAAAAATTAGTGGTGAAGGGTAGAGAGTCCTGGCAGTCCTGAGCTATGTACATACCGGAAGGTGTTGTGGGCAATGCTCAGGTGGAGACTGAACCTTTAAAAAACATCTTAAGCAAGCCTGGTCAGGACTCAAACTACCAGCCTTTTGGTTAACAGCTGGATGAACTAACCAGTTCTGTCACAGAAACAAAGCCGAGCCCACAACTTTTTAGTGAAGAAAAGCCATGCTCTGTAAAGACAGAGGCACCAGGAATGACTGCAGCCAACTGCAGAGTTACAGGATCACTGACCACTGGAGTCTGGATGGCAAGAGAGCAGTTCCTTTAAGTATGCATTGCTCCAGAGAAAGCCTTGCTGCCCTTCACTCTAGTACAGTGGTTCTCAGCCTTCCTAACGCTGCGACCCTTGAATACAGTTCCTCATGTTGTGGTGACCCCCAACCATAAAAATCATTTTTGTTGATACTTCATAACTGTAATTTTGCTACGGTTATGAATCATAATGCAATATGTTTTCCAATGGTCTTAGATGACGCCTGTGAAAGGACCATTTGGTGTACAAAGGAATCATGACCTACAGGGTGAGAGCCACTGCTATAGTAGACAGAAGAGGTTGACCCAGCCCTTCACTGGTCTTCTGAGCTGCATATGCACTTGTGACTGACCTACGCTTGTGCTGTCTGGTTCTGTCTGGCAAAGGTGGCAACACTGGTCCGTATAGTAGTCAGGTTCTTATGTTGGGACTGTCAGTAGAATTGCTGAAGGAGTCACGGTGTTGATGAGAAAGGCTCTACTGTGCAGGTCCCCAGGTAGGATGTGTGTCCTGTGCTTGGTTGTCCACAGCACCGTTTATTGTAAATACCTGTACTGGCTAGGGATCCCCCTTCTCTGGGACACTGTGTGAGAAGTCAGTACAGCCACTCTGCTGGTCATTTCCTTGGACACATCAGTATGCCCCTTAGGCTGAGTGCTGTGCTCCAGAGCTTGGCTGTGCTATTTGTGATTATCCATTTACAAGTTTTACATAATGCTTGTCATTTACATAATGCATGCCATAGCTATTTTTATCAGATCAACAGACCAATTATTAGCAATTCAGGAGTGGAGTATGAAGCCTTTCCCCTTATTAGGTGATTAAATATTGTCTGTATAGATTCTGTGCCCATAGCTGAGGATCCTATAGGTCAACCTAGTAGCGTGGCTTCAGATTCTTTAAATGAAGAGGACCTTGTGGCTAACTTCTGTTATGTTCATCCGAAGAAGTTGAGTTTTCTCAAAAATATTTGTAGTCTAAAAGGAGATCTATATCTAAGTGGTATTCTGCTTTGTGGATGTCGAGAGTTCACCTATTTTGTGGGACAAAATTGTTCTCCC
Organism: Acomys russatus; assembly: GCF_903995435.1. Lineage (NCBI taxonomy): Eukaryota > Metazoa > Chordata > Mammalia > Rodentia > Muridae > Acomys > Acomys russatus. Next base: position 18,139,515 of record NC_067141.1, read on the forward strand.
TTTATTCCTTTGCTGTTCTATTCCAATCTGTTGCTGTTAAAAAAAAAAAAAAAGTGTATTCATGTGAAGAGTAAAACCAGAAGAGTCCATAGTGATCCTGTGTCTACAAAAATAGCGTCTTAACCAGAGACATAAAGATGTTTTAAAAAGCGATGTAATCAGTGGAAAAGGTGGCTCAGCAGTTGTGTTTGTAGAGGGAGGATTGGAGTTAGCATCCCACAACACACATGGTGGCTCAGAACAATCACTTCAGTTCCAAGGAACCTAATGCCCTCTCCTGGCCTCTGAAGGATCCTGCATATGCACAGTACCAGACAGGGTTACACACATACATGTAGATATTTAAAGGATGTTCTGACTGGAAATAAAATCTGTGGGACTCTGTAAAAAAAAAAAAAAAAAAAAAGCCTTTCCCCTTATCACCTGACCTAGGGACAGCACAGACACTGCTGTCTTGGGTGCTATTCCATATAAATGGTGTCATATGAAAGCATGTGGAAGACCGGGGATATGGCTTAGTTGACAGAGTGCTTGCTTAGCACGTATAAATCCCTGGGTTCAATTCCTAGCACCACACATAAAACAAAACAAAACACCAAACAGGCATGGTCGTGCATACCTGTAATTCCTTTTGTTGAAGATGCTGTCTACCTCCCCAACCCCCGTCCCAGTGTATACATATGGCCTCTGTATAAAAAATCAGGTGTCTGTAGGTGTGTGGATTCATGTCTGTGTCTTTAATTCAATTTCGTTCATCAACCTGTCTGTTTTTATACCAATACAAATTGTGGTTTTTATTACTATAGCTCTGTGTTACAGTTTGAAATCAGGAATAGTGATACTGTTTTTGTTTGTTTGCTTGGTTTTTTTTTTTTTTTTTTGTGTGTGTGTGTGTGTGTGTGTGTTCCTTATGAAGCTGAAAGTCGTCCTTTCAAGATCTGTGAAGTTGTCTTGGAATTTTGATCAGAATAGCATTGAATCTGTAGATTGATTTTGGTAAGATGGCCTTACCTTAATCCTACAGGACCATGAGTATGGGAAATCTTTCCATTTCTGATATCTTCAATTTCTTTCTTCAAAGACCTGAAAATTTTAATCATACACGTCTTTCGCCTGCTTGGTTAGAGTTACTCCAACATATTTTATATTAGTTGAGGCTATTGTGAAAGATGTTATTTCCTGATTCCTTTCTCAGTCTGTCATTTGTATATAGGAGGGCTACTGATTTTGAATTAGTTTGAATCTGGCTACTTTGTTCTGTGTGTTTATAAGCTATAGGAATTTCCTGGTGAAGTTTTTTGGATCACTTACGTATATATACTGCCATATCATCTACAAATAAAGATACTTTCACTTCTTCCTTTCTGATTGGTGCTCCCTTGCTCTCTTTCAGTCGTCTTATTGCTCTATAAAGACTTCAAGTAAAATATTGAACACGTATGGAAAGAGTGGACAACATTGTATTGTTCCTAATTTTACTGGAATTGCTTTAAGTTTATCTCCATTTAAGTTGATGTTGGCCGTGAGCTTCCTGTGAGCTGCTTGTATTGTGTTGAGATATGTTTCTTGTATCCCTAGTATCTCCAGGACTTTTATAATAAAGAGCTATTGGATTTTTTTTTTTTCCAAAAGCTTTTTCTGTATCCGATGAAATGACCACATTGTTTGTGTCTTTAAGTTTGTTTGTTTGGTGGGTTATGTTTATTGGTTTATGTATGTTGAACCATCCCAGAATCTCTAGGATGAAGCCTACTTGACCGTGGTCTTTCTGATGTGTTCTTGGAATCGATTTGCAAGTATTTCATTGAGAATTTTTGCATTTATGTTTGAAAGAGAAATTGGTCTGTAATTCTTTTTCTTTGTTTAGTCTTTGTATGGTTTTGGTATTGGGGTAACTGTGGCCTCATAAAATGAATTGGGCAATGTTTCTTCTGCTTCTGTTTTGTGGAATAGGTCTGTTTAAATTGCTTACCAGATCTTGATTTAATTATGGCAAATGATATGTATCAAGAAAATTATCCATTAAAAAAAGATTTTTGAATTTGGTGGAATACAAGTTTTTAAAGTATGTTCTTATGATTGTCTGTATTTTTTCTGTGTCTGTTTTTATACACTCCCCTCTTTTCATTTCTGATTTTGTTAGTTTGGACATTCTGTCTCTGCCTTTTAGTTAATTTAGATAAAGATTTGTCAATTTTTAAAAAGAAAGATTATTTATTTATTGTTATGTATACAGTGCTCTGCCTGTATATACACTGGCAGGCCAGCAGAGGACATCAAATCACATCATAGATGGTTGTGAGCCCCCATGTGGTTGCTGGGAGTTGAACTCACGACCTCTGGAAAAGCAGTCAGTGCTCTTAACAGTTGAGTCATCTCTCCAGCCCCAGATTTGCCAATCTTACTGAATTTCCCACAGAACCAACTCTTTGTTCATTGATTCTTTGTATTATTTTTTGTTTGCTTGCTTTTTTTCTATTTTATTGATTACAACTCTGAGTTTGATTATTTATTGACGTTTACTCATTTTGGGTGTGGTTTTTTCTTTTTTTCCTCAGACCTTTCAAGTGTGCTGTTAAGTTGCTAGTATGAGATTACTCCAGGTTTGTTTGTTTGTTTTGTTTTTGTTTTTTTCAAGACAGAGTGTCTCTGCAGTCCTGGCTATCTTGGATTTGCTTTTGTAGACTAGGCTGGCCTCAAACTCACAGAGATCACCTGATACTACCTCCTGGGTGGTGGGATTAAAGGCATGGATCTGGCTATTTTTTTCTTTTTTTAATGTAGTCACTTAGTGCTATGAACTTGCCTCTTAGAACCACCTTCATTGTTTCCCATAGGGTTGTCTATGCTGTGTATTCATTTTTATTCAACTCTATAAAGTTTAATTTCTTTCGTAATTTCTGTCTTGATCCATTCTTCACTCAGTATGGAGTTGTTCAGTTTCCATGCGTTTGTAGGCTTCCTGTTGTTTCTGTGGCTGTTAATATCCAGCTTTAATCTGTGGTGTTCAGCTAGGATGCAGAGTGTTATTTCAACTCTCTTGTATCTGTTGAGACTTGTTTTGTGTTCAAGTATGTGGTCAGTTTTGGAGAAAGTTTGTTGAGGTGCTGAGAAGAAAGTATATTCTTTTGTGTTTGGGTGAAATAGTCTGCAAATATCTGCAAGGCCCATTTCATTCATAACATCTGTTAGCGCCAGTATTTCTTTGTTTAGTTTTTGTCTAGATGATCTGTGTATTGGTGAGAGTCGGGTATTGAACTCTCCCACTATCAGTGTATGAGGGTCAATATGTGATTTAAGCTGTAGTAGCGTTTCTTTTGCAAACTTGGGCTTGGTATATCTTTTCTTTTTTTTTTTTTTTTGAGACAGGGTTTCTCTGTGTAGCCTTGGCCATTCTGGACTCACTTTGTAGACCAGGCTGGCCTCGAACTCACAGCGATCCGCCTGCCTCTGGGGCTTGGTATGTCTTTATCAACCCTTTACTCTAAGGTGATATCTATCTTTGATGATAAGGTATGTTTCTTGGATGCAGCAGAAATGTGGATCATGTTTTCAAATCCACTCTATTAGTGTGTGTGTTTTTATTGGGGAATTGAGACCATTGACATTGAGAGATGTCAATGACCAATGATTGTTGATAATTGATTTTATTTTGGTGTGTGTGTGTGTGTGTGTGTGTGTGTGTGTGTGTATCCATGCATGTGCTTTTCTTCTTTTGAATTTCCTGGTCTAAGATCATTTATTCATTCCCTTTGTTTTCTTGAATATAGTTAACCTCTTTAAGTTGGATTTTTTTCCCTAGCACCTTAGGTGGGATGGTTTTGTAGACTGATATTGCTTAAATTTGATATTATCATGGAACATTTTATTTTCTCTATCTATGATGATTGAAAAAAAAATTTTGCTGGCCATCATAGTCTGGGTTGGCATCTGTGGTCTCTTAGATTCTGCAGCAAGTCTTTCTGAGCCCTCCTGGCCTTTAAAGTCTCCTCTGAGAAGTCAGGAGTAATTCTAATAGGTCTGCCTTTATATGTTTCTTGGTCATTTTCCTCTTCCAACTTTTAGTATTCTTTCTTTGTTCTGCACATTTAATGTTTCGATTATTATGTGTCAAGGGGACTTTCTTTTCTGTTCCTGCCTATTCTTATGATTCTTCTAACTTTGTAGGCCATCTCCTATTTTAGGCTAGGAAAATTTTCTTCTATGAGTTTACTGAAAATATTTTCTGTGCCTTTGACCTGAGTGTCCTCACCTTCTTCTAATCCTATTATTCTTAGTTTTGGTCTTTTCATAGTGTCCCAGATTTCCTGCATGTTTTGTGCCAGGATATTTTTAGATTCAACATTTTCTTTGACTGAGGTATTCATTTCTTATACCTTGTCTTCAATGCCTGAGATTCATCTGTTCAATTTCTTGTATTCTGCTGGTGAAGCTTGTCTCTATCGTTCCTGTTCAGGTTCCTAAATCTTTCATTTCCAGAATTCACTCAGTTTGTGTTTTCTTTATTGATACATTTTTCACTTTCAGGTCTTGAACAGTTATACTCATTTCCTTCCACTGTTTGTTTATGTTTTCATAGCTGTCTTTAAGGGATTTAATAATTTCCTCTTTAAGGACCTCCATTATCTCCACTAGGCTGTTTTAAAGTCTTTTTTTCTTGTCCTCCAGCTATGTTGAACTATTCTGGTCCTGCTGTGGTAGGGTTGCTGGGATCCAGTTCAGACACGTTGTCCTGGCTGTTACTGGTTGTGTTTTTATGCTGCTAGCTAAACATCTGGGAATGTAAAGATTGTAATTCCAGGTGCTGCTGTCTGGTCTTGTGTTTGTTGGGCGTGTGTTTTGTCCCTTGCCTTCCGTTTCCTCCCTGGTTTTTAGGAGAGTGTGGTGAGTGTATGTTGCCTGGTAGAAATCCTTCTGGGGTCCTGGTAGGTGTTGCTACTGCTTTTCTGGCATGAATGGCCTGTCAGAAGAGTCAGTTTTATTTGCTGGTGTCACCTCTGCCAGGCTGCCCCTTCCCTAGTGGGTGGCCCACACCCATGTGCATGTGGTGTGGACTATCCACTGGCACTGGGTTACTTTATAAAAAAGAAGAAGGCAGGAAGTTGGAGGAAGCTTAGGCATAGATAGGATTGAAATACATTGTATACATATATGGGATTATTAAGAATAAACACAAAATAGTACATACAATAGTTTCTCCTTAGATATTCAAATTATGTCCAAATTTTCACATCTTATGTGATTTTTCAAATGAAATAACATCGGCCTCCCTCCCCAACCCCTCTGTGAGCACAGAAACTACAGAAGGATAAACCGGTCGCTGGCTGTTTTCCAGACAAAGGAAGCATTTGCCTGGTGTGTACCAGGGAGAGAATAGGGGCTGTGCCTAACCTTCTCAGAGCCTTACTTGGTGCTAACATCACATTCTCAGATGTGGCAACTTCTCTGCTTTTCCAGACATCCAATGACACTCAGAGAGGCTTGGTGTCTTATCATGGTCACCGTCTATGGATGGGAGATCCAGAAGCAACCCTAACCTTTATGCTTTACCTGACCCTAGTAAGTGCCACAGGTTTCTAAGTGAGGACTCTACAGTGAGATATGTAGAAACACACACACACACACACACACACACACACACACACAGAGAGAGAGAGAGAGAGAGAGAGAGAGAGAGAGAGAGAGAGAGAGAGAGAGAGAGAGAGAGCGCGAGAGAGAGCTGGTGAACCAGGAGTGACCCCTATGATGGTCAACACATGCACAGATTTTTATCTAAGCCACCACGTCAAGCTCTTTGTGTGTTCATCTTAAAGGTTGTCATGTGCTTAAAAATTATTCAAGCCAGGAAAAATAATCTGGAAATGAAGTCATGTACATGCCTGATACATTATTAATAAAGCAGACAAAAAAATACCAAAAAAGCAATAAGAGTTTTTGAAAAGTAATTTTAACTTTGATGTGGCCACATAGATTTTAGAGGGGAAATAGGGTCATTTTAAACCATGTTCTCCGAGTCTTCAAATGAGGCAGAGAAATGTATAATGAAACCCAAAGGAAAGAATTTTGACAGGTGAAAACCTAAATCTCTTCCTGAAGAATAAAATATTTGGTAAAATATTTTTCTTGTAAGTGTTCTCAGCAGTGCAGGGAATTCTTGAATGACAGCTTTGAGTCATGCCCTTTCAGACGTGCAGGATGGGCAGATGCTAGGGTCATCGGCTGCAAGGGCCAGTTTCTGTCCCAGGAGGGTTAAGGCTGCCTTGCTTTCAAGTCTGAGCTGTCTCAAGCATGAGGCACAGGACACACTTGTCATCTGATCCTAAAGTGTCCAGCTGGGAAAGTGACGCAGTGAAAAAGTATTTAATGGCTTGATGGATGGATGTGGGTTGTTGGGAAATTTCACAGGTCCCAGTACTGTTCATTGCCTCATAGTTCTGGAATTCGTTTTTTCAGAGTCAAGCTTTCTTCCCTTGTATGGATCCATGGATACTCAATCCCTCGCTTTCCTGTCTTCCTGGTGGCCTCTGGTGTTCCTGGCCTTCGACACCACCAATCCCATCTCTGCCTCCATCTTCATGTGACTTTCCCCCCTGCACATTCTAATAAGAACAGCAGACATGGGTGTAGGGCCCATCTTTGCTCCATGTGACCAAATTACATCTGCAATGACATATTTCCAAATGAGAATGGTCACATTCTGAATGGTAGGTGGACGTGGCTCTTGGTGGTCAGGGCACCAATAATCCATTCCACTAAACAAATAAAACATCCAGTTTAGAGACCAGTCAATTAGGGTGAATATGCTACATATAAAGTTCCTTTAAATTAAGAAATCTGGATGTCTCAAATGGCAACACCTAGTGAGTAACTGTGATATTGCAGTTTCGCTCCAGTAGCAATTGCAAATACATGACAAATCAAACAGGCAGAACAAGCCCAGGAACAGCAAACATGGGGTCAATTGTTTTCCAGTTTCCCTCTAGAGGCCTTCATTACTTTATGGCATTGGAAACATCATTTTAGGGACTTGACTCTGGAGTATTTTCTTACCTCATGAGTTTTAGGGCATTTAGTATGTTTCAAGTAGAGCCCATCCGTGTCCACTGTAGTTGCTATACTTTTACTGAGTGTACAAAGTGGATCCCTGCCCCCACCCCCACCCCTATCATAGCATGGAATCCATGAGGGCTGCTGCCTTAGAGTTTTACTGCTGTGAAGATACACTATGACCACGGCAACTCTTATAAAGGAAAACATGTAATTCGGGCTGGCTTACAGTTCAGAGGTTTAGGCCATTATCATCGTGGCAGGGAGCCTGGGAGCATGCATGTAGACATGGTGCTGGAGAGGCAACTAAGACTTCCACGTCTGGATCCACAGGCGGCAGGAGGTGAATGTCACATTGGGCATGGCTTGAACATATGAAACCTCAAAGCCCACCCTCAGTGACGCACTTCCTCCAACAAAGTTACACTCACTCCAACAAGCCCATATCTTCTTCTTCTTCTTCTTCTTCTTCTTCTTCTTCTTCTTCTTCTTCTTCTTTTTTTGGTTTTTCAAGACAGGGTTTCTCTGTGTAGCCTTGGCTGTCCTGGACTCACTTTGTAGACCAGGCTGGGCTCGAACTCACAGCTATCCGCCTGCCTCTGCCTCCCGAGTGCTGGGATTAAAGGCGTGCACCACTATGCCTGGCATGCCCATGTCTTCTAATAGTTCCACTTTCTATGGCCTAAGAATTCAAGCCCATGTATTTATGGGGATCATTCCTACTCACAGAACCACATGCCACTGCCTCCATCGTCTTATACCCATACCTCAGCGCAGGAAAGCATCCGACCCAACTTGAAAAATCCCCATAGTTCATCACAGCCTCAACAATGTTTAAAAGTCCAAAGTCCAAAGTCTCTTCTGAGACTCATACAATCTCTTCACTGTTATCCCCTATAAAAGCAAAAGCAAAAAGCAGATCACATACTTCCAACGTATAATGGATCAGAATATACATTACCATTCCAAAAAGGTGGAAAGGGAACATAGGAAATACTGGAGCAAAGGAGGACCAAAATCTGGCTGGGCAAACTCCAAACTCCGTCTCTCCATATTTGATGCCAAATTGCTCTTCAGATCTCCAACTCCTTTCAGCTTTCTTGACTGCAACATACTTCTTTCTCTTGGGCTGGCTCTACTCCCTGTTAGGAGCTTTCCTTGATAGGTATCCCACAGCCCTGGCATCTCCAACATTTTGTGGTCTCCAAGGCAATACAGGCATCAACCTTCACAGCTTCACACAGTGGTTTCTCTAGGCCTACATGCAGGGACATCCCTGACACATGCCTGACCTGAGTGGCTTTCTTTAGTTGTGGAGGAAGATTTCACTACTCCTTTCTTCTATCCTTGACTCTACAGCAGAACTATGTGTCCAAAGTTTCCAGTTCTACTGCTTGCTGGGGCTGGAACATGGCTCCTTTATTCAATTACGGCTTCACTAGATTTCTGTTTTCAATAGTTTCCTTCAGTGCTTAAACTTGGCTATTTGTCCTGGAACTTGCTCTCAGAGATTCAACTGACTCTGCCTCTGCCTCTGGAGTGCTGGGATTAAAGGCATGTACCACCACACCTGGTCCTAAGCTTTTCTTTTCTTTCTTTCTCAAAAAAACAAACTATGTTTTATTTTGGTGTAACCACCAGTCATCAGTGAAAGGATTTATTGAATAATTTTTATTAGAAATAATTTTCTTCACTAAAACATTCATAAAATCAGTGATACCTAATCACTGTGAAAAGTGTCTATATAGTTCTTAATGTGAAAACCAACATGAAAAGTAGAACATCAAAAATGTTTTCTTGTGCAGCTTTTCATTAACTCTTTTTCACAAATTGGAAGCTTAGCTAGGTGGGCTCTTTCCCTGAGCTAACCACTCCCTTTATTCCATTAAATATCGGGATTTCCCTTCATCTGCTTATCTCATTGAACACGGGATTTAGCTCTGTTCCACTTCCTGGTGCCCTGAGCTGTACATTTGTGCTTTTCCGTGCTCCGTTTGCTCCTTCTCAGTATAGCTCTTCACAGGAGTGAACACTAACATTCATACAACAGACTCAACACTAGGCTGTATTGAAATTTCCTTTTCCAAAACAATCTCATACTCTTCAATTTAGCCTCAGGTGCAGTTTCTCAAGACCAAATTCTCAGGATAAAAGAGATTTATTTGTCCCAGAGGAACAGAGGACAGTGAATAAGGGACAAAGACAGGAGAGAGAGGATGAGGGAGAAGGGGAAGGGAACAAGAGAGATGGGGCAGGAGTATTTGCTCTGGAGTGGGACAAAGGACTGCCTATGGTTAGAGAGGAGACAGATGTAGCCCATAGGAAACTGGCAGTTTATAAAGGTAAAAGGGGAAACACTGTTAGGATGAGGTGTTTAATTCTGATTGGATATGTTAATTACGTGAGCCAAAGAAGGCTTTTGATTGCTGGACTTCAATACTTTGATAGGTGGACCTTGGAAGTCACCCCCAGGAGAAGGAAGTGGGCAAATGAGTTGGTGGCTAGCTCTTGGAGTGCAATCTAATAGTTTTTTTTAGCAAGGCAGAATGTATTTGGGGGAAGCACAAGGCCTCTAGAGCCATGCTTGCTGTGCTTGAGCTGGCCAGACTCCCTTCACCACTGTCTTTAATGTCCCACTTGGACAGCCCCATCAAGTTCCTCGTAAAGCATTCCACTGCTTTCCTAATCCAAAGACTTAAAGTCCACATTCCTCCAAACAGAAACATGGTCAGGCCTATCACAGCAATACCCAAGTCCCTGATTCCAACTTCTGTCTTAGGGCTTTATTGCGGTGAAGAGACACCATCACCACAGCAACTCTTATAAAAGAAAACCTTTAACTGGGGTTGGTTTACAGTGTAGATGTTTAGTCCATTGTCATCATGGCAGGAAGCATGGCAACATGCAGGCAGACATGGTGCTGGAGAGGCAACTGAGTCCTGCATCTGGATCTACAGGCAGCAGGAAGTGACTACCACACTGGGTATGGCTTGAACATCTGAAACCTCAAAGCCAACCTCCTAGTGGCGCACCTCCTCCATCAAAGCCACACCTTCCAATAAGGCCACGCCTCCTAGTAATGCCACTTCTTATAGGCCAAACACTAAAACACATGTGTCTATTCACACTACCACAGATGCCATCCTATAGCATGTGGCACAGTGTTATGTACTGTAACTAAGAAAGTTTTGGGACATCCCTGAATGAGTACTGTCTGTAGTTTTAAAACCTGGGTGGATATGTGGCTCAGTGTTAGCAAATATTATGGGCTTAATCCTCAAAAGCCAGAGTAGAGTTTTTTTGTTATTTTCCTTTTATTACCTTATTAATATTATATATTTTTATTATTTTCATAACCATCTGGGTTTTTCCTCAACCACCATTTAACATGGTGGTTCTATTGTGTGTATGGCAATGCAAGCTCCATGTCACAAAGCTTGCAGAGATAAAAGTGCTCTGATGAAGACAAGGAGGGCAAAAGACCAGCCATGGTTGAAGGCAGTTGTCAGATGCAATTTGACACAGGGAAGGAGAGTTAGGACCTGCTTTCCTCTGGGTCCCTCTGGTTCTGATAATGATTCTTTGTGTGGTTTTCTGAGCAGGTCTTTGCTGTTTTCTAGACACTGCTACCTTGCTGCTGTCACACTATGTTCTTTTGCTTAGAGGAGCAAAAGATGAGGAGTACCTAGTGTCGCCCTGAACTGGTATGTCAGGGGCCTTTATGAGGTTAGGCAGCTCCTGAACAGCATGCATGCCCCTGGGGTGAAGTAGAATATTCTCCTATCTGATAACTTACTACTGAGTCAAGCCTCTGCCCTATAGGCTTCCTTAACCATAATTACTTCCATAAAGGCTCCATCTTGCTTAGGGTCACACTAGGGGACACGGCTTCTACATATGTCTTATGTGACTCCTTCTGAGAAGCTATGAACAAACATCTATTCACCCTAGATTGGGTACCAATGATCCATATAAGTCTAGCATGACTTTATCAGGGTGTCATAATATTAATTGTCAACTTGACGCCATCTAGAACTACCTGAAAAGAGTCTCAATTGAGTATTTATTTTTATCAGGTTGGGATGTGGATAGGACTATGAAGGGATTGTCTTGATTGAAGCGTGGCAGGTGTCATCCCAGGATCACCTGACTGTATAAGGAAACTAGCTGAGCATGAGTCTAAGCAAGTCTGATAGACAGAGATAGGTAGAGATAGAGTCAGAGACTAAGAGATTTCCTCTATGGTTCCTTCCTCTACATTTCTGTCTTGACTTCCCTCAGTGACGGACTGTGACTTGGAAATGTAAGCCAAGTAAACCCATTCCTCCCCCAAGTTCCTTTTGGTCAAAGTGTTTAATAATACTCACCGAAAGGAAACTAAGCATTGGGTCACTTAAAGGACTGTGGATAAGAGGTTTATTTACGGGCACATGAATGACTCAAAGGCAGCATCATAATGGAAAAGGCCCAGCAAGGGTGATGGATCAGAAAAGCTGCATAGTTCCCTGCACGCCTTGTGGTTGGTTAGGATGCTTGGAAATTTTTTTCTCTTCCTTGATTATTACTCCTTATATAATCTTGAGAGAGAAAGGGAGGCTATCGAATCTTGTAAATTTCAGGAACTTTCTGAATTGTGAGCTCCTTACTTCCTTACCCTTGTATGTTTTATTTACTTCCTGAGTCTTAAAGAGCTTGGTTGGGAGTAGAATGTTTCAAGTGGAAGGAACCTTACATAAAACTAAGGCTCTAAGGAAGGACACAACTCAATCTCTACAAGGTGTAAATTGGACATTGATGTTACTGTTCTCTTTGTTTCAAATGGAGGACTAAGAATCTATGTGAAATTAATAAGATTCATTCCATTCCCTTGTTTTCAGTTTTTCTCTTCCATTTCTGGTTTCAGCCGGCCTTCATGTCCGATTTATTCTTCCCAGAAATAAATCTGTCTTTCTTGAGACCAGGGTGGGTTGTTTGAATCCGGTTGGTGGAATGCCTCCTGAACTGCCCCTGTGCACTGCAGCTTTTGCTTGCAACCCGCCCTTGGCCACCTTGGAGACACTGAACTTCACTGCCTTTCACAGAATTCTCTGCACCCCTGTCCCTGAGGTCTGTGTAATTTACACAGTCCTCTGACATCTAGTCTGGCCTAAGCATCTGCCATGGTCCTCAAGTTCTTTTCTGGGTTTGGGAAGGGAAAAAAGAAAGCAATTAACATTTCCTCTGCGGTGTCTAAGCACAAGTCCTGGAGACCCACAGCTTGTCAAATGTCAGTGGATGGTGAGTGGGTTAACAGACCAGCATGCAGACAGGGCAGCGACGCCTTTGAATTCCTGTGACCCAAACATCCTGTCTCATGAGTGTTTGACTCTATCTCCAGCAAGACCACAGCGTTGAACTTCTTTTACCATAGAAAATCTTAGAAAATGGCCCTTACTGAAGGGACACTAGCTCGCGTGAGCATGTGGTTCTGGCAGGCCTTGCCCTTCTACCCCATCCCCCTGCTTTCCTGAGAACTGTAAGATTGCATTCCTAAAGCTAGCGACTTAGGTCCAGTCCCTTCTTTGGGTACTTCCTCCTCCTGAGGCTGACTAGCAAGGTCCAGCTGTCAAAGTACTGAAGTGCAGCAATCAAAAGCCCCCTTTGGGTCACCTAATTAACATGCCCGATTAAAATTAAACACCCCATCCTAACATGGGGTTCCCCTTTTATATTTATAAACCACCATTTCCCTATGAGCCACATCTATCTCCTCTCTATCCAGAGGCAGTTCTTCATCCCTCTGGGTCAAATACCCCTGCCCCATCCCCCTTGTTCCCTTCCCCTCCCCTCTTGTCCTCTGTCTCCTGTCTTTGTCTCTTAGCCCCTGCCCTCTGTTCTTCTAGGACAAATAAATCTCCTTTGTGCTGAGAACTTGGTCTTGGAGGTCCTGAGCCAATACTTTCCCTTACACTCAGAACAAGAGTTCAAGGCTTCAAATAACACACATGGGACAATCAGTGTCGTCAGCCTGACAGGCTCTGAAATTACTGAGGATACCATCCTCCGATTACTCCTGTGAGGGATTATTTAGTCTCTGAATATGCCTATGAGGGATTACCTTGATGAGGTTCGTTGGCATGGAATAACCCAGCTTAACTGTGGACAGGACCATTCCCTTGGTTCAGGTTGTTGGCATGTATAAAACAGAGAAACTGAGATGAGCCCAAGTATTCATCTCTCTCTGTGTTCCCACTGTGAATATAAAGTAACCAGCTGCTCCAATCTCCTGCTTCCTAGATGCTTCCTCCCCTTTGACCTGCGAGCTAGAGTCAACCCTTCCTCCCCTAAGTTGTTTTTGTCATGGCGTTTTATCACAGCAACAGAAAAGTAACTGAGAAAGTCCACTAGCTTTATTTTGAAGCCAGGGGAAATACTGTGTGGAGATTAACAAATACCAAGAGGCTATGAACGTCCAACAGCAATGTAATAGGAAGTGCCTTGTTTAAGAATAAATGGAACCCGTGAAAGTCACATAGAAAGGCAGAAGTTTAGACCAAATCTCTGTTGTCGTCTGCTATAAATTTTGAGATTTAAGGGAAACACCCCTCATTCTGTATATGCAGAATTTCACATGCCATCGCTTCACATTGATGCTGTGTTCAGGCCTTAGCTTCCTGTTCTTTTCTGTTGCTCAAACTCATGTTATGACCTTTGTATCTCACCTCATCAACTATCAAATAATAAAGCAAGCCAAGAGGGGATCCTTTCTAATTACTTCTTTGAAGTTTTATGGGTAGTGTATATGGGCTTAGCAAGCCCGCGGGTGAATAACCTTCCCTACACGGAGCACTCCATCCTCTGATGAGCATAATTAATGCCCGAGTCCATAAAAGAGCTGTGTGTGCCTCATAAAACTCGGAAAAGGCATAAAACCCCTCTTGTGACCAGGGTTGCTATGGTTACTGTTTGGGGAACAGTTTATTATTAATTCCCAGCCCACTCCCCAGGGTAGTCATCCACAGATCTCAGTATACCTCTGATGTGTCTCTCATTTTAGCCATACTATTGCCGGGCCTTATGCTAGAAGGTTGCCATGCTAAGGTGCAGGAATGTGGCCAACCATGTGATTGTGAGGATATCTTGGGGACACTGGAGGTTAGACAGGAAGAGTCAATGTAAAAGGTGTTATATATAACCACACAGACAAGGCAAACCTGTGAAGGAGCGAGATGCATGAATGGTGGCTGGTTGTACGCCTCCTGAAGACCAAGCTTTTTGAAGACCAGGGGCTGCTGAGTTGCCTTGGTTGCTCTGCACAGCAAGAGTGCCAGCCCTTGTGTTCTTCAGATTCTTGGTTTCCATCCTGGCCTAAGCCAGTGGACCCTAGCCTCAAGGTCAGTAGAATGAGAGTTGCGGCTGTGGACTCACAGAGCTGGGGGAGAGGAGCCTGGTTCTCATCAGTGACAACACTGAGGCCTCAGGTTAGCCCCATGGCCTCTTAGAGCCTCAGTGTGCTCATCTGGGAAGTGGAGGCGGTAGTACTGCTGCCCCCGTATTATTGTGAAAGTCAAACAAGATGAAGTCTGGTGTTAGAATTTGGCAGGAATCCTCAATGGGTCAATTCCCAGTATCTATTTGCTGCTCTCCTTGTTGGCCTTAAAGCTGGTCCTGCACAGTTGCTTTCACCTTGGGCTGGCCCTGCAAACAAGGCCCTTCTCAGCTACTGCTGGTGAGCCTCTAGTTTTCTAGAGTCTGGACAAGAGTAATGACAAACACGGCCTTAGAGAGAGGCTGTGGAAAGATGAAGGAGGAAGGTCTTCAAGGTCATGGTCATAAAATACCCACATACAACATCTTGTTGTTTTCTTCCTTGGAGAAATCTAGCCAGAATTTGCTTGGCAACGCCTTCCATGGCCATACAGCAGACAGACCCGTAAGGTGTGCTGGCCTCAGCTTGAGTGGGTCCAACGTAGGTGGGTCCCAATTCAGGCATCTCTGATGCAGCCATACTGAAGATACATATGTCTTGCATGCTCTGGCAGGGCCGTTTGTCCTGGGGACCCACCAGAAGAGAATATTGCTACGTTTCCTAGGACAGAGTCAAGAATAAGGGATTTAGAACAAGGTGAATGAGGAAAGAAACAGAAGCCAGACCCTAACCTTCAGCCCACATGGGCAATGCGGAAGAGGCTCACAGACCTGACTGAGTCAGGAGGAGAGGGTAAAGAGGTTCAGCCTGAAGCTTCGATGCCAGTGGGCAAGGAGGGAGGGAGCAATGCTGGCAGATCTGCTCTGCGCCTGGGCTGCTTTCATGAAGTTAAGGCTGGTGCTTACCCTGAGCAGTGTTGTCCCTGGATACTGGTGGCTTCCCTACAGTCTTGCCTTCATGATCCAGATCCATCTGCTATGGCACAGTCCTCTCCTCCTCAGTGGAATACAGCCTGGTAGTCCCGATGGTTCAGGAAGGAGCTCTGAGTCTCTTGGCACGCCAGTGGTGCTGGTGACGTTACATGGCAGTGCAGTGACATCCAACAGTTGCCTGTAAATGGAAAAAGAAGAGTGGAGTGGGCTTTGCTCATGACAGCACCCCATATCCATGTGGTGTGTGTTTGGGTGGTACACTGTGGGTATTGTCTCTAATCTTCACAACTTTAGGCAAGGGAAGGGTGTTTCTTTGCAAACAGCTTTGGGATGGGTCTATGAACAGAGCTATTGTTAAGGGGTCTGTCCTTCACTTGCTGGAGTACAGCCATCATCCTAAGGGGAAGCCTTGGCAGGAGAGGAGATTCCATAAAGAGAAACACCTTGGCTGGCTCTCAGACTGTCAGCTTGCTTCACTGGCAAAATTAGCGTGTTTAGCAGAAACACAGAAGCAGAGCTTAAAATCGACCTCCAAAAAATGGGGCTTCAACCCCATACCTGCCAGAGGAGTTGACCCAGGGGCAGCACAGTCCACCATGCCTGGAATGAGTGGAAGTTTTACACCTCACAACCCTGACTGTTCTCTCTTTGGAAATGTTGGTTCTTTAACGTTTCTTTTCCCTTTGCCTAGACCTGAATAAAAACTATTTCTGTAACGGAGGAAAGAGACAACCTGGGGCCCAGATCCCCTCTGACATGGAAAGGACTGGTTAACCTGTCTCACACTTAAATTTACATCGCTTCTAGCCCTTTGCTTATGGTTTTCTATGAATTTTTATATGGCCGCAGGCACAGGAGGCAGGAAATTAGAAGCACCCTAGTTTGGCCAAACTGCAAATAAATCCATTTTTCACGACCAATTTCTGTTTCCTAATTTCTCTTAAAATGCAGGGGAAGTAGGTGGCAGGTTTATAGACTGCAGTGCCCATAGCAGGAATACATCACTGGAATTCTTCCATGTCCAGGCAGTTCTCCAGTTTTGTGGACTTCACGGTTATTAACGATCGAGTCTGTGCTGATGAACACGGGGACCATCCAAATACATTAATTTAAATGGAAAAGAGTCAAAGGCCCTGTTCCTCCATTACACCAGTCACATTTCATGTGTGTGAAAGCCACTTGTGACTGGCCTGTTATTTTGGACGGCACTAGGGTAGAAAGCAGCAGTGCAGAAAGTTGTGGCCGTAGTGCAGGGCTAAACGGCCCATGATTGTTGTCTTAAGCGAGTCAGTGGCGTTTTAAAAGGTCACCCCTGTATTACTTTTCTCATAGCTGTGACAAAACGGCTGTC
This sequence comes from Acomys russatus, assembly GCF_903995435.1. Classification (NCBI taxonomy): domain Eukaryota; kingdom Metazoa; phylum Chordata; class Mammalia; order Rodentia; family Muridae; genus Acomys; species Acomys russatus. Next base: position 18,156,253 of record NC_067141.1, read on the forward strand.
AGAAGCAACTTGAGGAAGGAAAGGTTTATTTTGGCCTGTGATTTGTGGGGATAAAAGTCCTCCAGACAGGAAGGCACGAGGGAGGAACCCGATGAGGCTGTTCATATTGTGTCTGTGTCCAGAAGGGAGAGACAGATACTGGTGCTCAGTTCGCATCCTTCATTTTCCCCTTTATTTTCGTCTGAGACCCCGCATGCACAGTGGCACTCCACCTCAAGATGGGCCTTCCCTCTTCAGTTAAACCTGTCTCGAAATATGCCGAGGTGTGTGTTCCTGGTGTTTCCAAATCCAGCCAAGTCAGCAAGCAAGATTAACCACCGTATTCCCCTTCTTGGGGAGGGAAGGACCATAAAAACCCTTGAGCGATCAATCTGAGTGGCAGACGCCCTGCCTGGTCCTGGGGCTGATATTCTGCTGAGGCTGCTGCCATTGGGAGGGCACACTCCCCCACTCTACCCCCCTGAAGCCCAGGCTGCATCTTCCTGCTGGACTCCACTGCTCAATCGTCTCCTTGTGTTTGTCTTTGCATGCAGGGCCAGGGCTTGGTCTCCTTTTTTTCCTTGCAGACAGAAAAAGAATATAAATTCCTTTTTGAAGCCTGGTTTGTAAAATGCAATGTAACACTAATTAAAACAGTGTTTCCATTTCCTCCAAATTGGTTGTATGTATTCTTTTCTGTGGTTGTTAAAACTTGATGCTTTAAAAACAACCGTTGAGTTTTCATTTGTAGCTCTGGAACCCAGAGGTCGGAAATTACCTTCCCAGAGCTAAAAGGGGCCTGTATGGTAGTGTACCTTCCTTCTTGGGCTGAGTGGTGCTCCAGGGGAATCCTTGCTTCTAGCCTTTTCCAACACCTAGAGCTGTATGCCTTGGTTCCTGGTTCTTTCCTGGCTTTTCTTCTCTCAAAACCAACTATGTGGTAGCATCTCACTTTATTTGGTATGCACACACGCCTTCCTTTCTTGTCTTGGATATCCCGGTCTCCCCCTTTAAAGAACTCTTTCAGTTAGGGCTTAGGTAGATAATTCAGTATAATTTTTCCAGCTATGGTGCTCATTGTGGCTAAAAACACGGGGTAGTAGCATACATGCCCAAACCTTGGTGAAACAAGTGTTTCTTACCCATTGAGTTTCCCCAGGACAGCCAAGTGGAATAGGCTTTGCTTCCTTATTGCACAGGGTACCAAACCCATGTTACTGAGATGCTGTGTGGGCTTAATAAAGTAATGCATTAAAAACCCTCAGTAAAATGCTGGGGGTACGGCTAAAGCCAATAAATGTCATTTGTGCTCATCTGGGCTTGCTCTTGTGTCTATGGTCATCTGGCAGGTTGGCTGGTGTAGGGTGACCTCATCGGAGGTAACCTTTCCGTGCTCTGTCTTACATCCCTGCATCTCTGTCCCCAGGCTCATCTTAGGCTCATGTAGGGCTGTCTCTCACCACGACTAGAGAGACAAATGAAGAAATAGAATCATAAAGTACTTTTTTTTTTAGAGTTTTGGAACCAAGTTTGCTGCTGTTACAGTGGCCAAAGGTGTCTCAAAATCCAGCATCAGAGGGGGCTACAAAGTTAGGGTGCAAAAGGGAGTGAAGAAAGGTTTCATTATTGACTCAGCTTGCTTCTGTGGACCCTGGAGTCAGGATCATGACTTCTGAGTTCTGTTTCTATCTGCTCTGAGTCTTTGCTTCTTTATTGCAGAGGATACCAAATCCATACTACTGAGATGCTGTGTGGGTTTAATGAAGTAATGCATTAAAAATTCTTAATAAAATGCCAGGGGCATGATTAAAGCCAATAAATATCATCTACTAATTATCTCCACAGTAAAGTAAATAACAAACAATGCATACAAAAATTATCATTTTTGCTCCTGTCACCACCGAGGCCATTTTGCTGTCAAGGCTCTCTCTTCTTTGTCCTTGTGATGGAAGGGAACACATTGGAAGTTAAACTTGGGAGGCATTCAACTGGAAGTCTTCATAAGAGCCCAACTCAAGCAGAAGTGAAGATGGGTCAGCTAGCAGAACTGTTTAAATGCACTCAATTCCAAGAAGGGGTGTGTGCACTTTGTCTTTCAAAGACAATCTAATTTTGCTCTTTATGCGTCCAAGTGTAATTAGTGGTTTTAATAGCAGGTTTATAATTGGCCTTAACTATTATTTATTAAAAGTGACAATTTTCCATGTTGACAGGTCAGATGAAAATGCATAAGGAATTAGTGCTTCCCTACCTTATGCAAGCAGTGTCAGTTAAAGAAAGGGTGTGATTAAATTGGAAGCTGCCCAATATTTAAGCTTGTGAATAATGAAGGCTTTTGAACTTTAATTTAGCATTGAATGACTGCGATGAAATATCTAAAATAAAGAGGCTTTGGGGAATTCTATTGTTTCTAAACTTGGAGAAAAATGGGATGAATATGCAGGGAATGACAGTTTCTCAAAGCTAATTCCACATGGCTGATGCCTTCCAAAATCAATTTCTCAGTAGTGTTTCTACTCAGCAGCTTAAAAGCATTGGGCTTGTAAGTCTGGGCTTGCAGGGTCACCTCATCTTCAGGAGCTTTCCTGAGGATTCAGTTTGCCCCTGTCAGGGATGTGCAAGGTGTGTTGCTATGACAATGAAGCTCCACCCTCCTCCCACAAACTCCCATACCTAGACCCTTCCAGGGTATTCTCCAGCAAGCTGAGAAGTTCTTTCCCACAACCCTACCTGGCCTTTATATCGGTCACACAGGCTTTGATGGGTCCTAGAGAAATGCTTGGAAATACAACTGGTTTCCCTTTATCCTCAAATCCATGGTTTTCCTGTGTTCTTCTCATTGAGGGACAATCCAGGGCGGGGTCCTGATGCTGGGGTGACAAGACTCATAATTATTCTCAGATGAGTAGGAATCCTAATTTCATGATGGCAAGCCACAGATTCTGGGTTTACATAGGGAAGGACCATTTCTCTGTACTGTTCAAAGCACAGTGTTTTCCGCAGAGACATTCATTAGCCAGTGTTGCTTGGTTGGTGTTTGGTGACTAACTTTTTAAAAGGATGAAGCTGTAATTCGTTTTTATACATATTTATATTATTTTTTCTTTATATTATGTCTCGATTGTAATCCCCTCACTCATATCATCCTGTTCTCACCCTCCCTCCTGAAGCTATAATTCTAAGTAGGAGAATTAGTTTTCTTTAGTCTGTATCCAACAGGCTGTGATTCCAGGATGGGTCTACTCTGGCATGTACTTCTGCAGGACTACATTATTGGTTGGCTTTTCCCCAAGCAGATGTTAACTCAGAACTTCAGGCAGGAATGAGAATTAGGGAGAAAGAGAAGCAGAAATATAGCCTAAGCCATCCTGGCAGAGCTCTAAGGCACATGATACCCGTCTCAGGCACTTGCAGTGGGCTTTGCCACCCTCTCCTGGCTAGTCACTGACTTCTCCAGGAAGGGTGTCCTTGAACATGTTAAAATGCTAGCTGTCTAGAAAAGAAGCCATTACCCCAAAGACTTGGTCATCTTCCATTCTATAAGTGCTCATTGGCTGAACACAGACATGGACAGAGATGCCATGGCTGGTTGGTAGGATCTAGGAGGAACTTATTCAGTGTGACCCAGGCTGCACGGCTCTCTGCAGATGTGTAGGCTCTCATGGTAGGAAAATAGAGCTATCTTGTAGCACCCCATCACTGCAGCAAGTCATTGGAAGAGAAAAAGCAGTGTCGAGTATCTCTGTGATTTTCACAGCTGGGACCTTTGCATCTATTTTTCTGTGTATATTATGGGAGAAGCTGCTTGAAGACCCCAGAGACTTCTTTTTTGGAGGAGAAAGGGAGTGAGGAGCAGTTCCCACAATTCCATTGGCCTTAGAGTCTTGCCTAAAACTCACTGAAGTCCTCTTCAAGATCTCTTCTAGATATGTAGTGCCTCAGTACAGGTCCCAATGCAACAAGGTCAGCTGGCTTTGGATCAAAGCCTACAAGACTGTGAACCACAATAAAACTTTGTTCTTCTTAAGTTCCTTATCTTAGGTGCTTTGTTACCAGAGTGGTAGCAAGATTAATCAACATTGTTAATTGTGCATTTGGTCCATTAAACAATGAAACAAAATTTATTATAGATGAAATTATTTGCTAGTGCTTAGAATGTGTAACCATTTACTGAGATTTCTAGCTTAGTTTTTTTTTTTCCCAGTAAGGCTTTTGGTAGCACAACCGAAAAAACCTGAGTTTCACACATGATGAAAATGGACTTAAACCTTTGGATTCTAGGTCAGCCCCAATGAAATGTTTTCCTTTATAAGAGTTGCCATTGTCATGGTGTCTCTATACAGAAAAAGAAAACCAAACTAAGACATGTTGCCTAGTAGACAATGTATTTTCCTACATGCTCCTTATGTCCCCATGGGCTCCATATGTCCCCACATGCTCTTCCCTTTGTGTTATTCCCTTCTTGTAAGGACACCCATCTCCAAGTACAGTCATACTCTGAGGTGCCGAAGGTAGAAATTACATACCTGAATTCTCAGAAGACACAACTCAACTCCAAACAGAGAACTTCTGCAGTTTTAAAGATTAAGTCATGCCAGGGCATCTGACATAATGCCACTTAGAGAAATGAGTGTGTGCTTCTGTGGCTCACCTGAACCATTTGGTTTGCAGGCAATGAAGTCTTTGAGTCAGGAATATCACAAGGTCTGGTGACAGGAAGCAGGTCTGATGAGTTTGGCTTTCTGTCTTGTCCTGAGGAGGCAGTGACACTATGTTATTTTATCCTTTCCCAGCTCACTGTCCTGATGTCCTTTCCTTGACCAACACTTCTTGGAATCTTTTTTTTTTTTTAATGTAATTTTTTTCCTTTTTTAAAATTAATTTATTCTTGTTACATCTCAATGTTTATCCCATCCCTTGTATCCTCCCATTCCTCCCCCCCCATTTCCCCCTTATTCCCCTCCCCTATGACTGTTCCTGAGGGGGATTACCTCCCCCTATATATTCTTATAGGGTATCAAGTCTCTTCTTGGCTACCTGCTGTCCTTCCTCTGAGTGCCACCAGGTCTCCCCCTCCAGGGGACATAGTCAAATGTGAGGCACCATAGTACGTGAGAAAGTCATATCACACTCTCCACTCAACTGTGGAGAATATTCTGACCATTGGCTAGATCTGGGAAGGGGTTTAAAGTTTACCTCCTGTATTGTCCTTGGCTGGTGCCTTAGGTTTGAGCGGGACCCTGGGCCCAAATCTGCCTATCATATTGTTCTACTTGTAGATTTCTAGGACCCTCTGTATCCTTTTATTTTGCTGTTCTCCCATGCGTCTCTCATTTAGAGTCCCAATGGGATGCCTTCCCCTCTGTCCCAGTTTCCTGGTAAGTGAAGGCTTTCGTGGGACATGCCCCTTGGGCTAGTATGCAGATATAAGTGAGTATATACCATTTGATTCTTTCTGCTTCTGGGTTAACTCACTCATTATGATCATTTCTAGCTCAATCCATTTATCCACAAATTTCGGGAATTCCTTGTTTTTAATAGCTGAGTAGTATTCCATAGTGTATATGTACCACAGTTTCTTTATCCACTCTTCTACTGAGGGACACTTAGGCTGTTTCCATGTTCTGGCTATTATGAATAAGGCTGCTATGAACATGGTTGAGCAAATTTTCTTGTTGTGTGCTGGAGCATCTTCTGGGTATATTCCAAGGAGTGGAATAGCTGGGTCTTGAGGAAGCCCTATTCCCATTTTTCTGAGATAGCACCAGATAGATTTCCAAAGTGGCTGTACTAGTTTGCATTCCCACCAGCAATGAAGGAGTGTTCCTCTCTCCCCACATCCTGGCCAGCATGTGGTGTCGCTTGAATTTTTGATCTTAGCCATTCTGATGGGTGTAAGATGGAATCTCAGAGTTGTTTTGATTTGCATTTCCCTGATGACTAAGGAGGTTGAACATTTCTTTAAGTGTTTCTCAGCCATTTGATACTCCTCTGTTGAGAATTCTCTGTTTAGTTCCAAGCCCCATTTCTCAATTGGGTTATTCGGTTTGGTGGTGTTTAATTTCTTGAGTTCTTTACATATTTTGGATATTAGACCTTTGTCAGATGTAGGGTTGGTGAAGATTTTTTCCCAGTCTGTAGGCTGTCGCTTTGTTCTCTTGACAGTGTCTCCTGCCTTACAGAAGCTTCTCAGCCTCATGAGGTCCCATTTATTAATGGTTGACATTAAGGCCTGGGCCGTTGGTGTTCTGTTCAGGAAGTTGTCTCCTGTGCCAATATGTTCCAGGCTCTTTCCCACTTTTTCCTCTAAGTGGCTTAGTGTCTCTGGTTTTATGTTGAGGTCTTTAATCCACTTGGATTTGAGTTTTGTGCAAAGTGACAAATATGGGTCCAGTTTCATTTTTTTACACATAGACCTCCAGTTAGACCTGCACCATTTGTTGAAGATGCTATCCTTTTTCCATTGAATGGATTTGGCTTCTTTGTCAAAAATCAAGTGACCATATGTGTGTGGATTCATATCAGGGTCTTCGATTCGATTCCACTGATCAACCAGCCTGTTGCTGTGCCAGTACCATGCTGTTTTAATTACTATTGCTTTATAATACAGTTTAAAATCAGGTATGGAGATTCCTCCGGAGCACCTTTTATTGTACAAGATTGTTTTAGCTATTCTGGGTTTTTTGTTTTTCCATATGAAGTTCAGAATTGAACTTTCAATGTCTTTAAAAAATTGTGTAGTTATTTTGATAGGGATTGCATTGAATCTGTAGATTGCTTTTGGTAGGATGGCCATTTTTACTATGTTAATTCTCCCAATCCATGAGCAAGGAAGATCATGCCATCTTCTCAGGTCATCTTCAATCTCTTTCTTCAGAGTTTTGAAATTTTTTTTATACAAGTCCTTCACTTGCTTAGTTAGGGTAACTCCTAGATATTTTATATTGCTTGTGGCTAATGTGAAGGGTGTGGTTTTCCTAATTTCTTCCTCTGCAAGCTTGTCATTTGTGTATAGGAAGGCTACAGACTTTTTTGAGTTAATTTTGTATCCAGCCAATTTGCTGAAGGTTCTTATCTTTCGTAAGATTTAAGATGTTGCTGACCCTGGATGAGTCAGGTATCAGGTGCCTGCCAGGCTGTCTTCCTTTTAGGGGGATTCCTCCATTGGGTACCAGCAGTCTTGCTGCCCACACTTGGCTTTGGTGGTCTGTGGACTTCATAGGTTCTCTCATGCTATGACGCCCCCCAGTTTGTACACCTTAGGGGTAGCTGACACTGTAGGCAAGGGTGTCTCTGTTGGAGACTGGGTGAAACAAACAGAGAGCGCAAGAGCAGCACAGGCCGATCAATCTTGGTGATTTCAAAACCTGATAGGATTGAAAACTCTCTTGAGAGGATAAGGGTGTGGGAGCTGGATGCCCTAGTTCTCCCGGAGGCGGTGAACCTCAGGACAAATAGATTACTTCAGAAATCGGGCCATCCGCTGATCTCAGACTCTACACTATCGGATGCTGCCTATGCTCAGGTCATGGACTCAGCTCCTAGCCCCTGAGGATGGGGTGCCATGCATCGATCTTCACTGCCTGGAGTGTCCTCTGGCTGCTTAAGTTTCTTCAGTGCACCGCACCCTCTCCATCTCCACAGCTGCCCTCTGCAGCTGCTTCCATTGTGACTGCTTCTAGCTACCAGGCTGTGATGGTAGTCCAGTCTTAAAACACAGGTTCCCTCTCAAAATGATGTCCAGGCACGACATTCCAAGACTTGTAAAGGAGTCACTGTCTCACCAAACCAGCTGAGTCTGAGGCTTTTGAGAACCGTAGGGGCTTGTCCTGTGGTGTGGGTAGTACTGTTCCTGTCTTCACCTGGGCCATCCAGTTTACATTTCGGTGAGGCTTCTGGGGGGCCCACCTCCTACCAGGGAGCCGGGAGCTATGCATTGCTTTCTCCGTTTTGCTGGTCCTCCCTCTTTTTCTCCACTTCCCAACTTTCTATCATCTCTTTTGCAACTTCAGATGCTCTTACAGTATCTCTGTCCTTGGAAGAGTCTGTATTTTAACTATTAGAGCTCTTCTTGTTCACCATGTCACAAGGAGGCGGCCCTCAACTATTAACTGGAATTTTAAAAGTAATAATCCCACTCCCAGAGATTTGCCTTAAGGAAACACCAAGAAATTGTATAAAGATTAAACGCTAAGTTATTCATTTACAGTAGTCTGGATGTCCATCAGAAGGGAATTGACTATGTAAATTAGTGAACAACCCCTCAGACCTTCAGAAGGTAGAAGCAGATCTGGAGTTTCATCACCCATCTTTGGCAGCCGATGACAGTGGCCAGGGAGCAAGATCACATGCATTCATCTCGGAGCAGTGTCTCTTACTAGCAGTGTGGTGGTCTCAGGCACATTATCAAGTGCTGTGGGCTCTTCTTTCTCATCTGGAAAGCACAGTGTTGTGGGGATTATATTAGTTGATGTATGAGACATGGCATTTATTCTCCATGAGAAGAGCTCTGTTGGAATTTGCCATCACTTATGACGCAGCTTTGTGGGAAGAAACATACTGTGGAATAGTAGGCAGGTGAGCATTTCATTTTTGCATCCTATGTATATGTAAACACACCACATTTGTACCAATATGCCAACACACTGGTTAGGAAGTCAGATGGTTTTAGTCAAACCATTTATTAAATCAAGTCCTGGGAGTTTTCTGTAACCCTTGGGGACACTTTCAAATTCCTTATCTATTCTGTCACAAATTCACTAGCTGGGCAGCTGCATATTGAGCATGCTGTACCAGTGGGGACTAAGACAGCCACTCATGTCACAGAGATGATGAGAACTGGGCATAGAATTAGTCACTCAATCAGATTGCATAAGAGCTAGTGAAGGGGAAGTACAGCTGCCAGGCGAGTGCAGAAGGGGCCTGGGCTGGAGTCTGGGAGATTCTGTAAGGAGTTCTTTGGCCTGGGAGATGAGTAATTAACAGGGTCCATGATGAAAAAGGATCAGAGTCTTAAGGCCTTGAGATTTCATCTGCCCTGAAAGGAAGATAGACGGCTAGAAAACCCCTAGGATAGTGATGGGATTGTGTGGCAGGGGGATACCTTACAGAAGCAGAGACTTAGCTAAGGTGGCCAGCCAGGCAGGTACTTAAACAGAGGCTGGATGTAAATAAACTACAGTGTGAGCTAATTTCACTAGTTTCTCAGAGACAATGGACCAGGTGGGCTAGAGTGTCCAGAGACACTGCCAGGATGCCTTGTGTTCATCCAGGGGAGAGGTGAGGTGGCTGGTGTGAGGATGATGCTTCAGACAGGGAGAGAGACTGCCTTCCTGGAAGGATGACCTAGTTTAAACCCAAGGAACTGCCCAGTTAACCGTCATTAAAAAACAAAACAGCCAATATGACCAACACAGCTGATGAAAGCAGGTGTGGTTTGATAGATGAACAAACTTCAACAAAATTGTAACATTGTCAGGAGCCCATGGGAACCAGAAGTGGGGGAGTTATGGCTTCAAAGGGATGCTCTTGGGTGTCGTGTTGATAAGAGGGTGGAGTTGTTATAGTTAATTTTAAATGTCAACTTGATAGAATTTAAAGTCACCTAGGAGAGAGTTCTTGAGAGGGCCATGCCTATGGGGTATCATATTGATTACATTAATTGGCGTGGGAAGACCCATCTTGAGAGTGGGTGGGGCTACCCAATGGTCAGAGGCTCTTGACTATAAAAACTGGAGAAAATAAGCTGAGCACTAGCTTGGATTCATCCTTTGTTCACAGACTGTGGCTGCCACGTGCCCAGCTGCTTCAAGCTCCTGTTGCCTTGACGTTGTCACCATGGCTGATGGCTGAGTGCATCTTGAATGATGAGTTAAAATCAACCCTTCTGTGGTGCAAAAGTTTAAAACCCAGTTATGTTATGTAAACATGTTCTTTTAATCCCAGGCGTGGGATATGGGGCTCATTCAGATTTTCCACAGCAGCAGACTGTTTGTCTTGTGTGGGCTCTGAGAGGGGCTCTTTGCCAGCTGTAGATAGTTTAATTCTGAGGGCTCTGGAGAGGGAATAAATGCTATAGCTCAGAGAGAGAGAGAGAGAGAGAGAGAGAGAGAGAGAGAGAGAGAGAGAGAGAGAGAGAAAGAGAAGGGGGCTTGGAGAAAGAAGAAGGCTGTTTCTACTCTGCCCTGCTGCTCCTGATTGCTGGGGATGGCAGTTTGATGCAAAGAAGTTGGAGATCTCATGAAACAAAGACTGGACTTGCCCCCCAAGGAACCCCGGGACCCCAACCAGCAGGAATTAACTAAAGAGAACTATGCCCTCATTCCCCCTAACTTTCTTGTTGGGGTGCTGGAAGGTATTAGGGTGCATAAGGGTTGAGAAGGAGGAAGAGGTATAAAGAACTCAATAAATTAGATTTTAAAAAGTAAAACTTCAAGTGGAGCCCAATGTGGGGGCTTAGAATGATAGAAAAGTTGGTTTCTAATGCCACAGAGGAGACAGCAGGGTACAAAGGAATGAATATACTGTTTCAGGATATCAGCGAAACGTTTGTAGCAGTGGCTGCTGCTGGGTTCTCTCTTTACTCCCAGAGTGTATTTTCTATTTCTTCTTTGTCTTCTTCCTGTGTTCTGCTTTTTTAAAAGGTTGGGAGAATAGCTGAAAAAAAATCAGAAGGTTCATTCATTTCTCTCATTTTGGAAAGGATTGCAGAGTTGGCTGCACAACAAGAGAGTTTGTGGGTAGAGACTGAAACACTTGGGAAGTGAACAGTGCTGCTGAAAAAGGGAGAACAAAAAAGAACAAACAAACAAACAAAACAAAAACAAACAAAAGAAAAAAGAAAAAGAAAGAAAAGAAAAGAAAAGAAAAAAAAAAAAAAGAAAGAAAAGAAAAAGAAAAAGGGAGTACAAGAGGCACCAGAACTGGCAACCGAGAGCCAGAGTTTCGTAAAATTGTCACCCTGGCCTGTTGTGTGCACGTTTGATGTCAAGTTCCCACAGCCTCTGAGTGAGCTGGGGAGTCAGGAGGAGCAAAAAGTCCATGCAGGGCAAAAGGTTTAAAGAGAAACAGCCTGTTTCAAGAGAAAGGGTTAATCTTGAGTTGCCAGAGGAGCAGCTTTGGGGTAAGAGATTACCACCATTAGCTTTTCCAGCAGCCACCAAAATCCGCAGACATTGAAATGCTCAGTGCCTCAACTGCAGTAAATTCAGTAATTTGAAAATAACTTGTGATGAAGCCACCAAAAGCCTCAAAGCTCAAAATGGCCAGTGCGTTACCTCTGAGAAATACAGTACTTTCTGCCAGAGAAGAGAAAGAGCCGTTTCTGGCACTACTGAGTTCTGCACAAAAAATACTTCTTGGAGCTTGTGGATGTTGTGATAAAAGAGGTCATTTGACTAGTGAATGCACATCCAAGAAAGACATATGAGGTAACTTCTTGCCATTAGGAAGTGGCTTTGGAGTCCTAGCTCGAGGCTCAGCAGCCAAAAGTACAAGATGTTTCAGACAAGAGCAGCCGAGAGTTACCAGGTTATAGATGAAACTATTGATCCAAAAAGTGTTCGGTTACTTGATCATCTCCTTTCAGGAAAGCAACAAGTCTCATTTATTTTTAGAGAAAAAGCCATTTTATTTTTTAGATTAAAAGGGGGAAACGTAGTGGAAAGTTTTGGTGCCTTTAAAAACTCAGCTATGCAATGTAAACATGCTTTGTTTTAATTCCAGGTGCAGGCTAAGAGGCTGCTTCAGACAGTCCACAGCATTAGTCTATTTGCCTTGTGCAGGTTCCAAGAGGGGCTCTTTGCCAGCTGAACACAGTTTAATTCTGAGGACTGTGGAGAGGGAATAAATTTCAGAGCCAGGAGAGAGAAGAGGACTCTGAGAAGCAAGAGGGAGGTTGCTGCTGCTCCCCACTGCTGCTCCTGGCTGCCATTGATGCAGTTTGATGAAAAGAAGTCGGAGGTGTCCTGAAACAAAGATTGGACTTGACCCAAGGAGCCTAACAATCCTAACCAGCAGGAAGTAACTAAAGACATTTAAGCCCCTTCTCCCTACTAACCTTCTTTCTCTTCTACCTGGTGTTGGGGGCGGGGTTAGAAGGTATTAGGAGGAATAAGGGGAGGAGAAGAAAAAAAAGAGATAAAAGAAGGCAAATAAAATAGTTTGAAAAATAGACGCCTACATCTTTAACCCCTAAGCTGCTCTTGTCAGAATATTTCAGCATAGCAACAGGAAAATAAATTAAGACAAATTGTGTATAGACTAATTTAGGTACATTGTTAAAAAAAAGAGACAGTAGAGTTGTATTTTAGATAGAGGACAGTGTTTCACTGAAAAGTCAGAGATATGGATCTTTTCCATGTGAACTTCATGTTAATGAGTCAAAGAATTCTAGTTGAGAGGTTGCAGGGAGCACACAGCACACAGTCAGGGTGAGTTGCACAGAGCCATTGGGCCCGAACAGATGATGCAAAAGTAGAACTGAAGCTGTCATTCATCCTGAAAGTGAACTAAGCTGAAAGTCACTAAAAACCATCATTCTTGGATCAAGATGATGTCTACATGGCACCTGTTGTCCCCAAGCCAGAGAAGACAGAGCTGAGCGTGGGACTCCCTATGGTACCATAGACAGAAATTTGCATAAGCAAGATGAACACATGATGCACCCCCAGTCTCCCTGTTTTTATTCTTTGCATATCTTTTAGACCTTTATTCAAGCATGTTTGAAATGCATCACACTGTGGCCTCTTTTGGATGTCACTAAGTGAGCAGGCAAGATCATCCTCTTCTGGAAAACATCATTCACGATCTGCTGATAACTTTATCTCCAGTGTCACAAGACTAGTGTGCCTGCAAGAGACAACAGCTCTTTCTCTTACACTGACACTGATGTAGAAGGAGAATAAAAGTTAACTAAGAACGTCAGGGTTGATCCTTAGTGAAATTAGGCCTGGAATAGAGAATGGAATCCGGGTGATGGCTCAATGGTAATGTTCCTACTGTGTTAGCATGTGAACCCAAGTGCATGTGTCTGCACTCACCTAAAAGCTTAACAGTTGGCCATGCCTGCAACCCTGGCACCCAGGAGCCAGTCTACCCAAAATGATGACTCATGTTTCACTGAGAGACATTGCTTTAAAAATTGCTATGTGGAACACAATAGAGGAAAGGCACCTGACCTTGACTTCTGGGCTTGATACATGCACATACAGGTGTATAGGCATGTGCACGCACAGACACTCACAATGGAAACGTTCAGGAAGAATCCCACTTAGCTGGTTTGGGTCACCAGCTGGAAGTAAACCTGGTGTGAGGAAGAGGAAAGAATGCAGCTTCATCTGAGCTGTGTCGAGCTTGAGTAGTCTCTGTGCTAGCTACAGAGGAAGTAGTAGGGTGTGGAGTCAAACCTGTGGCCTAAAGACAAGGAAAGAGGTCCAGGTCCAGGGAGGGAGGGGCACCCATTGGTGAGCTGGCTTGGTCAGGGAGAACACCAGGGTACCATTGAGGAAAATTAAAAGAGCAAACTGTGTTAAGGAGAGGAGAGGAAATCAGGAAAAAGAGACCTAATCAATGAAGCTGCCACAGAAACCAGCACAGGACTTCTGAAAGACTAATGGTGGTTTCCATTACTGCAGACAAGTGAGACACATCTACAGAATACTTTCCCTTACATTTAACTATCAACTACTGAGGAGTGTTAGGTGTGAACCTGATCACACTGAGCTGACGACAGTGCAAACGATCGTGGAAATGCATGAGTTCTGACAGTTTGATGTACAGCCCCATGAAGGGACGATCTGAAAGAAGTGTGATGGGAGAGGTTTAAGGTAACAGGCTCCTGTTTCCAGATGTTCTAGTCTCACCTATAGCAGAACAACTCTCCAAACGCTTTATTTGTACAGACACTTTCAGCATGTCTGAAATGCCATCATGATCTTTATTTTAACCCTGAGTAGTGTGTCTATGGGAGAATTATAAACTTCTGTTTCCAGGCAGGCAGTGCACATCTGTCCAGTGCACGCTGTGTGTGGTGAGTGGAAACTGCACTTTGAATTTGATGCCCATGAATATTTAGCACCCTCTCTTAGACTCCTTTTAAAGTGTGTGACAAATGTGACTGTTTGGGGCTGTGACTTCACAAAGACTATACACAAATTTTCAGTCAAATTACATGATCCAGCCTTATAATCCACTTACATTGACATCAACTTTATCTTACTTGTGACCATCACTTAATTCCACATTTTCCTTTAATTCATGGACTTCATAAGATTCATAAAGTATAATGTGAAACAAAGAATATTCATTTTTTATTTTCTTTCTATTCCTAGAAGTACTGCTCCATGATTGGAGTAGACTGAGACTAGACCTGCAGAGGCTATAGAGAGACTCTGCCTTAAACTTTTTATAATAGCTGGAGTTGAAAAATAAATTTTCCCAGTGGATAAATAGATCTTAATGACTCCAGAAAAGGCTACAAGACTCCACCTCACTAAGGAGGTACCTACTGTGGTAACCAATAGGTCAGACTTATAACTTATCTTGAATTTGATCAGAGATTTATACTGATTTAGTCATGGGTCGTTCTGGCATATGCTGAGGCTCTAGAAACCCACTGAGGCCAGGCAATGTGTAGGAGAGCTGGAGTCGCTGCAAGAAGTCCCCAAAGGTCACTGTGAAGGTGGAACCCAGTGGCCCTGGAGCCCCTAGCTTATCTGAGAGGCCAGGACTATAGGAAATTTACAGAGGAAAGCTGATGGCCCCAAGTGGAACCAGCCTACGAAAGAGGGCTATGCATGCTGTAGGGAGCAGTGTGTGGGAGGCAGGACTGACCAAGTCTAGATTCTTTTATCATGTTACATGTTACATGATAACATGTATCATATTACATGTTATCATGGAGCTCCCGGGTTAGATGTTTACCATTAGGTTCATTCTAAGGGTTGTGGCTAAAACTGTTCAAGACATAGTCTGCAACCCAGCACCCTGGAGCGGTACCAGGAGAGCCCAGATTCCAGAGTCTCCAATGGAAGACAACAAGGGTGCCACAAATGCAGAAGGAACTGGGAAGAGCCTTCCCATGGCTTTCTGTAGGTGACATCCTTGGAGGAAACGCCATTGTCCACTAGGTTCCACAGTGAGGTTGTCTGTTTTCTATATGTCACTTCAGTTTACAATGTTTTTCTTCTCCCCAAATTTGTGCGGGGACAAAGATGGAGCATACATCGAAGGAGTGGCCAACCAAAGACTGGCCCTACTTGAGACCCATCCCATGAGAGAGAACCAATCCCTCGAAATTATTAATGTTACTTTGCCAAGATTGTAGATAGGAGCCTACCATAACTCCAGCAGCTGATGGAAATAGATGTAGAGACCCATAGCTAAATGTTAGACAGAACTCGGGAAGTCCTATGTAAGAATTTGGGAAATGATTGAAGGAGCCAGAGGGGTCAAGGACTCCACAAGAGGATCTCCAGGGTCAACTAACCTGGGCCCATGGGGCCTTATAGAGAGAGAACCACCAAGCAAAGACCATGCATGGATTGGTCCTAGGCCCCCTACACATAGGTAGCCGATGCACAGCTTGGTATTTATGTAGATTACCCAACAACTGGAGTGGGGCCCTCTCTGACTCCGATGCCTCTTTTTGGATCTCATTTCCCTACCTGGGCTGCCATGTCTGGGCTCAGCGGGAGAGTATGTACCTAAGTCCTGCAGTGTCTTAGTATACCAGAGTGGGTTGGTACCCATGGAGGACCACCTTCCTCTCTGAGGAAGGGAGGGGAGGATGAGGAGGAAGAGGTGGTTGGCAGTGGAGGGGGTGGGGCTGGGATAAGGAGGGATGCAATCAGGATGTAAAATGAATAAATATGTTAAAAATGTTTTTTCTTACTTTTGAAATTTGAAAAATCAGTTGGATGGAAATATACTTAATGGCTGGACCCTGCCTCTGCCACCTCCACCTCCCATGTGCTATGGTTCTTCATAGGAATCTCTCTGAGCCAGATCATTTTAGCCCTGGGGTGCTGAGACCTTGACCCATTTGAGTATTTTAGAAGATTTGCTTCCAAAACAAATCTGTTGCATTCTGTGGCTGAGTATAATCCTGCTCTCTGGCGGGTTGTTGGAGGTGGCGGAGCAATGTTGGGGGTGGGCCCTTCCACTTTACAGCTAATCGTCATCTGACCCATTTGTGAGGTTCCTTCTGAGGCCACTCTCACTTCTGTGGTCTCTAAAGGCAGCTCTCTGCCATGGTTCATTTTAATCCCATAAGCAGTGTATTAATGCCTGCCTTGGAGGGTATTTTCTCAATATTTATCAAGTGGGTGCACTTGACTTCCTACACAGTAATACTTGTTAACTACATATTTCCTTTCTTGATTGGGGGGCAATGTCCCCAGGCTATAAAAGCTGACTTCAATGTCTGTTCTGGACTCTGAGACTCTCCAGGCTGTTCCTGAGGAGTGTCGAGCTACAAAACCGTCAAATAACATTTTCCCGGCTTTAAGTTAGAATTAAGTCTTGTGCTCTACAAGGTTGTAAGGACAGAGTGAGGTTTACCCACGTGACTCCTAACCTGTGACAGGTGATCCACATTGGATGTTCTCTTCCTATTATACTTTTTGGTCAGGTTTTTGGGTGGGTGGGGTTCTGAAAGTTTTCATTATACATGAAACAAACTATTTCTTTAAATACAGGGTGGTAGCTCTGACATTTGTCATCCGTCATATTTGAAACCATCAAATGTATCCCACAAAATTTTCTTAAACTTGGTGCAAGAGCTATGAAGCCTGGCTCTGTCAACTCCCTGACTTCTCCTGTTCTGCATTCCAAAGCATTCTTTAATGTTTTCTGCCTCACCAATCCTACTCTGGTGAAGAGCACTGACTTCCACATCCTTTATGGTCTTCCTGCTGTTTCTGACGCTTTCCCTGGGTTGGTTGCCTTCTGTGCTCCTGGGTTGTTCCCCACCACTGAAGAGTGACTATTTTTTGCTGACATTCCTTCATCTGCTCACTACCTAAATGAGATATTTCATCTTCCATGGGACCGGATGAAGAGGGCAGGTGTTATTTGTGTGGGGCACCAGATGGGAGCAGAGAAGCCAGGACAGCAGCAGGCATGGCACCCTACCTGGATGCCCACTTCTCATCATACCCTGAGACACGTGCTTGGCACCTGGAGGCTCTGGGTGCCAAAGCATGTGACGTTAGCATGTTGGGACCAGCAGGGCATCTCCAGGCCTAGGTGGAGGTGGCACAAAGGGCCACACTGACTTCTCTGCCTTGTCCATGTGCCTTTGCATGCTGGCACCTTTGCCACCAGATCCTTCCCCATATTCACTCTGACTCTTTTAAACTCTTCACTTGATTTTTTTCAAAACCTGCATCATCCATGTGTGTGACTCTACTGATTTCATTTTTAAAAAATCTCTCTGTTCTAATTTTTGATAACCCAAAGGTTATAGAATGAAGGAGAATTATATTTTAAAAACATAGTCCAGAAAAATAGAACCTTGAATAGCAAGTGGATGCTGATAACAAATACAATTTTTGTACTTTACATATATAATGCTTAAATTTGATTATCCAGCGCCATAAAACAACGAGTATATTAATTCATTATTTTGTTTCAGAACTGTACTTTGAATAGCATTATTATTTAGATTTCAGTAGAACCTGTTAAAGGGAATTTGAAATAATTTTAAATTATTATAAAAATTGATAAACATTATTAATTAATTAGTTAACTATGGTGTGCCACAGTAATTATTAATTTTATTAACAGCATTTATTTCAGACTAGTTATATTTGTCTTGTGTGATTGCCAAGAATATAAACCCCAGGGTACTGACACAAGGACTCAAGTAAAAACTCTGCATAGGTAACTCATGGCTCTCAGTTTTTTTCTTCCAAAAGTATGGTTAAATATATAGTTTTCAGGAGTAAGTAAACCAAATGGATGAAGTAGAACCTGGTCTAAAACAGTTCCCAGTGTGGGAGAAGTAAGGAAGTAGGTACCATATATGATATTATGATTCTCCTTGAAAATATCAGCTATTTACTGATATAATTAAAGTATAAAAGGTGCAATAATTTTTATGTTCTTGTAATGATAACAACAAAAATTTCCTAAAAGATTTATGTTGTATATAGAAGAATAAAGATGCAGAGAAGAAGAAACCATTGCTGCACTGTATACTGAAGGAAGGAAACACCAAGGACAGTGTTGGTAGCTTTATCTATTGATTTCTTTGTTGTTGTTCTTACTTGTGTGTGTAATCCTTTAAAAAATATAATAATTATTATAATCATATCTCTACTTTAAACATATTCATTTACATTATTACACATAAATAAAATAAACTACATATGGCAGGAAGAAAGACAAAACAATCTGGAATTATATAACTTACATTCATAGTCATTTGGCTATTTGTATTTGGAAAACTTGAAGTAAACATCTTTCCTATCTTGTTGAGTCTAAAATTCTGAATGAAAATCAATATCTATCATATCTCATCTCTATTAACGTAAAACATCTATCTAGACCTACAGACATCTTAACCCCTAAACAACTAAGCTTAACTGTAAGACTAAACTATCTGGTCTTCAATGCCACCAGAGACTTGAGAAGGAATAAAAACTTAATTACCTGAGTGAACTGGAAGTGCAGGTTAGCAGCTTCCAAAATGAAAAAATAAAAAAAATGGCAGAGACAGTTTACTGCCTGAACAGTCACACACAGCCCTCTATGACGTTGGAGCATCAGATATTTTTTTAATTGAATGTTGACCATCACACATGGAATGGGGAGAACTGGGTTGCATTGACGTTACATTGGAAATGGGGATGTCTCCTCCCTGGCAAGGCCATTACTGTGGAGGGGTGATGAAACACAAACCAGAGAGAGAAGGAAATTGAGTGTCATGGTGCCATCATCGCAATCACAACTGTACAGCCTTCTAACGCTTCTTGCAGCAATCGTTGTTAGACTGGGCGGCTGACAGGGTTGGGGTGACAGGGCTGGGGTGCTGGGAAGATTCAGTGATTAGCTCTCAGCTATGAATGCATGTATACACTTCACTTCAGGTTTTCTCCCAGGTAGATAGATGCTGTGGCTTGTGGCTTGCTTCTAGGCTCCAGGTGAGGGGCAGGGCTCCCTCTGTTTTGGTCCAGCTTTATCCCTTTAACTGGTGTTTGCACCTGAACTTGTGCCATCCTTGCTCCTTTCCCAGATGATGCTCAAATTCCCTCAAGGTGGGAGATTCCTTCTCTGTACCTCTCTAGGAGCAGCAGTCCCCTCCTTGGCTTCGGCATGGGATTCTGGGCCTCACATCTCTTTTCCCCTCCCCCTTAGTCTCATCCAGATTTTTCTAGTTCATTAGACATTTGCTCGCTCATTGGTGATGGATCAAAGACTATTTGTGTTGTGAGGTGGGAAGGCTGAATAGAATGGCTGTCTGGATTGTCCACTTGCCTGGACCTAGAGCTGACACAGAGGTGTGTAAAATGCAAGCACTCAGGACAAAGACGCCATGGACCAAAGCTCTGAGACTCCAAGCTGTCTCTCTCCCTGGGTGTTTTGGTCACAGCAATGACAAAGAGAAAGTACCTAATGTGAGTATTGTGGTGGATCCGTGTCCAACTCCTGTGCTTGCCTGCATGCTGGTTTAGCTCTCTCTTTCCTCAACTGTGCCCAGGGCCCCAGGCAGTTCATGTGACACGAAGGTCAGTGCTGGCTTTCAGAGATTGCTGGGTGTTTTATTTTTTTATTTTTATCAGTGTTCCTTGGTGGCATTTTGAGCTTCTTAGCTTCCTGGTGACGTGAGCATTAGATAGCTCTCAGGGAAGTCTGACTTGTGGTTTACTGGCTTTTTCTTCTTTCCTGAGCACTGTTCTTTCCAGTTTCCTGTGTCCTTAGTGTGAGTGGGACTAGAAACAGCAACTTTCAAAGAGTTTTTTTTCCTTGGTAAAATTTACTCATGTATAAAGATAATTTCTGGAGTATAAAAACATTGCAAGCATGGTTACTTCCCAATCTTTAAAGTTAAATTGATTGGGGTTCATGTGCACGTGCATGTATGCGCGCATGCACGTGTGTCCATATGGAGGTCAGAAGACCACTTGAGGGAGTTAATTCTCTCCTTTCGACCTCCTGGGTCCCAGAGATAAGATTCAGGCCGTTAGGCTTGGTGGCAAGTGCCTTTGCCCGTTGAGCCACCTCGCAGGCCCCTACTTGGCAATTTTGTCATGAATAAACTGCATTTATCTATGTCAGGTGTTTATTATCTAGTAAATAACTCTGTGGTGGTGCTATTTAAGCTGAGGGGCCATATCTCAATTTTGTAACTAGCTGTGCTGGCTTCAAAGAATAGAAAGGATTTTGCATCCATCATTATGTTCTATTCCTGCGTATTTTTACTTAAAAAATTTGGGCATAAAGTGGAGACTGAAAGGTGAGGGAATGTTTAAGCACCCATCTATGTCATCCTTCCATTCCCTTCTTTCAATACCAGCCTTTAAAGATGACTCGTTTTCAGGAAGAAAAAAATCCCACCATCCTAGCAAAGGTTTCTCCAAGTCATGCCTGGTCTTGTGGAAAATGCTATTAATTTGAACTAAATTTATAAACAAAGTCTTTTGGAATCCAAGGATGGCTAACTTAGGTGCTTGCAGTCTGCAGGTGATGTGTCACAGTGAGGACCATTGGGCGGTTATCCTAGAGTCCCTCAGGACAGAAAGCTAGCCAGCTGCAAGCGCTGGTGCTTCTATCATAACTCTTAACTCCAACATTCATGTTGCCCCAGGGTCCTCCAGGAGAGAAAGTGAGCCAGGTTCAATCAAGCCTTGGTGGTCCTTGCGGTCACCCTAAACCCAGCCCCTTGTGACCACACTTGATGTCGTCACTGTTGTTCTCTCACATTCACCCATGTGGCTGTGTCCATTCGGTATTCTGGGGTGAGTGTGCTGTGATAACATCCACAGAGGAGAGAAGAGAGGAAGAAACGCTAGTAACTAAGCCTTCGGAGAGTGGCTCAGGATAGTAGGTTTGCAGATTTCAGGGTTTCAAGTGCTTTCCCTGAACCTTGCCCAGGGTTAAAAGGTCCCACTTGAGGGGATGGCAAGGCCAGTGCCCTGGGGCTATGCCATGGCTGCATGCATTGAGGATCAGGGCACTAGGCAGTGAACCTTACAGACAGGGAAAATGACCAGCTCTACATAGGCTTCTCTGAAGCCTGAGGGAGCCAGGGGATCCGGACAGGTCTTTCTTTTTGTGTCACCCCTCAGAAGCCTGAATATCTGGCTGAGGAGATATGGGCTTTGGACAGCAGCAAGGAGCAGCTGCTCAAGGAAGGTGAGGCCAGGCCAGTGGGGGCACAGGGAAATACGGCTAAGTATTTCATCTGTGAATAAGTTGCTGAGGGAGCAGGCCCATTACCAGAGTATACTTCTAGATTCAAAATTCACCTCTGTGTCTGGACATCAGGGCCTAGGACCTAGAATGGCAGTGATAAGTGAAGGCAGAGGACCTTACCTGGTAGTGAGATGCTGTGCACACGGCTTGTATAAGCAGGCCAGCCCTAGGCTGTCTCACGTTGAAGGTCAGAGGCTGGCTCCCTTTCTGTTCCTTTCTGGTGTGGCAAGATACTCTCCCAGATCAGGAGCCTGTCATGTGACTACTGAACGTTTCTAGAAGTTTCAGAGGGAGTAAGCCCAGCTTGTCATAGCCAGTGTTCATGTAGGCAGAGTCTAACTGTGGACCAGACCAACAGAATGATTCTTCTACATTCTCACCTAGGTCAGCTATCCAACCATCCATTCATAAGCACCAGTAAACAGTGCTGACAGGATGGTGTGTACTACATCCCAAGTCACTGCAGACTGATTGTTAGTTAGTAACTGACCTCTGGTTTAGGGTCAACACCACATCAATGTAACTCAGTCTGGCAGAACAGTGTGGCCCATTTCATGCTTGTTGGATTAACACAGCCAGCAACAAACAGCACAAGTCCAAGAATAGATACAATATTGAAAATGTTGTGTACCGAGAAAGTGAAATAATGACAGAAGCATGTGGATCTCTGCCCTCAAAACTATAGAGTTTGCAGAAATTTAAAAAGACCCAAGTAAATGGAGAGGCAGAACATGCTCACAGATTGGAAAGTCATTATTGCAAAGGTGACATTTCTGCCCAGAATGAAACAGAAATCCATTATGGTTTCAATGAAAATCACAGAAGTCTTCTTGTATAAATGCACAAGCTGATTTAAGAATATGGAAATGCAAAGCCCACGCATCTCCAGCACAGCCCTGCAAATAATCTCCCACGTTAGGAAGGTGCAATGAACAAGTAGTGATGGAGAGAGGGATAAATGACACCAAGGGAGAATCTGGGAGGATCTCGCTGTGGACTTCATGGTAGGGAGCTTTCTTAGTCAGGGTTTTATTACTGTGAAAAGGCATTATGACCATGGCAACTCTTAAAAGAAAAACATTTAGTTGGGGCGGGCTTACAGGTTCAAAGGTTTGGTCCATTGTCATCGTGGCGGGAAGCATGGTGGCATGCAGACAGAGAAGGAGCTGAGAGTTCTACATCTGGATCAGCAGAGAGCAAGAATAGAGAGTGAGCCACTGGGCCTGGCTTGAGCTTCTGAAACTTAAAAGCCCACCCCTCAGTGACACACTTCCTCTAATAGGGCCATACCTACTCCAGTAAGGTCATATGTCCTAATTCTTTCAAATAATGCCACACCTTACAAGCCCATGGGAGCCATTTTCATTAAAACCACGACAGGAACACTTGTCAATGTTGCTGTGTCAAAGTGGCACCTATTAGGAGAAAGGTAGGGATACATGATAGCTATGTCATGCCCCATTGGAGAACCATAGATTTGAATGTGAAAAATATTTTGGATGAAAACATCATGTTATTAGGAAAGAGTTCTGATACCAGGTTTAATAAAAGTGTAAATTCTAGAATACATTTAATAATATTAATATGAAACTATTAGAGGTAGAGAAAATTCTGTTTCTCAAGATATCACGATGACTCTGCCAAGGCAAGATTGTTTAAATCTGAGTTTCACCCACAGACTCATTTGTTTCAGGCTTTGTTTCCAGTGGATGGTGATGTTTTTGGCATTTCCAGACACTTAGGAAGTGGAGCCTCATGTAAGGAGGCAGGTGTCTGGGGGCATGTCCTTTGTGGCTGTGTCTTGTCTTTGTTCCCTCTCTGCATTGCTCTCTGCCATGACAGGAAGTACTCTGCTCCACTGTGCCCTACCTGCCATGATGGACAGTTGCCCCTGAAACCATGAACTAAAATGTGGAAGTCTTACCTCTAATGTGTCAAGGTGTTTTGCTCACAGCTCTGCAACAGTAACTTACTCAGAGGATTAGTGCCTGGGTAAGAGTCATTGCAGTCACTATCTAGCAGTCTGTAACAACCATCGTTGAACAGGTTTTTGGGAGGAATTTGGAGGAGATGGATCACGTAGGCTACAGAATCCTTAGGATGCTATGGCAGAAATTATGAAGCAATTCTAGTGGAAGCTCAGAGCATCAGACTGCTGATGGAAACGTGGAGTGCATAGACTGTGCATAAGGTTTCAGGTAGAAACGATAATTTAGACCGTGATTTGGACTAGAGGTCAACAAAGAATTTATTGAGCCAGGCATGATGGCACATTCCTGTAATCCCAGTGCTCAGGGAGGCAGAGGCAGATCTCTGTGAGATCGAGGTCAGTCTGGTCTATAAAGCAAGCTCAGGACAGCCAGGGCTACACAGAGAAACCCTGTCTTGAACAAACAAACAAACAAACAAACAACAAAAACCAACCAGAATTTACTAAGAGTTATGAGAGTTATGTTGTGAGACTGAGAGGCCAAATTGAATAGTTACAGACTAATTAATTTGGTAGAGGAAATTTCAAGACAGCCTAACATTTGGGGCATGGCATGGATATCTCCGGTTGCTTTTTGCCAGCTTCACAGTGAGTGTAAGGGGTGAAAATTAGAGCAGAAAGAGTTGAAAAGAAATAGTTTGATTATAAGGAAAGGAGGTTTAAAGTTGTCGAAAAGGGGGATGCTGAAGAGATTAGGAGAGAGAGAGAGAGAGAGAGAGAGAGAGAGAGAGAGAGAGAGAGAACAGAGGGTAGGAGAGAAAGAGAAAGAACAGAAGTTGTGAAAGAAAGGAGGAAGAGACTAGGAGAGGAGTTGGAGGGGAAAGAGTTGGGGTGGATTTGCTAAAAACACATTATATTCATGTTTAGAATCCTCAAGCAATAAGAAAGAAAAATCAGGTGAGGGAGTGCTTTGTATCAGAACAGAAGGAAAGAAGCTGGGATGAGGGACATCTCAGGAATTGGCAGATCTGCCTGCCTCAGGGTAAAGGCTAGAAAAGGTTTAACCCGTTTAAAAACCTGATTTACAGAGGGCTCCAGGGCACACTGCAGATGTCCGGACTCCCACAATAGTCTTCCTCAGCTGCCTAGGCACTCAGAGGTGCTGCATCTGTGGTCCACAGAGTCCAGACTCCTGCTGGAGGCCGACCTTGGTGGCAACCCACATGGTACTTGTTCTACAGGCATGCACAATACAAGAGTTTTGGGTTTATGGAGGCTTCCATTCAGATTCTAGAGAAGTACTGCATTTTGATAGCCAGAGACTCACAGCTAAGAATTTGCCTTGAATGGTGTTGGAAATGCAGAGACTTTGTGGAATCTTGGAGATGGACTAAATACATTTTGCTTTATGAGCTGGTCATGGATTTTTTTTTTTTTTTTTGAGGCAGGGTTTCTCTGTGTAGCCTTGGATGTCCTGTAACTCACTCCGTAGACCAGGATGGCCTTGAACTCAGAGATCCACCTACCTCTACCTCCTTAGTGCTGGCATTAAAGGTGTGTGCCACAACCACCTGGCCATAAATATTTATTTTTAATGTAACTTACGTGTGTGTGTGTGTGTGTGTGTGTGTGTGTGTGTGTGTGTGTGTGTACATACATATGTGTGCTGGCACAGAGGCCAGAAGACAGTGTCCAGTATCTTCCTCAAACACTCTCAGTATATTCCTTTTAAGGCAGGCTCTCTCTCGGGACATGTGCCTTTTTTTTTTTTTTTTTTTTTTATCTTGGCCATGCTGGAAGCCAGCAAGCTCCAACTACCCTCCTGTGTTTGCCCCACTCAGAGCTGGGGATGCCAGCACTCACTATAGGCTCAGGTTGTTGAGTGCATGCTCGGATCCTGCTGGGGGTCATGCAGGAGGGACAACAAAACAGCTTTAGAACTCATGGGATTCGACCCACCCGTTAGGTAGGACCTACCCATTAACACAACCATGATGGTTATGTCTCAGAGAGGCAGAACCCCGAGGACTGTGTGTCCTGAGGACTTCGTGCTGTTGTAGAGTTTTCGCTCTTCTTGTTGCCATCGCAGTTATCACATCCCTCCTTATCTCTGAGTTGTATGAAGACTCTAAGGGGGTTTCCAGCTCCTCACTCGGCAGCATCATTTGACTCTTACATATATGATTGGTCCTTCTCAAGTGTTGCTGCTGGAGCAGATTAACGATTCACTCATCACCCTCAGAAAGAACTTACCAATGTAGATTGTCAGCAATGACTACAGCCCTTAGGAAGAATTTGGAGAAGTAGGTTGTTAGTGAGGTTAGGTTAAGATGGTTTTGTTAATGCCTCTGATGTAGAAGATCTTAGGAACAAGTTAACGTTCATGAAGGCACACTCTTAATGCTTGACGTAGAGATTTTTTTAAGGTCAGGGAACCCGATGAGCACTGGCTGACATGACTCTTTTGCTAAAGCTGGGCTGGTGATCAAGGTGATGATTAATTTCTTGTACCCATTTTTATCCTCAGCTTCCTGATATGATTTAATAAAAAAAAATTGTTAATGAGTAGATGTGTACCTTGAGGATTTAAAGTAGAATTGACTGATTTTTTTTTAAATATAAAATTTAGATTTGTGATTCCCTTCAGGTTTTTAAAAATAAGATTTTTAAAAGGTAAATAATAAAATTATTGATCCTTTCTTTGTAACTGCAAATTGCAGCCTACCAGTAAGGAGAAACTGGCTAAAAAAAAATTACCTTGCTTGCTTACACTTTGTTAATCTATAACAAGTTGCTTAATTACAAATGGTTGTTGGTTCTTGAAAATAATTTGTTTTTCACACAAAATACATAAAACATTTCATCATGTGAGGGTATTGGGGAACATGTTTTTTTTTTTTTTTTTTTTTTTTTTTTTACATATACTCATTGTAATTGTTCATGTAAAGAAAAATAGAGTGCAACCACGTTGTGACTTTTGTACTGCTTGAAAGATTTTTGCTGGGATATAGAAGCTGTAGGAGAAAAAATAAAGTTGTTGGAGCTTGCTTGTTGGGACTTTGCTCCATCTACCCAATGTGTGAATGTGTGTGCATATATGGAAAATGGTTGAGGCTTTGCTCCACCCACAAAATATGTGTTTGTGTGTGTGTGTGTGTGTGTGTGTGTGTGTGTGTGTATGTATGTATGTATGAGGTTGTTGGAGCTTGTTGGAGCCTTGCTTCATCTACCAGGTGTGTATTTATGATTCTTCCCCCCTTTTTTGCGAGCCCCAAACAGTTCCTAAAGAGTTTTACGCTGGACACAGGGAGTACTTCGACAGTCCCAGTGAATCAAGCTTTATTCCCTTAAAAAAAAAGTCAGCTGAGTGATCAATGACTCCACACCCCGCCTCAGTTTACCCTGTCCTGTCAAGCTGGCCTTTGATAGTATCCGAAGTCTATTGCTAATGATTGTACAGCAAATATTGGCTACCACAGTGTCACCTCTCCAGCACCAGCACTACATACATACATACATACATACATACATACATACATGTCAAGAATGCAGACATGTGAACAAACCCAGTAATTGTAGATGCGAGAATTAAGACATCAGATGGCACTGTAGAACACTAATAACAAATTACAGGAAGTCAAAAGAGCAAAAGAATGGCAGAATTGACAGAGGAGAGGATCGATTGATATTGGTGAACACTGTTGGAGGCAGAACACAGGACAGAGATTTGCTAGTGCCTGGTCATGCTTACCCTGTGAGCCAGTAACCCCTAGGCAGGGCAGTGCCTGCCTAGTTCACAAGAAAGAGCTGACAGCATCAAAGAGAAAACAGTAGGGATATTGGGTTGGGAGCAGGGGGGACATGAGAAGAGACCGGAAGGAAGTTTTCTGTGGTACTGCTGAATTTCTGTTTCTGGCCTAGGTACTGGCTTCCTACCTGCCACAGTGTAAGCTGCCCTGCTCCATCATGCCCTTTCTGCCTCGACACAGTACCCTCTAAAACAGTGAGTCAAAAATATTATTTCCTTCCTCTAGGCTGGTCCACTGGGTACTGTCTGACATAGGCCTGAAAAGAGGAAGAACCTGGTGGTTTCCTTTAGTAGCCTGAAGAATATTCATGGCTTTCCTGCTTCTTAAACATTTTTTTTTTTGCTCAAAAAATTGAGAATATTAAAGGAAGGGTTGTTGTAGAGCAGAAGATTGTAAAGGGCACGAGGGAGCTCTTGGGGGTAAAGAATGTGGCTGTGGCTCCTGGGTGTGGATACATGGTAGAAGGAAACTGTTTATTGAGCATCCTGATGAGTATATTTTGATTCCCCAAGCCTGTGACTGCACCATCCCACCCAGCAAAGGGGATTCAGCCGACATAACTCGGTGTCTTGATACGAGGATACACAACCCTTGGTTGTCCAGGAGGGTCTAAGTAGAGCTGTGACATTGCTGTAAGAGCACAGTAGGAGGGTGGAATGCAGAAATTGGTGTAGTCCGGATGATTTGGGGTAGAGCCCTGAGTCAAAGCACGCAGATGGCCTCCGGAGGCCGGGGCTGGATCTTGCCCAGGAGCGTTCAGAAACACGGGCCCTGCCAACCACAGAGCCACATTTGTGTAACTTTGAGTCCCCAAAGACTGTGGCCATTTGTTCTAGCAACAGTAAGACACCTACCCCATGGTAAATAATGCTATGTACAGTGTAGCTGCCCTGTGCTTCGCCAGATACCAACAGATATTCAGAGAACAAGACGGGGGCCCTTGGCTCTAGACTGGGTAATGAGAATGGAACTGGAGCTGTGGCCTGTGGTATGACCTGTTAGGATCTTTGAAGGTTGTACAAGGTATAGGAGGAGCGCTCTGGCTGCATCTAGGCGGGAGGTACCCACAGCAGGGTACCATACTTCTGACCCAAGAAATGCAGGAGCAGGTTACAAAGAAAGATGAACTGTGCTGATGCACTTTGAGACCCAGCCTCATTTCAGCCGCTTTGCTGCCTGGTGCTCAGCAGTCCCTCTGGAGGACTCAGGAAGATGTGATTTAAGCCTCTGATGCTCAGACTTCCCCCAGGGAGGAGGGATGCTCATCAGCCCCTCCCCCTCCCATGTCTGTGGACATCACAATAAACAGAGTTTGTGCAATCTATTTATGCAAAACACTGGGTTTATTGCTCACCAAGATTGAAATCTGCAGCAAGCACTTGCTTTGCTGGTCGGCTGAGCAGCACGTTTGGAGAATGTGTAGTTAACGATACAGTATAAAGCAGAGAGCTTGGTTCTTATAATAATTTTGTTATGGTCAATCTAAACCTAATATCCTTTTTCATGGTATTTTCTGCTATCCTAAATCTTTCCTCTGAAAGGCAATAATGGGCAGGCCATCAGCAGAGCTTATGGGGAAATGACTGTGCTTAGAGCAACGTGGATTAGTGACTGATGGTCCTGCACCTCATCCCAAACAAGGTAGTGAGTCCGAATGGCCTGTGTCCACAGCCCAGCTTGGTTTGTCCCAGCTTGGCCCAGCCATGTCTGTACTTGGAGGGACTTGGACTCATCTCTAAGGGTGACTAGGACAACTGATGCTTCTGACAGATGTGCAAGTCATGATGCTGGCCGACTGTATTTACTCAGAGAAGAGTAAATACAGACTCCTCAGAGGGGCATGGGGACCACTGGCCACAGGGCTTATGGAAAGAGATGGCAGCTTTGTCAAGGGGTTACACACACATATTCTCTCTCTCTCTGTCTCTCTGTCTCTGTCTCTGTCTGTCTCTGTCTCTCTGTCTCTCTCTGTCTCTCTCTGTCTCTCTCTGTCTCTCTCTGTCTCTCTCTCTCTCTCTCTCTCTCTCTCTCTCTCTCTCTCTCTCTCTCTGTCTCTCTCTCTGTCTCTCTGTCTCTCTCTGTCTCTCTCTGTCTCTCTCTCTCTCTCTCTCTCTCTCTCTCTCTCTCTCTCTCTCTCTCAGGCAAATGTCTAAGAGCAACACGCCCACCACAGAAGCCTTAGCTAGGTAAAGATGGGGGTAGGGGTGGGGAGGCAGTAGCAACACAAGCTAGAGTTGTTTAGCAATTACGCTAGTTCACATGCTGCCCCTGTCATCTTGGGAATCCCATGGAGTTTCTAGAGGCCCCAAAGAGGCTCTGCCAGGAAGGAGGGATGAGCAGATCAGCCTCCAACCTACCTAGGCACATGGGGGTAAAGCACAGGCCAGCAGGAGTCACATATGTTGGAAATTTTACCCCACTGTGAAAACCCACTGTAAGTCTCACAACTGTGGGATCTGAGAGGTTAACTGGACAATGGACCCCTGCCAGACCTCCCCACTATTCTTCCTGGAAGGTGGCCAGAGTCTTGGAGATAGTTTTGGCTTTAGAGGAGAGAGTTTGAGAGTTATAAACCCACTACCTGCCTGGCAGCGTCTTCCGAACACAAAAGGCTGCACACATGCAAGGCACGTGCTTCCTTCTCCTGAGAGGAGAAACTGAAGTTTGTTCTCCTGTGTTGTTCTTCCCAAGAGACAGTGTTAGCCCACAGGGGTCACGTGCCCTGTGTGGACATCATAGGGCAGAAGGCAGCCTCAGTCTAGGGGGTTTAGCCTGTAGAAGTGGCTGGGACAAAATACCTGGGCTGGCAGGGCTACAAAACAACAGAAACCTGCTGTTTTCTTCTTTTGTATGAATGTGTGTGCATGCGCTTGTGTGTACTTGTTTATGTGTGTGCGCACACTTATGTACATAGGCATATTGTGGTGCTGTATGTGTGTAGGGGTTCGAGTGGATACAGGTGTTTGTGCGTATGTGAGTGGAGGTAGTGTCACACATCTTTCTTGACCACTCTCCATCTTATATACTGGATCAGAGTCTCTCACTTGAGCCCAGAGCTTGTTCATTTGGCTAGTCTAGTTAGCCAGCTTGCTTCGGTGACCCTGTCTCTGCCCCGAGTGCTGGCACGGCAGGGAGGTTGCTGCACAGGCCTGGCACTGGTGTGGGGGCTGGAGAACCAAACTGTCATACGCATGCTTGGGTGGTAAACCATTTCTTTACTCCCCAAAATGTACTCGCTTGCAGCCCTGATGGCTAGAAACCCAAGTTTAAAGTATATGGCTGGCTCCTTCTAAGGATTCCTTCTCCTCCTCTGATTACAGATGGCGCCTTTTCCTGGTATCCGTAGGTGGTGTTTTCTCTGGACACAATGTATCCCTGGAGTTTCTGTGCGTTTCAAATCTCTCATCAGAAATCAGTTAGCTTGGCTAAGGGAGATCCCCACAGCCCCCACTTCATCACATATTTAATATCCCTCTCACCCTAGAAGCCAGAAATGTAACGGAATAAGACAATCGTTAAAGTCATAAAAAAGGTAACAAATAATATCTTACAAGAAATACCACATTAAGTGCTGGAATACTAGTTTTCTCCCAAATGTTAGAAATAAGACAAGGATCCCTGTTTTTGTCATTTCTAGTTAAAACGGTGAAAGTTGCAGTGGCTCAATATGGAAAAGAAAACAAAATAAAACATAAGAGGATCAAGAAGAAAGGAGACAAATTAACTATTTTGCACAGAACATAACTGTGTGCCTAGAAAGCCCAAACAAGTTATAAACTTCTAAAGTTAATAAATTAATTTTAGGACGGTTTTCTGCTCTCTGTTTGCTTTTTTCATTTACCCTAACTCATAAATAGTTAATGAATCTCATTAAATCATTTCTGTATATCTATGACTAGCATAGGGTAGTATATTGTATTTAAAGAATACAATAGTTTTGTCTCCTCACCGCTGAGCCAGGCCAAGTGTTCAGTTTTGCATTAAAGCAGAGGACAAACACAGAAACAGGATTTGTGATATAAAAAATAGAATACTTAAATTTAGTGTTATGACTTGGGCAAATATGCAGGAGCTGTAGGGGAAACCAAAGCATTGTGGAGTCATGGCAAGAGGCATGGCTCGGTTGAATTACAGGTGACGAGAGTTTATGCTCATTCCCAGTATTTTCTGGGACCCTGCGTTTCACAGGCGCTGCGCTTGGAGTCACGGCAGTGTCTTCTGTGGAAAACGGGGACTTGGTGCAAACTTTAAGGGAAGGTGCCTGTGGAGAGGTTCAACTTGCTGTGAATAGGATAACTATATAAGCTGTTGCAGTGAAAATTGTAGGCATGAAGCGGGCCATAGACTGTCTGGAAAATATTAAGAACGAGAACTGCATTCAACAAAATGCTAAATTTACAAGAATGTTCAGAAATTCTATGGTCACAGGAGAAGAGGCAACACCCAGTACCAGTTCGCGGAGTAGTGCAGTGAAGGAGAACTTTTTGATAAAATAGAGCCAGACATAGGCGTGCCTGAGCAAGATGCTCAGAGGTTCTTCCATCAACTCCTGGCAGGGTGTTTCTTCTGCATAGAATTGGAACAACTCACAGGGATATTAAACCAGAAAACCTCCTCTTGGATGAAAGGGATAACTTCAAAATCCCTGACTGCGGCTTGGCAACGATGTTTCAGCATAATAATTGTGAATGTTTACTGAACAAGATGTGTAGGACTTTACCTTATGTTGCTCCACCGCTTCTAAAGCGGAAAGAATTTAGTGCAGAACTAGTTGATGTTTGGTTTTATGGAATAGCACTTACTCCAGTGTTGGCTGGAGAATTGCGGTGGGAACATTCCAGTGATGACTGTCAGGAATATTCTGATTGGAAAGAAAAAAACTATCTCAATCCTTGGAAAAAAAATTGATTCTGCTCCTCTGGCTTTGTTTCATAAAACTCTGGTTGAGAATCCACCAGATGACGCATGGTACAACAAATCTCTTAACAGGGGAGCAAAGAGGCCCCGCACCACTTCAGGTGGTATTTAGAATGGATTCTCTAGGCACATTCATTCCAACTTCAACTTTTTCCCAGGAAATAGTGGTTCCAGTGAAGAAAACATGAAGCCCTCTACTTCCCAGCCAGAGCTGAGGACAGGGCTTTGCTCGTGGGACACTGATTCCTCATATGTTGACAAACTGGCACAAGCTCCAGTTTTCAGAGCCTACATATCCCGATCATATGCTTGTCAACAGTCAGTTACTTGGCACTCCTGGATCTTCACAGAGCCCCTGGCAGCTCTTGGTCAAAAGAACGGCAAGATTCTTTACCAAACTGGATGCAGACAAATCTTACCCATGCCTGAAAGAGACCCTTTGAGAAGTTGGGCTCTCAGTGGAAGAAGAGTTGTAACAACAACTGATCGAAGAGACGGTGACGGTGATGAGAAGACACTGGTTGACTTCGGCTTTCTACAGGTGATGGATTAGAGTCCAGGAGACGCTTCCTGAAGATTAAAGGGAAGCTCAGTGATGTTGTGAGCAGCCAGAAGGCCTGGTTTCCTGTGACATGATGAAGCCGGCAGCCCTGCAGATTCCTGGTGACTATTGTGGTGCTGTGTTGACGTTATTCTTCCTAGAGAAGGTTATCCTATTCTGCAAGCTGCAAATAGTGCCTTGAAGAGTTCTCATTACCCAAACATCTTCCAGTTCTTAGTATGTTTTGCATACAAATAATACTGTATCTTAATTGTATGTAATAGTTTTACTTTGGGGGAAAGGGTGGGCCAAATCCGCTAGGTATTTCTCCAGCTGTGTTTAAATTGTCTGAATTTGAAACCTGTTTGGTAGACCAAGTTTTGGGATATTTGAGTTTGCCTGCTTTTATACTAAAAATAAATAAATAAATGAAAAAGAAAAAAGAAAGAAAGAAAGCCCACCAAAACCAAGCAACCAACCAAAAGACCAAATCAAAATGCTTTGCTTCATTCCAAGAAAATATATTTCTTCTCTGCCTATTTAAATTGTAAGGATGAATAAACAAAGACCATGTAAAGTTGACTGGTCCACGAATGAGGTCTGCCACAAAAAGTGAATCTCAAGATATGTACTATAGTTTCAGTTTGGGAATATGTGCTGCACAAGGGCTTGACCAATTATATAAAACTGTTTTTGAGTTATGATGATTAAAATTGCAAGTGTATTCCCTCCTGCCCCTCCCTTGTATAGCTAGTCAAATATAGAGCCTGATTTGGTTGGTCTTTCATGAAATTAAACATACGCTTGAGTGCATAACTGACTTTACCCTAAAAATTACATACTTAAGTAATGCTTTCTATACTCATAGCCATATTTTAACTACTCTATAAATAAATTCTATTTTCAAAATAAAAATTAATAATACAATAAAGTTTTAATTGATACACATATCTGAAAGTAAGCATGCCCTCTCCAAGTATAGATTCTAGGGTTTAAGTCAGCGGTTCTCAACCTTCCTAATGCTGCAACCCTTTAACACAGTTTCTCATGCTGTAGTCATCACCCCCCTCCACACACACACACCATAAAATTATTTTAGTTGTTTTCAAAACTGTAATTATGCTACTGTTGTGACCCATAATGTAAATATCTGTGTTTTCTGATAGTCTTAGGTGACCCCTGTGACAGAGTCATCCGACCCCAAAGAGGTCGTAATTAACAGATTGAGAACCACTGGTTTAGGTCTTTATGGATGGATTTCAGGGGCCCCACAACACCTGTGGGGTGCTGCCAGCTATTGCTATATTATGCTGTAAAACAACCTCCAATGGCATTTGACATTCACTTCTCATTCTAAGTTGGGGGGCGGGGACTGACAGTTTGCCTGTGGGGAGGTTGCTTTGGGATGGTCCAGGCTGCAGAATGGAGTTCAGTTGTACTACTTTGGGGACAGATGTCCCTCCTGTCCCACCCCTCTCCCAGTGAGTAAAGGGGCTAGAACTTTGGACCACGTCCAGTTTCCACTGGACAGAGCAAGTCTGGTGCCAAGACTACAGAATTTATTTACAAAATCAGCCTGGTGTCTATGCCCTTTCTTTCAAGCCATGGCCTTTTCTTTTTTTTAAATTTTTTTATTTTTAATTTTTAATTTTTTTATTTTTTTATTAATTTATTCTTGTTACATCTCAATGTTTATCTCATCCCTTGTATCCTCCCATTCCTTCCCCCCCCCCATTTTCCCATTATTCCCCTCCCCTATGACTGTTCCTGAGGGGGATTACCTCCCCCTGTATATTCTCATAGGGTAGTCTCTTCGTGGCTACCAGCTGTCCTTCCTCTGAATGCCACCAGGTCTCCCCCTCCAGGGGACATGGTCAAATGTGAGGCACCAGAGTACGTGAGAAAGTCATATCACACTCTCCACTCAACTGTGGAGAATATTCTGACCATTGGCTAGATCTGGGAAGGGGTTTAAAGTTTACCTCCTATATTGTCCTTGGCTGGTGCCTTAGTTTGAGTGGGACCCCTGGGCCCAAATCTGCCTATCATATTGTTCTACTTGTAGATTTCTAGGACCCTCTGGATCCTTTTATTTTGCTGTTCTCCCATGCGTCTCTCATTTAGAGTCCCAATAGGATGCCCTCCCCTCTGTCCCAGTTTCCTGGCCTTTTCATTTCTAGTTGGCGGTTTTCTTATGGTCTCGTCTCTGTCAGAGCTCAGAGAATTGAGGCACTTTGGGCCTGTGGTACTTTCTCCTGAGTCACTCTTTCTTCATGCTATTTTCTGCAGAGGGTGCATACCATGCTAACTCCTTCCCTCCTTTGCACTCACCCAGTGCATTGCTGCCATGGTTATCTCAGCTGCTGTGACTCTCAAGATGTAATAGAAAAGATTATGGAGCACATAAAAGCTAGAAGCTGAAGGTGTCCTGCCCTGATCTTTTCTATTCAGTTGCCATCAGATTCACAGAACGCCTTATAGTGGGTAGGTGGGCTTTGCCAGCCTCAGAAGTTAGCACTGGGTGAGCGTAGGTTTGTGCTGTGGACATGAGTCAGTCGCCTGAAGTAGAGGTGGGTCTGCTTCAGAGCAATTCAGCATTCCTTCTTGTCAGCTTATAGTTAGGAAGCAAGTCTTACAACTGTGTTGCTTTCTATCTATACGCAAAGCTTTGCTCTTTCTGAATAGTCCTGGGATCCCCTCAATCTCTTTGGCTCCTTACCTGGTGTCCCTCTGTCTTTTGTCTCCGCAGATGATACCTGACTAAACTTTTGTGGGCATTTGCCTCTGGAGTTGATCATGTCACTAGTCCTAGGACCCAGAATTCAGAGTAACTTGTCTTTTCCTTCTTCGTTCTATTGTGACAGAAACACACAGACCATGAAATTCCTCTTCTTATTTTCTGAGCATCCATTGGGTGCTGGGCACATTCACAGTGCTCAGCTGCCACTGCTGTCCAATTTCAGAACTTGCT
This sequence comes from Acomys russatus, assembly GCF_903995435.1. Classification (NCBI taxonomy): domain Eukaryota; kingdom Metazoa; phylum Chordata; class Mammalia; order Rodentia; family Muridae; genus Acomys; species Acomys russatus. Next base: position 18,191,817 of record NC_067141.1, read on the forward strand.
CATCTTTCCAAACTGCCACTGTCCCCACTGAACACAGATTTCTCATTCTCTAACCCAGCGTTTCAGACTGAGAGGCCAGGGACTTACTTGTTGCCCGAGGGTAGTCACAGCATTTGAACACATGCTTTTAACACCAGCCATGTTCGCGTTTGATGCTCTTATTTGGGTGTGTGGCTAGAGAAGCTGCCCTTGGAATCCTGGGTAGCAGTGAGGAAGGGCGTGGCACTTGGGCTAGCTTACCTCCCTTCAGCTTTTCATTTACTGCTCTGAGCTCTAGTCTTGCTCTCTGGGAATGGATGTACTGATAGAGCCTTCCAAGTAAAAAGATAGGTGCTTGTTTTCCCACATGTGAATGGGGCTCAGCGTGTGATTTAGGAAACGCATGGAAGAGTTTGCGCATCGATGAGGAACTCTGTCTGAAGGGTGCTGGCAGTGGCCCTATACGCTGGTCTCCTTCTCAAAGCAGGGCGTGGGGGCTGTACTCTAAGTTAGTTACTGTCCTTAATGTTTCCAGAACCATCCTTCAAGGAACAAGGGCACATAACATTTGCCTGTCCCTGGTCCAGGGACATCTTCTTGCCTTTCCCGAGGTCCCCCGATTGTGAGCTCTTGAAGAGGACAGGGACAAAGCCGTTTCCTTCCAGAGCCTGCTGACCTCTGCACTGAAATCAAGGAATTTTCATTCATCTTCAGGTTTGAAAAGCCCCTGCAATCAAGCAGTTTGACCTATGGTTCCAGAATGCATCACTGCCTTTTGCAAGCTCCTAAGGCACAGCCCTCCGTCCCGCTTAGCAGGTTGGTGAGAATAGAAGAGATAGATTTCCCTGGAGTTAAGTGGTGTTTGAGAGTCCAAGTCTTGACCTAAGACATTAAATACTCCATTCCCAACGGCTGTGAGGGGAGGGGACAGGGACATTCTCAGTGATGTGAACACTAAAGGTGGACACAGACCTCTAGCTTAAGGTGGGGGGGGGGCTTGGGCTTTCTATAAGAAAGATATTATTATTGTTAAATATATGGAAGCTACATACAGAACTTGTTCCAAACCACTTCCCCTGTGTGCATGTGCATCTGAACACACATGGGTGGACACACACACACACACACACACACACACACACACACACACACACGTCTATCATGACTCTAGGTTATGACATCTTATACAGTCAGACTCTGGATGTAAAATCCTATCTTCCTCAGAGAGCTTGGCTTTCCTCTAAGTGCTGGGCTGAGTCCAGTTCATTACGGAGGGCAAGATGCCCCACACAGTCTATGGATTCAAATGAGAAACAGAGATGTGGAGTGTGGTTGGGTCCTGTCTGGGCACACCATGGTGAGCTTCCAGAGTCTGTAAACATCATTATCTCCCAGGAGAGGCACAGGTTCAGAGAGCAAGGAGGTTACTGCGGCATGTGCTTTGAAGAGGAAGAGACCTTCCTTCTGATCCTGAGGAGAAGGCACACCTGTGTACCTGCTCCTGTAGCATGGTGGAGGACAGGAGAGTCCACATCTACATGCCTCTCTCTGAGCACCCACTTCTGAAGCGCCTCTAGGTAACAGATCTGCAAGCTGGGCATGCACATGTACACCCCGTTTTGTTAGTGTGTGGACAAGCATAGATGCACGTGTAAACACCCACACGTGGCTGCAAGGCGGCCACAGGTTGATATCAGACATTGCCCTCAGTTTCTCTCTACCTTGCTATTTTGAGATAAGGTCTCTCACTGCATCGGGAGCTCACGGATTTGGCTAGACTGCTCGGCAGTGAGCCCCAGAGATCATCCATTTTACCCCTCCCAACGCCAGGGTGACAGGTGTATACTAATGGGACTGGCTTTTCTTATGTGGGTCCTGGGTGATTTAACTCAGAGCCTCATGTGTGTGCAGGAAGCAATGTACCAACTGAGTCATCTGCCACCTCCCCTCATTTTTACAGACTCCAGATCGTGAGGCATTGGGTATAATCATTTCTATTCAGTAATGTCTATAGCCCATCAGTGAAGGGCATATTGGATCCATGTCTAATGGCTGGCATAACCTCCTGTGCCATCATGGGTATTTGGGTTGATTAACTGTGGCTGGAAATCACCCCGCTGGAATAAGTTCCTGGGAAAGGAAGGACCAAGGCTAAGGGCAGATGTATTTTTCAGATTTGGTTTCCTGTTGCTCCCTTGGTCTGTGGTCTGTGATGTGTCCTCTCAATTTATGCCCCTAGGAGTAGTGTACTTTGAAATATTTGCTGACCTGATATGGGGGGATGCGAGAGCCGTCGTGGGTTTTAGTTTAGAGTCCTTGAAATATGTCTGCCATTCTCATGATTTTCAGGCCACCTCCTCTGTCCTGCCACTTCTGTCACCATCAAGGAGAAGCTGTATCTTTACCTAGTCACTGTTTGGTGCGTCCAGGTAACTGGGCTCAGGGGCTGGTAATGGGGGCACCAGGAGCGAAGGTATAGTAGAATGGGCCACAATGACCTGATTTTTAGTTGTTGGCATCAAGATGTTGGGGATCATCAGAGCAATAAAAGCCTGATGATTAACAGTCTGTCGACAGTCAGGGCTGTGTCTGCAATATGGTGGAAGAAGTATGAAAAACAACGGGCAGCAAGCAGCGATGATAAATGCATGGAACGATTTATGACCTCTCACTCCTGCCTGAGAAGAGTAGGGAGGATGCGATCAGACTAGTTGAAGGGCTTTTAATTTAAAATGCCCTGTCCTTGCCAAGGGGAGCACATTGTCTGGGAGAGTACACTGTGTGGCTGAGCTTTTGTTGACCGGGCACAGAGGAGACGCCTTTCCAACCCTGCTTCCTCCTGACCCTCTGTGATGGGTGTCCCACAAAAGGAGGTCTCATTCCTCAGAAAGGCCATGCCACAGGGGACTGGACACCACTCAGGACATCCTCTGTGAGTGTAGCAATAAAGATGGGCACAGGGGAAGGAAGCCCAGGTCACCTGACTCCATCTGCCTGCCTGTTCCTCTGCTCTGTCTTGTCTCCACATTTCTCCTGACCAGCCAAATCCTGTTGAAGAGCTTTAGCGGCCTTATTCCCTACTGTCAGCATTCACTAGCCAGCTCCTGAGCAGTGCCTCTCTGACAGGGCTGGGTGGAGTCTAACGCTCCTGGTGGAGATCAGTAAATGTGGGATGAGTGTGTGTGTGTGTGTGTGTGTGTGTGTGTGTGTGTGTGTGTGATACTTGAGATACCTGCCTGCAGCACTTCAATAAGGATACCCAAGCCCTATATGTAAGAGGGCTGGAGCCAGGATCAGGTGCCAGGAGGCCTCTAGTCAGCCCAGGTTAGAAGGAAAAAAGTCAGCTCAAGTAAGGCCAAAGAAAATGCCCAAGGCCCACAGTCAGGACCAAGGTCAAGGGTCTGGTTCTAAGTTTAGCTAGAGCCCCATACATGCTGGGCAGATTAGCCACCACCCAGAGGCTACCAGATCCACAGTTAGAGCCATAGCGGGGCCTCCCGAGGCACAGCAGGAGCCATGGTGTGAGTTGGGGGAGATGTCAGAGGGGTGTCATGGTGGTGACTCTTTGAACAGTCCACCTATGGATGTCAGATGAAGGTTTGGGTTGAATGAGGGTCTCTCTCCCGTCCTGGGGATTTTGACAGGGAAGAACTCCTGCGGGAGCTGTGTGAGCAGGAGCCAAATCCTTCACAGGACTCTGAAAACAGAGGTTCCCCAGGTGATTTGGACACCAACTGGGAGTTTATCCTAAAGACAGAGCCTGGTGTCGGATCCTGTCAGGAGCACTGTGCCACTGTGCTGGTTTCTCTAGAAGCTGCCTTGCATCTTAGAGGACATATTATCCCTTCAGGAATGTGATTTAGTTAATTGAAAGTCACTGTTGTTTTTCTGGAAAAAAAAAGCTTTCAGAATGTGGGGTTATATTTAGTTTTTCAACAAATTACCTGAATTGTTTTCAAAATTGTGTTTTATTGTCAATAAATTGAAAGTGTCATCTTGAATTATTTATTTTTGAAGACCACACTATCTTAATTAGCCAGGTAAATTAAGAGAACATTCTTCTAAATGGGCCTTTGTCACCATGCTTGTCACAGTGATGGCAGGGACACTCGGGCTAGCTCTGAGTGTTTCACATCATCTTGAATGTTGTTGAGTGAGCAGTGACCATCACTGCGTGTACCCAACCCAATGGGCTTATCTCTACTCAGCCTTCGAAATCGATGCTTCATTAAATCATTTCAAAAAAATGCATGGTTGTATGATCCTTTAATATCAGCAGTCTGGAGGCCGAGACAGGAGAACTGTAAGTTCACAGGCGATGTGGGATACAGAACAAGTTCAAGGGCAGATGAGCTGTGTCTCAAAGCACAAGGGTGGGGCGTGTAGCTCAGTGGGAGAGCATACAGGGCACATGCACAAGGCTCCGAGTTCAATTCCTCACTGTAAAACAAGTCAGGGATAAGCGGTGACCTCGATCAGGCTGCAGGTTAGATGGTATAGGCTGAACTGTTCAGGCAGCATAGACTGTCACATAACACCACCTGGGAACCACCTCCTACAGCAACTGGAGCTGTACCAAGACCCCAAGAGCCTCTGGGGAGGGGTTCTGAAGGGTTTAGGAAGGACTGACCAGGGAGTCCAGGCGCCTCCCTGTTGAAGGGTACAGAGGGAGGCAGACAGCCCGCCCAGTGCCTTCCACCACACACTGAGGTGTGGTGACAGCTGTTCATGTGACATTCCAGATGTTTTCCAATAGCTTCTTTACTATTTCTAGAAAGGAAAGAGCTGGTTGCCAGCTGTCAAACACCACCACTACCGTCCAGGAATGTCCTGTGTGTCCTCTCCATGACAACAGCTCCCACACAGCCCTCTCTGGAAGTCAGCTTCCAGTTTAATCTCTACTCACCAAGTGCTCTGCTTCTTAACCTGGCTGGCTCCCTAAAGTGGCTGTAGCAGGTGGCCATGGGACCAGGGGATGCATGCCCACTGAGACCCACTGCTGCACAGCTCTGGAGGCTGGAAGCCCTGGTTGAAGTGCCAGCAGGACTGGTTCTGGGGCTCAGGGGAAGATTGCTCCTTGGCTTTTGCTGCTATTGGTAACTAGCCACAGTCCTTGGCTTGTACTTCAGTCTTGCTGGTCTGCCTCCGTCCTTATACAGGATGTCCCTCTGTTATGCCTGTGTGTCAAAACTCCCTTTCCTTCCTCTTAGCAATTTGTATTTTGGGTTTTTTTTTTGTTTATGTTTATGATTTCATGTATACAGACACAGACACACGTTATGGGAATGTGTAGAGGTCAGAGAACAGCATTTCCTTGTTCATTCTCATCTTCAACAGGTTAAGGCAGGATCTTTTTTGATAATTCTGCCATATCGCATACTTCAGGGTAGCTTGCCGGTAAGCTTTTGTTTGCTCCTCCTGCCTCTGTCTCACATATTTCCGCAAGAGTGCTGGGATTACAGATGTGTACCACAACATCTGAGTCTTTAATGTAAATTATAGAGATCTGGTTCTAGGTCTGAGGTTTATGTGACAAATGCTTTCACCCACTGAGCCATCTTGCCAGCCCCAACATTTTCCTTTGCCTTAAGAAGGCACCGTTCACTGGGTAGAGGACTTACCTTAAATCAGGCTGGTCTTCCGAGATCTTTACGGTGACTAGATGAGCAAAGCCATCCTTTTTAAGGCCACTCACATCCACAGATCCAGGCTCTAGACGCAGGGTGTATCCTTTGGGGCCACTATCAACGCCGAGCTTTTCAGTCTCACATCTTGCCTTAAGTTGTTGCCGTCACAGAGAGGTGGAATGGTCCCTTCAGTGGAAGGTGCCCGGCATGGCACATATTGGGAGGGTGTCTCAAGGGCTGGCACCAGCCTTCTCGGCCTCCAGTACTCACCGATGAGTAGCCTTGTTTCTCCAACATAGGTGGCTCTTACAGGTGACACCTCCGCCCCAGCCCTGAGACATGGGCTAGGGTTGAATCTGGCTTTGGGAGGAGGATGGCTTTTATCGCTACTGCGTCGTCCCACAGCGCCTTGTGGACTGGACTGTGGCTCAGCCTCTTTGCTGAAGCTCTCTCCGATGAGTTTTACCTTCAGGGAATCTTTTTTTCTTCCTAAGCCAGGAATGGAACAAACATTAAACAACTATAGAGACAAATGTGACATTAGAAAAAATACGAAAGTTAAGCTAAAGCTTGAGTTGTGAGGAGAGCAGGCACCTTCCCTTCTGAGTCTTCAGGGTGAGGACTCCTTCCGACTCAGGGAGGCCTGGCTCTGGATTCTTGGTGTGCCGGTGGTCATGCTGCATGTTACCACCAGGAGGCGCTCTAGACACAGTTTCAGCACATGGCACCTCCAGGGACATGCCACCACTGCTTGATGCTGGGTACACCCGAAAGCAAGAGGCTGAAGCATCCCTCCAGCGCCCAGTTTACCCTCACCAATCAGTCACGAAGCAGGACTCCATATGAAATCAAATGTGGCTTTATTTTCCTAAAACCTTCTCCAATCTCGGGTCCCCTGGAAGAACAGCAAGTGCTCTTATCGATAGAGCCTGCCACAAACCCCCTCTTTATTCAGTTGGGAGACCCCAGCCCATAGAATGAAATCACTCAAACTCAGGGTAGATCTCCCCATTTGTACTAACCTAGTCTGGAAAATCTGCAGACATATTCAGAGGGTGACCACCATGGTAATTCCAAAGCCTATCAAATGACAAGCAAGCTTAACCATTACAGTATGCGTCCTGTACACAGCCCCTCAATCACAACAGAGCTCTGGGAAGATCAGGCCAAAGCCCCAGATGCTTAAGTGTGAGTGAAGAAGAAGAACTTTTGGACCTTTACAGAGACAGGAGAAAATGCCGCCCGAGAGTCTTGCCTGGAAGTGTACAAAGTACCAAGACACTTGGTCATAGTGCTGATTGTACCAAATCCAGAACTTTGGAATAAAGCAAAAAACTTTATAACACTTTACAATGGAGTGGAGTATCGTTGTGAAAATGTTTCGCAGCTGAAAGATTTATCCAACCTAAACATAATTTTTCTTTTGTAGAAGAACGTATTTTAAATTTTCTGATATTTTCTATGATGACAAGAGGGTCTTAGAATATGCTGCCTGGGATATATTTCTGCAAAAATCAATACATTTAATCCAAACCTTCAAAGATAAGATGATATTTAGCCAACATGTGAGAAATATATTTTCGAAGGGAACTGGGCTATGGAGAAAGCATTAAAACTCCCAAAGCCAACATTGGGAAATGCGATTTGATTTTGTTGCCGGCATCTATATGTGCCATTCTTCTCTCTGTGGCTGTGTGGAAGTAGAATTTTCTAAAGTAATTCAATTTTCCAAATGAAGACTTTGAACACATCTGTGGAACTAGAAAATGACACTTAGCATTTTAGCTGATGTGGGGCTGGGTGATGCCAGCCGAGCTTTAACTGCTCCTCTTGGAAGCTGTCCTGTTAGAGGCCCTACCCACAGATGCTGAGAAGGACCCACGCAACCCAAGGCCTGGCTTTTGGGTCCCCTGGAATACAGCACTCTGGCTTTTATGTTTAATGGCTACAGATCCTAGATTCAGTTCAAGTTAGCAGTCCTCGAGTGTTCAGATTGTGTGTACACTGGGGCTGGGGCTGGGCGCACACAGAGGGACAGAGCCATCTCCTGAAGGGAACACACAGGGCAGGAAAAGCTCCATGCAGTCTGTTGGCTGGTGGCTCTGTAGGGAAGAGTTTGAACTGCTGGGCTGGCATGAAGGTGACCTCTAGTCCAGATGTGTTTGATGCTAAGATTGAGAGGAGAGAGGTACCGGCCAAGGAGAGGAACGCAGGTGCCATACACAGGCACAGTATGCATGATTTATTTAGGGCGTCCCAAGTCCTATGCATGTTCCTGAGACCCTCTGGCCTGGCTATGCTCAGAGTAACCACCCCAGAGGAGTAGGGCTTTGTGTGCATGTGAGCAGGTTACTGACTGCAGAGCTCATCTTCAAATCACCTCTCTCTGCTACAGTTTGGCCTTGTGTATGTGGATCGTCAGAGGCAGAGAGAGCTTAGCCAGGTCTGCAGCTGGAGAGTAGAGCCTGGCCTCAGAAATGATGGTGCTCAAAGGCTGGAGGCCAGCGACCTGTCCCTGCAGAGGATGCTTTTCAGTGAGTACCCCAATGGAAGAGGAAAAAATGGCTAGACAAGATAGACACTGCAGCATGAGTCTATTGCTCAGGCTCAGAAGTTTCTCAGCTTCAGGGACAGAGTTATCTTGCCAAGGGACCTCAACAAGGGTAGGTCTGCTTGGCCACTCTGTGGTGGCAGTTCATGGCTGCTACAACATTCTGTGTGGCTGCTTCTTCCTAAGAGCCCCATAGCCTGGTCATCCCCTCACTTCCAAATAACTTTCAACACTGATTTAGTTATTTTCTATAGCACAATAACGGAATCAAACAAAATATACCTAGGATTAATATTTTAACTCAAACAATGAAGGACTTCCTTGTAAAACAAACTTTACAGTCAACAAAAAGAAACTCTTAAAAATATAAACCCCAAAATGTTATTTTATGATTGGTTCTTTGGTTCGTTCAATTTAATCACACACACACACACACACACACACACACACACACACACACACACACACGTACAGAGTTTGGGTGGGTGTAGCTGGGGAGATAGTTTCAGTGGGGAAAATGCCAGCATGAGGGCATGAGGACCTGAGTTCAAATTCCTAGGACCCACATAAAGCTGGGCAGGGTAGCTTGAGTCTGTGATCCCGGCACTCCTATGGTAGATAGGAAACAGAGACAGAATCCCTGAGTTGTGGCTGGAATGAGAATTGTTCCTATAGTCTCCAGTATCGGAGAGCCGGGTCTGCAGTTGATGGTGTTCTCTGAGGAGCTTCAGGTGGCGCATACTTGCTGGAGGAAGTACATCATTGGAGGCAGGTGTTGACATTAAAAATGCCTTGCGCCACGCCCAGTTCATTCTCTGTTTTCTGCTTATGTTTGAAGACGCGAGCTCTAGGCTTCCACCTCCTGTTAACGTGCCTGCAGTTTATTGCTGAGCCTCCCGCCATGATGGGCTTGTATCTACCCTCTGAAATTATAAGCCAAAATAAGTTTCCTCTTTCTTAAGTTGCCTCTGATGATGAGTTTTATCACAACAACAGAAGTGTGACTAAGACATCTCAGAAGGTCACTGGACAGATAGCCTGGCATATTCAACAGTGAGCAAGAGACCCTGCCTCAAGGAAGGTGGGAGTCCAAGCCTGACACCTGGAGTTGCCCTCTGACATCCACAAGCACACGGTGGCATACACATGCCCACGCTCACACAAATAACATGCTCACACACAAACATGTGTGAGCACGTATCAAATACCCAAAATGATTAAAAATCTTCTATGGGTAAGACATAGCCTAGGTGGTTTTTATGCTAATCCTAAGACAACAGAGAAGGGACATGGATGCGAGCAACCAGCGCTGACAAGGTTATTTTGATTTAATTATTAATGCCGTGGGCTTTAACCACTGATCTATTGACATTCTACTTTCTTCTGAAGTCTGTAGATCTTTACAAGAATTGTATGATTGACAGATTCACAGAAACTCTGGAAATGGACATTTTTGAGCCAATGGGAATTGTGCTGCATAATCTGGGTTTGGGAGAAACCACTATACTTATCACCAGTGTAGGTTTGAGCTGATCAGAGGCCCCTTGTCCCACCTTTGCTTTAATTAATATTAATGAAGGTCGGCAGCCCACACGTAACTCGGGGCACAGTGGAACGTGTGCTATTTAGGCTAATTGAGGGTTTAACAATCTGTAAAGCCACTGGCATGGATAATAGCTGACAAATGGAAAAGCAGTAAATGTGGGGGAAGGAGCGGGTGGGCTCAGACCTCCCCCCACGAGCTACTTCCTCAGTTCTTCCCTGGAGTCTGGAGCCTCGGTGGACAGGCAGCCTGGCGTGGAACACACCCTGGATCCTCTTCCTCTCTCAGAGGACTTTGGATTTGCTCGTTGTTTTCTGGTGCAGCTCTCTCACTTGTGACTCATGAGGATGGAGCTAACGAGCACATGGCCCTCTGCTCACCTCTCCTGAGGCTGCAGGTGCACTGTGGTTCCCTCAGGAAGCCCTTCCCACACGTCGCTCTGCCCACAGCAGTGAGGTCTACAATGAAAAGTCCAGCTTCCTAGGCCTCGAGCTAACCCCAAGCATGCCGAGGAGGGCCTCCTCTGGGCTGGCAGACTTAATTAAGTTTAATTAACGAATTGTAGGAATAGCTAAGTCCTGGAGAACCTCAGGGAAGGAATGGGGGCTTCTGTCTCCCAGAAATGTCATTAACGCCTTTTATCACATTGACAGTATCACCATATCTCTCCTGTTCCATTTTTCTTTGATCGTTGAAATGAAGCTTTGATCCTGTTTCTCATTTATCACTGAAGGAGTTCCTGGACCTTTACTGCCGGAAGGTAGGTTCCTTCAAAGAGTGTTGAATCTGTGGCAGGTTCCAAAACTGTGTGCTTGATGCGATGCAGGAGCACTGTACCTGGGCAGTCTGGGCTCTGCGTCTGAGTGTTTGGTTGGAGCTTGTGGCAGGAACGATGGTGGCCCTCACTGTGCCTGTCTTTCAAGTGTGCTCAAGGGAAAAATCTTACAGATGGTGGTGGTGGTGGTGGTGGGGCTGTCATCAGCTCAACTCTGATGCCACCCGCCTGGGCTGACTTAGACCCTGGGTGGAGAGCAAGGTCCTGCAACAAGACTATTTGCTGCAAACAAACAGGGCCCAACTCCTCCCACCTTACCGGAGGTTCTCCAGAACAATGCTTCCCTGGAATAATGCTTCTTAAACTGGGTTGCAAGTCTGTAAGGGGTTTCTAAACCCAGTATGTGTGTATGTGTGTGGGACGTATCTCTAAAAAGTTCTCAGTGATAGAAAGTTTCTAAACATTCTACAACCAAAAATTAATTAAAAATAAAATACTCCATGAAGTCAGGGTGTTTCTGGAGAAGTTTGCCTGTGCTGTGCCACAAGGCTTCACTGCAGCTTTGATTCTGAACTTGCAACAGTGTGCTGCACAGGCTGTTCCACTGCACAGGCTGTCCCACTGCACAGGCTGTTCCACTGCACAGGCTGTCCCACTGCAAGATTGTTCCACTGCACAAGCTGTGCCATTGCATAGGCTGTGCCACTGCACAGGCTGCACAGGCTGTTCCACTGTGCAGTGCAAGATGTTGCTGGAAACCGTTTGGTGCAGATTGAAAGCTATTGCATGATATGACTCTCAGTGTTTTACTATACACACTACGTCTTCTGCTTGCACAGAAACATAATGGTTTAACTATAGAAAACAAGTTCATTCTTTTTCAGTGTGTATCAGATTAATTTATCTCTGGATGGTATTGTGGTAGACAAACAAGCACATTCATCTCATTAGTTTGCAAATTTGCCTTCACTTTTAATAAGTGGTGGAATTACGTGTTTGACAAAGAAGAGTTTTTTTTTTTTAAGTTTCTTTATTATTTGTTTTCAGTGTTTGGTGCACTGATATACATCTACTTTATATATTTATATGTGATAGGTTTTGTAGAATATTGGGGGACATAAAAAGGTTGTGAATAGAGAAGGGTCCTAGAGTCTCTTTTCTGGTCCTAGAGTGACTCAGCAGAGCATAGGACTCTTCATTAGAGGGTGAGGATGGAGAGGCGTGTTGGGCAAAGTCTGGACGGCTCTTTGGCATTGGGATCTCCTCATGTGTCCACTAACCAAGAAGTCCTCCCAGTCTTATTTCCCAGTGTCATGGGTGTTTAAAGACACAGGCACTGTTGCTCTAATTGTGGCCGGTGTGGTATGAGTGTCTCCAGCCCTCTCCCTTCCTGGAGATCAGAGGCAGAGAAGTGGCTATCCCTGTTGGATTATTAGAGACCAGTCCCCCTCTTAAAGTGTCCATCCAGGTTCTCCAGGAACCATCTCATTTGCACAGCAGATGTCCCATCACCGATGAAATGCCTAGGTCCTGTGGTGCTTTGGACTCTAAGCCAGAAAGCTGGCTGTCCTGGAACTTCCTATTGCGATCAGTCTGGGCTCAAACTCAGAGATTTTCCTGCAGCTGCCTTCTGAATGCTGGTATTGAAGGAATTTACCACCATGCCCAGTGCATCACATAATTAAAAACAAACATGGTACCCTAGTGAGGGCTGTGAGCTCATAGTGTTAGCCAGGCCTCAGCCAGAACTAGCCAGCTCAAGTAACCCTCAGAAGAGGTGCCGAGAGGTAGCTCCAACACACCACTGCCTTGTCTCTCTCTGCAATAAGGCTCTGGAGAAACAGTCCCCTGGCCAGGCTATGCCTGTTCCGTCCTCCCTCTGTTCTCAACATACAGGAATGCTGTCTTGAAGGGACAGCCTTCAACATACAAACTGTCTTGAAGGAAGCAGAGAAGGGGTATCTGCCCACAGAGGACGGTCAAGAAGAAAAAGCTGCAGATCCTCCCTAGGGAGCATCTGCCACTGGCCCTTTCCAAATGGCCACCTTCCTAGGGAAGCCAGGTCCCAGGGAGAGGGTTCCTGTCCAGATGAGCCCCCTGCTGGTTATGTGCCACAGCAATTTAGTCTGCTGTGTTCTTCAGAGGTAGAGATAGAAGGCATCTGGCTTTAGAGTTCATCTTGTTATAGCTTAGTGGTGGAACAATTACCCAGCACGTGCAAGGCTCTGGGTTCTATCTAATCAATCAGTCACTCAATCAATCTTCAATCAATTCATCACAAACTTAAAAAAGTACATCTTGTTCTAGGAGGTCAAGATGACTGGCAGGACTGCCTTTGCTAGGTCGGCCAGAAGGCAAGGAGCTCTCCAGGGTCCTGCTTAGCTGAAAACCTAGCAGCCTCCCAACTGTCTCTTCATAGCTTGGCCACTATTGTGAGTCCCCTAACAATTGGAATAGAAGCTGTCTTTGATTCTGTTGCCTGATTCTGAGTCCCTTTCCCTTAGCTGGGCTGCCTTGTCACCCCCTGGTGGGAGAGGATGTGCTTAGCCCTGCTATGACTTTAGGTGCCAGGGTGGATTGGTACCCCTTGGGGTCCTCCCATCTCTGGGAGGAGGGGGAGGGGAAATGGGAGGAGGGGAGTATGGAGGTGGGACTGAGAGGAGGGGAGGCTGGGACTGGGCTATAAAGTGATTTAATAAATAAATAGATGAAAGAAAAGATGTAGCCATTGTTCCACAAGAGTAAAAATACAGCAGTAGACTAGCAAGATGACTCCAGAGGTTAGAATGCCTGCTGTGCAGGCCCAGAGTCCCGAGTTGGATCTTTAGGACCCATATAAAAGTGGAAGGAGAGAAGTCTCTCCTCAAAGTTCTTCTCTGCCCTTCACAAACATGCCTGCACACATTAACACACACACACACACACACACACACACACACACACACACACACACACAGAGAGAGTAGTAATGTAAAAATAAGAACCAGTACATTAAAAATGCAGCAGCAATTCAATTGGAATAGAGAAAAAAAGTGACCAGGAACCACTTCACCAGCCAGCTTCTGACTGACTCATGATTTCACTTTCTTGGGTCCTACGCGCCGTGTCTCTTCCTCGGCTGGGGAAATGCGTCATCAGACTGAGTTGTTTCATTCTTAGTTGTCCTCTGCCTAGCCCCCACCGTGGCTCTGGTCTTCTTGTCCAACCATTTGCTAGGGTCCTCTTCTAGTACCTAGCATGGACCGAGCTCTGAGTGGGAACCAAATATCTGCTGGGTTGGTTTAACTCAGACAGAGACCGAGTCATCCCACTTGGCTGCTTCTCCCCATGCCTCCCAAAACGGAGAGAAGAGAGAGGGAGAACGATACACACTTCATGTTAGGGCTGGGACCTGGGGCATAGGCCAAGATGAGGGGGATGGGAGGAGGAATGTCCCTAGACAGGCTAGGGCAAGGTACAGTAGAAAGGCTGGTGACATGCCTGGCCACTGTCGGGGAGGATGACCTTCTGAGTGTGTTCCATGGCTCACGGTCTCTCTTCTTTCTCCTCTCCTCCTTCTATCTCTCTTCAAAGCCTTCTCATAACTTCAAAGCCATTCTTTACAAGGCAAGCTCCCACTCTGAGAACTCCAGAGCTGAGTTCCTGTTTGTAGGAACTGCGACTTGGGTGGATTCACAAGAGGAATAAATCTGGTAGACTTTGAAGCTGGGTGTGGGCTGTGAGGAGCAGCTGAGCTCTCAGTGTGCTCCCAAGGCAAGTGTGTTCTCCATGGCCTTCTTGCCTCTGCTGAGGTGTTCCGTGTCCATTTTCAGAAGGGTTTCAGGTATCTCCAGCCGAGTGTGCACAGTGCCTTCCCTGGAGGTGTTTCTGACACAGGGCACCTTCACCTACCAGGGCTGAGCTATACACAAAATGAAAAAAAAATCTGTACATGGTGTTTCTGATGATTGGTGTTGCCTCCTTTTAGAATTTGTCCATTCAAATCGAGGAAGTTAAGGGGCCATTGTCAGGCCTGAGTGTTTGGGCCAGGGTGGCACCTGGATGACCAGGAAGGGCAGTTTCTCATGCGCTGTAGGTACAACTCTCCACATTGTGGGGGCCTAGGACACAGCAGGGGCAGCAGCTGGAGCTCTGTAGAGTCCCTGAGCTTTACCCACATGCTCTGTTCTCTTGCCCGGGCTTCTCTTTCCAGCACCTCACTCTCAGCATGACTGTCTTTCTTTGGTTCCAGCCAAGAAAAACAGTAGTGACTTCTGTGTCCTGTGTCCATTCTAGGAGTTGTGGCTCCCTCTGGCCAGGGCCCAGTGACGTCATAAGACGATGACTATCATCTACTTGATGGATGTGAGGAGACAGCAAGCTAGAGGGCACCTCAGGCCAGGACCTGCTCAGCCTGCTGTGTGCTGTGGACCCAACAGGAGTGGGAGTGGACAGAGCCTGAGATGCTGGCCTCTGACAGATAGCTCCGCCACGACATACCTGTCTTTTACCATCTTGTTCTGATGCATGCTTTGAGTCAGGTATTAAGACCTTAGCAATATTTTTTTTTTTTCTGTAACCACCTCCAAGTATTCTGCCTAGCACGTCAGTTGTGCTATCCCAGTGTGGAAAGGATACCAAGCCACAAAGCCAGCCTTTCCTCCTTTCGTATAGGAGAGCCGCTTGCAGTGTGGGTGCCAGGAGGCAATGTTTATGTCCGGCATAGGAACTTTTGGCCTTTTATTTACTTATAACATTATTAGCATTGTCATTAACACTAAAATTAATGGCAATTATTATTAATATTTACCAAAAATCATTTTACCAGTCATTACCGTATTAACAGCTATTTAGTTGTGACCATTATGCAATTATTTTGAATTAACATATCAGTGTTAACAGCCCATATTAATGCTACACAAATATTACTGGCTGACTGCTGGTTTGCTTGCTGGTCTGGGATCCACTTAGCCTACTCTGTGGCAGAAGTGACGGTGACCATCACTGTCCCGAAGCCCCAAAGACACAGCTTCCTCTATTGTGAAGAAGAGGTCCTCTCTTCAGTGTCACAGCTGCTCCTGCTGTCACCTCAGGTCCTTCCCACACCAGTGTCTCTATCTCCCCTGTAAACTGTTTATTAGTCCCTAAACTACTTCTATAAACAAACTCATTTCAATTGGGAGAACGCAGGCTACAAACACGTAGAGACCTGGAGTGGAGATGAGGTATGTGACGTTTCCCCTGCCCTGGAAAGGTCCAAGGTCATGGCCCCAGACTGCTAGGGGGCCTGGCTTCTCTCTTCATGTGATCCTATCACAAAGGTTATAAAGGTTCCTCAGCATCAAGAGGAACGGCTGCTTGACCCCCCATAGCCAGCTCAGGAGACGCACTGACCCCAGATTAGACCAGTGGCTCTCAATCTTCCTAATGTGTCACCCATTAATACAGTTCCTTATGTTCTGGTGATTCCCCAACCATAAAATTATTTTCGTTGCTACTTCATAACTCTCATGTAAACATCTGTGTTTTTCTACTGCTCTTGGGTGACCCCTGTGAAAGGGGTTGTTCAACTCCCAAAGGGGTCGAGACCCACAGGTTGAGAACCACTGCCTTAGGCTTTGCTGGTGAGAGCACTTGGTTGTCTTGCTCGTGCCTGGACCGTGGGATATACCTTCAGGTGTCATGATGCTCTTGAGACTCTGACCTCCAGAGGCTTTGCCAAAGGCAGCCCCCAGGATGTCTATACAGTGTCCCTGCATACCATGCCAACAGTGGCCTGGGCAAGGCAGTGCCTAGGCCAGGTACCAGTGTTCTACTGTGCCACACAGCAGCTTGCATGGGAACATTCTCCTGCCTCTTCTTCTCAACCAGCTTCAGGCTGCAGCCCTAACATGGAGATTGGTGTATGTTGCTCTATCCATCTGCCACACTCCGTTTTTGGAGTTATGAAACAAGCAGGTGATCTGACTCTCTTCTCTGTCTGAATTAAACAAGCACAGTAGCTCACTGTGTAGCTCCAAGCAGTGCTGGCTGGTGTGCATGGTAGGTACTGGATAAAGAGTTGTTGAATTAACAAACTAATGAGATACAGGGCTTTTTTGTTTTGTTTTTGTTTCTGGTTTTAAAGCAACAGGGAATTTTTAAGGACCATTTATGCTGGAGGCTAGCTGCATCTCTCTTGGGAGGCTGCCAAAGACAAGAATGTGGACAAGCAACATCTCCAGGAAGCTGGAGCCTGGCCACTGCCACCTGCTTCTTGTCAGTCACCTTGTGGAGGCTTCCAGGGCAGAGTCAAGGAGAAGCAATGATTCCAGGAAGCTAAAGGCTGGCCACTGCCACCTGCTTGTCAATCACCACGAGGAGATGGCCCAGCCCTGGGTGTCCGTGTCCACACATGTATTGACAGCTTCATAACAGCACTGGGATGGTGTCCAAGCCGTGGTCTCCCTGCTAGACCTAACACACTCGTGTGAACCCTCAGCTTGAACAGCTTTATAACGGTGTTGGGAGTGGGACCAAGCTGGACTTGCCGTTCCTCACTGAACTCTGAAGTTCAAGTGTGACTCTTGTCCGCGTTCCTGCAGAACTGGAATGCTTCCACTTCCATTGCGGCAGCCATGCTGGAACTGTTATGCCATTTTACGAGAAGTGCCAACCTTGGGTGCTGCCATGTGCCAGCTGTGCCTCCCTTCTTGCCGTTTGCTGAGGAGCAATGGGAGCTCTTTGCTCCTGTACCCAACATGGCTTGTTTCATCAGGATTTCCTCCTTGGTTGTTTTTGTCTGGCCACAGTGGGAGAAGAATTGCTTAGTCCTGCTGTAACTTGAGGTGTCAGGGTAGTTTGGTACCCTTTAGGAGCCTCCCCCTCTCTGAGAAGAAGGAGAGGATAGAATGGGAGGGATATGGGGGGGGGACTAGGAGGAGAGAAGGCAGGAGGCTCAGATCAGGCTGTAAAGTGAGTAAATAAAATAAATTGAAAAAAATTCTTCTTCCCCCTTATTTTCAAAACTTCCTATTTTTTTAATCTAAATTTGTGTAGTTTGCTAGAGGAAAAAGACCCCTGAGCTGGTATTCTTAGGTGGTACCCAGCCCATGGCTCTTTCCTGGGAGGAATATATTGATTATGGCAAATACAAGTATAAGTGATTCTTTGAAGAGGACCTTGCAGGTTGGTCTGAACTGTCACAACAGCTCAGAATGACCTGGGAACCACATCTTACACAGGTTCTATCTAGGTCAGATGTGCCTGTGGGCAGGTGTGCAGGGGACAGTCTTGACAGTTCAATATGGCGCGCAGTGCCTCCATAAATATAGGCAACACCATCTCTAGGCCCAAATAACAGGCCATGGAGGAAGGAAGGTTTTGGTTCTTTGCTTGCTTGGTTTTCACTCTCACTGGCCGGTTCATCTACCCTGTTGCTGCTGCTGATTCATCCTCTAATTTTGGAGCCAGCTTCTTTGGGCTTCCAATGTGGACTGAAGACAACAGATCTCCAAGAATTCTCTGGGTCTTCAGCACTAGGTTGGGACAGCTGAGGGGAACAAGTCTTGAGAGCTGAGCAACTACTGCGTGTCCCGCCTCTGCGGTATGAGACGGATTGTTGGACTCCTCTGGATCCTAACTCAACCAGGATGGCACTTTTGTGCTCTCTCACTTCTTTGTGGAGGACAGCCAGGGCCATTCAGCTGCTCATAAAGGTGATCTGTGCAGTACGAGGCTTGGGGAAAGCCTCAGCACAATGCTTGAGACACCCAGCCTTGTGATAACTAGTCCAGGTCTAGAATTTTGAGAGGGACAGCTTGTTGCTAGTTCAGCTACATCTGGGACAATGTGCTCTAGCACATGGGTCCACAGGCTCCCTTCTCAAGGACTGGCCTGGATTCTGATGGAGATCCTTCTATCTTTCCTCCTCTTTGAGCCCTAACACATCATTGGAGCCGGCACCCCTCATGAAAGGGACAGCGGGCAGGAGAGTTAGAGTGGGAGGTGGGTGGTGATGGGTCTCTAGGAAGTCCTGGGTTATGTCAGGGATCTCTGGCTTGTGGATGGCTTCTGAAGCTACCTGACTGGAGACAAGGCTGGGCTGTTGTTCCTCTGAGTGTCACCTGGGAAACATGTACCTGGGAAACATCCCTCTGAGGGATGACCTGTCCACACCAGGGTGGACCTAGGCACTGCGACCAAAGAGCCAGTGAGGAACAAGGCAAAGATGAGGCTGCTGCCTGCCTGCCCACCAGAGGCAAGGGGTGGGGGTGAGAAGGTGGAGAGAGAATGAGGAAGAGGAAGATAGATGGGAAGAGGAGGCAGGAGGGAGCTCCAGCAAAGAGCACAGATGTCTCTAAGTAGGACAGCATTGACATTTGCAAAGAAAGATGGAGTCATATGGAAACCAGCTGGAAACAAAGTTGGGGACTGGTTTATAGGCAATATTCTTGCTTTATTATTTATGGTTGTTTTATTTTTTCCCAACCAGTCTTTAGAGTTGCATAGCAACTTTGTAAAGTTGTAAGCATGTGAATGTGTCATGCGCAGGCTTAACTTAACAACACAGACTAGTCATGGTCACCCATGCACACTCTGTGAGCCTGTTCCAATCACTGTCTCTGGTGGCTGGCTGTAGCCTCTAGCATAAGCAAGTATCTGGGTCCCACTCTGTCTGGTGGAAGGTCTACCTGGCACAGGAAGTGATGTGGTCAGCACAGGAAGCTCTGGAATCTTCTGAGAATGGCCTCTGTTTGTGGGGTGCAGATCCTGTTTGACTACCCAGGTGTGCTCTGGCAAGCAGCTGCATGGCTGTGTTGGGTGGGTAACAGCTGCCCTCTGGATGGTGGAACACACCCCAGACTAAGAGAATCACCAGACACCATCAGGGATGGACATGCAGATTCGGGGGCAGAGCGTGGATTGCTGTAGGGTCATGGGCTGGATTGTGGCTCCCAAAAGTCTTGTCTGCTTGCAACCTCAAGATATGACTTAATTTCAGTTAGAGAGAGAGACTTCAAGATGGGCTTATCCTGGGTTATCTGGGCTCTCCATTCAATGAAAAGTCCTTGTGAGGAAGAGGAGGAGGAAGAGGAGAATTGAGTGCAAATGGAGAAGGAAGGGTCATGCGATGATGACCATAGGGGCACCACATACATGTGTATATACATAGGTACACTCCAGCACACACACATATTAAAACAGAGAATCCTAAGTTTGTGGTGATTTTTAAGGGCACCCTTCCAAAGCCAATGCAGATGACCACTGCTGGTAAAGTTCCCGGAGCTCACACATTCCACCTCACCCTCCACAAATGCCTGCTTGGGGTCCCCTTTCCTGCCTGGCACAGCTTGGCAGTGGGGTCTCTCTGTCTTGACTTCTCATCTTTATTTCTGAGAAAGCTAAAAGCAAAGTTGAGAGTGAAACCACTTTTGAGAAATGAGAAAGGCAGGCAGGAGGAGAGGCTGATGTCATGGCATGAAGTGGCCCTAGCCAGGCACTGGAGGGCAGTGATGATGGAGACGGGAGTTCAGAAATGGCAGAGGAAGCGAGGGTTGGGTTTTGGCCAGGTGAGCTCATGGACCTCCCTGAAAGCTTGGCTGTGGGAAGCTAGGATGGCTTGATGGATCTGAGAGAGAAACTCAGTGATGTCCTGCTGACCCGTCTTTCCAAATAGGTATCAGGACTTCACAACTTGCTCAGGACCAGAAACTGGAACTGGCTGATGTCAACTGAGACAAGACTGGAAGCTAATACTTAGTCAAATCCTGTGCAGAGCAGAGTGTGGGCAACTCTACCTGTCTGTTTGTGTCAAGTACATCTGGGCTCGAGAAGGAGGAAGCCAAGCACACATCTGTTGATTCATTAGGCTTCTAAAGAAGGCTGGGCACCTAAAAAGTGAGTTCAGTCTCAGGTTTCTCAAGATGTACATTTGCTCGCACAGGATATGTTTAGTGACACTGAGGATGTCCAAGGCTTTGCTGTAGATGGTTTGCAACACATCTGCAAATGTCAGACAAGCCACTATCTGGCGTTCACACAATGACTGTGGGAGACAGACAAATACAAGAGAACCACTCAAGATCAATATCACCTACCACACTCCAACCTCCACATATGCCAATTATAGGGAAGCCTGAACAGTGATAACCACCAAGCTGTGGTTACAGCCAAGTCAATTGAGAAAATGACGTCTGGATGAGGGCAAGTGGGAGGTGACCAAAATACTTGTGCAGACATGGAACAATAGCATCCATGAAGACAGAGGGCATTGTAAAGACCCTAACTTTTGGGCGCAGCAAGGGACTAAGGCTGGGAAGGTCAGCTGGTGATGGGGCGGGTTCAGGAGCATGGCTGCCAGGGGCATGTAGTCTCCCTGCTGGCAGGACTGCTGGTTCTGTTCTGTCGGAGGAGCAGGCCCAGGAGTCTCTAGAGAGTGGATGGTACAGGAGGTGGAGGAAAGTCCTTTGGGAAGCTGAGGCAATAAAATAGGGAAGACCTGATAGTATCCCGAGGGAGGGTTGGCAGCTGGTAGTGGGTGGGGAGGACTGAGTGTCAAATAAAGAAGGGGTAGAGAATTGATTATTGTAAGCTATGCTAGAGCTCTGAGCTTTGATGGGCGAGGGAGGCAATGTCTGGGGAATCCTGGGATGCTTCGTTGGGGAATTTCTCCCCAGGCACATAATGCATAGGAGGCCTGTTCATCTTTCTGTGGCTTCTTCATTTTTGAAGGCAAGAGCCACATTTCCTGCTTTGTCAGCTTTGCAGGCAGGATCTGAGCAGGGTTCTACCTTTTACAAATAGCTCTTGCCTCCCAGTTTCAGCTAGGGGGGACCTCAGCAAGGCTTGCTGTAGCCGCCACAGAGTAAAGAACAGAGTGGCTGACTGCGAGTTTAGCCACATTGGGGCATGCTCAGGAGACAGGTAGATTATTGTTTACCCCAAGCATCTATCTGCAGCTTCTACAGGGAGGAGCTTGTCCCTGTCCCAGGGGAAGCTTGGAGCCAAGGAGGGAAAGTGATTGGGCTTCCCAGGCAAGGGAATGTGAGGGTGTGGAGGGCACAGCACTACAGTTGACCACATCTGGATGCGGAGACAGGAGGCTCCTCTCAGGGAAGGAAGAACTCTGTCTTTGGGGCTCAGCCTCAGCACTTTTCATTCTGTCCTGAGAAACCCTGTCACTTCTCCAAATTCCAATCTCCTTGGCAGCTATGAGAAAGGGGCAGAGCCCATGCCAGACAGTTCATGGTAGAAGGGAGATAGAGGAGGAAGGAAAGGCAAGGGTGGGGCAGAGGACTCCAAGGATGCAATGCAGACACTCACCTCCCTTTAGCTCCTCAGAAGCAGAGACTGGCCAGCTTAGGGTGTGGTCTGTGACAGTGGTGGGTGTGGTAGTTGACTGTCACAGGCCCAGACATGTGTACTATGTGCCTTATAGTGTCCAGGGCCAAGATGTGCTCTTAACCAGGCACAGAGCCAGCAAGATGGGCCCCCTTAAGATGCACAACCCTGAGCTGCCCTGAGGGTGAGAGTGTTGACAGAGCCTTCCTAGCCCACAGCAACCAAACACGCTGAACAAATTTATGCATGTATGCAAATTGCAGCAACCTAGACTTCTGCCAGTTACAAACTCCACTGCCCTGTTGCTCAGTCTTCCCTCCACTGCTGCTGATGGGAGATTTATAGATGTGCAGTCCCTCAGCCCCTGGCTTCTCTGTTGGCCTCTCTGCTTGGGCCTCTGGGATTCCAAAGGAGACAGTTTCCTACATGGCTGATCCCTGGTTTAGGGAGCTGAGAGAAAGTCTGCTCAGGGAGCTAAACCCTCCTGTCTTTCAGTGTTCTGCCATTCTCTTCACAATGTGTGGATGTACCTCATTTTTGTTAAAAGTTCTTGGCTCCACGTCTTGAAAAAAAACAACAACAACAAAAAACAAAAAACAAAAAACAAAATGAGCTAAGTTCTCATTCAACAAGCAGGGTGGATTTCTCATGAAGTGTCTTGTGTTTGATGGATAGGATCCTGTCTGGTTTTACATGCCTGTTCCTCCCATACTGTCACCATACTGCTCACGAATTCTTACAATGCCTTAGTGAGCAGGTGGCTTAGAGTTACAGGTTCCCATTTGCATGTGGCGAACTGTGCCATGAGGGGCCTGTTCTGGAGTCTTGTTGGAGTGACCAACAGTGATGTGTCCTAAGATCTGCCTGGGTTTCACTGGCCATAGCTTCAAGGCTGGGTCTAGTCCAGAGAGACTGTGTGTGTGTGTGTGTGTGTGTGTGTGTGTGTGTGTGTGTGTGTGTGTGTGTGTGTGATTTAAGAAGGAAGAGAAAAAAAAGAGCATGTTTCAGGGCTTGAATTTGCTAAAATGTACACATGGCTTTACCTTCTTACCAGCCAGCGGTGGCTGCCTCTCCCTATGACAGCGTCGAGCCCTGGGCCCTGTGCTATTCATTAAGGTGTTAATGGGGACAAGAAATAGAAATTTCCAAGATTTGAAGAAATTAAGACTTTGCCATTAGCTGGCATAGCTCAGAAGTGGGTAGGAGTACATCAGCCTACATGTTTGAAGAATTGGAAACAGAAAAAGCGTTGTGGTCTATGCTAAGGAGACTTTGGGGTGTAATATTATTTAAAACCAGCCAGTTTACTGTGATGTCTGGGCTGAAACCTGCTCTTGGCAGGCTAATGAAATCAGGGCTGCAGAGCTGACTAATCTCTTGTTCTGATTAGAATATTCGAGTGCTCTCCGCAGAAGCAGGTCAAAGCGCTGCTGCTGCTGCCATAGAGAACCCAGACTGGATCCTGCTGGGTGGATGTTGGGGTGTGTGTGTATGGGTCTGCTTAGATATAATCAGTATTGGCAGTGCTTGGAATGATGGGATGAAAGGTCATAGGGTGGACATGGGAAGGGTGCAGTTCCCTTTGCTGGAGGGGCTCCACAAGACAAAGGTGTCTCTCATTCTGAATCCTCTACAGGCTACGCCAGCTATAGGGATGGCTGGGGTGCGGTTCATTACCTCTACAATTCATCCTGGGTGCTGTGGAAATATCCAAGCCACAGATACACACAGCTTCTCTTTGACTTATCTGGGAGATTTAAGTAGACAGACAGGCTCATCACAGAGGGGTCTAATTTAGAGGTGAGATAATTAGGAAAGAAACAGGAGAGCCCAAATTAGAAAAGAGGCCAGAGTGAGAAGTCATTCAATTGTTATTCAACCTAAATAACAAACAGAGATTCTCTAGGTTGGGAAAAACAAAGGGTTCTCAGGGGGACCCAAATGCCATTGCGAACCACGCACCTGTTCAAGGGGAAGAGGTGGGCAGAAGTGTTTAGAGGAAAAAACAAGAGGAGTTCATCAAATGTTTTGAAATAATAATGCCCAGCCAGAAAGATTTATGAACTGATATGCCCAGAAAAAGGCCACTCCAGTGTTCAGCATTTCAGAGAGATTGCTGACTGACTACAGAGAGCTGGAGGTTGCAGGTTGGGGCCAAAATCCTCCTGGGATTTCCTGGATAGTCACTCCTTGCTCTTTTGCATCTGACACAATGCCCTGTGACTAGTAAGTAAATTCTTTAGGGATGTATAAACAGACCGCTGGCTCCCACCGACTCAAAGCTAAGAATGTCACTGGGTAGTAATCGAGACTATAGCAGATTTATCTGCTTTGCTGTGCCCTGCTTGCCTGGTATCCCAACCAATGCATCGGAAAACTGTCTTTATTTAGGATTTTCTTTGTTCTGTTGCTCGTCTGAAAAACATTTATGTACCGTTCCCACATGGAAACATGGCATATTGAATAACCTAAATCTACATTCCTGAGCCATAGTTACTACAGGAAACAGAGGGCTGTAAGGGCCAGTTTATGTTCAGATTACAGGTTTATACAATATGGAGATCTGGTATGAGCCAAGATGAGTTTAACACTGGATACCTAGGGGCCTATGAGTCAGTAAGAAATGGCTCATACTGGGTACCTGGGTAACTCAAAGTAAACAGTGATGTGCTGTATAGTAAATGTGTCAACATGATCCTGGGGGAAGGCTTATATTTAAACTGCAGCCAGAGTGGCCAGCAGCTTCTAGACAGAGAGGCAGGGTCAGACCACGCCTCTGGGTCTCCATAAGGAACCAGTCTTGCCACCACCTTCATGTGGACCTTTGATCTCCAGACATATAGGGATAAATTTCCTTGGTTTAAAACCACCAAGGCCTGACCCTAGATGTGCTGTGTGTGTGTGTGTGCGTGTGTGTGTGTCTGCTGTGTCACACATGTGTCATCAGGTGGCAGAGAGGAGAGAGGCTATGTCTATGCCCAGCATTCTGACCTGTGAACATCTGAATGCTTAGTAGCCTAACACTCCTTGAGAAAAGCAAGCCTGAGATGACCCACCACCAGTCCTCACCAGGCAGGATCTGGACAGGCTCTCAGAATAGGGAGCAAGGCAGACTCCCAGATAGGCTCTCAGAATGGGGGGTGGGGAGCAAGCTGGAGACTAGAATAACCCTGCCTGGGATGGTGGACCCAGGGGAAGAGTGAGCCAGAGATGACCAGCAGACCAGTGCCATGGGACCCTGATGAGGAGCTGGCCTGGGATGAGCACTAGTCTGGTGCTGTGCAGGCCTGGGAGGGATGGATGACCATGCCAGAGATGCCCCTTGTCTGGTGCCATAGTGCATGAACCCTGGGCACAACAACACTCCTGAGACCACTCCTGGGATGGCCCCAGACACTCAGAGACCCTGGGTGTCACTGGCATGAGCAAGTGAGTGTTGAGGAAATAGAAGAGAAAGAGAAACGGATGTGAACACAATGAAGAGAGGCAGAACTGGAGACATGTGGGTAGATTTGATGAACATTCCAATGGGAATACCCTGTGATGCCACCTGGGACTATGGTTGGGTCCTGGCCTGTGCTGCCACATGGGACTATGTCTGGGTCTGTGGCTCTGCAGTAACAGGGGTCTGTTGTCACCAGAGGTGACATGGAAGTCCCTGGTCTGGGCTCCTCTCTGGGAACATGTTGATGTCTGAGGGCTGTGCAGAACTGGCGCCACTCCTTACCTGGGCATCGTGGGAGAGCTGGCTGTAGAGGCAGGAGAGCAGGAGAGATGACCCAGTCCCTAAGTAGGCACAGTACTTGGGAGAACCCCCCACCCCCACCCCCGGTGCCATAAACACATAGTGAGTTGCTGATGAGCCAGCCCTAATGATATGAGCATAGGAGAGCTGGCCCTGAAGGAACCAGCCCCCTAAAGGACCCCCATTAAGGCCAAAGTCTGGAAAACTATAAAAGTCAGCCTACCCAGTCCTCCCTTAAGGACTCCCATTAAGGCCAAAGCATATAAATTTCTAGAGGGTCCAGCTTGAACCAAAGACAGACAGATATCAGATCTCTCTCTCTCTCTCTCTCTCTCTCTCTCTCTCTCTCTCTCTCTCTCTCTCTCTCTCTGTGTGTGTGTGTGTGTGTGTGTGTGTGTGTGTGTGTGTGTGGGCGCGCGCGCGTGCCAGGGACAGGAAAAACCTTGAAGAGTCCAACTTGACTCAAGGTCTCAGTCTGTGCTCAGGGTCTATCTGAACTCAAGGACAACCAACTGTGTTTAAAATTTCCACTACCCCCCCAACTAAAAAAGTTCCTAAATGCCCCCTGTGACTGCTTCAACCAATCTTTTCCATAGGTTAACTTGCCCCTCCACCCATTACTCAACCATGAAACGCCAAGACTTGTAATTCCCTGCTTGTTGTTTTTCTGCCCAAATGCCAACCAATCACATATGGTAAAACTCATTTGTCTAAAACCTATAAAAGTCCCATGCCTCTGCTTCTTGGGGTCTGCAGCTTAAAGGATCTGGACAGAACCCGTCGCATCAGCTCAATAAATTCCTATGCATTTGCATTGACTACGGACTCTGTCTCTTAGTGGGGACTCCGGGAATAGACTAGAGATCTCTCTAGAGGTCTCAGTCTTACAGCCCTGCCACTTGTCTCGTGTGCTGGCATTTACAAGGGAGAGTTACTTTCCACCCCTCACCACCTGTGACAGGAGGGAGACCTTGCCCTAGGCATGGGTGAGCTGGCCCCACAACTTGTATGCAGTGGGGCAGCATGGGCAAGGGAGAGGTGTCCTACCCCACCCTTGCCTCCTTTACAACCTACTGTAGGTGGACGACCAGGCCCTGGGGTCATAGGATGGGAGAACTGGCCATGTCCCTCACCAGCTGCAACACTCAGGAGAGTAGCCCTGTACCTTGCCTGGGCAGCAGGGTAGAGCTGACCCTGGTTGAAGGGGCATGGGGAGGGCTTGGTGGAGAGCTGGCCCTGAGGGTGAGAGAGCAGGAGAGCAGCTCAGATACTGCTCAGGTCCAGGGCTTTGAATTGGCCCACCTCAACATCTATGCCATTGGTGAGCTGCTGGAGTACATGAAGGGGCCGGTCCTACAGATCCAAAACTACTGGATCTCCATGACACGGGGCAACAACAGGCTCTGTGAGTGGAGTCTCAGTGAGGTTCCAGTATTGACAGAGTAGCAGAGGCCACAGGCCTTGTATCAGATCAACAACTCATTGTAACAAACATTTGCAAGCAAAGAAGTGTCAACAAAAGGGTATACTGTGCGACACACCGTGACACACTACAGCTTCCACAGCTGTTGGTGGGGAGGTAGCAAGGGTGGAGGGTGGGAATGAGGGGAGCAGGGGATAAATAGGATGGAGTGAATGGTGTAAAACTCACAAAGAACCAATAAAAAAATTTTAAAAATTATATAACAAAACAAAACCCACTAAGCTTAGGGCTCTTGGTTACAGCAACACTAAACACCTAAGCACTCTGTAGGTTTTTCTGGCCTCTGTTGTCCATGGAGGTGGTGTCGGAGGTTTCTCTGGAAAATGATCCTTCCTCTAACACACCTGCCTGGTAAAAGTCTGTGAAGGGGCATGGGGGACTCAGGCATACACTGCAAGTTTGCATTCGGTGTCATTTCTACACTGTGTTCTTGAGACCCTGTGATTTCTGCATCTTGGTGTGAGCCATAGTTGAGTTTAACAATCAAAAACAACCAGGGTAGGAGCAATTTTCAGCAGGGTTCTTCATCTGTGGAAGCAGCTGACGATGCCCTGACTGGAATTGCTCCTTCCAGCTCCACGTAATTGACTGACAGCCAAAGCCACAGCAAAGGCTCCAATGGAATAGGAAAATCCAGCACCCATTTAGTCACTCAGTATGGTGGTTTATGCCAATGGGTATTACTTTCTGCTGGTAGCATCTACTCAGGCTTTTATGAAAACGTCACACTGAAGGCGTGGTTCGGAATGGCTGTGGCATGCCTTCTCTATTCCTGCCGGATGAACAATGACAAGGTGGTAGTTTGGGAGAGTCTAGGTAGAGCAGGTTGTTCTCTGGAAATCAGTACAGAGGGTTTCCAGGTGACTGCCCTTGGTGCAATTCCGGGTCACCCGAGCGTGAGGGATGCTTGCAGTATGAGCTTTGGCTAGGGGTGCTGCTCAAAGTGTGGAGAGGACTCTCCCTCCCTGTTTGCTTTCAGAGAAACCCACCTGTCCCTCTCCACTCAGCATTGCTATGGGTGTGTGTGGGAGCCTGTCTATGCTGGAAGCTGGCATAGTGCATGATTCACAAAGGAAATCCACTGGACATGGAGAAGCAGTTTCTGAGGCCACCACAGTGTTCATGCCTGTACTGAAGAAGGCAGATATGGTGGCTGCTTTCTCACAGATGTCTGAGAAACTTTTAGAATCTCAGCTTCATTTAAGATAAATTAGAAGAGGATAAGGTCACACTTGAGCATTTTAAACAGGCAATCATGCCCTCAATGACCAGCTTCTTGGAGATAAAATTACTCCATTTTTTCCATCCCTGCCTTGTTTCTGCCACTTCTTTGCCTGCCACATATTTCACTGCATCTTTGTGGCAACTCCATCCATTTATCCAACCCACTAGAGCTTTTCGTGAAGCAGCCTTGCCTTCTGAAACCCCCCCCCCACTGCCACCCCGCTCAGCTTCTTCCATCCCCTGTGGTCTGATGACTGCTTCTTGCAGACAGAGGTATTTGCCTTTAGAGGTCGTCATCACTCAGGTCTGCTGCTGGAGCACTCTGTGAACTGTTCCACACACTAGAACTTCTTGGCGACAGACCCCCTGCAGGGACCTGGGCTGCCCTCCATATCTGTAGAAAGTGTTTTGTTTATAGGAAAGGTATATTTGCTTTCATTACACGGACACAGAAACTTCGAAACAGTAGGACTTCTGAGGCATGTGCCAGGCTCCGATTGATCTTCAAAGCTTAAGAGACTGTTGTTAGCACTCTAAGTAGATGTGAGTTATGAGCAAGGGCTTTTGGGATGTGACACTGGAGTTTCAGAAAGGTAGCTCTGGATATGCTGCTTGGTGAGAAATGGTGTAGATGTTTCCTGTGAGGCTTAGGTTGCCCCCCCCCCAGGTAAGCTGCTTTAGAACTTGGGGGGGGGGTAACCAGGTGAATGTGTGACCACAGACCTGAAGTGTACTCATTGTTAGCTTGCTTCTGACTTTCTAAGATTTAAAGATTTTGCAAGTTTGTCTTATGTAGATACATAGTGATGTAAGAGGCCTTTCCTTGTTTTGTTGGTTTTTTCCCCTCCAGTCATGTTGTCCTTTAATGCAGGACTCACTTTAATTAAGTGAAAGCAAGGCTGCACTGACTGCGGGGCTCTTTAAAGACCTAAAATGTGAAAATATTTGTTTGTTGCCAAGAGACCAGTACATATAGCTCTATTTTCTAAATGGAATTTTCTGGAGTGCGCTCCTTAGAACCTGTAGATACAATGGAGACAACCTTAGCCCACAGACACATGAGACAGCTTTGAGTGACTTCCCAACCAACCAACCAACCAACCAAACGAACAACCCAACAACCAACCTACCAATCTATCTACCTACCTGCCAACCAGGCACCAACTGACCAAACAACCTACCAAACAACTAGGCACCAACCAACCAATAAGCTAGCCACCAGCCAGCCACCAAACCAACCACCAGTCAATCAATCTACCAACCAACCAACCTACCAACCAACCAACCAACCAAATTTACCAAGAAATATATCAATTCTTAGATATACCAAATACAAGTAACTACCCTACTTAACAACCAATCAACTGACATACCAACTAAGAAACTAACTACTTATCCAATTAACTAGTCCATTAACCAACCAATTAAATAGCCAAGAACCTTATCAACCAGACAACCAAAAACCAGTTCTACCAACCTATAAATCTATGAAACCACCTATCAGTTCATCAACCTATCAAACAAATGGTCAGGCAATGTACCAATCAATCAACTGGCTTACTAATTAACTAACCAACTAGCTTATCAACAGCCCTACCAATATAGCAAAGAACCTACTCACCACTCTATATACCAATTAACCAATTAGCCATAAAACAAAAGCTATCAACTACTCTACCAATCATTAACCAACCAGTCTAGCAACTGACCGAGTAATCAACCAACTAATTAGCAAACTAACCTACCAATCAAGAAAAGTCCAGCGTCTTTGGAGTTTCTATTCTTCCATTGTTTTACAAGAAGTTAGGGATGCAGTTTTTCTTGTTCTCATGGTTTTAACTAGCCTAACACAATTTGGGAGTAAATTCCTTGTAAATCATAAGCAACCTGTGCCCTGTATTTCCTAAGTACAGCAGTTGGCAAATCTTGATGGTTCAGGTTTCTAAATCTGAATTTGATTGAGGCTCCACCTTGGTGTTTGGTGGGCTTCTCTTCTGACATACTTCATGGAAATTGGGTTTTGTCTTCAGAGACAGTTTTGGTGCAAATCCATATCTGATCTCTAATCTCCTGGCAAAAAGAATCTTTGTCAGATGCAGTAAGGTTGGCTGTCCCTTCTCTGAGCTGTGGTGCAGTGGCCTTGGCAATGAAGCTTTAACATGTGACCCTGTCTCCTCACTAGCCAGTGTCCTTTAATCTGCAAAGTTTCTACCTTCCTGAACAATCTGGGTAAATATGTCATTCTGATCTCTCGCGGGGGCTCAGTGTGTGGATGTTGTCTCCCATTGGCCTCTGTTGCATATGGCACCTCCCTGTCAAGTTTCAACCCCCCTGAAATCTCGTAATTCATTGAAACTCAAAATTTGTTCCTTTTCCCTTACTATAGCTTCTGCAAAGATCCCAGTAGAAATTGGAAATGGGCAGATGAGTTGTTCTAGGGCTGTGTTAAGCTTCTTCCATCTAATGAAATGTGTTTCTTTTGTGACAATTTCTGTTTCATGGCATTCAATTTCTTGTCAAATGTGATAAACAACAGAATGAATGGGCTTTATATTAGCCTTTCATCACTCTGTGGACTATTTACTCTCACACAGCCTCTCTTACCATCTCCTAATGCTTCATTTAGCTGAAATGGGAGACCAGGAGAGCCTGGCTGTTGACACATCTATGCAATATAGAGGCAGCAGCGCAGACACGCTCGCTTTTAAAGTACTAGTCGGGCGTAATCAGGAACAGTTTCCCTGTGTGCTGTGTGATTTAGTTAATTGCTACCTTAACTCTTTCTGGTGTCCAGGCTCATCCCAAGCTGAGCATCAGTCCTCTGAACTCTGTGCTCTGTTGTCATCTAACCCCTTTCTTACACACTGTCTCTTTCCTTTCTCTGAACTGCTGTCTTGGTCTGCTTCTTTCTTGGCCTCCTGTTCGTTTGGTTCACTCCATATTATGTGATGTTAGTTGTATTTTACAACTGAATTGTTTGACTTAGATGTAATATTCACCTGTTGAATTGTTCATATCAACTTGAAAATATCTATGAATTCCAAAGATAATCTTAGCAAGGTTTCTCAGCCTTTGTTTAAGTTGGAGTTTGTCAATAAAGTGTCTATGATTGTTCTTTGACAGCTGAGGGAACCCAGCCCCTGACCCTTAGAACCAGAGAAGAGTATGTGGTGAGAGTACACTGATCCATTCTGATCCAATTACTGAGAATATTTAGCAAGAACAATTCAAAAAATAGTGCCCTTGTCATTTTTATCTTCTCTGCTCCATGTCTCATTTTATCCGGGACTCAGGGATATAATTTTTCTGACACTTTGAAGCCTCCTTCCTCTTCTGGAAATTGGTGTTGACATTTTCCTATAAAGACACTGAACTTTTACGTTCTTGATTCAGTGCTCAACTGAACTCTTTGTAGAACTCCTTCATTTGCTTTTTGGTTTATAGCATAGAAGCCAGAGATGAGCTCATCAATTTCTTTATTAGACACTCCAGAGAAGCTGGGATTGGATGGGCCTTGATTTAGTCCTTTGCTAGACTTCAGTAAGAAAGTATCTTGTTATTTTCTGGAGTTCTGAAGTTGGCTCTTAAGTAAAACCCTTGCAGGGGTTCATGTGAGCAGCACATGTGTGTGGATATGCATGTGCATGCATGTGTGCATGCTTGTGTGAGCATGGATGTGTGCCCTCCTTCTCCCCCCCACCCCCCATGTGTGTGTGTGTATGTGTGTGTGTGTGTGTGTGTGTGTGTGTGTGTGTGTGTGTGTATTTGGGTGAATAAATGATGCTTTTAAAAAGGGCAATTTCTTTATGGGGCAGCTTAAAAAGAAAGTCACATAAATGCAGAGGCTATTTTGAAACACACACTTCTAGTCATGTAAAACAGTAAAGAGTTTGGTTTTTCAACTTCAGGAGCAGTTCTGGAGCTCTTGGGCAAAGTGTTTTAAAAATTATTTCATTTCATGTCTTACTAGCAACTGTGTTGGAAAAAGTGCTCTTCTAAACCTGTCTCTTTCAGGATGAGCATTTACCTGGCTCCCCAGACTTTCTCCAGGGCAGCAGGGGAGGCTCACAACAGGGAGTAAGCAAGACAGAGGAGTGCCCTGACATTTGCCAGCTCCCACAGTACAGTCTTCACATGCCTTCTGAGGACACTGCCTATCATTTTGCAGCCTTTCCCTCTAGGTTAGATTGTGTTGCTTCCCACAATCAATATGTTGACATCCTAGTTTCTGACACTCATGAATGTGATCTTATTTAGCAATAGTATTTTTGCAGATTTTTTTTTTTACTTTACATGTATATTTAGACGGAGTGGTTAGAGCAGGCATACCCTTAACAGAGCACAGCTACTGTCCTCAGAAGCTGAGACTCATGTAGATAGAGGGATGTTTTAGAGGGGATTTTCATGGAAGATGTTCCATGTTCACTTTCGCAAGTCAGTGAATGCTGGCAGTGTCCAAGAGCTAAGAGGCAAGTAAGGATATTTAGCCAACAATCCCAGAGGGACTGTGGCTCTACAGAAAGTCTAATGTCAGCCTTCAGGTCTGTGGGACTGTGGGACTGTGGGAGTCTGACTTCTTTTGCCCAAACCATCCAGCTAGTCGTTGTTTGTCATGGAAGCCACACAGACCTTTCTAAAGCCAATGGGAGCTGGAACTGGCTGCCCATGTAAGTAACAGGGATGAGTCTAGTTAGTTTTCCTGACCCTGGAGGGCAGGAGACCTCGTGCCTATTGCTTCCCTAGTATGCTGTGTGTAGAAATGAGAGCAATCTCTTCATAGCAACCGATGGAGCTGAGATCTGGCAATGGTATGACATTCAAATGCCTATTACACACATGGATAACCAGCCCGATGGTATCCTCTCCCTGAAGGGAGTGTCTCAGCAGTATGGCCTGGTAGTCTGGCAGATAAGCTCTGTACCAAAAGGGGTCATTGTTTGAGACAAGAACTGGAGGGCAGACACCTTGGCTGGGCCCACATTTAGGAGGTAGAGATCCCAGGCAGCAGGCTGATGGATTTCCAGCCCTTCTATCCTGGAACTGTTAGCCACCTATCAGCCCCTTATGCCTAAAGGCCCCAGGTGGGGTGCTTACAGCCAGAAAGTGCACAGTACCAGTCCCTCATATTCCTCAGCAAGCACCAGGGCATCCATCCACACTTACTTTAAACCCTAGGAAACATTACTAAGTTTATACATTTTAGTGTTCATTGTGAAGACCACTCAGTTTTCCAGCAGGAAATGATGTGCATGACTCTAACTGTTGCTTTAGCAAATGGAATTTAGGATTAGGCTGAGCCTGGAAGCTGTTGGTAGTCCAAACAACATAGAGTAACATAGGAGTGACGGGGGCCTGAAGAAAGGTAGGATGAGAAAGATGATGGGGAAATTGGTGGCTACAACACAGGAGGGTTGGAGCTCCCACAAGAGCAAGCAGGAGAAGCTGACTGGGTTGTGCATGAGAGCAAAGTTGGAGTGTGTCAGTACACTCCCCGGGATTTGGCCACAGCAGTGCCCCCTCCTTGACTATGCTTCTCTCTGTTCTGTGCACAGAGGTGGAGTAAACTTCCCAGAGTATGGCTGGCTTGTGGCACGTATGTGCTATGCCGCAAGGTGCTGTGATTTCAGTGGCAGCAATTTGCCAGATAGTCCTGCCTACCCTGGTAGCCTATATCACATGCAACACAGTATCTATCTATCTATCTATCTATCTATCTATCTATCTATCTATCTATCCATCTATCTACCATCTATCAATTTTCACATCTCTCTGCTTATTTATCAGATGTTACAGAATGAATGCTAGTTAAAGAGACCATAGCAGAGTTCAGCACCAGAGGTGAGATGATCAGAACACATATACGGTCTGTATTGATAAGGAGCTTGAATCGGTGAAGAAGCTTCTCTGTAGAGATCAGGCTCAGAAGAGGGAAAGCAATGGTGTAGCCAGTGACAGAGATGAAAGGGCAGGACCAGATGCAGATGGGCAAGCAGTGGGTCGTCAGACAGCAACTGAGAAAGAACATCTAACACAGGGGATTGAGTTTAACTGAGCTCTCTGGCTGTTGGCCCTTGATGCACACACCAGAAGTGTGGTCATCCTTCACTCTCAAAATGGAGTTAAAAGCTGTGTGTAAATTGGGATCTTGTGGGGGACAAAGTCCAGCCTGAGAAACCACTGTTTAGACATATAAAGTAACTTAGAGCAAGGCACAGTCTTACGTTGATACCATGTGCCTCATTTTGATCTCTAAAATGCAGAAATAACTGTATGACATCAAGGAAACCATGTGGGGTTAGATCCAGGCCCCCCAAATTCTATGGAACGTCAGCTTTCCAGCTGGGTACAAGCTAGATGACTCCATTTGAGAATGCAACAATTTTGACCAGTTACTGTGTTCTGAGTATGAATGCCAAGAAAAAAATGAGTCTATGTCTTATTTATATGAGTAAACAGCTACCATCTGCCATCACAGCAGGTGGTATAAACTTACAATGTTTGCCAATGTATTATAATACCCAAAAAGATACCAAATCACACCAAATCACCAGTCATACATGAGCATATCAACCACGTCAGATGGCACCCCATCACCTGGAACCGTAAAGAAAGAGCACCCTAAGACTCCCACATGCAGGCAGTCTGACTGGTTGCCTGGTCACGCATCAGCAACCTTTTTTTCTGGGAAAACTGCTGTGGCAAAGGACCTCTGCCTCTGCTTCTGGGCTCCAGCTTGAGTAGTTTCTCCTGCCTGTGGTACTCAGCCTACTTCAGATCTGTATCTCTACCTGACACTTCAGTGCCCATTTCTAAGATTCCTTCTGTGGTCACCTGCAGACCTAGACTTGAAGAAACACTCTCTGAACTCCACAGACTCTTTAACCATTCCTTATTTGGTAAGTTGAATATGAGGTAACTTGTAACTTGCATTATGATGTAACATGGTAACGGAACCTGAGAGTATCACAGTAATTAAGTTTGGAATAAAAGGAGTCAAGGCTGCCAACGGCCGGGTGGTCATGGGAAATTGGGACTGCTTGAAAAGTTGTGGCCAGTGAGACAGATGTAGCCTGTGAATGCATTGGTTATCTTGGAAAAAATGCAAACGTGTCTGTTTCTCACGTAACACACTCATGAGAGCCACCACAGCCTCAGAGACTTTGCAATCTCTGATCTTCCTGTCTTAGAAAAAGAAGCCCAGGCTAGCCCATGGAGAGCAGAGCCATATGCAGCAGAGACACTGTCCAACTGACTCTTCCAGATTCATTAGCCCATATCAAAATGAAGCATCGTGTGAGAGTTGCCACCTTAACTGATGGCACTGTCAACCTGATACCTAGTGCAGGTTGACTTACAGTGTAAGTTCTATTACCACAGTGGTGTGATGAAGCCAGCCATCAGGAGGCAGTGGCTGCTGAAAAGATAATTTGTACTCACAGCTCTCCAGCAAAGGTGTGTCACACTGAGGAAGCCCCATTGGTTCCAAGGCAGAGGAAGTAGTCTCTATGTGGATGGATTGGTGAGACTTATGATTGAGAGTCTTGGTCATTTTAGTGGGCTCTGTCACTTGAGTGGAGGGGGTTGGGATAGTGACCCTGAATGAGAGCTCCCTGAGGAAGTGGCTGGGCTTGAAAACTATGAGTTGGCTGGTTTATGTACAACAGGGGTGCTCTAGTGGCCACTGGCTCAAGAAATTAGCCAGTCCTGGGAAAGACCTCCATCTCTGGGAGATCTTCACCAGACTAAGAGGCCAACTTAAAGCATGGCTTAATGCTTGCTTGATGCATGATTTAATGCATGGATGTTCCAGGATCTGCTGGATCTGGGAGTTTGGCAACACAATATAGGAGGGTGAGGGCCTAGGTGAGACCATGAAGGAAGCAAAGACGTGTCTGAGGTGCAGTACTGAGGATACATATGCAGTGTGCAGTGATCGTGTTCAGCAGAAGTGGCAAGAACTTCAAAGGGGCATCCAGAAGTATAGAGGAAGAAAGGAGTGGGAGGAGAGAATAACTTCCCTGAAGCTAGACAAGGGAACTTCAAGGGCGGCTGAACAAGGATCCAGAGTTTTACATGGATCAGGAAGCATGAAGAGGAGGCAATGGCCACTGGACCCAGCTCCAGCAACAGGAGCAGATCCATCCTCAGGGAGTGAGAGGAGAGAACTACCCCATCTGTGCACTGGCCAGTGTCCTCCCTTTTTTTCTAGCTTTCCTTCCTGCTTGATTTTTCTCAGCTTGGTACTCCCTGCTGTCTAACATGCTAAGCCTGTGGCTTACTTCTTTGTTTGTTGTCTGCTCCCTGAGTGCATGAGCCTCTTGGAGGCGGAGGATTCTGTGTCTAACATTACATGATGTCCTGAGAGTCATAGCTTCCAAACACTGAAATGCAAGGAAGGGACTCCAGCTTCTCATCTGTAAGCAGGTACTGGAGACAGAGGCCATGGCTCCCCACAGCAGAGTGACAGGACTCCTGCCTCCTGGAGTAGATGAGGCTCTACTTTAAGAGGACACTTTGTATTGTCTTGTTTACACCTAGTATCTGATGAAAACTCAGTTTTCTATATGCCTGACATACAATAACCACTTAGTAAACAGCTACCAAGGGACTGGTGTTGTTAGTCACCTCCCTGTTGTGGTGATAAGACACTGGAGAGGAAAGGGTTAAAGACTTGTGGCCTCAGTAGTTTCAGTCCATGATAGTTAGCTCTTTTGTTAATTCTGTGACAGTGAGAAATATGCCAGCCAGAAAGTGGGTGAGAGACAGATAGGCAGAGACAAAGGCACACCAAGGAAGGAGAGAGGGAAAAAGAAAGAGGAGGGAGGGAGGAAGGGAGGGAGGGAGGGAAGGAGAGAGAGAGAGAGAGAGACAGAGACAGAGAGAGAGAGAGAGAGAGACAGAGAGACAGAGAGAGAGACAGAGAGAGAGAGAGGGTAGGGTATGCTATAAAGGCAAGATACACCCTTCAAAGCCATACCCCCATGACCAACCTCTTCCAATTAGCTCCAATTTCCAATTCCCATATCTCCCAATAATGACATCAAACAGTGAACACCATGAGAGAAATCTCACTGTCTAGGTCAGAGTCCTCATACTCTGATAAGTGCCTTAAAAAGTATTTCTATTTTTAAAATTGTGTGTACACACATCTGAGTATGAGCACATGAGTGCAGGTGCCTATGGAGACCAGAAGAGGGCAGCAGATTCCCTGGAGCTGGAGTTCTAGGTGGTTGTGACTCTCCCAATGGAGGTTGTGGGAGCCAAGTTCAAGTCTTCTGTAAAAGTAGGAGGTGCTTTTAACTGCTAAAGCATCTTTCTAGCCACCTAATAACTTCCTAATAACACCACTATCTAGGGCCCAAGTCTTTGACACCAAGACTTAGGGGGCAGGGAGCATTTCATATCTAAGCCATAACAACTAGATAAATAAAAAATGACATTTTGTATTAGCTGTTAATCTAAAACTGGAATGTGTCACATCTACTTCATCAAACAAAACAACCTTAAATGTCCCAAACAGAAAGCTTTTAGTCAAGTTTCTCCTCTAAGATAGTGAGGTACTTAAGGGAGAAGTCTTAGCAAAACCCTCACAAAATCACTGGGTGTGATAGTACATACTTTAATCCCATCCCATAGGAAGCAGAGGTAGGAGGATCTCTGTGAGTTCAAGGCAAAACTGGTCTACAGAGAGAGTTTCGGGATAGCCAGAAATATATAATGAAATGTTCTAAAAATGTTTTGTAAGCACACCATTTTGCTCATTGTTTGTGGCTTAAGAACTCTATACATCTTTGGCAAGCAAAGCTTAGTGTAGGTAAATTGAACACTGGCAAATATGTTCTGTGTTGACTTCAGAAGGGTACCGTGAGGCCCACAGCTTGATCTGTCTTCAGCATAGAGGGAGCCAGGTGCTCATCACACAGGCAGAAATTCACACCCAGAGGCATGATGGGATTGAGAACAGGAAGCCACCAGTGTTAAAGCCTCTAGGAGAACTTATCCTTTCGAGAAGTTAACATACTTAAACTTAAAAATAATGTGACCCTTGGCGGGCCTCTTAATAGTAAGTGACTTGCCACTCAGTGCCGCAGCTACTTCTAATCACACTTGTGTCACCTCATGTGGTCCAGTTGTAATGGCTCCCGTTGGCTCATAAGTTTGAATACTTGGTTCCCAGTTGGTGGAATTGTTTCAGAAGGATTAGGACATGCAGCTTTGCTGACACAGGGAAAGGCTTTGGGGCTTCAAAAGCTTCCTGCTGTTTCCAGTATGTTCTCGGCCTCCTGTTTGTGCACCAAGTTGTGAGCTTTCAGCTGTTGCTCCCACCATTTCTTCTCATGCACTATGGACTTCGACTCTATGATAGTATAAACCCAATTCAATACTTCCTTAATTGTAGCATTTTGTCTTGGAAATATGAAAGTAACTAAAACACCTTGGCAGCTGGCAGCCGCTAACACTTGGTCAGGGGTTAAGTATGGGCAACAGAGGGGATGCTAAGACACAGCAGCCTCTGGTTCTCAGCTGATGGAAGAAACCAGTGTTGTGTTTGCACATATGTTCACACTCCACAGCTGATACAGGCCAGACCACAAGAAGCTCTTACTTCTTTTCATCAGGGACCCAGGAATAGGGCTCCATTGCCCCTTGGACCTTGGAATCCTCTGCCAATATGGGACCTCTGGAAAACCTGGGAGTCCCATGCTAATGTTGACATTCTCTGTCCAGAGTTGGTTCACATCATTGTCCCAGTCAGAGCCAGTCACACCATGTAACCCACAAATAGGTATGAAGACACTAGTGGACTTGTCTCATCAGTATTGCTGCGGTCCTGGTCCTTGGGGTGGAGGTGGGGTCATCTATTGCCTTTGTAGATCCTGGACAGTAGGGTTTTTGTAACATGATTAAGGAATGGCTTTCAAGCTGTGGGACAGAAACACGTGGAGGTTTCCTTGAGTTGACACCCTGCCTGTCATGCCAGGTGAGAGGCAGTTGGCTCTGCCTTGAGAGGTTTTCAGCAGGGCCCAGTGCTGGGCTTGCCCGAAGAGATGCTCACACATCTCATATTCCTTTCCCAGAACACATGGATCCCCTCTGGAGAAGGGACCCCACATTTAGAGTCTGAGTCGTTCTCACAGGTTTCTCACCTGTCAGCAGGTAAAGAGCCAGTAGGCTGGATGAAGGTGGAATGGAATATCTCTTTCATTCCATACCCAAATGAAGTGTCTGGGGGCATCCTGATACTGGTTTCAATTCTTAATGCTGATGCTGATGCTGACAAAAGGGCTTATGTGAGAGTGTCTGCTGGTGATGCTGACATGAAGTGTTAATGCTGAGTACTGATATGTTGTTGTGATGCTGGTGCTGATGTTGGGATGCTGTGTACTGGTGCTGATGTTGGGATGCTGATACTGGTGCTGATGTTGGATGCTGGAGGTGATACATAATCATTCTCATATCTCACATCTCCGAGGACACTGATTCTTCCCTGTCCCACGGTAAGGAGAACTCAGGGCTACCACTTTGTTGACCTGGACTTTGCACATGCTTTTTCAGAGAGGTAAAGTGGATCTCCTACTGTGACACTGTAGTACAGCCTTGATCCCATCTGAGGGCAGTAATTCACATGCCCTCTTTAACTCCTAACAATCTTGGTTTCCGAACACTAATAGTCAGCTATAGGCTTATCTATCGGGGAAGTTCTAAATCCACAGACTGCTTCACTGTCAATGACCCGGTGAGGTGTCAGACTGTATGGGCTTTGATGGTGTCACAGGAGAGCATGGATGCTTCACAAGGTTGTAGTGTATGAGAGGCTTAAGGAGTCTCCAGAGGAGAGCCAGATTTCATAGCTTCTTCCCTTCCTCCTCCCTTTCCTTCTCCTTTATCTCCCCTCCCATTTTCTTTCTCCCATCCCATGACCCCCAGTCCCCCTTTCCCCCATCCCCCCACCCCCGCCTCATTGCTCCTCTCTTCTTCCATCTATCTACTCTGATAAAAATAGAGAAGTCAAAAGCATATACTTGCTTTTGGAGGGGCTGTGGTGTTGGGTGCTGCTAGGAAGGTGGCTCTAAATAGAGGGTTTTCGTTGGCAAACATTTTAAGACTTGTGTTCAGAAAGCCCCTAGGATCCCAGGTCAGAAAACACAGTAGGGAGGCCCAGGTGACACCAGGCCCACCTTTGACAGCCTGAGGCTTTAGGGATGCTGGGATGTGCCCTTTGAGTTGGGCCTTGAAGAGCTCTTGGCGTAAACAAAAGCAGAATCAACCCTCCTAGGTAAACAATACACAGGGCCCCAGGAGTCCTCCCTGAAAGGCAAGCAGCAGGTGGGATTCCCCTGGGAACTAATTAAGGCTTCCTGCTGAGGTGCAAGGTGTGGGTTTGGAAAGTCTCCCCAGCACTTGGCCTAGGGGGCCTGCCAAGCTCCCTTTCCAAGTGCCTTTGTCTTTTCTTCTTGACTAATTGCTGTTTAAGCTAGAAGTTGTCAGATAAATGGTTTCTGATTCAAATAACCAAATGCCTCCCAGGTGCTCCAGAGGCCTTCTCACCTTGGCCTGGGAGCAGGCTTCAGTTCAACTTTCCCTGTTTCTGCTTAGGCAATTTAGCAACTGCTGGTTGAGAGATGCTAAATTAATTAAAGAGGTGATGGTAATGCAGGACGGGCCTGAACACTGGAAATCAGCTTCTAATTGAAGAATGAAATGCTTCTTCCTCACACCAGTGGTTAGCTGGCATTTCATTAGCATCGCGCTGGCTGTTTAATAGAGCATTGGGGTGGGGAAATGGCCAGCAGCTAGGCTAATAGACAGCCCGCCCCTACTTCCCAAGACTGTGATGAGCTGAATGGGCTCTCCTCCTTCCAGGGGAAAATGAGAATGTGGAAGGATAGGGCACAGTCTACAAGGAAGACAGGTAACATACCCTAGTATGGATCATCTTATATCTTTATTTTTAGAACAATGATGAAATACCCCAACCCAAAGCAGCTTAGATAAGAGAGGGTTTATTTTACCTCATAATTCTAGTTTATAGTCTATCATAGTGGAGAAGTCAAGGCAGGGACTTGAGTCACGTTCTGTTTGCCGGGAATTGAACTCAGGACCTTTGGAAGAAGAGCCAGTGCTCTTAACCTCTGAGCCATCTCTCCAGCCCAAGGCAGGGATTTGAAATAGTTGGTCATAACACATCCGTAGTCAAGAGCAAAAGGAAATAGACACCTGTGTGCTTAGTGCTCAGCCTGCTTTCCCTACTTTTATATATGGCAGCACTCATCTTCAGGCTTGTCTTCCCAAGTCATTTAACAACCAATCAATTCCACAGACTAACTTGACCTAGACAATTTCTTATTCAGACTTCTTTCCCAGATGATTCTATTTGCATCGATTTGACAATTAAAACTACCATCACAAGCCACTTAAGTCACGATTCATCACAGAAAGAAGGTTTCAGTATAGGGGGACTAATGTCACCTGGAACAAGTGGCCCTAGCTGGGCAAGAAATAATTCATAGGTATGCTGGATGCTGACCAAACTAGACTTTACATACTTTTTGTTTTGTTTTGTTTTTCGAGGCAGGGTTTCTCTGTGTAGCCTTGGCTGTCCTAGACTTGCTTTGCAGACCAGGCTGGCATTGAAGTCACAGCGATCCACCTGCCTCTGCCTCCTGAGCGCTGGGATTAAAAGCATGTGCCTTCTGTCCTACCCTCCCCCTTTCATTTTCAGGACATTGGGGCTTAGAGGGGAAACCCAACTGTGTGGCCTCTGTGGTCAGTGGCTGGTTCTGTAGTCTTGGTCATTGTTCTGTTGCTGTGAAGAGACGTAATGAACATAGCAACTCTTGTAAAAGAAGAAAAAAACCATTTAATTGAGGCTTGCTTACAGTTACAGAGGTTTAGTCTATTGTCATAACGGTGGAAAGCACAACAACCTGTAGGCAAACATGGTGAAAAAGCTTGAGAGTTCTACTGCCAGATCTGCAGGCAGCAGGAAGAGCCAAAGTCCCTGGGCCTGGCTTGGCCTTCTGAAACCTCCAAACCAGTGACACACTTTCTCCAACAAAGCCACACCTACTCCAACAAGGCCACACCTTCTAAGGCTTTCAAATAGTGCCACTCCTTATTGAATAAAAAAGAAAATAAACAAGGAGGACATAACTGCTCTGAGGTACGGTGGAGTTGAAGGTCTATTGTAGGTATGAGAGGGCATAGCCAGAGGTGGAGACATCTAGGAGAGTCCAGAGTCAACATGGCCAGACTGAGCTTGGCCATGTGAGGAGAGAGGGAGGAGACAGGGGTAAGGGAGAGATGGAGGAGAGCAAGAGAAGAACTGCTGACCAAGATGGGCAGCCTGGGTCAAGAGACTGGTCAAGAGGCCAGGAGGGTAAAGGGTAAACACAAAGGTCAGGTAAGCAAAATATTCCCCCAACTTAGGGAAGGGCAGCTGGGGGGAAGGACAGCCCAGCCCCTCGGCTAGAGTTTAGGGTGGCGGGAGGGGGGGTACACCAATCAGAAGGACCCTGTAACAGGTAGGGACTGAAGGTTGTTGGTGGAACCCCGCATCCAGGCCTGATTTGATATGTTAAATAGGCACCTCAGCCATTAGCTGTTTGCTTGGGTTTAAGACTCAATAGCTGTGAGCCTATGGGGGTCATTTTTATTCAAACCATTACACTCGCCTCCCCCACTATGCCTTTCTTAAAATCTTCTTAGTCCTATGTCTTTGCATTCCTACTGTGTAAATGAGCTTAGAAGCTGCTTAACTAAAAGTGCAGGCCCTTCCCTCGGGCCTGCAAGGTAAGTAGAAGCAGATAAAAGGCTGGCAGCTCTGCCTTCATTTTGTACTTGTCTCCTTCACTTTGGGTTAGAGTCCTGTTCAGCTTTGCACATAGGCCTGTTAATCATTAAAGGAAGATGTCAAGATTTGCAGGGACATTGGAAGTCAAGTTTTACACGCTTCTGATCCACCTGGAATCATGCCTACAAGTTTCCAGTCATTGCCTCAAACCCGAAGTCACCTTGGATTCCAGGAATAGTGGAGCCTCACAAACAGATCTCCACCTAAGCAGGAACAATTTTCCTCTGATGGAAACCCCTCACCACCCCCACCCTCCACCCACTCCCCGTTTCAAGGAGGAACAAACATCTCCTGAGAACAAGACTTTCTCCTTAGGCAATAAAAGTAAAGACAATAGTCATCTTAGAAAAAAAATCCATTTTCATTGGAAATATCCTGGAGACCTGCTGTTGCCTCCTTAATGTAGGGGAGATAAAATAAAACAGTTCATCTTGGAGTCCTGGTGTTGCCTCCATAGTCCCATAAAAGGGATATGCAATGACAAGCAGAGGGCTCAGTGGCTCTAGTTGTCTTATGGGTGCTGTCTTAATTGGTTTGTGCCATGTGGTCACCTTATCCAAAATGGAGATAAAGTCATGTGGCATGTGTCCATCCTGATGAGTTACCAGCCAAGATGGTGGCAAGCCACGTGCTTGTTACTTACTTCAAGGTGAGCCT
The DNA here is from genome assembly GCF_903995435.1 of Acomys russatus. Taxonomy (NCBI): domain Eukaryota; kingdom Metazoa; phylum Chordata; class Mammalia; order Rodentia; family Muridae; genus Acomys; species Acomys russatus. The sequence continues at coordinate 18,235,556 of NC_067141.1, forward strand.
ATGCCCTCAGTCTAGATGACAGCAGGCCACATGGTACAAGGTGAGCCCACCAGGCACCTACCCTTTTCCTAAACACAAGTTGAATCCAACGTGTATGGTATGTTACAGCAAATTACATGCTTTAAAGACAGGGAGCAAAACCAAGGAAGAGGAGGGGGAACTCAGGGAGTTAGACACCTTGCCATTTGTAACCGCTATGGGAAACAGTTTACGTCTTAGCATACTCAGAGCTCACTGTCCTTCCCTGGGCTGTTCTGTTTTGCTCTCCTTCCCCCTGTCACAGAACCAGGTGGTTATGATGCTGGTGGATATTTTCTTTAAAAAAAAAAAAAAAAACTCTCAAAGCCAGTATTTGTTGAAACTCATTTAATTTGGCTATCTTGCTTTACAAATTATGCCTCTAAATGACTGACCTATTTTTAAATAGAATGGTGTTAGGAAACAGGCTCACTGCTGCTGCCAGTACGTGGTGACTTAGCGGTGTGTTCACCAGCAGGAGGAGTCAAGATTAGCTTCTTTGTTGAGTCAGTCTATGAAGTAAATTATTTATTACAAATTTGACATGACTAACTGCTTTCACCTTTCACCTGCTGATTGAGTGTATGGAACGAAAATAAAGGCTCCGTTAGCAGGGTTGATTTTTAGAAAACTTTATAAAAAGGACCTGGCTGTCACTTGGGTAGGAACTTATGTTCTAGAGTGTTCTAGAGAAGTGCCTCTTGAGGAAAAAGCAAGGTAGTCACCGTCTCTGGGGATATTTTAAAACAGGAAAGTTAAAAAAAAAAAAACCTATTTCTTTTTAGGAAACACAACTTAGAATTAAGCTGTCTCTTGGAATATAGGCATAATGATTTGATGCTAACAAAATGTGCTGTCATGTTTTCAAATACTAGGCATGGCCATTTAAGGTAATAGTTCCAATTTTTATAATTTTATCTAATCAACTTGCTTCTAAGCAAAACTTGTGCTTTACTTGAGAAACTGTCTTTGTTCATTAAATAACAGCTGATATTGTTAATATTTAAAAGAAATATACAAAGTTCATCATATATAAAAACAAAAAATATCACTTAGGCATTTTCTGTTTAGATTTATTTCTTATATACTGACTGTAACCGATTTCTTTTACAAAGCTCCCAGGTGCCTGTTCCTTATGCAGATGTCTGATGTAACAAACAGTTAATCAGCTATCTTATCCTGCTTTAGGGTTCTGGCACATGGTCTAGCCAGTTGTACAACTGTGTTAACCTTATATTAACTTTATATCTAACCTTATGTTATAGTGACTCATGTTAATCTTAACGCAGACATTAGGATACATGTATTTTGTCTCTCAGAGTTCCCCTCAGAGTTATATAGCCATTACTTCCTGCCCTGTGCTCTGAGTCTCTGCCAATTGTTGAGCTTTACCCATAGCCCCTTGGATGGACCCTCTTCGGAGGCATTCTAACTGCTTCTCCTCTGTCACCCCTTTGTCATCCTTGGAGCAGTTACAGAGAGATCGATGGCCCCAAACCCACAGATGCAGTTTGGGTGACCTCTAACAGGGGACTAATGGGCCATGGGCCATTCAGCTCATGCCTCTTGTCATTCTGGACACTGTACTTGGGACTCAGAACTAAAAAGGCTGGGCTGAAGTCTCTTTTGCATCAATGAGCATCTCTGTCTCACCAGCCCAGGTCAGCTTCATGTCCATCTCCACTCCTTGGCTGCTGCGGTACTCCAAAGTTAAAAGGCTCTACATCTGACCGCTGCTAAGGATGGGCTCTGTGGTCTCCTTGGGCAACACTGTTCCCAGGACAACAAATTCTAACTGGTTTGAAGTGGGTCCTAAAGGCAAAGGGACCAGACAAAAATTACCTCCCACTTTAGCTTCTTTCTTGGTCACGTGTTTCTTCCTTATTATTTCCATACTTACGTTTTTTACTTGCCTTTTATTGAACTTCTCTCGCTACTCAAAAGAAATGTTTCACGTTAGCTCGTCCTTTGGCTCTCATCCTACGACAGCTCCAGTTGTCTTGATACATTTGCAAGGAGACCTTTAAGATGCTGGGGAGAAGCTGGCTAAAAGGCAACTTCATCCCTTTCACCCTGGACCAGATATAATCCTTTACCTTCGTCCTCTATTTACTCTGGTTCCTTCTTTGATGTGCTGTAGCTCCCTGATACTTCTGCTAGCTCATTTTGTGCAACAGCCCTGGCAATGGGACCAGTCACCATCACCCCCGAATCTACTCTATGCCTACTTCCTCTCACTGGCCCATTCCATCTCTCCCACCTCTGTTCTTGTCCCTCCCTGAACATTTCCAGAAAAATCGATTTTGCTCTGTACTGCTTACAGCCCTTTAATAACTATTTTCCAAGCTTCTTCAGAAACACAGGATGGCAATCGCCTGATCCATTGCAACCCATCAAGTTAAGACTACATGAGCAGAGGACTTGCTCTTCAATGGACCCAGAACTAACCCTCGAACAAAGAGCTTTATCAGAAGAAGTTATAATGGCCCTGCCCTGCATTTTTATTTCCTTTTAGACTTAGGAACGATAGCTTTCTGCTGAAAGACTACATTTCCCAGCTTCCCTTGTGGACTATAGAAGTCATTTCTGCTCTTATAAGGGGCTTAATGCCATCTTCCTCTGTAGGCACTATTGGCCATCCCCACACATGGATGACAAAGATGCCTACTCACTTTTATAAACATGGTCCTGTCTAGGGTCAGAATATAAGAAAAAAGAAAAAGAAAGAAATACCCAGGTTCTTGTGTCTGAGGGCAATGGACACAGGGTTAGAAGTAGAGACAGGATATTCAGAAAGAAAAAACTAGGAATGACAGTGGGCTAGTGAGCAGATTGTAAAGTCCCCAAAGCCCAGGTCACAAGGCACATGACTCTTTATGGAGCATTCACACAGCACCCACCTTCTCTAGTTGTATATGGAGGCTTTTCTTGCACACACTTTGTTCATTAGATGAAGCTCAGGTATGGAAGGATTTCTAGCCTTTCCTGAGCACGCTCTATTTATTGTATGGAGACCCACCCCCCAACCTCTGGGGAGGGCAGGGCTCCCAGGGTTTCTCTGCAAACTGAATTGCTGTATCCATTAATCTTGGAGCTTCGGTCTCCAGGTCCTACTCTCCTGTCCCGCAATGGAGGAGTCTTTACCACCAAGGTGCTGCATCCTACAATAGTCTGAGAAAGAGCCTAGCTGGAGATCCTCCTCTGTAGAGACTCAACTGCTTCCCAGCCATCCAAGACTGAGCACAAGAGGCTGTGAGGTATCAAGACTGACTGCTGCCCAGGTCCTAGTGTGAGGGCCTTGTGATGAGTGTGGGTTTGTCGTGCGGGGGGATGAGAGGTGGGACTTGGGGGAGTAGAGACTGTCTCTGCTCATGGACAGATGTCCCAAATACCAGGCTCAGAGGCTATAGCAACTCTGGTTGATGCTCATAAAAGGGCTTGGTGACCTGAGCTGCAGGGATTTTGTATGGATGGGACTGCAACCACTACTGTCTCTAAGATCTTTCTGTGAAACCATATTATGGGAAAGAACTGTGAGTACCTAGTCCCACCTTGCTTAGGTAATTTATAGTTGAAAAATAGCCGGCCCTCTTCAGTCCCACTGGCTGGTAACAACACAGCCAAGAGTTATAATTGCATTCGGCGTGATTTTGCTGCCACTGGATTTTGGTTAATGGGGTAACTTACAATTTTACACTTCAAAATATCAGCATCCGTTCAAACTGAGTACATTAAGAGCAATTAGAGGAGATTATGGATTTGAAATGAAGAAGGAGATACATTAATATGTCTAATTACTATGTTAATTAGACACCCGGGCCATAATATTTCATACGTAAATGGTAATGTTGATGGAGCTGTAATTACTATTATTGGTAGAAGTATTACAGAGCGCAAAATGAATCTCTGCTATTCTGCTCAGCAGTAAATAACAGCCTGGTCCTTGGGGGATCTATGTGTAAATCTGCCAGTCCCTGCCTTTCAGGGGCCCCAGTGACTTAGGGGTTGGTTAGTAGAAAACTTAGGGTGAATGTTAGTAGCCCTGTCATATGCTGCTTGACTGTGAACGTCTGATGCGTTCGTGAAAGAGTGTGGCTGAGGAATTTCAAGGAAGTTGCTGGACCCCAGTCTTTTAGTGCCCTGGGAAGTCAATGTTTTAAATCACATGATAGTTGCTGCAGCTTTCCAAGTCTGGACTGATGAAGTTGGGAGTGGGCCAGTGGGGGCTGCCTGGGATGCCTGGATCACAAGAGAAGGAGTTGTGGTAGTATTAATGTCAGGGATGGGATAACATTACCAAGTAGAGTGCCCCAGGTTTGTCAAGAGATTTTCTGACTTTAAAATTCATAGTTCAAGCCAGATGTGGTGTCTCAAATCTGTAATTATAATGTTTGGGGAGCTAAGGCAGGAGGATTTCCCTGAGTTTGAGGCCATTCTGGATTATGTAATGAATTCCTGGCTATCCTGAGCTAAGAGACTCTGTCTCAAAGAAACAGGAAAACAAAACAGCCTCAGGAGCCTCACATGCTAGGGTCCCATTCTGGCTTGAAAAGGGAATATAAAGTCACACACTCCAGAAACCTGATCTGTCCCAGGAAAGCCATGTCTCAGCCTACTCTGGGTGCCCCACATCACACCTCCAGTGACTAAGATGATGCCTTGGCCTGCGGGATTGGTCACATGCCCAGCCAACCTAGGGTATGAGATCCCAGCTGCATGACATGGGCTTCTGTTTGCAACGTGGCTTTGTGTACTACAGCAGCAAGAAGGAGTAAATGAAAGACTTTGGATCCCAGGATAAATTTGAACATGGCCTTGACCTTGCAGGAGATCTCTAAGGTATGAGCTTAACCATCATGCTGTAGAAGAAAAGTGCAGACTCCGTGCTTGAGAGTCCTTGAACTCAGGACACCTTCCAGTCAGCGGTAGGAGCCCCTCAATGACTCACCTGGTGTTCACTCTACTTCCTGTTTGAAATGTCATCCAAGGCACACAGGCTCAACTTGGGTCACTCTCTTCAAGTATCAGGCCCCATGGCTGCTTATTTCCTCTGTGGCACAGATGAACTTTTCCCATCTACCATCCCCAGAGATACAGGTGGGGCGGGGATGGTGGGGATAAATAAAAGGGTCTGATTTCTCTAAGTCAGTGAAAAACTGTACCAACTCGGCAAAATCTTCAGCCCAGCTGAAACCATGGGACACCATTTTTTTCTGTAGACTTTGAGTCCTCTACAAAGTAATAGGAAGCAAAGCAATGGACTGGCCAGTTCCTCAGTTTCCTGGATGACTCTGCTCTTGGCTGGGTGATGGCTCATCTTGATGAGCCTAAGTCTTATCCTTTCTGAGCACAGCTCCTGGGTCTTTTGTTTGATCCCATGAACTTCTTTCATATTCCCGCCACCCCAACTCCTCAAATGCTCAGATCTCTCAGGTTGGCTAAAGTTGTTGTCAACCAAAGACCCCTGCAATTAGCATAGATTCTGGCTTTGCAGTGTATCAGGGCCAGACAAGGCCTGACATCTCTAAACTGCACCCTTGCAACTATTGCGCCCTGTTCTTTCTAGTCTGGTCAGGTAGTGAGTTCAAAGCCATTAGGATTCAGTGATAAATGTTATTCACATAAATCATTAATATTTTAGTTTTCTAAAAATAAAATAATTATATTTAAAAAAAAAGGATTCAGTGATAAACAAACTCTGCATGTGGTTCGCAGTGATCTCTGCCCTGCAGAGAATGGAAATGGTCTCCTGGCTTCTGGAGGCTTCTAGGTGACCATGCCTCCAGGTAGGGACGGAGCAACTAGACTAATGTCCTGATGTTACTTCAAGCCCCCAAACCCTCAGAAGTACCCATTCTCTTTCCACCTTCTGTTTCCCTTACTGGCATGTGCCTGTCTCCAGAGACTGGTTTCCAGAGAGCACCAGGCTTCAGGACACACAGCCTCAACTTTGAGTCATCCACTCTTCAAGTATCAGACTTTTGGTTGCTTACTTCCCCTGCAGCATAGAAAAGACTTTAATTGCTCTTCTGCCAGCTCAGCCAGATGACCCAGTTAAAATAGTCCTCATTCCCTGGAGAGTTTCTTACCTGCCACTATTTTTATGCAACAATTGCTTTAAAAGAAAGAAAGAAAGTAATTCAGGGTGAATGTAAGTAAAAGGAGAGTGTGGGGAGGAGCAAAGAGGCAGAGGAAATAGAAATAAAAACAGAACCCATGGCTTAGGAAGTCTGGGAGGCCAAGCAGAAGGGTCTCAGGCCAGTTCCTCTGGTCCATGAGTGGCTACCATACCTGTCTAGTATTCTCCGTGACCAGCAGGTGTGTAACCACATCTGAGCTGCTGGAAACTTGAGTTTCCTTGTGATCTGGAAGCATTTCTCACTTCAAGGCTCTTGTGAAAGGCAAAGGAAGAGGGAGAAGACATTTTAGTCCCCTCCAAGTAGGAGGGACATCTGGGCATGCCTGGGGGTGCATGGGCTTGTTGCTGTCATTACTAGGGAGTGGTGTGTGTGTGTGTGTGTGTGTGTGTGTGTGTGTGTGTGTGTGTGTGTGTGTTAGTGCTTTAGCTGAATATTTGACAGAAAGAGCGTGTGACTTTCAAGGGTCGGGTAGTTGAGAATTCTAGCAGTTTTGTTCGGTACCTAAGGGTAATGGATCATCTTTTCAATGAGCCTTTGGGCAGAGTTGTCATGCTCCGGACTATCTATTGTGAAGGGGAGGGTGCCCATTGTTAGTCACTTCTGTCTGGCTTCACATTCCTTAGAGATCCTAGCGGCAACTTAAAAAGAAAATGTTCCTGCTGATTAATTGGATGCTGGGAAATGATCTTTTCCCTTGTCTTTGATACTTTTATTCATTCTTTGAACACTCAGCTGCCCAGACAATGCATGTGTTATTCTGCATGTCTTGGCTCGGCTCACTGACACTCAAAAGATGGATGCAGCTGGCTGGCTTCACTTGTAGAGAGTCCACTATGCAGCAAGCATCCGTTATTTTCCTTCAGAGAACAGTGAGAGATGCTCAGCCAGACTTTAGGGTCAGGGGTAGGGTCAGTGATGGCAGCCTTAGCAAGAGGAGCAGGTGGGTGGTGTGTCGGGGAGGGAAGAAGATGCCTAAGGTCCGTGATTATTTTCTAGGCCCATACTGCCAGATGGAGGAGCTGAAAAGGTGACCCCAGTGACATCACAGGCCCTCAGGCTCAGACCAGCTTTCAGAGCCCCACTGTCACTCACTGCTCCTTCTCCATGTCATGAGCAGCGACTGCCCTCAAGAGCAGGCTTTCAGTTTTCAATATGTCAGACTTTGTCAAATTCTCTGTAAGGAGGTTGGAGCATCCTATGGATCCACTTATCCAGATAGAGGCCTCTTCCCAAGCAGTCACCTGCCATGTGCTGCTTACAGGCAAAGTGGGCCTTCTGACCACAGAATCTGCTTAGAGTAGGGCAGTCCTTAAAAAAAAAACTTAACCAGGTTTGTCACTAAGACATCAGCAGTGGAGATACAATTAAACCACAAGGAACACTCAAATCATACTAAAAGTGAGCAGAAAATGGGTAAACAGAACAAGGAAGAATCGAGAAAACAAGAAAATAACTGGTAAATGGAGTTCTTGAAACTACAACTAGATAAATAACGGTATTAAGTGAAAATGTCATAAACATCTTAAGCCTGCACAAAACACCTTAAACACTGGGATGATCTGGCTGCAGGAAGAAGCAAGACCTGGTACTGAGCTATGCTGAATTTGCAGGTGGGAATGGGTGGAACAGTGCGAACAGGGACCTCAGTCCTATTGCTGTGACGAGACACCACGACCAAGGCGACTTATAAGAGAAAACATTCAATTGGGAGCTTCCTTACCATTTCAGAGGCTTAATCCTTTATCATTATGGTGGGGACAATGGTGGCAGGTATGTGGCTGAGAGATTTACATCCTGATCCATAGGCAGCAGGCAGAGGGAGAGAGGGGGTGGAGGAAATCTGAGCCTGCTGTGGCCTTTGAAAACCTCAAAGCCCACGCCCCTAGTGACACACACCTCCTCCAACAAGGCCATACCTTCTAATTCTTCCCAAAACAGCTCTGCTAACTGCGGACCAATCATTCAAACACATTAGCCTATTGGGGCTACTGCACCACCACAATGGGAGAGGAGGCAGATGCTGGCTTAGGGAACTTTGGAACAACCTCCCATCCATCACGTAGGGCAGACCTCAGAACAAGTATAGTCTCTGGACAAAAAGGGATGTTCTATGGAAACAGAGGTCAATTAGTCAAGAGCCATGATCCCGAGTGTGCAGGCAGCTAATAAAAGCACTCTTAAGTATGTGAAACACATACTGATTGGACTGAAAAAAAGGAGACAGATCCATAATTACAGTGGATGATAACCTTCACCTTGTAATCAATGCAGCGGGTAAACAGAATCAGCAAGGGCCTGAGACGGAGCCACGCTCTGCCAACTAGATTTGATGACACTCAGGACAATGATGCCGCAGTGGCAGTGACAGCTGTGGCACGGATGGCTTTGCTGAGCCATTGTGGGGCAGACACCAGCAACTCATGATGTTGAAAGAAACTCAAGTTGCAAAAAAAGTGTATTCTGTAGTCAGGAGAGAATCGGATGAGATTTCCAGAACCAAAGGATATTTAGAGAATGCCCTCATTAGGAAATCAAAGAACAGTCTCCCAAGAAGCTTGGGTGGGGGTCGGGGCGGGGTCAAAGAGGCCGAGACCCTGCTTCTCACTGAGCTAACTGAAAACACATCTAAACCTTGGGTTCTAAGGCTAACGTAATCCGTGAGAGAATTACACAGCATTAAATATTTATGTTAAAAAGAAAGGTTTCACCGTGAGAACAAAAGTTTCTTTCTTAAGTGACTAGAAAAGAACCAGTCAATATTAAACCAATCAGAAGCAGGAAATAGTCAAGCTAAAGGCAGCAGGAGGGGGACGGAGGATCGGTCACCTTGGGGAGAATGGTGCTGCGGTTGGCTGCCTCCAGGACACCACCTGCAGTCACGCAGCGCAAGGCTATGCCGGGCATCACAGCTACCCAAGGGTATTTTCAATGGGAAGGGAAAGGCTGGGTGAGCTGCTTGGTGTGGAACACATGCTTATTATAGAAGGCGTTACAGGAAAATGATGGCACTCTCAGAAGAAGTCACTGAAGAAATTCCAGGAGGCACAGACAGGCTTAAAGCAAAAACAAAAGAGCAGCTAAAGAGACAAGAGAGCACAGCTACTTACTCTGGAGAGAAACAGAGCTTCGCTTTCTGCTTCCTTGAGCTCATGCAGAAGTTGCAGGGTTTGGGTCACATGTCTTTTTCTGAGCCAATTGGGGAGGGAGACATGTGTTTTAATTGGACAAGCCAGGGTCCCAACCCTGGACCTTGCCGTTGGGGGAGGTGATTTTTTTCCCCCTCAGAGGGATATGGGTGCGGTGACTAGTAGAGAAGGGTAGAAGCTGTGAGGGAGCTAGGAAAGATGTGTCATGATGAAACAGGATACTGTCCACTCCCTCAATGGATTACTGTTGCCGCTGAAACCAGTGGTCACAGATACAGTGTCTTAAAACAGCTGCTTCGTCTCTGCCAGTTCTAGTAGCCAGGAGTCCCAGATTAAGTCTCTCTGAGCACGCTCCTCCAAGAATTCCAAGAAGCCACGCCCCACCCGCCCCTGCTTCCTTCTGTTGCATGGCTTCTGCAAGTGCCGGAGATGCTCATCTTTTGACTCCAGCCTGCATCTTCCACCCAGCACAGTGGGCAGAGTCATTGCTCCGTTACCTCTCTACACTTTCTTTTCTCTTTGGCTCTTTCTTTCCTCTCTTTTGTTCCTTGCAAAGACCCTCGGATGGCTGTGGGTCCCTGGGATGATCCTGGATAGTTTTGCTATGCCAAGGTCTGCTGATAATAACATAGCTTGCTCGTCAAGCTTAATTCCCGTTGTCAGGTTGACGGGTTCTGAGGATCAAGATGTGGGCATCTTTGTGAGTATCAGCGTTCCTGACACCACATTTAGATCTGTCTTTGGGTCAGGGAGTATGTATGGACTGGTGGAGACAAGAGTAGCTCTGGCCCCTGAGTCAAAGAGAATTTTAATAGGCCAGAGAAGTGATGGGCTTTGCTCCAAGTTCATTATCTGTCTGGGATTTTTTTTTTCTGAGATATGGAACAGGGAGATGGATATTAAATGTCAGACAGGCAAGGCAGACTGCGGTTGGAAGGCACTAAGCACCCTGGAAGGTGGCTATTTCTCTAATTTGATTTGTATTAGACAAGGTCACCCCAAAATTTGTTTCTAGAGGCAATATAAAAACTTAACCAAATTGGAGAGAAGACTCAGTAGTTAAAAAGAGCACTGGGTTCTCTTCCAGAGGTCCTGAGTTCAATTCCCGGCAACCACACGGTGGCTCACAACCATCTATAATGGGATCTGATGCCCTCTCTGACATGCTGGCATACATGCATGTAAAACACTCATATACATAAATAAATATATTTTAAAAAATGATAAAATTTATTTAAAAAAAAAAAACTAAAGAGCACAGCAAGGGAGCAGACTTACTCCGGCATTATAAGGCATATGAAGAAAGTCTGGAATCACTCATGCTAAAGAAAGCCCTGGTTTGGGAGCCTGTAACAGCACCAGCCTACGAGAAACAGGTTGCTGCAAGACTCGGGCCTGCTGACGCTTTTGCTGGTTGTCCAGGCATCCTCACTGTGATCACAGATGAACTGGGATGATAGTTCCCCTACAAACCAGGAAGTGGGTAGGCCATGCCAACAAGCTAAGGAGCCGTGAGGGCTGTGATTTTTCTCCTGGAGAGAAAGAGAAAAGGTCAGAAGGTGTACTTGCCTCTGTGGGTGGGCCAGGCAGATCCACAGGTAGCCTGGTGCTCAGGGGTCTTCTGTTTGTTCTGTGACCACAAGAGGAGTCAGTGGATATGTGGGGTGTCTCTGCCTTCCAGTGACTAGCAGATGAAAGGACGTAAGGAAGCTTTGAAGCCATGGGGAGTGATAAGCGCCCTTGTAAGCCTGCTGCTTATTCTATAGGCTGCAACCCTGAGGTTCTCAGACAGCAATGTTGGACCTTGCAAAAATGTCTGACTGTAAGGTACTTCCTTCGTTGACTTTCTTTAGGATACTCTGAGGTTTGCTGAAGGGAACTGTACGCCCTGATTACCAACTGTGCATACTCACTGTGGTGCTGGGGGTGATCTCCTCCCTGCCTGACAAAGGGTTATAGTGTGTGCGTGTGTGTGTGTGCATGTGTCTATGTGTTTGTATGTTAATCATGCATGCGATGGCACATGTAGAGGTCTGTGAAAAACTTATAGGAGTTGGTTCTCTCCTTTTACCATCTGGATCTCAGATACTAAACTCAGGTGGGCAGGCTTGACAGCAAGCACCACAACCCGCCACTGAGACATCTTGTCTACCCCAGTGAGCTGCGTCTTGCATAGCTTATTTCCCTTGCCATTTTGTCATCCTGCCCTGGAGTTCCCACAGGCATGTATGTCACACCTCATGGTGTCTTCACACAGCCCACCTGGGCACTGTTGGAGCATCCTTCCTCCTGTCTCTTCTCCCACGTGTTCTTGGTGACTCAGGCAGGCCTCATCTTGGTTTCTTCTACAGATGAGGTCTTTGCATCTCCCTTGCTCTACTGTTTTAAGTATCTTCATTGATTTCCTTTGGTGGGGGGGAGTAAGAATAACAATTCTTATTTTCTCTGCAACCTCCCTTTCTCCCTCTCTCTCTCTCTCTCTCTCTCTCTCTCTCTCTCTCTCTCTCTCTCTCTCTCTCTCTCTCTCTAATGCAAATAAATGAAAATATCTCCAAAGTGATACCCTGTCATTTTCTCACTGGCTTGGGGGAACTTGTTACATAGTAAAGTGTCTTCACAAATCTTGGGACATTTCTTAGGGGACAATATGGAGCTTTATGCTGGGGGAGAAACCAAAAACTTACCTCTTACACTGGCCCTGCGGATGCCTTAAACTCTCACCAGCTGTTTATTATTTTATAGTATCAGACAGCAGAATTCTTGGAATCTAGGCAGTACTGCCTCATTCCAGAGGCTTCTAAGCACCCAGAGTCTATATCCTTATTCTATTCTTTGTGTGTTTTGCATGGTAGAGTCCTTGGTACAGCCCTTGGCTCAGGCCCACTCCTTATAACACTTCAACTCTGAGTTGCTGTGCTGCCTCTAACTGCTGACCGTGAGTCTCCTCATCTATCTTCAGGGCCCCAAGAATTATTCTAGGAATCCCAGTGTTACTTGGGAGGATAATCTCTCACCAGAGAGTGTAATTTAATGACAGGTAAAATCCTTAATTGTTATGGAAGGGGACACATTCATGTTTCTAGGGATTGAGTTCTGGGATTGGCTGTTGCTGTCTGCCTTGGGTAGATGCTGTTTAGTTTTTAACTACTTAAAAGTTTAGATTTTTTTTTATATAATTCTATTTAGGCATAGAACAGAGTATAAATCCATATCCTTTTTAAGAGATTCATTTTATGGTTACAAGTGTTAAGGTCCAGAGGAAGCTGCACAAACCACTCAGACACCAATCTCAGTTAGATATGGATGGTTTATTGAACACACGTCCCAAGACTGATCATGATCAGAGACACAGAGTGGACTTGGGAGCCAAACTGTGACAACCAACATTCTCTAGAGATGGCTCATAAAAGCAAACACTGCAATTAGCTCACATGAGGGTTGGGTAGGGACAGCGGAATAGGATAGTCACCCCTGACTCAAGTTACTGTTGTTAATTAGACAAAGCAGTTCTAGTTGACCTTTAATTTTTTTTTTTTTAATTTGATATAGTTAGGGCCAGTTGTGCTTATGTTTGGGGAATTTCCAGGAGTACCAAGGCCATAGAGTATGATGCACATAAACATAGATTTTGGTCAAATTGACCTTTCCCAGACAGCTTTCCCCTGTACCAGCAACCTGCTGAGATGATGTGGCTGCTAAGCCTGAAACAAAAATGGCTACAGCTATGCCAAAAGGACCAGACCTCCGCACAAGTATAGCTGACCGTAAATATAAGTCACACAAGGCAGACACACAGCTTGCTGTCATCGGAGAGCTGTACCATCATTGAATTTGGGTAACTAGGTGGCTGGAGTGATTCTATATACTTGCTGATGTTCCACTCTTATGCCAGGTAGGGGGTATCTAGATGTAATGAATTTTTCTTTCATATTTAGTGGTTTCTGCTTCCTGGGGTTTAGGCTCTGTATGTAGATGATGAATTGAATCAACCCTCTTCACCACTATAAGTAAGCCACTTAACTGATGCTACTTTTCTATGCGTTGGAGTTGGCAGCATCTGACATTAAAGTGTCAACTCCCCTTTTTAGAAAATTGGACATTAAGTGATCTTCTTTCCTATCTTTTTACTTTATCTGTGTCTGTAGGCAATATATAATACATTCTTGCTTTTGGCCATTCCTGACAGTCTCTGCCTTTGAACTGGGTTGTTTTGCCCATTTATATTTAATGAGACTGCTGATATTGTTGGTTTTAAATTTACTCTCTTATTATTTTTTATCTGCTACACTTATTTTCACTCCTATTCTTTTTTTTGCCTTCTTTTGGGTTAATTGTGTATTTTCACAAATCTAATCTTTCTCTTTTGTTAGCATGTCATCTATAGTTCTTTATTTTGTTTTTTAATTAAATTATTATTAAGTTATTTATTTCCTTTTCATTCTGATCACAGTTTCTCCTTTCATCTCTCCTTCCAATACCTCCTCTGTCCCCTTGTTTTGATGTTTTAATGGTTGCGTTTGAGTTTGTAGTGTATGCCTTAGATTTCATTGTCTACTTCCAAGTGATAAGACACAATTTCATGTATAATGTAAGAAACTGATAAAACCAAAGTTGCCCCTCTGAGTCATTTCCCTTCTCCTCCTCTTCTTCCTCATTCTCTTCTTCTGTTTCTAATACTTCTAAGTGCTTTCATAATCCTTCTAAAAACCAAGACGAGGTTCATCACAATCAATAATTGACTCCTGGTACTATTTTCTATTCTAGTTAGGTAGGGCTGTCAACTGAGTTATTTGAGTGATGCTCAACTTAGAGATTGCCTTGAGCACCACCACCACCTTCTTTTTCTCCTCCCCCTGCTCCTCCTCCTTCTTTTTCTCTTTCTTAACACACACACACACACACACACACACACACACACACACCTCTAAACCAGATTGTACACGACTATTTTTCAGTTAAGCAGTCATCTCTGTTAAGAAGTTTAAATAGTAAAGATAATTGCTTTCACATTGCTCCACATTCCTCATGTGATTTGTGTGTGTGTGTGTGTGTGTGTGTGTGTGTGTGTGTGTGTGTGTGTGTGTGCGCACAGTTCCAGGCTTCCATCTGTTCTTATTTTCCTTATGCTTGAAGAATGTTCTTTATAATTTCTTACACTGTGGTTTTATTAGAGAGAATAGTTTCGGCTTTTTTTCATAAACCAAAATACTTTTCTTCATATTTGAAATCCCTTCTTGCTAAGAAATGCCTCTAAATTGACCCTACGTATGTGTATGTGTATGTGTACACATGGTGTAGGCTTTCTAATTGTTTACAGACACTGAGCTATCATTTTTAGCTTGAATAGGTTTTATATGTGTGTAAGATGTGCTCGTGTGTGTAAGTATACTTGCGCATACAGGTGTGTACATATTCCAAAAGTTTGTAGCCACGGAGCCATCATCTTTTAGGTAGCAGTTTCTTTTGTGTATGTGTGTATGTGCTTGTGTGAGTCTGTGTATCTGTGCATGCAGTTGATTGTACACATTCATCTGGAGGCCAGAGAATAACGCCAAGTGTCTTCCTCAATAGCTCCACACTTTATTATTATTTTTTTTAAAGACATGGTATTACTGGGATTCATCTACTTGGCAAAACTTGCCAAGCTCCATAGAGACACCTGTCTGCTACCCAAGCAGCAGGGCTATAGACACATGCTACTGCTCCTAATTTTTACATGGGTGCTGAGGTCTTGAACTTGGGTACTCATACTTATGTGGTAGGCACTTTACTGGCTGATCTATCTCCTAGCTGGCATGATTTTTAATGAGACATATGCTGTTGCCTTTGCCTATTTTCCTCTCCACATACTTTGACTATTTTTCTCCTGGCTGCTTTTAAGATTTTCTTTTTTGTCTCTGGCTTTGATTTCAATGTGCTGATGTAGTCTTCTTCATGTTTGCTCTGCTCAAGATTGGCTAAGTTTCTTCTTTTTTTTGGATGTGATTTATGTTTTCATTACATTTAGAAAATGTTACCCATGCTGTCCCCTG
This sequence comes from Acomys russatus, assembly GCF_903995435.1. Lineage (NCBI taxonomy): Eukaryota > Metazoa > Chordata > Mammalia > Rodentia > Muridae > Acomys > Acomys russatus. Next base: position 18,250,892 of record NC_067141.1, read on the forward strand.
CCTTTCCTCACCCAGGAATTTCTTCTGCATCAGAGTTGGTTATTTAAAGCTGTCCAAAACACATGAATTTTGTGTTCTCTTTTGAAGGCTGTATGTTTAATTTTACACAGTTCCTAATCTGGCATCTTCAACTTCAGGAATCCTTTTCAACATTTAGCCTGTTCTTATGTCCGTTATGATGCTTATATCATTCTCAACCTTAGGAGTCCCTAAGGTTCCTATGTTTCGGGAAGTCCTGCAGGTGTCTTTTCAAGATGCCTTGCTAGGTCAGTCTTGATGGGTTAATATTCTTCGTCATGATGGGCGTTACTTTTCTGTCTCCTTCTGTGATTGGTTGGAACCATGGCCTGGGTGCCAGTCATTGGAGACTTTCCCTTGCAGTGTGCTGCATGTTTTCTTCTGTACCATGGTTGTAGTCACCTTATGTTTAATCATCTTAGGTTTTTTTGCTCCTGCACATTAGGTGGAGTGGGATGCTGTTTAGCTAGAGTGAACTTTTCCCACTGTTGGGTACTGCACCTGTACTCTGCCCTCAGGCTACCACAAGTGGCCTCTATTGGACGTGATATTTGGTGACTGTTTTCTTCAATTCAGCATAAGAGTCATTCTTTTCCTGGGGCAGCTTTTCTCATGCTAGACCTGGTCAGAAAAGTGCTACATGTTCAAGGGGGGAACTCTGCAAATTTCTGCAGTTCTTATTGCATGCAGCTGTCTGATCCCTGGCACTCTGACCTATGAACTCCAGGCTCTTGGCTTTTGGGGATTCCCCAGCCCTATATCCTTAAGCTAGGGAAAACTCAGCACTCATCCAGCAGGATATTTTGCTGAACCACCTTGACAGTCAGATATGGGGGAGCCACCTGTCTGGTTTGAGCTGTATAATTTCCCACCTAGAACTCGAAGTACTTGATCTTAGTGCTGTGACTTGCTCCTGTCTTGTCAATACTCCTCACCTGCAGTTTGCTGAGGACTGTGTCCACCACTATAAAGTGTGGCCAGCCCCGAGATCAGCCTCCCTCCATGTCTCCTAGGTTTGATTTCTCTCCTGTCACTATCTAGGTTGCTCGCTCCTTAAATGTTAACTATTGTTTCTTCTTCTTCTTCTTCTTCTTCTTCTTCTTCTTCTTCTTCTTCTTCTTCTTCTTCTTCTTCTTCTTCTTCTTCTCCTTCTTCTCCTTCTTCTTCTTCTTTCTTTCTTCTTCTTCTTCTTCTCTTCTTCTCTTCTTCTTCTTCTCTTCTTCTTCTCTTCTCTTCTTCTTCTCTCCTTCCTTCTCTTCTTCGCTTCTTCTCTTCTTCTCCTTCTCCTTCTCCTTCTCCTCCTCCTCTTCCTTCCTCCTCTTCCTCCTCCTCCTCCTTCTTCTTCTTCTTCGTCTTCTTCTCCCCAAGAAAGGTGCTCATTCTTAAATGTAACATTGAAGGTCTGTTCCAAACAGGTCACAGTGATTGCCCTCTGCTCCTTCCATGATGTGATTCTTGTCATGTCACTCGGTTTGCTTCAGCCTTTTTGACATCTCATGTTGTTCGGTTATCTGTATGCTTAGGTCCCTAGACTTCCTTAGATCTTATTTCTGTATGCGATGGTAACATTAAGTATCCACAATATATACTTTTTTGCTTCAATATTGGCCTTTGAGGAACAGGTTTGAACAAATGTCAACAATCTTGTTAGGAACAGCTTTAGAGATGCTCAGAGGTTAAGGGCATTTGATGTTCTTCCAAAGGATTCGAGTCCTAGGACCCTTATTGGGAGACTCACAATCATCTGTAACTCTGGCTTTGGGGCAATCCAATGCCTTTTGTGGCCTCTGTAAGTATCCACACACACGAGTGTACACACATATTCACATACATAAATAAATAAAACAAATTTTCAAAAATTATTAGAAATGAGCAAAATTTCAAATTCAGGAGCCAGGACTGACTGGGGGGCATCTATGTATGTCTTTATATTTGAAATGAAACCATGTGTAAGAACTTTCTAGAAGTGCATGTTTCGAATACAGATGAGCCTTTGTTTAAATAGACATAATCACATTTTGTAGATGTCCTTGACCTGACAGATTTCAGGTTTTTGGAACCAGGCTGCCTTTTAAGTGGGTTCTGATTCATGAAGACACATCTTAGGGAGTGTGGGGGCAAGGCTTATGAGCAACAACTGTGTGTGCTGAGACCCAGCATGCTATGGAGATTTGATTAAGACAGCTGGCATAAAAGGGCCACACCCTAGTGCACAGAACCCTGTTATTATAGAGCAGAATAAAATAGTTACTGCAAAACACCACAGTTTAGAAAGTAAAGGTTACCCAAGAGCATGAAATTATTTCAAGTTAATTTTGCACTCTGCCTTTGACGCTGATTAGTGTAAAATGTAATGAAATGTAATTTTTGCTAAACAGCTTAACTAGAAGTATAGCACAGAACCCTGCAATTAGTGCTGGTTGATACTGAGTCTTTCATGTGTCAAAGGAAAACTGAGTGCATGGCAGTGGTTAACAAGGTGACTGTGACAGTGCCAGGCATCTTGGCCTTTGAGAAGTAGGCCTGTCACTCTCCTGTGGCAAGAGCTGCTGGCAGATAGCAGTAGTTCTTTTGTGTGTATGAGTGTGACTGTGTCTATATGTGTGTATATGAGTGTGCATGTGAGTGTGTGAAGGAGAGAAGGAGGTTTCTGGTTCCTGGGACGAGTCCAGACCCAGTGTCTACTTAGTAACCACCCATCTCTCCTTTGCTGAGAGCTTGTGGTAGCTCAGTCATGTGCTTAGCTGTCTCACCTTGAGGGACTCAAGAAGAAGACGCCTCTTCCCAAGGCTTAGGAGGGGACTATGCACAAATGTTCAGATGCAGTGTGGCTGGTGGCTGATGAGAAAGCTTCTGATTTGAGCTACCTTGGAAAATTGCTCTCCACTCCCCATGTGTCTCTGTCTCTCCCTCTCTGTCTCTCTGTTTCTCTGTCTCTTTCTGTCTCTTTCTCTCTGTCTCTCTGCCTCTCTGTCTCTCTGTCTCTCTATCTCTGTCTCTCTCTGTGTGTATGTGTGTGTGTGTGTGTGTGTGTGTGAGAGAGAGAGAGAGAGAGAGAGAGAGAGAGAGAGAGAGAGAGAGAGAGAGAGAGAGAGAAGAGAGAGAGATTGTGCAATGCCCTCAGAAAAAGACTTCGGAGGAACGGAGGAATTAAGTGCTGCCTAAGCAGGCAGCAACAGGTCTTCCCTGGCTCAGCCTTTTGGTCCAGATCTTCATCTGCTTGGATGAGGTCCACCCACACCATGAACATCACTCAATTGGCAGATTCAGCTATTAATCTGACCTAGAAGTAGCCTCACAGATGCATGGAGGACAGTGTTTGCCAAATTTCTGGGCAGGAATCGACACACAAGATTAACCCTCATCTGATTTACTCTAACAACCCAGAGTGGAGAAAATTGATATAGAAAGTGGCATCGCCTACTTCAGGGCTGAGAGTTTTAAGATTTATGAGATGTGACTATCTCCTCTGATGGGCGTGCTTCTCCCTCGTTCCCCAGCTGTGTTTTGTTTTGTTTTGTTTTTTTGATGGTGTACTCTACAACTGTCAAGAGTTAAATAAAACCAATAAGCTTAGGACAGTTTCTAATGACATTTCTGCAATTTCTAAAGATGAAAATAGTTTAACCACGCATTTTTCAAAATGGAAGAGTGTTTTGTAGTGTAGGAAACTTGGAGTGGAGGAAACTCCAAGCGAGTGAAGTCCTGAGTGGGTGTGTGTTTGTTGACATGGCCATGTTGAGCCTCTCGTAGTTTCAGACCCATGAGAAAATGCCACACCCTCACTCTCAGGGGATGGCAAAGTCGTCCTTTGGTTCATGTGCAGATGTGACAGTGTGTGCAGGAAGTGTCCACCATATCCCTTTCATGCCAGATACTTAGGACCCGAAGACTGCTCCTTTACAGAGTCTACTTCTACCAACATCAGCTAAACCTGCCTCCTTGGTCCAGCAGTTTACAATCGTGCTGCTTCTTTGTTCTGCTGTATACAATAACCTGCCTCTCTGTTTGACTCGCTATAAAACACCCTGAACTTTGGGGGTGCAGAGGCTTCGTTATCAGAGAGAAAGTCTGTGTGCATGTGTATGTGTGTCTATTTTTTCCTTGTTCCATTGTCCCTTCTAGTTACGTCAAGTCCTTGAGGCCAAGCAAGGATGCAGCAGTGTTGGTCTGAAGCCTAAAACGTCCAAGTGAACTCTGTTAGGCTATAAGGCGAGACACACATCTGACAGGCCTGCAGCCCTGCCTTCGCTTGCCTGGAGAGGAGGCAGCAAGTCATGTCTTCTTGTCTTTTTCCACTTATTCTGAAGGCCCCCAGAGCAGGCAGGCGATGGACAGTAGCCAGGAGTTCCCCAGGGCTAGACAGTGTTCTTTGCACTTGAGGTTCCCAGTGACCAACACTCTGTTGGCAGATCTGGGTCTACAGATCTCCATTCCGGTAGGCAGAGTGGGCAGTAAACACCTGCTCCAGCTGCATCCTGTGAGGCGGTCTGGCAGGGGGAGGGGCAGGAGAGAGTTTTCCGAATTGCTGGCTAAGGCTCTTGCTGGCATCACTGGACTCTAGTGCTCATCCGCTCAAAGAAGTGAGGCTCTTATCAAGTCAACTCACCCTAAAGTATGGAAACAAACGTCTGTATAGTGGCTCCCCATGCCCCTCCCCTACTTCCACCTAAGAGTATGCCCCAATAATGTGTGTGATGCTTCCTGCTAAATTTTCTCCAGATCTATAACTCCCCTCTCTGACCACATCGTAGACTAGTCTTCTTTCTGATCTGTGGCTCTGGCCCAGAGTCCGATGCCCAGGTTTTCTCAGATCATGCTCCCCTCTTCATCCATGGCTGTCTAGTCCAGTAGCCTTTCTGGACCCACCTTTGCATTCTTTGTCTCAGATCTGAAGTTGGTCCACTGAGGTCAGATAACCCCATACATCCCGCGTGCTCACTCCGGAGCAGTTTGGGAAGGAGAGAGGCAGCTGTATATGGGTAGTTCAGGGCCCAGGGCAGGGGGGAGCCTCAGGGTTTGTCTGTGTCCTTTCTGCAGCTGGGCGTTCCAAGGAAGGCTACTGTTCCTAGTAGGGTCACACAACATGCGTTTTTTGAGCTAGTGCTCTTCAGCAGCTGGCTGAGAGCTTCCGGTGGTCCCTTTTCTGTCGTGTTGCCTTTACTTCCACCATCCTTTCACGGTGGAGATCTCAGCCATCAGTCCTGCTCTCGCACAGTCTGCTTTATTCCTTTTATTCTCGTACCAGCTGCCTATTTCAGTGCGACGTCTCCTTGTTCAGAATCCAGCAGCTGTTTTCTCACCAGGATGGAATCCAGGGTTCCACAGACTAAGATGGGGAAAATTGGTACATGTTCAGAGTGGGCCATTACTTTCTTTTTAGCTGTGCCACGCTGGTTCACCTCAAAGTCATCCACCGTAGGAATGACAAGAACAGGACAGGCCTCGGCATGCCTGACTAGCTGTCAGCCTCCAGTCCTGGAGACTTGACTAATCCTGTAATTTGAAGTTGTTTAACCAACAACGTGCACCTGTGTGGTTGCATGGCTTTATTTTTAATTAACTATTTGGCACACGGTTTGCTTTCTAATGTTTTCAATTACCTCATGTAATTATTTAGATATAAATTTTAGAAACGTCAAGTGAGTAGTTTCTTGGCAGAAGTTTCTTGAAAACTATCAACGAGCCATATTTCAAAGTCTGTTACCGAAACCCAAGGTTTCTCAGAACGCAGGGGGAAATGCCCTTGGGTGGTCTGCAGGGCAGGCCAGGTTTGGGGACCAGAATCTGTGATCAATTTTTATTGATGAGCAGTACTTTTTTTTCTTTTTTCTTTATTAATTTTTAAATTTTTTATTAATTTATTCTTGTTACATCTCAATGGTTATCCCACCCCTTGTATCCTCCCATTCTTCCCTCCCTCCCATTTTTCCCTTATTCCCCTCCCCTATGACTGTTCCTGAGGGGGATTTCCTCCCCCTGTATATGCTCATAGGGTATCAAGTCTGATGAGCAGTACTTTTAATCATGATTATTTAAAACTCTCCCAAGATATGTTGCAGGAGGGATATATAGTTTATGTATTTGAAGACAGTTCAAACTTGTCTCAGTGTTCTCTGAGGATATGATTTAAGGCACATTTTTATTATATTGTTATTTTTACATTTATTTATTTGTGTATGTAGGGTGTGCCTATGTATAAGTTGTGGATGTTGGTTCCCTTCTTCCACCATGTGGGTTCCAGGATTCGTTACTCAGGTTGGCAAGCACCTTAACCCAAATGAACCATCTTGCCAACTGTAGGGCAGAATTTAAAGGAGGGTCCTTCCTTCATGAAGTTAGGTCAGCCTTTCAGTTTTCAGCCTTCCCTTGGGTGTCTCTCATGCATGGCAAGACACAAAGTTGGGGCCTCAGAAGGATTCAATGAGTGGTTTACCTTCTGCTATGACAAAATGTCAACAACGCAAGTTGAAAGGGGGAACGCCCGTTGTGGCTCAGAGTTTGAAGATGAAATCCCTCCTGGAGGGAAAGGTACGGTAGCAGGGCATGAAACAGCTGGTCACACCATGACCACAGTCAGGAGGTAGAGAGAGATGCTCATAGCTTTCATATTTTCAGTTTGTCTCAGATTCTAGCCCCTAAGGTAGAGCTTCCCACATTCGGGCTGAGTCCTTCCTTCCTCAGCTAACCCAATCTAGAAAATTCTCTCATAGACGTGCAAGAGATTCATCTCCTAGGCCATTCAAGAGCCCATCAAGCTGACAACCAGTATGAACCACCACACCGACGATGGTATCTCTAGGCCTGCAGGTGTTTGCTGTTAGCTGGGAGTACTTCCTGTGTGGTAACAGTCAGGAGGCAGGCTACCATTCCGAGGGTGAATGATTTATAAAAAAGAGGCATGAGCACCAGGACTTTTGTCCTTTGAGAATTCAAGACAGAATAGACCTTTGTTACACAAGACTGTTCCAAATATTAGTTGAGATGTGCATCTTATGCCAGGGGAGCTAGGCAGGTTTCCAGACCTGGGACTGAGTGAGCTGCCCGTGGTCCTGCCCCGGGACAGGGCTGTGAGAGAGGCTTCATACTTATAACTCATAGGTCCAGCGGGTGCTTCCGGTGCTCAATGGTGATATTTCTTCAGCCAAACTAAGATCACAGCCTTTCTGAAAGTGCCTATTACTAGTCCTTGTTCCTGGAAAGGTTTTCACAGGAGAATGCAGCCACAGGTCACAGTTGGGGTGCTGGCTTCAGGCAGCAGGTGAAGACAGTGTCTAGAGACCAGGAGCGGCCATTTGCTAAGGTGCTAGAGGCTGTGACTCATGTCACTCTGGGTCTCCCAGGTGTGTTTAAGAGGGAAGTCCAACTCCAGGATCCAATAACTCAAAAGGCTGTCTCCTAATCATCAAAAGTTTTCAAAGACAGGTGGGAGGCACTCTATAAGCCAGACTCTACTCTCCAGAGTCTTTTAAGAGGTGGGAAAACGTCAGTTATGCTTGTTGGGAGATTTAGGATGTAATCTCACCAGCCATGCTGGATAACTATCACCTCAAACTGTTAAAATGTACAAAGACATTTAGGGGTGACTTTTGCTATGTCGGCTCCAGCTTTTCTTAGTGGAATTTGCAGGACACAAGAAGGATATTGAGTGCAGGATTTATCCTGCTCGTGGGCAAGGCAATTTGTCCCCCTGGGAGGCCAAGAGCAGGGACCGTGAAGCTCTTAGCACCCGCCGTGAGATCAGGTGCATGGTTTGCATTTAAAGCATCTCACATCAAATACACAGATGAATGAATGGAGGGTTGGATGATGGATAATGGATGACAGGCAATGGATGCATGGATATAGGAATAGATGGGTAGATGAGTGTATGGGTGGGTAAGTAAACAGGTGGATGGGTGATGGCTGAATGGGTCGATATATGATAATTATGCATAGAAGCCTGAGTTCTTCACTTGTGAGTAGAGGTACGAGGATGGGCAAATGACAGCACAGGCAAGTGGCTCATGGGGGAACAGTTGGGGAGGCAGCAGATCCTGTGCTGTGAAGCCTGAAGGGAAAAGGTTAATTGAAAAAATGGTGGTTACTGCCTCTGTGGGGCTTTTGAAGAAGTGGGTGTAGGCCACCTGCAAGGCAGTAACACTTGAAAAAGATGGGAGGAGAGGCTACGTGAGGGGGAAATGGCACGTGATCTGGTTCTTTGGGAACCTGTGCTCTATGGAATGAGTGGAAAAGTCAGTGCAATGTCTTGAGGCCCAGACTCCCTGTCCATGGCAACAGGGAAACAGCATGAAGGGTAGATGGGGTCATAGATTGCTCTTAGGAGATATCTTTTGGAAGCTAAATCTGGAGTGACTCAGAGAGGGAGAGTTGAGGAACTGTGAATAATGAGAGTGACATAGTCCTCAGGTGATGAGTGAAGCAAAGGGTGGCCTTTACAGTGCTCCCTCCAAGGTGCTCCCAGGCTTCCCATACAGTAAAGGCAGAACCTCAGATGAAATTCAATCCCACAACATAAAGGACAACACATTGGTATGACTTTTTCATTTGTGAGCATGTGTGTACATGCTTCCATCTGTGTGTGCATGTGTGTGTCTGTGCTTGCTGGCATGCACATGAATACAGCTGTATGTAGATATCAAACGTCGGATCTTAATTCTTTAGGTGTCATCCACCTTGTGCTTTGAGACATGATCTCTTACTGGCCTGGAGATGGCCAAGTAGAATAGACTTGTTGGCCAACAAGACCCGAAGATCCCACCTCTCTCTGTCTTCCCAGTGCTGGGATGACAAGTGCACACCATAACACCTGACACTTTTTCTGTGGGTTCTGAGGCTTGAAGGCAGGTCTTATGCTTACATTGCACTCCCTAGTGTAAATACCATTCTGCTCCAGGAAAGAATTATCATTTTAAGCTTGGTAGAGACACTGTTGTCAGCACAAGCTGCTCAAGTCTCCAGATATTTGCCCAGAACCTAATAGAATCTCCTGAGTCATAATTATTGCTTTCCTCACTGAGCTATATAGTCTCTGTCAGACAGGGATCCTGTTTTGGCTATCCTTGCCCTCTGTCACTTGCACAGTCTCTGTCACTTAAATCAATATTGGCTGATGAGTATAATTCACCAGATACCCTGCAAAGAAGAGCTATCCCCAATTAAGCGCAAGGAAAACACTTTGGAATGACGTACATGTTCTTGCATCTTCTATGCCTCTCAGTATTAAACAAAGTTTAGTGTTCTGCCTTGTTAAAAATAGATGTTTATTCAAGGTATTGATTCTTTGCAAAATCTGATTCCCACACTTTATGTAATGAAGGCAATTACTGCCTATATCCTCCCCAACACAATGCATTGCAGCCTTGAGGTGCTGATAACTGTAATCAAGGTGAATGTGGCCCAGTGATCAGAGGTGGGTGCCAGCGCTGAACGCAGCACTGCACCTACGGGCCCATGGATGTGCATAGAAGTTTTTCCACTGCAAACTGAAGGTCAATCAGACCAAGGGACAGAAACATTAACTGGAAGAAAGGACAAGGAGATGACCATGTCTCAGTGAGGCACCAAGGCTTCCTATAGGCCCCCACACAACACACACAGAACCATCAGAGTCTAAATAGGGTGCAATACTTTCAGGGGGCCACGGGCCTCAGCCTTTCTGAGAGTCCCTAAGTGGTAACTTCAAGATCATCCTGCCTCTGCCCACTAGAGTCCTCCCTGATCCTTGCATTGTTCCTGGCTATGTCTGAAGGGTAAGTCGGCCAAGGTGCTGCACTGTCTTGGCCCCACGTTCTTGAGGAATGGAGAGGAAAATCCAGACGAAGTGGTGGGGTGGGTGAGCAGAGCAACTCAGCAGCCACAAATGCTGCCCATGCAGAGCACTGTGAGGCTGCAGCTTTTGGGTGACAGCAAAGGATCAAGCACTTTCAATAGTGAAAACCCTGTTTAGTCTTTGATTGGAAAGCTCCACCCTCTGGTGCAGTCTGTGAAGCTAAGTCTCCAAGGAGACAACAAAGGCCCTCCTTAGCCCCCTCTTCACAGTTTGCTTGGAGGGCAACCTGGTCACCCCACTACCCAAGGCCTCAGGAACCTCTACAGTTTATTCTGCTCCAGATTGGCTGCCCTTTTGCTGCTCACGTGCTCAGGGAATTGTGAACCTCAAGAGTTGCAGAGGTTAAAGAACATCTAAGACAGGGTAGCTTTTCATTCTTGTTTCTTTCTTTTGAGTTATGAGCACTATCGGGTTCATCTCAGTCTCTAACAAATGACACTTCTGAGTTGGGCAGTGGTGGTGCGCTCCTTTAATCCCAGCACTTGGGAGGCAGAGGTGAGAGAATCGATGTGAGTTCAAGGCCAGCCTGGTCTGCAAAGTGAGTCCAGGATGGCCAAGGTTACACAGAGAAACCCTGTCTTGAGAAACAAAAACAACAACAAAAACAAAATAGAGCAAAAAACAAATAATACTCTGGGGCCAAATGAAGTCCTTTTATTTCTGATGCCTCAGAAAGAAGCTTCATGTAAATCAAAATGGAAACGGCAGCATCCCTGGAACACCACGATTGGAAACCTTGGCTGTGCCAGATTTATGAAGCCTGGTCCTTATTCTCTGATTCTACTTCTGAGACTTCCATAGGTATTCAAAATGCAGCATGGGTGCAACTTAGTGCTTTCCCCACTGGCCATGCTTATATCCCTTGTCTAAAGCTATGAAGCTCTTTTCCTTCTCCCGGGCTCTGGGCCAACCTTCTGCACAGCCAGCTGCTGTGCATGAATTCTTAGATTCAGGTGGAGGGTGGACACAGTGCAAAGGAGGCTGAGATGACACTTCCCAGAGCTCAGGGTCTGGCGTCAGACGTACACAGGAGCTCGGTACCTGTTTCTTACCAAACAGAGAAGGACCTCATAGAGCATGCAGGTTTCTTTCAGAAATGAAAACCGTGGTCCTTGGACTTCCATTGCAAAATGTGTGGAAGAGAAGCCCCTGCTGATCTGAGGAGGGACCCTGGGGATGGAGATTAGAGATGAAGGGAGAATGGGAGGTGATACCCCAGGACTTCAAGGTCATGGTCAGGTGCTACATACGTCTGCATTTAGCTGAAAGAGTGGCCTTGGCTCTTGTTCCCATATTGTCCTCTGTGGGTAAGAAGGACAACTCTTCCATGACGAGGGTGTTTTAGGCCTGACTGGAGGGTTAAGTGGGATCAGATGGTCTCTGTCAAGCATGAAGCACAGCCTTGGCACTTTGGAGTGATATCCAGGTGTCAGCGCCTGTTTTTCACACTCAAGGGCCACTGGCATTTTCCCATATGCCTCAGTGGGATGTCCACACAGTGACATGAGAAACAGCCATCCAGCTCACCCTAGCTGAGGTGAGGCCCCTCCAGGGCAGCCCCCTACCCCGGCCCAGGCATTCACCCAACCAGGGTCACGGCCTTCACAGACACAAGGGCTCTTGTGCTGCCCTGCCATGCCAATCTGTCTTTTCCAGTTCATTTTTGTTGAAGATGTGCCAGGCTTAGAAATGAGCAACGAGACCTGCCTGTTGGCTCTGCTCATGGCAGCTCAGTAGCAGAAGCTTGGCCACGCGAAAGCAGCAGATGGTCACAGAAAGAGAAGCCATAGGCCGGTGGTCTCAACAGGAGCCAGGCGTGGGGACACCGGGAAGGGAGGAGGAGTCAATGGTGCTTCCCTAACTCGACCCAGTAACACCTCCCTCATCCCACCACAGCCATCTGACATCCTTTATCAGCCTTATGTCACACCATTCGTCTCTGAGGAGGCATCCCCTCTTCTGCTGCCGCCTTCCCATGCTCCATGTGTGAGAGTAAATGTGAGTTCTCTGAGCATGTGTCATCCGCCTACTGGAACTTTCCAAGGTGCTGGCTGGTCTTGATGTAGTAGCCTCTTCGTTGCTTGGCACCTCTCCTTTCCTCTGTGCTAACAGCAGTAAGGACACTGGCTGGCAGCCACAACACTGACCATCTCTAGCCTCGGCCTTGGACACAAGGCACCAGCATCCTGTCTCCTCAAGGAGCATGTGGACACAGGTGAGGATGGAGGGCTGAGATGCAAGGCTGAACCCCACTTAGACCCCCACATAACTTCTGTTTTATATCCTGGCAGCTGGCGGTGCCTCCTCAATCTTCAATCCTGATGCGCACGCAGTATGCCTCAAACCAAATACCTTAGATGTCCCCCTTAATCCACTACATCCCCAGCCCTCCCTGATGTCTCCCTCCCTACTCCATCAACTTCCTCTGACGCTGCCTGCCTTTCCCCATCATCCCTCTGGTGACACGCCTTGACTTTCTTCCTTCCCTCCTTTCATTTGAATTCATTTTGATAAATTAACTCAATTAATACGGTTACTAATTAACTATTGACAGGGTGACAGCACCACAATCTGTCTGTAAAACAGCTCTGCTGTTGTCCTCCTAGATGTGACAGCATACCTCTGCTCTGGGATGCAGCCCCAGCCAGCCTCTGCCCTCCCACTCCTAGCGGGCAGCTTTTAGGATTTTGCATCTTCAGATTTCAAAGTAACCTGGAGGCTTTAATGACTTCACTGCTTCCACAACAAAGAAGTTCCTTAGATCTAAGCATCCCACTCACTCTCCTGCTGTATGTGTTTCTGCTGAGACACAGGCAGAATGAGGAGGTGACTGGACATTCAATCACGCTATGGAAGATTGACAAGCAATGTGTTGAATCAATCTGCAGTGGAGCCGTGCCAGCTCCCATTGTTCCCACGGTGCTATGAAGGTTGCGAAGCTGATGGAGGCTCTTGTTGGCCCCCACATGGTCTCTCAAACCCACCAGGTTACATGACCAAAGGCATACCACTTCATAAAATGGCGATGGGCTACATGATGAAAAGCCAGCTACTTCATCTCCCTTGTTCTTCTCCTACCCAATCAGAGACAGCTGCCCCAACCCTCTCTGGGCAAGAGACACACCTTTCTTTTCCCATGCCAGAGTTCTTAAGACAGCCACGTGCCCGGAGGCTATCTCTGTCTTTGTCATCTTTGTCAATCTGGAATCAGCCTTCTTATCCTTCTCAGGGAAAATAAATCTCCGTTGTGCCAAGAATCTGGTGTCTGGGTATGTTCTGTGCTGACTCCGAGGACCCTTCGGTTCTTGTATTTATCCATCTCCTTCACACTGTGTGAGAGTCTGAGGGTCCTCATCACACACTTACAGGACCCCCAGGTTTTCAAAGAGAACTAGAAGACTTTTCTCTCCCCGCAACTCACCTACTTATCCAAACTAACTCAACCACTCCCATACTCCCACGGCTTCTTAGTACCCCTTTTTGGTAGGGTGACTGCATTTTACTCAGGCCCCCATTATGGCTTTTCCAGCAGGGGTCTGTCTGTCCTGGCCCCAGCTGGTAGTTATCCCAGTCACCCTTGATACAGGCCTGAGGACCCCTTATCCCATAGCATCTGCGGTAGATCAATGCCTCTCTTTACCCATGTGGTCCTATGGTTTCAGTTATCTGTGATCAGTTATAGGATGCACATGTTAAGGAGGGAAGAAAGGAAAAAGAGAGTGAGCATTCACATGAGTTTCAAATTTTATTTTTGAGGTGTGTGTGTGTGTGTGTGTGTGTGTGTGTGTGTGTGTGTGTGTGTGTAATGCATATGGAGGCAATAGCACCAGAGTCTCTGGAGATAAAGTTACAAATGACTATGAGCCATTCATTATGAATGTTCAAAACTGAACCTGAGTCCCCTTGCAAGAGCAGGATGTGCTCTTAACGATTGAGCCATCTCTAGAGCCTCCATGTGTTTTATAGCACAGCACATTGTTTTAACAGCCCTACTCATAAGAGTAGCTGGGTGTTACCATGAGAAACCATAGCAGAAGCACATTCCAGTCTCATGTGTGCTGTCAGCCACCAGAGCATCTCCACAGATGGAGATCTGCATTTGTAGACGGGTTAGTGCTCACACAGCTGGAAGGGCATTCAGCTGCCTAGAAGCCTGAAAGTGTTGTGTAAATAGTTCTTTTTCTCGTTAATCCCTAGATGTTAGATGAGCAGAGATACAGAGCACAATACAAATAAAGCCAGAAGCATCTTTCTTAATTGGATTTGAAATGCTGGTAATTATATCCATTTAGAAAGCCCATATGATCTACCTCAAATGGATGATGGGATCGGAGTTGGGGGCTAGAGTTTCCTCCGCATGGTTGAAGTCGCCAACGCTCAGCCAAGATGACAAGTTAAATGATGTCTTCTGTGTTCTTCTGCCCAGAGTGTTTGTGTTCAAGAAAGGCTGGGGAGCATGTTACCTGGCTGACATACAAAAGCTCCTGAAAGACTTCATGAGAATCCGTAGGGACCTCAGCTGTGGCTCTTGTAGGGAGTGAGTAGACTGGCCAACTAGTTAGGCACTAGTGAGTGCTACCTCCCATTTTTAGAGCTTCTGCCATTAATGGAACTGCCTTCTGCCTGTGATGCAGAATATGTGGGTGAGGGGTGGTGTTACACACATGGCCAGTGGAGGAGCTGTGGCTTGTATGATACCAGGGACCCTGAGTAGATGTCTATTTATCATGAAGAGGCTGGTGTGAATGATCCAAAGTGGTGTGTGTGTGTGTGTGTGTGTGTGTGTGTGTGTGTGTGTGTGTGTAAAGTATTAGGCTATGCCCTAATCACCACCCACCATTGCTTCAGATCCCTTCACAAAGCTGAATCTTTTACTTTCTATCCTGGAAAGGTTAGCATGAATGCTGATGCTGACGATATTGATGCTGATGCTGGTGCTGATGCTGATGCTTATGCCGATCCTGATGTTGATGCTGTTGCTGTTGCTGGTACCTGCAGCTTCAAGTGGAACCCTTCTACTGGCTCAGATTTGCTTCCCTGGGTATCAGGCCAGCACTGACGTCACTAGGTAAAGGTGCCTACCAGAAACTGGACCAGCTACCCACCACTCCTCATTTTTACTGCTCCCTCCATTGTCTCTTCACTGAACTCTGACAGGCAGTGTTGCTGCTGCTTCGAGCAGCCTGGGTCTATCCCTTTACATGTTTGTGATTTGAGTTTGTTTCCACTGAGAAGCTGCTCAAAGAGGCTCCTAGGGTGGCCCTCCAGCTGCACAGGGATATGCGCAGGGCTGGCAGTGGAGTGTTTCTTCTCTGGAGTATTTCTTTTCCAATACTTACTTATGCTTTGTGAGCTCAGTTTTAGACAAGGATGGATTTATTCTGCTCATGCCTCGTGTGGAGACAGTGTTTAATGAAGAGACATTTCAAGACATCTTCTGAACTTGTGGATCTTGAGACAAGAATAATAGCATCACAAAATCACTTTCTAAAACATGTTCTTAGCCAAAATTTACTTAATGAGAGGAAACCAAGAAATGTGGCCTTGCTGCTTGGCTGGGTACTCTCTTCAACATGCCTTAGCCTGCACACTTTAGTGAGCCTGAAGACCGCGAAGCTAAGCACCTGCAAACGGCAGGAAATTGACTACCATGTCTGTAAAATAACCCAGCAGGCTTCTGTTGGAACTCCAGTACAGGAAGCTCTGTCTGCTCTGCATCTGGGCGGATCTCCTCGCTGAATTAGGGACTGTGACAGCTCCTCACAACGTGTACTACTTGCTTACCTGGCTCTGGAGTTTGATTTTTTTTCTAAGAGTTCATTCAGGACAACACACAGAGTGAGGCCTGAAATTGCCTGGCTTCTGGAGCAGTATGTGCGGGAGATGGTTGTCACCATGTGTATCACTGTATGGCATCCATAGAATAGTGTGGCTTCAGGCCATGCCAGCAAGGAGAGGAGTCTCTTTGAAAATGCAGGAATCGCTGATGTGAGATGAAGAATGATTGCAGCTCTCTGTCAGAGTCCTGGCTTGAAGACAGACATGCTTCCTGGATCCCAACTCACTTCCAAGATTCAGAGGAGGTATGCCTTTGAGCTTGGGTGGGTGCGGGATGGAGGGTCAGGGTTGCTGGGTTTGGCCTTGTATCCAACAGCTTGCTAGACCATCACCTCCATTTCCCCCTCTCTCAGTATTAATTTCCCTCTGATATTCCCCTGTGGGGCTGCTGGCATCCTGGGTAATTAATGGTGAATCCAGATTTCACCGGTGCAGACCTTGTAACTTGAAAGATGTTGGAAGGTCTCTGGACCTGATTTTCAGCATCGTCGTTGTTTAATTAGGTGAGTTGAAGTGAGGCCATTTTGGCAACGAGAGCACATTGCTCTGACTTGCAGGCCCACCGGATCCCATTAATGTTCTCTTTCCGCCACCTTGCAGATCCATGCACATGAAAGGTTGGGACTCTAGGCTCAGATTTGCATGGTTGGTTGTAAGGGGTTGCTTCTAGACTCCTGACAAGAGTCCTCAGGAGTGCTGCCTCTTTCTGTATTTTGCTGGGCTCAGTTGAATCAGGCACTCCCACTGTCTGATAAAGAAGAGAAACAAGGATCATAGCACTGAAATGGCTGCATCTTGAATGAAGGGATTGCTGGTACAAATGCCTGCAAATGTGTTCCATTTGAACTTGGCTCCTGCACGCAAAAGGCTCCCATCTCTTTCCAAGCTTCTCAAGCACATTTTCTTCAAGGTCAGCATAGGCTTGGCTTCTGCTATGCATCAGTTTCCCTGTCTGGCCTGTGTGCTGCTCTTCTCCACAGAGAATCTCATTTTCGCTTTAAATCTTTAGAAGCAGGCATGCATTGGCATCTGAGATGGACAAGATGCTGACTCCCCAAAGATGTCTGTGATTAACCCTGTAAACTGTGACTGTGTGACCTCTTCAGAGCCAGTGTCATCACAGGGCTTTTTACAAGAGAGAGGAGGCAGGTAGAAGGCAGGGCAGGAGAAAGGATGGTTGAACTGGCAGGTATTTCAGGCCAGAGATAGGTACTGTGAAGACAGAAGAGGCTCAGGGTCCAGGGACACACTTAGAGCAGTGGTTCTGAGCCTGTGGGTCCTGACTGCTTTGCAGCTGAAAGACCGTTTCATAGGGATCACCTAGGACTATCAGGAGACACAAATATTTACATTGTGATTCATCAGAGTAGCATAATTACAGCTATGAAGTAGTGATGAAGATACTTTCATGGTTGGCGGTCACTACGGCACAAGGAACTGTATTGAAAGGCCACAGCATTAGGAAGGCTGAGAGCCACTGATCTAGAGAGATGCACCACAAAGAGGAAGGATGAGACAGTGCCGAGGGCGTTTTCCAGAAGCCACAAAGACAAGGCAGCAGAGTTCCCTACAGCCTACACGAAGAGCCAGCCTTGCAGCCACTTTGGTTTCAGGGTTCTGAGCTCAACAAGGGAAAGGAAACGATGTTTTGCACCACTGAACTTGTGGTTGTTTGTCACCGCTGCAACGGGGCATTAGTCCACAACCTTGTGCTCTCCAAGTACCAAGTGCTTATTGTGTGAAATAATGCGCTGTAGACCTGGAAGCCCAGACGCATGTCTTAGTGTGTTTGTGTATGAGGTCAGTTTCCCTGAGTGCTATTTCCCTCTCCACTTAAGCAAGTTTGTTGCTTCCTGAGACTTAACAGCCACACGCATGGGGTTGCGTTAGTTAAAAAACAAATCTTTGACTGATGATCCCAACACTGAGCAAAATACCCATTAAAAGGAAACTTAGAGATTCCTTTCATGAAGTTTTCATGATGTGTTTAAAGTTAAATATGCGCGTGTGTTACTCTGTCATCTTTTTCAAAGGTGCCGGGAGAAGTAAGACTTAAGAAGAGCAGAGAGGTGGAGAGGGACCGGGGTGGGGGCTCCAATCTTTGAAGGCACCATTTTTTATGAAGGCTGCGATTCTCCATGGAACACATGTGTACCTTTGGCTTGAAAGAATTCTTTGACGTTTGTTTCATGTTTTTTTTGTGTGTGTTTTGTGTCTCAGCATGTCCTTTACTGATGCTCAGCATGTTGCTCTCATTTTGACAAATTGATGCCAGGCACATTTTCAGGAAGGTGGCAGAGAGGGGCTGTGTGGTGTCGGGGTGGTGCTGAGATTGCTGGGCTCTCTGTGACCCAGTCCCTCGCTCCCTGTCTAGATCTGGTAGCCTCTTCTGTAAACAAGGCAGCCTGTAAGATCATCCCAGGGACATTCTACTCAGGTTTTCAGTCTATCTCACAGCCTCGTGAAAGCTAATTCAATGGGACACTTTAATGGAACATACATCTGCTCTGCTCAGCTGAGATTTCCAGACACAGTCCTTGGAGGTGTGCTGGCCTTCCAAAGTCTCTCTTGAGAAAACAGCAACAGCAACAAATCAGTTTGTAAACATGTTAATAAGCTTCCCAAAGACCACTATTCATCATTCTGATTGAAACCTTTTAAATCGCATAATTGTGCTCTGTTTTTCTCAGTTAACCATAATAAAGTAGCTTTGGGGGCAACAATGATTAACTACTCACCTTACAACACATGATGCTTTTGTCTTTAGGTGTCTGCTTGTTTTGGTTTTTGCATTTATCTTAACCCTGTGAGGAGTGGTTCAGGTAGGAGGCTAGCATGGCAATCATTACTTCTTAATTTCACCTAAAATTAGCAGCGATGAAGCTCATATTTTCTCTTTCAATGTGTTGATTTCTCCTTCTTGACGTAGGCAAAAACTCATGGCAGGCTTGGTCTTTATTGATCTGTGCTTCAAAATGAAACCTACAGCCATATAAATATCATATTTTTTAAAGGCTTAATGCACGGCTTCTTTAAAGATTTATGAGATTCTGCAACTAGATTTTATATAAGGAAGCACAGACCCTAAATTTGTTGCCTGTAATAAGATCAGAGGGACTGATTCATTGGCTTTTGGAACTTTATAGAAAGTCGATCAGTACAGTTCTCTAACCCCTGGGGAACTTTGGGGCTTGGGTCTTCCATCAACCTCAGATGTACATTACTGTAAGGTTTCCTGTTGAAATGTCTCAGGAAATGCATAATTCAATAACCATAACTGGAAGTCCTCGGATAACTTCTCTTCTCTGATGTGAGCCATACCTCACCCCCATCCGAATTCCCAGCTTGCGAATATGCCTTTCAGTGGCCACAGGTCAAAGAGTGGTTTTGAATCCCTTAATGGTAAGTCATAAATGGAAAGACGTAGAAATAATTGCTTATGGCTTTGAGACGATGGCTTCGAAACCATGCCAATCCAAATGATATAAGCAGGTTATGAGATATAAGAATTATCTGCTCTGGCGAGCGTGAAGTAGACATAACTCAGAGGTATGATAGCATCCCCCATGTGGAGAATAAACCAGAGAGCCAGACAGCGAAAAGGAGGGGCAATAAAAGGGCTTTCTTTGTTCTTTACCATAAAACTGACATTGTGTTTAATGGCATGACCTCTGAGCAGAGGATGTGTGCTGAGGATGTAGGTGGAGGATGTGCTGGGTCACAGATGGGTTTTACTCAGCCAAGAACTGGACCTAGGGTCACACAAACCACATGTACCATGCTCCACGGAGGAACAGTCGCCTGACTGTTTAGATTGAGCTATCCTTTCAGGCAGAATTTTTAAAAATATATTTTATTACTTTATTCATATTACATCTCAATTATTATCCCATCCCTTGTATCCTCCCATTCCTCCCTCCCTCCCATTTTCCCCCTACTCCCTTCCCCTCTGACTGTGACTGAGGGGGTCCTTCTCCCCCTGTATATGCTCATAGGGTATCAAGTCTCTTCTTGGTAGCCTGCTATCCTTCCTCTGAGTGCCACCAGGCCTCAGGCAGAATTTTAACATCAGTTCTAAAGTAATATTCTCTCTCTCTCTCTCTCTCTCTCTCTCTCTCTCTCCTCTGTATTGTCTGTGCATGCATGCTTGAGGTCAACATTAGGTGCCTTACTCACTCCTCACTTCCCCCTTTTATTTGAGACAGAGTTTCTCATTGAACCTGGAGCCCACTCATTCATTTAAATCCTTGGTGAGCAAGCCTCAGGATCCTCCTGTCTCTGCCCAACCCCAGCACTGGGGTTACAAATTCATATTGCCATGCTAGGCTTTTTAATATGGGCTCTGGAGAGCTGAACTCAGGTCTTCATTCTTGCATAAGAAGCACTTTATCGACAGAGCCATCTCTCCAGCCCCCAGAGTTTCTTCCATATGGAGAGGAGCAGTGTGGCTCCCTGAACTTGGATGCCAGGTTCTTTTGCAGGAAGCAGGAGAAATCCAGTAGGCCCTCAGATTTTTTCACAAGCCACTGTTAAAATTTTTCATAATATCACGTATGTGATTCACACCTTTTTTTAGAATTAGAAAAAATAAGAATATAGCTGTCTTGGCAATGAATAAAGAAAGAACAATCATTATCTAGTACAGGAGAAACCAAGTCCTCCAACTGGGCTCTCCAACAGTGTCTCTGGCTTCTATGTACATGTGCCTACCCTGTCATTTTCATAAGGAGTTGTGATTTTCCTCATTGTTGCTTTTAACCCATGTTACAAACACACACATTACATGGTTCATAAGAATATAGATCGGCACATCCATGAGCTACTACTTACATGAGCACCACCAAGTTTCCCACCACCTGGAAAGGAAGGCTCCAATGAAACGCTTTCCAAGAGACGTGAAGAGGCTTGGGTAGCCACAGTCATCTCAACCATGAACGTTCCTTCTGCCTGTTCTATAAATCTATGTTTGTATACCCGCACATCTTGAGCTTACATACGAAGTATATAGGATCCATCATACTTTTTTGTGGGAACACACTTAGGCTTTTCACTTGGGAAGCTGTGTTCCTATTCCGTATGACATTCCTTGGTTCATGTTCTGGATGTCTGCTGTTCTGGGCTATTATGAATAAATTTGCCATGACCACTCTTGAACCTGTGCCATGAACATTTCCTTGAATGTCATCTCCAGGAGAAGCATTGCTTATGCTGTTTGTTGCACCTGCCTGTGCTGAGGGCCCACGCTACCTGACCAAGCGCAGGTGTCTTTTGTTACAGGGCACGTCCGCCTTTGCGCTCACTCTCCACTGCTTCTCTAGGTAACGTCACTAGTGCTTTGTCTCGGCTGCTTACATAGTAATTCCTGACCCATTGGCATCTCCTAACAGTGTGCTTCTGAGACCCCCCTGGCTTTTCTAGATCCAGAGCTGGGCATTAGCTGGGACTGTGCTGGGTCTGGAAATTATTTTGGGGAGAACTGCTATTTAAAAAAATAATGACTTTTCTAATCCATGAACAAAGCTTTCCCTCCCCACTGTGTCTCCTGCAGTTTATGTCAGTAATGCTTTATAATTTTTCATGCAAAGGCCTTGCACTTCAAAAAAATAATAAATTTAATTCTAGGTATTGACGGTTTTTGCTATATTAAACATATTTTCTCTAGTTTTTGTTACTTTCCTAGCAAACAACATTTCTAAGTTTTGTTGATGTCTTTTGTTGAACAAGTTAATGGATACCTTTCTGAAACTCATTTGCTAATTCTTAGAATTTATCTATGAATATTATGGGCTGTTTATGCAGTTATATCACCAGTAAATCATAGAATTTTCTCTATCCTTCCCTCATTTTCTTTCTTTCTTCCTCCCTTCCTCCAACCTATTAGTCCTGTCTTCCTTCTTCCCTTTTCTTCCTTCCCTTCCTCCCTCCTTTCCTCCTTCCCTCCCTCCCTCCCTTCCTCCCTCTATTCCTCTCTCTCTCCCTTCCTTCTACCCAGCTCTCCCACCCTCCCCTTTCCTTCCTTCCCACTTCCTTTCACTTACTTGTTTATTTCCCTTTGTGGCTCAAGCACAATGTTTCCTGCACACTGTCTGACAGGCATGATAAAGGGTCCCCAGGCTCACAGGAGTAGTGTTCCGTTTTTTACATCAAGTAGGCTATTAGCTGTAGGCTTCTTAAAAATGCACACATTCTTTACCATATTTGAGGACACTCCTTCTTTTCCAGTTTTTGGAACACTTTAATCATGATGGGTAGGTATTGGATGTTATTAATCTCTTGAGATAATCCTGTTTTTTCCTTTTCTTCTATTAAAGTGCTCAATAACATTTATAGGCATTTAAATGTTAGCCCCATGTTTCTGGAACCAGCCCCATCTGGCCATGATCTATTATGCTTTTACTATCCCTAGATTCAGATCACTAATGTTGCCTTAGCGTTTCTGTTGCCACATTCACAAATAGTGTTTGACTGTAGTTTTCTTTCTTGGTAGTGTTTGTGCTGGTCTTTTTGGAGACAGGGCCATAGGCTCATGAAATTTACTGATGAGTGTCCCTTTCTCTTCTCAGAAAGTATATTTTTAGACGAACAATAATTTTTAAAGGGTTGAAGGAATTGACCAGGGGTCTTGGTCTGGGATTTTTGTTTCTTTCTTTTCTTCTTCCCCCCTTTTCATGTTGCTGGGGTAGATCTAGGGGCCTTATGCCTGCCGATCATGAGCTTGACCACCGAGCAGCTCCTGGCCTTGGGATTTTCTTCTTGGGAGACTTTCTATTTATTCAATTTTTACAAAACAGTATAGAGCCGTGGAAATGCAGTTTCCTCATATCTGTTTCCAAAGCTGTGATCCTCAGAAAGTGTGTTCTTTTTTATCCAAGTGTCACCTGACATTTCATGCTGTGACTGGTTAGTCTCACAAAGTCCCTGAGATGTTAGCATTGTCCTTTCTCCTTCCTGACACTGGTTAGTGGTAATTTTGAAGCTCTTTTTGTCATCACCATCCATGGCACTGGATTGCCTATAGTGTTCTTGTATGTATTTATGGTATATAACGTACTCTGGTAGACACGTGATTACAAAGACAGCTCCTGCCAGCAGGCAAAGGGACATAAGCATTTCTCAGCTACCTTCTCACATGGCTCACTAACTGCTGAAATATGGTCCTGGTGATTGTCTAGTCTCTAAGACAGTGTCACTGACTATACCCCCACTGCTGAACTTCCTGGCACTCTATCTGTCCATCCTATGCAACAGAAACTTCATGTCTTTTGACCCACTTTTCTCTGACCTGATCCTGGTAGTCACTGCTATACTATTGTTTTTGTTTTGTAACTTTCACAGATGTTGCACACACTTGTTTCTTCCTGTGCTTATTTTATTTCATGGAGCATAATAACCCCCAGGTTTATCTGTATTGCTACAAGTGGCTGAGTATATTTCCTTTACAAGACTGAATAATATTTCTCTCTCTCTCTCTCTCTCTCTCTCTCTCTCTCTCTCTCTCTCTCTCTATCTATCAATAATCTATCAATCAATCAATCTATCTATCCATCATCTGTCTATCTATCATCTATCTATCTATCATCTACCAATTTTCTATCTATCCAGTATCTATCTATCCATTTATCTATCACTTATCTGTCTCTCTATAATCTCTAGATAACAATATATCTTTATCCCCCACATTCTGTTTCTGTTTCTTGGCTGTTGAGCATAACACATCAATGAATATGGAAACTCGGCTATCTCGGCTGGGTATAGTTTTGTTTTCTGTGAGTGCTTGTTGGGTCTTAACATTAATTTTCCACAATGTCTGTTCCAGTTTACATTTGCATCAACACTGTGCAGATCCTAAGGCTTCACCCCACGTGCAGACCCCCCAAGGGCACAGCTCTGGCAGCCATGATCTCTAGTAGGACTCTCCTTTTCTTGTGACAATTGCTCTTGGCATCCTGAGAAGCCTGGTATGCTGACGCCATGTTACATTTCTGGGGTCTCACATTGAGGCGAGATGGTGGATGTTGTGTACGTTCTACTCCCTTACATCTAAGGTGTCTTCAGTATAGCTGTTTTAGATTTCATCACAGATAAGGGTGGTAGGTGCGGTAGACTGCTCTTGGTGTCTAGGGCAGAGGGGATGCTCTTGGGCAGATGCACATGTTAACAGACAAGGTCTCCACTGTGCTTTTGCTATCCAGAAATACCTGGGATCAATGTCCTTCTCCAGGATGCCTCTGTTGATAACAGTCCTTTCCCCCACCCTCTTCTCCCTGCTCCTTTTACCTTTATCTCTTAGATTTTATGGAAATTCCAGCTGAATCCATGTCTCTTGCAGCGAGCCGTTTCAACTCCTTTATGGTAGTAGCTGCTGGTATAGATAATAAACTCATTATGAATTCATGTTCTCTAGCTGCAGTGGGGCCATCTATGCCATTCCAGTCTCCAGTCACTGGATTTATTCTGTTGTTCCTGGCAGTAGCTGTCTCACATCTCTTTGCTTCTTTTCAAGTTTGACATTTCCCATTTCTGCCACTGCATCCTGCTCTGTGGGAAGTATAAGTTGTTACCTGAGCATTCTCCTCTCCCCGTAAATCAACCTGCACCCCACATACCCCTTGTTCTTCTTGCCTGTCTGAATCCAGGAGGTCCCTCCTGCTGTCTGAGCCAGACCCTAGTAGTGATTGAGTTCTGGTTGCACCGATTGCACTGGCTCAAGCACCTGTTTCTCCAGGACTTTGCTCTGAGCCTGTGTCCATGCTCAGCCATAGGCCAGTGCTGTGGGAAATACTCAGATTCCATTTCCAACTGGGCTCTCATGTTTCCCCATTTCTCCCAAGCTTTATTTTTCTTTAAAAAGTTGTTCTATTTTTATGCACATGGGGAATTTGCCAGTGTGTACGTCTGTGTACCTACCACCTGTTTGCTGAATGGCTGAGGAGGTTAGAAGAGGTCATTAGATCCCCTTAAACTGGAATTACACATGATTGTGGGTTACCATGTGGGTGCTGGGAATCAAACCCTGGTTCCCTGGGAGAGTAGTCAGTGATCTTAACTAATGCACCATTTCTCCAGCCCATAGTTTTCATTTGAGACAGGGTCTCATGTAGCCCAGGATAGCATCAACTCACTGTGTAGCTGATGTAATCTCCTTGAACTTCTGATCTTCCTGCCATTAGCTCCTGAGGTGTATAACACTATTCTGAGTTTATGTGGTATTGAAGATTGACCCCGGGGCTTTTTGTATGCTAGGCAAATATTCTACAAATTGAGCAAAACCCCCCGCCCTTATAACTGATGAATGCTTTTCTTTACCTCCCCCCCTTGAGCCTTTCTGCTCACTCCTGCAATCTCTCTTTTAGCCATAGTTCCCCCCCCCTCCACAGAGGGCTGTCTGAGGCCCAGTGTTTGCAACAGTAGTGCAGAAGAAGGAACACAGTGTGTTGCAGACCCGATCACTAGCCTCTCCAAGTCTTGGCTTCTTTAGTTGTGGGGTGATCATCTTAAAGTCCTGATCCTATGACAGGGATGCCGAGTTTCCATCAGAAGGACATGCCTAGGTAATCGTGTTCTTGCTGGCCCTGGTTGGTCTGGGCTCTCCTGCTTCTGTGTGGTGGTCGTTTCCACTTGGCTCTTGTATCTGCAGTAGCCTCTGTGGTACTCTCTGATCTCTCCCTTGGCTGTGGCGGACAGGCTCTTCCTTCTTTTTGGCTTCCCTCATCTGCAGTTTCTGGCTGCTTTGTAGGCATCACACAGCTCATCAGTACCCATGTGTCTTCTTGTTGTGCATCCTACAGGTGAGTAAAGCTCACCAGATGTCCCTGGGCAGAGGGCTGCTGTGACCCAGAAGAGCAAGCATGCATGGCCACTGGAGGCCAGCCAGCATAGCCATAGCAGTATCAATTGAGGCTTTGCCAGTTCCTTGAGGGCTTGGTGGTTCTTCTGCTTTGATTTTATTCAGGTATGTACATACTCTGATAGTGGCACACTTGAATGAACAGTGTTTGCAACTGCTGGCTGTGTCTGGGGTAGGAGAAGGGTTTCCACCATTTGGGGGTGGGTGGCTATAAATCCTCCCTATCCCTCCAGCACCAGGCCTCTCCTTAGTGCCCTTTCTCTCAGCATCTATTGCTTTTTGTTGTCACCACCTGGGAAGGGCGTTTGGTATTCACTCCTGTGGTCCCAAAGGGGGAGGCATTTGCCACCTGTTAGAGAGGCCTCCAGTTTTCAGAACACACCCAGGGTACCTGCAAGCCAGTGCTGGTGCTTAGCTGTAGTGAGACTGCAGCCAAACCAAGTGGGGATTTCTCTAATATTTAGATTTGCCCTTACTAGGTCCTGTGGAGTGTGTCCCCCTTATGAGAACTCATGTGATACTGCTGGGAGGAGGGTTGAGGGTATGGTCTCCCCAGCTACCACTCTTCCTCAGGAGCCATATATTTGAGTTCTTGTAGTTCAGGGAAGACCCCCTGGCCCACAGGGCTTGGGCCTGTGTCTAGGCCTGTGCATTTATGATGTCTGGTTTGCGCTTAGAGTTTGCTTTGTCTTCAGAACTCTGGGACTGATTCTAAAGGCAGACGGAACTTGCAAGCCAGAAAGGCAGGCCCTTTTGCCAGCTGATCATACCCCGCCAACCTTCCAAATGCCCTTAGTGTTATGAGTGTTCTCCCTGGGCCCTATAGTACGTGGGAGCTGCTAAGGGCAGCACTGTGACCTTGACCTTGCTGAGGTCTAGACCTGAGAGGTTTTACCCAGCATGCATTAGTTTCTTAAACCTCACTTTATTAACAGCTTTACCAGGGCCTAAGGGGAGAAGGAGGTGCTGAGGGTTCTCGGCCTGAGAGACGGAGTTGTCAGATTTCAAGTGCGCCTCTGAACAAAGCTGCCTCTGCTCCAGAGACTTGCAGAGCTCTTCCTTGCTCTTTACCAGGATGGTTAAATAGGGCCTCTTTTGTGGTTAGGGTGCTGTTCACCAACAGCTCGTATCACTGTTTTAGTGACAAATCTTATCCCAGCATGTGGGACTTTGTTCTTCTGGGAGTTGGCATTCAGGGTGTATGTGGTTGCAGAGAGTTGGGCAATCAAGGATACAAGAACATCGTCATTGGATACTAATAATAGAAACATCACTACTGTCATCTGCCCTAGTTTTCTAATCTTCTTTCTATTGTTGTGAAAAACACATAACTGAAAACACCTTGGGGAAAAAGAAAGACTCTCCTTAAGCGTTCAGGCTCCAGTCTATCACTGAAGGAAGGCAAGGCAGGAAGCCAGAGGCAGGAACTGAAGCAGAGGACATGGAATAATGCTGCCTACTGGTTTGCTCCCTCTGGCTTTCTTGGCTACTTTTTGTTATGCACCTCAGGCCCACTTGCCTAGAGATGATGCCCCTACCCAGTGGGCTGGGACCAACTCCATTAATTAACAATTAAAAAAGTGACTCACAGATGTATCCACAGGCCAGTCTGAATAGACAATTCTGAAACTGAAGTTCCCTCTTCCAAGGTGACACTAGTTTGTATTTTTTTCAAAAATGTACCAGAACATCATGTATCCTCCAGGCTACCATCATGTATCCTCCAGGCTACCACCAGTATCCTCCAGGCTACCATCAGTATCCTCCAGGCTACCATCAGTATCCTCCAGGCTACCATCAGTATCCTCTAGGCTACCATCAGTATCCTGCAGGCTACCATCAGTATCCTCCAGGCTACCATCAGTATCCTCCAGGCTACCATCATGTTTCCCCCAGGCTACCATCAGTATCCTCCAGGCTACCACCGGTATCCTCCAAGCTATCATCAGTATCCTCCAGGCTACCACCAGTATCCTCCAGGCTACCATCATGTATCCTACAGGCTACCATCATGTATCCTCCAGAATACCTCTGGTGGCGGCATCAGCTTCAGTGGGCAGTTCAGGGACAACTGAGACCTGCTTTGTACTTACTGTGTGTCAACTTAAGCATGTGCCTGAGAGGGTTACATTTTTGGGTCCCGAGGACATCTGGGTGCTCTGAAGGTCTGCAGGGAGTGTCTAGTGGCGAAGGTAGATGATGGATAGATGCTAGAGCTATTTAGGTATTTCAAGAGCTTTGGTGAGACTTTTACATACAATGTCCTTTGTTTGTCCCTGTGCCTTTGTTATCCCACTGCCTTTTCTGCCTACTGCCTCCTAGGGTCACTTTCCTAGGATCCAGCTCCATCCTTGCTCTTGGAGGAAACCAAAGTAGCATACTAATGTATGAAAATGTTTCAGATGGAACAAGGCTTCCTTAGTGTGATGGTTTTAGTTTTAGTTGCCAACTTGACATAGCCTAGAATCACCTAGGAAGAGCCTTAGTGAGGGTCTATCTAGATAATATGGGCCTGTGGGTATGCCTGGGAAATATTTTCTTAACAGAGTTAAGTGAGGTAGGCCTGGTCTGTGGGCAGTACCATTCCCTAGGCTTGGGTCCTAGAATCTTCAAACATACAAGGGGGCTGAGTACAGGCAGGCATACGGCCTGGTTAGATTTATTTACTTATTTATTTTACTTTTTCAACTTGACACAAGCTAGAGTCATTTGAGAAGTTGGGCCATCAATTGAGAAAATAGCCACACCAGACTGGCCTGTGGGCCATTTTCTTGTTTAGCGATCGATGTAAAAAGACTCAGTTCCCTGTGGTCACTACTACTCCTGGGAGGGGGGTCCTGAGTTGTATAAGAAAGCAGGCTGTGAGATCCATGAAGATAAAGGCCGTAAGCATCAGTATTCCTTCACAGTCTCTGTATCCATCCCTGCTTCCAGTTTCCTGCCTTGAGTTCCTTTCCTGGCGTCTGTCAGCAATGGAGTAAGTGCTGAGTGTTGTAAGCAGAAATAACTCCTTTACTCCCCTAGTTGTTCTGGGTCGTGGTGTTTTATCACAGCAAAAGAAACCCTAAATAAAATAGCCTGCATGCATTCATTCTTCTCTGCTCTTGATTGTGGTTGTCATGCGACCAGCTGTTTCAAACTCCTGCCACTGTGACTCTTTTGCAATGATGAACCATAACTTTGATGTGAGCTAAAGTATAAATTTCTTTTACGCCAGGATATCTTATCACAGCAACAGAAATGAAGCCAGGAAATGGACTGCCTTGGAAATTAGTGGAGCTTTGGGTATGTAAACTCCACATTCTAAAATAGGTGGGATATAGTCAGACATAGGAAGGTACTTACTGAGACCAAAGCTCCTGGCCTGTTCACATAGCACCACTAGAAAAAAGGCCCCTGTCTATTCCCCTTTCTGGTCCTCCCAGAACCAGAACATTTGAAATTTCTCTTACTTTCTAGAAAGAAGCTGGTGGGAAGGATCCCTGGGTTGGGTGAGTTTCAGACAAGCTATTTTCCACTTTTCTTGTGGCCTCCCAGAGATGACAAAGAGTTGTCTTCCTAAAATTAGACTGTGCCTCCATGGCCATAGCTAATGAAGAAACTTGTAGAAGAAGTGGCTCTGGAGAAGGCTCCAAATACCTCTGACAGTGGTGGCTCCATCTATGTGGCCATCTGAAGCCATCTGAGAAGAGCTAGGATTCCATGAACACTGGGTCCCTGGTACGTTTTGCCTCCTTCTGAGAATCTTAGCATAGGACACAGTGAGCTTTAGCACAATTCTCAATAATATTTATATCTCAGCAGGGCTCCAAGCTGAGGTTTTGTACACTGGCAAGAAAACAAAGCAATGCTAAGCCCTCAGATGCTGCTGGAAATGTCTTGAGGTTTGTTTTACTGTTGTCTGAAGATTTTTGTTGTTTGAATATTATGTGCTTAGATGGTAAGCAAAAGAACCCAAAAAACTCCATAAAACCCAACCAAGCAACCAGCCAACCAACCAACCAACCAATCAAACAGACAAAACCCCAATTAAACATACAAACAAACAAATAACCTAGTTATTAATTAGTTAAACTACACCAAGCCAACCACAGGCAGCCCTCTGCTGGAGCAGCAGTGCTGTTTGATCTCTCTGGTTGAGTGGCTTTCTAGAGAGCTCATGTGAGCGGCTTAGCAAAGTAGACTCAGGGCTTTGTACTTCTGACCTGAGAAGCCAGATAGGGTGGTCAGGGGCTGTGATGGTTATTTTCAGTTGTCAGCTGGTCACAACCTAGAATCATATGAAAAGAGAGTCTCCATGAGGAGTTATCCTGATTGTCTTAATTGGTGTGGGAAGACTCAGCCTGAAAGTGGGCGACCCTATCCCTGGGTTTGGGGCTGTGTGAGAGTAGAGAGATCTGATCACTAAGCACGTGTATGCTTGTGTCTCTCTGCTCCTGAATGTGGGTGCGATGTGACTGGCTGTCGCTCTCCTACTTCTGCGACTTGCCCACAGTGATAGGCTAAATAAGCTAAAACAAACCCTTTCTCTCTTCTAAGTTACTTTTTGTCAGGGTATTTTATCACAGCAATGAAAAACAACTAGGATGGAAGTCAATCACTCTGGATAGCTGAGGCTTCCAGGTGGGACTGAGGGACTACAGGAACCGTCCGCAGTAACTACCACGACAGAGAGTTTATAGTGGTGATGCTGATACTGACATCTGATATAAGATGCCACTTGGGATGGAAGAGAACTTTTCAGAAAGATGCTTAGCAACATTGCCAAAAAGTAGGAAACTCCCAGAGTGTTAGGAATGAGAACTTTCCTAATTAGCTTTGACTGTCAATGCGACATAGCCAAGAACAAGTTGAAAAAGAGTCTCAGTTGATGAATTGTCTTTATCAGTTTGGTCTGTGAACATGGACACATCTGTGAGGGATTACTTGGACTTTCATAATTGATGCTGGTGGGTCTAGTCCACTGTGGGAGGCGCCGTTCCCTGGGCAGGGGGTTCTGGGCTGTATAAGGAAGCTAGCTGAACATGAGCCTAAGTGAGCCAGAGAACAAGCCAACAGCAGTATTTTTCCATGGCTCCTGCCTACAGGAATCTGCCCTGACTTTCCTCAGCAATGTGTTGGGCCCTCGAGTTTAAGCTGAAATAGATGCTTTCCTCTCCTAGGTTGCTTTTGGTCAGAGCACTTTATCACAACAACAGAATTAAATTAGAACAGGAATCCATGAAGGCCTTAGCTGGGAATTAGACCTTCTTCACAGATGCTTCTCTCTGTCTGGTGAAGCCCGGGGACAGCACAGCCCTGGCAGTGTCACTTAATCTCCATGTTTTATGAAAGAGCCCCATTTTTGTGGCTCTGTGATTTGCACAACCTAATTGGCTGTTTTTCTTTTAATTGTGAATAAAAAACCTTGCAAATGATTTTCCCTCTGGAGAAGCTCCCTCATAAGGGAGAATTTAAAACATCCCTTGAGATATAAAACTCTTTTTTTTTTTTTTTTTAAGACAAGAGTATTAGTTTTCCATTTTCTGTCATAAAATCTTTTTGTATAAGCTCAACAGGACCACATGTCTCCCCCAAGGATGTTTAAATACTGTTTAATTAGATGAATCTTTAGGCCTATATTTTATTGTTCCTAAGGTAACTCATAGTGCCTCACCACGACCCCATGCACACTGGCATGCAGTGGCCAAGAGAAGATGCAGAGTATTGCCCTCCTGACAAGTGTCCAGGAAGGCATAATTTACACAAGATATCTTCACTGTGCTAGAGCCCTGTGAGCTAAGATGGGGCTCTGTGCACTTGGACAGTCCAGGGGTCTGATTCCCCGAATTCCTGGAGGCAGAGAAAGGGGTATCTTTGGGCCAATGCCTTACCTTTTTTTCTAGAATCCTGCTTTGCGGCTTCTCATAGTTTCTCTGATTTCTAAGCTTATAAGGAGCTTGCCCATCTCTCATTTTCTTTCCACAACCTAAAAAAAGGACGCCGGCAAACCTAAGACATTTTAAGTGCAGAGAAATATCATTAAATGAGTCTGAAAAGAAAGGAGGTTTAAGAAAAAGAAGCTAGGATGGCACTGGAATCTTAAGAAAACGTGGTATATTTATACAATGTGGAGTATGCAGCCTTAAGGAAGATGGAAACTATGGTATTTGCAACAATATGGATGAAGGTGGAGGGTGTTATACAAAGCAAAATAAGCTGTAGACAGAAAGGCACACACCACATACAGGAGGAGTCCAAGAGTCACATTCTTAGAATAGAAAGTCAGATGGGTTTGGCAAAACTTTACACATACTTTGTCCTTATGGTATTGGATAGTTAGGGGACTCTGTCCAGAGGAAGGGGTTGGAAATGATCAATAAGGAGATACACCCTTGAGCTCTATAAATGTTGTAGTAGTTTACTGTATAACATCAGCTTCCAGTTAACAATATTACCTTGTACACTTACAAACTTATGGAGAAGGTAGATCTTACTTTAAGTGTTTCTACTAAGAAAATAATGAACGATGATGAGATGATAAGTCATATGTGTGAAAGGAACTCTTTGAAGCAATGGCATGCGTGTGGCCTCCACTTTGGTGCTGGTGTCACAGGTACTCATCTCCTTTGTGTATGTTAAGCGTGGATGGCTTTCTATTTCAGCCATATCTCCAAAAATGCTCACAGAGACAAGACTAGATGGGAAGTTTCCTAGTTACCCCCTCCCTCCGCACCCCCATCAGCAGTGAGAGCATTGTGCAGCTTGGTGTAGTTCAAGGCTCTAGATCAGCAGGGCCAACGTTGAGAGACAAGCAGGAGAGAGTGTCTCCTGGAAGCTGGGGCGCTGAGCCATGCATGCCAAGAGACTTTTGCCGGTGCATGCCCTCCCATGCCCGAGACACTCCAACCTACTTACTCATCCTGTTCCAGAGCAGCCCAGGGTGAGGTGAAGATGGAGGTAAGGAGAACCCACTAATTCTCACAGAGCAGCTTGCAGACTCTGAGGGCAGCTTCTCTCTGGAAGTGACCTCTTCCTGCACCTGCTGCTGGGAGTATGTCTGTGGGGTACTAACTCCAGTTTCCCCACCCACCTTCTACATCCACTTAACCCACAAAAGAGCAAAGCAAGGTGGTGGGGATCGCTGAGGGATCTTCTCCCAACCATGCCCTGAAGCTTCTTGTGGAGCGCCCCAGCTCAAGGTGTGTAAGTGTGGCATCATCTCTGTGCTGCCCTAGTCTCTTCCAGGTTCTAGCTCCTGTTTTATACTCGAAAAGCATGACGCCGTGTGGAGAAGTTGATGTTCTTGGCAGTGCAAGTGTGCTCTGACTGGGGAACCAGCTCAGATAAGTTTTCATTTCCACTGTGATCTAGAGAGACTCTCAGAGATGTGGAACCCTCCGTGCACATGCCCTGAGCATGCTACTCTTCACACCCATGCATGTATCAGCCTGCACAGAGAGATGCATCTCTTCCCTTCATCAGCTGCACATGCAGATCTCACTGCAGCCTGGAGGGGGCGTCCCTTTCCTCTTCCCTGTCCCTCCAGGAGAGAACTCGGGTGAATGTCCCCTTGGCATTGTTTAAAAACAAGGTGACTGCCCTTTAGGCAGCCAGGGATGAAGCTGAGTGATTTCGTTTTTTTTTTTTTTTTTTTTTTTTTTAAAAACAAACTGATGTAGTTAATGGCAGACACTGAAGTAGAAGCTAATGGAAGCTGAATGCATCTAGCTTCCAGCCAAGAGAAGCCTTCTTAGGACTATTGATTCCGTTTTGTTCCTTAGCTCCTCGCCCTTTTCACTGTAAATGGCTCTTGGTTTTTGGTAGGTTAGATGTGTACTTTCTTTGTTGGGCCATTTGAAGTTACTGTGGCCCATGTCAGGGGTGTCACAGCGTCTGGACTTGCGCTGTGACCTGCACTGCTTAGGAACTGACCTGACCTGAAGAGACAGGTACCAAAAAGATAGGATGAGGTGGGCAACGCTCTCTAATGGAGATGCAACGCCAGCCCAGAAATGCAGCAAATTTAGTATACAATGCTGAAAGAGGAGGCTAGTTTGTCACATACAGCTGCAGAATAGCTAATCTCAGGAGGAGGTCTCCACAGGGGAGCAGGCTCAGACTTGAAGTCATTGGAGCAGAGGAAGTTGCTAACATTTTGAAGCATTGTTAACATCCATATTCCCAGTAGGGGAGGCCTTGCTGTTACTGTGAGCCTAACTTGGGGAAGAGCAGTTCCTGTAAGTTGGAGGCGTTGGAGTGCTTTGACATGACCGGACTCATGCCAGTAGTACACACCACTTAGAACTCTTCTTACACTTCCTGTTTGCAGGTACACGGGGGGGGGGGGGTGACAGCTAGGTGGGGGCAGGGATGAAAGCTTCTGTATGCCCTGCCAGCCCTACCCCCCAGCACACTTACCTTTACAGAAGCCATTTCACCCTATATCTTCACTCTGTCAAAACAAATACACCAGAACCAGGCCGGCAGGCAGACAAGATCCCTGCATCCCCCAGCTGCATAGTCAGCCCCTCCAAGCTCCCGCCGCTGAGACTTCCCCGTCAGGAGCTAAATAAACCCTTTCTCCATTAAGTGGCTTTAGTCTGAGTGTTCATCTCCGCCACAGAACAACTAAGAAACTCAGCTTTGTGGAGTCAAAACAACAACAGCAAAAACAAACAAACAAAAAAACCCCCCAAAAACCAACCAAACAAACAAACAAAAAACCTCCCCAAATTGAACTGCTATTTAAATTAAAACTACCCCCATCCCTCTGCATGCATCTCATGTCTGGATGTATCCTGGCATCTCCCTCATGCCTGAGCTTCGGTCTACCTCATTAACAGTACTCAAAGGTTAGAGTCGGGATTACACAGTGCATTTGTGTATTGCTTTTTCCTGGCCCGGTGGTCTTAGTGTACACAAACTACTGCCAGTTATTTTCTAGTTTCCTTTCTAGGAACTGCTGCATTGTGGGTACTGTGCATCGGACTTGATAAAACATGTACATTATTACTATTTTCAGGCTTGGCTCTCCTAAGTGTAGGAACCATTGTTTAGAAGTGCAGTGTAGGTGTTACTGTGTGCTGCTCTGCCCTTGAGCTTCTCCACCCTGATCTTGTCCTCTTACACACTTATGGTCTTGGCTGGATTTCCAGTGTGAGGGCTGCAGTGTGGGTTGGCAGCTGGACAAGTGTCAGGGACTGTTAGGAGGACGGGAAGAGCTGGTGTTGGCTTAGTGCAGAGCAGGACTCAGGTGTTGCAGAGACAGGAAGACCGGGGAGCTGTCAGAAGCATCCTAGCTTTGATATTTGATGCTATCTAATGTGAGCATCATGGGGGTAAAAAAGACACATTCGGGAGTTGGGCTTGGCTTAGGAGAGCTGGGCAGCAGGTGCAGGTGTGTTGAGAATCAGACAGAGGCTGTGGGCTCAG
Source organism: Acomys russatus (assembly GCF_903995435.1). Taxonomy (NCBI): domain Eukaryota; kingdom Metazoa; phylum Chordata; class Mammalia; order Rodentia; family Muridae; genus Acomys; species Acomys russatus. The sequence continues at coordinate 18,285,841 of NC_067141.1, forward strand.
ATGGGTCACTGTGCTGCAGCACAGCTTGCATTTGGAGGTCCTGAGTAAGAGAGGAGTGACAATAGAAACAGACTATCTCCGTTGCTTTTCTGCTTTTGGCTTCCTTTCTTCCTTCCTTTTTTCCTTCCTTCCTTCCTTCTTTCTTGTTGTATGATTTTTTTCCTAGGGAGGTATGAACAAATCTGTATCCACCCCAGGTAAGTCTCTGACCAAAGACAGATCCCGCCAAGTGTAACTGGGTGAACCAGTGCATTTATTGGGGTTACTTTCATGGGTCAGGTAGACGTGGGTAACTCTACAACTACATTCCCAGAAAACCCACCCCAGCATGGGTGATGACTTACAAAAGCCACGTCCCTGGGGCTCCCTGTCCGGTTCGCAGGCTTCTCCGTTGGAGAGTTTACTCTCCTCAGCAGTTGCAACCAAGAGGGGCTTGTGAGTTTCATGGGTTCCCACTCTCTCAGCGTTTCTACAAGAGGGAATGTTTGCTTTGGGAGGCAACAGCCACACATTTCTTGCTTGCATTTTTCTCCCACTTTACAATGTGAAGGTGAGATCATTGGTTTGAGATTTCCTTCTGTTTCAATCTAAGAACTCACTGTTCAAAATCTCCCTGTGAACATCACCTTAGCTGCATTTTACACATCAATATGTTGTGGTTTTTGCCTTTATTTGATTAAAAATAGTTTGTGATTTCCTTTGTGACTTCCTCTTTGACTCATGGGTTACTTAAACTGTATTGTTTAATTTGGCATTTGGACATTTTTCAGATATATTTCTGTTACTGATTTATACTTTAATTCTGTTTGGGTCAGAGAATACACTGTGCATGGTTTTAATTTTCTTATATGTGTGGACATTTGTTTTCAGGCTGAACGTGGCCAGTTCTCATGAGTGGTTAATTTTGAGAGCCTCTGCACTCCGTAGTATCCATGAAGGATGCGTTACAGAGGCCAGTAAGATGAGGCTGATGGTGCAGTTCAGAGTCTGTGTCCTTGCTAATATGGAGTCTGCTTGTGTTTTTGCTTCTTTGAGATAAGGTATCACTCTGTAGGTCAGGCTGCCCTGGGATACCTATGTAGCCCAGGCTGGCCTCAAGGCCCGGATAGTCCTACTACCTCAGCTTCTCAAGCATTGGGATCACAGATGTGAGGCTCCGTCTGTGTCTTCTCTTACCCACAGGACTGCTGACATCATCAGCATGCTTACCGGGGTTTCCAGTTTTGCTTTTCAGTCCTCTTCTTTGCTTTGCGCATTTGGACCTCTGAGCTACGTGTGTGGGCCTTCAGGACTGCTGTCCTCTGGCGAGCTGACCTCTCGTCCACACGTCATTTCTCTCCATCGCTGGTGGCGCTCTCTCTCCAAAGGCTAGCTCTGCTCTCTGAGTAGCCACTCCGGCTTTCTTCTGTAGCTTGTTGCTTTTTGCTGTGTCTTTTCCACTGATTTGCTCTTGCAGAGGATCAGAATGTATGCGTGTTGGGTGGCTCACAACTGCCTGTAACTCCAGCTCCAGGGGGCACTTGCACTCACATGCACATGCCCACAATCATATGCATAATTAAGAGTAAAGCAATCTTTTAAAAGACCATTTGTATGTAGCATATTTATTCATCATGCAGGATTTCAAATACTCTCTTGATATCCGCTGGTTGGATTTATTTGCAGGACATGGTTTCCTTGAAAACTCCACCTCCGTTTTCTTCACAAACACTCCTGCTGCCTTTCCCTTCAATTTCTCAGCGTACTTTAGACTATGGACTGCTCCATACTCTGTTGTCAACATGACTAAAGCATGTAGCTTTGTCCTCTATTGGACTGCAGGTCCTCCAGCCTGGAGGCTTTGCTGTGGTGTCCCCTGGGTCATCAGCAGAGAGGAGATGCACAGAAATTTCCTCCCCAAGGAGAATGACCTTATATTGAAGTCCTCACTAGGTGCAGATGCCAAGCAAGGGGGAAGGGGCACAATCATGTGACGTGCGCACAGTTTCTGGTGTACAATCATGTGATGTGTGCACAGGTTTCTGGTGCACAATCATGTGATGTGCACACAGGTTTCTGGTGCTGATGCTTTCTTCTCTCACTAGCCCTAAAGTGCCAGATTCATCTTGTCATTACTGTGACGAAAGACCTTACACAAGCAGACTGAGGAAGAGATGGTTTACTTGGCTGTATCCTGTAAGATGCTACCTATCATGATGGGGGAAGGTATTATGAGATGCTCTAGCCTTGGAGACAGGAGTGTGAGGTAGCTGGTCACATTATACCTGATTAGGAAGCAGAGAGAAGTAAATGCTGGTTCTCGGGTGTTTCTCTGTCATGCCTAATATTGCTCCTGAGATGGACCTGTCTGGGGCAGCAAGGGAATAAAGAAAAGATGAGCAGATGGACACACAGACAGAATGCTGGGATTGGGTGGTCTGGGCTCTCAGGTGGGGAAACTATAGCACTGTGGGAGCACAGCATCTTTATTATACAGATTTGATCAGAGAGGCAGGGCTATTGCATGCAGATGCACGAGAAGGCTCAGTTAGCATATCCAGAAAAACCAGTAGGCAGGGGCTATGGTGTGCAGCTGGGTCAAGGAGATATTCTTTGGCTAGTCTTTGTAGAAGTCTTGTAGGTGAATAGTTCTCAGGCTGCAAATATCTAGGGAGAGAAAGAGACGGTGGACATTTTCTGTACACTATCAATAGCCACACTCTGAGTCCCGAGGAAGAGGACCATTTTCCATCTGAGTCTCACCCTAATGGCAGGCTTTGGCATTTCTCCTCAGACCTGAGGCTCTGGGGTCCTTGGCATGGCCATGCTTACTCAAGCCTTCCTCTGCGTGCTACAGTTTTCTCCTTTTTACTTAGCATTATAACACAGCCTGTGGATGCTGCTGCCTACATTAGGGTGGGTCTTTTCTCCTCATTTGAATGTTCTTGTAAATGCCCTCACAGGCATTCCAGAAGTATGTGTCCTGTGATATTCCTATCCAGTCAATGATAATGAGAACTAGGCACGCTGTGCTCTCGGGTGCTCATGTGAAAGGTCTGCATGCTTTCAAGCCTACCCAGCCCTTCATGGATGTTGAGGGTCTACAGATGGACTCTTCCATAGGCAACTGCTACCTCATTACCCCGTTCTCCACTGACCTCAGTGAGGCACATCTGTACCAGCTGTAGCCCCAGCAAGTTCTGGATATGATATCCTGACCTTCATGTACCTCACAGACTTTCGTACTCTCCCTGTCTCGTGGAGAGTACTCTTTCTATAAGACCCACCATCAGCATTGTCAAAGCCTCACTGATCCCTTTCTTTCTGCCACTCAGTGCCCAGTCCTGTTCTTTCATCTGATTGCTTTCCTTTAGTATCTCCTCTAAATTTGACCTTGGTTCCTTAAGACTGGAGCAGAGGCCCAGGTTTGGTATTTCTATCCAATGCGGCACCTTTTGTCATCCAGGCTGATCCCCTGCCTCAGAATACTCTCTCCTAGAGTGGACTTGTAGCTTTCTTCCCATCCTGCTTTAACTCACTTTGGACAATGTATTAGTTAGATTTTTGTTGCTGTGATGAAACATATGACCAGAGGCAGCTGAGAGATCACATCTTAACCACGCCTGGGAAGCACAATGTGGGGTGAGGTTAGACATCCTAGAAGCCCACCTCCCAATGATGTGATCCCTCCAGCTCCATACTCTGAAGGTTCCATCCCTTCCCAAACAGTGCCATTAACTAGGTCGAAGTATTCAAATGTGTGAGCCATGGGTGAACATTTTCACAATAGATGAGAACTGGTCAGGTCTTTTTCAGTCCTGCTATTTCTTCCCTGGCGTTGGAGGACACCCTCATCTCAGTGCCTACACCCCAGTTTCATGTTACTCTGTGTCTTGGGACAGAAACACTTTGTAGAAAGGGTCCCCATCTCTTCATTTTGGTCACCCCCCGTCCACCTGACAGAAGTAGCACCTTGGCAGACGTTCACATGAACACTCTCTTTGTTCTTGGCCTCAAGACCTAGTTTTTAGTGAAAGTGGCAGAAGGGCCTGCTTGTACATCCATTTCTGCCCTGGCTACTGGCCATCTTTAAAACAACAGAGTGAAGTCTAAAGTAGGAACAAAGGCATCTCTGGAGAGATACCCGTGGCCACTGAGAACCCCTTGGCAGTTGCCCTGTGCAGATTTACACTTGACTCTCACATTGAATGAGACTGTAGACTAGGAAATGATGAGAGTGGCCATCAGAGGTATCAGCAGGGTATACCTCATAGTATGTTTCTAATTTATTTCCCTGCAGATGCCTTCTTCTCTCTGCCAACATGGTCTGCTGTGCCTTATTTATCCCTAATTTTCCAGTGTTCTTCGGATGCTGGGGAGTCTAGATTCTTCCATGGGCCTGAAAGAAAATTGCCCTGTCGTGTCACATTAAGGACAGCGGGACATTCTGTCTGAGGGCCGCTGGACCCTGCTGCTGGGCTGACTCACAGGCAGGAAATCACCTCCCACTTCCCAAAGTGCTCTTGATTTCCTGATGTGGCCATTTGTCAGGTTTCTGTCATCTGTATCCCCAGGGGAACTGTCCCTTGGGACAAACAGAACTTGCGGGAATAGATTGTTTATCTATCGCTGAGAAACATGACTAGCTCCTTATAAAATGTGAGATTGGAATTGAAAACGCATGAGATTGGAATTGAAAACTGCTCTTTTTGGATGAAGTCCTGCCTGCCTTTCAGACTGCGGCTTCTGTGGTATAGCGGAGACGCAAGCTCATCAGGGAAGAGCTTTGAGATGAGGCAGTTCTGGGGCTCTTTATAGAGACTGCCTGTGGGCACAGAAACTTTGATTTGTTTGGATATCTAGGTCCACATGTGTGTGGGAAAATATTAATAATCCAATAATAGTTGGGGGTATTGTTTTTAAGTGAACTTAAAATTTAATTGAGCCATTTTAAATGGCTAATTCTTCTAAGTGAAAAATGTAGCAAAAGAGACTTACCTGCATTGGGTTCTGCAGTGAGTGTTCAGCACAGCTCCTGCAGGGAATGTGTGGCCATTCTTTCAGGGAAAGCTACAGGCAGGCAACTTGTTTATTGACACTCTCTGTAGGTTGGATGTTGTGTGTCTGTGTATATGCAAATGTGTGTACCTATGTGGCCTCGGATGATCCTTAAGCCCGGTGCCTGAGACCTGAAGTTTGGTTCTCTCTGGGCACTCATAGAATTTCAGGGACACCGAACTGTCTTCACTGGCCTTCCAAATCTGGTGTGAGTTTGCTCCTGTGCCAAGGACTTCCCTGGTTTGATTGGTACCGCCCACAGGAAGTTCTGGTCTAAAGGGAGGAGGAAAAGCTTGTTTTGGCAGACTCACAGGTGGCTTCTCATATGGCAGATGCATCACAGTCTATGAAATACCAAAGGGAAGCATGCTCTGGCATTTCTCTTGGAATCAGTAATAGAATTCACAGAGGGACAGAAGCTGCTGGGACTCCTGGCAGCTGCAGTGGGGCCTGCTGTCTCTCACAGCATCTCTGGGAGATGTGGTCTATGAGCCAGCTTTTCACTTGCTGCTGAAACCAGTGAAGTGGCCCTCCGGCTCTCCAGCTCTTACAGAACTGAGGGTAAATGGCAGCTGAGTGATGCTGTGAAGAGAGCTGGTCCTCTGGGGGAGAGCACTGAGGCCCCTCCAGCTGTTTCCAAGCATGAAATGGCCTCCCCAAGGAGGCAGCGACCTAAATGGAAAGAATTAGGCTGCATTAAATGACTCATTAAATGTCTCCTTCATAAAAGCAGAAGTGTGAGCAGGGATGAGAAGCCAAGTGGGGAAACACCTTGAGAGGTGTTGGAGAAACAAAGCCTGAAGGCGCTCTTTTCTGCCAGGCCCCTGTCTCTACTGGCCTGGATAAACCTGCTGCTCAGCCAGGGAAGACGTGGGCCTTGGTATGTGTTTACTAAATGGGCTTAAGTGAGTGAGGTCATGGCCATCAGGTGACAGGGGAACTGCATGAGTGCTTTACCCAAGACTACAGCCTGTGAGACAGCCTGCATCTGTCCAATGAGTCTCCCCTCAAGGATGTTCCTTCAGACAGTGAGTTTGGCAATTCCCCTCAAAGATGTTACCTGTTTATTTCCTTCAGAGAGTGAGTTTGGCAAGATTCTTGGCCATTGGTGGCAACTCTTGCCATGTAAAACAAAGGAGCCATGACATACAAAATTCAGGAAAACCTAGATGACCTGTAGCCCTTCAAAGGACAGACCTGCCTCAGTGTCCCATTGAAACAGCACCCGAGGCCTGATTGTTCAACCCCATGCCCACACAAGTCCTGCCTAAGCTTCTGGTGTCTCACGTTGCAGTGTAATAGCTGCAGCCAGACACACTGCAGAGACTTGGTTTTATTTCCAGTCTTGGAGAAGGGAAAGATCAGGGCATCTTGGGACATAGTTTGATTGTTAGAAAGAGAAAATTTGTTCTTTAATGGCAGGCACAGAATAGATGGAAGTAAGAGTCAGCCAGTAAAGGTGTTTCCAGCTGCAATGTCAGAATGGGGTTTAAACTGTACAGAAGTCAGCTGAGTCTGCAAGGTGTCTTGAGCTCAGCATGACCTTTGAAAGAAAATGTTAACAAGGAGTGTGTACAAAGGCAGCCATCAGGGTGATTAATAAGATGCCGTTGTTTTGAAGGTTGTGTAATTAGTAGGATGTCCAGTTTCTTCGTTCAGCTTCTTTCCTGTCTCTAAACTGTGTAGACAACACTTGTTTTTGTACAAGTAGGAGAGGGGTCCTGTAGGAAAGAGAATGGATCCAGATGCTTGGACAAAGTGGGACGCATTTGAGTGTGGAGAGGCTTATGTCATCAAGAGGGGACAGATGTGAGTGTTGTGAGTGAGGATTCCTGGGAAGAAGTTGGGCCTGCAAAGGCTGATTGGCTGGTTAAAGCTCCAATGGCTTTGGAGGGAGTGGGGTATTGCAGGTCTAGAACCTGAATGCAATCATCCCTGGCTACCTGTAGCCCCCTATATAGCCCTTTCTTGCCTTGCTCTATGTCAGACTTAGCATTCACACCCATGTGCACACACAGTTATTACAATAGCAGATGAATAGAGCCCACTATGGGTAGCTGGTACACAGCACGTGCATCTATCTCGGCTTACCTAGTAAGCCAAGTCTCACTGGAAGCCCTGGCCCTTGGCAGAGGAGCCTCCAACTCCCACTGGGTACTAGACTCCTTGAACAGCCAACAGTCACCTAGCCAGGAAGGGCCAACACACATGCAGGTGAGTCCCAGCACCATATCCGGATGCGCAAGACAGAGTCGAGACTTTTGATTCTTATGTGGGTGAAATAGGGCTGAGGCTAGAGATTCATGCTGCACAGGATGGTTCTGGCCAGCAAGCTTTTCTGTTGAGGGGAGATGTCTTTAGGTGAGCTAGGCTACCTTGAGAGAGAGGAACAGCTTGTGAGTGGCTAGTGCAGACAAGAGAAGGAAGAACGAACGCCTTCGCCCTAAGGAGAAATCTTGGCTCTGGTACAAGGCCTGAAGCTCCATGGCCGGTACTCTGTTTAAAGGAGAGATAAAGTCACTATTTATTCTTAATTGGCTACTCTGTTTTCAAATACTCCATCTCAGAAGACCCACCAAAGCCTCTGTTGGGCAGCTTCTCCCCAGGTAGAGGAAGGAGTTCAGATCAGCTGGGCCAAAGACAGCTGGAATGCAGGAGGTAAGTTCTGGCTCTGGACTGCATCCAAATCTGTAATAGCAAACACGGTATTTGCTAGTACTTCTGAGTGGAATCTTTATACATTTATTGCACAGCATGGTGGGAATAATACCTTGATTATTTGGGCGCTATTTAATATGTATTAGTATTTTTCAGGCTCCAATGTAATTTCTCATGAAATGATCCAGAGGCTCCATGCAGTTGAGGCTTGCCTGGCCCTCCTCTCCTCAATTATGGAGGCTGCTCGGCTATTTTTAAAGCACAATGGCACTTGGCACCAGTAAACATGTTGTTCTCATCCATTACGCCCTAACCACTGCCTCTGGACCTGTCTGACTCATAAATTACCAATTTTTGGATTCTGAAATACATAAACGTAAACTAATTATCATGCAATATTAAAATACGTGCTTAGCAGGGGGACGGTCATTATTTTTCTGTCATTATTGTTCTAGCCATTAGTTCCTTCATGGTTTGGGAAAATCTGATTAAGCCTTAGCTCAGTGGGGAGAAAGGAATTGCTGCCCACCTCAGCCTCATCACAGCCACGTGTTTGAAGCTCCTTCATCCAGCTTTCCTGGAAGGTATGGCTAGCGAGCTGTATGGTCAGCTTCTTCCCTCCATGCCTGCTAAGAAGCAGGACAATGAACAAGAAAGGCCAGGGAAGAATTGTGGAGCATGAGGAAGCCAGGCTGTGAAGGGCCTGCCTGAAGGCTCATGCTTGCCAGCAGGGCCTTCACCCGCTGTTCACGCAGGCCTCATGGCCTCTGACAAGTCCAGATGTCTCTCTTCAGGCTCCTTTCGTCCACTGGGCAGAAACGCTCCCAAGCTCTGAAGAATTAGCCCCTACAAGACACGCCTCCTCTCCTCAGTCTGCACAGAGAGCACCAGCTATTGTGTCCTCTGCACTCGGAGGCTTGGCATCTCGCATGCTCCTAACGAAGGATCATCCACAGTGTATCGTCTATCTGTCGTCTATCTATCTATCTATCTATCTATCTATCTATCTATCTATCTATCTATCATCTATCTATCTATCTATCTATCTATCATCTATCTATCTATCATCTGTCTGTCTGTCTATCTGTCTATCATCTATCTGTCTATCTGACTATCATCTGTCTGTCTATCTATCTATCCATCTATCTATCTATCTATCATCTATCTGTCTGTCTATCTGTCTATCATCTATCTATCTATCTCCATATGCAAAAGAATACAGAGAATCTTATCAGGGAGCTGTCTCCTTTGGTTTTATGTAAAACTTATTTGGTGAAGTGTTGTCAGCATCCCTCCCTGGGTTGGTTTTGGCTCTAGCACCTTTTGGAGTTCGTTCATAAAGGAAACTCGGTGTCAGCTTCAGCTGGAACTTGGTCCCTCTGTCTTTTGCAGTGGAGCATCCTGTTCACTCAGCGGGGAACTTGTTCTCCAGCTGTGGGTTCCCTGGGCATGCAGGTTTTTCCATAAACGGTGTTTCAAAGCATTATTTTTGTAATAGCTGAGATGGTTCCAAAATGCCAGAAATTTATCCACGCTTTCATCAATATGTCCATGAACTTACTTTCTGTAGTGTGCTTCCATAAGGGGTTCTGGGTGTTCATAGGATTATGTGTGGCCGAAAGTGGGGGACCTGTGCAATGTAAAATTGGCAGCTGATATCCCATGGGGACTTGCAAATCTTGACCCAGGACAAGTTTCTGCCTATATCTACTGTTTTGAGATGATGCTTGATGCTCAGCTAAGTGTCCTGCTCTTGGACTGTAGAGGGGAGTGCCCACTGAGCGGTCAGTGACTTTTACTCTCATAGTCCTCTCTGGCTGGCTCATAGCTGGCTCTGCTGATTTTCTGCTGCGTTAGTCTTAGGGTTCTGAGTCTTGAGGAGTGTCAGAGATTGAGTGAGAATAATGGACTCAAGCTCTGAGCAGCTGTGTACTCATGTCTGGTGAGCACCGGTCAGCAAACCAGAACCAGGCATGGAGGTCATTGGTGAGTCTTCCTTCTTGCTGTCATGTCCCCAGCTAGTGCCAGTGGCTCTCACTTCCTCTCTGCTGTCACTGCCCGAGGCCTCCTAAGTCTGTGTTTTCTTGCTCCTTCTAGTTTCCCTGGCTTTGTTCTCTAAGGTACCTGGTCCCTTGTCTCAGTTCCTTTAGCTGCTATAATGAAGCACCAGACTGGGGGAACTTCTTAGTGACAGGATTTATTTCTTAGTTCTAGAGGTCAGAAATCTGAGATGAGGGTATCGCCTGTGTGGTGCTGGTGTGACCCTTTCCTGGGTGCACAGAACTGCCTCCTTCCTGTGTTGTCTTGTGAGAGACAGGATGAGAGGGCTCTTTGGAGTTCATTTAGTCAGGGCACTGATTCCATTTGTGTGGACTTACCTCCTGAAGGTCTCCTGATAGTATCGCCTTGGGTTTGGGGCACCCAGCCTAAGAGATTTGGGTCACAAGCATGCAGTGCAAAGTGTCCTTTTCTGTATGCTCCCTATGGCTCTGTGGCCCCAGCCCTGTTTCTTATCTCTCCTACTTTCTCAACGGCAGAAACAACGAGCATGGCATTGACTGCTCAGCGGAGGTCCTTGGCTCCCAGGAGGGAACCCAGCTCTGGAAGAGAAGTGTTCTCTTTTGGAGTGGCAGTCTTTGGAAGGCTGGCTTTGCCTAGCAAACAGAGCCAACCTTCCTTCTTGAGAGGGCTGTCTTCACAGAGCACCCCTGGAGCATGGGGCTTTAAGGCCAACAGGCAGGGCTCCTCTTGAACCTTGATCTAAGACCAAGACTTCAGAAGCTCCGCTGGATTGCTTACTTGCTTACAGTCAGGCCCACAGTAGGGGTGGGGACCAAGGAAAGCTCCAATAACTCCGTCACACATGTAACTGTGCCCAGGGCTGATGTTTCTCATAATGGATGGGACAGATACACAGCAGCATCTCAAGGGATAAGGAAGCAGGTAGAAAAATCTGTATGAACCCTGGTATGTACTTTCTTATTCTTTCCCCACCTCAAGAAGGGGGTGGCAGGAGCTCACTCCTCTTTCAACATGAATGCAGCAGAGGTGGGCCATTTTCTTATTTTAGGAAAAAAGTCTCATTATGTAGCCCAGGCGAGCTTCTAACTAGGAGGAATTCTGCCTTAGCTTTGCAAGTGCTGGGATTATAGATGTAAGCTACCACACTGGGTTCGTGCTGAGGTTTTCACTGGGGCTAGTCCCATAGCTCCCCTTGCCTGGCCTGTGTCAGAGGGTGACAGTCTGGCAATAATGAATAGTAAATGAAACCTCAAGGAGTCCCAGTGTCAGAGGTACAGAGCCCGAGGTTTGGTCCAAGCACACTGCTGAAACCATGTGTCACCAAAAGCTAAACATAATCCCTAAGTCCCTTCATCAATAGTGGTGAAACTCTGCTCTATACTGGTGAAGGTGCACGTGCTGAGCTATATGACTGCACGTACACATGCCTGTCACCCTGCTGGACCCTTCCTTCTTTCATGCATAAAACTGGCCACTGTCAGCATGCTCAATCACGGGGGGCGGAAAAAAAGAGGAAACAATATAAGCGAACAACAGAGTTGATTCAGTACAGTGAGGGTTGTTAGAATATTCAGTTACTGGCTGACTGAATATTTTAAGGAAAATCACAAATTTAAAATACATATTTATTTTCTCCATTATGACCCCTGCTGAAGCCACATTATCCTCCTGTGGCGAATCTGTCAATCACTGTTCACCATCTCCCATATCAATAATGACAGCGGTCGTCCTCAGACACAGGGGCGGGGGGCAGGGACAGTGCTTATGTCCCTGAAGAACAAATGGTAGTTTAGGGAAGCAAGGCTTTGGATGTGAGTTCCTGTTTGGAACCAGGTTTGGAGATTCAGCCATCCCTGGGAGATAGCGAAGCTTGCAGGCCCCACGGAGAACTTGCTGATCTGATTGAGGTGAAGCCAAAAGGGAAGATACAGTCTTTACACGGGGGCACCAGGGCTTTGTTTAACAATAAACTGGCTGGGGATGCAATCCCATTATTCAGTTGCCTAACTAAGGGTAGGGTTTTTTTTTTTTTTTTTTAGCACTGTTTATTGGCAGTAGATGAAATCAAGTTGAAAGCCCAGTTGAAAGGTTCTTTCAAGTAGCGACTTTGACTTTTCCCTTGAACACAATCTCACGTTAACATTGGAAGGCTATGGGAGTTTTTAAATGTAAGGGTGATTGCGGATGAACCTGTGAAAGAAAGGGACACATGTTACAGTTCAAATTACTGGTGACATTAAATGATTATGAAGGGCTCATCCAAGGCTGAGGCAGGATGAAAAGGAGGCTGGGAAAGAAGTCACAGTCTGGTGGCTCTGGTTGATGCCTCAGCATCTGGGAGGGTCTTGCCGGCGGAGATGCATCTCATCACTAGGTGACATTGCTGGAGCTGTTATTCCCTTCGTGATTCTAAAACCCAAGGTCCTCTCCGTACAGTTTAGGTATTCAACTGTTAGCTGCCGGAGGGTAACCGTGGGCTAAGCTGTATCAGTGTCTCCATTATGAATGGGAAAAGATTAATTTTCATTATGGCTGCTAGTTAGTAAACTATCTTTTTATCAGCCTGGAAAAATAATATGAGTGATGGGAACTATCTCACTTATTTTGGGTTAACTTTAAAGCTTTAATTACGGCAATTCTTTGCATATTTAATGGGCTTTTGGATTGAAGCAAGTTATTTCTGTTGTCTGATTTGTGGAGAGAGTTCTTACTGGGTCCCTGAGAGGGAAGGAATGGCAGCCCCTGGGAGCTTGTGGATATGGGACGGAAGGCAGCAGGAGAGGAGCCGAGCTGCTTGGATTGGGGATTCTGAATGACTTGGTTTAGGCAAAATCTTGTGACAAGCAGATGCCATTCATTCATTCATTCATTCATTCACTATTCATTCACTTACTCACTCATCCATTCAATCATTCACTCATTCATTCATTCCTGGGCGAATACTGATTGAGGCTGAACAGAACTTTGGACTGTTGAATCTCCCATAATCACCGGCTGGCAATTTTGTCCGATGTTCCCCACTTGCCTCCTCTGAGTTTCATCTGAGGCATGACACATCAAGACTAAGTCAGTGCAGGTTTAGGTTGATAGAGTGAAAGATCCAGAGTTCGGCCTTGCAGTGACCTGAACCTCAGTTCTGATTCTGGAGCTTCTAAACTGTGTGAGCGTAAGCGAGTCAGAGACCCTCATGGAGTTTCCTCCTTTGCAAGAAGCAGCTCATCAGAGGGCAGTTGGTCTTGGTGGAGGGCCCTCAACCAAAGTCCTACTACTCCTGAACCCTCTTGGAGCTTCCTATCATAGGTCTTGCCTGCTTTGTGGGAGTGGATTGTTTGAGCGGAAGTCAGGAGAGCATGCACACACACCACACGCGCGCATGCCAGTGGATGCGGAGTTTCTCTTTACCCACCCAGGTTCCTAACATTTACTGGAGTTCCCACAGGCCTGAGGAGGAAGCCAAGATTACATTGGTGTGGTTTTTTTTTTTTTTTTTAGAGTGTAGATATCATCTCCCAGGCTTCACAACCCCTATGCATTTGTGGAATTGGGAGCTAGGGCTCAGGTGATCTTCTAGGCATGAACTAAAAGTCCTATGGTTCTCTGGCCATCTGTTTCTTGCCTGGCTGTCCAGTTTGATATAGGAAAAATGCTTTCTGAGCCTGTTGTGTCTGAAGAAATTTTCTTGCCTCTCAAGAACGCAGCGCCTCGTGTGATCTCCAGTGTCTCTCTGGCAGGCAGTGCTCGAAGGCGCAGAACAGTGGAGCCCCTGGCTCATCACAGGTAAAATCCTTGTCTCTTAGGAGCATTTATGGTGCTTGATAGAAACAGTGGCTGGAGCTGACCAAATTGAAACATTTGGGAGGAAGAGAAGTGGACACTATGCCTGTTGGGAACACAGTTAACCCAGAGCCTCTGTGGCAGCAAGGTGTCAGATTTTCTTCCTGGGGCCCTGGGGATGGGTGTGACCTAACCGCATACTGTAGCTTGCCAGTGCTGGGCTGGCAGCCATGGCCTCCTGTATGCACCTCCCTATAGAATTTCTGTTGTGACCTTAAAGCTCTGTCAAATGTTTCTGCCTTTAGGCTCAGGTTTTCTCCCCTTGTGAGTTTGCTGGAGCTTGTGTCACTATGAGAAACACTGCAGAGAGCATATCAGGACCCCATGGCTACCCTGAACTGTTGAGTAACTGGTGGTCTCGCCTTTAGGCTTAGCGAGGTTGGCACAGTTGGAGAATTCAGCCAATTGGCAAGTGGGAGAGTGCTTTGAAACTGCTCACAGTGCCTCAGAGAAAATGAAAACTGATTTCTGGTGTCCGCCAGGCATGGAGCCAGACATCTGCAGGGTGCTTGTCTGTTAGAAGCCTTGCTCCTTACTCAGGCTGCTTGCATCTTACACAGGCTTGTCTCTGCTGGGCATCCCTGCCTGCACAGGAACCGCAGATGTTGGCTGGATGTAGTTGCACTTAGAACCCATGTACCAGAGGCTGAGCTTCAAGTGGAGGTACAGCCCGCATGGAGACACGGGCGGCAGCCACTGTCTAGGCAGGTTCAGCCTGACAGGTCACTCTGCATTATTTCGTCTTAAGAGTGTGGCTTGTTTGGCGGTTTGCTTTTCTTTTGAAACAAGAAGTTATGTATTCTAGGATAGTCTTAACCTTGCCCTGTAGCCAGAGATGGCCTTGGACTTCTGATCCTCCTGCCTCCACTTCCCATGTGCTAGGATTATAAGGGTGTACCACCAGGTGCTGGGATTGGATGGAGGGCTTTGTTCATGCTAGGTAAGCAGACTACCAACCTGGTTACATGGTGGTGGGAGTGTGGCTTGGGCAGGTCATGGGTATCTCTTGTTTCATAGAGGGGATGCAAAGCTGAATTAGTGTGTGAGCTGTACAGAGTCAGGTGTCATACAATGCAGTCTCAGGGAAATCTTGCAGGAGGGCCAGCTTGCAGCTGCTTTTTTGGTTGCTAGGTATAGAAACCAAATAGAAGTAGTTTATGAAAGGGAAGGTGAACTTGCAAAGTTCTAGTACACTGAACCCTGTGGGGGAAGGGCTGCTGTTGCTTCAAAAGCAGATCTCAGCAGACTTGCAGCCTCTCCCTGAAGCTCACCAGCCATGGCCTTATCTCACTTGCTCCAGTGTCTCTGCAGACACCAGGCACTTCTTGCTTCCTAAATCCAGATTCCAGGAGCGTGTGTGCCTGGCCAAGCTTGAGTCAGAAACCCTCAGGTCAAATCAGTGTGTTCAGGAGAAGTGAATAAGGCACTGGGCACGGAGCATGGAGTTTGGCAAACACACGCACATCTATTAGCTACCGCAAACTAATAAATAAAAATACAAATACATTTTAACAAAAGTCTGTGCTTTTACTTGACACCTTCATGTTCACAGCAAACTCAGATCTATGAGTGAGAATACGCATCTGAGCTGCAGGAAGCTGGGACTATGGGACATATGGCACCTGTGACATGGCTCAGGACGTGGCTGGTGCCGATGCTTTCTGAATAGATGAAAAGTGATGAGGACTTTGAGTCATTCTGAAAAAGTCATAGGTTTTGAGAATCCAGGATGGGGGGGGGTAGAGAGCTCGAGGCTATGGAATCTGGACATTGTCCCAGAGACAGAGAAAGCTGTGTCCTGAATTTCTGATGCTGGTTCTAGGCAACCAAGCTCAAGCTTATTCGTGCTTGCTTTCACTCCCTTTGCTGTGGTAAAACTTTATTTTATCATTAGTCATGAGCCATCACGGGTGTGCTTTGTCAATTGATCTGTTGGTTGATAATGTACTCATGGGTAACTCCGGAGCCCTGTTGGACAAGTCAGCTGAGGCAGCTATGGAGGAGGTGGCTCTGTGGGCAACCACACACCAACCCCTAAGTTCCCTGAATCTGACAGCTTCCCTTGTGGTCTGATTGCCCATCACCCCAGGCTACCACACACATTCTCAAGAGCTCAGGCTGCTGTGCAAAATGCAGCTTCTGGGATGTAAAACTCGACAGTGGCTGTTTTTTTCCTAAACATGAAAATCTTCAGGAAGTGCATTTGTTTTTCTAGTAAGCATCCAATGCGGCTGTGCATTTGCTTGATTCTGTAATTCTACACAGGGAAATTTGCCAACATAGCATCTACCCAGTTCTGCCCCCTTTCCATGCAGGCAAGAAGACCTGACAATCTATGCAGCTTGCTGTTGCCCAGTTGTAAGTGTATGCTGAGCTGCATGGCACTAGAGGAAGGAGACAGCCATGGTGCTTCTCACTCCCATGTTGGGATGTGAATGACATGATGATGCTCTGCCCAATGAGAGAGCTGTGATAGGTTGTTGAATAGGGTGACATGGTGTGTACGGTGGGTTTGGGGTGCAGGCCTGGTCATAGCTACTAGCTCCTTCAGAGAAAAGGCATGTCACTTCTGTCCCTGTTGGTTTAACAGTGCTGCAGGAGACTGTGCAGGCCATGCCTCACACCCCTTCTGCTTTTCTATAATGTCAAGTGGATGCATGGGTTTTGGGACAGAAGCCAGCCATACAGCAGCACATATATCTTAGGACAGATGCACAGAAATTTCCAGAATAACACACTTTGCCTAATAACTTCCGAGGGCTTCAGAGCCAGAAAGCTTAGCAGCGCAGTGAGCTGAGCCTTAATGATGGGCTCCCGATGGTGGACTAATGGGCTGGAAAGGCAGGGCTATTTGGACAGCTGCTGTAGACCCTGCAAGGAAGCCCATGCTCTTAGCACATATTTGATTTTCTTTGGCATCATTGCACAGCACTTAGGAGGTCCTTTTCATTCAGCTTTATTTCAGCCTACTTAGCCATGTTAAGGAATGGCCACCAAGTAGGTGCTGTAGTGGGAAGCTTGTTCAAAGGGAGTGAGAAATGGTTCCCTTGCAGGTAAGAGGCACGGCGTGGTTGGGTGCAGTCGTGTAGACATAGGTATTCTGCATCTTCCTATGTGTAAACCAGATGGGCTATTGGGGAGCAAACCAGGGATGATGGTTTGAAGGAGAATGTTCCTCATAGCCTCATGGATTTGAATACCTGGCTCCCAGTTGGAGGCACTGTTTTGGAAGTTTGTGGGACCTTTAGGAGGTAGAGCCTTGCTAGAGGAAGTGTGATATTTGGAAGGGAGTGGGCGTTGAGGGTTTGTGGCCTGGACCCTCTTGTGTTCTCTCTCTCTCTCTCTCTCTCTCTCTCTCTCTCTCTCTCTCTCTCTCTCTCTCTCTCTCTCTCTCTCTCTCTCTGCCTCCGCTATGTGGATCAAACAGTTTGCTTCTTGATGGTCAGGCCAGCCCCATGCTCCTGCTGCCATACTGTTCCTGCTGTCCATGATAGACTCTATTCCTCCGTAACTGGGAGCCCAAACAAATCTTTTCATCCTGTTGTTTTCTCATAACAACAGAAAAGAAATGAGAGCACCAAGCATATGCCACGTGCTAAGAGGAACCTCTGGGAATGTAGAATCTTCTTTATGGGATCAAGAAGCAGAGGAAGAAGCTAGGAAGTTGTAATGTGTGTGTGTGTGTGTGTGTGTGTGTGTGTGTGTGTGTGTAGGGTTGAGAGACTGACGTCTTTTTCATGTTGGGGTTGTGGGAGGACCCATCTCTTTTCTTCCAGCCAGGGAAGGTAGTGCTGCCCTAGGCTGTGGTGCGTATCTTCTAGTCTTGAGTGATTTTAGAACCTGGGGTTTGCAAATACTCTGCATATATGTGTCTCACAGACTGGGCCCATCCCTTGCTGGGGAGTTCTCATGGCAGAGGCTGAGTTGAGGGTGAAAAGGGAGTAGCCTGCTGCTTTGCCTTCCAGTTTGAGGAGAGTTGTCATGCTGGCACATGGGTGAGGAGTGAATGGGTCTCCATGCCCCTTTTCTAGGGCAAGTGACCTCTGACCTCGAGTGCCGTGCTGGCATTCTTGGTCTCAGATTTCTGACACTATGGAGCTTCTCTTAGCCAGTCAGTACAGAATTGTATTCTGAGCTATTGCTCTGATATTTTGGTCTAGCTACAGGAGACTCTTGTTCTCAGATTTCTGACACTATGGAGCCTCTCTTAACCCCTCGTCAGTACAGAATTGTATTCTGAGCTATTGCTCTTATATTTTGGTCTAGCTAATGAGATCTTTTCTTTGGAATGTCACTATGTACACACTCGGTCCCCATCTTACCAGATCCAGGGTACGTTAGGGATGAAGGTGGACTGTGGTACTTTTCTGACTATGCTGAGATGGGCTGCGCCTGGGCCATGTTCCCTGGTCCTTGAACTGTGACAAAGCACTGTGCTCTCTTTTTGTTCTCTGTGTGCCATCGTTGCACAGAATGAGAGGCCCTTCATGTTGTCCAAAGCTTTTTTCTTCTATTTGAAAATTTCTCTCCATTTTGAGAACATAACTTCTTTTTTTGACTGTATATCTTTTATGTATATAGATATATATATTTATTAATTTTTTACATATACACTTATATTATTACACATATATACAATAAACTACCTATAGCAAGAAGAACCATTAAACAATCAAGAATAATATAAATGTTACATTCTTAGTGTTTTGGCTATTTGGCAGCCTTGAAGAAAATGTCTTTCCTATCTTGGTGTGTTTAAAATTTTGAAAGTAAATCAGTATCTATCATATCTCATCATCATCAACTTAAAACATCTATCTAGACCTAAAAACATTTTAACCCCTAAACAACTACGCTTAATTGTAAAAACTAAACTATCTGGTCTTCAACCTCATCAGAGACTTGAGAAGGAATAAAATTAATTACCTGAGTATACAGGATGTGCAGGCTAGCTGCTTCCCAAATTAGAAGATTACAAAGACAGTTTGCTACCTGAGAAGCCACCACAAACTCTCTATAATGTTGGAGCATCATCTTCTTATGTCTTTAATTTATCTGACAGACATATTTATGAGGCAGGAACTATTGAGGACTTACTTACTCTGTCTTGGCAGAATTTGGCCATCAACTCAGCCTGCTTCCAAGCTTTCCCCTTTTTAGGTAGAATTATGCCTATGGTAGAAGCGAGGACATTTTACCTGGTAGATTTTTGCTACATTTGAAGCTATCTCCATAAGGAGGTTCTTTGATGCTCATCATCCTCTTTGAGGTGGGCTGGGTGTTTCCAGGAGTTTACCTGTCTCGTTGTCAATGAATCTTTAAAATAATAAAAACATGTTTAAATTAAATAAATTCTGTATGTCTCTGAGGTTTTTGAAGATCTTATCTAACTATTTTACCTTATCTTTCTATAGAATCATATCTATCTGTTCCACCTAAGATGTATATTGTTGTGATAAAAGTAGACTAGTGATTGCTATGACCATGATTTGACCAACTAACAATTAACTTGTATAATTTATTTATCCTAAACAGCCTGCAATAGCACTTTCAAAGTATTGGAAGTAAACCTTGTATTATAATCGAGCTATATGGGGAGAACCTAACTTCTTTTTTTTTTTAATTTCGGTTAGAATTTTTATTTATTCTTTGAAATGTTCATACATGTACACAAAATATCTCAATCATGTCCACCTCTGAGTTCCCTATCCTACTCCCTCAAGACCCTCAATCACAGCTCTATCCCTACTTTATGTCCTATCATAATTTTTTCTTTGTTAGTTTTTTTTTTTATAATTTCACACATGAGTACTGTAGTTACACAATCTCCACCCCCTCCTTTCTCCCTTCCAACTCTTCCCCTGTCACCCTTCTTAAATTCACAAGTTCTTCTACCTACTGAGTCCTTTAGTGTTACTCATATGCACATGTATTTAGGGCCAAACACTTAGAATTAGAAATCCTAGCCTGGGTGCTTCCCTGAAGAAAACCTCTTCCCTCTCTTATCAGCCATGCATGGATTAAAGTCTTCATCTAGGGTTGAGGCCTTGTGAAATTTCCCCCGTTCATATTGGCACATTCGTTGAGCTATGCAGCCATTTTGCAAGTCTTGTTTAAAGCAGTTGTTTTTGAGAGTCCATGGATACGGTTTCCCTGACATGTCCATATGACACTATCTCACAGTAGACATCCTGGACCTCTGGAGAACCTAACTTCTTAACAAGAATATGTAATACTGAATTTCTCTTTTGAGTTGTACTAAAAATCATTTTGCTGGGATTGAGTTTTCATAATGTCATATTCTACCTTTTGGTCTATATATCATCTATGTATCTACCTTTGTTCTTACAAAGTTCACAGACTGTGGGATGCTGGCCCACAGCTAGCTTTCTTTCCATCTGTTTGTGCATTGATGACATTGTGTGGTCACATACACTTACTGAAGGCAGAGGAAGAGATCAGAGAAGTTACGAGACTTGAATGGACTAAGAAAGAGATGGGAAAGGGCTTGGTGGATAAGTGGAGGCATGCTGGGCAATTTGTATGACCAGTTGGGACTTTATAGATTTTGTCCAATGGCAAATGTTTACTTCTGGACTTCTCTGTTTTGGGAATAATGATATGTGCCTACCAAAATGTTCAACCATAAAGAAATGCATAAAAGTGTATACTAGCTACTTTGCTTATTGATATGACAAAATACTTTGTAAAAGTAACTTTTAAGGAAAGAAAGATTTGCTTTGTCTCATGGTTTCAGGGAGTCACAGTCCATCTTGGGAGGGAGGGGCAAAGCAGAGCTGTTTGCTCCATCATAGCACTGTATGTACTAGAGGCTTGTTCATGGTCATAGAGGAAGGAACAGAGAGAGACAGACAGGACTAGGACTGGGCTATTCTTCAAAGGCCCAAACTTGTGATTTACTTCCACCATCCAGGTCTTAATTCCTGAAGGCTCCACAGCCTCTCAAAAACAGTTCTGTGAGCTTGGGACTAAGGCCTCAAAAACATGAACCCATGGAGGACATTTCAGATCAAATCTTAGGCATGTGGTGGCTGACAAGGTCCCTGGGGATATGTGCTGGCTAGTCTTCTGTCAACTTGACACAAGCTAGTGATATCTGAAAATGAGAGACACTCAATTGAGAAAATAGCTCCATAAGATCTGGCTGTAAGGCATTTTTCTTAATTAGTGATTGATGGGGGAAGAACCTATTCCATTATGGGAGGATTCATCCCTGGGCTGGTGGTCCTGGGTACCATAAGAAAGCAAGATGAGCAAGCCATGAGAAAGAAACCAGTAACCAGCATTCTTCCATCACTTCGGCATCAGCTTCTGTCTCCAGGTCCCTGCCTTGTTTGAATTTCTGTCATGACTTCTTCCAACGATAAACAGTGGTGTGGAAGAATAAACCAAATAAATCTTTTCCTCCACAAGTTTCTTTGGTCATGGTGCTTTATCACATCAGAAGTGACTATAACTAAGACAAGGTGTTTGGTTAATGTTTGGTGAACTTTCTCCAAAGCCTCTTTTTATTCTACATATGGCAGAAGAGTGGCTGTCAGTCTGTCTACTGGCTCAAGTAGTTCACCACAATGATAAAAGTGGGTTATATGATGTGTGATATGCTGCAAATTGTGATTCACTTTAATTTTGCATGAATACAACAAAGGCAACACATGCAGAGCTTGATGGACTGTTCAACTTCAGATTAATAGTTCTAATTAAATGAGATCTTAGTGACATAATGGTGGCTTGGGGCTCTGACAGATAATTGTGAGAAATGGTGAGGTCAAAGTCAGTTGGCATGCTCCATTTTCACATCTGACCCATTCTTTCCTGGAGAAGAAAAAACAAAACAAAACAAAACAAAACAAAACAAAACAAAACCAGGAGTCCTGCCGAGTTTCTTCTCCGTCTGTGACCATGAGCATCATGTTCACTTTGAAGCTTAATTTCTATATGTTTCTTTTCCATCCTTGCTTATGGACCTTTCCCTTGTCATGGTTCCTCAGACAGACTTCTTCATTCGTAGGTCATTTCATTCCCTGGTGTCTGGATTTATTGTCTATCAATTCCTGGGAGAACTCTGTTTTCCTGTTCCTAAGCTCTCAAAGACGAGAACACATGTCTGCCTTTGGGATGGCCCATCTCTGCTTTCCTGGTGCCCCCTGAAATTTCCCTGCTAGTTACTTTTGGGAATTGTCCTACCTAGCCTCCATTGTCAACTTAATACAGGCTAGAGTCATCTGAGAGGGAAGTTTTAATTGAGGAGTTGCCACCATTGACCTATGGGTATGTTTGTGAGTGGTTGTCTTAATTATTAATCTGTGTAGAAGGGTCTTGTCCACTGTGGGCAGCACTATTCCCTAGGCATGTGGTCTTGAGCTATATAAGCAAGGTAGGTAAACAGGAGTCTGTGAATGAGCCAGTAAGCAGTGTTTCTTCATGTTTTCTGCTTTGAGTTTCTGGCTTGGGTTCCTGCCCCTTCTTTCTTCCTTGATAAACTATAACCTGCAAGAAAAGATACTTTCTTTTTTTTAAAATTAATTTATTCTTGTTACATCTCAATGGTTATCCCATCCCTTGTATCCTCCCATTCTTCCCTCCCTCCCATTTTCCCCCTACCCCCCTCCCCTATGACTGTGACTGAGGGGGACTTCCTCCACCTTTATATGCTCATAGGGTATCAAGTCTAAAAAGAGATACTTTAGTCCTCTAAGTTGCTTGTGGTTAAGACTGGTTTTTTTTTTTTTT
Source organism: Acomys russatus (assembly GCF_903995435.1). Lineage (NCBI taxonomy): Eukaryota > Metazoa > Chordata > Mammalia > Rodentia > Muridae > Acomys > Acomys russatus. The sequence goes on from NC_067141.1 coordinate 18,308,146, forward strand.
TTTTTTAATAATGACAACAAAAAGGAGATGAGCACAAAGATTTTGTATGAAAATGTCACCATTGTCATCTTCTTGTCTATGCTTCCCTGAGCTCCAATAAGGTGAAAGCTGTAAGCAAGGGTGGCGCAGTGAAACCACTGAACTAGACCACTCTGTTGGGAGAAAACAGCTTATTGGAGAGCAAACTGCTGTGTTTTTTCACAGGAATAGGGAACAACAGCTCAGCTGGAAGGGTGTTTTATATGATAGTCAGCCCGGTGGGGGGTTTGAGCTGATGCAGGCTGTTCGGATTAATGGGGAGCTAGATGCCTTTACCTGAGGTAGTTGATTATTGAGAGTGGATAAAGGAGGTAGTGCTTTTCCTGGTAAGCAGAAACACACCTATGAGATTCCTGAGGAACGCTGGATTTAGGTTCTGTTTACCTAGTCAGAGTCCTTCTGTTTAGGACAATGCCATCAGTTCTGCATTTTGGGGAGCCTGCTTTGGGCCTAACAAAAATGTCGGCTTTTATTGTCTTAAACTCGAATCCCCAGCTAGCTGAAGTAGATGTCTCTTTCTTACAACCTTGTAGACGTGGCCCTATCACCTTTGACAACCGTGGTCGAGGCATAGAGGGCTCCAAGTCAGCTGATTGTTCTTAGTCTTAAAGAATTCTGTATTGTCCCAGGAAGTGCAAGAATTACCTCTCTGTCTTAGTCAGCTGTCTATTGCTGTGAAGAGACACCATGGCCTATGGCAACTCTTATAAAGGAAAGCATTTGATTGGGGCTGGCTTACAGCTTCAGAGGTTTAGTTCATTGTCATCATGGTAAGAAGAATGGTGGCATGGAGGTTGACATTGTGGAGAGAAGTAGCTGGGAGTTCTACATCTGGATCTGTAGGCAGCAGGAAGGGAGAAACATTGGGCCTGGCTTGGACTTCAGAAACCTCAAAGTTCCTCCTCCCTTACCTCCCCAGTGATATCCTCTCTCGAAAGAGGCCACGCCTACTCTAACAAGGCCACACCTCTTAATCCTTCTCAGGTAGTACCACTCCCTGACTACTAACCATTCAAGTGAATGAGCCTATTAGGGCCATTCTTTTTCAAGCCACCACACTCTCTAAATGTGAAAATGAGTCCCCTCATCAAGGTTTGTCTGGCAGCTTGTTCTCTGTGATTTAACCAAGAAACCCAAATGTGGTTCTGGGAGACAAGCTTGCTAGGCAGGACCACTGCTATCCTTACGTCCTATTATCTCTCCCTCCTATTAACTCCTGCTTCATCTTCTCAGCTGCCCCTCGGCCATCTCTATTTTTCCACTTACTCATTCAGAGTTACTCATATGAAACCTTTCTCCGTGTTTTGATTCACAGCATAGCAGAGTCCTCATAATGATGATGTTTTGGGCAAACTTGTTTCCTGGAGCCTATGATTTCCATTTTCATCTTATTTTCTTGTTTTACAGCCTTGCCTTTGGATGAGTGTTCCTATTGAATTTCTGTCCCTATTCCACTCCTCTAAAGTATGAAGCACTCATGGGGAATGTTCGACCGTCTCTCAGGGCATGTGCTCTTCCTCTGGACTATCTGTTTTCTTAAAGGTCTGCTCTCTTGCTTTCCTCTCCTCCTTCCCTCCCTCGCTTTACCCCCCTTTTCTTCTTCTCATCCCAGTGGATGCATTGGAGTCCCATGGGATTCTTGAACACGAGACTTCTTGGATTTAGCTGCACATTTATGTATAAGTGTATAATGTATATATATATATATATATGTATATATATATATATACATACATACACACATATATAATTGGATCAGATTATCTGAGAGTGAAAGGATATAATCAATGATGTCAGTGTAAGGCTTCAAACAATGATGTCAGCTAAAAGACCATGTGGGTCCCTTTCCGGATTGGAACATGGGCCTGTAGAGTGTGAGAGAAGAAACAGGACATATGACAGCAGTGGCCTGGCCCAGGGAGCTGTTTTCCTATAAACCACATCCGGTTTCTGGGTAAAATCACAAAGAACAAACTGCTGAAGCTAGTGGCCAGGCCGGGCCAAGCTCAACCTAGGTTCAACCTAGGGCCTTTGTGCCCCTGGTCTTGCATTAGACTCAGAGGATGTTCACTCGTCATCCTGGCAAGCAGTGTTTCCTCGCCTTTGCCCAGACTGCACCTTTTCCCACCTGCTACAGCAATTACAGGAAGGGCTTCTTTGCACTCAAGCCAGGAATTAATCATTTCCAGATAATTCCCAGATGGGAAGCCTTGTGACTTTTGTTTACTTCCTTAAAAAAAAAATTCCCGTTTAGCCTGAGGCTGGGCTGAAAGAATTTTAAACAGTCTTTGAAAGCTGTTAAAGAAGGGTTGGGACTGCAGTGACCACTCTAACTGGAGACATCATTTTTATTTTTTAAGTGCCTTGTTAAGGAGAGGGCACCCAGTCCTACCTGAGAAATGATCCTGCCACCCGTGGAATGTTAATTTCATCAGAGGCGACTCTGGAAATGAATTGTAGCTGCCTAGCAGTTGCTGGGCCAGATGAACCACATTAGGGCCGATGGCATTATGATTCAGACCCAGGACACAGAGAATATTATTTTGATCAGGATCTGTGTGCACACTGTAAATAGTTGTGGCTAGGTGGGGACAGAGGCTGCAGATGGAGAGCCAGGGTGGGGCTGGGCCTGCCACCCCAGCCTTATCTAAGGTAGGGGAGTGAATTCTTCCCAGCTGCTGCTCGGAGGGGCTCAGTCCACAACCCTGGGTCCAAATCACGGACTGCTATGTTCATGTCAGGAGCAGGAGTGTCTTCTGTTCCTTGTCCTCGAGCTCGGGCCATTCTTCATTGCTCCGAGAGTAGAAGATCATAGACATGTGAGTTTGGAAGAGAAAGGGACGGCATGCCCCGGGGTTAGGTACAGCCTCCTGTGTGCCTAGACACAGGCCTTGCGACTGTTTGAAGAGTAGGAGTCACAGAGGATAGAGACGGTGTATGCACAGTGGGTGTGGGTGCTGATCACAGGCCCTGGGAATATGCGCTGTGTGTAGTTGCTGGACAAGGGCACTATTTGGGAACCCTGAGGCACACACCCTTGGTATTCTATCTAGATATGGGTCTCTGGGCGTGGTACTGTTGGTATATAAGCTGGATGTGAGATCCTGTGAGAGTAACATTGGGCATGGTTCTATTGGGCATGAGCCTGGGACAGGATACAGGGGGCTGGCCTTGTTTCCTTTTCATGGTAGCAGTGAGCTCTCCTGCCTCGTTCTGACCTGTGATATCAGAAGCTGCTAGCCAGCTATTATGCTCTTCCCTCCTGGGGACTACACATGTGCGTCCCTGTCCCCGTTGGAGTGCCCATGGGACCTCAGTCTTGTTAAGTTTCTCTTTCAGTCTCTGCTGGCTTCCTCTCTGTCTGCAAATCTGCACACCTTCCTGGTGGCCCACGCTGCAGCTTGTCACTGTCCTGTCTGTGGTTCGTGGCAGCTGTGGGGACCCTGCTCCTAGGCCTCTGCTGAAGCCCGGATGGGTTAGGGACCCTAGAATGAATCTAACCCAGTTCATAGGGACCTGGGGAAGAAACAGCTGCCGCTTAGAGTGAGAGCCTTTACCCTAAGGGATTTAGTGTCGAGCCATACAGCTAATGACAATTATGAATTCATAACTGGTACAAGTCACATGCTTATGGAGCACCAGGTGCCGTTAGACATCTGGGAAGTTTAAGATTTAATTTTCAAGATGGCCCTGTGGGTGGACACTGCAGTCCGCATTCGTAGGCAGGACACAGAGCTCAGCCTGGTCAGTGGCTGGCTTAGCAGTCTCCTGCCAGGTGCTGGACCTGAACCTGAGCAGGCGCAACTCAAGGACAGCGAGCAGGACAGAGTGTTGGAGCTTCTGCGTTTTGACACTCACCTTCCTCACTGGTAACAGAGGGAAGAAATCTGGCAATCAGACACAGGCAGGGCTGAATCCTTAGTGATGGATGCACAGGGCCAGCCAGGTGGCTTTGCTACTTTCATGCACGTTTGAACATTTCTATAAGAAGCAAAGTTGAGAAATATTACCATATAGATGGAGAAATAAAAGATATGGCCTAGGGATAACAAATAGGTATTTGCTAGTTTGAATAAGAATCTTTGGATGCTTTCCTTTCCGGGGTGGAGAAAGGTAGGGCCTGGGTTTGGGGCTATGCAGGGAGATAGAGGGCCACTATTTCCTCAGGGCTCTCCAGTGTCTTGGGGGCACCGCATTTTCTTAGCACAGGAACCAATACAAATGCAGACCCAGAGAAGCCTGAGTGTGTATGGATACATATGTGACATGCATATGCACGTGTGTGCATGTATACTTTTACATGTATAGCCCATGCATATGTTTGTGTGTAACTGTGTGCACACATGTAAATTTATGTAGGCACTCACAGTTATGTACATATGCTCATAGTGAATACAATATCCACAGATGTATTCATATGTACATCCTGAAGGGCATTTGTACGTATGTATATTTCATGTGTGTGCATAGAAAAAGTAATTGTTCTCTGATGTTTAGCAAAGAACAAGCCTAGGCCTGCTGCTGCTGCTGCTCATAGATAGAAATTGCTAGAGACATATAGGTGGTATTCTTCCAGAATTAATGACTGGACATTTACTAAGGCCACAAGGAAGCCATTCTTGTCTTTCCATTTTATTCCCCTCTGCCTCCTGTAAAGATGGTACGGAGCATGGCCTCAGCCCCGGCCTTGTCAGGCCCTGGAGTGTGGGTGGTAGGAACTTGGTGTTTCTCATACATTTCTGTGTGCTAGGAACCTGGATAGGGTTCAGGGTGAGCCCATGGCAAGCATTGACTTGGAACACAGCTTTCCTATGAAACAGTGAGCCTGAGCACCCAGGATACAAAAGCTTCGTGAATGTGCTTCCCCCATCTACCTAGAATCCTTGCTTCCTGTGTACTGTCTGGGGGACATTATGGAAAATCTACTACTTCTCCTAGGAAGAACATTAAGAAGGGAAACCAGATGGCCCAGGAGAGACAAAATAAATGGCCCCGACTCAGGACGACCAGTCCAATACACAGTTAGTATCTCAGCTGGCGTTTGGGAGATACCTTCTCACTGGCAAAACCTCAGTGCCTGTGTTGCGGGAAGGAGTTGCGGTACCCTGACACTGCGCTCCAGGAGATGATGCCTTTCAGGGATGTGGCTATAAGGGCTGAGCCTTCTACTTCCTCCCAATTCAGAGCCCAGTTTCTTAGCCATCAGGAGGGAATCTGAATTCTCATTACTCCCAGCAGCAAGGAGAAATGGGTATATAGGAGAAGAGCTTTGGCAGAGATGGGGTAGCTAAGGAGGCTGGGTGTGTGGGCATGAGTGTCCCACACTGACACCTCTGAACTGGCCACCCACAGGCCCATAGAAGATCTGCAATGTGCCAGGAATAAGGTCGGTGCAGTGCTCAAGACCACCCCATCAGGCTCAGAAGAGCAATCCCAAGGGAGGCCTGGCCTGGCCCTGCTGGTGACACCCACAGTGACACCCACACTGCCCACATCCTGACCAGACTCTTGTGAGGAAAAGACAGAAACAAAGATCAGCATTCGATCTCGCCGTGGCGAGCTGCTCACAGTGCGTGTAGGTCTGCTCCTGCCACCCATGATGTATTAGGCGTCTGAACCTGAAGGTCTCACAGTGAAATGCGTGGTGACTGCTAACGACTCGCTCTGCTTCTCCCCTCAGTCCACGTCACAATTTCCAAGACAAGCTGGGTGGATTTAGAGGCAAGAAGCAGTTCCTTGTTTTGATACTGGGGGATGCTACTCATCACCTCTCAGCTGGGAAGGACATTAGTTCCCACCGGAGTCGGCAGGATGGCTGATTGCCACATGCATAGTCTTGTCCTGTCTTGCCTGAAAAACTAGCAAAGAATTGATCACAGAGAGCAAAGCCTCAGACTGTCCTGGAATTACTGACCCTGCACTCTGTGTGTGTGTGTGTGTGTGTGTGTGTGTGTGTGTGTGTGTGTGTGTGTGTGTGTGTATTGTATGCCAGGTCCTTGATGGGGCGCAAGATCCCTAGATCCCTAGTGAACCAGCTGGTTATGTAGACTAGGCGACCATTGCTTTGCTGGGAAAGGACAAGCCAGATTACTTCCAGTTAAGTCTGTGGATGATGCTAGATGCTGCCCAGTTACATAGCCAATTCGTTACCAAAGAAAGAAAGAAGGATTCTTAGCCTATTTAGTTAACAAGTGGCTTTCTGAGTCACAGCTTCAATAGGGCCTGGGAGGGAATAAGAGGATTTCTATTTAAGCCTCATCCCCTTTTCCACCCTATGCCATGTCTACATGGGCCCACATTTCCATACAAGTGAGCATACACCCTCACAGGTCTCTCCTGGAGTGTCCCGAGATTCATGCCCAGGAATTACAGCAATCACACTGTGCTGTACAATACTTTTTGTGTATTATTGATGACATTTTGTGGAAGTAAATTGCATCACTCCCACAGTTCCTCAAGCCATTGCTGTCAGTCTATTAGCATTTTGTGGCCTGAGGGGACAGCTGGCTGGCTGTTTGAGCTGTGTGAAAGATCCCACCGGCAAAGCAGCATGCCAAAAGTGCAGAAAATTTAGCTTTCAATAAACATATTAAATCGTCACCGTTTGTTTGCAGCGGTGGCTTGCTCAGACTAGAAAGTTATTTTCTTTTCCATTTTGCAGAACGTTTTGATGTCACCTGCAGATTTCACAGTGTGTTGCACAGAGGTGTGACAGAGGACAGGAAAGTTACTTCTTATGGTGTCTGGTCTTTTTGGGTCAGCAATACAGAACTGGAGCTCAGGGCCCAGAGCTGGTGAGCTACTTCTGCTGGAGATTTGGGGCTTCTTCCTCCACTAGACTGGATGTTCATTCAGAGTGACCCTGGGGTCCTGAGAACCTGTGGTGTGTGTCGGGGGGGTTTGAGAAGGGATTATATTTTGAAAGCAGTGATACAGCCAACAGGGGCAGAGTAGGAGAAGGTGCTGGGGTAACATTCTAGATTTGGATTTCTTGAATAGAAGCATGCAGAGAAACGAATGTTGTTCTAGAAGAGTGAAAAGCCCTAGTGACCCAAGATCTGTCTTCAGAGAGCTAGCATGAACCTTGAAGTGCTACAATAAAGGGAAGGCAGGCATGGCTGGGGATTTGCACATCTGGGTTTTGCATAGATTGGAGGTTTTCTTGGGGTGTTGCATAGGCGGGAGTTGCATAGCTGGGTATTGAATAGGGAGTTTGCTTAGTAGGGGGTTGCATAACTAGGGGTTTCAAGCATGGGGGCTGCATGGCATAGGAAATTGACATTTGGGTATGCCATAGTTAGGATACGGTATAGTTGGAGGGTAGCATAGCTCATGGGTTGCATAGCTTGGGAATTGCATAGCTGGGGTGTGACATAGCTGAGGGCTTGCACAGCTAGGGAGTTTCATAGCTGAGGGGTTGCATAGCTGAGGTTTTGCGTAACATGGAGGCTTGTGTTCAAAGAGGCTTCACAACTGGGGGTGGCATGACTTAGGGGTGGCATAGATGAGGGGTTAAATAGCTGGCAAGGGGGATAGTATAACTGAGGCACCTTCAGTACTCTCAGGAGGTGAGTGGCTAGCTGGCAAAGCAGCAATGCCAGGCAAGCTTTAAACTGCTCTACCTAAGTCTTCACTCAGGATGGTAGGTGAAAGAAAGTCCCTGCTGTCCAGGGCTGTTTTAACTCCTTTCCCAAGATGTTTATTCATTAGATATATTATACTCAAGAGTCCAAGTTGGCTGGCAGAGGGCCTGACTTGAAGAAACAATGAAGAAAAGCAGATGTGAAGTTAACCCTTCAGGGTTAGGACAGGGATTGGAGGTGTGTCGTCATAGCTCCGGGGCCTGGAATGGGATTCCTAGCAGCTGGCTGCCAACTGTACACTGATGGCCACGTCCCTGAAAACCTTGGAACTATCCTAATTACTTTTGTGCTAGTGTCTTCAGCCTGGGATCAAGGAGGCCCTCCAGCTTCGGAGGAATACTCATCAAATGGTTGACAGAGCTGAGTGCAGAGCTGAGCAGGGCTCTGACCTCAAGGTTAAGGTAGCAAAGGTGACAGTTGTAGGGTGGAGGCAGAGGCTCCAGGCTTCACTAATTTTTACCAATCACTAGGCACCCAAAGTGTTAATACTTTGGGCACAGCGCAACTTCCCAGTCCTCTTTCTGTGGGTTGCTGCAGAGCTGAGGTTCCCACTTGGGAAAGATGACTTGTGGCCTGGTGGCTGTGGGGACTAAGTGGTGTTCAGAATCTGATGGCCATTCCAGGCTGATGGCCTGTTTGTCTCTGTGTCCTTCACAGATGCTGTGAGCCATAACCAGGCTGGGAGCTTCTGTCTGGACTAAGAGAAGATGGAATAGCATTATTATTATGCCATTTTTTCTACCAGCCACATGGTCCTCGGTTCACCAAGCAGGAATCTGGCCAGGTCCTGCTTCCTTCCTTCAGGGGAGGTGCCCAGTCCCTGCTCTGTTAAGCCTTGGTCTAGGCTTCCAAACTGCACAGATGATGATGTTCAGGCTTGGATTCATAAGAGTTACAATGAGACAGGTGGTCAGAACACAGTGATTGGTCCTGTGCCTGGGCATGCACTGTGACATAGAAACTGTCCTCATTCACAATTGAATTTCCATTCCCGAGGGAGTCTCAAATGTCTCTGAGGAGTGGTGTGGAGACCAGTCCCGTGGAGTGGAAGGGGCAGGTTGAGGGGATAGAGAAATGTCTCTAGTCACCATGCATTCTCTGGAGAGTGTGAGCAATGCTTAAGTCTGAGGCCCTGGACACCATCTGGTCATCCTGCAGTATCTGTGAGTTTTTGGAGGCCAGGACTTAGGGCATGAAAAGCCATGCCGCAGCTCTTCATGGGATAGACAGGCCATGCTACATGTTTGATGAGCTTGGGAGTGCGCAGACACATGCCACACAGAACAGCTTCCTGACCTCCATCTACCTCACCCTCCTCCAGCTGAGATGGGAGCATAGTTAACACCCCCTACTGGGTGTGCCAATAAGGATAAAGAGAGGGACACATGGGAGCCCTGGTGTACCACTGTTGCCCGTGGAGCTTCTTTCTTCTGGTGGCCCTTCTACTCACTGTGATTTGCTCTGCTGGCAGAGATAAATATTTAGAAAAGCAAGGACTTCTGGAAGATATCTTATCCTCATCCCCCTGCCTCTTCCCCACCCCTTGTCTCTTTCCCCCTCTCTCATTCCCCCCACAATGTGTGTGTGTGTGTGTGTGTGTGTGTGTGTGTGTGTGTGTGTGTGTGTGTGCGTGCGTGCGTGTGTGTGTGTTTCTCTGTAAGGAGGCCAGGATCAGAATGTGAAGTGAATTTAGGAACCCAGACAGAGATAATGGCTGAAATGTGGCCATCTGACACTGGACAGCTTTGCTCTGGGATCTGGGATCTTCAATCCAGGCATAGTCATTCATCACTGTTAAGATTCTCACACATAGTTGGGGATAGCTGTACTCAAGAGACAGGGTCCCCAGAATCCCCTGGACCAGCTTGAGCAGATTCAATTACTGGCTGCCTGAGCACTTCATTGTCTTATTGACTCATAGTAGAAAGGTGATCGTGGTAGGACCCTCCACTTTCTCGTAGAGGCTTTGTACAGGCGCCGGTGCTTCTTCATCATCAAAATGACCATTCTCCCTGGGTTCTGTTAATGCACAGAACCCCCAGGATCAAGATGTGTGGTCAACTTGGGAAGTGTGCTGTGCTTTGGGGACCTTACTAGGTGCCTGGGAATTGCCGGTGCGGCCAATGGGACTGGAGTTAAGACTCTAGACAAAGTCATCACAGAGAACTCTGTCTTTGTGAAGGGCAGCATCAGGAGGTAGTATCACTGTGTGGTTAAGTGTGGTCTCTACCTCAGGAATCACACTTGAGGCATTGCATAGGCTGTCTCCTCCCTGAGAAGGTTCAGGTCAGGGCCAGTAGAGGATGGGGGCCTGGGTGGTTACCGCCCTTTGCCCACACATGCTTCTGAAAGATGTGCTTGTCTCCGACGTTTGATTACTCCCCTATCTTTTCTCAATGATTTATTTGTGTGTTATCGGGTGCTTGTGTAGGAGATGGCCTTGTGAAGGAATCCAGGACTGAAACTTATCCTGTCTTTCTGTATGTTATTTGTTACATTCTGTGACCAATGTTTCTGCTGGCCTTTTTTTTTTTATCCCTATGGAAAGGTGACTCACTGGAAAGGCTAAATCTCCCCACCACAACCCCAGCAAGATGGTAGGAAATTGTAGGTGGGAATGGTAGAATAGGTAGAGCCCTCAGGAATGTTTGAGGGGACTTGGTGGTGTGGGGGTCTTAGAATTGCCTGTGTCTGTACTTCTCTGGTGGACAGAATCCTGGGAAACTACAGATGACATCTTCCTTAAGGACAACCCATCCACCCACCTCCCTGCTGATGGGGATACTGCAGCATGGATGTGATTAACCCAGACAGGAATATAAGCTTGGAGTCTTGGTCTGGTCTCTGCTGCTCTAGCTTTCTCTTGTAGACCAGATGGCTTAAGCAACAGATAGTCACTTCTCAGAGTTCTGGGGTTGGCCATCTGAGGCCAGACGCCAGAGGGTGGCGCTCTATGAAGCCTCACTCCCAGGCTGAAGGCAGCCAGCTTCTCACGAAGTCTTCTTTGCAAGGGCTCTAGTCCCGTTCATCTCTTTCCTCTCAGGACCGTGTTGACTTTTGTGTGTCTTTTTGTGCTTCCACGTGAATGAGAGGATTGCTTTTTACCGTTCTGTGAAAAACATTGTTGGAATTTTTGATTTCTGCATTCTGAACCATCCTTGTGTGTTTGATCATAGAACATATTTTAGTGTGTCGATTTAGTTTGCAAAGAATAATTTTTGTTTTTTGTTGTGTCATCTAATTGTGGTACCAGGGTAACAATTGCTTCATAGAGTAATGTGGTATAGTCTTTCTCTTTTGATGTTACAAAATTGTTTGTGTAGCATTGGTATTTGGTCTATAAGGTCTCATAGAAGTCAGCAGCGAGCCTGTCCTTTCCCTAACTTTACTTTGGTGGGAAAATCTGTGTTATTTTCTCCTTGTCGTTGCTCATGATCAGCCTGCTTAGCTTGTGTATCCCTCTTGATGCAGTTTTGGCAGGTCATGTGGACCTATGGTTTGGTTTGGTATTTTTGTAAGACCTTGAAGTTATTTATGTAGAATCTCTTTTATTTCTAAAGCCGTAAGTTACTTATTTGAGATCTCTTTCAGTTTTTAATGTAGGCATCCATAGCTCAGGCCTACCTTGGGTCAACCCAAAAGGTTTTGTTTTCATTTTCATCTGAATATAGACATTTAAAAATTCCGGTCCTGAGTTCTTATGAGCCCACTTTATTCAAAGCTGTGTTGTCAAATCTCTGTGTGCACATTTAGTTTCTACAGTGTCTGCTTTGACTGATTTCTTACGTTACTTTACTATAATCTGATAAGACGCCATAAATAGTCTCAACAGTTTTTGAGTCTGTGAAGAGGCACTTTGTTGCCAGCTCCAGTGGACTATGCCTTTGCCTAAGTCATTATGGAGGCTGAGGCAGGAGGATCTCTGAGTTCATGGGTTTTGAGCTGCTCTGTTTCTAGCCTGGGCCAGTTGATGCCTCCTTATGCATCTGGTGCTTCAGTATGGGCACTCATTCCACGTAGTATACTGTAGCCCAAAACTCAGGGGCTGGATAGGCCCTGTGGGCAGGCACTGCTCCCCAGCCCTAGCAACATAGCTTGGCCCCATCTCTCTAAAATGTTCTTGCTTTATGGCCTAAAATGTGGTCTCTTTTAGAGAAACTTCAGTGGGTTGTGGAGAGGAATGTTTATTTTGTGGCTCTGGGCAGTGTTCTGTTAATGTCTGTTAGGTTCATTTGATCTGTGCTGCAGATGGATTCTGGAGTGTCTTTGTTGATCTTCTTGGTCTGGGTGCTATCTATTGATAGACATTGGAGTACGTAAGTGATCCTCTTTTATCCTATCTGTGTAAACCTACCTGTCCCTTAGTGTCCAGCTTTATGAAACTGAATGTGGCAAGGTTGGATGCAAGTATATTGACAAACATATCACCTCAACGGACTCTTTTCTTTATTAATATGAAGTGAATCTTGATTTACAGTCTTTGTCACATATGAATGTGGCTTCTGCTCTCATTTTCCACTTCTCTTCTTTGTCTTTGTGTCCCCTAACTCTTTCAACAACCACCCAGGGTCTTAGCAGTGTTCACACTAACGAGAGTTCTGTCTCCGCTGTGCCCTCCACAGATTAGGAAGCTGTGTTTTCGGTCCCAGCCTTGGCTCTGGTGTGTTTTTAAGTGTCTTTGCCTGACAGATGAAGCCCGCCCTCTGGCACCAACACATTTCCCAGCACCTCATCAACACACAGTACTGTAAAATGAGTGCAGTTGAGGGAACTCGGTTGTTTAGTGTGTCCCTTTAAAATGAGGGTTATGTCAGGCAGGAGATCCAAAGTGATCAGAGAAAATGGAGAAAAATACCCCGTGAACCCTGAGTGGCGTGCTTGTTAGAGCTGTAGCCCTTGACTTCCACCTGAGGAATTTGCAGTTAGGGCAAAGGAGGGGTCAGCACTTAACTGTGTAATGCTCCCTGCTTTTACCCAGGGGAGAGTTTAGCAGCCGTGAGGCTCCTGCTGTTCTGCAGCTTGTTTTTCCATGTATGAGCCATTAGATGTCCCATCAGCTCCCTGCCACGATGACAGACAGCCACACTCAGACCTCATTTAATTCTCGACTGGAGCGATGGCTGGACTGGGGGAAGGACGCAGAGAGAAAGAATTCATTGAGTTCAGGTAGACTGACATTTGCATTGGATGAGATTTCTTTTCAAGCTCTCAGAAGAAAAAGAAATTAAAGGAGCGCTCACAGGAAGCCAATACACATTTCAAAATGTTTCTACCTCTGAGCTCTATTTAAGGTTGAGCTGTTTTATGGTTCTTTTCAAATGGCCAAGCTTCTCTTGACAAGGACCAATTTAACTCGAGGGGGGAGGCATACTTTGTATGCAATTAAGAAAATTGTAGATACCAAGAACCTCTGTAAATACAGCAGAAAGAAGCTTCAGATGACCTGAGTGTTCCATCACGGTTAGAGGGCTGACTGGGAGGTGTGCTTTCATGTGGAAATGTCTTCCTCCCAGAGGAGATAGACCTCCAGCCTTCGAGAGTGGGGTCTTACCCTGTAGAGCACGACACCCTCCATCTCAGCAGGCCATCTTCTGTCCTGGAGAGAATCAGGCATTGTTTAATGCTCTTGACCAGACAGCTTTGATTTGACTAGAATCTTCTTAGAGGCTGTAACATCACTAAATAATTGGTATTTCTGTATTTGTCTGCTAAAAGTAACTGGTAGAGCTAGTACATTGATCGGTTGCCATAAGGCAGGTGGAAGCTCATCTTCCCTATAGGAAGAGAAGAGAGGGAGTCCACTCCATCTAGGGGGAGGAGCCAGGAGTCCTTTCCATAGGCCTTCACCACATTCTGCTTCTTGCCTGAGGACAGAGTTGGAGGAACGGGAGCAGGGATTTGGGAGGAGAGAGACAAGGTAGCTAAAGATGGAGCCTGGTGCTGCCCTGTGACTTTCTGTGAGTAGCAGGCTCTGAGTTGGGGGAACAGGGAACAAGTGGAGGAATGACCTTCACACAGCAGGCAGGGAGACTGAGGCAGAATTAGCAAGCAAATTTAAACAATGAGTCCCCTAATCCTGAGCAGTACATGTACATAGATCATTTGGGCTTCCACAGGCCAGGGCTCAGGAAAAAAAAAAAAAAAAAAAAAAAAAAAAAAGATGCTGTGCCCATTGACAGCATAAGAGAAACTGAATGAGGGTGGGATGGAAAGAGCTCTTGGCCAGGATGCACCCTTCAGTGCTTCTCCTGAGTTGGTGCCATGTTTTCTCCATCACAGCAGGCAGTCTCAGAGCCTAGAGAAGGCCTGGATGCTGAAGGTGGGCTCCTTGTTTATAAAGGGAGCTGACTCTGCTGGAGAGAGGGGGGGGGGGATCAGGACATTGCTTGTTGCTTTGTCTGTCCCATGCAACTGTAATGAAACTCCCAAGGCTAGGTACTTATCATAACATCCTTGAGGCTGGGTACTTATCACAAAGTCCCTAAGACTGGGTACTTATCACATAGCCCCCGAGGCTAGGTACTTATGACAAAGTTCCTGAGGTTGGGTACTTATCACAAAGTCCCTGAGGCTGGTTACTTATCACAAAATCCCTAAGGCTGGGTACTTATCACAAAACCCCTGAGGCTGGGTACTTATCACAAAACTCTGAGGCTGGGTACTTAAAACAAATCTCTGAATCTGGGCACTTATAATCAAACACACTGGATGGGTAGTTATAAAGTAAATTTGTTTACTGGGCCCACAATTATAGTGCTGGAGGGTCCAAACAAGATGGTGCTGATATCCTGCCCAGACCCCTGGCTGTTCTGAAACACTGCAGAAACATGAGTTGGTAACAGAATCCACCCATCCTTTCCCACAGCATCCCATTATCTATCAATGGCCCAGTGGTCCCACTTCACTGAGGCTTCACAGCATTAGTGCATTCCACTGGCCGCCAGCTTCCAGGGACATCCAGTGTTGGGGCTGAGCCCCTTCCAAACTGCCTACTCTGTCTCCCTGCTCAGTTCCTTACATTCTTTGCAGGTGTCCCTGGGAATAGTCTGTGCTAACAGGATCTGGAGCAACAGACAGCATCCAAAGCTACTGGCCTCTGTGTTTTTGTGTTCATGTCATTACTCGTTTCAGATGTTCATGCTGGTGAAAATGGGACTTCATCTCAGTTTATGATTATGTCAGGCAGATTTGTAATGAGGATTGTTATGATGGTGGTGGAGGAGGCCTTGCTAATGTCATCACTATTTGGGGTCCTTTTCTTTTCCTTGGGACCAGAGTCATCTTGGCTCCATGCTGGCTTGGAGGACAGGAGGGCAACAGCAGTGCTCTGAGATGGGTTTTCACTGTGTATAGCTCCTGGGCACTGAGGCCTCTGTTTAGGATGGAGGAGACAACACAGTGTGTCCTGGAAGTCTGCCCTACACATATAAGGCAGATGCTGCTGCCATTGTCAGGACCAGCAGAAAGGAACAGCCAGAAACCTGCCATATGATGGGATAGGCCTCTTGGTGGTGGGCGCAAGCAGCCTGGCTGGACACTGCTCAGCTTCCACATTTCTTTCTACCCCTCCTTCTGCCTCTCCTTCCCTTTTCCATGGCTCCTGTCTTCTGTTTGGGATGCAAGTTAAAGAATAGCATGTCAGACAGGTATTGTCGTCACTAGAGAGGCTTGCATGTTCCCCTGGTAGAGTATTACAGGAATTAAACCCAGGTAAAGATGGTTCTATTGACCCAAGACAGAATGACTATCAGGCCGTTAAGCAGTCTTTCTGTAATGTGAAGCTTTGTGTATTCAGGATAGGATCTCTCCTATTTAAGTGTGTGTCCCTGCCACTTGTAAATCACCATCTCTCCTTGTGCTCTGGCTCCTTCCTTCTAACCAGCATCTGAGTTAAAATCTCTTGATCACAGGCCAGGGTCTCCTTCTATCTTTGGTGCTCTCATGTATGTGATTTTCCAGGAGCTTTCACAGACGACACATCATCAAGATGTCACCTGTCTCAGATTCTAGAGCAGTGGTCCTCAACCTTCCCAATGTTGCGACCCTTTAATACAGTTTCTTATGTTGTGGTGACTCAAGACCATAAAATTATCTCATTGCTACTTCATAATTGTAATCTTGCTCCTGTTATCAATCATAATGCAAATATCTGACACATAGCAGATCTGATATATGACCCCCAATGAGGATGGGACCCACAGGTTGAGAACCACTGTCTTAGAGCATCATTTCCACCATGTACCTTTCTTGTGCCTAGTTTTCATCTCTCCTCACTGCCTGGAGGATGAGGGTACAGTGACACAGTGGTATTCAAGAAAATCATCATGTGGACCCAGGTCATCAGTAGTTATTCCAGCATAGAGATCATATCAAAAGATCAATAAACTCCCACAGGCATTCTGATACAGGCCAAAGCCCCCTATTAATGAGTTTCTATTGGTGTCTGATAAAGTTGGAGGGGGAATAAAACAACCAGAATGGTAGCTACCGTGTTCGCATATCTGATGGTGACAGACCAGGAGGCTTGGGCCAGCATCCACTGGGAGCAACTAGAAGTGCCAGGTGCCAAAGGCCTGAAATTCCTGCTTGAATACTTCTGAACACCTGCCATGACCTGGCATAGGAGACATAATAGTCTATTATTAAATCATCCCAGGTCCTGTTTGGTTTGGAGTGATACGATGTATAGATACCAATTCCTGCAGACTGGCTACCTAAAATAAGTAGGAAAGCTGCATACATTCTGAAGGAAGAGACACCATCAATACCCTCAAATCAACTTCATTATTTTCTACCATGTATCACAGGCATTTTTGTATTTCATTAAAAAAAAATAACCATCGTGGCATGAGGGGACACAAGGTGTAAAAAAAAAAAATCCAAAATAATGAAATAGATACACATGGTGTCCAAAGATTAGAATCATCACATATAGAATTAGGAGCTATCGGGCTTGAAGTTTTAAATTGCTATCTTCATATGATTCTTTGAATAAACGTTTAGATTTAAAAATGACCAAAAAAGTGGACACTATAAGAAAGACTAAGATGTTGAGCCTGCAGCTGATGACCATGACTGAGTGAGTTGCTCAGAGGTGAGTCAGACAAATTCACCAGAACATCTTTAAATGAATCCCTGAGAGAAACCGATGGGAAGAAAAAGAAAAGCAGAAAAATGGTTAGATATTAGAAGGCTTCAGAACAAGGATTGAAACTTGAAAATGTCTCATGGTCAAACTTAATATTTCAAGCCAGGCTTTAAAAAGGATACTGAAGAATAAATTCAAAAATCAGGATAATATCAAGAAAACCACACTCAAGCAAATTGTCATAAAACTGTCGACATTGAAGACAAGAGAGAATTCTTAAAAGGAAGAAGACAAAAGGCCAGTGAACTCAAGCTCCCCCGTTACCTTCAGAGGAACAAGAGTAATAGCTACATTTCCAATAAAACAATAGCTACAAACCAAAATGAGTGTTTAAAGAATTGAAGGAAAACAACTGCTTGCTCACAAGTTCATGTACCACAGCAGCATCTCTCAAAAATAAAAGCAAGCCAAGGGTAGTGTTGCAAGCCCAGGCTGATCCCAGCCTTACCAATGTTGCGACCCCTTTAATACAGTTTCTTATGTTGTGGTGACTCAAGACCATAAAATTATCTCATTGCTACTTCATAATTGTAATCCTGCTCCTGTTATCAATCATAATGCAAATATCTGACACATAGCAGAGCTGATATATGACCCCCAATGGGGTTGCGACCCACAGGTTGAGAACCACTGTCCTAGAGCATCATTTCCACCATGTACCTTTCTTGTGCCTAGTTTCACCTCTCCTCACTGCCTGGAGGATGAGGGTACAGTGCACGAGGATTCTGAGTTCAAGGCCACCCTGTGATACATTGCAAGATCCCATCTTTTAATGCATAATCTTTTATTAGCATAGTCAGTAGACAAAGAAACCAGTTATTGTTTCATAGACAGAATAATGATGGCCTTCAGGGATACAAAAGAGAAGGGAAAGAGAGGTGTAAACATGCATTATGAAAATACATTGAATTTTAATAAATATAGAAGATCTTAAATCATAGAACCTCTGAGGCCCATAAACTAGAGAGCAATTAACAGAGTGAATGCATCTCAGAGGGAGGCAACCTCACGGTGTGTTAGGGGGAAAGCTCTGAGTTATGAAAGCCCCCTCAGGAACCAAACCAAAACTCAAGGATTAGAAAGTGAAGACTGATCCTGACAAAAGACACCAATTAATAAAATAGAAAACAAATATGCAATGCAAAGTTAACTGGAAAGAGTCTTTGGAAAGCAAGACCTTCGGTGTCATCAGGAAAATATGAGATCTGCACCCAGTCAGAGGGGCTCTTCGGCACAGATCTACCAGCAAGATCATAAGGGATAAGGGCTTGGAATAGTTTTATGGGAATCCATTAGAATATTTAAACAGAATCATGAAGAAACCTGGAAATGCAAGCTTAAAAACTACCTCAAGGAAATAGAAAACAATCTGAATGTTCACATCAGAATTAAGTACTCCAAACTCATATACACACTGAAGCTTTATACTTTATATATATACTTTATCTGAAGTGTGCGTTACATCCCATGCCCATGTTCCTGGCAGCAGATTCTATCAAGCTGTCATGGACAGAGTCACCTTTCTGCTTTATAAAGATCAGCTAGGGAGTAAGAAAAGGTGATACCCATGGGGGGGGGGTGGAAACAACGAGTTTGGCGTCGTCTAACCACAGAAATAAAACAAATGGCAGCCCAACTGTTGAGTTAACCCTGCAAGGCAAATTTAAAAACACTCAAGCCTCATCCACTAGAGACAAGATTTAGAGACTGGACTTTGCCCCATTGAAGCTCTTCAGAGGAAACCACTAAGAGGGTAACATGCAAGTCGCAGAGCGAGGCAAGGCAGCTGCAGTATGGGTGGCTATCCTAAGAGAAAGATGCTCAGTCTCTGCCGTGGAGACCTGCTGTCGTGCAGAGATGCAGTCCAGTTTATTGCCCAGAGCTGGCAGACCCTTGCATCTTGTTGAACTTGGAAAGCAGAGCCCCGCCTTTCTGCCCGTACCCCTGAGAATCTCGCTGGTCTCTATCTGAAGACATTCAGAAAGATGAAAGAGTGCAACTGCCATTTGTCTTCTGGGGAAGGGCTTGTCACGGATGCCAGCAGGTCAACATGACAAGCCTTCCCTCTGTGTGTGTGTGTGTGTGTGTGTGTGTGTGTGTGTGTGTGTGTGTTCACATGTAGATGCTGGAGGTTGGTGTCTTGTGTCTTCTGCTGTTCCTCTCCACCTCCTAATTTGGAGATGGGGGTCTCTAACAGAACCTGGAGCTACCAGCTCAGTTGAATGGCTGCTTAGCAAGCCTCTGGGCTCTGTCTGCATCTCCCTCTCAGCACTGGAATTATAGACATGCACTGCACAGCCAGTGTTCATGTGGTTGCTGGGGTCTGAACTCGGGTTCTCATGCTCGAGCAGCAAGTTCTTTGTACACTGTGCCACCTCCCCACCTCTTCCTTTTAAAGATCAAATTAACCTTTATCTTCCATCATTAGCCTGGTGATGGGCATGCAGCTCTGCCTCTTGCCCACTGTAACTCCTTTGTGACAACCCACATACATGACCTCGGCACCATTATGCATACAGGACTGAGTGTCATACCTGAGCCCAGGTGCATGTACCCGGCGTGTGTAGTTTTGGTGCACACAGTTGGAAGGTCTGGCTGTTCTCTTGAGAGCTCCCCTGTGTCCCTCAGAGAGCCTGAAATTTCATGGCTCCCTGGCTGTGCCATATAAGCATGCCTTCTTATTGCTAGATTGAGACCATAATCTCTTAAGCTCATCTTTGGCCACAGGACAAGATGAACAGGAATACATGCAGCAAGCCTCTGAGAAATAGCTGTAGGCAAGGGCAGAGGTCAGAAGAAGGCAAGAGGGCTAATGTATAAATGGAAATGACAGTGCTGCAGGGCCAGGAGCACAGTAGGGCTGAGGAAAGCTTCCCACACAGGGAAATAACAGGATTGAAAGGATGGTCAAGACAATCTGAGTCCTGGTAGCTCTACCTCATATGTGTGAACTGGCTTTCTTTTTTGTAGCTATAGGTTGGACTTTGAGGAAGAAAGTTACTGGGTAATTCTGGGTAGTGATGTAATGTTGACTACATACAGGTGGGACTTATGGCAGCTTCTCTGATAAGAGAAACAAAAAGAGTAACCAATGAATGTGTGAAACTGGGAACTTTGACATAGCACAGGAGCTCCCTTAATACCACCAGCCCAAGAGCTACAGAAGCTAGGGGAGAGAAGGCACAGTGGTGGGTCTGTGTGCTGGTTAGGATTTTAGCAATTTGACACAGACTAGCGTCATTTTGGTATAAGAACCCTTAATTAAGAAGATCCCTCCATAAGACTGGCCTGTGGGTAGATCTGTGGGCTTTCTTGATCGATGGTTAACATGGGTGGGCCCAGGCAATTATAAGCAGTGCCACCTCTGGGCAGGTGGTTCTGGGTTGTACAAGACAAGAGGCTGAGCAAGCCATGGGAAGCAAGGCGGGAAGCAGTTCTTCTGTGGCTTCTGCTTCCTTTCCTGCCCCCAGGTTCCTGCTTCCGTTCCCACCCTGACTTCCCTCTCTGATGGACTGTGATGTGGAAGTGTAAGCGAACAAGCCCTTTCCTCTGCCTGTCACTTTGGTCATGGTGTTTATCACAGCAAGAGGAAGCTAGGGAGGACGGTCTAAGATGGAGGCCTAAAGTTACTGCGGGAAAGGACTATGTGAGAAAACGCCAAGTTGTGTGGTAGCTGAGGCCCACCCCGAACAGAGACGCGGAAGCATGCCCCCTCAATTGTGAGTCTGCCTTCTGGAGATGGTGGCAGTTTGAAGGGATGGAAATGGAAGAATTTCAAAGAGAGGAGCCTGGATACTGCCTGGGAAGGAAAGAAAAATCAAAGCACACAGATTCCATCTTTCTATCCAGACTCCAAAAAAATAAAAGAGCAAGAAAACAGCCAAGTCAGTAAAGAGCCCAGGCTCACAGTGCTGACAGGAAAACATGGAAACCCATTAAACTTTTAGCAACTAGCCCTGGTATAATAGTAATTGATATACATTTTATTAACATAATGAAATATGGATGCTAGATCCTCAGCCTGTACCTGCCAATGTGAGGAAATTCTTTCAAAGGGCTGAGGGATGAGAGAGTGGTGCTTCCTGTCTCTACTGCCACTCAGTACTGGGCTGGGGGTTAGAGGTCCTTAAGTCACTGTTACACAAATGCATGTGAGCGTAGTTTAATAGTATCATGACGTAAATGCAAGCTAGAATCACACCTAAATTATATTTCTGGCTTAGCTGGTGGACAGATATTTTCACACAAGGCCTCCTGAGTCGGCTTCCTCCCACACTGCTGGTGGAAATGCAAATTGCTGTAACTGTCTTGAAGGCAATTCAGCAACAGTTATGAAGGTGACGTTTCCATTCTCCTTTGGGCGTGGCTATGTCATTTCATCATTTACTCCCATGCTAGGCTTTCAGAGGTATAAGAGCACAAAGTTGTTACTGTAGTACCGTTTGGAATTGCAAAGCACGGGGACTCGGAATCCAGCCATTCTTCACACAGTGTGGCTGGGCCGTGGGGAAGTGGGTACTCAGCAACTGTCAACAGTATGGAGAAAAGCCAAGGGCAGACAGGGGGATACCTGGGGACACATTAATAAGTAGAAAAATGGAAGAATGTGGAAGAATGTAGCATGGTGGGTTTTTTTTTTTTTTTTTTTTTGTACATGGAAATAAAACACACGTGCATTTGTTCATCTATAGGGAAAATTCCCAAGTGAAAACCACACATACAAGAAGATATGAACCAGAGGGGTGG
This sequence comes from Acomys russatus, assembly GCF_903995435.1. Lineage (NCBI taxonomy): Eukaryota > Metazoa > Chordata > Mammalia > Rodentia > Muridae > Acomys > Acomys russatus. The sequence continues at coordinate 18,329,722 of NC_067141.1, forward strand.
CATCAGGGCTTCTTGACATTCTAAGACAAGTGAATGGATGTGTGTGTGTGTGTGTGTGTGTGTGTGTGTGTGTGTGTGTGTGCGCGTATGCGTGCACGTGCATGCGAGCGCGCCCTCTGCCAATATCACTGCCTTAGTTTGATTCTGTGAAAGCTGATGATCTTTTCTCTACTTGAGAAAAAGAAACCAAAACATTATCAAGGAAGGTTGGGGTGGAACCTAGAACAAACGCAAGAGTGAAATGAACGTGGTCACTTGTCTGCTGGGGTGAATAACATAGTGAATTGGAGAGAGAGTTGCTGATGGAAGAAGTCACCCAGGAACCCAATGTTTGGATCTTCATTCAGATGAAAGGCAAAAACTCAACATACTTCCTAACACTGGTTAGCAGTACCTGAAGCCCGGCCTCCACGGAAGTGAGGGAAAAACCATCCTGCAATTTATTTTCTTTTTGGTGTTTGTTCTGTATAGTACAAAGAATGATCTGTGGTGAAGTGCTTTTGGTTTTTAAACAAATTTATTATTCCAAACAGAAGGTAACATCATCAAATTGGGGGCTTGCAAACTTCCACCAGAAACTGATCAGTGAGACCCAGATGAGGCAGCCAGCTAGAGTTCTGGGCCGGAAGTCCCAGACAAAGCAGGGTGTCTCAAGTAAGGCTTCCAAGCAGAAAAACAACTAAGAAAAGAAAAGTAACATCCTTGTGGATGCACAATTATCTGGCAGAGATAACTGGGGAAACCTTGAAGGGAGTGTGGGGCTTGAATTTCTAGCACAGAGCTTTAGGGGACTGTAGCAGTGGAGCGTTGCTCCCTCCCTCCCTCCCTCCCACTGCCACGGCAGTTGTTTTCTGTTTGTTTTTTAAATACAGAATAGAAACTTCAACTGGAAACAGTTCACCTGTCAGTTGTCTCCAAGCGTGTACTCTCTGGCTCTACTTTTGGGCTGCTCTTCCTTTTTGCTGTTATGGAATCCGGGATCTGCCCATCCACCCACACACAAGGCATCTTGGATTTTGAAATGAACACCGGAGTCTGGGACAGGAGAGCCCTCTTTGTTCTCAAAGTCCACTTCAAGAAGCTTAAAGAGCACAAGGCAGTTTGTCAATTTAAGGTACATTACAGAGTCTTAGGGTCAAGCACATCTATAGGCATTTTGTAGATTAAAGGAGTAACTGACGGGGGGAGGGTGGTGGTGGTGGTGGTGGTGGAGAGCACTTGACAGGGAGGAGGGGTTGATGGAAGGAGGCAACACTGTGTGGTAGGTTTGGCTTTGTGGATAGGCCACCATTTTGTCCTTTGAGGTTTATGGCTGATAAGTGTACAAGCCCCTGTCTGGGCTGCTATAGGAAGGGGCTCATTCTTAGATGTATTTCAGTAGATAGTACTGACCTTTGCGCTCCATGGCCTCTGGCAACTATGTGTCTCTGTAATGGTCCAAGGGGGGCAGAACCGTTCCTAGGGTTTAAATCCAGGATCCCCATCACCACTGCTATTGGCCATATTTCCCTGTCTGTTTTGTGTATCGTGGGTTTGTGCCTGATAGATGTGGGGACCCCAGTGGTAACATGCAAGGAACTCCCAGCACATGTGGCTCTAAGTGAGGTTCCCAATCCACGGGTTCTTTTACTGTCTGTAATTTGGTTGAAAGTGTGTGTGTTGCTGGAGGTGAGGGTAGGAAACGTGCTCTGCCCTTGTGGAAACATTTGTGTTGCTTTCTTCTGTTCTCTACTGCTCCTTACATCCGAGTGAGCCCTTGCGAGGACTAGGGAAACTCAGCAGAGATGTTGGCAGAGGTCGGAGATCACGTCTCAAGTTGATTGTGTTTTTGAAGGGCAAGACTCTATTTTCCTCCAGGGCATCAATCTTTCACCATGCTAAATGAGAAGGTAAATTTGAGCTGAAGCCTGGTGATAGGCCGGCATTCCCACCTGGCAGCTGATAAGTCAATCGTGCTGGTGTCTGGGGCCTCATCACGGAGTCGGCACAGGGAGACGGGAGCCAGGCAGAGGTGGAAGCTGGTCCTGGGTGGTGATGTTCAGGCAAGGTGGAAATGAGGGCTAGTTGGTTGGTTGACATTTCCAACTTCAGCTTCAGAGGGGAGGGGCTCCACCCCTCTGCACAGCTCCTGGCACTTTGGGTAAAGACACAAAGGCCCGTCCTCTCTATTCTGAGAGCAGCCCTGTGGGTTTGCCTGTACCCAAATACCAGCCATGCATCATCAAATCTGAAAGACGTTATCCCCTCCAGCCACTCCACTTAGACATGAGAACCATTTACATCTTTGGGAACTTCAATCCTTTGGAAAAAATGAGCATGGTGGCACCGGCCTTTAATCCTAGTACTTGAGGGATAGGCAGGTGGTTTTCTGTGAGTTGGAGGCCATCTTGGTCTACAAAGAAGACCCTCTCCCAGTCCCCAACTCCATGAACTATTATATATCAGATAGAGCTGTTTTATTTTTTTCCTAGATTAAAAAAAAAAATCTATTATGAGCAGTTCACAACAGCACTGAAATAGCTTCCAAAACATTATTTTCAAAACACTCAGTATTTCTGAAGGCATCAGTTTAACAGCTTTGTTGAGGTGTAACTGATTTATGATAAATCCACATATTTAAGATGTACCGGCTGATAAGTTCTGACATGTGTACACACCCATGAAGGCATTACCACCAGTGTGTTGACAAAGGTATCTATCACTCTCAAAGCTTCTCCTCACTGACGATTTCTTCATGCTGCTGAGATACTGGTAGGTCATGTCTTTTTATGCATGAGTAGTAAGTACTTAATGGTACCGATACATCCACTGAACAGCTGCATGGTTTCCAGTTTGGAGCTATTGTAAGTGAAGTTCACATGACGTCTGCACACGAATCTTTGTATGGATTTTTTTTTTTTTTTTTTTTTTTGGCATGAAAACAAAAGAAAGTGTTACCCACTGTCCGAGCTATCTATGAGTAGAGTAGATGGATCCTATATTTTGTGTATTTTAAGAAAGTAACCAACTGTTTTTCAAAGTGGTTTCCTTCTCTGTGTGTGTGTGTGTGTGTGTGTGTGTGTGTGTGTATGTGTGTGTGTTCCCTCATAGCCATTAACTGCCAGTAGCTCCTGAGCTAGGGGTGGGGCCTTGTGAGCCCCTCTCCTGTCCATGCTGGAATGTTGAGTGGTTTGATCTCGTGTGTGTCTTGTACATTGTAACCTCAGCTGCTGTGAGCTCATGAGTGCCACAGCATGGTGCATCTCGGAGACATAGCTTCATAACACTCCTCCCCATCACCTGCCTCTTACCTTCTTTCTGTTCCCTTATCTGTGATGTTCCCCGAGCTTCATGGGGGGGATGGCTTTGTTGTAGTTGTCCCCTGTAGGACTGAGAGATCACAGCCTTTTATTCTTGAACTTTGACTAATTGTGAGTCTCTGTATTAACTTCTGATCACTACAGAAAGAATCTTTTTTTGATTCAGGTTGAGAGCAGTTCTAATCTAAGAGCATAAAGATACATATTTAGAAGGCAGTTTGGCAACATGGACATTTAGCAAAATAACATCAATAGATTTTCCCCGTAGGACCTATGACTTTCCCAGCTATGGGCTTCTGCTTGGGTTTATGATGCCTGGTGTGCATTTCTTCCTGTGGAACAGGCCTCAAACCCCACCAGAAAGCAGTCAGTTTCCCCACCAACAGTCATGCCATTATTGCACCAATGGGGGCATCTTACCTGACAGGTTGATATTACAATGTTGGAGTCCGTCAGTAACCCACAGACCACTCAGGCTCAGGAATCGATTCCAAACATGATTTATTGAACATCTTTTACCAAGCCGATTGATGTGGGACACAGTTGGACTTGGGAGCCAAGACTGAGACCCTGAGCCATTTTCAAAGTCTATTTTAAAAAGGAAAACCCTCAAGCAGGCTGGTTGGCAACATTCCTGCTATTTAGTCAAAGCATTGCTCTTTGGCCTTTAAGCTGATTGGCTAGATCTAACGTCATAGGAGTCTAGGGAGTTTCTAAGACTCAAGGGCCTCATGGTGGGGGAACTTCCAGATTAGAAAAACAAGACATCATAGTTAGGGCAAGGGACAATTTAGGTCAAACTGAGGTTACAAGCTAATGCTAAAATGAAAGTTAGGATAAAATAGTTGAATTGTTAGAACTACTGTCAAGTTTTAGCATAAAATAACATGCAGGATTTATTGATGATGTCTTTTTCTCCCATAGTGGCCTGCATGGTACCTTTTGGCACTACAAAAACTTGCCAGCAGGAAAGAAGTTTCCAGGTCACTTCCAAATTGATTTCTCTATGGCCTACAGCAATTATTTTGTGTGGTGTCTTCAACAATAGGGATTTACCATCAAGTTATGGAGAGCAACCACGAGTCTTGACAATAGCCTGTATTGTTTTGCGGGCCTCTGGGACCTCCCTGATTAATAACCCATAGCACGGTATCTCACACCTGGCACTGATACTTTCCTTTAGCAACCATGTCATCTGGGAACAGTATTGTCTACTCAGGCAGCTAGACCTCTCTGTAAAATCATTTTAAAATTATGTTTTAAAACCAGCTTATAAAGTAATGGGTTAATGTAAGGGTTTTTCATATACTCTTGGTGTTGGTTAACCTCTCCAAAATATCCCTCTGCTCTATCCACCCGCCCCCACCACTGATTCCCCTTGAACTTCCAGAATCCTTCCTTCCTTTAAATCACTGTTTTGGCATACATTTTGCTCCTGTGTTGTCTCATAATATATTGATTTGTATAAATAGCTCACTTTTAAAGAACATTTAAATAATAATAAGAGCGTACAGACTTGTCTGGGAACTCCCCATTCCCGTGTTCTTCACTGTGTTTTCTGAGCCCATGCTTCTGTCACCATTTCCTTCTGCTTGAAGACTCCCCTCTGCGTTTTTTACACCATGGGTCCGGTGTAAGGCTAAAGCTGGCCAAGGATAAAGCTCTTCGGTTTATCTTTCTGTCTGAAAATATTTACTGTGCCTTTGTTAAGAGAATCTTTTCTTTGAGCCTGGAAATCGTGGTTGGCAGCTTTGCTTTTCCATTTCTGCTCCCACAGATGTTGCTTCACAGCTTCCCCTGCGCACTGTTGTTAACGAGAAGTTTGAAATCATCGGTATGTTTGTTCCTCTGTGTGTAAAATCTAATTTTCTCTGGCTCAGAGAATATTCTCTTCATTGCTGGTTTTGAGTCGCTTAATCTCTTATTTCTTGGTTTTCATTTGTTCTTTTCTTTATGTGGTTCACTAACCTTTTGACTTTGTTTACTTAGAGTATTTAACAAATTTGGCAGTGTTTTAGACATTGTTTCCTGAAACACTTTTTAGTTACTCTACCCGGGCTACTTAAACTGCCACAGCACACTGATGCTTCCTAGTGCGTTTTCTTCTCCATTGATTCTTATCAGCATGATTTCTAATAGTTATGCAATATTTCATCTTATGTTTTTCAAATTGTTTAACCGTCTCTTTTAGTTGAGCATATAATTGGTTTTTATGTTTTATTATTCTATTATCAATACACCCAAGAAGGATATTTTGGAGAGAACATGCTCCAATTTCCCAAAAGTATAAATCATGAGATAATTTGTTTCAAATCCTTGATGCACACCCACAGTGTGATCAGCAGGGTAGAAACAAAGAAATGGTACGTGCCATTTTACAATAGGATTTGATTATTTGCCATATGCAGTGTGGGAGAAAATCCACTCATTGTAGGGATGCCTTCAGGGGTAATCATTCCCATAAGAATAAATGGGTGTACCCTCATGTGTGTATGTGTGCACCTGTGTACACTACATATACTTGTTATCAGAATGAATAATCTATTGCTTATTTTCATTTTTGAGAATGCAACATAGGCACCACAAATGCAGAAAAATGCTCAAACGAATAAGTAGAATTGTCCTTACCGAACACACTTAGACTGTTTGTTATATGTGTCACCCTTAGAGGAAATTTAGGTGACAGTTCAAAGATAATAAAATAAAACATAATACTATCCACAATAGGGGATAATTATGATCTACGTATCTTTTATGCATGTGTACAAATATCATAGTGAAGCCCATATTCTATGCAACTTTTTGTGTATTTTTATCTTTTGAAACAGAGTTTCTCTGTGGGGCTCTGGCTGTCCTAGACTCACTCTGTAGACCAGGCTAGCCTTGAACTCACCGAACTCTGCCTGCCTCTGCCTCCCTGAATGCTGGGATTAAAGGCGTGCGCCACCACTCCTGGCTGTTTTGTGCAAGTTTTAATGTTCTAACTGAACAAAAGAAACTGTTATGTCTATTAAAATGGCAAATGCATTTATTCTCATTGTGTTTGTACATGAGCAGTAGTGTGATTCAAGTGTCACCGAGAAAGGACATTTTCCTTTCCACCTGGTGTCCCACAACCACACACTACCAAGTCTGAATGCAGTCTACATGTTCGTAACTGGGTAATTTTAAACAAAACTATGGAACTTTTGCCTGTAAATGTTATAAAGTTATGACAAAAGCAAAATTGCATTAATGTCTTATTATATTATTTAATATTATTCAGTCTTACTGAAGTAATCTCATTGTGTAGTTTTTCTTTCAGTATTTTGTTCTCCAACTTCTTCTCTATGCTTTAGATCAATGGCTGGAACTTATAGGTCCACATGGAGAACCAGCTGTGGCGGAAGCTGTCTCAGCCTGGACTCCTACAGGAGAGCATCACAGACTCACTGCCTTTATGCTCTCAGATTCAGTGTCTGTGAAGGCCCTCAGCCTGACTTATAGGTAACGTCTTCTCATGTGGAGGAAAGAAGAGGGTGCTTCATATCTCTTTTTTCAACTCTTTTTTCAAGGCACGTTCTCTGTTCACAAAGGCTCCACTCCTAGCCACCTCCTGTGAGCCCCTCAACAAATACCATCATATTAGGGTTGGGCTGCAACAGTAATTTGTGGGCATCATAATTCTGTTCCCAATTTTGAGGAGAATTTCTATATCATTTAAATGTTGAGAATAGCCAGATGGTGGTGGCACACACCTTTAATCCTAGCAGTCGGAAGGCAGAGGCAGGTGGATCATTGTGAGTTCAAGGCTAGCCTGGACTACAGTGTGAGTCCAGGATAGCCAAGCCTACACATAGAAACCCTGTCTCAGAAAACCAGGAAAAAAAAGTTGATAATAAATACTTGCTTTGCTTAGATGACACATAACTTTATTTTTAGTTTTTATTTTTATAATATATATTTTATTAATTTATTCATATTACATCTCAATAGTTATCCCATCCCTTGTATCCTCTCATTCCTCCCTCCCGCTCACTTTCCCCCTACTGCCCTCCCCTGTGACTGTGACTGAGGGGGACCTCCTCCCCCTGTATATGCTCATAGGGTACCAGATGTAACAAGAATAAATTAATAAAAAATTAAAATATATATAATTATCTGACACATAACTTTATAACTTGACTTGTGGTGTATATCTGTCTGTCTGTCATCTACCTATATGAGAGAGAGAGAGAGAGAGAGAGAGAGAGAGAGAGAGAGAGAGAGAGAGAGAAGGTGGAGGGAGTTTTTGCTTTGTATTTCAGGCTATCTTGAAACTGTCCCAGCCTCCTAAATGCTGGGATTACAGAAGTGACATATCTGGTGGTCCACCCAGGCTGACCCTTCAAGAAATAACAGCAATACCTGCCAACCATCTTCAATTCTTGGGACATCCCAGACACCACTATTCATTCTCATCTTTGAGATAAAGACAGTGCAGAGGTCAGAGATTAATGATCCCCAGTGTCAGGCCTAGCCATAGTGGAGCTTATGTGCAGTGGGGAATCAGGCTGGGTCTAAGTACTGTTCGGGTTGCCTATAGATCCAGCCTTATAGAAGTCATTTCACAAATCAGAATGTGTCTTCTCCCTTCCATTTTAGATTGTCATGTGCCATGTCTGCCTATTTAATTCTACATATTTTCCCCTTTGCAAAGGATCTTGTTGTTATCCAAAGTCGTATGCTGTACATTTATTCTGAGCAGCCAATCACTTAAGTTTAAAGAGAGCAGTGGGGATTCAGGCCAGCAGCTATATCTGGGAGAGTAGGTGTTACAGGATATTTGCTCACACTGTGAACTCTGAGATTGTGTTGTTTATTGGAAAAACCTGTTTCTAGTTGTGCCTTGACTCAGCCCTAGCACACACCTTTAATCCAAGAGCTTTCTGATTGAGTACTGTAAACAGGATTAAACAAAGTTAATGCTAGGTCAAGAAGCAGAGCAATGAACGAGTTGACAGAGAGTAAGCATAGGAAAAAACCAAACAGAATAAGAGGAGGCCAGGAGGGCAGATATATGCACTAGAAATGTAAGGGAGGGACATTGAGTTTAAAGGGTTTTGGAGACAGCATGGGAGAAGGAATAGGCCCTTTTCCTTCTGGGATGTTGACTGAGGAGGAAAGTCAGTTGGGTGCTTCCTCTGCCTCTCTGAGCTAGCAGGCTTTTACCCTAGCATCTTGAGATTTTTATTAAAAACAGTTAGATTCCAATGTAGGAGGAGAGTAAACTGTTCTAGGACCAGTGACTGCAAGTCAAGGCTTTGCCTCCTTGATCACACTCATGCTGCAAAGTCAGCCACTGCACCTCAGATGCCACCACCTTACTGTCACCAGTTAGGATTGGAAAACCACCTCATTAGGGAGAATTTCCCTGTGTTTGTATCCCCTGCAGATTTGTGTAAACTCAGGCCCTCTGTGTGTGGGAATAGCCTCTCATATGACAAGGCCTGTGGAGAACCTCCCACTCCCGCTATGGGATGTCCTAGAGTTGGCCTTGTTAAGCTGTGGAGACACACTGTAGGAAAACACAAGCTCCATGAAGCACTTTGTCAAGGTGCGCATTAAGTAATTGCTGCTATCGGGGTCAAATGAGATTTTACTTAAATTAATTAAAGCTGCAGGATCCAGACGGGATGTGATGAAATTATTATTTTCTCACCTTTACAGCTCTGTACAGGCCTGGAGAGACTCCAATTAAGACTTCAGGGAGGGGAGGGATTCCTGTCTGTTAAAATGAAGCTTGCACGGAACTGGACAGAACAGCTGCTAAATTGTGATTAGCCAAATTCCCCAAATTTCATTTGGACTGATGCTAAAAGGACACATTTGCCAAATAATGATCAAGACAGATGCTCCGATTCCATGATCATATTTGCAAGAATGGTTTACTGGAAGTCAGGATGTCATTAGATGAAATGAAAGCTAAGTGGCACATGGTCCCGTTTTTCATCGCAGTGCGTGGCAGAAAGGGGCTGTGATCTGTGTGGACCCCTGTGGAGCCTTCTGGCTTTTCTGGGCCGAATACAGTGTTTTCACTGGGAATCACTGTTTTTATCAATATCCCACCCCCACATACTTGGGAACCATCTATTATTATGGGGCATACCTCCATATTACACCCTCAAATGTTCTAACATTATCCCCCAGGCTACACATCCTAGGCCACGCAACAGACATTGAGGGGGTCAGGTATCTCACAACAGTGATGAACAAGTTGAGCAACAATTTAACTCAGAACTGTGTGTGAAGTAATCACGGGTTGCAGACAGGTGTTTTCCTCCGTGGTGACATCTGCTAAAGGATTTGGGAAGAGACTGTCTCATGGGACGTACTGACTTGATGCCACGTGTGTCCCACCCATCATCACTGTACTTGGGTTGGACTTGTGCTCACAGCTGGGATACCACATATGGGCCCCTGGAGTTGTGAGAGCTTTGGCCTTCTGTGTTGCAGACTCATCTCTCCCTCCCAATGCTGTGGAGAAAAAGATGGGTTCACTAAAGTCAGCTATCATTCTGGGGCTCTTAAGTATGTTCTGGGGGTAACTGTGACTTTTTTTTGTACTTCAAAGAGTTTCCATCGGCCTGTGAGGGAGCTGCCTGGCTTGGGCTCCAGCCTTGGTCATGGTTGCCATGTCAATGAGAAGCTATAAGAAGTAAGACAGCTAGCAACAGGCATGCCACGCGGTGACCCAGAAGGGTCACACAGATGTCAGACATACCGTTTTGGGGGCTGTCTTTGGGTTCAATTGCTGTGAAGAGACACCACGATCACAGCAACCCTTCTAAAGGAAAACATTGAATTGGGACTGGCTTACAGTTTCAGAGGCTTAGACCATTATCACCATGGGGAGAAAAATGGCATCATGCAGGCAGACATGGTGCTAAAGGAGCTGGGAGTTCTACATCTTGATCCAAAGGCAGCAGGAAGAGACTGTGTATCATACTAGGCATAGCTTGAGCATAGAAACCCTCAAAGCTCACTCCCACAGTGACATACTTCCTCCAGCAAGGTCACACTTCCTAACCGTGCCACTCCCTATGGGCCAAGAATTCAAACACATAAGTCTATGGGGCCATAGCTATTCATACCACCACATTCCACTCCCTTACCTCCACAGGCATATAGCCATGACATAATGCAACATGCATTTAGTCCAACTTCAAAATTCCCCATAGTCTATCACAGTCTAAATAATGTTTAAAAGTCCGAAGTTCAAAGTCTCTTCTGAGATTCATGCAATCTCTTAACTGTAATTCCCTATACTATCAAAATAGAAACTGATTACATACTTACAACATACATTAGCACAGGATATATATTGCCATTCCAAAATGTAGGGAAGACAGACAGCATAGGAAATACTGGACTAAAGAAAGACCAAAAACCAACTGGTCAAATTCCAAACTCTGCATCTCATGTCTGATATCAAAATGTTTTGTCAGATCTTCAACTCCTTTCATCTTTGTTGAGTGCAACACACTTCTTTATCTTGGGCTGGTTCCACTCCCTGTTAGCAGATTTACTTAACAGGCATTCCACAGCTCTGAAATCTCTAACTTCTTGTCTCCAAGGCAATCCAAGCTTCGTCTTTACAGCTTCATACAGGGAACTTTCTAGGCCTTCATACAGGGACACCCTGTAGAGGGATTTTAATCCAGCAACATGGATACTTTGGCTGAAATAAAGGCATGTCTTTAATACAAGGGAAGCAGAGGCAAGCAGATCTCTGAGCCAAGGCCAGCCCGGTATAGAGCAAGTTTCAGGTAAAGAAATGCTTAATTCCAGGCGTGGTGGTACACGCTTGTAATCCCAGCACCCAGCACTCAGGAAACAGAAGGATGCAGATTTCTGAGCCCTAGTCAGTGCTATTGTGTCAGTTTGGTTGAGTCAGTGAATTGAAAGGCAGTGCAGTAGAGTTGAGTTCACGGGAGTATGAGTTCAGTATAGGTCAGCAGAGCCAGTTGAAGTCAGAAAGCAGCACAGAGAGAGGAAGAGAGGAGACAGTTTTACCAGGACAGTTGTGCAGAGACAGGCTGCAGAGAGAGAGAGAGAGAACAAGCTGGACACATGTGAAGACAGAATGAACCAGAGAATTAGAAGGAGCCAGAATATTAGAACATATTGCCAAAGTTAGTATGAGACCAAGCAGAGCAATTTAGTTAGAAGTCGTGAAGCCAGTTTGAATCAATCAGCTTGGAGAGAACTTTTGAGCCAGCCAGCTGAGTTGAACCAGCCAACCAGAGTTCAAAAAGAGCTAGAAAGGGCGAGCTTATTCAGCAATAAGTCTCAGAGGATGAAAACATTCTAGGACTAAATTAGATTGTATGGTGGCTAGAAGTTCCAGGGCTAGGCTTAGGCTAGCAGACAGAGGCAGTAAGAGGAGATGACAATTATCCAGGTGAATAAAAGATACTTTAACAACACCCCTGCCACACACTTGGACTCAGCAACTTTCCTTGGTTACAAAGGGAAATTCTATAACTCCTTTCTTCTATTCTTGACTTTAAAGCCAGAACCACATGACTGAAGCTACCAAATTCTGCTGCCTATTGGGACTGGAAGATAGCCCCCTCTTTCAAATACATCATGACCAGCTTTCTGTTTTCAAATTCCTCCTACTGCCTAAGCTTGGCTCTCCTGGAACTTACTCTTTAGACCAAGCCTGGCCTTGAACTCAGAGATTCAATTGCCTCTGCCTCTGGAGTTGTGGGACTAAAGGGAAGTCTTGCCCTGAGGGCACTGCTCCCTTAATTCCATTTAACATCTGGCTTTTCTTTAATTTTTTTCTTGAACACAGGATTTAGCTCCATTCTGCCCCTTTTTAGTATAGATCTTGATAAGCATGACCATTAAAAAAACACAGGACATAGTCCGTGTTAAGCTGTTTTGAAATTTTCTCTGCAAATACATTTAATCCTAAACTCTTCAATATATCCCGAGGCAGTTTTATGTATGTGCAAAAAGCAGTCACATTCTTCACCAAAATGTCACAAGAATGACCTCTAAATAACACCCTAAAGTTCTCCTTTGAAGCTTCTTGAGCCAGGCCCCCACACTTCAAACCTTGCTCAATGCCATGGTCTTCCATGCTTCTACTAGGCCCCACTTAAAGCATTTCATTGCTTTCCTAACCCAACGTCCACATTCCTCCAAACAAAAGCTCGGTCAGGCCTAACACAGCAATACCCAGTCCATGGTACCAACTTAGTTAGGATTGTATTGCTATCAGGAGACACCAAACCATAGCAACTCTTATAAAGGAAAACATTGGGGCTGGCTTACAGTTTCAGAGGTTTAGTACATTATCATCATGGCAGGCATGATGGCAGGCGTGAAGACGGACATGATCCTAGAGAAACAGCTGAGAATTCTACATCTTGATCCAGTAGATCAAGCAGAAAGTGACTGTGTATCTTACTGGGCATAGCTTGAGCATAGAAGATCTCAAGCCCACTCTTATGGTCACACACATCCTCCAAAAAGGCCACACCCACTCCAGGAAGGTCATACCTAGCAGTGCCACTTCCTATGGGCTAAGCATTCAAACACAGGAGTCTGTAGGGGCCATGCCTATTCAACCCGCCGCCCCCTACAGAGGCTTTTCACATCTACCAAGTCTAGGTGGCCATGGTACTTTCTTCTTGTATGCTGGCTGCTGCCAAGCTCTGGGGCCTGTGGAATGAGGTATTTAAAGAGACAGACATGTGAATTAGACAGATGCATGTTCTGGGCACAGATAAAAGGTAGGGCATCAGCAGCCTGTGGAAATCCTGGAGAAAGTCTGTCTGCATGGGAAGCCCTGGGGTCTTCCAAGCACACCAGGGGCATTGTGCAGAGCCCTCGTCCAGTGCTATACTGTGCACTTGAGGCTAAGGTAAGTATGGATTAAGCTTTTGGGTCACTGTGCTTGGATCTACATGAAGGCATTTATAAAATGTGTTATTATAGATGTACTGTCTAAAAATAATAGTTTCAAAAGTAGTGAAAATAAAACACTTGTCAATCAAGTCCCTGTCTAGAACTTCTAAGTCTGGTGTATAGCCCTATTGACATCTGTCCCTCAGTTTTAAAACACAGGTATTGTAGTATATAGGTAATGAGATAGACATCTCCTGTGGACCCTACTCGATGCATCATCCCCAGGGCAGAATGGACTGTAAGGACGGAGGCTACCACCACCACCAAGAGGGGCACAGAACTCCTCAGCAAGTGGGGTGTGCAGCTCGCTCATGTGCATGTGGGCCCCACTCTGCCATCCCAGCATGCCAGTCTTGCACTGTAAAGCCCTTCTTTCTCACTGCTCTCAGAAATGGCCAGTCTGTTGCTTTCCGGTCTTTGCTCTATAAATAAACACTCACTGCCCTCAATAGCAGATGCAAGCCACCTGTTCTTTCATTAAGAAAGTATAAACCACCTAGGGGAAAACCTGCTGTTGAGCGACTGCAGAGAAGGCTCACGTCTGCCCTGGTGTCATGCTAAGGACTCCTTCCATGGCAGGTGTGTTTGGCTTCTGGGTGATAGTTAGTGACAGCCTTGCAGGGCTGGTTGATGCAGGAGCAGAGAAAGCCCAGTAGTGTTGGCTTTTATACCAATGCACGGTATGGCCATGGCAACTTCATGGCCAAGTTCTGATGAGTTGGAACAACCAAGACCTCCATGTCCTAGTCCCTGCTCTCTGAGAATTTCTAATGAAGAGGAGTGACAGATACGCCCACGGCGATTCTGAATGCTGCCTACTGGATGATTTGTGGTTTCTTGAGCATTACTCTAGCTACCTCAGGATGGACAGCACCATCTGAGAAGGACAGCCCCCTGGAGGCCAATGGTAACAGGAGGCCAGATAATGGCTCTGAAGGAGCAGGGAGGCTGCCCAGGAAGAAGCACAGGCTGTGGTAGATGCCAAACTTGCTGACACTGCTACAGCCTCATGTGCTTTAGGTGTCAGAGATCATGGCTTCACCTTCCCTTCCAGAGACCCAATCTAGAATTTAGAGTGCTGGCAACATGACTCAGTGGGTTGAGGCATTTACCACTAAGCCTGACAACCTGAGTTCAATCCCGAGAACCCACATTGTAGGAGACAACCAACCCCTAAAAGTTGTCCTTTGACTCCCCTCCTGCCCCAAACATGTGTTATGACATGCTTACACCTCGCCCTCCATACACACAAAATATAGTTTTTATGTAAACAAAATCAGTTATTTTACTTCTAGGGCCTGTGTTAGTTAAGGTATTTGACAACTTTCAATACCAAAAAAAAAAAAAAAAAAAAAAAAAGGAAGTTGCAGCCAGGAGCTCACTTGGCTGAGTGGCTTCTTTGGATTTCATGTTCTGTTTCTTCAAAGTGCTTAAACAATGGCCAGGCTGCGCAGGCTAGAGCTGCAGTGTTCCTGGAATGGAGTCCAAGGCTGCACTCAGCAGTGATTAGATGGTGAGCCATCACCCAGGCTATTTTGGTGTTGGCCAAATATTTTGAATATGTGCTAAATGGCAATAATCAACTTTCTCTTAATTGCCTCTGCATTAGGTTAGCAGGTGAGCAATAATATGAATACAAAAATTGGCTCTGTGGGAGCATGTGACAAGGAGGCCTGAGGGATTCTGAGCCAGGCTGGAAGGAGCTCCAGGTAGCCGTGTGTGTGGAGATTTCATTCACGTTGCTGCTGTTGCTCTGGCCTTTGCCAGGTTCTTTCTAGTTTATTTCTGACCTCAGAAGGGTCCTGATGTCTGTGCTGAGATTCTTGGCAGCTTCTCCACTCTGGATCTCCTCCTACTTGTTTCTCCATCCCAGGTCACCCTCTGTCCCATCAAACCACCTTAACACATTTGCTCTAAATTCCCAACCAAATTAGTCCTTTAATGATACTTGCAAAAATTACGCCTGCCCTGTGTCCAATTTCTGTCCAAGGGGATCACCTGCTCCGGGCATTTGACTATGACCAGCAGAGGGTCGCCATGGCCCCAGCTCCCGTATGATGTGGTGTTATTGGTAGGTCATGGAAAGTAGGAGGTGAGGCCTCACTGGAGGGAGTGGATCACACAGATGCTGGTCTCTTATGCCTCCTTTCCGTTCTGTCCTCCTTCCCTTCCTTCTCTTTTTGTTCCCAGCCTTGATCCATTTCCTGGCTTCCACAAGATGAACAGCCTCTGCTACTTAAACTGCCATCTTGGTTATGTCTTTCCTCAGGACAAAATCGATTATGTCAGAGATAATAGATAGGATCCTCTGAAACTGAGAGCGAAAGGAAGCCATACTCATCTTATTTTCTCTGTTATTTTGTCATGATGGAAAACTGCTACGCTCTCCCCTTCTACCACAGGATAGCACAGCGGTGAGCGCACACCACCACAGGAGAGCACAGGCGAGAGCATGCCACCACAGGACAGCACAGCGGCGAGAACACGCCACTACAGGAGAGCACAGCGGCGTGAACATGCCCTCTACAAACAGAACACAGAACTCTATGGGTCACAGTTCTGTTGGAACCTTCATCTTGGACTCTTCAATTTACAGAAATGTGAGAAATAAGTTCGTCTTGCTTATAGGCTAGCTATAAAATATAGTTATCCTGGCATTTCCTTAGACCAGTTTCAATAGTCAGGGACAGAAGAGTCCTCTCTTCAGTAAGTGGTGCTAGGAAAACTAGACTTAAAATTGGGCCATGTGAAAAAAAAAATCAACTGAAAATGAATAAAAGACCTAATTGTAAGACACGAATCTATAAAATCCTAGTAGAAAACAGGGGAAAGAAAGGTCCTTGGTATTGGCCGTATACCAAAACATGGTGTACACCTTAAATAAAGACAGTCAGGATGAATTAGGAGAGGCTGGGGAAATGGCTCAGTAAAGCCTGTGCCACGCTTGGTGGTTTGAGCAAGAATGACCCTCCAACACCCCCATAGGCTCATATATTTGAATGTTTGGTCCCCAGCTGGAGAAACTGTTTAGAAGGCTTAGGAACTGTGGCCTTGGTGGAGGTGTCACTGGGTTAGGACTTGAGGTTTCAGCGCTTTCTTTGCCCTGTGCTTGTGGGTCCTGCTGTGAGCGCTCCGCTACTGCTCCAGCACCATGCCTGCCTGTTGCCATGCTGCCTGTCTGTGCCACTCCACACACACCTGCATTGGAAGGGCAAGACATTGTTTCTGTCCTGGCATGCAGTCAATCTTAGCTTCAGACGGTGCGGAAGCAAAGCAGTTTTGCAGCTGCTGAGGATGGGATCTCACTCAACACCCATGGGCCAAGAGCGGTGCGTGGGAAAGCTGGGACATGGAAGAATTCAATTCCTCTCTTCTGCCATCTGATCAGTGGGCCCATATACTTAACTGGACATCACATCTGTATGCAAAAGCTCTTTGCTTCCAAACGACGGTAACATATTCACAGTGCTGAAGCAGAGGCTGACTTTTCTTACTATGACTGTCTGCTGAATCATGTGTCCAGGTTTGTGGCTCTGTGATTTTATTTGCTTCAATATCTAACTCCTGACTAGAATGCAGCAAAGAGAAGAGAAAGATTAGCTTCCATGTTTAGAAAGCCTGTGGTACAGAATGATATGGAAAAAGTTAAGATATATTTACCTATATGGATGACACACATGTGTAGATCCATAAATAAATCATTTTATCTACTTTTGAATAAGCAAATGGGGTGAGATGATATCTGAACTGAGAGAGGATAAGAGGACATTGGAAAAAGTAATGAAGTATAGAAGGCATTTTTAGAAAATATTGGCAATATGTTATTTCCAGGAAGTGCTGGAGGGCCTTGGATTTACATGATAGTCAAATATACCTTCCTCAGTGGTCTAATTTTTTCCAAATTGTAGCCTATTTGGTACAAGCTCATAAAACATTTGAGTCTTGGCTCAAGGCAAAGATTATTTTCCAGCCAAATATGAGAAAGATGGAGAAAGGTTAAGGACATCTTATTACTCAAGTGATACGAAGGTAAGAGGCAACTTGTGGACAGTGTAATAGGAAACTCTTTGTCTCTTTGATATTAAGTAATTGACACACAGGTTTCAGATTAAATAAAAATGCATGGCTTGAGAAGCATTTGACAGTGGGCCAAGTGCTCCAGAATTAGGGAGAATTCACCTTTCCCTTGTCTGATGTTCTGTCCAGGCCTGAAGGCTTTGACAGTCTGACTGCTGCTTTTTCTCACCCAGCCACCGGCTCACGTGTTCCCCCTTTAGCAAACTCCTTCCCAGATGCTCCCAGATAGTGCTCTGCCAGTGAGCTCCGGGCAGCCTGTCAAGTCAATGCATAAAACGTACCATCACAGGTGGGCAGAAGTGAGGTGGCAGCTGCCCACTGTGGGCAGAAGAGCCAGGAGACCACCGAGGTGGGGCAAGGAGAAGAAAGCTGTTTAGATTTACAGGATAGGATTTAACTCCTTCACATCACTTTAGTGTTCCAGGCTGTCCTGTGCTCACTGTGCCTTGTGCCGTGGTCTCCCAAAGCTGTGTGAGTGTAAGTGCTTAGATTGTGTGTCCCCAGGTAAGGTGTCTCAGGAGACAGAGACTAGGGGGTCCCTGAGGCTGCTCCTGGGATGGAGCAATAGGCAGATGCTGCTGCCACAGTCTCCATTCATATGCACTTCCTTTGAGGGCAGGAGATGACTCCTTCAGTAAATACCTGCTGTCCTCGCTTGAGGACCTGAGTTCAGATCCTCAGCACTTAGGTAAAAGGGAGATGCAACCCAGCAAGGTGCGTCTGTAAAACTACCACCAGCAGAGCAAGAGACTAAGGATCTAAGGATGACTGCAAAAGTTTGACCAGCCAATCTATCTGAGTGGATGGGTTCCAGGTTCAGTGGGAGATAGTCAACAAACAAAATAAAACAAAACACCACCACCAACAACAACAAACAACCCCCCCCCCGAAAACAATGCTAAGTTCCTTTTCACTATACCATACATGAACCCCAATTTGCAACAGCCAGAGGGAAGCCATCTTCAGCTCTGATGGAGCCCATGACTCTTGACTCTCTTTTGGCTC
The DNA here is from genome assembly GCF_903995435.1 of Acomys russatus. Lineage (NCBI taxonomy): Eukaryota > Metazoa > Chordata > Mammalia > Rodentia > Muridae > Acomys > Acomys russatus. The sequence goes on from NC_067141.1 coordinate 18,348,045, forward strand.
AGTGGTTATTTGACTAGCAATCTTGGTGGCCAAGGCTTTTCCTTTCCCCTCCCAATTAGGGTTGGGCTTAAAACAGTTTGCTGTGGATTAATTCTCAGTGTGTGGAATGTTTGGTATGCAGATCTACTCCCTTAACTGTCATCTTTCATTTGCCAGTGTGGCAAGCCTTTATTTGTTTCTATTACAAAACCAAATCCCTGAAACTCCAAGTTCTTAATATTTTGAAATTTCAATTACCCACCGTGATCATATCTCTGTCTACACTCCCATTTGCATGCAGGGAGAGCAGGCTGTAAACAAAAGCGCCTTTTGAAGTTAGGAGCATTACTAGAATCTCCAGCGGAGCCCTTATTTGTCAGAAAGAAGTCATTTCCATAAGGAAGCCAGAAGAGGGCCAGTGGGAATGAGAGGCCCTTGGAGGATCCTGACCCTGCTCAGAGCAGTAGCCTTGCTGGGAAGTGAATTGACCTTGTGCTAAGTCTTGGTGTTCTGAATGTCTTGGAGGGTCCCAGGTGGACTATGTGGTGGTGGCACGCTCGTGAATTATAGAGCTTGCTGCTCTTGGGCCTGGACACCAATACATACAGTTGCACGTTTTAACTGCACTTTAAGTCAGATAAGTGCACTTAGAGAAAACCCATGGCAAGAGCTACATGAACAGTCGGATGCTGTTTCCAGAAGGACTGAGCAGGAATTTGCGCTCACTCCACAGTGTAAGTGGAAGATATGGACAGTTAGCACAGAATGCCAAGGGCAGAGCAGGGAGTACAGACCTGGGGACGTGACTGCACGAGAAGGCAGGAGTCCCGAGGGAGGCTGGGTTGGGTCTTTAGTGAATGATTGCCTGCTGATCTGCCTTGCAGCCATGACCGGGCTCCTTAAAGCCAGGACCCCTGCCCAACCACATCCCAGTCGTAGGTGCCAGAACTGCCTCAGCTGATTCATCAGTGTCACAACCATGATGGCGACACTGTAGCACTTAAGAGAGTGGGTTGAGGTTGGTTTGTGAGAAAGGTATAGGGTGGGACCTCTAGGCTGTTTCCCAGCCAGGATGCCATCTATTCCATGGTTTCTTCTAGGTGAAACTGGCCTGCAGCTGGGACTCCCATTCTGTGAGTCACACCAGGCACTGAGCCTTAGTCCTGGAGAGTGCCAGATGTTTATGTATGAAACCGAGGAGCTGATGAAGGAACGCTACTATATTATATGGAAGAACTTGTGTTTTATGGGAAAGCTCTCCTCCATGGGCCCAGTGAGCATTATAGAACCTTTCTCTGTAGACATAGGGAGTACTCCGGATTCTCTCTCTATCTCTCTCTGTGGCTACAGCAAATGTTCCAGACCAAGCTCAATGGGAACAGGAAGTGTTTCTGACCCTTCCTTCTAGGGACAGTGAGTGTTCTAGATGCTTCTTGATGGGGACAGTGAATGTCTAGCCCTCCCTCCACAGAGAAGTAAGATTGAAGACCATTTCTCCACAGAGACAGTGAACTCTCATGTGTGCACAGCACATCAGCCATTCCCAGATTTACTACATGATGCCAGCACTCCTGTCTAGGCACTGGTCCAGCCCTTGAGGACACTGTGATGAGCAAGGCTGTTTATGCTCTGGGTAGTTAGTCTCCCAAGAGCTAGTCAGCAGATGGCCTCCTAGTCCAGATGGTAACCACAGCTGCTCAGAGGTATAAACCACAAAGCCTCAACCAATAAAACAAACAAACAAACAAACAAACCAAAAACCAAAACAACAACCATATCTCTTGCTTCTCTTTCTACCCCCTCCCTACTTAGGTCAGAATGACCTGATGACCCATTCCACATGGTCATGCCCCAGATACCACCCCAATGATGGGTTGCCCAGAAGAAGTGGAGGATTTTCAGGAGCTTAGGGTAAGGTCTGGACATAGGGTTTCCACTCTAAACACAGTATAGGCCATTCAGCTCCTGCCTTGATCAAGGCAGGGCCTCAAGGATGGAATGAGCACAAGAAAGATGACTGAAAGTAGCACTGGAGTGGGATCTACCCTGCTCAGGTGAGAGGGGGCAGGCTCTCAGGGATCCTGCACCCACCACTGGTCTGCGGCTGAAGGGAATAGAGTACCAAGCTTCAACTTTCCTTCTAGAATATAGACTGGTAGCTAACAAAAGAGTTGTCAGGGCAAAGCAACCAACCCAGGGCTACAGAAGGCCAACCCTGTGGTAACTGCAGCCTGATGTGCTCTGGGACCGTCTAAGCAGAGCCATGGACAGGAAGACCGAGCCAAGCATGTCCCCAAAGAGGAATCTTTATTCTGAGGATGGGCCAGTGTTCTACCTCTATTCTTTCTGTTTATTTTGTTATTTGGATTTTTCTTTAGCAATTTGCCAGGCTTGCTGTATTTCTTTGTTTCACTGTTTTTCATCTGTGCATAGATTACATGTTTTCAGCAGCGTCTGCTGTGAATTTTAATTATGACGCTCAACTCAAAGGGAGCCTCACAAAGCAGTCTGCATCGTTAGCAGTCCAGGGCCATGTTTATGGCGCAGGCGGAGGTAGCACAGTGCATTGGGAGACTTGGAAGTCAGTCAAAGGAAATACGACCCTGCAGTTCTCCCCGTGTCTCACTGCCCCTCACCACCCCCCCCCTCACACTTTTAAGAAGCATCTGTAGCAAGGGACCACTATGCATAAAATTACTCTTGGCTTTTGTTTTTCGCCAATAATTGTCCTTTGGTTCTTTGAGGTAGCACCACAAAGGCCTGGAAGCTTTTAAAGTAGCAATCTGGGACTGGCGGGTAGACTGGTGGAAAATACATGTCTGGGTTTTGTTTTTTCAATTGCAAAAATAAGCTTATAAAATGCCATAAAACCGGGCTGTGATTACCTCTTAGCTTAGGAAGGCTTTCTGGGACACATGGAATTGAGGAATGTGAGTCCCCTGAGGTCATCCTTATGTTGCTAGTGCTAACTCCACGTAGCTCAGCATGGAAGCCTAGAGGGTCCTGCTCACACAGGCGTGTCAAGCCAGGCTGCTGGTGTCCAGCACCTGGGGCCAGTCCTCCTGCTGAATTGACTGGGCAGAGCATGCCCCAGCCACAGAACACATTCCCGACAGAGCAGATTGTGTCTGTCATGGTCATTTGTACAATGCAGCCCCATGAGTGACTTTTGTTTCCAGTGTGTCTGTTTGGAATACACGATTATGCAGTCAGAATTTGCCTGCTACCATAGTCAAGGGAGCTGGGAAGAGAAGACAGACATTACATTCCTTGAAGCCCCAGACTAAGTCTGTGCTTTTGGTCAGGGGCTGCCAGAAGTCTGTGGGCATGTCCTGAAGGGCAAGAGAAAGCTTCATCCTTGGCATGTGTGGCACTATGTCTTCTTAGGAGCATGGATGTTCTTGACATGCGGCTGTAGGGTGTTGTGTTAACGTTTCTTATGGAGACATGAATAAACATAGCCTCACCCCAATAGGGCACCAACGACAGAGCAAAGATTCTACTGGTATTGATCTTGATAAACCAAATATGTTTTTCAAGCTTATTGTAGGAGTATGGATGAAGAGTTACTATAGGACCATGGGTGGCGCCTAAACAGCCAACCAAAACACCTCACCATAGCATACATGATGACTTCCCCACAACTGCATAGACCTGCTTCCTCTTCGGTTTACATTCTACCTCATGTATAGTCTAACACCTCCTCAGCCCATGTAACTGGGACAGAATCATGCTCTGCTGGGAACAGGGTTTCGAAGTGAGGTAGTGGCTGGACTCTCAAGTGAGGGTCTCATGAACCATTCCAAGCTCTCCTAGAAGGGAATGTCAATAGGCACAACATTTTTGAAGCTCTCTTGTTCCTTAATTAAAACAATGTTAATGGTTATTGGGTTCTCCAAGATGGACCAACAGGTAAAGAGAGTTTCCATGCAAGCCTGATCATCTGAGTTTGATCCATAGGATCCATGTACAGATAAAGGGAGAGAACCAACTTTACAACGTTGTTTTCTGACAGCCACCCATGTGCCACAACATGTTCTTCCTTCTTCCCAACATGCAGAGACATAATAATAGTAAATCATTTTTAAAGTGTAGTAAGGGCTACACATGTATCATAGTAAGTTCTCCCCTCCCCCACATCATGCATACACATAGTACAATAAATAAAAATGGAAAGGATAGTGATGAATGCTACTATTGATGGATAATGTTCTATAACTCAGGGCCTTTGGCAATGATCTATGAGAGCTGCGAAGGTGCCCAAGGCAAATGTTATGCAGTGTTTGCCAAACTTCATTCTCCTTTTTCCTGAGCACTTCAACCAAGTCACCAGGGGACCAGAAGCAGCTTATATGACTCCAGCACAGGTTGGCTTCTGCAGGGCAGTATGTAGCATAGACAGTGCATGTTTGGTGTCAACTTTCACTGCCATACCTCCTGAATGGTGTCTGCTCTAGCCAACCTGATCCCACTTGCCAGGCACATGTACAGACCATGGTAACATGGAGGTTGGCCAAGAGTGCTTGGTCTTCATGTGGCAAGAGACAAAGCTGGGGCTGGAGTTCAGTCATCTATCTGTCCCAGAGCTCCAGAGGGTGGTGACTTTGTGGTTTTTGTCCTTCAGGCTCTATGGCCTAGAGACCTTTGACAGTTATTGCTCAATCCCCTTCTATTGATCTCCAGTAAGGTCCCTCCGTGCTGTCGCTGATCTCATTGTAATTGCTTGACTCTTCTGGCCTTTGAATGGCAGGCCATATAGTCTTTAGTGCCCTGTCAATATCCTAGGGAATGAGAAAGTATGTTCTTGGGCTTTTGGGTGCCATGTCACTTCCTTCTTCTACTACCAATATGCTAGGAATACATTCGGCCATGAGGTCATGGATCTCTGCGGCCCGGGGGCCCTGCTCTTACATTGTCTTGTAAGCTGAAGCCTCTGCTTTCTCTACTGCTCGGCTTGGCTTGTAGGAGGATTCTCCCATCTCTGGGAATGCCACACAGGGAGGAGAGACTTGCAAGTGATGACCTCACCCCAGGGGAACATCATGCTTATTCAATAGGGTTTGACACTTGTTTCCTCTTGAATAGCCTGTATAGAAATGAGACAGGGAAAGTTGTTTTGTGCCTGGAAGCTGGGGCACGGTGCTCACCGTGGGCAGTGAGAAACCGATTGGTCACCTGACGCCACAGAAAAAGTGTCTTTTTTCTGTCCCAAGTCACCCATCCAGGATTCCCCCACTTCGTTTAGCTGCTTTGTCTCCTTAGGCTGTTCTTGATGGTGAGAGTTTTCAGACCCTCATTGTTTTTGATGACCCTAATCATGCAGGGGAATATGTCAGGAAGGGTCTTACTTTTGGTTTTCCCTCCCCCTTTATCATAATGAGACTGAGCTAAGGGTCTTTGGAGGAATCCCACAGAGGTGGAGTGGCTCCTTGTCATGTCACATCTAGACCATGCTCTATCCGCTTGACTGGGCCACTGCTTGATGTCACTCAGTCACCAAGCTGAAGAAGTATTTGTCTGGTTTCTTCCTCCTCTAGTTCACTTTTCTGTTTCTATGATAAACACCACATCCCATAAGGTAAGGGCTTATTTGGCTCATACTTTCATTATTGAAGGAAACCAGGACAGAATTCAGCACAGAAACTTGAAGCAGAGACCACAGAGGAGGGCTGCTTAATGGCTTGTATCATCTGGGTTGCTCAGCTACCTTGCTTGTAAGAGGACGACCCAGGCCCATCTGCCTAAAAATAGTATTCCCTATAGTGGGCGGAGCCTTCCCAAATCATTTAGCAATCAAGAAAATGTCCCATAGATGTGCCTTCAAGGCCATTCTGGTGGTGACAGTTCCTCAATTAAGATTCTCTCTTCCTAAGTGTCTCAGATTGACAAACTAGTTATCACAGTGTCCTATATATGACCTGTACACCTGATGGAAAAGGCAGATATTCCAAGGCACCAGGGCTGAAGTGCTTGGCCCCCTTCTTCCAGGGCTCTGGACTTACAGAATGACTAGCTGCCCAGTCTTAACAGTGAGGTCACCCTGGTCCCTGGTATGCCTGGGGCTTAGGAACTCTGGGAAGCACCAGAAGAGTGGCTGGTTTGCTGGGCATATTTGTTTGGGGTGGTGATGAAGAACATCCCTCCATTCTTGTCATGGCTGTCCGTGGTTGACAGATGTGCAGACTGACTCAGGCTGTCTGGTAGGGCCTGTCAATCTACCATAGTTCTCAGGAGCAGTGGCTGTCCGTGGCTGATGGGTGTACAAAGTGACTCAAACTGCCTGGTAGGGCCCATCAATCTACCTCAGCTCCCAGGGTCCATGACTCTCAATACAGTGAAGAGATGCCACGTGGGGGAGCAGCTATAACTTTCCCAATAGGTTATTATAAATTTTTTTTGCCCCCAAATGCTTTAAGAATCTGCTAGGAAACCATCTTAAGCTTCTATCGGAGAGTCTATGTTTTCAGAAACACGTGAAAAGAACCATTTCCTTCCAATGGGGTATAAAACAAGACTATTTTCATCAGATATTTTGGGGCCTTTATAGCTAAGAGGGTTTGAATTTTGAATTCACCATCGCATTCTACACATCTTTCTGTAAACATGTCCAGGGGATTGTTTATCTGCCAGCTCAGCCTCAATAACCCATAATACCACTTTCCTTTCTACCCTTTTCTATTCCTGAGTCTCAGGAAACATGGAAGGGCTAGCACTTACCAACATGGATGGCGTGCCACAGCTTTCAAGAGACTGAGCAAAACTATCAGTGTACATTTGGAAGAGAAGGTTCTTAGCAGGGCTAGTAAACATTGTATTTTGTAATACTTTTATTTTTCTTTTCTTCTCTTATTATGTGTGTTGTGAGCAAGGCAAGCTTGGTACTGGGATGTTTTAAGAAGTTTTTTTACTGATGAAAAACAAGGCCCTGGAGTACAGTGGTTAGAGCTGAGCCAATGGGAAGGTCATGTGATCCTGAACGGACTTTTTGTAGGAGTTTTGCCTAGGTGCAGAAAATATTTGGAAGCCTAAATGTCATGTGAATCCACACACTGACTTCATGATATGTAACTTTCCATGTTTTCTACTGATGCTTTCTTGGCAGTATGGTCTAAACACAATTTGATGTTGTCACTTTACCCCATCCCTACTCCCAACCCTGCAACTTTTGGATTCTGGCTACAGCCTATGTGCAGCCCATGAGGCCCATGGGAATTTCTGTGCACTTGTTCCATCCAGTTTTGTTGAGAAACCGGCAATCCTTTGTGAACAGCCGAGACCATTGTTGGTCCCAGAGGTCCGGGTTCTTTACTGTTAGTAACCTCGTGTTATTAAGTTCCCAGCACTGCCACACTGCTCCGGCTCTGATTTCTTACTTGTGAATATTAAGTGGTGTTCTTATTGAGGACATATTTTCCCTTTTATGAATGTTAGGAAAGCTCATGTCCTCAGCAGCGGGGAGCATGGACTAGCAGCACAGAAGGCCTCTGCCGAGAGGAGAGTGGAGAAGGGCTCCTGCGTGTTCAGGAGTGTGGGTGCTGAGGAGGTCAGGTGACTGCAGGTGTCCTCGGCTCTGCAGCCGGCTTCCACAGGGCAGTAGGGACTCCTCCAGAGGATGTCATAAGGCAAAGAGCACAGACACAAGTATGTCATGTGAACTCTTGCTACAAGGGCTGAACAAATGTGTATGCACCCCAGATAGGGCACCAAAGTAATGATTCCATCTATAGATTGATGATATAACAATCTTAGGCTTATCCGAAGGAAAAGTGGGAGACGGGTTGCTTAGAGCAGTGTATGTGACCCCAACTCAGTGATGTCACCAGAAAGTCTTACCCTAGCCTAGATGAGGACTTTCCCACAACTGCATGGAAGGAGTATTTGCTTTGGTTTACCCTCCATCTCCTGTATACTCTGACATATGCAGAGATCGAGTCTAGCTTGGGCACAGTTACATACAGCTGGGGATGAGTCCGAGGAGGGAAGGAGTGGTTAGGATCTCAGGTAAGGGCCTAACCCCATCCTAGGCTATTTTATGAGGGACTGTCAACAGGCCCAATCCTGAGGGTTCCTTGCTGGTAGTAAAGGCTGACATGCTTGGGAGACAGCAGCCCTCAATAATGTGGGATCCAGACGGGTGTGTGGTGATAGACAGCAGGGGAGAGGCTTTATCAATGTGGGGGTGGGGTGAGGGGCAGCTAATCTCCCACTTCTGAGGTCCTCCAGTATGGCAAGCAGAGGAAGAGCCCCGGCACCCAAGAGCTGGTATGTTTTTTGCCAACAGCGGGACTTTGTCCTTTGAATATCCTCCATGTCTAAGGCATCACACATAAATGCATGACCTGTGGATGCTCCAGGGACAGGAGGGCACTTCTAACCTTCATTCAAGATGAGCTGTGCAAAGGACTCCTCCTCTTTCCACATGCAAAGACCGCTCCTACCAGAGGTTCCCCGTTTGGGTAACAGCAGGACTCCCTGCATTTCCCAGTGGCTAAGCTGTGAATCTCATCACTGCTACAAAGCCCTGGGGCTCTCCACTGAGGTGAGCATGAGGCTGAGTAAAGCATCAGAGCGCCCCTGTACAAGGCATGCATGCTCCAGGAAGGGAGGCGCAGGAGACGGATGTAGTTGAAAATATGCTCATAGGAAGGTCTTGGCTCCCGTTGGCCTACTTGCATTCCATCCTCAAGAATGAGTGAGTAGAATCTGCCCTGGGCAAATCGCTGTGATGTTCCATACACACGGGGTGGATATTAGTTACTTTTCTTACTACTGTGACAAAACAGCCAACAAAAGCAACTTTAGAAGGAAAGAGTTCATTTTGCCTCACAGTTTGCGGGTGCAGTCTGTTGCGGTGCAGACGTCATGGAGGCAGGATCTTGAGGCAGCCACAGTCAGGAAGCAGAAAGAGATGAATGCTGATGCTCAAGTCACCATCTCCTTCTTCTCTAACTGGGGGCCCACTCCATGGAATGGTACTGCTTACTTCAAACGACTCAAACTGGAGATTTGCTTACATACATGCCCAGAGGTTTGCCTTCCAGATGATCTTTATATCTAGTCAAGTTGCTAATCAATCTTAAAAAAAGAAAGAAAGAAAGAAAGAAAGAAAGAAAGAAAGGAAGAAAACCCCAAACAAAACATTTTTATTGATTCTTCTGTGGGTTTCACAGTATGTACCCCGGTGCTGCTCATCACTCTGTCCCCTTATATGTGCCCTTCACCTTTGCATGTCCCCCATTGATGACATCACACTATGTCCCCCAGTATATGTCTCTGTCCACATCACTTCACTCCCAAATGTTCATTGCAATGAGTCATTGGTCTTGTTTGAGATCTCTGCCTTCTGTGTCACTATCAGTTATTGGATCCTCACTGGGGCTGCTCCCAGTTATTCTGTTGTTGCCCCATGTCATGGAGATCCTGTAGCTTTGGAACTGCAGAACTGGCCCTTTTGTGTATATCCCAATCATTTGCAGATGCTATGGATTTTTGCGTGGACCAATTCTGAGCCCTGGATATTGGCCTGGGTGGTAGCTGAGCTGGTCAGCATGCTGGGTTTCCATTATTGCATCACCAAGATTACACCACCAGGACAAGTTCTCCAGCACTGCTCCAGTGAGGCCACTCAGCGCTACCATTGGCAGGAGGCAGGGTCAGCTGCCTCTCTTTCATCCACGCCTCCTGAGCCAGTTCCACTGTGCTGCCCAGTCAAGGTGCTGGGGCCATTCTCCAGAGAGCTGCAGCCTGTGAGATTCGGGGACGACTCTCCTATTTTCATGCCCTTGGGGCTAGTTCACCTGTGTACCTTCACCATCAGGGTCAGCTCCACTGTGTAACCCAGGCAAGTTGTAGGGCCCACTCTCCTAAGTTATACAGTTGGTGATGGTGTAGAGTTAGCTTTCCCTTTCACATAAACCAGGGCCAGATCTCCTGGCTACTTCAGGTGGCAAGGAGAGAGGGGAAGGACATCATCCCTGTACCCACACCACCTTACACCAGAAAGTGATGGGGCCAGCTCTTCCTTGCTCTGTCCTTGGGGATGGTCCACTAGCGCCACCTCATCCAGGGCCAACACTATTGTGCTGCCCAGGCTAAGTGTAGCGCCCGCTCTCCCAAGTGCTGTAGCTGGCGATGGACAAGGCCAGCTCTCCTGCTCTCATGACCCCAGGGCCAGTTCTTCTGTCTGCCACAAGTGTTAAGGAATGAAGGGCTAAGGACATCTCCCCTCCCACAACCCTGCCCAGGCCACCTCACAGTAGAAGAGAGGCAAGAACAGCTCCCCTGCTCTCATGCCCTCAGGGCCAGCTCATCAGCTGGTGTGCTTTCCATGAGGGCCAGTTCTACTGTGCTGCTCAGGCAAGGTGCAGAGCCCAGCCTGGTCTCCCGAGTGCTGCAGTCTATGAGGAGCAGGGCCAGCTTATCTGCTTCCATGACCCAGGGGGCCAGTTCATCCAGCTGCTGCAGATGGTGAGGGGAACAGAGGAGAGAGGTGTCACTTTCGTAGCCATGACACCTCATGATTGCTGTCCAGTTCTCCTGCTCACTTGCCCTCGGAGCTGGCTTACCTGTGACCCTGCCAGGTGAGATGCGGTCCAGGTGAGATGCTTGCTCCTGCTCTTCTGAGTGCTGCTACTGGGATAGCTCGCTCTCAGTTTCATCTCTCCTCCTGATGCTCAAGCTTCTCCGTGTCCCTTTCTCTCCCATCTGACCACCACAAACTTTCACATTGTAGTGGCTCTTACTGCAGCTCTCGAAGCAGCTGGTGGCCTCCTGGGTTCCTGGGTGACATCCTCCATCCTTGCTGTGGGTGTGGCAGAAGGCAGGTGTCTATGAGCCACCTGTGCCATATACTAGAGGGCAGCTCTGTGGTCGGCAGGGTGGGCCCCAGGTCTCTCTGTCTGTCTTCCTCTTCCTGTGCTTTGCTGCCTGGCTCTAATTTGATTTCATTTTTTTAATGAGTCCCGGATGTAAAAGACAGCTTTGGCCACCAGGTCAGGCATCAAGCTAGGATGAACAAAAGAACTGCCCTTTGCTCTGCCCCTGAGTGGTACAAGGACAGCGCCACAAACAAGGTCTCATTGCCTATTGTTGGGAGCTGGGGAGATGGGTAGTCAGTCTTAACTATCGCAAGTTGTAAGAAGAATTAATTGTAAGATTATTTTGACATAAATGTATATGCCAAGGAGAGGTGTTTGGGGGAGAACTGTTCTTTCGTTCTTTATGATGAGACCAGCAACAATTTAGTTCTTCAAAATTGAATATCCCAAGTCAAGAGAACATACACTGTAAAACATTGATAGGTTGGTTGATTGGTTGATTGACTGGATCATTCTCCAAACGTTCATTTGCTATATCCCACAGGCCAGGTCTTACTTATATAGGGATAAGATTAACCAGACAGGCATGGTCCCTGCTATAGGCAACCTTCACCCAGTGTGAGAAGATAGACAGTCATCGGATAATTACAAGTCATGGCTTAACTGTGGTCAGAAATACTACTACAGACGAAAACACCATGAAGATACTATGGGTAGCTGAGGCTATCATTCTGAGCTATTTAAATATGAACGCCCCCCCCCCCAAAAAAAAGCCCAGAGCAAGGCATTCATGTGTTGAAGGAGCAGAGAGCTTGGATTCAGGATGCTGGGCTAGCTTAGGTGGCTGACACTGGGCCTCCAGGGTCTGCCTAGGACATGGGCTGTGGCTTTCCCTGGATGAGGTCACTGAAATGCATGATTGATGTGCTCACAAACACTGTGCTTGGGGATCTCCCGAGTGAATGGTACATTGAATTTTGTTGCATTTCCAATCAAACTAATTAGGAGAGGCAGCTCTTCTAGGCGAATCCTATCATCACCGTGCCAAGGCCAAGCATGCTTTTTTTTCCCAGAGAGTACCTAGTGCTTCTACCATCAAGTCCAAACTGTTTGCTAAAAATATGCACAGACTGATTGCCACCTGCTTCAGAATCAGAGTTAATGGACTTACAGAGAAACAGTGGTATTAATTTCCATACTGATTTCTTTTGGAAAACAACTTGAGAAGGTCTGGATCCTGTACACCTTCACAATCAAGGCTCTGTTTGAACTTCAGAAGTTAGAGGAAATCTGGGTGCCCTGCAGCTCAGTGGGGTGCCGGGGTCAGTGGGTAGTCACCTCTGTCATATAATGGAGACACAGAGCCTCAGTTGGGGCAACGCCTGACTCTTGGCTATGAGGCTCTGTTGCAAGGGGCTGAGAAGTCAATATCTATTCCTGAAGAAAACCACGACATGTCACAGACCACTAGGTAAGATGTATCTTTAATTTATGGAACAGCACAATTCTGGGGGAATTTTTAAAGACAGAAAAAAGTTTTGAGACCACTGCCTATAATTAATTGTTTATCCCATGCCCATGACTGAGCTGAGAAATTAAGGGGATAAAGTTGGGAGAGAAGTCCAGAGGTTTCCATGTAGGACAGGCAAGCTTTGCTCTCCTGGGCTACTCTAGAACTTTCTGTCCCTTCTTCTAAAACCTCCCTTGCTTTTCTTCTCAAATAAAGTTTAATATGAAATGTCTGAATGGAGAAGCAGAACAGTTTGAGGTTCAGTTGGGGCACCTCTAGGGATTGCCCCTCCCCAAATCAAGTTAAATCTGAGCCTGCTCCTTGTGGTACATCTGCTGCCCTCTTGTGGCCTTTCTGGTCACTGCAGGCTCTGCTCTATAACCGGGAGCTCAGGGTCATCAGGCTGGGCTTTGGCAGCCATCTTGTTAGGTATCCCCACAACTGTGTCAGCTAAGAGTTGGGGAGGCAGGAGGGGGTGAGTGGCCGACATGCAGATGGTGGAGCACTGAGCTGTTCCTGTCCACTTCCTCCAGCTCTGTGCCTCCAGCTCTGACACAACTGCAAGGATTCAGGTCTAGTTAAGAGGAGCCTTTGTTTGCCAAATGTCTCCACAACCCCTGCTTTTATGAATGAATTTATATAAAGTAGAGACATCTTGTTTATGTGACAGGCTGTTTCACCTAAGGTTTTTGTTTTGTTTTGTTTTTGTTTTTAATGTAAAGAGGTTCTTGAAAAGACCATGTCTCTCCATAGAATCCTGTCATCTGATTCAGCCGGCGATCAAGAGGCCAGAAGTCCAGGAGATGGCAGCTCCCACTTAACAATACGCCACAGAGAACAAATAGAGAGCAGGGCTCTCTAGCAGGGACTTGTTTACAAACAGTTTTGAGATGAGCTGATTCTACTTCATTAGCTGCACGGAGCCGCCCAGGAGTTCAGCTACTATTGTCGAACTAAAATGGGTTCTTCCGAGGATCCCCTGAGCCTTCTTGCAGCTCAGTTTTACCTCTATTAATAGCAAGCTCTTCTCAATTATATCTGCAATGCGAAAATGAATTGGCCTTGAAGTCCATTGTGAGTTCCTGGAGGCTATCAGGGTTCAGCATTGAGCTGTGAATGTGTCCAACTGTGACCTTTAGTGGAACCCTTGGTTGAGGTTAAGTACTACCAGGGAGCAGAGGGTGAAATGATATATTTGTTTCCGGGGGCACAGAAATGGTCCCCAGCCAGGAGAGTGGCTTTGAAGTTGATGGCCGGTGAATTTATTCAATTGAACTTGTTAGAACCACTTGGGAGGCAGTGGCAGGTGGATCGCTGTGAGTTTGAGGACAGCCTGGTCTACAAAGTGAGTACAGGACAGCCAAGGCTACACAGAGAAACCCTGTCTCAGAGAGAGAGAGAGAGAGAGAGAGAGAGAGAGAGAGAGAGAGAGAGAGAGAGAACTAGAGTAGGCTTAGGGTTGTCTGATAACATGCTATCTACGGAATAGGTGTTCCTTGCCCATACTCTGCAGGGATACAGGCCTGATGGTATGATACTACCTGGAGAGTTTGTCTACCCTCAAAGCAAATAGAAACCGTGACCTCCTTTCCCTTGTCAAAGCCAAATCACACATTTCGAAGCATTTGCTCTAGACTTCCTTTGCTCAGACAAGGTTCTTTGTAGATATTGTAGCTGACTGAACTCCCTGTTCTCCTGGGATGCTTAGACTGACACAGAGCAGAGACATTCTTTAGGACCCCCACTTGGGTGAACGAGCACTGCCCGCCTTCTCCAGAGGCTTCACCCCATTCGCTGTCACCCACAGAGGTAGAGGAACTCACCCTCCCTCCGTAAGCATCAGTTCCTGCTTTTCTTTTTCTTTAAAAAAAAATCCATTTACATCTTAGACATGTGCCGATTCTACAGTGCTGCTTAGTTTTAGAGGGGGGTGCAGGAAGAGCTTCCAGGGAGTGTTAAAGCCTTGCTCCTTCTGCTTCCATCCTGTGAGTTACAGAGTGGGAGATGCTACAGTAGCAAGTTCTGGTGGTGGATAACATGAGAGAGATAGATAGAGAGAGAGAGAGAGAGAGAGAGAGAGAGAGAGAGAGAGAGAGAGAGAGAGAGAGAGAGAGAGAGAGAGAGAGAGAGAGAACTGGAGTAGGCTTAGGGCTGTCTGATAACATGCTGTCTACGGAATAGGTGTTCCTTGCCCATACTCTGCAGGGATACAGGCCTGATGGTATGATACTACCTGGGGAGTAAGTTCCTGTTGGGAGATGCAGTAAAATGGATAAACATGGATCCCCTTCAGCTCCATCAGCATGCTTCTGGGGTTGCTCATTCTTCTTCAGTTGCAAGAAACAGTGGGTTTTCCTCTAGACTTGATTTCTCCCATGCCACTCACAACATGTGCTGTGGTCCAGGCAATGCATCTGTCAGTAGTGCAGTGTCTGCTGAGGCATGCTGCTGCCTTCTTCACGTCTAAGGATCAGCCTTCCAACATCTTTCTGACTGATGGATTATTACTGTGAAGTTAAGACCTCGGCTCACAGCACCTCATGCTGGTGACACTACACTAGCATTCTATTAAAAATGATCTCCTTCTTTCAAAATCTAAGAACAATTTAGGCAAAAGTCTACGTATTTATTTTTTAAAAAGAGAATGTATGTGAAATTAGAGAGAAAGGCCAGTGATTATGACTTAATGAAAGTTTTTAGTTTCTGAGTTTTGACTGGATTGAATTACGTTTGATCTTGTAAGGATATCAGGTAAAGGAAGAAAGGGCTAATTAAATGTTTTGAGCTCAACTAAGCAAAGGGGCACAGTTACCCTGCGTGCTCAATCTTTGTAGAAAGCAAAGGAGCAAAGGATAAAAGAATATCTGAGCTCAGGAAAAAAAATCCCACACTGTCTCCCTGTTGGTGTCTCCATTAGCTGCTTTCTCATTGCTGTGTGAAATACCTTAGGGAAAGATCTTAAGGG
This sequence comes from Acomys russatus, assembly GCF_903995435.1. NCBI lineage: Eukaryota > Metazoa > Chordata > Mammalia > Rodentia > Muridae > Acomys > Acomys russatus. Next base: position 18,363,316 of record NC_067141.1, read on the forward strand.
AGGCAGAACTGATTTCCCTCAGGGTTTGAAAGTATGGCAGAGCAGGGGTGGAGCAAGAAGGTGCCACCATCATGGTGCAGAAGGTGTGGGCGAGAGCAGTTCTAGCTCTGGTGGTACAGAACTGTGAGGTCACAAGAGCCGAAAGCTGCTGTTCCTGATGGCTCTCTCTTCTTGTCTAGTCTAAGACCCAAGCCCATGGAATGGTGCTGTCCACACTCAGGGTGGGTCTTCCTTCCTTGCTCAGTTAAACCTCCTTGGAAATGCTCTGATGGACATGCTTGGAGGTGTGTCTCCCAGGTGACTCAAAATGTGCTGAGCTGACAGTGTAGATAAACTATCCTGGGGCCTGTGATGGATATACTTGGTTGTCAACTTGACTATATCTGGGATTGACTAAAACCCAAATGATTGGGCACAACTGTAAGTGATTTTCTTTTCTTAATTAAACCATTTTAAGTAGGAAGACTCACTTCTGATCTGGATCTTTGAAGTGCAAAGATGCAGTTTTAATCTGGACTGCAACTTCTGCTTGTAGCTTGTATAAAGGACATGGGAGGTGGAGGCATGCTCTCTCTTTGCCTGCTTGTTCTTTCTAGCATGTCCATTCCTTCACTGGCACTGGAGCCTACTTCTTTAGGATTCCAGCATATACTGAAGGCCAGCTGAGACATCCAGCTTCATTGACTGAACAATTACTAAATTCTTAGACCGTCTATTGGTAGAAAGCCATTGTTAGATTAGCTGGACCACAGCATATAAGCCATTCTAATAATTTTCTTTATCTATCTATCTATCTATCTATCTATCTATCTACCTATCTATCTATCTATCTTATCCATATATATATCTACCATGTTCCTTTCAGCCTGCACACATGGTGTGTCCTTCGTGCCCTGGCCTATTTCATTTCAGAGGCTGAAGGGCTCAGTCTGCTTCTTGCCTGCACCATGAACAATACGGTGTTTGATGCCTTGCTTATTTGGGATATCAAAATATATTTTGTGATGTACTACAGAGAAGATACTCATCTTGAAGTCTACCAAATATCGTTGTGCATTTTAGCCTAACCACTCCCTGTATGACGTTATATAAGTAGCTGTAGATGACTGGGGTCTATGTCATTTGTATGAAGCCCAGATCTATATCTGAGTATGGGGTTCATGCTGTTGTAAAAGTGTTTTACCTTTCACCTTCTTCAGTTTGAAATGTGAGGATTCCCTTGTATCCTTGTGGCCCAGAGAGCACTGATATATCATTTCTAGCACAGTAAACAAACTCCTGGAGGCATGCTTTCCTGTTCTAATGTTGGAAGTCTTGCCAGAAGGTGTCTCTGAGATGATTGATGATGAAACAGTGATGTAGCAATGAAGACTGATAATTAAGGACTAGTTCAGATGAATTGGATTACTAAACTGAAAACATTTTAAAAAATCTTAAGGCAAAAAGGGCGTTTGAAGTCCCATTCTAAAGGGACAAACAGCAGCATGATGCCTGACGCAAGTCTTTGCTTCTAGAACACCGTCCTACCCTCATATTGAAGCCTGCTGTTCTCCTGGAATACTGTGAGCCAGCTAACCGTGGGAGGCTGTCACTATTCCTAGTGACTTCACTCACTGCTGGGGTTGGCAACAGTGCAGGGATCATCAGCTTCTACACTGTCTTACCTTTTAGCCTTTCTGCACATGTCTGTCTTTTTTTTTTTTTTTTAAAGCCTTTCCTCGGGGTGAAACTAACTCGGTGTTACCCATGATAGTCAGACACAGCTGGATTCTAGCTCTACCTTCAACGCCCTGTGCTTCTGTCCTCACTGGAACGGCCTGTGAACAGCATCTCTCTCCTCTCTGCTCACGGGCCTTGAACATCCCCTGTTGCATCTTGAACCTAGGAAGAGAGAAGGTCCACAGTCTGCTCAGCCTGGATGTCTCGACCCGAACATGTCCCTCTGAAAGCCTCTGCTTGCGTCTCTTTCTCTGTATGCGTTCCTTACAACCCCCTGTGTCAAGGCCCAACAGTGTGTGACCCGGTGGCCCTTTACTGTTCTCAGATGATGTATACAGCCCCATGCCTTCCCCAGCTTTGTACTCTATAGATAAACCTCTCAGTCCATCCATGCATCCATCGCGCCACTCACCCATCTGCCTAGCCTCTGGCTCTCTGCTTGCAACCTTGATAGAACACAGAAACAAGCATTGTACAGGCCAGCCTCTTTTGTCAAGATGCTTCCCGCTGACAAACTAACTCTCTGAAAGACACAGATGCACCCTGTCACAACTCTGGTCTCTCCTTGCCACCATTGCTCTTCTCACTGGCTGCTTCTGGTCCATATTCACTGCCTTGTCTCCACCATGTCATCAAAGTGGTGCTGCTAAAGACACCATTGTCATTATGCTATTAAATCCCATAGAAAACCTGTCTCTGATTTGAGTTTCACCCGCTGTTTTCCCCCTTAAGAATTCCCCATGTTATGGCCCTTTTCAGTGCCCACTCACCTACTATTGCTGTGTAGGAAGCAAGAATCTGACCTGTTCTGTCTGGAGAATCCTGAGGCATGTTTGGCTCTCCTGGTCTATGGAGAAGTGGTGGTAGGAGCAGATGAGAGGCCAATGTCCTTTAAATCTGGATGAATTCCTCCCTCAAAGGTGTATCACAGATGAGAACCTCGGAGGTTGGAACTCATACCGGCACACAGATCTCTTTCCTGAGCCTCAGGCTTGGCCACACTCTACTGCACAGTCACTCCAATTTGACCATGCCTTGTCTTCAGTCATCACCGCCCCCCCCTACTCCTTTCTTTCATAGTTATCATCTCACGAAAACAAGAAGGACCAGCTCATCTCATTTCTCCCTGAGGAAGCCCAGTCTTAGCAAGTGGTGCCATGTTGTTGATGCCAGAATCCATCACTCCACAGCTGGCCTGTCTCCAGGTCTTTGGGTCTTGATCTACTACCAACACCAACTCATTTTTACTGTCTGGATTGTTGTCATCATTTCTCTGTCCACTTTTTCCTATCCACACTGGATCCTCAGCATTCTTCAGGGGCGTCCTATTGATGCATATGCCACTGTCTTGCTACAAACCCCTCAAAGTCTAATAAAGTTCCTCTTCTGGAGAAATTATGTAGCCCCCAAGGAAGGAAGATGTAGCCCTCATGGGTCTACCTCCTCTACTTTTCTGGTCTCCCCAACAAGGCTCTTCTCCTTCACCTCCTTTCACTCATAGCAGCCTTCAACTCATCTCAGTCCTCTTCTGGGAGACCTTCCCTTGCGTTGCCTTCTGTTTGGGGGGCCTTGTTCATCCCTGGCTTGGGTGCTTCCCAAGACAGTGCCATTGCTTATAGCATCCGCGTGCAGCTTAAGTTTGTCTGTGGTCACCATCCATCCTCTCTGCCTCACTTGTTAGGTCGTAAATGCATGCAAAGGAGGGTGTGGGCTGTTTATTGATGTGGCCCTGAGTCTGCAGTGTTGTACTGGATTACTGGAGCTAAACCAAGGGGAAGGCTGGGTCATGGAGATATTGCTTGATAGAAGATCATAGTCACACGTTGGCTGCATGCTGCCCTACACTGGATGTGATGGGATCTGTGTCCTGCTTCCTTCCACCTTTCCTCCTTCAAACATCTTTTCCCTTACCACCCTCATCATTCTCACATGACCGGGGATCTGAAGTGAGGCTGGTGCCCAGGCATCTCTGTGCAGTAGTGTCTGTGTGACTTTGAGGATTTGGGGCATTCACAGACTGAGCAGATCCCTTCCCCCACCGCTCTCCTGGTGCCCATCAGGACTGAGAGTTTTCTTTTTAAAGTTTATGGCCTCAGTGCTTCGAAGGCAGTTACAGTGCCCCGAACAGCTGTTACTCCTTGCAACAGTGGATCAGAAATGAAGCTGAGCTCTGGCTTAATGGAAATTGTCCCTTGAAAGGTTTGAATTTAGAACATTTATTCTCCATTAATTCCAAGTAGATTCAAAGTTGAGCAAAACAGCCTCCGTCTTCCCTTTCAGTCGCAGGTTTGTACTGAGAAGTGGGTGTCGCGGCTGCTGATTTGATTGCTGGCATCGGGATGAGGGATTTCTGCAAATGTGCTCATGTTTCCCAACTTGTATCTTTCCAGCTGCAGCCTAGGCACCTGCAGTGCCCAGTGCACCATATAGCCCTGTCATGCTGGGGTGGAGAGCACATTTGTGTCTGTCACTTTCCTCCTTGCTACGATCAAATACTTAGGAAAAGAAACTTAAGAAAAGAAAGGCATCTCTGGTTTACAGTTTAAAAATACAGTCTATCTGTCCATCATGGAGGGAGAGCCATGAAAGGAGGGACATGAGACAGCTGGTCACCTCGCACCCAAAGTCATAAAGGAGACAGCTGGCGGGGAGGCAGGGAATGATGCTGCTCAGCTTGCTTTCTCCTTTTTTATTTAACCTTGGACTCCCGCCTATGAAGTGGTACCCACCACATTTAGAGTAGGAACTACCTCCCCAGTCAAACCTTTCTTTAACACAGCCATGGGTACCCCAGACCCATTCCCATGATGAATCTAAACCCTCTTGGGTTGACATCAAGGATTATACATGGCCACAGTCTCTTCATGTGTGTAGACACTGACAGAAACCTACTGAGGTGGGCGGGAGGAGTGCCAGAAGGACCCCTGAGTAGAGAAGACAGATCAAAGTCCCTGCCCTGGGCCCTGCTCCCTCATAAATGGATTCTCTCACCACCTGAAAGATTGACTGGTCTCACACTGGGGGAAGTGGCAGCTATATGAGCTCCTTACAAGGTCTGGGCGCTGAGCATCTAATCAGGAATAGCAATGGCTTTGAAGCTGTGCTATGAACGTCCTGTACACAAGCCGTGGAAATGAGTGTTCTCCGATCAGTGATGCTGTGATGGGGGAAGGGTCAGCACAAGCTTTGCCTTGCGTCATGCTAAGCTGGAGGTGGGAATGGATGACAGCTAACAGGCCTTTCGGGCTTGAGAAGCCACACCCTGCCCATGGTATTGTCTGGACACAGCCTAGAGTCACCTGAGAAGAGAGTCTCCCTCGAGGGCTTGCCTAGACCAGGTTGGCTTGTGGACCAGGCTTTGAGGCATTGTCTTGATTGTTCATTGCTGTAGGCTGGCCCAGCCCACTGTGGGACGCACCATCCTTCAGCAGGTGCCCCTGGGCTGCATGAAAACAGTGGCTGGTCATGGGCTCGTGAGTGATCCAGCAGCAGCCTTCCACCATGCTTTCTGCTTTGAGTTCCTGCCTTTGATGATGGACTACGACTTGGAAGTATAAGCCAAAGAAATCCTTTCTTCTCCCAAGTTGCTGTGGTCAGAGTGTCCATCACCGAGCAGGAAGGCGAGGGGGACACCTGTCCTGCCTCAGACCCTTATACAAGCCAGAGTTAGGCTTGCGCAAGCAGAGTGACACTTGTTCTTCTGAAACCTGGAAATTCAGAGCAAAGCTTTCAAACCGACGTCTGTGGCACCCATAGGAGGCTGAAGGTCTCATACTAGTGGACACCTGACTTTGCACATCACTGGCTTGCTCGTGTTGCTATGACTTTGAACTCTGCTGGGGGAAATCCTGTGCTGGGTGTTTGGCTTTCTTATCATGTGGCTACTCAGGCCCCCTGAGTCTCAGCAGGCAGACTTCCCCACTCCTTTTGCACCACTGATTCCAATCAACTTCAGTCTTATGAGCTCGTGGGGGAGCACAGAGAGGAAGTCATCTTATACTGTCTACCCCTTGCCCCTCTGCTGTCTGCTGTGGGCTGTGTGTGCCTCCTGGTGACACCTTCACTGATGGTATGGATTTCTGGTCACCTTCTAGTGGTAACAAGTCCAGGGGAATCCAGCTCAAACTTCAAGTCTCTTCTTCCTATTCCATTAGTCTCCAGTGGCTTGTAGTGGGGAGAGTGAGGTTATTCTGTGAGGACCTCTCCTTACTGGGTCCCAGTTTTCACTGGAGAGAAAGCCTGAAGGGGCTAGGAATGAAAAGAAAAAGAGCCTCTTAGGCATGTGAAGCTGCTGGGATACACTGTTGGTTGTGTGAAATCCAGAAGAAAACCATGACAAAGGGCTTGCTCACAGGGCCATTGGAATGGAGATTGTGAGACCATGAGAAAACAGGACACATGCATGTGCCAGAAAGATGCTTGCTGAAAATGGACTCCTGAACTAGGCAGCTGGCTGTGAGCTTTGGGCCATGGTTGCACTGCTGTGACCACTCCTAATGTGTGCTATGGTCGGCGCTTGAGTTGGTCCTCACGACTGGTTTTATTTGGCAGAATGTGTGCAGCTCAAGGCTAGGATGGGCCCTCTGTACCAGCCATTATCTTATAGCATGGCTTTGGGATTTCCTCTGTGCTTATCTTGCCCTTCCCAGTGAGTACCCTGCACACCTGTATTTCTTTGAAACATTCATGCAGAGGTCTGAACCTCTGTTTACCTAAATTGCAATTCCCAGGACCCCAAGTAGAGCTTCTCCAACTTTATTGTTTCTAAGATTTGAGTTGATGGACAGCTGTGTAGTGTGTGAAGAGCCTGAGAGTTTCAGTGCCTCTTGCATCTGTTTTTCCATGGTCTCCCAACTCTGTTCTGATGGCTCTTTAAGGGTAGCCCTTTGTCATGGTTTTCTTTTGGATTTCACACAACCAACAATGTACCCCAACACCACCACGTACCTAAGAGGCTCTTGTCCCTTTTTATACTTAGCCCTCTCATGCTGTCTCACCATTGGAGACAGGTACCCAATAAGGAGAGTTCCTCATGGACTACAACCCATTCTTCTCACATGTCACTGGAGACTCGTTACGTAGCAAAATGAGACTTTGAGTTCCAGCTGGATTTCCCTGGACTTGTTACCACTAGAAGGTGACCAGAAATCCATACAGTCAGCCAAACGGTCATCAAGAGGCACACATCTTCAGCCCTGGGGTCCAGGGGCTCAAATACCAGCTCCAAGTTGCACTCAAATCCCTTGCACAGTCTCTCAAGACCTTGCCTTCACTAATCCCTGTCCCTGTCCACTGTGCTCATACCTCCACACACATCCTCTCAAGCCACCAAAGAGATGCCCTGTTCTTTTTAGTGAGTGCCTCCTTCCCTCACGAGCTCTGTGTCCTTCCTTCTTTCTCCCTCAATGAATGGGCACTTGTTGGTATTATTCGGCTATGGAAAGATCTTTGCTTCATCTCAGCAGCAGAGGATGCAGAAGGTTGCCATCAAACTTCTGAGAATCACCTTTGAACTTTTGGCTTCTTAGACAGAAGTCCTTGAAGTATGGACCTATGCGTTAGCAGTTGTTGGACTGTTTGATTTCCCTTTTTCATTTGTATCAGGCTTGTCCTTTTGTACATTCCATTCAGTCTGCCTCAGGTTTTTGTTTGTTTGTTTGTTTGATGATGTAACATTGGATTCTGGGTACAAAATTGGCCATACCACCAGCACCATCTCTTCTCTGGCCACATCCTGTGCTTCAGCGTTGGGCTTTCCTCCTGGCCCCTGGTAGGTTGCAAAGAGGCAGCTATTTCCTCAACCACAGTGCTTCAATAGACAGAAGTTCCCAGAACTACAGAAAATAAAGGGAAAAGGAAAACACCTCCTCTCTGGTTTTAAAAGAAAGATTGGCCTTGCCGTGTTCTCAACAGCAAAGCCACAGCACTTGTGTATTTAAAGTATGGACATATTAAAACAATTACAAAACAGATACATTTGCAAACCTTTCAAAAGCAATAGCTCCATCAAGAAAATACTTAAATAAAAAATAAATGATTGCAATTTTCAGGTTGAGCAATAATGTGCTTATAATTGCAATGGCTAATACATACATCTAATGAACCATATCTATCTTCCTGCAGGAGTACCACCGATCAACATGTGATGGAGTGATGTAATAAAGGATACAGCACTGTTCCAAAATGGTTTTAAAAGCCCTAAGCATCTCACAGTGCCTTGTGTTAACCGGCATAGAGTTAATGCCATCTGTTTGTGCAACTCTTTGCTAAATGCTAAGGTCCAGTTGTCCTCTGAGGGGTCCTTAGTTAGCTGAAGGAAAAAGGTAATGCCCACAGAGCCTGAGCCAGGCCCCATTCATTACTTTTCTGTTACTGTTATGAAATAGCACCACTGAAAAGCAACTTAAAGGGGAAAGGAGCTTATTTTGGCTTCTAGCTGCAGAGGGTTAGGGTCCAGAAAAGTATGGCAACAGAAGGCAGGAACAGGAAGACTACTCAGGCAGTTCCCAGGATCCAAGGCTCTCTGAAATGCTGACAGCTGGTCCAGAATCTACTTCCTGACCCTGATGGTGAGATGGGCAAGTGCTGTGCAAAATCTGAGACCAGGTGAAGAGCAGAGCCCTATAGATTCAATGCTCATTATCAAAAGTCAACTAAGAGATCTTACTAGGTGCCCAGCACTGCTATTAGCCAAATGAGAGTCAGCCCAGAGTGAATGACACCAGGGAGAAGCCCACAGTCAGATGCCTTCTTAATGTTTTCAATGCATCATTTAACATTCATGACATTTCTGTTATCTGCTGTAGCAGCAGGGGAGGAGGAGAGGAACCTGGAAGACTGACAGGTCTCCACTGTTGTACATCGTTAGTGAGATATTCTAATGGTCCAGAAAAACAGGAGCAACCCCAGAGACCTGAGTGTACACACACACACACACACACACACACACACACTTTTATCAGAGATTTCATATAGAAAGAAGAGAGTGAAGGAAAGAGGGAAGGGGCAAGCCAGAGTGTGAGGTGGGAAGTAGAGTCATGCAGAACAATGCATTGTATAAAATAGTGCATTTTTGGACAAAATCATATGTAGCATATGTGGAAAGCAATAGGTAATGCTACCAAACCAAATGCTTGTGCACATGGCATGTAAATCACAAAGAAAACATCAAGAACTCTGATGCCTACCATGGACTTCCCCCTTAACGTCACCCTTTTATCTCAAGGGGCAGCACTGAGATTAAGTTTTGTGGGTACCAACCCTTATATCTATCTATCTATCTATCTATCTATCTATCTATCTATCTATCTATCTACCTATCCATCCATCCATCTATCCATCTATTATCTGCAATCTATTTTTGCACACATATGAATATCTAAGCAATATTTTACTTATAATTTTTCAGAAGTTCTGGACTTTGCTGTAATCGGAGCCACACCACACACAGCCTTCTGTGGTTTGCTTTCTTACTTAATATCAAATGTGTGAATTTTGTTTATGGTGATGAATGAATAGAAAGGACCATAGTTCATATGTCTTTGCTGCCTTATAACTTTCTGCTAAATAGAGATGGGACTCTGTATCCATTAATCTGTCAATAGATTATGTTCAAGTTTTTGCTGTTACAAAATGGTCTAATAAATATTCTCAAACTCGTCTCCTGATGCATAAAAGTGACATTTCTTCCATCCATACATATATTTGTGTGTATGTATATGTGTGAAATTGTCAGGGCTTGTGGCATGTAAATCTTTCACTTTAATGAGAAAATGACGCCCCCTCCAAGGGAAACCACCGTTTTACATTTCCACTAAAAATTCAGTAGCTCCCCCTATTGCCAGCAGCTGCTGTGTATTTTCTTTTCAGCTTTTCTTCAACTGCAGGTCATAAAGCGATGTCCCTGTGGCTCAGCTACCCACTGATCAGCTGAGAGGACAAGCACCATTCCTCAGGTGTCTTAACTGCCTGACTATTCAGGCTTTTTTTTTTTTCCCAAGAGAAATCCTGTTTTAGGGTTTGTCTATTGTGGCTTTCTTTTAATTGTTTTGAGTGATCCCTCACACATCTTGTAATTTTTTTTTATTGTTTCAGAATTTCATACGTGCATATAATGTGTTTTGGTCAAATCCCCTTCTATTCCCTCCCTTCCAAGTCCTCCCTCTCTAGTCACCACCAACTTCATATTCTCTCTCCCTCTTGCTCTCCCTCTCCCTCTCCCTCTCCCTCTCCCTCTCCTTCTTCCATTCACTTGGTGCTGCCTTGTGTGCATGGGTGTAAAACCATTACTAGAACATGAGTAACCCTTTAGGGTGGGGGAATCCAAAAAGAAAACCAACTCTGCCTCCTCCAGAAGCCATCAGTTGTCAGTATCTCCTGGGCTAGGCATGGGACTTCACGAGCCCCTCCACGTTCCACGGCGGGGTTTTGGCTGGCTTGGGCTAGGGCAGGTCTTGTGCTTGCGTTACAGATGCTGTCCTATCAGAAGACTCTGGTTTGGACTTGCATTTCCTCACTATGGATGTTGGTGTCCATCTCTTCATAATGTTCAACTGTTTGAAGCTCTTGCTTTTCTGCTCTATTTTTTTCCATGGCATCGTCTTTTGTGTTCTTGGGTGTGAAAGTACATTCTGGACTTTTATTTCTACATTGTAAATATCTTTCCTGCAAGTGGATCTCACTTTTCATCCCCCAAAATCAGACCTGATTTAGTGCATAATTTCTATCTATCTATCTATCTATCTATCTATCTATCTATCTATCTATCTATCTATCATCTATTTATAGTGTGTGTGTGTGTGTGTGTGTGTGTGTGTGTGTGTGTGTGTGATGGCACATGCATGTGGAAGACAGGGCAACTCTCATGAGTAGGTCCTCTCTTGCTTCCTTGTGGGATCTGTGGATAGAACTCAGGTCATCAGGCCTGTGAATAAGTCCCTCCGTCATGCCTTCTGAGCTCTCCTACTAGCTTTAATCTGTGATTTTTTATTTTCTGATTGAAAGAATTTTCCTACTCTGTGTTGTGAAAACATTCTGACTTGACTTCCTAGCTGGTTTAAGTTTTCTTGCTCTCATTTAGGTTTGCTTTCCAGGCAGCTTTGCCTTGGTGACTGACAATTCCCCCACAATCAGGACAGTCTTGTTGTAAGTCAGTGCTTCTGTGTGTAGCCCATATTGGGGTCCATTTTTGCTTGTCTGGTTGGTTTCCAGTATAAGATGTGGCCCCTGAGTACCAGCTTATAATGATTGGCTTAGATCTCTGACCAAGCTGACACCAGTAGAATGATCGCAGAATACCCATTAGGAAAAGAAGTAAAGCACACTTCCACTTCCCTTTCAAGTCTCTCCTTAGACATTCTTGGTCCCTTGCTCACTCTTTCTTTTCCTGCTTTTGTTATAGATTAAGCTTGTATATTTGAAGAATTGGGGACTTTGAGTTAATTTGTGAAAAATCATTTTGTTGCAATGTTAATTCTTCAAATCAAATAAACATGACTTATCTCTCTGTTTATTCAATTTCCTTAAGTGCCTTGATGATTTTTCTTTTTTCCCCCTGAATATAAATTTTGAATGCTGCTTGTTAGATCAATTCTTAGATATTGGTATGTTGAACAATATTGTAAATGGTGCCTTTGTAAACTGTATTTTAAAACTTTATTATCAGGGGCTGGAAGGGTGACTTAGCAGTTAAGAGCACATGCTACTCTTGTAGAGGACCCAAGTTTGGTCCTTAGCGCCCATGTTAGAATTAGACATCTCTGGTCTCTGAAGGTACCTACACTTAGTGTGTACATTCCTACACACAGACACACAGACATGAACATGCACATACAGAGAGACTAAAAATAATAAAAATGCATAATAAAAAGTTTTGCATCTGGAGATATATTTGTTTTCCACACATTGAATTTGTGTGCATCAACTCTTGTTATAGTTTTGTTGTCTGGTTAGTTGGTTGTTTGCTGCCGAGGAACTTGCATGTTCTGGGCATGTGCTTCCAAGGCAAACACTCTACTACTGAGCCATATCCTCAGCCCTGTATTAACCTTTAAAACTTCTCCTAGAAACTCTACTTATCTGTTTGCACAGCCCCTTTACTTTATGCATAGATTTAATTTTTTTAAAAAGTGGCATGAATAAAATCCTGGGCCTTCTGCATACTAGCTAGGTTCTCTACTATAGGCTTATAACTTAATTTATAAGCTCTCAATTATTACAACAAATGCAATATTAAATAATGTCATTAATTAAATGATAAATGTTTTATTAAAAAGGAAGATTTTACTATGTTAAGGTAAGTTTCCAATCTACATGTGTGACAGAAGCTCATCATCTGGTCCGCTGTGAAGGACAAGTGTCCCATGGACAACAGTGATCCTTGACTCCATGTTCATTTTCCTCTGATGCTGATGCCTGGTGTCTGCGATGAGCTTTTAAGGCATTTTCTGTCTAGTCTTTCCAATTACCTTCAAGGCGGATTCAGTTCAGGTGTCTTAATCCACCATTTCCAAAAGCGGAATGCCATTTAAAAAATATTTACCTTCAAAAAAGTCATTACTATTATTTGTGTGTATATGTGTACATGTGTGTTCATGTGCTTATGGAGGGTGGAGTTCAATATCAGCTGTTTTATTTCCTCCCTTTAATTTTTTAAAGCTAATTTTATTTGTATCATTAAGTGTTTTGCCTATATGCATGTGTTTGCACCAAGTGTGTGCTAGTGTCCACAGAAGCCAGAAAAAGGTGTTGGATCCCATGATACTGGAGTTAACTATGGTTGTGAGCCAGCATGTTGGTGCTGGGCGTCCAACCCAGGTCCTCTGGAAGAGCAAAAATATTCTTAACTGCTAAGCCATATCTATAGTACCTCCCCCCTCCCCCGACACCTTAATTTTTAAGACAGGGTGTCTCACTGAACTTGGAACTCACAGATTGGCTTGACAGGCTGCCCAGTGAGCTCTGGGCATTCAGACCATCTTTCTCTACCCTCTCGGGCCTCGGGTTACATGCAGATTCTGGCTGCCAGAACCAGTTTTCTACATGAGTGCTGAAAATCCAAATCAGGTCTTGGTTTTTGTAAAGCAGGAACCTTCCCCACCAATCCCCTACTATCATTTTTTTCTTGTAAAAAGAACACAGTTAATATTTCTTTAAATCTTTATTTAATATCATATATTGTTATCTTTTTTACAGATGCTTTTCCAACTGAAATGTTTTCCTTTCCTTTTTTTTTGGTGCACAGTCATTAGAAGGGCCCTTTGAGAAGATCTGCTGTCAACACATGCAGTTTTGTGTGTTTAACGACGTAATAGTGTCTACCTGCCTACTGGCCTACCTACCACCTATGCTCCATGCTGGTTCTTGAGGCTTTGATGGACTACTTGTTTCTGTAGATTGAGGAGCACTTTGAAGACACTAACTCTGGTGTTTGTTTGTTTGTTTGTGGCACCTGTTGCTGCTGTTGGGACAGCAGCCAGTCCCCCCCTGCCCCCCACCCAATTTTTTCTTTCTCATCTGTCAGCTTTTAAGATCTTCTTTGACTTTAATGCTCTGGTCTCCCTGGGATAGTCCGAGTTCCAGGTGGATGTTCATTTGTTCTTTATGTTCTTTGTGATTGGGGGCTTTGGTGTCTGCGATAACATGGTGGCCATTTCTGCCCAAATTCTGTCTCTCCAGACTTTGCATTCCATTCTAGAAATTCCTTGTGTGATGTTCTCTCATTTCACCTGTCCTCCATTTTGTCCATCTCTTATCTTTCTTTATTGAACTCTGGGTCATCTTCTCAAATTTATTTTTCATTTACTCATTCTTTATGCACATAGTTTAATCTGCTTTTGCCACATCTATTGAAATATTAACATTTATTATAAATTCCTTTAAAGGTTTGTCTTTTTTCTATTATGCAGACCAGGCTGTCTCTGAATTTGCTGCAATTCTTCAGCCTCAGACTCACCAGTGCTGCTATGATAGGCCTATGACATCACACATAGCTTTTTTTTTTTTTTTTTTGAAATTTAAAGTTATCTCTTTTTCCTTGTTAATATTGTCTGTTTCTGGCTTATTTTATTTGTTCATATTTTATTCATTTATTTTGTATTTTTAGTGTAATATCTTATTATCTGTGGTTTTGCAGTCTATTTTTGAGAGAGAGAGAGAGAGAGAGAGAGAGAGAGAGAGAGAGAGAGAGAGAGAGAGAGAGAGAGATTGTTATGTAGAGCAGCAGGTTGGTTTCAAACTCACAGAGACCTTCTTGCCTTCTGAGTATGAAATTGAACTATATCATACCTGGCTGCAGTCTAATTTGGTTGTCCATTTAAAAATGTTTATCTGTTTTTGTGTTTTGTGTGTGTTTGTGTGTGTGTGTGTGCGTGCTTGTGTGTGTGTGCGTGTGCGTGTGTGTGTGTGTGTGTGTCTGAGTTTTCTTCTTCCATGTATGTCTGTGCACCACATGTGTGTCTGGTTCCTTGGAGGTCAGAAAATGGTCTTACATTCCCTTGAAATGGAATTATAGATGCTTTTGAGCTACCATGTGGGTTTTGGAATAGAATCTGGATCCTTTGCAAGAGCTACAAATACTTTATTTATTTACTTATTTATTATACAGTATTCAGCCTGCCTGTGAGCAAGCAGGCCAGAAGAGGGCACCAGATCTCATTATAGATGGTTAGGAGCCAGCATGTGGTTGCTGGGAATTGAACTTAGGATCTTTGGAAGAGCAGCCAGTGCTCTTAACCTCTGAGCCATCTCTGCAGCTCCCTACAAGTATTCTTAAGTGGCTGAACCAAATGTCCAGTCACTGACCATTGTTTTTACTAAAGTCGTTACTTGGGCTCCTTACTCTCCAGTGTTCCTAGGATGTTTTGTGTATTTAGACAGTAGGGGAAGTGTGTGGATTTGCTTCTGCCAAAGTAAAGGAAGCCCTGTCTGGGACCTCTTGCTGTATAGTCCTCAGCTGGTGTTTTATGCATTCTGCGATAGAGAGCTGGTAGCCACCAATCCTGTGTATGGATGTGGCTAGGCCACAGAGTGAGTCTTTAGGGAACCGTGTCACACCCCAGTGTGTGTCCCTGATGCTCAAGTCCCCTGCTGTGACTTTTCAGAAGTCAGAGTTTACTTGCGGTTTTAGAGGCCCGCAGCCCTGCGGAGGTCTGACTTTAAAGACTACCCCTCATCAGAGAGGACATGCAAACCCTGAGCTACTGAGGGCTTGGTCTAGCCGTCTGTATCCACCAGGCTTGGTGCTCATCTCTTGTCATATATTGGCCCTGTTTGGAGACACAGAATATTTTCTTTTAGGTCATTCATACACGTCAATTAATGCTTTTTTAATATATATTTTCCCAACATTTTCAGATTTATTTTGAGATGTTTTTGTTTCATGTTAACTTGGGCTAAATTGACCGAAAGTAATCCCATAATCTCTTTCCTGGAATTGTTTCTGAAAGGGAAACTTACGGGTAATTGGAGGGTAAAATAGTGTGGAGCCACTCCTCCGAGGAGGCTGTCACTGTCCTATCCAATCAGGATACAGCTTCTAGAATCCCTGCTTACTGCTCCCCTCAGCTCCAGGTTCAGCTCTTTACATATATATATATATATATATATATATATACATACATACACATGATTATGTCTAACAAATGATGTTTGTCTCTAAGAACACAAACTCTAGGAGCTGGCAGATAGCTCAGCTATTAAAGTGCTTGCTAAGTATCCATGAAACCCGGGGCCTATTCCCAGCACCCCATGAATCAGGCCTGACGGAGAGAGCCTGTAACCCCCAGTGCTTGGAAGGTCGAGGCAGGAGCCTTATCAGGTCCAGGCTATCTTCAGCTGCACAGTGAATCCTGGTGTAAATAAACACCCCCACCCACCCGCATCCCTCACGCATAGTCTAGAATCCATACTTCTATGACACTTTCTCACTTGGAGTAGATGTTTTATCCATTTAAGTCATTCTTGACATCTTTCCGTAGTTAAGTAATTCAGATTTATCGTGAGTACAAAGCCATATGATTTAATTACAAGAGGGAAAAATAGTGGTCATCTTTAATCGTTGCCCATGCGTGGGGAAAGCAGCACTGAGCTGTTCAGTTCTGACTGTCCTTTAATTTGATGACTACTGTCCAGCAGGTGTCTGCTGACATCTCACAAGGAAGTCAACATGAAACAGTTGGGCTGAGCCTCCTTACACCTGCCGTTTCTCCCACGACCTCCACCACCAGCCATAGCTTGTGTGGCCTCTGGTCTAGGTACTGATTGAGTTGAAGCACCCCGTGTACTCACAGTCAATGGCCATTTGTATTCTCCAATTTCCTTGGAAACTCCTCCGCTGAGCCCTTATCAGCCCTCAGGACAGAGGTGCCCTCTCTTCCCAGCCTGGTGTGTGACATCTTTCAGTCGTCAAAGTAGCCCTTCTAAAATGTATGGTCTCCACCATGATTCTCTGGGGGAAGGGGCTGCAGTCTCGGGTTTGAAGCCGCGTATCTGGTTACATTCCCCTCCCTTCACAGAAAAGAAACAGGAAGAAGAAAGACAAGCTGCCTCCTGGCTCTGCACACCAGCTTCACACCCATTGCCGTTCACAAGGAAACAGAGGCCCAAGCTAAGCACTAGTGACTTCAAGACAGTATATGAAGGTGAGCCCCCAGGGAGGGCTTCGGTGAGAGATGCGACGACTGGGAATTTAAAGGAAAAGTTGAAGTGGCATTCTCCGTCAGAGACTAAGTGAGAGGCTGTCACGAAGGCAAGTCCTCTTTACTCAGGCTAGCACAAGTTTTGATGCTGTAAGATGTGTGTACGTTGGCACACACAGTGCATTCGCGCCCGAGTGAGACACACCATGACACTCCCCGCTCGCATGGCCGCTTCTATCATCTTTTCTCTACCTCCACTTTGGGGTTTGTAAGGTGTCACTTGCCTACACTCAACAGATGGCTCCTGCTCTAAGCATGGACGGCAGCTCCATCACCGGCTGAATGGTTTTGGCACGGAATATCATCACTGTCCCATTTCCAACCTGTCACATTAGCAGGATCTCATGTGACAGAAGGCAGAACTTTGCTGCACAAGGAGTGTAGCTCAGAGACCGCTTCGCCGTTTGCTCAGTGTCACAGCGGAGTAGACAGCTGTGAGGGGGAAACATGACCTTCTGTTGGCTTGTACTGTTTTTTGGTGCGGCCTGAGGTGGGGGCAGGGCAGGTAGGAGGGTGGGCTTCCCTGCCAGCTCTGTGGCAGGAGCTTCTGAAATAGACCTTGGCTTACCTCGGATTTTACACCCTATTATACGCTTGGCTGGAAGGTGCTAACTCTCGCAGTTTATCAGCTCACAACTGCTGTTTCCACACATCTCTTCTATCCTTCATTTAACTACAGGAATTATTTTCTTAAAATGTGAAGGTTGGATCACGTCAAAAAATACCCTCACGTCAAAAAAATTTTTAGGAGACTCCCTAAATATTTTTTAAAAACATTTCTTTAGTTACCAGATGTTTTGAGATATATTTTCACATATTTTATCTTTGTAAAAAATTTAATAATTTGTATAAACTAACAAAATTATATATGGCCATCATATATACTCACTTATATCAAAACACTAGTCCAAGGGATACGTACCATGAAAATCTTTACTTACCAAGAAAGTGGGTCAGAGGAGAGGACATCCGAGTGAGACTTTAGGCAAGAGTAGCATGGAAGAAAGGGGAAATAGTAGGACCCACAGGGTCCTGGAAAACCTACAAGAAGAACTTTATGACAGGCAGATCTGGATCCTGGGGTCCTCCTCAAACTAAGACACCAGCCAAGGAGAATATAGGCAGTAAGCTTCGAACCCCTACCAAGACCTAGCCGACGAACAGGATATTCTCCACCATTGAGTGGAGAGTGAGATCTGACTCTCACACGAACTCTGGTGCCCCTTTTCTGACCATGTCCTTTGGATGGGGAGACCTGGAGGCACTCAGAGGAAGGATAGCAAGTTACCAAGAAGAGACTTGATATTCTGAGAGCATATATAAGGGGAGGAGGTCTCCCTCAGTCACAGACATAGGGGAGGGGAGAAGGAGAGAAATGGGAGGGAGGGAAGAATGGGAGGAAACAGGGGAAGGGCTAACAATCGAGATGTAATATGAATAAATTAATAAAATTATAAAAAAAATCGGGATTTCTTGTACTCATTAGTCTAGCCTCTTTCTTGGGATTTCTTTCAAGTTGTATCTCAGAATGCACAGACCTTTTTGCCTGACTTCTTTATTAAACATAACATCAAGAGGCTCATTTATAGCATAACATGCTTACAGAGTTTTCCTCATTCAGGGCAGAATAGTATTCCATTGCCCGTCTAGTTTTCTAGTTGGGTTTACAGGTTGTCGCCAATTCAAGGGTATTGTGAACACTGGAGCAAAGAAATGCATAAAAGTTTTTTTTTTTTTTTAATGTGAAAACAGCTTCCCTTTCTGTGTGAGCACTGAAATGGGAATTACCAGGCTACCTGGACAATTACGTTTAACTTTCAAGAGTCTGAAAATCAGTTTTCTCAAGTGGCTGCAGCATTTGTTTCCTCCAGCCGTGTGTGGAGGTTCCCATATCTCCCCAGCTGTCCCAGTGCTGTTGCTGGTGGTTTGGCTGTAGTCTTCCTGACAGTCTCAAGGCCAGCATCTGTGGTTTCACTTAGCTGTTGCTTAGAGACTCAAGGAGCCTTTTAATTATGAACTATCCTTGCATCTTCTATGGAGCAACGCTTTTTTTCACCACATGCTCACGTTTTCCTTGGGTGGTCTGTCTTCTGGAAATATGTTGTTTCTATTCAAAACCAGGAGTTTTAATAGACAAATGTTTGCAAATGTCGCTGCCCACTGTGTTCCCTGTGTTTTCCTTAGAGCTAATGTCAAACCTTAATGAGGGCCGATTGATGATTCTTCTGTTGTGGACCATGTGTTTGGTGACATTTTAGGAAATCTTTGCCTAACCTAAAATTTTCTTCTCTGTTTTATTTGGGTTGAGACAGGGTCTCACTACACCAATCACCCATGGAGATCATTTTGGAGAGAATGGTCAGCTCAGTAGTATTCAGTCAGTTAGCGTGGGGCGTCTCCCCATTTAGTCAGGGCATTAACTTCCCCAGCAACTTTCCACAATTTCAGTGTAAAAGGGTTTCATCCTTCATTAATTGTATCCATAGTTTACTTGTTTTGATGATACAGTATAGTTTATCATAGGTTTAATTTCATTTATTTTTGCATCATTGACCTTTGGATTGTGTGCTTATGAGCATCTGTTGACCTTGGATCTTGTGACTTCTCCATGATTATTTCCTAGCTCTGACTTAATCGCTTCTTAACGGTGCATTTAGCTGAACAACTAAAGGTAGTATTTAAAGTGTAAGTGTAAACATGGGCCTCCATCCCTCAAGGACCAATACAATCAACTGAATAAATCCCCTCACAATTCTTTAAAGGCCTATGTCTGCCCCACCTCCCAGCCTTCTCAGCATCTTTCCAAAGCTCGTTTGCTGTGGTTATCATGCTGTTCACAGAAGGACAAGCGCAAGTAGTGTTGAGGTCACCTGGGAAATGCCTAGAGCTCTTTGAAAAGTGACTGTGCTGTGTGTGAGCACAAGACTTCGGAGTCTTCCCACATCCTCAGCGGCATTTGGAATGCTCAAAATTCCAGTCATGTGTGTGCTTTCACTCGGGCTCTGGTGGGACTCCGTGGAGGCTTTAGCTTTGCATTTTCCTAATGGCCAATATCATGGAGGAGAGTCTGTGTGGTGACTTACCATCTACATATGCTCTTTGATGAAGAATACGTGGTAATGTAATTTTCTTCTAGAAGATTTAGAGTATAGGTTTCATACTTAACTCTATAGAGCCTCTGAGTTACATTTTGCGTGTAGCGCGAGGTGATTCTTGGCTTTTTATTTTATTTTTTTAGAGAGAGAGTTGGTTGTTTTGATATCATTTGTCAAACAGCCGTTCTTTGCCTCACAGAATGACTGCAGTCCTTTGTCAAAAGTCGGTGTTTATATGTATGGTATACTGCTGAGGCCTCTGCTTCATTCTTTTGATGTACTGTCTATTTTGAAAATTATAATATACTTTTGATTATTGTCATTTCAAATAAGACTTCATGTGGAGTAGAGGTATTTCCCGTGCAGTTGTTATTTTTCAAAAGTGTTTTTTTTTTTCCTAAGTCTTTTTGCAATTCCTCTTGCCTTTTTAGAATCGCTGTGTCAATTTCAACAAAGGGCCTTGGTGGGGTTTTGTTATATCTCTAAATGGATTTTGGAGAAAGTGACGTGTTAACAATATTGAGTCTTCTAGCCTATGAATAAAGCAGATATTGCCGTTTATTTAAATTTTATGTCTTTCAGCCATACTGTGCAGTTTCTGTTCATAAACATCCTTTGTTAGCTCTCAGTTTTCCGCACTTTAATGCTATTGTACATGGTGTGATTTTAGGGTTTAGGTGTCTGATTGTTATTTTGGTGTGCTATGTAGTCCAGCCTGATATTAAATACTGCTGCACCTGCAACCTCACAGACTCACTCATCTGTCCTTGTGTCTCTGGCAGACATCATGAAACACTTGGCACTAGTGATCATGTCTTTTGAAGAATAAGCCCATTTCTTGGCCAGTCTTACTCCCCTCCTTCTTTTTCTGTTTCCTAGCTTAAGTGTACCAGGCTATATCCACAATGCAATGTGAAAGAGAAGTGTGAAGGTGAGAAAGTCCTGTCCTGGCAAGGACAGGATTCCATGTGCATCCCCAACTCTGAGGGTCATCATTTGAGCAGCACTGGCCCTGAAGTATCAGGGGTGAAGGTGAGCTGCTCCTCTTGGGCAGGACCCTCTGTGCACTGTCAAGTATGAGGGTGAACCTCCTCACCGGCGTCAACATCCGTGACGCACAATCAAGCAGAAACTCGCACGGACTCCTGCTCCTCGTTGCCTACTCCTGTAAAGCTTCCCGCGAGTTTTGTCTGCTTCTTCTTTGTTTCATGTTGGACAACAAGCCACGTCCCTGGCACTGCATTCAAGGTATCAGCAGATACTCCTGTCTGCGCTCCGTATGACTTTCAAGTCCTCTGGGACTCAGTGACCACTAGACTTCACAACCTATATTCTCAGCCTACAGCTGTGTTAGCACTTTTGCACTTCTGTGCATGTTGAATATCCTTCCTCCCACACCTGTGCTGATAAATAGACGGTGCTCAAAGCTCACGTCACTATTTCTACCATCCGTCGTGAAAATTTTCATAGGTATTTACTATGCGCATCAGGCACTGGCCTGGGTGAGATAAAAACAGTGATCCTGGCAGATGTGTGTCTGACTTTCAGGATCCCATTGTTTAGTTTGTAAGTGATAAAGATAGAGGATGGAAACCACGCAGGATGCGTGTGGTGGCCTCCTGTAGACTCATGTGTTGAATGTTTGGCCCATACGTAGCGGCACTATTAGGCGGTGTGGCCTTGTTGGAGTAGGTGTGAACTTGTTGGAGGAAGTGTGCCACTGTGGGGGGCTGGCTTTGAGGTCTCCTATGCTCACGCTATGCCAACAGTCTCCTGCTGCCTGTGGATCAAGATGCAGAACTCCCAACTCCTTCTCCAGCACCATGTCTGCCTGTACGCTGCCGCTGCCGTGCTTCCTGGCATGAGGACAATGGACTAAACCTCTGAACTGTAAGCCAGCCCCAGTTCACTGTTTTCCTTTATAAGAGTTGCTGTAGTCACGTTGTCTTTTCACAGCAATCCACTAAGACAATGAGGTTCCTGCATCTGGAATCCTGGCTTTGGGCACAGGGCGGGTTGGGAAGGTGGCATTGGAGAGGAAGTTGGATTCAGATCTGTCATTGGCTAAGTGCTTTCATTTCCTTTTGCTCCAGTTTCCCAGTCCCAAAGTTGCTCTCCCTGACCCTGGTATTTGAAGCGTATTGTCCTTGGCTTCTGCTGTCCTGTGGCTTTCTCAGGAAGCAGGGCTTGTGTACTGGTCCTCAGCGCTGTCCTCACAGCAGTGCTTCACGGGGGTGGGGTGAGGGGGATCAGTGACAGTAAACTCTGGTGACACAGATTAACAAAGGACACTTTTTTTTGTTTTGTTTGTTTTTGGTTTTTCAAGACAGGGTTTCTCTGTGTTAGCCTTGGCTGTCCTGGAGTCGTTTTTTAGACCAGGCTGGCCTGAAACTCACAGAGATCTGCCTGTCTCTGCCTCCCGAGTGCTGGGATTAAAGGTGTGCCCCACCACGCCCGGCCCCAAAGGACACTGTTTTAAGGCATGCAGCATCAGCTGTTTCTCTGGGCTGCCCATTGCTCTATGTGTGAGGACTTCATAGCCATGCAATTTTAATTTCAAGAACCAAATAAATGTGTCAACAGAGCAGACCCAGACAAGAAATTCTCAGCTTGATTTTTCTCCCTCACCGTCATCACCTTTATGGTCCCATGGAGCTGTACATAAGTGCTCCGATCAAGAGGGAAAGAAATGAGCAGGTGGTGCAGTGTGGAAAACGGTCGCCTGAAGTGCACTGTCCAGCTAGATCCCTGATCAGATGCTACTGAGGGCTGTGAAACAGGCCTGCAGTATCCCCCGGGCAGCTGCATCTTCAACAGCATTGCAGCCATGAGTTGCCCTACAGAGGCTCAGCCATCAGCTCTCGGGACTCTTGATTTGGGGCCAAGGCAGGGAGGTGATTCTTATAAGCCAGGCTTGTACCTTCAGTTTATTGTTCTTCATAGAAACGGGGCCCAGCGAGACATTTGCTGATCTCTGTGTCAGGACATCAGTGCAGAGACTCTGACTATGGGCGGAGAGTCCTGGGTGCTATGAGAGGCCGGGAAAATCGATGCTTTTGATTCAAGGGCAGGTTTGAAGGTTCTGCCTTTGAAATGAAGAGACTGTACCCTGAACGATACTTCAGATCTCAGAAACAACATTTATTTTTTAAGAACTGGGTTTACAACACAGTGTGGTATAAAAATACAACAAAATCCCTTCACCTCTCTTTGAGCCAATTGTGGGGCATCTCTAAGCCCAAGAATAATGCTAGGATCAGAGCCTTGGAAACTGTCCCTCCAGGACAGGCTCTGTGTGTGTATGTGTTGGGGAGGAGGGAGGTGCCACCAATGCAAGGCCAACACATGCCCTGCACTGCTGACCTGGTCTCACTATAGCTTGGAGGTTGACTGTCCCCAAAGGACGCTTGGTTCCCAGCAGAGTGCTATTAGAAAGTTGGCAGAATCTTATAGAAGTGTGGCCTACTGGGTAGGTCTCTGTGTATGTGTGTGGTGTGTGTGTGTGTATGTGTGTGTGTGTGTGTAAACAGAAACCAGAGGTGGCTGTGAGAGATCCAACCTAACTCCGTTTTGAAGCAGGTTCAAAAAGGGGACAGGCCCTGAGGAATTCCACCCTGTGGAATGGACAGTTTTAGCCTACACAAACAGGAACTTACCCACCCAGAGACAGTTAAAACAAGTTCCCCTCTGATTCTGAACGCCTCCGGGCTAAGACATAGTTTTAGAAATACCCAATAAAATTAAAGGTCATGTTAAGTAGCCAATAAGATTGTTACAAATCTGACTTTAAGAGAAGTAGAAGAACTGAGCACTTTTGTTACTCGGGGTCACCTCTCCCTCAGGTGCAGGTAGACCCCGTTGCGTCAGGTCAATAAACTTCCTCTTGTGTTTGCATCGAACTGGCCTCTGTCTCTCATCCAATTGCTTCCCAGAATAGACTCTCCCAACCAGAGTCTCAGAGCTGTTACATATTTTCCTTATGCTTTTTAAACAAGGCCTCTCATTGAACTTGGAGACGGTCTCTGCTAGATTTGGCTGGCCAGCAAGCCCCCCAATCCTCTTGTCTCTGTTGTCTCAGAGCTGTGACTGATTATAGATAAATGGTGCCACGCCTGGCTTTCTACCTGGGTATCTGAACCCAGCACCTCAGGCTTGGGTGGCAAGCAGTTTACTGACTGAGCCGTCTCCCCAGGCCCCACGTTCTCACTTTTATGCGATGTCATCTGTGCTTGATTGAAAGCTTGCCATGGACAGATGCTTCTAATAGGGGACTGTATGACCTCAATGTCCCCTCTTTTGTCCCTTGGTCATGAAGGATCAGTTTTTCTCTACCACATGCTCTTGCCGTGTGTTCTGCTTTGCCACTGGCCTGCCTGCTGCAGGGATGACTGGCCAGGGAGGGACACAGGCTAACTGAGCTAACCCTGGCTAAATCTGACAGTAGCTCCTCAACATGGCCCATGTGTTCCTATGGTTTAATAACATTTTTTTAAAAATTCATTTTTACTTAAGGTGTATGGGTGTTTTTACTGTATGTGTGTCTGTGTGGTAAGTGTGGGACTGGTGCCTGCAGAGGTTGGAAGGGGGTATCAGAACCCCTCACCTGTTCTATGGGTGCTGGGAATCTGACCCAAGTCCTCTGGAAAAGCCAGTGCTCTTAGCCACTTCTCCAGCCCCCGCCATGCATTGTTGTTTCATTCATATTATGTTAATTGATCATGGCTGTTTCCCCATATTTTCTTTGCTAAGTTTGTTACACTTCGTTGTCTAAGTCTATTAATGCCCTGCCATGCCCTGCTGACGGCTCTTGTACCTTAGCTCACTCAATAGGTCCTGCTCTGACTCTCGGAGGCCAGCATCATTACACTATCCAGTTTGGAAACAGAACGGGCTTTACAGTTTTGAAGTTTTAAAATCTCGATATTTACCTTTTGGACAATTTGTAAAATTAGTCGTGCCACCAGTCTCATGGGGCAAGAGGGTGAGGTGGCATTGCAGAGGGCTCAGCGCACTGATCTTAGGGATGGTGCTATTCCTCCCATGCTGTTCCATCAGCACACGCTATTTCTGAGACTTGGATGCCCATTGGGTCTTGTTGGCGTGGATGTCCCCATAGGAGCCACAGTATCATAGTCGGCTTTTGATCCGTGAGTGACTTCTCCTCTGAGGATCAGGGACCTTCCGGGCTCAACGGGATGCCCCTCTACATGTGCATCTTTAGCTCATTTTCACGGTCACAGTCTGGCACATCCTAGTCCCCAGCTCTGCACCCAGCCAACCCTTTCTCTTGCTTCTGAAAAGCTGCTTCTCATGTCTGTAGTTATCCCACCCAGTGGGCTTCAGGCCCATGCCTGGGCTGACTTTTTCTTTCTCCTGGGTGGCCCTTGATTTCATCTTTCAGGTTGTAGTGGGAGGGACACTCTTCAGAGAACTTTCTAGGTTGCCCTGGCTACAGTGGCCCTCTTCCCTGGGTCACTTCTGTTTCCTCATGGCACTGGCCAAACTTTAAATGTTCTCATTTATTTTCCAGAGTCCCTGATGAGTAGAGTTTCCGTTGCCTGTTTTGAAGGTACTTGCAGCAGAATGTTATGATTACAGGCCTTGCTCTGATTTCTAGGGGTTGCCCATGAAGACTACGCTGCCCATCAGCTACATATGTGTAGCTGATACACATACATGTGTAGGGGCCCTAGGTCCAGCCCACACATGCTCTCTGTTTGGTGGTTCAAGGCTTGGACTGGCATCACACTATCCCGATGGATCCAGTAGGAGATAATTGGTTTTTTTTTTTTATGTTTTCTAATTAGTTATGTTGTTCCATTTCTATCTTTAAAATCATAGATCTTTCTCCATTGACTTATTATCAATCCTTTGCTATTTATCCTGCATCTCCATTTGATAAATTTTGATAGTACTAAAGATATTCTTAAAAAATATTTATGGCATGTGCTTTATTACTGGGGTAGAGAAACATACACAGGTGAGAACAGAGAGAACTTCCCTGGACCTCCAGGAGCCACTGAGTTCCTCTCCTCATTCTCCCACCCATTCTCCCCTTTTGTCTTAGTTACTTTTCTATTACTGTGAAGAATTTCTATCACTTCACCATGGCAACATATCAAAGCATATATCAAAGAAAACATTTAACTGGGGACTTGATTACAGCTTCATATGGTAAATCCATGATCACCATAGTGGGGAGCGTGACAGCGGACAGGCATGGTGCCGGAGCATCGGCTGAGAACTTACACCTGATCCACAAACAGCAGACAGAGAGTGAGAGCTGAGCTGGGGTGGGCTTTTAAAGCCTCAAAGCCCATCCCCAGTGACACACCTCCTCTGACAAGGCCACACCTCCCAATTCTTCCCACGCAGTTCCACCAGCTGGGGACCAAGTATTCAAATATATGAACACGTGGGATGTATTTTTATTCAAACCATTACACCTTTGATATTAAACATGAAGGTGGATTCATTTACATGATTCTGAGGTAAAGCAGCCAATCAATGTAGCTAATCAACATACCAAACCCAAGGTGAATAAATAAATCTGATTTTATCTTCTAACCAAACTTGGAAATTCTTTGACAGGTTCTTTTTTATTCTCTGGTTAGTACTGTTGCTTTGAGTCTCATTATATTTTTTAATTCAGATTGAGAATCTATAGCAAAAGAAGAGATCAACATGGAGATATAATAATCATGGAATCATGTTCACTGAACAGATAGATGGATTTGGAGTAGAGAGAGTCAATAATGACATAGCTGAGAGGTTAGGGTCCATCATGCCCGCCAGGCACACAGCCAACATCTTTTTTTGTTTGTTTGTTTGTTTGTCTTGGTTTGGTTTGGTCTTTTGATACAGGGCTTCTCTGTGTAGCCTTGACTGTCCTGGACTCACTTTGTAGTTCAAGCTGGCCTCGAACTCATAGCGATCTGCCTTCCTCTGCATCCTGAGTGCTGGGATTTAAGGCATGTGCCACCACTGCTGGGCACCAACATGCTTCTTTTTCAATCTGACCCATAGACAAGTACAGTTCAGTGAGATATATGATGATGCAGAGATACTTATGCATTCATAAATAGAAAACAAAGAACCGTACCCTTTACCCCCAATACATTTAGAATATTTGCTCAAGAATTAACAAACTGGAGTTTTATATACGTTCCAAAGAATTGATATTATATATAGCATAGCCTCTGCTCTTAGGTGATAATTTAAAATCTAATAATAAAAGAATATAAAAAAAAAAGAATGCTCAGATGCTTGTAAATTACACCATAATTCACGATACTTATAAAATATTTATAATTGTCTTTAAAACCCCCAGTTTCCAGAATGATGCTTTACACACAGTCAGTACTCAACATTTGTTACCCAGATAAACACTAATGTAGACATTTGGTACAAATCCTGTGGGACACAGCGCAGTTATTTCTTAGAGGAAAATGTTAGTACTAATGCATATTGGGAACCAAAAGGGATGGGCTATGATGCGGTATGGGCTGAATACTTGATTTTTCTCTCTTCCACTCATAAACTCTGACATACCTCATTAATACCAATTCTAGAGGCCCAAATGTAATGACATACAAAAGACTGAAAACTCCTTAGACTTTGATGATGCAAAATAAGAGCAGCCTTGATGTGGGTATACATGCCTGAAGCCACTGGGAGAGAGGAACAGTGTAGCTGGTAGGGGGAAGCAAACCTTCTCCGACCTTCTGCACAGCAGTGTGCACTGCAGTCTTGTTGGGAGAAAAACGGAGGGTGGAGCAATTAAAATGTCCACAAACAGCAGAATTAGAAACCCTTGGTATGCCTATAGATGAGATGGCCATACGAAGGGTGAGCCGGCTGGAAAATGCATCACCTTGACAGTTCATGTCACGATGCTAAACAAAGCAGGAAGCTGCGAATGAAAGCATGGCAAACTACCTGTGTGTATTTATTTATAACAACACATCAGGCCCACGTAGCTCCCAGGTTCAAAGTTATATACCATGAAGATATACAAGCATACGCACAGAGAATACCTTCATGATTAATGTTAATTGTTGCCTGAGAAGGCATGAAATGGACTAAAATAGGGACTTAGCAGGATCGTTCGCAATATTTGCAATGTTTGTGTTTCACTCGGGATTTTGTAGAACATCAGAAACACCCACCTACCTCCCCCACACACAAAACACAAAACATAGAGTATGGCTTAGATGTAAAATGCCCCCCCCCCCCCCCGACCAGCTCATGTGTTCAAATACACACTCCTCAGCTGGTGAGTCCGCTCTTAAAGGTTGCAAGAATGGAGTAGATGGAGTTTCTTGCTGGAAGTGGGTTGCTAGAGGGTAGCCCTTGGGTTCATAGTCTTGCCCCTCTGCTCTTTCCCTGCTTTCTGCTGTGCAGAGATGTGAGGAGGTTCAGCCATGAGCTTCCGGTATTGTGTCGTTCCTCAAACAGGCCTTTCTTCCCATAAGCGGTGTGTGTGTGTGTCTGTGTGTCTGCGTGTGTGTCTGTGTGTGTGTTTGCATTTGTGTGTGGTGGTATGCATGTGTATGCATATGTGTGTGGTACCCATGTGTGTGCATGTTTGGATGTGTGTGTGTGTGTCAGCTCTAGATACCTCATCACGTTACTTTCAATAAACTTCCAAAAGATACAAACCACAGGACTACAGCATTTGTTTGACCGTGGGCGTTTTGGCCTTCCTTTGATGTCATTCCTTCCTTCCACAGCCCGCTCTTCCTTCTCAGAATGGGAACGTTTGCTGTGTGCTGTTGTAGACGGGAAGCGATGTTTGATTTTACAGAGCCTCACTGCCAAGCTGCCTTGAGTCTCAGAGAAAATTATGGACTTGAAATTTTGAACAATGTTGGAACCATGAGGGTCCTGAGGACTCTTAAATTATATTTTTCATTAGGACATGGCCAAACACTTTTCAGAACCAGGGACAGACATTTGTGGTTTTAATATATAGCCACACCCATGTTCAGAATACTTGGTGCCTATCTGGTTGTACTATTTTGGGAGGTTCTGGAAACATTAAGAAGTGGGGCTTACCTGGAGGAAGGAGGTGTGTTATTTCTGCCTGCTTCCTGCCTTGCCCTCTGCCTCCTGGTCAGATATGGTGTGAAAAGCATCTACCACACAGCCCTGACGCCATGAAATCATATTAATCTATAACACCATCCCTACTAAGAGCTAAAAATAAAATCCACCTCCCCAACATACTCTCTCTTTCAGTGGCTGTGGTCATAGCAACACAAAAGTTGGTTAATAACAGTATCCCTAACTGGCCTTGGCCTCCTGAGTGTTGGGGTTGTGGCTGTGGCTAGCACGCTTGGCTTGAACCTCCACTGACGGTATGTGTGAAGACTAAGGGAAGATGGCCTTGTCCAGTGATGTCTCTGGGACTACCGAGCTGGGTGTGACTTGAAAAGACTCCACCCCAGTGCTGTGATGTGCCACGGCATACTTAGGCAGGACACTGGCGTGCTAGGGATCTTTTAGCAGCACCCTACTGAACTTGGCACTCACCCTTTGCTTTCCTCACCTCTGAGCTCACCAAGGGATAAGTCGGCCTCTGGGTTGACTCTGTTGAGATGCTACGAAAATAACAGGTCATGTGAGTTCATCTGAGAAGACTTGGGTTGCAAACTGCCAAGTGAACTCAATTTAATCATCTAAGCAAAGTGTAGCCTCATTGGAATTACTGGGGGGCACAGCCCTTGTAAAGGGGGCTGTCGAATGAGCAATTGGAAGCGGCCTTCATTTTTGCATGCACCATAGGTGCGATTAGATAGTAGCGGAGGTGACTGGGGTAATATCTTCCTCTTTGGATGGGCCGAGAACTCTTTAGTGCTGGGAACCAGGCTCATGCTGCTGACAGGCTGTTCCATGTGCCTAGTGCCAAAATAAGAATGATGGATGCATTCTGTGAAGCGGGCAGGTGGGTGATAGGAGAAAGCTATAACATACGGAGGAGCATCCGGAAATTAACTGGATTCACTACCCCAGAACAGTATAGGTCTGCATAACAAGTCTGGAGAGAAGGTATTTGTGTGTGCATATGTAAGGGTATGTGATGATGCACATATGACCTGTGTGTGCATGACGTGTGTGTGTGTGTGTGTGTGTGTGTGTGTGTGTGTGAGAGAGAGAGAGAGAGAGAGAGAGAGAGAGAGAGAGAGAGAGAGAGAGAGAGAGAGAGAGTTCTGTCTAAACTATGAAACCACCTTCCACCTTTAGTGGATAGGAAAAATGTAAAAGCATGCCACCTTGGGTCCAGGAACACAGAAGCAGTTCCCATGAAGATAAGAACAGAGCAGAAGACAACTGACCACCCTGCCTCTCTGGTGGACAGTACCAAAGGATCCTGCAAAGTGTTGGCCCTGGAAACCCAGCTCATGAAGACACTGTCATCAGTGGCTGCTTTCCTAAAAAGTGTGTTGGGGGGGGGTTAGAGGATTAAGAAGGGGGTTGTGTGTCTTCCTGTCTACTTTGCATGTGGCTGAGCTTTTTCTGGGGGACAAACACTTTGACTTGCATCCCAGGGTGGTAGTATCAGTGACCATGTGTCCTTTTCTCACTGGATCCCTCACAAAGTTCTCCAATAGGAGACAAATGACTCAGACGAAAGTGCCTCTGTGCTCATGTGTAGCCCCCAGGGTCCTCACCAGGCACAAGACACAGCTACTCAACTAGCAATATGTGTACCTATAAGCACTGGGCAGGGATGTGGGCAAGTCGCCGAATCGGGGTGAGGATGGAAAACTTCCCATCAGCATGGGTGCCCTTTCCCTACCTTTGGGTGCAGGTCCTAAGAGCACAAATTAGGTCCAAGAGGGTCAGCAGGAAATACCCTTGCATGGTCTTCCATTGTCCTCAGCAGGAAAGCACCATCAGTCCCTCAGACCTGAGGGTCTTTGGTCAGCACTACACCTCAGGCCCTGCAGCCCCTGCAGGCCCTGTGACAGGTGTCTTTGATAGGAAACCAGCCTAGTAATGAGAAACACAGGGCCCCAGCTCCACCCTCTTTGCATCCTGGGAGTAAACACCTGCCAAGATGACTGGCCCCCTCGCTCAGACCTCTGAACTCTCCCTCCTCTGCCTACCCTCACCTCTGCTGTTCTTTCTCCTCAGGATTACCACCCATGCACACACCCTCTTGACAGAATCCAGACCTCCTCCTTTCTTCAGAGAAAAACTGGGCCCAATTCCTTTCTGGAAATCAAGGGCACTGGTCTGCGTGAAGTTGACCCTCCTTTTGGGCCTTCCACATGGAGGTCGAACCCCCTCCCTTTTTTCAGTTTGATTTCTCACACCACGTGCCCAGTTCCTCCCATCATCGTTTCTTTATTAGCTGGATCAGGATGGGAACAGGAAGCGGAAGCTTGAAGAACCAGGCTTTAGGTTAGAAGGCTTCAGAAATCTCACCATCAGAGAAAGATAAAAACCTACCACCCTGAGGCCGATTTTGTCTGTTGGAATATTCCTATTGTAAACCAGAGCCTTTGGTGCCCATGGCCGAGGCCCCTCACTTTAGAGTAGCCTCTTTCCATCCACTATTGCTTTCAAAACTCTTGAGAGAGGGGAGCCAGCGGCTTCCATGGTGACAAGCTGTATTTTGAAACCAGGGCCCTGGGCAGTACTGGGGTAGCCAGAATTCTCAGAATGAAAGACCTCCCGCCCCCCTGCGTTGTTTGGCTTATCTGGCATTTATGGCAGAGCCTTCAGGCCGCCTCATTCACCCCTTGCCGGTTCCATTCCTTCAACCATCATTGGCTCAGCCTAGCAGGGGCCAGCACAGGTATTCCAGGGACAAGTGAGGAACCACTTGGCCTCAGCCACCCAGTACCTGTTCCAAGGAGCGGATTCTGGATGAGGGTGGCAGCGAGGCGCCACACTGATCCCTCTTCTACGTTTTCTCCACTTCTTTCATCTCCGTGTCTCGTCGTTGTCCCCGCCGCCGCCGCCAGAGATCTGAGCAATGCTGTGCCCTCTTGCTGTCTGAGTCTCTTTTGTTTTGACACTCAGCCCTGGCCACCAGCGTGAGGGACCAATTTCTACTCATCACCTACTTGTCAGCCTGCATAGACCTTGGGCTCCTGGGAGAGCTCCGGGCAGCTTGTTGACTGATCTTGTCACCTCCACAGGCCTAGAGGCTTTTTTTTTTTTTTAGTATGAGCTTTACTTTTTGAAGGCTGTGGAGAGATTTGGGACACCTAATTTAAAAGGTATTTCCTTTTTGGCGCTAACTTTGACACCCATGCCTTCTAGTAAAGCAGAATTCCTGGTGGGTGGGGCTAAGCCACAGCTTTCGGCCCTGGTGCCGTTTATCAGCTCCCATCCCAGAAGCATCACGTGAAATTCTTGCAGAACCTTCTCACACACACTATGGGAGAGACCCACCCAAAGGGCACAGGAGCTGATGCAAACCAGGTAGCTGCAGCTGTCTGCCCATGTTAGCCCAAAGGGCACCAGCAACAAACACAAAAGTCTATTGCCCTTTGAGCCTCCATCACTTCTAACTCTGAAATCCCAAGGAAGATGTAGGCCATGACGTCCTCCCCTCTCCCCATGCACCAGGATCCATTAGGACTCAACTCAATGCAGCATAGAGGACGCTACTTCCAGCTAAAAACCTTGTACATTTGTGAGGATTTAGACTTAGGATGCCCTCTAGAGAAGCAGACAAGACATGGTTCTCCAGAAATAAAGACCCAGTAGGCATGTGATTTCTGCCATTGGCTGGCTGGCTCTGTGGGTGGGTGCTGCTCTGGCGTGCCTATTCCCTTGGGTCCCATGACCCCTGCCAATTCTTCTGGAGCTCTCTCTCCCTCCTGGAGCTCTGTCCACTGTGGATCTGCCCCTCTTATGCCCCTGATTGGTGTGGAAGAAAAATAGGTCCATATAATTCTAGGGTTGGCAGCTAAGGCTCTCTTGGGCCACCTAGGCTGGTTTGGTCCACGTGGAGGAACGCACAGCCCAGCTTCTTGAGCCTAGATTCCTGATGGGCCAAATGTCATTAGCCACTTGGAGCAAAGGTAGCTTAAAATGTACACCTGTGATGATGGCTGCCAAGCAGTTTTGCCTACCATGAGCAAGAAAGTCTTTACTGTGACTTTCCTGCTGTTAAAAAAAGAAGGTTTTTGGTTACTTTTCTATTTCAATCATGAGACACCAAGACCAAGGCAACTTATAAAATAAGTTTATTGGGGTCCGTGGTTCCAAAAGGTTAGAGTTCATGGTCATTATTGTGGGGAGGACAGGCAGACAAGCATAGTGCTGGAGCAGTGTGTGAGAACTTATATCCTGATTCCCAGGCACAAGGCAGAGAGAGCTGGTTTGGAATGACATGGGCATTTGAAACCTCAAAGTCCACTGCAATGATGTACCTCCTCCAATAAAGCTGTGCACCCTAATCTTTGCCAAATAGTTCCACCAATGGGGGGACGAACCATTCAAAACCACCACAATAAGGAAAATCAGAGTAATTAGCCATTATATCATCACCCAGATACAAAATGCTAAGTTTTGATTCTTTTCCTCTGTCACGCGCACAGTTTTAGAGAATTTTATTCTGATTTCTTTTGTTCGACATCAAAAGTATTGTCCCGTGTCACTCCCACACAGCAGCCCTTTCCACAACTGAGTGTGACTTGACCTGTGGTATGGTCAGTCCTGGTTGCCAACATCAGAGGACAATTTCTACCCGTCACTACATGTCAGCCTGGGTGGGCTGTGGGCTTCTGGGAGCTTTTGTTACTCAGGGCCTCATGGCGATGTTCTTGTCCCACATATGGCATGCCTGATTCTGGTATTTTTATACTGTATTTTATAATCACTCAGAAAGGTACTTTTTCGTTATAGCACTTGTCACTGTGTGGTTCTTCCAGCCTCTTGAGTCATTTTATGGTTAAAGGACCACAGAGTATATTTCCCGCACTCTTGTCCATGGGTTTGATGTGAGACAGTAAGAACCAGAGGGGTAAGAAATCAACGCTGGGGTAATGCAGACTGCATTGGTCTATGCCCTGCTACTTTTAGGGACAGAACTGTGCACCTCAGATTTAAGTAGTGATAATGGGGATGTGATACATGCTCTGCATTGTGTCTTCTTGTCACTGATCACCACAAGATGGCAAATACATTTCCCTGTGTCTCCTTCTTGAAGTTTTATGGTCTTGGCTCTGACTCTTTTGATCCATGAGACATTTCAGGATTATTTGGGTATGTGGTATTTTTTTTTTCACATTTACATCCTATTGTTCTCATACTCTCCCCCCTACTCCCTGCACCCCTCTGAGGTAATGAGTTCATCTCTCCATCTAGTTGCCTTTGTCATAAATCAATTGGAGATGCACACATGGGTCCAGCACTGGAAGCTGTGATTTCTTCCATTGATCTCTATATCTTTGTCCTTCTGCAGATCTCACACTGTCCCCAATACTGTGGCTTCAGAGTGAGTGTGGCACCCTGGGGATGGTCCCCCACACCATACCTTCTGTGTCAAAGGCATATGCAGGTGGCCAGGCTTCTGTAGGCTGCTCTCCACTGAGGTCATTCACAGTTCCGTTCTGTCTCTCGTGGCTCACTTCTGTGTCACCTTTGTCCGTTTGTTTCTTTAAACCTCAGGTATTAAATGTATCAATGAAGCATTATTTCAATTACACCCTGGCTGCTATTTCAACACCTACAGAAGCTTTACTGTTGTCTCTTATTCCTCACGTTTTTCACTCATGTTTTTTTTTCCTTGTGAAGATTTTCAGTTTGATCTACATTTTCAAAGAATTACTTTTCTATTTTTCTGTTTTTCGTTCCATTGCTATTTTCACTCATCTTGTTCTGTGTACAGTTGAGTTTGGTAATTGTTTTTCTTCCTACCCTGGGTTGAAAGTTACAGCATTAAAATTTAAACACTTTTATTGTTTGCTAGTGGTGTTTAAGGCTCTTGATTTTACTCTGTGCCTTCTTCAGCTGCCACCTCACATTTTAAATGTCTTTTTACTTTCATTTAGCTCGAAGGACCCTTTTTTTAAAGTTAGCTTGTAGTAATTTTTGAATGAATTATTTATTTGAGGATTTATTATTTATTAATGAGTTATTTAGAAATGAGTTGTATAATGTGCATATATTTGAACTTTTAAGGATCTTACTGAAGTAGAATTTTCTGCAATATTTCAATTTTCTGAAGTTGAGGCTGTCTTGGTTTATAGGGCAGCATATTTTCTGATTTGGTGACTACTCCCCCCCCTTTTTTTTATACTCAGAAGACAAAATATGTTGTGTAGTCATCAACTGTATGCTTTAGAAATGCCTGTTAGCTCACAGGGCCACAGCGTCGATGCTGTGAACCTTCTATGTGCCTGTTTGTGCTTAGTTGTTCTACCAGCTACTGAGCAAAGTGCACAGAATCCCATAGTTAGGCTGTGACTTCATTTTCTCTGTGGTTCTGAGTATTTACAAAGTGTGTTTTGAGGCATTGTTATTATAACCAGACCTCCCTCGTGGCCGGCTGGCTCTGTTAACACTGTACAATATCGCTGTCATTTGTCTGCATTCCTTCACGTGTATGTCACCTGACAGAGTAGCCACATAGCCTAATTACATCACTCTATGCTGTTACCTGCTACATCCTCTTTCATCATTTCACTTACAATCTCCTTGTGCTTTTGCAGTCAAAGGGTGACATATGTGTGTGTGTGTGTGTGTGTGTGTGTGTGTGTGTGTGTGTGTGTCCACACAATTAGTTTGCTCTTGGTTGTCATCCCTCCCTAGGTTGGTTAAACCTGCATTTTGACAGAGGCATCTAACTTGTTTACATTTAATACTGTCATTGACCTACCAGATTTTAATCTGTCACCATGTCACTTTTCCTCAACTCATTTTATCATGCATTTTATATATCACGTATGCCTAGTAAAATGCTACCCTTAGGGCTGGAGAGGTGGCTCTGTGGTCAGTGCGCTGGCCTCTCTTACAGAGATCCCTAGTGTAATTCCCACATCATAGCTCACAACTGTCTCCAACTGTAGTTCTGGGGGAGCTGAACTCTCTTCTGGCCCCTGAGGACTCTGCATACATGTAGTGCACACACATACATTTAAAAAGCACCCGTACAATAAAATTATAAAATAAGATGGAATAAAATACTATAACTTCTTTTGAGTTCATTGGATATGTATCTTTTAGAGAAAATAAGAAATAAGAGGAAAAAAGCAGCAATCCAGCCATTCTTACTTGGCCATGCAGTGATGGTTTCTACTGCTCTGCAAATTTCCCAGAACGTCTGAGTTTCTAGCAAGTCTCCTTTGACTTCAGCCAGGAGAATTTCATTAGCAAGTATCCTCTCAGCTTTTTTTTTTTTTTATCATTTTCAACTTACAAAGTTTTGGTAAATACAGACTTTTTGGTAGATTTTTTAAAATTAACATGTGACAACAAAATAATATTTCCAAATCTTATGACCTCAGGCTCCCTGTGAAGCTGGCTACTGTATTACATACATTTCCTTGTATGTAACATGTCAGCTTTCTCTGGCGTTAAACACTTTCTCTGTTCAACTTCAGCACTGAAACTCCCAGTGCCCGGCAGTGATGAGCCTTTCCTGGAGTTTTCAGGAAAACTCCATTTACTGGCCTGGGGGTCCTTATCTTCCACCAAATCATAGAACTCTGTGTACGTTTTCTTCTTTAAAGTTTTGTTTGTTTGTTTGCTTTGATTTTGGTTTGTTTCATTTTTGTTTTTTCTGTTTTGTTTTTGTTTTGAGACAGGGTTTCTGTATAGCCCCGGCTGTGCTGGAACTCACTCTGTAGACCAGGCTGGCTGCCTGCTTCTGTCTCTCAAGTGCTGGGATTACAGGTGTGTACCACTCTGCTCAGCTGTAATTTTTTTTTTTTTTTTTTTTTTTTTTTTTGCAGAAGACATTTTTCAGCCCAATTTTATCTCTTTTCAAGTGAGATTTCAGTATTGTGTGTTTGGACTGTTTGGATTCTTGTTTCTGTGCATCTCAGTTTTCCTCTCCTTGTTCTTCATATCCAGAACTTTCTTTTTTACTCAACCACAAGTTAACCAGTCCTTTTTCAGAGTTGTCCTTCAACTGGCATTTAACCCTTAGAGTGACTTTTAAAAATGTCAATAACTTGAAGAGTAAGGTGGTGAACGCCTTCAATCCAAGCACTGGAAAGACAGAGGCAGGCAGATCTTTGTGAGTTCCAGGCCCTGCTACAGATATGGAGGGAGACTTTGTCCCAAACAAACAATTTAGTGACTATATTCAGATCTAAAATTCTTACTTTAAAATTTTTACATATACGTTTATATTATTACACGTATATACAATAAATTACCTATTGCAAGAAGAACCATGGCACAATCAGGAATGGTATAAATGTTGTGTCTAAAATTCTGAATGTAAATCAGTCTCCATCATATCTTGCCATTATCAACCTAAAACATCTATCAATACCTAAAAACATCTTAACCCCTAAACAACTAAGCTTCATGGTAAAACTAAGCTACCTGGTCTTCAACTCCATCAGAGACGTGAGAAGGAATAAACTTGAGTATCTGAGTATGCCAGGAGTGCAGGTTAGTAGTTTTCCAAATGAGAAGATGACAGAGACAGTTTTCTACCTGAATAGTCACCCAAAACTCTCTATAACATTGGAGCATCTTCTTCAGCCTTCTGGCCCAATACATCTGACAGACATATTTGTGAGGCAGGAGCTATTGAGGACTTGGTTACCATCTCTTGGCAGAGTTTGGCCATCAACTCTGCCTGCATCCAAGCTTGCCTTTTTTAAAGGCAGAATTCTGTCTGTGGTAGAAATGAAGATATTTTGCCCAATGGCTTGTTTGTCACATTTGAAGCCTTTTCCATAAGGAGGTTCTTTGATGCTCATCATCCTTTTTGAGGTAGGCTGGGTGTGGCCAGGAGTTAACCTGTTTCATTTTCAGTGAATCTAAAATAATAAAAACATTTAAAATGCCATATTCTGTATGCCTCTGAGGTTTCTTAAGACCTTATCTTACTGTCCTACCTTATCTTTCTATAGAATCATATCCATCTGCCACACCTAAGATGTATATTCTTGTGATAAAAGTACACTAGTGATTGACATGACCTTGATTTGATCAGCTAACAATTAACTTGTATAACTTATTTATCCTAAACAGTAAATTTCCTGTTTTAAAATTTTAAGTGTGTGTGTGTGTGTGTGTGTGTGTGTGTGTATGTGTGTGTGCCATGTATGTACAGGAGCCCACGAAGGACAGAAGAGGGCATAAGATCACTAGAAGCTGAAGTCACAGGCAGTTGTGAGCCCTCTGACATGTGTGCTGGGAACAGAGTTCAGATCCTCTGGAAGAGTAACGATTGCTCTTAGCTGCTAATTAGTCATATTCCCATCCTCAATTTTTTCATTTTAATTAGTTTCAGCTCCTCAGTGGAGGTTTCATATCCTGTTGTCCTTTTATTTTTAAATTATTTTTGTGAGTGTGGAACTCCTCAATATTGTTTCTGTAGCTCACTTCTGTCATCGTTCTTTCTTTCTTTCTTTCTTTCTTTCTTTCTTTCTTTCTTTCTTTTTTCTTTGTTTTGTTTGTTTGTTTTCAAGACAGGGTTTCTCTGTGTAGACTTGGCTCTTCTAGATTCATTTTGTACATGAAGCTGGCCTCGAACTCACAGAGATCTGCCTGTCTCTGCCTCTCTGAGTACTGGGCTTACAGGTGTGCGCCACCATGCCTGGCATCTGGTGGGTTTCTATTGATCACTCTTTCCCATGCTCAGGTCATACTTTGCTGTTGATTTGCATGTCTATCAATGTGGGCTTGAAGCTTACATGGTACATATGACTAGAGTCTTCAGCGCTCTTCACGCTTGGCTCTGTATTGTCCTAATTGGGCAGTTCACTTCCTTGGCTCCAATCTTCAGATTGATTTTTCCTGATGAGGCTGCTGAACTCAACTGTTTTGTCTCTCTAGCTATTACTTTGTGGCCACTTTTGTAAATTGATCTTGCTGATACTTAAATTTCTCTGTAATTAAACAACAACAACAACAACAACCAGTTTCAGCTTTTTGTTTCTTTGGTATTTAATCTGTGGTTGAATAATTTAACAATTCATCAAAGGTTTATGCCGAGAGTTTGCTCAGATTTAGCCCTCTGCTTCTGTGAGTTTTCTGACCCCTTGGGTACCCCTGCTTTCTTATAGCTCTGCTCTGTGCCCTGAATGTTAAGCCTATGTGGTGTTGGCTTTCTGTTGCTGAAAATCACATTTAGGGCGCACCCAGGGGTCAAATAATCAAACACACAGATATGACCTGTTCAGCTTTGCTTCCTTAAAGAGCCCCTCCTGGACCCTGGCTTCTTCCCCCCAAGTTCTCTGTGCTATCCTCTGCCCACTTAATGCCTAGCTCAGACTTCAGGCAGTGATTTGGGTGAGTTTTGTATTTGGTTTTCTTGTGTCACTCCCTCTGCATCACCTTCATCCTAGAGTGTTTATAGCGAGCTCTACCCTTTGTCTCTGGTCTGATTTCTCATCTCCTGTATCGTGGTCATTCTTTCTGGCACATCTGGGTTCTGGGATGCTCACACATGCCACCAACTCTCCTTACTCTTCTCCATTATATTCTTTTAAATAGTATGAGCTCTGGACTGTTTTTTTGCCCATTGCTAGCTGATTTCTAAGTTTTTAAAAAAATCTTTTTATTTTTATTTTATTAGTTTATTCATATTACATCTCAATGGTTATCCCGTCCCTTGTATCCTCCCATTCCTCCCTCCCTCCCATTTTCCCCTTACTCCCCTTCCCTATGACTGTGCCTGAGGGGGACCTCCTCCCCCTGTATATGCTCATAGGGTATCACGTCTCTTCTTGGTGGCCTGCTATCTTTCCTCTGAGTGCCACCAGGTCTCCCCATTCAGGGGACATGGTCAAATGTGAGGCACCAGAGTACATATGAAAGTCAGACCCCACTCTCTTTAAGTAGCTCCTTTAAAATACTTATGTGGGTTTAGCCACTATAATCACAGAGTGGCAAATCAGCAGCAAATTGCAGTTTGTGTGAGAACCATGGATTTACCTTTTTCTGTGGTTAAAACAAAACAAAACAAAAAACAATCAACCATCTTCCAAATCAAAACAACAACAAACCCTTAAAGTTAATTCATCTTTTTAATTTTCAAATTCATTATTTATACCTTTCACTCACATTTAATAATTATGATGAGAGCAAGTTATTGTTTGTGTGTGTGTGTTTACTAGTATTCAGGATTTTTCATCCTTGCTGTAGAAGGCTATCCTCTGAACAAATAGCCGCTGTCCTCATTAGATCAGCTGTGCCTGCTTCCAGAGTGCACCATGATGGAACTTTTTGGCCGCTGACACTCGCTCATAGAAGGGTGGGTGCAAAGAGTCATGTGACCATCTCCTGAGATTCCTGTTTCTTACACCGTCCATTTGCCCATTAGCATGCAATTCTGCCCTAATTGCCTGTTGGCTTTGAGGTCTAGAATATATAGGCTAGGGAAATTCGATTGAGAGGTGTCCATGTTTAAGGCTGTGGGGAGGCCATTGTCCACACTAGGTGAAAACTTTCCAGTGCCTGTGCCTTGTGCCCACTTTCTGCCATGCTCTGTAAGTAAGTCTGATAAATGCATCTGCTCCCTGGGGTGAACACTAGGGCTGTCCTATGTTGGTGTGTCATCAGGGTCTTAAGTGGAGGGACAGATTTTGACTTTGCATTTCCTTAGAGAAGGAGCTCCAGCAACAACCCCTACGTGACTGGGTAAGATTTTCAGAGGTTCTGCCTGTATGTCAGAAATCATCCACTTGGGTCAGATGGATCATAAGTTTTGAATTGTAGTCTTTCTATGGGTATTATTTTGCTTATATTATTGGTTTTTTATTAGTATATTAAAAACAAAACCAATCTGCTTTATTAAAAATGTGAAGCCAATCTGCCTTGTAACTTATTTTATTCTGTTTTTATAGTTTACATTTCTTTGATTACTCTTGAGACGTTTCTCAATGTTTATGAGCTATTCAAAATTCCTCTCTCATGAGTTGACTTTGTTATTTCTCTTTCGCCATAACTTTTAACGTGTATTTGTTACAACTCTATATACTGGGGATATTAAACCTTTGTCACACGACGTGTCAGTATTTTCCCCAGGGCTCAGCCACTTTCTACTTTTTTGTGGTGTTTCAAGCTACACGGTTCTGTGTTTTTAAGATGCCTAATAAAGAGTGTTCTTTTCCCATTAACACCCTGCTTTTCCAGCTTCCCCTACATGCATGGTACACTTGGGTAGCTCTCACTGTCATCAGTTCTTGTGCTATATTTATATCTGCAGGCCACTGATGATTTGTTTATGTATTAATTTATTTAGAGATAGAATCTTATTATATCATTGAGGATGGTCTTGAACTCACAACCCTGCTATCTTGCCACCTGAGTGCTGCGACTGCAGGCACGGAACACCATGCCCTGCATTTTGATATTAGTTGTGAATGAAGGAGCTAAATATTATTTCCCCATGGCTTTCCATTTTGCAAACACCGTTTGTTGAATAATTTATCTTACTCTTGTTATTTGGAATTCTACTGCTCTGTTTTAAGCAGTTCCGGGTCTTTGGGTTTGTTTGTTAACTCTCTTCTATGCCAGCACTCTGCCCTTCCCTCATACAGAGTATGTGGTACATTTTTGAATGAACATATGCTTAAGATAGATTTTTTTGACATTTCATAGGTCATTTTTTCTCTCTAATATTCTTCTATGTTTTCTGCTTCAAACCAATTTTTATAAAATTTTGTCATATGAAGCTATTTGTGATTTTTACTGAAGCAGCATGAGTCTGCGGGGTTTAGTGGCAGGAGTTGAAATGTCACTCTTGAAACAGTTCTGGTTGCCTTGGTGCCCATCGCCCTGTGAGATTTTTCTCCAGGCAGGTCTGTGGTGCTTCAGCGTGGGTTTGTTCTTGTGGTCCTGCTAGGGATGCAGGTGCTGGAAATCAACTCTTCCGTGAGGTCTTATATTGTCCCTGGTTGTTACTGGACATAGTAAGATGGCCAGTCTAGTCAAATTGCCAACATTCAAACATTGCTTCTTATACATTTTATTTGATCTCTAAGCTAAAATGTCATATTGTCACTAAAATTTGCAGCAGAAATTCTTTTTGTTGAAAAAGTTTACATTGGCTCTAGAAAGGGTAGCGATAGCAATCACCTTTGCTTTGTTGTGTTTTATTTTATTTTACCTTTCCTGCGGGGTTTTTATATATGCTAGGCAAGAGCTCTACTTTTGAACTGTAGCCTCTGCCTCAGGGACACTGTGGTTTAATAAGAATATATGCTTTGGTCACCTCCTTGTTCAGAGATCCTAAAACCCTGTTGTAATATGTTTAACCACAAAGGTGCTACTAACGCCCTATGTCCCTGTATTTGGTCATTGACTTGCATCTGACTCAGTGATGCCAAATGCCTTGGCATTTCCCAGGACATGGAGACATTCTTCTCTCTGCATAAAGTGACTCTTGGTGGCCCCCGATTGGGAGCTCCTCATCAGAAGAATGAAGACAGGTCTTGCCAGATGGAAATACTCAGCTCTACCCCATCTCTGTGAAAGGGAAAAGAGCTTGAGATTGTAGACGGCTCTGTAAGAATTCTAGAGAGCTTCCAGGTCGCTGAACTCCTGGAATTCTTGAGTTGGGTCAATGTATCCCAGGAGGAAGGAAACTCTTGCCCCAAGGCCCTGCCCCGTGGGTCTCTTTCCTCTGGCTGCTGATTAGTGTATCTGATAATATCTTGTACAACAGGTCAATAAATGCTTCTCTGAATTTCAAGGTCTTTCCATCCAACAACAAAGCTTAGGGAAGTGGTACTGAGAACTATCAACTTACAACTTGGAATATTGGAATGCTGCAGTCTGCATTTGCCTCGGACCCTGAAGTGTGGAGGTCAGTTGAGACTGAACCCTCTACCTTGGTCCCATTAACTTTGGCCAGCATCAGAACTGAATCGACACCACTTTGGTGTCCACTGGTGAATTTGTGTTATGTGGGCAATCCCCACACATCTGGTCACGATGTGTTTGTTAAGTGTACAGAGTTCTATAAAATAGAGAGGTTTGAGTCTTCCTGCCGCTCACAAGTAGGAAAGACTAATAGTTTGAGATAAATCGATCTTCATTTCATTTAAAAACATTTAGCAATATTTTTACATCTCTGTTTTTCAAACACTCTATAAAAATTAGGAATCAATGTTAAATTGGCTGAGTGGCTCTTAGGCATTTGTTATGATAACCATATAGTTTGTTTTCCTATGATTTATTATGGTAAATTATATTGATAAATTTGCTATTTTTCTAGAAAACCATTTCTTATCATTTTCTTCTTATTTTAGATATGCTGAAATATTAGACGAAATATGTTGTCTAATTTGAAATTGAAAAATATTTATTGATAGCTAAAATTATTTTGCACGTTTGCTTATGTGCTTCTAAGATTTTCTGGCTGTCAGGGTTATGTGCAGTGAACTGGGAAGCCTTCCAAATTCTTATGTGCTAAAATAATTTAAATAGCAAAAGAATGATCTCTTTTTGAATTTTGAAATTACCTGCTTGTAAAAATGCCCAGACCTGGCATTTCTTATGAGATTAGTTCTGGGACACCTTTAAACATTTCATCTTTTAAATTAATTTTTAACTGCAAGCTATATATGAGTATACTTTTGTTATGTTAATTTTTAAAAGATACAGGGAAAGTTTTTTTTTTCTTGGTTATTTCACACATACCCCCATTTCTCGGCAGAAGCAAAGATTATGCAACTTGGTGAGACCAACGGAAGTTTTCTCTCCACTGCTGCACTGAGCAAGAAGCACAATCGAGCAGTAGGAAGGCCATGAGTTGGCCTGTCATGTCATGGGACAGAAGTGAACCCTGGTGACCTGTTAATTCCACAGTACAAAAGAAAGAGATACAAAAAGAAGTTCAGAAGAAGATGGGGAGACACATCTGACAAGCCAGAAAGAAGAGGGAAACAAAGCCAGACATTCTTACATACCACTAACCTGCTCCGTCTGCTTAGAAAAATGACAGAGATTCTCTCTCATGGAGACCCACATGTTAGAGATTCCACCTGTTCGCTCACAGATATATAGTCCACAGCATCTCACATGGTGACTGCGTGCATGTGTGCGTGCATGCGTGTGTGCGTGCATGTGTGTGTGTGTGTGTGTGTGTGTGTGTGTGTGTGTGTGCATGTGGCAGAGGCCAACCCTGCCTATCAGTTCTTGCCTTCCAACTTGTTTGAGACACCGTCTCTTTGTTGTTTGTCATCGCACTCTCTAGGCTAGCTGGCCCATAAGCTTCCAGGGATTCTCCTGTACTGCTTCTCCCTATAGGATGACTGAGATTACAGATGCACATCTGGCTTGGCATGGGTTCTGGGAGCTTGAGCTTACAAGGCAAGTCCTTTACGCATGGAGTCATCTCTTGGGGCTAATTTGGTGTTTCTTTTTTGTTTGTTTGTTTTTGTTTTGATTTTTGTTTTTTTCTCAAATTTATTTATTTATTCACTTTACATCCTGATCTTAGGCCCCTTTCTCACTTCCTTTTGGTTCCACCCTCTCTCCTTCTTCCTTCTCCCCTTTTCCTCAGAACACCCCGCCCACTAACCCACCCTAGCTCATCAAGTTGCATTAGGACTGAGTTTATCCTCTTCCTTGCGGTCTGGCAAGGCAGCCCCACCAAGGGAAAGTGATAAAAAAGCAGGCCACAGAACCCAGGTCAGAGATAGCTCTCACTCCCCTTACTAGGGGACCCACATGAAGTCTGAAGAACTCATTGGATACATCTGTGTAGGGGGCTTAGATCCAGTCCATGCATGGTCCTTGGTTGGTGCTTCAGTCTCCACAAGCCCCTCTGGGCCCTGGTTGGTTGGCTTTGTTGATCTTCTTGGGAGCTCTTGTCACCTCCAGATCCTTTTATCCTTCCTCTCATTTTTCCACAAGACTCCTTACACTTAACCCAGTGTTTGACTGTGCGTCTTGAATCTGTTTTGAACGTTTGCAGGGTGGAGCCTCTCAGAGGACAGCTAGGCTTCGGTCTGCAAGTATAACAGAGTATCATTAACAGTGTCAGGGGCTGGCTTTCTCCAATGGAGTGGGTCTCAGGTTGGGCCAGGCATTTGTTGGACATTCCCTCAATCTCTGCTCTATCTTTATGCCTACATATCTTGTAAGCAGGGGAAATTTGGGGTCAAAGTTTTTATGGGTGGGTTGGTTGTTCTCCCTCCACTAGGAGTCTTGTCTTTAGTTTCCATGCTACTAGAAGTCTCAACAAGAGTTTTCCCCATATCCTCCCAGAAGCCTATCCTGTTTTATGTCTCCAGCTTGTCACA
The DNA here is from genome assembly GCF_903995435.1 of Acomys russatus. Lineage (NCBI taxonomy): Eukaryota > Metazoa > Chordata > Mammalia > Rodentia > Muridae > Acomys > Acomys russatus. The sequence goes on from NC_067141.1 coordinate 18,408,229, forward strand.
GAGATGCTCCAGCTCACAGTTTCTCTTCTCTCTTTAGGCCTTCTGCCCTCCTATCCTTGCTCTCCCCAGGTCTGATTTCCATTGCCAGTTATTCCTGCTCTCCTTCTAACGTGTTCCCTCTCTTCAACCACTTCTGTTGTCTATTCCATTTTCCTTTCTGAGTGATTCCTCCCTTGGATGCCTGCTTTTTATCATCTTTGAGTCTGTGAATTATAGTATGTTCATCCTGTACTAATATGGCTAAAATTTGCTTATAAATGAGCATATACCATGTGTGTCTTTCTAGGTTGCCTCCCTCAGAATGATCTTTTCTAGTTCCATCCATTTACCTGCAATTTTCATGATTTACCTGTTTTTAATAGCCGGGTAGTATTCCATTGTGTAAATGTACCACAGTTTCTTTATCCATTGTTTGGTTAATGAACACCTAGGTTGTTTCCAGATTTTGTCTATTACAAATAAAGCTGCTTGGAATATAGGTAAGTGAGTATATTTGTTGTTGGATTCAGTTTGCAACTATTTCATTGAGTATTTTTATATCATTGTTCATAAGAGAGATTGGTATGAAATTTTCTTTCTTTGTTGGGGTCTTTGTGTAGTTTAGGTATCAAAGTGACTGTGGCTTCATAGAATAAGTTTGGCAATGTTCCTTCTGTTTCTATTTTGTGGAATAGTTTGAGGAGTATTGGTATTAACTCTTCTTTGAAAGTTTGGTAGAAATCTGGGCAGAAACCATCTGGCCCTGGACTTTTTTTGGATGGGAGACTTTTAATGATCGCTTCTTTTTTTAAATTTTATTTTAATAATTTATTCACATTACATCTCAATTGTTAGCCCATCCCTTGTATCCTCCCATTCCTCCCTCCCTCCCATTTTCCCCTTACTCCCTTCCCCTATGACTGTGACTGAGGGGGACCTCTTCCCCCTGTATATGCTCATAGGGTACCAAGCCTCTTCTTAGTAGCCTGCTATCCTTCCTCTGAGTACCACCACGCCTCCTCATCCAGGGGACGTGGTCAAATATGGGGCACCAGAGTTCATGTGAAAGTCATACTCCACTCTCTACTCAACTGTGAAGAATGTCCTGTCATTGGCTAGATTTGGGTAGGGGTTCGAAGTTTACTGCATGTATTGTTCTTGGTTGGTGCCTTAGTTTGAGCAGGACCCCTGGGCCTGGATCCGTCTGTCATAATGTTCTTCTTGTAGGTTTCTATGACCCTCTGGATCCTTCTATTTCCCCATTCTCCCATGCTTCTCTCACCTAGCATCCCAGTAGCGTGTCCTCCCCTCTGTTTCACTTTCCTGATAAGTAAAGACATTCATGGGACATGCCCCTTGGGCTAGTGTCCAGATATAAGTGAGTTTAATGACTGCTTCTATTTCTTTAGAGGTTGTAGGACTATTAAGCTACTTGACTCAATCTTGATTTAACTTTGGTAAGTAGGATCTATCAAGAAAATTGTCCATTTCATTTAGATTTCTCAATTTTGTGGAATAAAGACATTTGAAGTAAGACCTAATGATTCTTTGGATTTCCCCAGTGTCTGTTGTAATGTCCTCCCTTTCATTTACGATTTTGCTGATTTGGATATTGTCTTTCTGCCTTTTAGTTAGTGGGGCTAAGGGTTTGCCTATCTTGTTGATTTTTCTCAAAGAACCAGCTCTTGCTTTCATTGATTCTTTGTATTGTTATCTTTGTTTCTACTTTATTGAGTTCAGACCTGAGTTTGATTATTTCCTGCTATCTATTCATCTTTAGTGTCTTTGCTTCTTTTTTTCCTAAAGCTTTCAGATCAGTTGTTAATTTGCTAGTATGAGCTCTTTCCAATTTCTTTATGAAGGCACTTAGTGCTGTGAACTTCCCTCTTAGCACTGCTTTCATTGTGTCCCATAAATTTTCATTGAATTTTAGCCTTCATTTTCATTGAATTTTAGCAAGTCTTTAATTTATTTCTTTGTTTCTCCCCTGACCTAGTGGTCATTGAGTAAGGAGTTATTCTGTTTCCATGAGGGTGTAGGCTCTTTGTCACTTCTGTTGTTGTTGAAGTCCAGCTTTAATACATGGTAACATGATTAAGCACAATGGGTTAAGTCAATCTTCTTGGATTGATTGAAGTTTGCCTTATGACTGACTATATGGTAGATTTTGGAGGTTCTGTGTTGTGCTGAGAAGAAGGCATATTCTTTTGTGTTTGAGTGAAAAGTCCTGTAGATATCTATTAGGTCCATTTGATTTCTGACATCTGTTAGTTTCATTATTTCTCTATTTAGTTTCTGTCTCAATGATCTGTCCCTTGGAGAAAGTGGGGTGTTGAAGTCTCCCACTATTAATATATGGGAATTGATGTGTGATTTAAGCTTTAATAGTGTTTCTTTTAGAAATGTGGTTGCCATTGTATTTCTGGCATAGATGTTCAGGATTGCCAGTGGTTTTCATTGGATTTTATATTTTATTTCCTTCTTCATCTCTTTCCTCTTGTAGTCTGGTGAGAAATTCTACAGCCAGTCACTGGACTGACAAATGAATTATTTTCCTGGGTTCAGTTCTGTTCTTATGTTTTGTTGTCTGTTTAATCCCAGGGTCCTGCTCTTTAACTATAAGCATTCTTCTTGGTCACAGGTGCATGTCACCTGAAACTTCCTTTAAAAATTCAAAATGGTGAATCAAAGAGACTTTTCTTCAGGCCACTGCAGGATATCCAGCTCCCAGGAGAATGTTCTGACCTGTAGGTAAGTGCCTTTCATTGAGTTCTGAATCATTGTGAGGGAGATTCCTCTCTATGAGCTCATTCCTGAAGAACGCCACAGACCCATGGTTTTTGCAGGGAGCTGTCAGAGTCTGTTACATACCACACTGCTGCTTTGACTTCATTGTGTCCTTTCAAATCAGACATGTGAAGGGAAATGCAGAGCTGAAGCTCTGGATGGAGGTAAGGGCTAGGTGGCTCTATTTCTGTGCATTCAACTTCTGTTGCTTTTTCACCTTTTTATACAGTGCCGAGCTTTCCCCAGACAGCACTCCTGAAGATTCTGTAAGACCTGTGTGGCCTTGTCCTAGTGCTGGGCTGTTCAGCCTTTTCTGCTTATCAGAGGAAATGAAGGACCAACTGGGAGTTTGTGTCCCTTAGTGCAGATCTTTTATCCTTCAGAGAGTGCACAGCAGCTTCATCCTGCACTGCGACTTCCTAGAAACAGTTCGAAACGCTGTCCCTGTGGACTCTAAAGTAGCCTGATGGCTCCTGCACCCTGAGTTTGAACACAGCCCAATGGAGGCAGGGTCAGCACCTTTCCCCTGCTCAGCTTCCTCTATCAGAAATGGTTAAAACTTATTCTCATCAGTCTAGAAATTTCTTCTTTCAAGAGTTGCACAAACCTCACCTGTGTTCTCCAACAAGCTATCCAGTCATTTCTTATCTTACTTCCCTTGTTCCCGAACTCCTGTTTTCCAAGCAGCTCTTCTCAGAAGCCGCCAGCTCAGGACCTGCTCTGTCTTTGCTTATACTCCTAGAGAATTGGTGCAGGGGCTAGAGGCTCTCTGTTCCACCACCACCGCCATCTGCAAGGCTCAGGTTTTACTTTCAACTTCTGAGCGTCATACCGCTCAATGCAATGTGACCCTTATCTGTTTACGGCCCACTAAGCCACACGTCTATCGGTCTGTCTTGACCTTATGGTCTGTTCATACTCCATTCAACCACACACCTGTCTTGACCTTGTGGTCTGTTCATATTTCACTAAGCCACACATCTGTCTGGGTGCTATTATTGATTTTTTTGAACGTAGATGCAAGTCATGCTATTAACCCCGACTTCCCTTACGCTGAGCTACACACACCCTTCCTCCAAGCTCCTTCCACTGTGCACAGCAATGTCTTATTTCGTTACATTCTCACAAATCTCCAGCTGAGAGGTAAAGTATTTTAACTTTTTTTATTTTTGAAATTAAAATATAATTGCATCATTTCCCCCTTTCCTTTTTCTCCCTCCCACTCTTCTCCTGTATCCCCCCAAACTTTGCCTCAAATTCATGGCCTCTATTTCTTTAATTGTTGTTATATATACACATAATAATATATTCCTAAATGTATAAATACATCCTGTTCTGTCCATATAATGTTAGTGTTACACATGCACACACACATACACACATATATATTCATACACACACATATGTGATTTCAGGGCTGATTACTTAGTATTGGATAACCAGTCTGGGAGCTCTCTTCTGGGAAAGACTATTTCTCCAGCATTAGTCACCTGCAGTTCTTTGTGTAGGGTTGAGGCCCCATGAGATTCCACGCCCCCTTCCATGTTAGCATGTCTAATGTTCACAAAGATAAGAAAACAAATATTTGGAATATTATTAACATCCAAAAACACTTACAGCAGACATAATGATTCTACCATTGCTGTCCTGTTGTGGGGGTCACCCTGTGTCTCTGGCACCTGCCTTCCTCTTTCTGTCTTAGGTTAACTTCTGGGTAGAGAAGACGGGTGTTCTGTAAGGAGAGACTTTCCATTTCAAACGGGCTCCTTGCTTAGCTGTGTTTTTCTTCACAAGGAGACACACACAGAGCCAATTAGGAAGTATTTGACCTCAACATTTCTTAACCTCAGCATTTGCCCCTCAACCTGCTGAGGACCTGCAGGAGTATCTTGCAGTCCAGATTTGGTTGGAAATGACTGGTTTTTTGTTTGTTTGTTGTTTTGTTTTGTGTGTGTGTGTGTGTTTTGTGTTTGCTTGTTTGTTTGTTTTGCTTTCAGGGACTTCACTTAGGTCAAATCTCTCTCACACACACCCCCAACCACACTGTTCTTGGGACACATCCCCACTTATCTTTTAGCCCTGAGTGCACAAACTGCTTCTTACATGGGGTCTCCTGGCCTCTTCAGGAGGGGCAGGTTTCCCTGCCTGTGCCTCAGCAGCCCTGAGTTTAGTGATCTCATCATGCAGAATGGCCCTGCCACACCCACTCCCCTTCACAGTGGCAGCAGCTCCAGGACAAGCTGCATATGTGTTTACTGAAGCACAAACACCCAACTTGCCCACCCAGTGTAAGCTCTTGGCCTAAGGATAAGACACATTGCTGTACAGTCTTTGTGTAGATGCAAAGGCAAGGGTGCTACTAGCAAATGTTAATAAATATTTAAGGGGAAAATTAGTGCACTCAGTCAGAGCACAACAGGTGAAGGCGCATTCTCTAGTCCTCTGAAGGCCTAGGAGAACTCTGAAATCAACCATGCAGGAATAATAAAAGGAAATAAAATTATAGACTAATAGTCAAGTGCAGCGAGATGTGAACACTAGTAACAATAGGTCAGCATGCCAAAATGTAGCCCCATGCACACATGTGTACATTCAAGGAATTCATACTTTGTATATAAGCATTCTTCTTGCCATTCCATTCATACTAGCTACATATACCACATGGGCACCTACTGCAAATGTACACCATACATTAATCCTACATACATAAACTACATATACACATGCACACCTTACACAAACCTTACATATTATATACACACACATACCTATGTGCACACTCCAAGGTGAAGATAGGCATTTGCTGCAAGTGCTCACAGACTTCAGAGAGGAAAGGCAAGCACACGTGTTGCAGGACAGTCAGAAAGGGAATCCAAGGGCTTATGAGCTCAGTGGGTAAGGATGAGCTCTAAAGGAAGGTGGACTGAAGCCTGCTCTGATGCCTGTGGCCTTACCTACAGCATTTCCCATGACAAGGACATGTTGGGGAAAGCATGGGGACATGCGATTTTGTTAGGGCTACAGCAGAAAAAATGTGGCCGCACATGGCGTTGTCTACACTGAACAAACAACGGGGACTGAGTGGAGGCTGGTTCTAAGTATGGAAGTCAGGGCCAAGGGGGCTGTGGGAACGCCAGACCAATGCTTGGGTGGCAGGGATATACATGAGTCCTGGTAGCTTAATGGCACAAAGTGGATGTGACTTCCTAAGAGGAGTCACAGAAGGCTCACTGTTGTTGGGACATTTATTCAACACTAGTTGACTAGTCCTAGCCAGGGAAACAAAACCAAGGTAAGAAAACTAACCATAAAGATGTAAGGTCAGCATGGTAGAGGGAGCCTGACAATTGCACAATTGCATGTAAGGACGGCATGGTGATCCATACATGTGTCTATCCCAGTACATGCAGCTTAAATAGGAAAGCTAAAACTAAGATGGCATGAGCCAACAGAAATTGGTTAAGTGCTGTGCTTGTTTGTTGAAAGCAAGGAAAACCAAATTTAACAAAACCAAACAGAGGTCTGAAAAATAATATCAGATCTGAAAAAGAACCAACAAGAATCTCTTAAAAGTGCAATGGACCAGGCTCAGGTGACGGTTTGGTCAGGAAGTGCTTGTCTTGCAAGCATGAGGACTTGAGTCCATTTCCAGATCCCGAGAAAAGCCAGGAATGGTGATATCCCGTTGTAATTCTAGTGTTGGGGAAGCAGATTTCTGGGTCTTGCTCTTCAGTCAGTTTAACCTGCTTGGGACATCCCAGGCCAATGAGAGCTCTCCTTTCGAGAGAAAAAGCAAGAGTGGGCAGCACCTGCAAAATGATACCCAATGTTATCTTCTGGCCTCCATGTGCACATGCACATACATACACGAACAAGCACATATACATACATGAACACACATACACACATATATATACAAAATGCGGTGTATTAGCTCAATTAGACATAATCTAAGAGATCGTTAGTAAGTTGGAAATTTTAAGAGAAAATGTTGAAGAATGAACCCGGTAAAGCCAGCAGGACCAAACATATGGAAGAGAAGGTGAGAGGATCCGAGCATATGGCTTGCTGGTCTAATATACATGAATGCCAGATCAGGAGACTTGGGTCTGGGCTTTGCCTGCTGCCTCCATCTTGGCACCACAGCAAAATGAGAAAGACCATATAAGAAAGCAAAGAGATAAATCTTCAAACCACAAGAATGGCACACTTGGACACATTCTCAGAAAATCTGAGATGAGAAACAGAGGGAACATCATGAAGGCAGCCAGAGGAAACACCACTGAATGTGAAAAACAGCCAGGCTTCTAGCCAAAAGACAAACACATGGGAGTAGAAACCAGATTGTCTTTCAGAATGAGGGGTGAGTTAGCCAGTGTGGTGACCACAGGGGACATGGTCACGTGCATAGGCTATGTTTCAGCTGGTAAGGATAAGACAGTCAATCCTTAGAGTCTGGAAGGAGAATATGGTCATTAACTGCCACCAAGACAAGCTGCCAGGCTTTGGCCTCTGGCTCTGCCCTCTACCTCCAGGAAGCACACATCAGGCTTGGTGCTTCTCTGGGTAAACAGAGAAAAATCCATGGCTGTAGTGCTGTCAAAGAAAAGCCACACCACAATACTGGCACATTCTATGAAGGGAGTCAGGAGCAGTCTTTATAAAAATGGACAGTGATGCCACGTGGGAAAAAAGAAGGATAGAACTAAGTGGTTAATAAGCTCTTCACCTTCATTAGAAAGCAAGGAGATGTAAATTGAAGCCAAAATAGGACTCAAATCTCCAGGGCGGAAATGTAAAGGGCAGAAGGCTTGGTGCCAGCTTGGACATGAAGCTGTGGGCCTTCAAACCTGTTCTTCAGTACGCGCATGAACTGGATCTGCACTATGGGAAACCATTTACCACATCTGCCAACTGTGCACACGCAGGTGCCAAGACCCAGCAATCCCACCTTGAGGTCTATTCTCAAGAGCATTCCAGGCACCATACTCTTAGACGTATGTTTAAGGATGGCCAGCATGTCCTCATATGTGACAGGTAAAAATTACATGGAATAAAATGTCAAATTAGCACGTAAGCCAAGGCAGCACAGTGTGGATGCTGATGTGTGTCTGAGTCTCAAACGGTGACAGATGAAAAGCTGTTAAACCCAAAGATGGGAGGAGAAAGACCACCGACCCAAATCATCATGGCCAAATTAAGTAAAGCAAACTATCTTTAAATTTGTGTACCTAGGCTGCCTCCCTGTAAGGCGGGTTTTGAGAGTTCAGCACTGGATGTGAGGAAGACAAGGTGTTTATAGTTCAAGGGTAGGGGATTTCCAAATGGAGGATTTGGTGGGTGAGGTTACAGGAGCATCACAAGTTAGTCCTAACAGCCTCCTGGTTCTAACAACAAGCAGTCATAACAAGGCAGTCTTCACAACTCATCTGAAACAAAGGCGGGGTTGCAAGATGGTTATTAACTTTTTGAAAGAAAAACGTGATTGTTATTCCTGGGACAGGCAGTATAGAGTCATTTGTAGTTAAGGTTACAGGTGGGGCAGAGCCCGATCCTTGAGAAATGGAGGCTCAATCATATGTAGGAATGAACCTAGTTTGTCTTTATTAGAAGATGGCTTTCAAGTCTAAGATGGAGGCAGGCTGCTTCTTCAAAGCCAGGCAGGAAGACTGATGGAGGATGATTTTGTCAGCATGAATAAAACGAAATGTGAAGCAGTGTTCAAGGATGGAGGTGTATATCCATCGTGCTGCTCAGGATAGGCGGGGCGTGAGATTTTAACACCAAGGCAATACTGGCCTTCAGAGGCAGGGAGGCCAGAGAGAAGTGGAACAGAGCTGGTCTGGCATGCTCACCATGGACCAGCATATGACTCTATGCCCCTGGGTTACTCATTTTATAATGGTCGAAAACTTCATAAGGAATCCCACAGAGACCCACTGTGCAAGATCTACGTAATGGGAAAGGAGGGCTAAGAAGCCACCTTGAATGAGTCAGGCCAGATCCACTGTCTTGGGAACCATTTTCAGAGGGCAGGATGCCGTTTCACCTCCTTGCTGTGGAGTGTGTTCAAGGCCTAGACAGAAAATGACCACAGCGGCTCTGGGAAGATGTCCCAGGCCCCAGGGCCCAGCGCTGAGCTCCTCCATCTCCTCTCCAATCTCTCTCCTCCCTGGCAGCACCTCCCCCATCACATCTCTATCCCTCTGAGGATCTCTTGCTGTTTGGGTACAAGCAGAAAATGAGGAGAAGAGCTGGTACAATAGTGCTAATTATTTTAACAAGTAAATGCTAAAAGGAAAAAAAACCAAAAGAGCAACAGGGAGCATCCACCAGGGTATGGTTAGTAAAATGCGGGACCCTTGGATGTAGAACTCTGCAAATGAGGTCAAGTGAGATCAAGTACATTCTCCCAAATAACTTCTACTTCCTTGAAAAGACCCTTTGCAGAAGGAGCCTTAAAGGGGCAGGACCCCATTCTTGGAACTAGTCCAGTTCATGTATTCCTCAGTTTCAAAAGGAAAGCACTTCTCTAGTGCAGAACCAAAAGCAGAAACCTGTAAGTCAGGCCTAATGACAGGAGATGTGAGTAACATGTTGGTGTGGATAAGCCAGATAGAGATTTCCCGAAGCAGAGCAAGCACTGATTGTCTGCATGATTACTTTGAATAAAGGGTCAATTTTTGGTTTAAGGAAAACAGCTGAAATGTTGAATATTTATGAAGCTGAGTCACTGCGGCAGAGGGCAGCTGAGGGCCCAGGAGCTGGCTGCTGGAACACACCATGATGTCTAGCATTCTTCTTCTGGGCTACTGGAGGGGGTTCAAGGACAGTGTAAGATCATTCATCATCCAGAGGGAAAAAATAACACCAAATGTAGATTTTTCTCTGAATCGACCCAGGCTGAGAGCAGGGGATTTACAAAGCCCAGTGCTGGAGTCCTTGTGTAAATTGCTCCAATCAGTTTGTTTGGATGAACTTAAGCCACAGCAAGCCCTTCCTCTGGCTGTAAAGGGGCATAATGACCCTCTCTGCTGCTGCTCTGCTCATTAAAGCACCATAAATCTGGTAGAGGCAAAAAATGCTGTCAACTGATTCCTGCAAGGTTACTAGTGGGAAGATACCTCTCTAGTCCTGTTCCTGCAGTCTGGGAACCCAGAGGGGCTTTTGGCCATACTGTCAAGTTGTTCCCTGTGTCATGAGGGGTTTGGGATGGAGAGACTACTAGTTTCAAATGTGGCTAAGGAGATCAGATGGTGTGCACCTATGTTTGTATGTATTGTAGAAACGTAAACACACATACACATCTTAGGTATATATTTGCATAAATAGGTTTAAATGTATATGCATGTCATATTCATCAGCGCTATACATGCATATTATATGCAAATAGGTATCATACTTATATATACAAGATATACATTATAAGTAACTCTGTTATGCATGTGGGTGGATACCTGAATTTGCAGACATAGGCAGGTGTGTGTACAACTGTATGCTCACACACGTTTTTGATTGGGCACAGTATAGATGGTTGTGGAATTGCCTCTGGAAAATGATGTTTGTGTTGTTAGCTTTGGAATACCCAGATTCCATCTGTGACTGCGATGTTCAAGCCTTCTATCACCTTCTTCAGAGGGTACACTCTCGCTCTGGTGTTTCTTTCTCTGTCTCTGTCTGTCTGTCTGTCTGTCTGTCTGTCTGTCTGTCTCTTTCTCAGGTGGGGGTTTCTTTGTTTAGCCCTGGCTATCCTGGAACTCACTGTATAGAGCAGGCTGGCCTCAAACTCAGAGATTCACCTCTCTCTGACCACCCCCCCACCCCCAGGAAGTGCTGGATTAAAAGTGTGCATCAGCCATGCTCAGCTGGTGTTCCCTTAATCTGTGAGAATGCATTGGTAGCCAGTGGTTTTTCTTGAAGAGGCTGACTGCCCAGCCAAGGTTTAGACCCTAAACTTTAGGTGGACTTCCATTAGGTTTTCACTGGGCTACACAAGCAAAAACTCATATCAGCTCTCCTGGGAAGGCCTTCATCTGCAAAGACTGTGCTGGCTGGTTAGAGGAGTTTTGTAACTCACATGTGATCCGATGAGGTCCCTCTTTCCATCTTAGATATATATTACTTTCTTACACTAAGCTGATGCCCTTGCTACAGAAATCAGAGGGAAGCTGTCCTGCTGTATATGGCTCTGAGGACGCTACTGTCTCTGGTGGGCAGCAGGCTAGAGAGTGTATGCTTGATGCACTCGGTGCTCAACCCTCTCATAAGAAGACCAGTGGCCTCTAGATACTGGCTTTTTACCCACCAAGGTCGACAAGAGACCTCACCTAAGATCCCTTGGTCTCTCAGATAATTTTATGATGGCTTCCCTGCATTCTGGGGATGTGTGGTAGTTTGGTGGAGTTGGAGCTTTTCCTAGGGAACTGTTTTATGATCCTGAAGCCCTTACTACCTCTCCAAGTGTCTTTATAAAGACACAGATTTTCTACAGTCTTGTCCTTGTGAGTGCCCTTGCTCTGTCCACTTCCAGTTTCCGTTTGAACATTTGCTTCTCTCTGTCCCTTTCCCCTAAAGCTCTAGGGGAGCCTGTCCAGGGGCATTTCCTTGTGATCATCCTCTTGTCCTCAGGGTTGATGGCCACAGCCACAGCCCAGCTTGTTCCTGGGCCAGGATGGACTCTGCCCTGGAGTCCCAACCAGAGCCCCCTCTGTATTCCTAGTATGAGAATTGTAGACACTTTTGTGATGTTCTGCCCAGCATTCCTCAGCAGAGCATGGACATACAAAGACTTTAGGAAGTCTCATACCTCACCCAAGAGACCTTGAACAACAGGAAACAGGCCCACCCAGAGTGACCTACTGCAGAACTAACATCAAGGGAGGATTATGGGTTGACAGTGTCACTGCTATGTTAAGCCATTTCTGAATGGAACTTTGTCCAGTAGCAACCCTGGGAGTATTGAAAAGGTGAGGTATGCTTGGGTTGCCTGTCCCTTCCCTCCCTTCTTCCCTCCCTCCCTCCTCTTCTTCCCTTTCTCCTTTCCTCACTTCCTCCCTCCCTCTCTCCCTCCCTCCTTCCCTTTCTCCCTTCCTCTTTACTTTATTCTCTCTTTCCCTTATTCTTTCATTCTTTGATTTGCAATACAGTGTCTCTGTGTGTAGCCCAGGCTAGCACTGTATTTGCAGTGCTATGCCTCTGCTTCCTCGGTGCCAAGTCTACAGATGCATGTCACCAGGGCCTGCTCCACCGAGGTATGAGCTCTGTGTGTCTCGCCTCTGCTGCCCTCAAAGTGAAGCATGGGTTCTGTGCAATGATGTATTGGCAGTGGGCTTTCTCACACTCTGACCCATTTGATCCCACCTCCTTTCATTCTCAGTCCATGTTCTTTCCAGAAAGATCAGTTTTTCTCCAGAAACCCATGACAGAGTCTGTTTCTTCCAGTCTCTGCTATCATCCCATGCCTGCTGGGCTTCCCAAGTTCCTGGGATGATTCTCTCTGCCTCAGTTTTCTGCCAGCCATGCCAGAATGTTCTGCCCTACACATACTTACTTTCACTTCTGACTTTGCAGATAAAATGCCTGGCTCTCCACAGATATTACCACATCTTTCACAGGCACCATGTTCCACTGGAGTTTGACAATATCAAAGAGCATTGTTCACAAGTCATTTGGCAATTGATGAAGGCAGTCTTACTTAAATAGGATTGGAACTGACGACAAATGCGACAGGAGTGCTTTGAATAACAAGCTGGTTTATAACGCCACGCAAGTGTTTCACCAGCTGTGAAGAGACAAGAATGTCAAGAGAAGGCATAAGAAACTCATGAAGATCTCCTGAGAACACGGAAACCTTCCAAGGTTCACTGGGAGCCTGAGGTGGCAAGTTCTGCACACAGTCTCAGATATCTGTGGGAGCAGGGCACACTTCCTACAATGGACCAGTCTTCACACTGGTTGCATGCTCTCCCTGACACAGAGTCTCCTCAGAGGATCTTCTTATTGAGTCCTATATCTAGCTGTCACAAGATGGATAGCCAGTCTCCTACCTTGCCAGCATATAAGCAGCTTCCCAAGCCTGGCCCCCAGGCTGCCTACCAACCTATGATGTCATCACCGCCCACCCACCATCAGGGGTGCACCCCTACCCAGGATATAAAAAGGGCAAACCCAGCTCATCTCTCTTTTGTTCAGTCTTGCTGTCTCTGTCTGTCTGTCTATCTGTCTGTCTGTCTGTCTGCCTCTTTCTCTCTGAGGAACCCTTTTTTGTTCCTCCACGCTTCTACAATAAACGTCTCCATATCACTCCCGCCTGACATCTTATTTCATATTTAACACATCTGGCTTGGGAACTGTGAAGATGAAGATGAACAGTTTTGGGAGGAATCTGAGTTGATGTGTCCATCACAGATGAAAGACAGAAGGACCAGAAGCCACCCATAACACAGCACCCGAGTCCCTGGAATCAAGTGTGGCTTTATTTCCAGTGACTTCAGTTTCTAGGGCTTCATAGGTCTATTCACATTTAACTTTTTATTTCAAAGTCCTTCAAATCTAGAAATGCTTTCTCGGGAATAATACAAAGTCCTTCTTAGATTCGCCAATTTGAATAATTTTTAATCTTATTTTTACTTTTTTTGCATAAAAATGTTTTTCCTAGTCTCCTTTACCTCTGCTCTAGTGAGTGGTCAGTCACTCCTAAAGCTACCTACCTGTGCAGGGGTATATGTTACTTACTGAATGTTATGATAAGACTGCTTGACCTAGGGTAGCTTACAGAACAGAACAATTTGTCTGGGCTTAGCTTCCAGAGGGAGAAATATCCATCACCAACATGGTGGGGAAGCAAAGCAGTAGGCAGGCATGGTGGCTGGAGGAGAAGCAAGCTAAAAGATTACCTCTTTTTTTTTTTTTAAGATTCATTTATTATTTATACAGTAGTCTGTATGCACATATACCTACACACCAGAAGAGGGCACCAGATCTCATTATAGATGGTTGTGAGCCATCATGTGGTTGCTGGGAATTGAACTCAGGATCTCTGGAAGAGCAACCTGTGCTTTTAACCTGAGCCATATCTCTAGCCTTAAAAGCTCACCTCTTAAACAGCAAGCAGCAAGCAGAGAAAGTGCACTGAGAATGGTAGCAGACTTCTCCAGCAAGGCCACGCCTTTGAACCATAGCTAAATAATGCCACCAATGGGGACCAAGTATGCAAATGATCGTGACTCTGGACATTCTATTCAAACCACTACAGGAGAACACAGAAAGGAAGAACTGAGCTGGTAGGTCCCTGAGCATGAATACTGGGGGGGGGGGGGGGAGAATCAACACATCCATGTTTATTTCACGGCTGTTCACAATAGCCAAGCTATGGAATCAGCCTAGGTGTCTGTCAACTGATGCATGGATAAAGAGGGTGCAGTGTATAGACACAATGCTGTTTTATTCAGTCACAAAGAAGAAGGAAATCATGTCATCTGCTGGGAAGTAGATCATCACATTAAGAGAAATATGCCAGACTCAAAAAGACAAACATTGCATGCTCTCTTTCATTTGCGGCTCTTAAATTGTACACAGAAACGTAAAATCATTCATACACATGACATGAAAGCAGAAGGGAGCTTGGGAGAAGGAACAAGACAAGCATCAGGGAGAAGGGGGCCAAAGAAAGGGGAGTGATAATATGCCTTTTGTGGGATGTTTTTTGCGGGGAGGCAGAGTTTCTCTATGTTTCTTTGACTGTTCTGGAACTCACTCAATAGACCAGGTTGGCCTTGAACTCACAGAGATTTGCTTGCTTCTGCCTTCCTAGTGTGGCAACTAAAGGTGTGCATCCCCATTCCTGCTGTTCTCTGTGTGCTTTAATCCCTCTCTCTCTCTCTCTCTCTCTCTCTCTCTCTCTCTCTCTCTCTCTCTCTCTTTCTTTTCTTTTGGAGACAGGGTCTCATGTAGCTCAAGCTGGCCTCTAATTTCTTATGAAGCTGAGGATCACCTCAACTTCCTGAGTCTCCTGCCTCAGTGCTAGGATCACTGGCACAGGCCATGTATGTGTTTATGTGGTGCTGGGGATTGAACATAGACCCTCATGTGTGTCAAGAGAGTGCTCCATCAACTAAGCCACAACCTCAGCACCCTCCTGATACTTGCTCTATCTATCTATCTATCTATCTATCTATCTATCTATCTATCTATCTTCGGTCTATCATCTATCTGTGAATCTATTTTTTGCATAAAAAATATCTGGCATGCTACATTTGTCAGGAACTAGACATTTTTTTAAATGCCCTTTCATAGAGAACAGTCCTAGGAAATTATGATCTTTGCATCTCACAGGCTCACAGCTAAAGGAACATCACAGACTTCAGGCCCCTCAGCAAACAGAACAGAAGAACCCTGCCTGTCTGCCTTTCTATCTGAATCTAGCTCCAGGTCTCTAATACCATGAGTTCATGATCACAGAGCCATCTCCATCCACTACATCCTTTGCAGCCTGCCCGCATTTCCCATTTGTGCCTCCATTTGCCAATAGTGACAGCTGAGCCTCCTGTGTCATCATGGCTTTGCCACACTGCTTGGTCCTGCTGGTGCGGGAAAGCTTCCAGAACTGCTGCTCCATTCCACTGTGAAAACTGCTGCTTGGGGATGCTGTGTAAGTCAGTGCCTCCTGCTTTGAATGATGAGAACAAAATACAATGCCTAAAACAGCCTCTTCCAACCAGAAGCAGGAAACAGCGGAGGGACAGAGTAACGTGTGAAAGGATGGAAACAAACAAGTTAGTCACGCAATCATACAGCTCGCTGGAGAAGCTTCTGGGCTGTGGTGCAGAAAGGTGAATCTTAAACAGTGCTCAGGAATTTTCCGACTCCCAAACACAGAGCTCATAGCTTTAGAGGCCAAGACCTTCAGACTGTGCCATGATGACCCCGAGACAGAGGTCTGCAAGTTCCTCTTGAATCAACCTCAGTGTCAGTCTGTGGTCACGTGTGGAAATCTCTATGCATGAAAACAAAAGCCACTAGGAGACAGAAGGGCAAATTGTGGAACTTATACTTCAACAGCACAGTTGGAAAGACCTGTAAGACCTGGGCAAGGAGGCTGAGTCCTCAGAAGACCACAGCCTGAGAAGCTGAACTAAGGTAGCCCCAGACTACCAGTCAGGGGAAGACTCTGCTTGCAAGCCTGCAGACAGACCTCAGAGGAGCCTGCCTGATCCCATGCAAAGTAAGTGAAAGACACAGTAGTTCCCAGTGCTCGGTATCCAGTAA
The DNA here is from genome assembly GCF_903995435.1 of Acomys russatus. NCBI lineage: Eukaryota > Metazoa > Chordata > Mammalia > Rodentia > Muridae > Acomys > Acomys russatus. Next base: position 18,424,261 of record NC_067141.1, read on the forward strand.
AAGCCCCGGTGAGGCAAAGAGATAACAAAATGAAACCTACCAATAGGATGAGACTTGGCTACTGAGGTCCAAACAGTCCAGGAAGCATGGAATTTTCAGATGAAGGTGATAAATTTCAAATAAAACAGTATACACAAATGCACACAGACACATACATACACACAGCTTCTGAAACACACACACACACACACACACACACACAGAGAGAAAGAGAGACACACACACACACACAGAGAGAGAGAGAGAGAGAGAGAGAGAGAGAGAGAGAGAGAGAGAGAGAGAGAGAGAGAGAGAGAGAAAACAGAGATAAGATTAATGATGGATCTGAGAATAAAGCTGTGGATTCTGAGCACACAGATTCAATCCACCATGGCTAAAAGGGTTTTTTTTTTTAAACCTAGTGTAGGGACACAGGCCTGTAACCCCAGATAGCTGAGACAGGGGACCTCCTGTGTAACATAATGGGAGCTCCTTCTCAAGATAAAAGCTGTTAAAAACAGAGATGTCACGCAATTTGCAGACAAGTGGATGGAACTAGAAAAGATCTTTCTGAGTGAGGTAACCCACACCCAGAAAGACACACATGGTATGTACTCACTTCTAAGTGGATGTTAGCCGTAAGGTACAGGATAACCAGGCTACAATCCACAGACCCAAAGAAGCCAAGAAGGGCCCAAGGGAGGATGCTTGAATCTCATTCAAAAGAAAAAGTAAAACAGACATCTGAAGTAATGGGGCTGGGAATCAGGTGTGGGGAGAACAGGGTGTGTGTGTGTGTGTGTGTGTGTGTGTGTGTGTGTGTGTGTGTGTGTGTGTGTGTGTGTGTGTACCAGGAGAAAGAACAGGCATTGGTTGGGGGCACCTCTAGGAGAGGGGAGTGACCCTGGTTGAGAAACAGTGGAGGTTAAGGAGCCTGAAGTTACATCCCCCTGTAGCTAGTGGAGGGAGAGGGACACTAACCCACCCATAAAACTTTTGACCCAAAATCTGTCTAACTTACAAGAACTGTAGGGATAAAGATGGAACAGAGATTGAGGGAATGGCAGACTAATGACTGGCCCAACTTGAGACTCACCCTATAGGAGAAAGCCAACCTCTGTCACTACTAATGATATCCTGCTATGCATACCTGTCTTCTGAGAGGCTTCACTCAGCAGCTGGTGGAAACAGATGCAGAGACCCACAGCCAAACAATAGGTTGAGCTTGGAGAGTCTTGTGGAAGAGTGGGAGAAAAGATAGAGCCAGTTAGAGGTGTCAAGGACACCACAAGAAGACCTACAGAATCAACTATCCTGGGCCAATGGGTGTACTCAGAGACTGAGCCACCAACCAAACAGCATGCATGAGCTGGGCCTAGACCCACTACACAAACATAGCAGATGTGCAGCTTGGTCTACATATTGGTCTCTTACCACTGGGAGTAGAGTTTGTCTCTGACTCTGCTACCTGCCTTTGGATCCCTTACCCCTTCTCTGGGCTGCCTTGTCAGGTCTTAGTAAGAGAGGATGTGCTTAGTCTCGCTGTGACTTGAGACGCCAAGATGGATTGACACTCATCGGGGGGGGGGGGGGGGGGGGGGTGGGGGGGGGGGGGGGAGGGGGTGGGGGGGGACTCTCCTTCTCTGAGAAGAAGGAAAGGGGGAAATTGGGGGAGGCGGGATGTGAGGGTAGGACTGGAAGGAGAGGAAAAAGGGGCTTGGGATGGATCAGACTATAAAGTGATTAAATAAAGAAATGAATTTTTAAAAATGAGAGAAAAGGGGTATGGGATGCTGAGGGGTAGAGCACTTGCCTAGCTTGATGAGGCCCTAAATTCAATCCCTAATACTTTAACAAGCTATAAAGTACTCTGTACTGAGCATGTGTAAATTTTTGCCTTACATCTATTCCATAAACAGCATGACACTTTTTCCTGCAGTATTCAGATTGTTTCAGGTGCCGTAAATAATCGAGATAGTTTACATGAGGGTGTGGTCAGGTTACCTATGCCTAGAGGAGCTCTGTAGAACTAAGGGATAACCATGGACCCAGAGAAACTAAACATGATGAATCTCAAAGATAAACAGTATCAGGATTTGTGAAAGAACAGCAAAAGATTCAAAATGGGAAGAGAGGTCAGAAGGTGCTGAGGAAAAAAATAGCTGAAGAAAGAAAAGCTGATAAAATACTGAAATTTGTTAAAACCCCATGAACGGAAATTGAAGAAGAAGTCTCTACTGGAAAGAAAGTGAAGAAAATCATGGCCAGGCCACACATCGATCCAGTTGCTACCAAGAAGAAACCTTAAAGCACCTTATATAAGAGACGCATCGATGGATGTTGTTATGTAATTGTGCAAAAGAAACGGAAAAAGATTGATGCACACTTTGCTTCAGCACGTAAGTGCCAGAGAGATTGAACAGGGCTTTTTGTTCACCAGAACAAAATACCCTCAGCTGAGGATCCTATGCAGAATGAAGCTACTTTTCAAAAACTTCAGAGGGCTTCCACCCTTGTGTGAGGGATTCAGGGCCTATAGATAACAGACTCCTTCAAGAAACCACTACAAGTTTGAGGCTCAGCACAAGGTGTAGTTAACCTAAGTCAGTCCTACTCTGAGGCTTCCGTGCAGCCACACGGTATGCAAAAGACAGCACAACACATGTGCGAATCTCATACATTGTTTATGCCTGGGGAACAAGACAGGCCAGGCTGCGGAACTCACACATTGCAGAGAACTGTTGAAGGCAGAGAAGGGAGCCCCGACTATGTTTAACCACGTCTCTGACTGGCTCCAAACATGTACAGCAAATTCCTGTATCACTCGGCTCAAAGCAAAGTATCTAACCATGCCCTACCTTCCAAAACAGTGTGTAACAATGGACCAGTAGGGGACATTTCACACTCAAAATGATAGCAGTGTGACCTTTCACTTTGCCCCTCTTGAGTTTTAAATCTAAAGTAGACCATTAGTTTTAATTAAAGAAATTCCCTAAAGATAACTAAAAGGCCTCAGTAGAGAAATGGACACAACCAAGGATGAAAATTTATGAATTCAATAATTTAGTTATTTTTTAAAAGATGTATGTGAAGGGGGCACACAGGCCATGATGTATATGGATCAGACAGCAGCTGGTATGAATTGGCTCTTTCCTTCCACTGTAGGTTTTGAGGATGAAACCCAAGTATCCAGGCTTTTGTGGCAGGCCCAATAATTTAATTTTAAGTAACAACAAGTGCATTTACCCACGGAACTGTCTCGCCAGGCCTGTCTTTAACATCTTTTAAAAACACAAAGCCTAAGCGGTTTGCTGGAGTCTACGAAACAGTTCAATATACATGTAATTGGATTGTCAGGAGGGAAGAGAGGAGAGACTGGGAGCGAGATATGTTTGAAGATTTAATATCTAAATATTCTGTAGCTGATGTAAACCAGAAAGACACTAAGTAGACCACAGGAAAAACAAAGTAGCCAGGCCGCAGATCATTACCAACCTGCTGGAAACTACATGTAGCAAGTGAATGTTAACAGCAGGTGGAGAAAGATGGCTTGCTACTTTCCTGGTGACCAGGATGCAATTAGCTCCTATTTTTTGGCTGAAATCCAGCAGGGGCAGGGGACACAGCATTTACCAAGAACAAAAACAAACAAACAAGCAAACAAAACACACACACACACAAAACCCCACAGTAAACTCCACTCAGTTTTGAAAATAAGCTACATTCAGAATTCTATGGTCAAAACATTCTTTCAGAATTAAGATAACATAAAAATTTTTGATAATTTGTTGTGAGGCATTCTTTGATTTTTTTTTAAAAAGAAATATCAATATAAGCTATTCAGACTGATGGGAATGCCAAGAAATACAAAATGGGATATTCTGTAGGGAATGAAAGGCAGAATGTGGGGGGATGGTTTCGGGGGTGAAACCTTAGTCTGCACCCCTAGAACCTATGTAAAAAGGCAGTTGTAGTGGTGGGCATCTGTAAGCCCAGCATCGAGGAGGAGGCAAACACAGGCTGATCTTTGAAGGACGCTGGTCAATGAGTCCAGTCAAATCAGTGAGAGACTCTGTCTGAAAAAATAAGGTAAAGAGCGATAGATGGAAGTGGCCAACATTGGTCTCTGGTTGTCTCCTGCAGTGCATGCACACACACACGTGTACACATTTGTTCACACGTGTATATATATACTACACATGTGCACAAAAGAAAAAAGAACAAAAAAACGGCAAGTATTTATGGTCCCTTCAAAATCCATACTACTGTAAACTATAGACAGTGAGCCTGAACATACTCAAGTTAGAGAAATACAACCTGTGTATGGAGCGTTGTGGGATGGTATCCCTGCAAAGAAGAGGCCGGTCCACACTGAGGATGGAGAAAAAAGGATACAGTCTTTCTAATTCAGATCTAAGACACCCTTAGGCTAAGGACAGAACTGTAGTTTAACACTGCGTTACAGTGGGTGAACTCGAATCTTACATGGGGTATTTCAAGAATTCCAAAGCGGTTCACATGCTCAGTAGGGGTGAATAAGTATGCAAGTGAAGTGGGTATTAGGAGCCTTGCTTCTCCAAGGAAAATCATCACTAATAATCAGGAAGGGCTGGCTTAGATGCTGTGGGTCTGGAGAGGGGCAGGAGTAATCTATGAATGTATTTTGATGTATTACTGTAGTTTGAATGTGAAATGTCCCATATAGAGGCTCATGCGCCCTAGCCATTGGCATCATTTGGGGAGATTGTAGAACCTATAGGAGGTGGGGATTTTCTGGAAGAAGTTGGGAGGCAGGTCTTAAGGTCTTAGAAGTCTGCTTACTTCCTGTCCTCTCTCTGCTTTCTGATCTGTACAGGTGTGAAGAGTCTCACCCACACACTCCCACTGCCGCTGTGTCCCCTCAAACTGTGAGCCAAAGCAAACACTTCATTTTTAAGTCGCTTATGCCAGGTATTTGCAGTGATGGGGAAGGTAGCAAGGGCACGCGTATGCATATTCCGACACATAACTAGCTAAATGTCTAGTGGGCGTGGTTTTTAAAAGCCCTGGCAAAAGAAGCTGGAGGAGAAAAGGGTTTATTTTGGCTTGCATCTTCAGAGTGCAGTCCACCATGGGGGCGAGCACTTGAGACTGGTTGTGTGCACGGTTTGGGGAGAGGAGGGTGACGGTTGCTGGTGTTCAGGTGTTTTCCTTTTTATACGCACTCCAGGACCCAAGCTTGTGGGATTTCCCTCCCAGGAATGCCCAGAGAGCCTAGGTGAGTAATATCCTGTCAAGCTAACAATCAGTCATAGCCATTACATCAACAGACACAGGACCATCAAAAGTGAGAAACCATCGCATTTAATCCCCAGTTCTGATGTGTAGTGTTAGGCAATTCCTGTGCTGTTTCTGACATGGCTGATTTTAAGGGATAAACTGTGATGCTGGGAGATACAGGTGCTCGGCACTGTGAGTGAGAGTGAGCACACAATGAGAAGAAACCATTTTCCTGGGGCATAACAATTCTCAATAAATGCAAGAAGTTGCCAAGTTTAAGGTACATTGTTTAAAAATATGGGCAAACTATGGAAGAAATCAAAGGCTGAAATATCTCTAGAAAAATATGTAACTTTTTAGAATTAAACAGTGTGTGTGTGTGTGTGTGTGTGTGTGTGTGTGTGTGTGTGTGCGTGCGTGCATTCCAAAGAAGTAAGATCAAGAGAAATAGGGGGGAAATAAGGAAAGCAAAAACCCAAGAGCGTGACTTATAAGGCTTACATCAAAATGACCATAATATCCTTTAGACAGCATTTTTCAGAAACATGTTCACAAAACAATGCCCAGCTGGATGCAGGCCATTCCAAAGGAACAGGTTAGGCTGATCCACTGAGTTCACCCTATGAAAGGAAGAATGGCCTCAAACTGAAAGATCCATCATAGCCATTCATATTGATAATGGAGCATGAATGAACACTGTGCGATTATCTTACTATATGCAGAAAAAGCATGTGAATAAATTTAATATCCATCCATGATTAAAAAAAAAAACAATAAAACAAATTCTCCTGGGCTCAGAGATGGAAGAGAGCTTCCTGGATATGGCTAGTAGACTGTGTAAAATCACACAGCTACTATGATACCCACTAGTGAAAGAGACTTCCCCAGAGCTCTACCCCAAACTCCCACCACAATAAAACATGGTATAAATTAAGAGATGTGGAACTCTTTAACCATGGGTTGTTCTTAATACTCCACTGTATGTACAAACCCAACAAATAAAATTAATGAGAAATGTAAACATGATCATGAGACACTGAAACATCTGTATTTTAACCCTAATTTTGTATTCTTTATACAGTTTAAGTGTAATTTTAGAGATTAAGTTTCCCAGAGAATCTAAAAAATATTTTTAAATGTTAATAATAAAAAATTCGATTCATCATCTCATGTATCTACTCGTGTATGCCCTCAAATACAATCACCTAAGAGTATCAAATAACATATATACAAGATTCCTGGCTTACAATTATGAAACGCTCCTTAAATAAGTCAAGAAAGACCTGGATAAGTTTTTAAAAATACTATATTCAGGTCACAGAAAGCTGAATATTGCCACAAGCCAATTTTCCCCAAATAGACCTGTAAATTTGCAGAAACCCAGTTAAAATCTCTTAAGTTTTCATTTCTTAAAATTTATAAAGAAAAGCAAAGGTTTTAAACAATTATTTTAAAGACTTATTCTGCACGATTTCATGCTTATTATATAAAGCTATGAGGTTAGGTGGTGCTGGTGTTCCGAGGAGGAGGAGGAAGAAGAGGAGGAGAAGGAGGAGCAGGAGCAGGAGGAGCTCTGAATGGAGCCACACTCATCCGCCATGCAATTAGGGAGGAAAGGACAGACTCATACCAAGCAGTGGTGGAAAACCACTCAGAGTATCGCAGTAACCACACAAATGTCATGGCTGGTGGCACAAGCTGCCATCCACAAGAAGAGTACTAGCGGCACATAGCTGTGCAGTGCAGCTTGGTGTTCAGAAGACACAGCCACAGCCACTGCCTGTGTGGTGGGCCCAATTACACAGACTTCTGGAAAAGGCAGGAAAAAACATCAGTGGCTTCCCTGGGGATAGGCCTAGGAGAGTGATAGGCTGCAAATAAGGGGGCACTCTGTGGGAATGGAGTGAGTCTAACAATTGTATGCATTTGCAAAAAACCCATTGAATTTCACACTTTAAATTAGAACTTAATTGTGCATAAGCCATACCTCGATTAAAGCAATTAGAAGTGTTAAGTGAAAAACCCCAAGCAAAAACCAAGGGAGGCAGTCACTCTCACTGACTTGGGCATCAGCCGGGTCTCTACATGCTGTTCACATGGGGCTTGTTGAGCTCCTTGGCCATATCATGACAAAGACAGCTTTTTTTGTGTGTGCCACATCCCCTGTTACCTTGAGTTGGCTGATCCTGAGTTAATGTGGTCCGCATCTGGTGGCTCCAGATCCTGCCGAGGATCAGAGCTCTCCTTCCCCTGTCTGGTTCCCAAGGCCATCCTCTTGGGGACTGGTGATGGAGCGGACATTTGAGTCCTTCCAGGAGAGCCGCATCTCATCTGTGTAGCAGGTGCTCCATGTTAATAGCATGTTTTAGCACCCATGCTCAGCCCTTCTCAGGGAGAGCTGTAGGCTAATTGTTGTGTTTTCCCTCTTGGCCACTTTGCTCCACAGGTATTGAGCTGGGCTTATTAATTGGGGGAATTCCTTCTCTCTGCATACAGACTTTGAGTTGGAAAAGCTTATACTTACCCTAAGGTGACCATACTGATGCATGGGGACCCAGGGGAGGCCAGCTAAGGGCTCCCTTTGCAACCTTAAGTTTTCTAGAACATGCTTTACATGTGTGTGGTATGTATACAGACCCATAGGTATATAAATATATATTTATATAATTAATATAATGTATACTATGTAACACATATATATTATAAAGATATAATTATATAATATATTATACCATATAAAAGATAACTCCTTATAATCTGAGGGTTGTCAGGGTTGAGAATTTGCCAGGAGCCACACTCCTTAGGCTCCAGGGCCTGTGTATTTCCCCTAACACTACCAGGGAATTGATATATATGTGTGCACACATACAAGGGGTTGTAGGTATATGTATGTAGTATATACATATGTTTATGCATATATATATATGAAAGTATGCACACACAGACAAGTGTGTATAAACATGTTCATACCTGTCCACATGTGCATTATCTGATCACATATGCATATATAAGCTCATGCATGTGGTTATGCTTTTATGTACCTGAATATGATCATGTGTGTATACATGTGTACATAATATTACACAGGTAAGGACACCTATATAACCATAGGTGGGTCAGTGTCTGGTGTTCATAGGCATCAGGTATATACATGTGTGGACGGAAAGAGAAAGGGAGTGGCAAAGCAACAGGGGCTGGGGACCATCTGCTCCTTTTTCATTTTTAGAAGACAAATGAACATATTGGTTTTCACCTTCTGTGGATCTGGGTCTAACCCATATTCCTGGTTTTGGGGGGCAGTTTCATATAGGCAAATCTTTCCTTCTGAAAGATTCGTTTGTGCAGTAAGATACAGTGTTTCTACTAATGTAACAATTGATGTGTGCTGCAAAACCCAACTGCTTCTTGGAAATTTTGTGTCTTACACTCTGATGGGGCCTGGGGCCCCTACAAAAATGGAACACCTGATCCCTCAGTGCTCCAGCACCAAGAAATAAGCTTTTGGGCGGAGGTGGTGGTCCTGAGACCTCCTCTGCTTGTGAGAGTGTGTGGGCAGACACTGCTGCCTTGAACTCTAGGATCAACACAGCTGTTGTGTTTCTAACCTGTGCCAGAGGTCTGGTGTTGGGGCCAGGAGGACATACCTGGCTGTCTACAGCCACTACCTCTCCCCCCTATCCCCCCCCCACCACCGTGCCCTGCCACATACCCACCATAAGGCTGTGTGTGGGGATTCCAGGCCAGCCCCTCCTCCTTGAAGCTAAGAAAGATCTCACATACCTGAAACCTTGGAAGTTGGATCCTCTCAAGGGAGAAGGGGGCGGGGGGGATGTAGGTAAGGCCACTGAAAGGTCAAATCTAAGTGGGAAAGCTGGCAAGGTGTGATGCCACCTGGGAAAGCTGGCAAGGTGTGATGCCACCTGGGAAATGATGCTGGGATGAGATCCGGTGTTGGGAGAAGCAGCTGCCACTCTATACAGGTCCTGCTTTGTTACAGTCATTTTCTCTGCAATTACCAAAACTCCCAATACTCTCTTCCATCCTAGCCTCTCAATGAACATTGATTCAAAGGTTCTTGCATGCAGCCACTGAGGGATGCCAGTAGAGCCTGTATTTAGTTCTCATTTTTAAGGACATTCAGTGGCTGGCATGAGGGTTGGCTTCCATGAGGTTCTCATGCTTTGCTATGCTGGCTGAGGAGCATCGGCTGCCTCAGCACTGGAGACAGTGCAGACATGCATGCTGGGGGGCTGCGAGGTCCATTTCCTAATCAAAAATCGGGCTGAGGAAGTCAGTACCGCTTTGACAAGCACTGCTGTGCTTTGGAAGGAGATGTGGGTTTAATTGAACAGATCAGCCCAGCAGGCCAGCAATTGATTTTGTGTAACACAGAGACACAGGGAGAGAGTTTCAGGAGAGCCAGAATCTGCACAGATGGCCACCGAAACCACTGGCGAGGAGACTGGAAAGTCAGCAGCATTCTCAGCAGGGATGGTCTGTGATTCTGGAACCTGCCTTAGTGATTAATTGACCGTTAGTCAATTAATAGTTTTTAAATCCTTTCACTGGATGGGAACAATAAGTGTGTGCATGTGTTATATTTGTGTGCATGCATGCATCTTGAACTTGTGTGACTTTGTGTGTGTGTGTGTGTTACGTGTTTGCATACATGCCTTTTGAACTTATGTGAGTTTGTGTCTGTCTCTTTGTGTGTGTGCGTTTGTTACCTGTGTGTTCATGCATGTCTTTTGAACTTGTGTGAGTTTAAGTGCGTGTGCATATCTAAGTGTATCTGTTCGTGCAGGTGTGTGTGTGTGTGTGTGTGTGTGTGTGTGTGTGTAGAGGCTAAAAGTCAACATCAAGTGTCTTCCTTAACCACTCTCCTCCTCAGTTTTAAAGAGACTGTCTCCTATAGAACCTGGAGGTGGCTGATTCTGCTCCACTGCCTAACTAGTGAGCCCCAGAACCCTCCTGTCTTCATTCCTCTAGCACTAGGATTATGTTCATGCCATGTGCCCAGCTTGTGTGGGGAGGATCTAAAATCAGGTCCTTAGGACTGCATAGCAAGCAGTTACTGACTGAGTCATTTTCCCAGCAGAAAGACTTGGGGCTTGAGGGGGGGGGCGGGCTTTGAGGACATCACTTTGGACCTCTTTAAAGTTTAAGCCTACAGTCCTTTGTGGATATGTGCCTAGTGGACAGAGAAGCCCACACTCTGCTCTTTTTATTCTAACTAAGAAAACAAGGCTCTGCAAAAACCAGAGTCTGCATCCAAGGCACCTGTAGCAGGACCTTGTATAATCAAGGCATATACGCATTCAGCAAAGCCTGGCTCATTCCAACTGCCAAATTCAATGCAGTAAAACCAGGCCTCTCATTCAAGATGTCTTCACAAATTAGCAAGTACAGCGAACCCCAGAGTGTTGCTTCTGTCTCATCGGCTGGTCTCCTTACAGTCACTGCTGCCCATGGCTCCTGGGGCTTCAGAATCTATGAAGACCTTTTCTCATGCTGGTTTTAAGCTGTGGTTTAAAAGATGCCAGCATCCAGGTTAATGTCTCAGGCACACACATCATCAGGAGGTTCATCTTCAGGGCAGGACACCCGTCTCCAGTTTGAGATGTGTGAAACTTGCAGGGATCTGGCTGGAACTTGCATCTCAATGTGAGGTGATGAAGAAGAGGTGGCAGGCAGTGATGCCAGGAGCAGTCAGCTGGGAGCCAGCTACACAGAGGATGATGGAAGCCGGGAATCAGTATGGATGGAAAAGGCGCAATCAGCAGCCAGCCAACCTGCAGGTCTGCAGCTGGAGATCCACACTCTTCCCCGAGGAGTGTTTTCCTCACCAGCTGAGAACAGGCCTGTCACTCGGAGGTCAGCAAACTCATGTCTGCCTTGAACACAGGTGGGGCCTTCAGGAGGACAGTGGGAGGAAAACACCAGCTGGACTGAAGATACCAGAGTCCAGCAGGGTTTTAATACTGGCAGAAAAAAAAAATGGAGAATAAGCAGCCACAGTCGCCGCACATTGACCAAGGAAGAATTCTATACAAACAGTCTGTGGGGTGGCTGGGCAGTGTGTCAGGGCCCAGGAGAGCAGCTGTCTGCTGAGTGACCAGGCCTAGCTTGGAGAGAGGAGTGAGGAGGAGCTAAAAAGGTGCTCCTGGAATCCACCTCCTGGGAGCCACTTGTGTTTGGATTCACTGCAGTCTCCAGACTTAGGGCTGAGAGTTTGTGTCTGTCAGCCATTCTCCAGGTCCCGAGGACAATTCCCTGAGCAATACGGATGGGGGAAAAAAGTGAAGTAATAGAATTCATATCACAAAGGATTTGTTAATAGATTTGTTTAGGAGACATTGAACAGAATTTAGCTAAGAGAATAGTGTCCCTAACACACTCCAAAGATAAACACTATGCTAACCAGGCCTGTTGGGGGATAAGCAAAGTTTACAATGGTAGGACATAAATGTTTGCTCTTCAGGATGGACCAGCTATTGGGCCCATTCCCCCAAAGAACAATGCAGGAAAGGCAGCTCAAGAGCAGCACAAAGCCGCAAGAAATGATAAGACCTGACCTGCCATAAAGCTCCTGTTCTCTTCTGGAGGAACCTGTAATTCTGCCAGATGGGCAAGATGACCCTGGGTAACAACTACTGGAAAAGATCAACACAGGTGTACTTAAGAAATAATTCTGGCAATATCTTTGCTGTGTAAATCCTCCATCTGCCCAAGTGGCCAGACTTGCAGTCACCTGTCTCTGTTTAAATTGTTCAAAGCGTGATCTGAGGTCAGGACCTGAAAGGGATTTAAAGATGACAGCATATGTAAAATGCCTAAGGTGTATATAAGTTAGTGAAATTGTCTGTTCAAGGCTGGCTCTTACTTGGGCATGAGCCCCAGGTGGCTTTGTACTTTAGTAAAGAGCAGTTGGAGGGGAGGGATGTTTATATGTTTGCCTCGACACAGAAAAGCTTACCACATGGGGTGGAATGCTCTGTACAATATAGGTTTATGAACACATTACTGCTTGGCCCAAGTGTCCCTCTCTCTTTCCTCTGATATGTGTGTGTGTGCTTACCTTTCATTTCTTCTTGGTGTTCACACAGCAGGTCCTTAGGCCCAGGACTGACTGTACTGTAGCAGAGTGAGTCAGACTGCACAAGCATGCATTCACTGGCCCTCTCCTACCTCAGCAGCCATCACAATGCATGTAACACACTGCGGTTTGTGGTGGATCTCTGAAGCTGCAGGTAATATCCCACACATCTTGCAGAGCCTTGCCTCTCAGGATGCACATCTGCACTGAGGTTATCTCACAAACTCAAAACCAGGGAGGAGGAAGCTTTGTGTCTTTGTATCTGTGAGCTCCAGGGACTGAGGTGGAGATGAGGAGCTGCCTGGAAGAGGACCCCTGAGCCCAAAGAAGATGCTCGCACAGGCACATCCAAGTTTCTGCTGTAAGCCGAGGCCACTCATCCCTCCAAACCCATAGAAGCTCCAGGACTGTTTCTGGAGATCAGGAGGAGGGAACCAACAAATGACTGAGACCATACTCAGGGGCATGTGGCATTTGGGGAGGTTGTGCATGCAGTTAAGGCGCTGAGCAGTCCATTGGAAGCGGTCCTTGCAGAGGAATCCTTGTCTCAGAGTAGCCGCCTGCCATCCTTGAATTCACATTTCACAAAGGCTAAAGGCAGGACCACCACTTGAAGTTACTAGAAGGCCCTTCCTGTTTTATCAACATGGAGGAACAATTTGCCTTTACAGTGGATCCTAAGTGCCACCAAATGATAGGCTTTTGTTTTGTTTTATTCTTTTGGGTTAAACATTACATCAATAAGGCTGTCATAGCCGGAACTGGGTGTTTCAAAACTCAGGAGAATTTCAGGAGTCCATTGAGATGACCCAGTGGGCCTGCCAGCTGATGGAAAACGTCACCCATGGGGCTTTCTCAGGAAGTGTCATTGGTTGACAACAACTCTCCCAGCCACTCAAGGGGTCCCACTACACACCCGCAAAGCTTTCCTGAGCATTTCTTTATATTGATTGTGGAAAATGGGATGCTTCTCTGGAGAGCTAGGAGGATGGAACTGGCAATTCCTCTGAGCATGAGCCCCAGGGAGAAACACTAGGGAAACTGAGGTCAGCATTGCAGCAAAGGCCTCTTCTTCGGGCCCTAGCCTCACTCACTACCCTTCAAGTGGGTGACATCCAGCACCAAGTGTCTGGCCGCTGAGGTCTGTTGAAAGGTCAGGATGAGTTCCATGGGTCTTCAATGTGAGAATAATCCTTGGACCATCCTCAGGACTCCAGAGAATGAAGTGGGTATTGTGCAAACTTGCCATACTGTTGAAGGAACTGATTCTCAAGAGTGTGGGGGATCCTGTGTCTTGTCTTACTGTGGCGACAGCAGCTGGACTGAGTTTTGTGGCCCCAGAAAACCCGGCTGCCACCTGCATCGTTGGATGCGGAAGCAGCCTATACTAGAATGTGTGTTGTGAAGAGCTCAGGTGGGGAGGGTCTGAGTTATCCTAGGATGTGGCCCAAGACTATCTCAGTAGATGGTTTGATGCCACCGCACAGGAATGACGTGCTACCACATCAGCGTCTTCTCTACCAGCAGCCCCCCCGGGAAAGTGTGGACAAATCCGCCCACCACCTTGCTTTAGGAGCCGAAGCAGGGAGGAAATTCCTTGGCTTAGCTTAATTCAATTAAGAACTATTAATTGGGCTTCTAAAATGTTCAAGGTAGTGTCCTCAGTAATTCAATTATTTGCAGGTTTTCTTTGAATAGCTAATTTAAACGCTCACTCCTTATAAAGGAAACAGAAGGTAATTGGTAATATTTAATTTGCAAATGCTTGCCCCCAAAGTAGTAGCCACTAGATGGGAGGACAAGGTGAAGGAAACCAAGCCAGCCTAGGCTTCTTCCTACCAGAGCCTGGGATGTGTGCAGCAAGCCTGTTTGAGTGGTATTACACTCCTCATGACTTAGTCAACTAGGAGGTGCTGGGGTACCTTTTGGCCTTTCCTTAGCCAGACTGTATCCTGGACAGACTCTAGCTCTGCGATGATGGTTTGTGTCCAAGTCCCCAGCTGTACATAAGGACTGAGCAAAACCTATATTAAAGGATTCTGAGAATCCCCGCCAGGAGACACTCCTTGTGTGATCAGAGATTATTTTCAACCACCTTAAATAGAATAAAGATCTTTTATTTATTCTGGAGTCAAATGTGAGTGACCATGGCCCAGGAACAGATTCAGGTGATGCCACATTTGATGCTCTGATGTGGAAACAGTTTCACAAGGCTCTAAAGAGTAACAACAGAACAACCAAAACCATTAAAGTCGCCGGTGTGGACATCAGGTAGGCGGACTAGAGTAAAGCAGCAAGTCTTTGTCACAGGTCTGAGTCACTAGGTGACAGCATCCTTAGCCTTTGGGTTGGTACAAAGCTGAGGGTTCTGTTAGGAAACTCTAAAAGTATCTCACTCATTGTCACAGGATGGATGTTAGGCCGCACACAGAAGTGGGCAATGAATGGAGATAAGGGAACTACAAAGGATAGCCTGAGATAATTGAGCCCTAGGCATGTAACAACCATTTTCTCCGTAGACACAGAGGATCTAACCAGGCAGCCTTCTATAGCCTTTAACACAGACGTAATTTCTCTCCCCGAGAGCTTCAGTTACAAGGTGTTGGTTAAGCCTTGCTTATCCAGGCATAAGGAAGAGCGCCCACCACCAGCTCCAGTCTCAGGCTAGCTTCCCAGGTCCCAAGGACCAGAGATAGTGCCCTTCAGAGTCCCTGAATCTTTTGTGACATGGACATTTCTGTTGTGCCAAGGTATAAAAACAATGCCTTGGTTTCCCCTAGTGACTGTGTTTCACAGCACATATTGCTCCACCAGAACTAAGGAAAGAGAAGGCATCATCCTGGGTTTGGATTAAACTGACTTCTTGGTAAGTCAGCCTGGGAAAGGATGAAAGGGTCAAGGGGCAGTGATGATGTCCATGGCTTAACTTGCAATTATTTAGAAAAAATATATACCCGAAAGCTAGACCAATTGCCCCTCCCTACAATAGGCTCTTCTTTCAGTTTCAAAGTGACGGCTACCTGGGGATCCTAAGCACACTTGTTGGAAAAGTGACAGGCACTCTGGATGTTCTGGGGTCGGCCACATTGGAGGTGGCATACCAGACTGCAGAGCTGTAGTCAGAGCCCCTGTGCTGCTTCCTCCGGCTCTGCAGTAGAGACATCCCTCTCACCACTGTGTGGAGCAAGCCTAGGCCCCAGACCATGGCTCAGGAGAAAGATGTCTGCACTGTGAGAGTTCAGAAGCAGGTCAACACTTCACTGAGAGTTTCACTAAAATAACTATGCTGATCAATTTCCAGCAATGGACAAGCTAGAGCCACCCTAGAGATAGAGTCGGAGGGACATGAAGGGCCCCCCCCCCCCCCCCCGTGGTGATGCTCCATTGGTCACTGGACCACAACCCTCTAACAGGAGGCTGAAGCTGTCCTGAGTCCCTGCTCGCTCTGCCAGCAGGATGCTGTGCACCTGACTAGGCACAGATCCACCACGGACACGCTGGTGTTTCCTTGAGAAGCTCACACAGTGCTTATGAATCTCAGTTTGAGACCCCCTGATTGGACAATCAGGCCTTTTCACAATAAACTTTAAATGATTTTTAATTTGATCTGATTTTATGTTTTAATGAAACTTATTTTTAGGAGCTGGAGACATTTCTTGGTAGATAAAGGCACTTACTGCTCTTGCAGACAACCCAGGGTCAGCTCCCAGTACCTATATGGCAGCTTGCAGCCATCTGTAAGTCTAGTTTCAGGAGATCCAATGCCTTTTTCTGACTTTTATGGCCACCAGGCATGCATGATGCACATACATACATGTAGGCAAAATACTCATACACATAAAATGAAAATAAAATGTAAAAGTAAACACAATTTTATCTAATCTGTAAGAATATAAAAAACAGAGAATGCCACATGAGGATGAATGTATTTTTTCACAACTACACTGTATGACAGTCTTTCTTTCTGGGTAGCAAGAAAGGGTCAGTGTGACTACAGCAAAGGAACACTGAGTACCAAGGCAGCAGAGCCAGTGTCCTGTGGGTTTTCACCTGTCCCTTCCCAACACAGTGGACTCTAAAAGGCACGAATGGACCAAAAGCTGGGACAGGAAGGAAGGAGAAGGCAGGGTCTTGCCCAGGGCTTGTTTGCCTTTCTCTCTCTAGGCAGATTTTCTTGCCTCTGTTACTTTGCCTGGAATCATGAGTCAAAGCAGATGGCACCATCATGGTAATGAAATTACCCAGGACCTCTGAGTGATTGCACTCGGAGGCCAAAAGCAACAAGCAAGCTGAGTGTGAGGAGGTGCAGCCCTCTTCACTCTGATGGGATCCCCCTCGTGGACGGGATAAATTTGATTGGGATTCAGATGTAGTCAGTCAATGACGATCTCTAATTTAGGAAAATGTTAAGTTAATTTGTAATTCTAATGTCCTTTAATGTCAAAGAGCCACGAGGAAAAAGATCCTCTAAAAGATCCTGAAGTAGGGACTGAGAGAGAGCTCAGGAGCATTTGCAGAGGACCCAGGTTTGCATCCCAGCTCACAACCATTTGTAATGCCAGTTCCAGGGGTCTGACGCCCTCTTCTGGCCTCTGTGGGTAATGCATGCATGCTCTATTGATACATGCACATAGGCAAAACACTCATATACTTAAAATAAAAATAAATCTTTAAAAAATGTGGTGAAGTAATGTTATTGCTGAGAATGAAGCTTCCTCTTCTTGTCCAGGTGGGAGGAAATCCAGTTCACAGCGTTGAATGACTGTGGTTCAGTGATCCCCTCAGTCCCGTGACAATTCTGCAACATTAACAAGACCTTCAGGGCAAGTGGAAAACGGATGAGGAGGAGCATGCTTGTGTGTGGCAGTGAAGACTGGAAGGCGAGGTTGTGCAGACAAGAGGGAAGAGACTCTCACGAGATGGCAATGGAACAGAGGTCAAATTGTCAGTGTGGTTGCTGGCCGAGCAGGGAGAAAATTGCCAGTATGGTTGGTTTCATTTTGGACCTCAGAGAGCTGCACCACAGGGAGGAGGCAGCAGGCCCAGCAGGGAATGCAGCATTCTCAGGGGACTGGACTACTCTTTAGACAGTGGGATGCTAATTGCTTCGACTTCAGGGGCAACTTTCCTGAAAGCTCACGTTGCTCTGCTCATGTGAAGTTCACAGGCAGCCTCTGTGAATACTCAGGCTGCCTTCATTTTCCTTCTCAGAACCAGGCTCAGATGGGCTTTGCCACGGCTTGCTGAGGAGAGAAGAGGGACTTAAGTGGTCCAAGGGCAGAGAGGCCAGAGCAAAGCTGGGAGGGAGGCAGTATGCATGCCTCCTGCTACCTTTGAGTGGACTCAGATTGGAGCGTACTGATGGCCTGCAGGGAAACTCGTGGGAGATATGGGCAGGCCTGGTGGACACAGGGTCCTCCTCAGAGTTCTATACTGAAAATGAACATTTGTTAAGTATATGTGAGCCTGAAAGTGTTAAATGTTGTATTAGTAAGCTTCTGTCACTGTGACTGAATGTCTGGGAAAATTCACTTTACAAGGAGGACATGTTTGTTGGCGTCATTGCTTCAGTCTGTGGCTTCTTGGTTCTGGTATTGGGCCTGTGGTGAGGTGGTATGCCATGGTGAGGAGTGTGGTAGAGAGGAGCCAAGGCACAAAAGGAGAGCTAGGAAGGGGGTCAAGGGGGGCAGGGTCCTGATGTCCCCTTCAAGGCCACACCCCTGATGACCTAACTTCCTTCCAGGAGGCCGGTTTCCACTTTTATTTCCTGATAGGGACAAAGTCTGAGAACCAAGCTTTCAACTTATGACCTCTGGGGGACATTTCAAATCTAACCTGTGTTGCAGGATGCTTGATCCCATTGTGAACCCCAAGATTTTGAACTGTAAAAATCTGTTTTTTTGTTTGGTGTGGTTTAGCCCTAACACACATTTTTAATCCAAGAACTTTCTGTTTATTGTAAATATGTGAATATGGTGTGGCTCGGCCCTAGCACATACCTTTTCTTCAAGAGTTTTGTGTACACAGGATTTACTAAAATTAACCCTAGGTCAAAAGACAGAGCAAGAAACCAGCTGACAGGGTTTAAGTGGAAAGGGGGGCACTTTGAGAGAATTTAAGACAGAGCTTTTTGGCTTTTAGCTTCTGGATTTTTCTGCCTGTGTTGTTGGGTGAGTTATCAGGGCTTTTTCTCCTGGGCTGTCAGCCGAGCTGGCAAGATTTGGTTTTTGGATTTTTCCTTTGGGAAGTGAGCTGAGTAGGAAGGTCAGCTGGATGCTCTGCCTTTCTGAGCTAGCAAGTTTTCACCCCAGGATCTGGTTCCTGAGTATTCACTGGTAAAAGCAAACAATTGAGATTTCCTTTCATTATAACAATAAACCTGTAGTGTTGTGCACACTTATGCTGAGAGAAAGAAGAAAAAGAAAGAAAAAAGAAAGGAAGGAAGGAAGGAAGGAAGAAAAACAAGAAAAGAAGCTGCTTCTTCTAAAATTCAGCTTGAGCTGGGTACCTGTATTTTCCTGTTTTCTTTTTTTACGTTTAAAAATTTTAATTTTTAATTTATTCACTTTACATCCTGACTGTAGCCTCCTCCCTCATCTCCTTCTGTTTCCATTATCCCTCTCTCCTCCCTCCTTCTCCCTCCCTTAGTCCTCAGAAAGAGGGAGCCCTCCTCCCTTATCATCTAACCCAAGCCTACCAAGTCTCATCTGGACTGCCTGTATCCTCTTCCTCTGTATCCTGGCAAGGCAGCCCTGCCAGAGGGAAGTGGTCAACAAGTGGGCACCAGAGTTCATATCAGAGGTAGCCCCTACTCACCATAATATGGTACCCACAAGGAGACTGTGCTGCCTCTCAACTACATCTGAGCAGGGATCTAGGTCATCACTATGCATGGTCCTTGGCTGATGCATCAGTCTCTGCAGGCTTCCCCTCCTCCCCCCCCCCACCTGGATTTCTTGGTTCCATTGGTCCCCTTGTGGTGCTCCTGTCCCTTCCAGCTCCTTCTATCCCCTAACTCTTCCATAAGACTCCCTGTACTCCATCCCAAAGTTTGGCTGTGAGTGTCAGCATCTGCTTCCATCCCTACTGCGTGGAGTCTTTTGGAGGACCTCTATGGATATCTGCATTTCTATGCACTCAATGTGGTAGGGGCAGACTGGTGGCTTTCACAGGGCATGGAAGGAATTCAGAGGGAGGAAAAGTAGCTTATAAGCCAGGTTTTGCCTCTTGGGAGGTTCCTAGGGGCGTGGCTTGGTGGCGCTGTGGAGGGACTCTGTGGGCCATGATCAGCTGGCCAGGGCTGGAACTCAAGGGGGGGGGGGCATGTGTAGCCTGAGGCTAAAGAGTGGCCAACTGGATGCACAGCCACTTCGCTTAATGAGCCTGAGAAGCATACTGTGAATTTCCCCTGAGGAAATCTGTTCAGAAATGAACTTTAGTAAACACATGGGCAAGATTTGGTGCCATTACTTTTTCTAATAAATGCATTTCTGCTGTGAAAGGTCTTTGAAACACAGAAATCATTTTCATTGATATTTGATTAGTGTTCCCTGTGTAAGAGGCACAGCTCTGAGTGTCCCATTGCATAGCCCTCTCCTAGAAGTTGTCATTCACCGTCTAAGAACCTCTTTCTGGGTGAAGCTCCAGACCCTGACCCGAGCTCCTAAGAGATGCAGAGCAGGGGGCCATAGGAGGCAAACAAGATTCAGAACTCACTGGTCATTGCGGGACGTCTTTAACCTTCTCAGAAAACCTTTAGGATTTGAATTTCAGATAAAGAAGAACCAAGGCTGCAGCATAAGTTGTCAGAAATATTCCATAGGTATATTTATTTTGAAATACTTATAATTTATTCTAAAATTCAGATGCAACTGGGGACTATTATTAAAGCACAGAGAGTTTAAATACGTGCTCCAAATTACGAAGTCAGGAAGTCAGTAAGGCAGGGTTTGAGCCCAGGCCAGGGATTTGAGCTTCTTAATTTCTATTCATGCTGCCTGGAAATTCTTCCTATTATGAACAAATGAAGCCTGCCTTGGGCTCTTTCTAGCAATGAGAGACTGAACAGCACTTATAAATATGATAACATTTCTAAAGGGATTATGTGAATAGGTATGGCCCCCATCTACTCATATGTTTGAATGTTTGGCCCATAAACAATGGCACTACTAGGAGGTGTGGCCTTGTTGAAGTAGGTGTGGCCTTGTTGGAGGAAGTGTGGCCTTGTTGGAGGAAGTATGGCCTTGTTGGAGGAAGTGTGTCACTGTGGAGGTGGGCTTTGAGTTTCATATGCTCAAACCACACTTAGTGTGGCAGTCTCTTTCTGATGCTTGCATGGTAGGATGTAGAACTCTCAGTTCCTTCTCCAGCACCGTGTCTGCCTGCGTGCTGCCATGCTTCCCACCATGATGATAATGGGCGAAATCTCTGAAACTGTAAGCCAGTCCCAGCTAAATGTTTTCCTTCATAAGTGTTGCTGTGGTCATGGTGTCTCTTCACTGCAGTAGAACTCTAACTGAGACAGGGATACTTGGTGGCTCAGGGAGCCTGGGATGGGCTTTTTTTGTGAAGATGGATTTGTCCTGAAGAAGCTGAAGCTGTCCTAACCCCAAGATCAGAAGGACAAAGGAACAAGTGAGCATTCCAGGCAGATGGACTGGCTTGGGAAAAGTCTCTAGTAGGGAGTAGTTCTCTCCAAGATAGATGAGCTATGTAATTTGGAGGGCCCAGCAGACAAATAGAGAGCAAAACCCCTCATTCAGAAAATTCTTAGAAATTTTAAAGTGGAGAAAAAAACACTGAGCCCATTGAAGTGCCTCAGACACGCCACATAGCAAGAAACAGGCCTAGCTCAAAGCAGAAGGCCAGCAAGGCAAGAGTGGATGAAGCAGGGGTGATGAGCCTTGAGGGGTTATGGGTTATGCATCAGAGATACCAGCAGACCCAGTGAGACATAGGAATGTGGCAGAGGGTACCCAGATGAGAGACCAGATGGAGACTTCCAACTTCAGCCAAAGGGCAACTGGCAGTCAAGGGCCTCCAGCCAGACGATGACATGACAGGCTGACACGTATTAGGACATTTCTCTGGCTGCAGGTGGACTGTGGGCCAGGTGCTTGGTGATGACCATGGCCCCTGTCACATCAACATAAGCAAACTGTGGCAAGGGCTAGCCTGACAGAAAGAGGGTTTAGAAGTGACTTCCACAAAACTGCTGGCTCCAGAGTCCAGGAAGGGCCTTCAGGAAACTGTTCAGGGTTGTGATTCAAGAATCAGAGTAACTATAGAGCTGGGTGTGAGCTAGGAGGGTGTGGGGCCATGCCTGCACAGGTTTAGTAGGGGAAGACACAGATGAGGGAGGGATTGGCCTCAGTTCCCACATGCAGTCTTGGTCTGAGCTGGAGATAAATAAGTGGGGAGGTGGACCTAGAGATGTGGACCAGTGCACCCAGTTAGAAAGGGGACCAGGAAAGAGTTCGCTAGACCTGTTGATGAAACAGACTAGCTCCAGAAATTAGGAATGAAGGACAGGAAGATAGACATGAGCCAAAGACCCCCTTGCTTCTTACGACCGTGCTTCCAGATGGTTGAGGATGGGGAAGAGACCATAGGTCAGAAGCAACAGGACAATGTACACAGCTTATTCCTTAGACAAAAAAGAACATCAAAATTCTGGTTTATGCATCAGCAGTGGAGCAGCCAGGCTGATTCTGGGCAACTTGTCTGTGAAAGCTTTGGTACCAATAGTGTCCCAATCCTGATTCTTCCTCTCCTTCTATGAGGCTCAGAACAGGCATACATATCTCTATGTAGGGACACAAGTTCTGTGTGTTGTTTCTAGGGTGGGTACTGGCCTAAGGGAGGACTATGCCTGGCTCTAAAGTTTCTGTTTTGGTTCAAGAACCAGGCTAAACAGCTACTGACTGCGCCCCAGCCGCCTCTGGTAACAGGAATCTTCAGCCAGTTGCAAACCTTTAGGACTGGTTGTTGTTCATAACAAAATTGCCTACTGCTTAGTTTTTTTTCCTATTGCTGTGGTATAAATACTCTGACAGAAGGAACCTAAGAGAAAAGGGGGAAGGGCCTTAATTTAGGCTCACAGATGTCCATTGTGGCAGAGGTTTCGTGGCTGTAGGAGCTTACAGCAGCTGCAGTCAGGAAGGAGAGGATGAGAGAGCTCTCTCTATTTAATGCAGCCTAGGACACCAGCCTCTGAGATGCTGCCACCCAATTCTAGAATGAGTCTTCTTACTTCAATTAATCTGATGAACATGTGATGAACATAACCCACACAGGTGTGTTTGGAAGGCCTGTCTCCTAGGTGACTATAGATCCTGCCAATTTGATTTGGTAATTGACACTAACCATCACACCTAGGATATCACATACAAACAGATGAAAGTAGTGTTGGGATAATAAAGCAAACCGAAGGCATAGTGGTCCACAAATGTAGGTGGATGGGGTAGGGCTCAGGGAACCTAGATCTGCCTGGGCCAAGGCCGCTCCAGGGGAGCCACCCTGAGGCAGATGCTGAGATTTCAGGATCCGTGCCTTTCAGCAGCATGCCGCCAACTATGAAAATGCTGAAGTGTGTGACAAATAAGCCCTGTCTGGGGACTAAGAGTAAAGGCACACTTCCGGAGATTAGATATGGAGAGCCCTTAGCTTAGAGAGATGTACAGACTGAGTTCCAGCATGGAGTGAGAGCAAGGGTGGGGTCCCAGGAAGAGAGGCTCAGAGTGAGGAGGTAGTAATATTAGTTTGTGGAACCCAGAAAAGACAGAAGCAAACCCCCAAGGCAGGAACAAAGGTAGCCTACGGAGAGGCAGGAGGATGGAGGCCCCTGGGTAAGAACTGCAGCAAGGAGGGGATGCTCCAGAACCCAGGAGAAAGGAAAGCTACATCTTTAAGAGTAATGGACAACCAAACATTTTTTTTTTTGTGAAATAAAAGGTTGATTGGTTCAACAATGAGGAATTCATACATATAATTCATTATACAAGTAGGGGGAAATTACTCCAATCAGAATAAAAACCATGAGCTGAGGTCTCTGGAGATGGAAAAGGGCATTTGATAAAAATCAGTCCCTATTTATGAAAACAGCAAGAGTTATCAACACAAAGGATGTTAGCTGAGATTAGAAACATGTCTACAGAAAAACACTGGTTCTATTTCCTTTTCTGTTGCCGTGGCAGATTCCCTGACCAAAAGTAACTTTGGAGAGCCAAGGGTTTATTCAGTTTACAATCCCAGGTTTGAGGAGAAGTTGAGGCAGGGACTCTAAGCAATCAGCCACATAATATTTATTGTCAAGAGCAGAGAGAAATGAAGCTTGAAGCTGCCTGCTTGCTGCTACATTCATATAACTTTCTTCTGTTCTAGATGGCTCAAAACCACTTGCCTACGGAATGGTGCCACCCACAAAGGGATGGATCTTTCTACATTATTAATAATTAAGACATCTCCCTCAAACATGGCCACAGTGCCAACATGAGCTAAATAATTCCTCAGCTGTAACTCTCTTCCCAGGTAACTCTCTTCCCTAGGCTGTGGCAGAGTGACATCAAGCTAATTGTCACAACACTGAACAATTTGTCACTATAAAAACTTGGTGTTAGAATGTGAAATTTCACCTGTGACCCCCAGGTTCAGGCATGTGGTAGGTGTGGGAACACTGCCAGACCCTAGAGCTACATCTTGTCTGTAAGTTGTGTTCCACTTCCTTTCTAGAATTTTGTAAAAAAAAAAACGAAAGAAAGAAAGAAAAGGATGGGTTATGCTAGACCTCAACACACACTGTCCATGCAAGCAATGAAAGGGGTTATCAGGTAGTTGGACTCATAGATGCATGTTTCTGATTCACAATATTTAAAGGAAATTCCTCTACCCAGACTCCCTTGCCTGCTCTTTTTTTTTTTTTTATTTTTTTTATTTTTTATTTTTTTTGTATTTTGTCATTGCCTGTCTTGGTTTGAAAAAATATTTTGCCTTGACCTTCTTTATTCCTAGTATTGTTATTTTTTTTGTCCATTTCTTTTTTTCCTGTAGAAACTCTCTAAGTGCCAGGGTTGAGTAGGAGACTCAGGCACACAATCTACACAAGACTTTCCCTCATCCTGGTGTCCTGGGATGCCTCTATTCTCTAACTCCGGGACAGCTGGAGCTCAGTGGAGGGTCGCTGGTGTGAATGGAATGTGTGATGCCCTTGCATGACCATCTGGTTCTCCAGTCTCTCCACATCTCTGAGTGAAGCTGCTGGGATTTGCGCTAGGAAGCAGTTAGGCAGGAGTAGCCCTGCTGCATGGGCCCAGGCTTCCGAGAGTGTAGAGAAGGCTACTCACAGCAATGGATAGTTGGAAAAGGAAGCCTTTGGAGGTGAGGGTAGCCCAAGAAAGGTCTCAATGATTGTGGTTACTTATGAAGGAGGGGCATAATGCATCCTATGGCGGAGATGATCCTTCCCAGTGTAGGTGAAGTTTATAGGCTACGGCTTCTACCCACAGGTTCCAGCCTCTTTGCTGGTTCTATCACATCTCTACTTTCTGGGTGGACAAGCACAATGCTATAGAACATCCCCAGGCATTGATGGGGAAAATCCTTACAAAGGGAGAGCTCATCCGTTGTCTGACTTCTCAGTTCTCCTAACAAGGCAGCCGAGGCTTTTCCTAAGGTGTCTATAGACAGTGGCTATCTTCTCCCAGCTTCTGAATCAGTGTCTAGGCTCATATAATAATTCTCAGTACTATAGGTTGCTTTGTGGTTGAGTTGAAGCAGTGTTTGCTAAGCTGTAATCGAGGAATTATGAAGGAAGAGTAGAAGATGCCTAACTTTTAGAAATAAGTAATTTGAAGGTATCTGAGGTCTCTAAAACAAGACAAAACATTTTCATGTGTTCTAGTATTTTACCTCATGGGTATACATAGAGGGCATAGAGGGGAAAGACTATGCCATTTTTAATGAAAACATCATGTTGTGGTTGTTCTGATTACAAAATAACTATGCACTCAGAACAGGAAACTGGAGAGTCTATAAGGAATATAGCACTGAGGTAAGCAGGTAAGGACTGCCTATAGCGATGTTGCTTGGGAGGCCACGCTGTTAGCATTTGGGGTTAAGCCTTTCCAGCCTATTTATGTGGCTATAATTTTATTCATTACCCTTTTGAAGTAAAAATGTCACCGTGACACAAATGCTTTTGTAGATTGCACAAAAGATGTACCAGGAAAATAAAAACCAAGAAAAGCTGGGATGGCTATTAATATGCTGAGTTAAATTGCATTTCTAATGCCAGCTGCAAGTGCTTAGAAAATAGCTAAAAAAGATGTAGCTGAAAAGATGTCAAGCTATAAAGCTTGTAAAAAAAAAAAAATAGAAAGAACACAGTCGTTTGGTTTTAAAGTTATCTAACGGAGGCGGAGGTGAGCGGAGAAGTGTACCATGTGCATGGATAGAAGACACACCATTGTGAAGGCAAGAAGCCCACGGAATCCAATTCATAGGTGTACTGTGCTGGGATTGCATCCCACTAACATGATCTCGATGGGTCTGTGGAGTTCTGCTGTGGATACCACCCTCATTTGCTTAAGCAACATTCCTCTGCTTGCTATTCAGATTTTTATTAGGCACATTTTCATGGGTGTAAAATGAACTATTTGAAACCCTTGACTATGGCCCAGCAACTGCATTTATAATAACTTACTCAGCATAAATGCTCATAGCTAAACCAGGAGTGTTGGCATTGTTATATAATGTTACTGTGCACTGTATAAGTTTTATCCTTGTTCATTCAAACGCTGGTTTCTCTACCCCACTATTTGGTTTCAACCCAGAAATGGCATTGTAATGTTTAGTCTAAACATCTCCTGTCTCAAGTTTGTGTAAACATGCCGCCATTTGTTCTCTGTTCTGCTAATAAAGCGCTGATAAGCCAACGGTGAGTGATAAAGAGAATAGGATGGGAAACTGGGGTCCGGTGAAGGGAAGAGAAAGAGAGAGAAGTAAGAGGTGGAGTCGCAATGAGAGGACTAGGAAGCATCAGGAGAAATGAACTGAGAAGAAGAGATGAGTAGAAGTGGAAGTATGATGGGAAAGTGGGCTGGGAGAAAGCTAGAATAGCTTGGAATTTTAGAACGGAGCAACCAGTGTTCAGTATTGTGCTCTAAGCTAGTTAAATAAACGGTAGTACCCATGTATCATTACTTGCATAAATAGCTGGCTATAGGTAAACTGCCACTGTGCTAAATTTATGATTTATATCACATTGATAATCTTTCCACACAGACGTCCAAAGGACAGGGGGATTTTTATTTATTTATTTTCTGTCATTCTCACCTGAGATCTTTCTCTCAGACTGTCAGGACTGAGTTTCCCATTTCCTCATGTCCTCATGCTCTGGGCAACACCGTTCCACTGGTCTTTGTGAATGGGATAGCTAGAACATACCCACGGACTCACACTTTCCTATAAACTCCATGGAGTAGAGAACATCCCAGCATAAGGATTGTTTGGTATTGGATAGATATTTCTAAATAAAAGAATTAAAGAGTTTTTATTTTCTGTTCTTTCCTTCTCTGTTTTTTTTAATTTAACATTTTTTATTTATTCTTTGTGAACTTCACATCAGATACCCCAACACCACCTATCTCCCCATCACTGTGTATCTGCCTCCACCCTTGAAACTTCCCCCCAAAGGAAAAAATAACTCATTGTGAAAGTTGTAGTGTGTCACAGTGTGTGCCATAGTATACCCTGACTCACGTTCTCTGGTTTCTGCTGCACTATCAATAATCAATACTGGATCCTCACTGGGACTGTTCTCAGATAGCCTGCTATTGTCCTGTTTCATGAAGATCCTATAGCTCTGGATTTGTATTTGCAGGACTAGTAGATGTCAGAGTGGGCCAACTCAAAGCCCTGGAACTTGGCTTGGGTCGTAGCCAAACTGGTCAGCTCTCCTGCACCCACAAGCGATTCTTCTGTTTGTGAGGAGACAGGACATGGCCACAGTCTTACAGACTTGCTTTTCCTTTACATCCCATGTTTCATTTCCCTGTTGTGTCTTCTTATTACAGTCCAAGAAAACTGTGACATCATCAAACAGAGACTGGTGAACTATACTCAGAATCCCTGAAAGTTTTGGGAAGATTCAATTACAGAACTACATGTTAGACCAGACATATGACTATAAAGAAAGCCAGCCCATGGCAGTCACTGCTCTCTCAGTGGCGTCTAGAGGCCCACTTCACAGCAGGTCAGAGCTATGGGCTTTGACAACTGAGGCACTTTAGGACATGCATGATATTCCTAGACATCTAATTCTATCATTTCGGTAGAGGAAGTTGCTAGCTTCCATATTTTCCTCATGTTTGGCAACAGCCATTAAGGACCCAGATTTCATTTCATAAGTGCATCTCCTACTGTGCACTTGGCTTATGGAATGCCACACACTTTAGATTTATATTGTACATTTTCTGTAGTTTTCTTGGCATAAATAATAGACAAATTTATGTGTTTATAACCCACAAACATTTGACAATAATTCTTAGCTTTAATACATTTTAAAAAGTTGGATATAATAAAAAATGAGCTATTATTTCTCCTGATAAGACATCAATACCTTAGTTTTCTTGATAGTTCCTGGGGGCCCTGGGTAGGGTCCATTAGTACACTCTGGAGTCTGGGGAACTCCTGCCTAGTAGCATAGAAGGCAGTCTGCTTCAGGTCCCCAGGGTGAGAAATACTGCTCAGTAGCCTCAAGATATTCTTTCTCAAATACATTTATAATGAAGTGTGTGTGTGTGTGTGTGTGTGTGTGTGTGTGTGCGTGCATGTGCGTGTGTGTGTGTGTGTGTGTGTGTGTGTGTGTGTGTGTGTGTGTGCGCGCGCATGTGCGTGTGTGTGTGTGGCTGGAGGGATGATTAACAAACTCCAGATAGTGAAAGCTATCAACAATCACAAAACGTTTCTCTTTCATTGTTATATCAATTAAGTGCATGAATATGGGTTTTCCCTTCAAATTCAGGAAGTAATATATCTTAGAGTGTTCTATCAGCAAGATTTCATGGACTTCAGCTTATCCATCAAAGCCAGATCTGGAAGGCTCCTCCCACCCTTGGGACAATGTCCACACACCTGAATGCCTGTGCCCTTCTTCCGTCCCACGATGCACCAATTAACCTCATTATGTTCACGAGAAAGAATATATGGCAAAGTTCTCTGCAGTCTTATACCAAATCCCCAGCAGCACGGGCCCAGCTCGTTCTCACTGAATGCCCCTTGCTGAGCTGGAGAGCTGCCCTGTTGGCTGGCATGACCCAAATCTAGCTGTTCATTAGTACAGAAAGACACATGCACCCGACTTCAAAGTTGGAGCCTTGCTGACAAAAGTGTGGTGACGTTGGCAAAGGAACCAAGCCTAGAAAGTTCCATTGAGGTTTTCAGCCTTTTGATAATGTGTCTGCACCCCTAGATAAACCTTTGACAAACTGAAATGTGACAAAAGACCTTATAGAGGTCCAAGCGAATAACACCATAAAAACACCCTCGTCAGACCAGTAAAAAAAAAACCTCTCAGAACAAGATACTATCTCTCCATTTGTCACTTAGAAGACACACAATGTGTGAGGACTCTGGAAACATTAAGAAGTGCTCAACAGAGGGAGAGATCCCTAAAGCCCGTGATACCATCGTGGATCGATACAGTGACTAATTGGATGGAGGAAGAACAGGAGGCAGCCCTACTCTTAGCAGCCCTCACTTTTAACTGGCTGTATCCAAGTTTCTTAAGTTCCTCTGTGCCCCACCCAGGATCACCGCAGGGTATCCCTCTCCCATGGATGGACTTTGTGGGGCCAGCCAGGGGAAGAGGCTAGCTGGGACCACATTTCACAGCAGAGAATGTCATTATTCAAGGCATGCGTCCTAGGTGCGGCACTCCCAGGCAACGTGTCCATTTAATCATTTTCCAATCTGTTTCCCTTGTGAAATTCATTACTTTTTGTGGAAATAAATATCTGTCAAAATATAATATTAGGGTGGCATTTGAAGGCCCACACATCTTCGGCAATAACAGCTCCGTATCTTCTTTTCCTTTGAAGGGAGCTGATGAGTCTCTCTGAGGATGTGCTCCCATTCCATCTTGGGGCTGTTTTCCTGTCATTGGGTGGTAAATATCCTTAATTGGTTGAAGATGCTGTCCTGGCAGGAATCCACTACAGGGGAGTCAGAACAAGCCCCCCCAACCCCGCCCCCTGCACAGTCCAAGGCAAATGGAGGCTTCAGTCTAGAGGCAGAGCATCCTCTTACCACTCATAAGAAACGCCCATATTTAACATATGGCCACACTAAAGTGTTCATTAAGAGAACTGGCTGGAACTGAGTGGTACAGCTATGCGCATGGGTATTTCTGGTTAAAATTCACCTCACCTTTTATCAGCATTTGGCAGAGTAAAAAAAAGTTAAGATGAGAGTTCAGTTCAGAGGGGAGTCTTACGACCTCCTGCCTCTGCTCTCCAGAAGCCCTGGCACAGGCGTCAGGCACGGATGTGATCTAGGAATGTGTGGTACTGATACAGGATCCTGAATCTCCTTTCCGCTGCTCATCCTGAATCAACCCTCACCCCCATCTCCTATAAAACCCTCTTCCAAGCACACCTGCTGTAAGTGGTATTAATGCAGAAGGATGGAGAGTGAATGCCCACAACCCAGCACTGAGCATCCAGCTTACAACCCACTATAACACCTGCTCCCAGAGGGGGACTTGGCTGCCAAATGAAAACATCCAGCCACTTAGGAAGATGAATGGAGCAAGCCTCAGTTTCCTGTGCAGAACTGACACCCAGTAAAACCTCCCTACCTTGAAGCTCAAAGCTTGGCAGGGTTCCGAGTGCTGGACATCCCACTGCAGGCACTGAACACTGGCCTCCGCAGACCCTATCCCTTTCCACTCTGTGCCAACTCCACTGAGTTCACTCTTTTCGTTGCTCTCTGCCCACTCAGAGCCCTAGACCCCAAATTGCTTTTTAAAAAAACAGGAGGGACTTGCTTTTGGAGGAAAGCAATTGTAGACTTGATTTAACCAACCGACACTTATGCTAAGCCCCAAATTTACAGTCAAACTGTTCTTAGCTCTTCTCGTAGTAAACACATTTCAATTGAAAAGCACAATTTCAGACTTGAGGTGAGGCAAACCATCCAGCTGAACTTAAACGGAAACAAAAGGAAATAAAGCATGATAATACATGGGGGCAGTAACAAGACATTTAAATTCATCCTGAGGCCAGAGGCAAAGAGCAGAAGATATAATGCCCATGAAGACAGACAGACAGACAGACAGACACATTTCACAGTCTCCCCTGGGGTAAGGTGGTTCTGACAATGAAAGAAGTGAAGGATGGTTCACCACAGGGAGTAAAGGTCTGGTTCCTCAGTGGGAATGAAAACTTTGATTCTCTAGGGGGAATGAAGCCTTGGTTCCCCAGTGGGGATGAAGGATTAGTTCACCAAAGGGAATAAAGATTTAGTTCTCCAATGGGAGTGAAGACTTGGTTCCCTGGTGGAAACGAAGTCTTGGGAATGAAGCCTTGGTCCTCTGTTGGGACAAAGCCCCGGACTCCCTTGGGAATGAAGCCTTGGTCCTCTGTTGGGACAAAGCCCTGGCTTCCTGTGGGAATGAAGCCTTGGTTCCCCAGTGGGGATGAAGGATTGGTTCACCAAAGGGAATAAAGATTTAGTTCTCCAATGGGAGTGAAGACTTGGTTCCCTGGTGGAAACAAAGTCTTGGGAATGAAGCCTTGGTCCTCTGTTGGGACAAAGCCCTGGCTTCCTGTGGGAATGAAGCCTTGGTCCTCTGTTGGGACAAAGCCCCGGACTCCCTTGGGAATGAAGCCTTGGTCCTCTGTTGGGACAAAGCCCTGGACTCCCTTGGGAATGAAGCCTTGGTCCTCTGTTGGGACAAAGCCCTGGCTTCCTGTGGGAATGAAGCCTTGTTCCTTCAGGGTCTTCTGGGAAGGTAGCTTTCTGAGGTCCAGTGACTCATAACCCTGCATGCTCTGATTTTTGGCTGGAGGTTTTGGGTTCTTCATACTCTCTGGCTGGAGGATCCAAAGATGGTGAGATATTTAGACAGTGCCTGAAACCTCTTCTTCCCAAGTAGATCCTGAAAGTGAATTTTGGACTAGGTGTAACACTAGACATGAGAATAGCATACAAGCAAGATGGACCTCACGAGTAATAGGGACAGTGATTGGTCATCACTAAAACAGACCTGGGCGATGTGCTCCTCATGCTGTGAGATGGTATCATTGGGATGCCTGGAGAGGGATAAGGCTAAAGGCAGGTGGCAGAGTCTATGCAGTGTTTTGTGGCTGGGTAACGGTTTATGATCTTTATCCTACAATATATGCAAAGCCACATTAGTGCTCATTCCTCTACAAATGGGGAATTCCAGGCGGGGAGAAGACAGCCGGTTTGATATGGTGTAAAATCTTTGTGAGGTTAGGGATGGCAAGGGTTGCTACCGGGAGACTGGGTAGGAGACCCAGCAGTCACAGGAGCGAGCACTGATGGCAGCAAGGGGATGAGGGCAAGTCGGGAGAAGCCTGGAAGGTAACACCTGCAAAAAATAGTACAGGATCATCTCTGGTGGACAGGTAGAGGGGAGCTGAGTTCGCCAAGGCTTTGAATTCCTTTCTGTTTACTAATTGGATAATGGAGATGTTTCCCAGACAGGGGTACTGGGAAGGATCAGGGGTGGAGGGGATCATCAGCTAATTGCTTTTAGATATGTTGAGTTGGAGCAACTATGCCATATCCGAGTAGAGCTCCCCCTGCAAATGGGTTTAGAGGAGAGAAATGTATGATGAGGTAGAAGCTTATGATTTGATGACAGGCAGCAATTAAGGTTACAGGTGCAGACGGAATCTCCCAGAGGAAGGATGCAAGAGGATACAGGGAGCTCTGAGGATCTTTGAGACTCATTGGTGAAGGTGAAGGAACATGTGTAGGTAGAAGACGATCTGTAGTTACCTGACCTCAGGGAGAGTCACCACAAAGAACAATCTCAATGGTAGAAAGACGAGGTGAGGATAGAATGATGTGCTTCGACGGAAACTCATCGGAGATGTGACCATCATGGTGGCGTTAAACGTAACAGTGCTGATGGCGTAAATCCCATGTGGTACAGCTAGGAATGAGTGGCAGGTGGGCAAATGGAGGCAGAGGAGGAAAGAGGATTCTTCTGGGAGCCCTGTGGGCCTTTTTGCTTTCGTTGAAGCCAAGGTGTGCTGTCCAAACTCATCTTTAGAGACCTCTCATCTGCAAGACCCTGAGGCGTTCCCAGGACACCCTGGTGGAACACAGCTAGATGGCCTGGCATGCACTGGGGGTTTCCAAATACCTAACGCTGAGCAGAATACGCCATTTGGGTTCTACCTGCTGGTTCAACCCTTCCACAGCAGCTCCAATGTGCAGACTCCATAGAGAGCAGCCTGAGAGTGGACTAAGGGCAGGTTCCCGGTCTCATAGGAGTCCATCCCAGAGTAGTAGAGGACATGCAACAATGTCTGCTAGAAAGGAAACGGGAAGGATAGACTCTAGTTGAGTCAGAAGCATGAGGTTCAACAGCAAGGCTGGATGTGCACAAGGAATCATTGAGGAGGTCTTATAGGGTGTTAGGACAGGACAGCAGTACAAAATAGCAGTCTCTGTGGATGGAGGACTCTGAAGGCAACATGTCATCTCTGAACAGAGGCAACAGAACCCACGTCGGGAAGGTGGGAATGCTAAATCAGATGACAGCGAGGCTGAAGAGCCACAGGGAGATGGTAGTAGTTGTCAGCGACCACTAGAAGTTGGAGAAGCCTTGGCTCGCACAGCAGCAGCAGGACTCCAAGTGAGGACCCATGCTTTCATCAGCCTGTGGCTCCTTGGTCGTCATGTCAGATGGTATCTGTTTGTGTGTGAGTACACGGATAGTATTGACAACACCCCAGTAACAGATGGCACACCTAAAGAAATGGAGCTTCTAAGCATGGTCATAAACCCTTCATCTCAACACTGCCATGACTCCTCCCCTTAACATTAGATGTGAGGCCGGAGGATACCACCTGCTGTCCAAGTGATTTTGGGTGGATGGGTGTGTTAGATTTTTTTAAGACAGGGTTTCTCTGTGTAGCCTTGGTTGTACTGCACTTGCCTTGTGGACCAGGCTGGCCTCAAATTTCATGTGAATTTTTTTCCTGTTATTTTGGAAGTTGTCTCCAGGCTGTGACATTTCACACCAGGGTAGCCTGGTCTCACTATGCCTCTTAATTTAAGTACTTGCTGTACAAATGTTTCTTTCCACAAAAACTCTGCTTTGCCAATAGACTAGCAACTAAGGAAATTCTAACATGAATGTGCTCTGCTCAGAAACAAAACACCTGTCAATACTTGGCCTCAAATCTCAGACTCAGTCCCTGGAACGTATACAATTTATGAAGGCTGTTATTATTTCATTTCTTCAGAATTGGGAGACTTGAAGCTTAATAACACGTCATGGAGCGAGTGCCACTCTGCATAACGGGCTGTGGCAGCTCTCGGGAGCATTCTGGAAGTTTACTTGGTGTGACAGGAATGAATATAAAATTATTCACAATAGATACACCAATAAAAAGAAAAAAATTATTTCCATCATGAAAGCACTGTCCCACGTCCCTGGCTGTTGCTCAATAATGGGACACAGACCAGACAGGATCTCCAGCTCTGCTCCAGCATTAGCCCCTCCATGGGCAGCTTTGTGTGCCTTGAAATTACTGAGAAATAAGTTCTCACCCTGCTATAGACTCTAGGTGACCAGTAAGAGTCTGGTTTTGCAAGTTGGACCAGTAGGGAGCACCTGCTCCCTTGAAAAATGGCCGCTTTCACCTGGCATCCCTTGGAGTGCTCCCTCTGGGGGAAGCCAGCGCCATGTTAAATACCAGGGTAAGACCAATTAACCCCAGGGGAGGCTTTGTGGAGGGAGAGCAGACTCCTGTGGTTTTTTAGTTTCCCAAGCCATCCAGCAGGCAAGCAAGCTTTGGGTTTATGGACTCTGTTATAAAATGCCTCTGCCTGTGACTCAGAAACCTGTCGGGCAGGGCCAACATTGCTGGTCCCTGCCAGCAGCAGGAAATAATGGTTTTTTTTTTTTTTAAATTTCTGGTTTAGTGCTGATTTGAATTAATCAGGACTGACTTCCTTCCTTCCTTCTTCCTTCCATCCATCCTTCCTTCCTTCCCTTCCTTCCTCCCTTCCTCCCTTCTTTTATTTTTTTTTCCCCTAAAGACTTAGATCAGTGATCATTTAAGGCAAATCTTCTCTCCTAAATCCCAGGTACTCTAACTTTATAAGTACCTAGTTGGCTCATCTAACACAGGCATCTCTGTTTACACAGTGAAGGTCCTGGTGCTTTGCTGTTCTCAAGTCTATCCCTTTGGCCACTCCCCAGATTAGGTATCTGCTTATCATCTATCAATCTATCTACCTTTCATTTATCAATCTGTCTTCTATTATCTATCACCTATCTGTCAGTCATCTATTAATCATCTGTCTTCTATCACCTATCAGTCACTTATATCTACCTATTATCTACCTAGCATCTATCTATTAGTCATCTATTATTTATTTACCATCTCTCTACCTTCCATCATCCCATCCATCCATTCAACCATCCATCCATCAATCACATCTTCTTCTTCCTCTTCTCTCTGTCTTTCCCCCTTCCTATGCCAACTGACTGGGCAGATGGTGATATGGCTCAGATAACTCCAGCTGAATAGAAGATCCACAAATACACACATTTCAATGTGCAACACTTATGCTTAGCTATTGGTGCATGAAATAAACAAAGACACAGTTGAATGGTGTGAAGTCACAGCTTTTGCCAAGCATAGTATTTCAGAATTCAGATACAGCACACCTGGGGCCTCTGCTATGGACATTGGAGGGGTGGCTGGGCCTTCTTTAATAGAGAAGCGGCTGTGGCTTTATTTCTTTTCTAAACGGCATAGGTGAATTCAGGGCAGTCAAGATGGTCATCTTCTCTGACCTATGATGCTTAGAACACAAGATGCAGGCAGGCACTGCCTTCTCTCTCTCTCTCTCTCTCTCTCTCTCCTCTCTCCTCACTCCTCTCTCTCTCTCTCTCTCTCTCTCTCTCTCTCTCTCTCTCTCTCTCTCTCTCTCTCTCTCTCTCTCTCCACGCCTTTCCTGAGGCTGATGGCTATTCCTCAAAGTGTAATGACTCAGTGTATTGTAGGTAAGACTTATGCTTACAGAGGTGTGCACTGGTCATCATACGGTGTCCTGAATGTCATTACAGTGTCAGATCCCACCCACAGCAAGGAAAGGGAGAGGAAGGGCCTCTCAGGAAGGAGTGTCAGAGATAACACAGTCTGCCATGGCCTCTCCTGCCTGGCCTTGTGAGTCACAGGTTTGGGCAGGGGCTATGGAAACTGTCTTGAAGGGGAGCCTGATCTGAGTGGAGCAGGAAGTCCAGGTGATCTGGATGGTGAGACTCCAGGGCCAGCTGCTGAGGGAACTGGTGCCAGGCAGTTACTTAAAAACCCAGGCACAAGTTCACAAACATAATGCAGAATATTTAGGATTCTTTCATTTAAGTCGTGGAAACATCCTACATTGCAAACTCCTCAGAGAGCCTGTTGGAGGACTCTCACTGGTGCTCCTGGCTATGAAAACTCTTCCAGAAAGAACACTCCAGGTAGCCACCTCTGCTGCTCAGGCCTAACATCCTGGCATATCCTGGGGTGGGTCTTTTTGCTGCCGCAGGCTGTGCCCAGCACCACCATCAGTTTATTTATGAATCTCTGCTCTGGTACCACCTACTCAAGGATGAGAAGTAGCCCTTCTCATGTTTTTTTTTTTCTATTCTTGTTCAAATACAGTTTCATTTTGTAGTATCAGTGGAGCCTACCTACTCTGGAGGCATAAGTAAACATTCTAATCATTCAAAATATAAATTCACTCAGTGGGAGACAGTGCCTTCAAGTGCACCTGCTCTTTCTAGACCACGCTGCAAGGGCTGGTCCTGCGGTGAGATGTACTTCCTCGCTGATACTGAAATGCAATTCTGACAGCTGCTTCTTGCCTTGCCTCATACCTGTTTGTGTGGCACAGGGTGTCCTTTCTCTGTGTCTCATCCTCCCTCTGAGAAGTGTGTCAGTCACTCTGGAGGTGGCAGTCAGCGAATCCTACTTACATGTGCAAGATATGTGCCTACTCAAAATCCCTTGCCAATGGGCTGTCCGAGGCACGAAGAAAACCCCATGGCAGTCAGAAGTAGGTGACACAGGCGACACTTCCTGTTCAGTCACACTCGAGTGTTTGTGATTCATCGGAGATCTCTGTGTAGAGGTTTTCACACGCTGCCCCAAATTTGCATCTCACCGTTGTTAATTATGGGAACTGTCACAATCTCATTTTAAATAAGATCAAGGTCAGTTCTCTAGGGAGCCATGATTCAGATGAAGAGTCGGACTTCCTAGCAATGTGAACGTGAGGATGGCAGAGAAAGGCATCATCAGATACACGGAAGTCTGTATCTAAAGTGAGCGTCATGCAGCCTCGTCCTTCCAGATGAGGATGTGTGGTGCCAAGTGTCAGGGTTGGCTTGGGATGGATGGGGCAGGGAACCAGGAGGTTGTGACTGTCATAGAGGAAAGCAGGTATGGTGGCAGAGATGCTGGGGCTTAATGGAGTGATTTTCCCCCATGCCAGGCTAGCTCCCTGTCTCCCCATTGCTTCTCCATCTTCGCTCCACACTCCTGAAATTTCAAACATGACATCATAAAGAGTCACCTATATAAAATCCTCCTTGTCAAGAGGAGACCATGTATTTCTAAAACAGTTCATTGGCCCCTCATCTAGCTTTGCAATGAGCAGTTTCCCAGCCTCCCCAGGCCCAACATGGGTCTGACTATGTTGGGCTCATCTGACAACCACTGCAGGGAGTCTCAAGCCTGCTGGAACTGGTCTCTGCCTAGTACAGTGTTCCTACCACAATATGAATCATACTCTCACCATGAGAGCCCTGGAGAGACACAAATAACACAGCCTTGTGAGTTGCCATAGAACACATCACCTCAGGACTCAGTTATTTAAAACAATAAGCTTTTGTCATCTTTCAGACCTGAGGGCTGAGTCAGGATGCAGGTAAGCTCTGTGACTCCATTTCCACGTCTCTCATTGTGTTGTCAAGGTGTCCATTGGGTCCAGATTTTATGCTTAGTCCTATCATTGTTGCAAAGGTTTCACAGGAGGTCTGACCAAGGGCCTTCTTTCTTCCATGGTTGTTGACAAGAAGGTTCCTTTTGTCCCTCTTCTCTGTGTCTATCCACTGGCTTTGTTCACAATAGGTGGCGAGAAGGTGGCTTGGCTGGTTGGATGTCCTCATGACCCGAGAAGAGACTGCTCACTCATTTGTCCTCCCGTCCTTTGGTCATATGCTGCAGGCTTGATGCAAAAGCTCGGATCCACGTGTCTGCCACGGTCACCTTGTCTCTAGGGTACCAGCCTAGACACATGCTTCCTTCAGTGACACAGAGACACAGAAATGGAAGTCATCAAGGCCTCGTAAGGGCTCAAACAGCGCATGGTGGCTTCTGTTTCAGTCTTTGGGCCAAAGCATGTCATGTTTGAGCTCAGCTTTACCATGGGGCTATATAGCCGCCCTGTGGGAGAAGTACACTTAGGGTTCCATGGCAAAGAGTGTCGATGCAGAAAGAAGTGACCGACCAAGGACATTAATGTAGTCTCCTCATTGTCTGTTCTCTACTCAGCAGGAACCTATAATTCCTAAGCTCCCTGCCTTCTTGCCTCTGATTGGCTTAAGGACTGGGTACCTTGAGGCAAGCCTGGAGAGAGGTATAGGGGAAGCCTAGCATGTTCCCCTCCATTTACTCTGTGAGGTACTTCTGGAAATGACTGCTCTTTCTCTGTGACTCCAGTCCACCTCAGTGTGCTCCTAGCAGGTCCCCTCTCTAGCCGCTCTCACTACGAGGCCCAGGCTGCTGTTTCCCAGCACCATTCCTCTTCAAGCTGGTGAGTAGCTGCCTGCTATGCTGCTGTTTGGTCTGCCTCATCACTGTTCTCCAATCATTGCCTCACCCGTGCAGCCATATTACTACTACACCCCGCCACCTCACTACTACACCTTGCCTCCTCACTACTACATCCTGCCGCCTCACTGCTACACCCTGCAGCCTCACTACTACACCCTGCCGCCTCACCACTACACCCTGCCGCCTCACCACTACACCCTGCCGCCTCACCACTACACCCTGCCGCCTCACCACTACACCCTGCCGCCTCACCACTACACCCTGCCGCCTCACTACACCCTGCCGCCTCACCACTACACCCTGCCGCCTCACTACTACACCCTGCCGCCTCACCACTACACCCTGCCGCCTCACCACTACACCCTGCCGCCTCACTACTACACCCCGCCACCTCACTACTACACCCTGCCGCCTCACTACTACACCCTGCCGCCTCACTACTACACCCTGCCATCTGTGATCCCTGAATCTTGTGATCCCACCTCTTTCCTTCTCTCTGTGGCCACACCTATCTTGGGTGAGGTCAAGTATGTCCAGATCAGAAGAAGATGAAAATATTTATTAGTACATAGAAAAAATGCTGCAATTTCACTTTTAAGATATTGTGGTTATAGTTTTTTTTTATTAATTTATTCTTGTTACATCTCAATGTTTATCCCATCCATTGTATCCTCCCATTCCTCCCCCCCCCCATTTTCCCATTATTCCCCTCCCCTATGACTGTTCCTGAGGGGGATTACCTCCCCCTGTATATTCTCATAGGGTATCAAGTCTCTTCTTGGCTACCTGCTGTCCTTCCTCTGAGTGCCACCAGGTCTCTCCCTCCAGGGGACATGGTCAAATGTGAGGCACCAGAGTACGTGAGAAAGTCATATCCCACTCTCCACTCAACACCAGAGTACGTGAGAAAGTCGTATCACACTCTCCACTCAACTGTGGAGAATATTCTGACCATTGGCTAGATCTCGGAAGGGGTTTAAAGTTTACCTCCTGTATTGTCCTTGGCTGGTGCCTTAGTTTGAGAGGGACCCCTGGGTTATAGTTTTTAAGGAAACAGAATATGTACTTTCCTTGGTTTATAGTGAGATTGTCTCGATGAACCAGTTGTAAGCTGAAAATATCACACATAGAAAAAAACTGTTCACTTCGCCCAAGCTCCTGGGCATCCCAGCTCAGTAGGACATGCCGAGGGGCTTTGGCACGTCCTACTCATGTAGCTGGGACTGGCTCCCAGAGAGGATCATGGACCTTCGTTCACCTAGAGAAGGATTTCAATCCTAAATTCAAAGTACGGGTGAGCATGTCACTTTCACAGTAAGATGAGGTTAAGACTCCAGAGTCAAAGCATCTGGACCCAGAACAGAGACTGGCTGTAGATCTGGCTGTGGTCCTTGGCTCTTTGCTAAATATCCCATGATTTTTTTTTTTTTTTGACTTAGCAAATGACTTACATTCTGTATTTGTCACCAGGCTGATAGAATGCTGACACTCCGGGTGATGTCCTTGGCCGTGTTTCCCCATCCATGACAACATGAAAACAGGAACAACTGCCTTTCTGTCTCATAGGGCGCATGAGATGAGCTCTCCAGCATGCAGTGGGTAAACAGTGGGACACCCCAGTTCTGAAATCCAGCTCTCCCCTGTGGTGACCTTCTTTTACTGTGTCCTCATACATTTTCCACTACTTTGTTGCAGCCCTGTGCTGCGAGAGGGCTCTTTGCTTGGGCTGTGTGCAGAGAATAAAGACACAGAAGTGCTCATCGGAGTGGCTTGTGGAAGCTCCTTGCTCTAGTAAAATTTAATTTGAAACAGTAAACCTGCTGCCTTTCCATGACATATATATGAGGATTACATAATTATAGGACAAACGGCTTTTCTGAGGAGGACATGAAAACCAGTGATTTAGCACACATGCTGTGTGAGATCCGCAACTCTCCACTCCTCATTAAATGCAGGCTGTCCATTCGAATCACTCTCAGTGCAGTGGCCACCTTCCGTCCAACGCTTATCATCAGAGCGGCCAGGAGAGCCTTCAGCTTCATGTGTGTGATGGATGAGAGATTCTGTTGGACAGGTTTCCACTGTGATAGACAGAAGCAATATCTCTCAAGCTACAAGCATACCAGTCTTTATAAAGACGTTGTGCCTCATAAGGTATGTGGCGAATATTTACCCAACACCTGCAGCCTCGACAGAGATTTTCATTAGGAGTTGAGAGGTGTTTTAAAGTCTTTTCAGGGCACATTTCTGTTTGCTTCTATTTTCTTATCACTCTTGTTTCACCCATCCCATCCTTTGTCAGAAGGATAGATGCAGCCTCGTCACTACCGCTGCAGGTGTGTGCTTCTTTTGGGTAGAAGCCGTCAGCAGTTCTTAGAGCATTGGGACCAAACAGCTCTGTTCTGGTCCATGACTGTGATGGTCAGAATAACTTGCGACTTTCCCAGGAAAGGATGCTTGACCCAAAGCATTCCTGTACTAATGGCCATCACCTTACCTATAACTCTTCCTCTGAGAAGCTCATAGACCCCAAAACTCACACTTGCAGAGATGAACCCAACAGCCCTCCTAGGCATGCTTCTTCTATCCTTCTAGTGCCTGGACTGTCACCAAGGCACTCAAGCTGTTGCCCTTGGCACTTCTTCTGATTGCCATGAACCATTGAGGATTTCACCAAATGAAATGAATGCACTCCTCCTCCAATATCATTGCTAAGCTGCATACAGCCAAAGCCACACAGTTGCTTGGATGCAGTCTGAGCTTCACAGTTGCTTTGATGCATTCAGCCAGAGCTGCGCAGTTGCTTTGGTGCATACAGTCACAGCCTTACACTTGCTCCCCTTGGCTAGTGGAGTCATTCATCCTATTCACACATTGACTCAGCTACTTCGGACATCACCCTGTGCTACACCCTGCTTTCACGTTTTTGTTTCTATCTACACAGATAAAATGTTCTCACACTGGCTGGCATCATTAAGCCATTACCAAGGTCTTGTTTCATATTTTACTTTGAATTTCTTTGTATAGTGTT
Organism: Acomys russatus; assembly: GCF_903995435.1. Taxonomy (NCBI): domain Eukaryota; kingdom Metazoa; phylum Chordata; class Mammalia; order Rodentia; family Muridae; genus Acomys; species Acomys russatus. The sequence goes on from NC_067141.1 coordinate 18,465,722, forward strand.
TTAGATTCCTTCTTTTCTATTTTTTACACTCTCTCTCCCCAAAGGAAATGCTCCAAAGTATGTGATGTCTGTCTTTAGATTTATGTGTATTCTTCAAGTTTTCTTTATCTGAAACAGGCTCTCTCAACAAAGCACAGGCTGACAGTGAACTCATGATCTCATGATCTGTCAGTCCCAGACTCCTGGGTGCTGGAATTATAGGCATGTACCATAGTGTCCATCCTATATAAGGCTGCTAATAAGCTCAAATTTTGATACATGTACATATCTAATTTATCCATAGTATATTTCATTATAAACTTGCATCTTTTACTTTTTCCATTTGTACTGTGTTCTTGAGGAAGATTGGGTTTCCATTTGTGCATTTAACCTGTTTCTTAGTGTCCTTGAAGGGGAAGATTTCTCTCGGTGGGAGATCCAATGACTGGGAAATAGTTACTGTTGCTTGTCCTCATCTTCTTCCTTCACTGTTCCTCATCCTCCTTCTGAGACAACGTCTCACTGTGTAGACCAGGGTGTCTTGGAACTTCTATGTGGCCCAGGCTAGTTAGTATTAAATCCATGGCAATCCTCCCATTTGGTCCACTCAAGATAATAGGCATGAGACATCATTCTTAGTTTTTTTATTTCCCCCTCTTTCCCATTTTTTCTATTAGCTGAATTCTTTAAAAAAGAAAGAAAGAAAGAAAGAAAGAAAGAAAGAAAGAAAGAAAGAAGGAAAATTCCCCTGGAATAGTGTACTGGAGCAGTTTATTGTCCTTTTGTAGTTATTTCTTATCTAATTTGCTTTTTGTTTATTCTGTCATGTAATTATGTCAGAAGTTTACCTATGATGTTGTTTCGAAGAAAGCATTTGCAGTGATCTGAAGGATAAGTGATCTCCACAGCCTCCTGTAGCTGAGCACTTGGTCCTCAGGTAATGCTGCAGTTTGGGGAGGTTGTACACCTTATGGAGTGTAGGGTTGCTGAAGGAAGTACAACACTTGAGGTGGACTTTTTTGGGCCTTTCAGCTTTCCCCCACTTCCTGCTTGTTCTCTCCCTCCTCCTGCCTCAGCCCCCCCCCCCCCAGCCTCTGTATGCTGCGTGCAGATAAAAAGTAATCAGCCAGTACTGCCTGTTGCCTTGTCATGGCTACGTATCCCTCTGGAACCGAAAGTCAGCAGCAACTCTTCCACAAGTAGCCTTTGGTCATGGTATTTTATCCTAGCAACAGAAAAAAATAGTTAACACACCATCATTTCAATCTTTTGTCATGCGTTTCCCAGTGTGTGCAAAGTAGGATGCATAATGCCACAGGCCCTGTGTACTTGGCAGTGGACCATATCTTGGCTGCTCAGCTAAACTGAGCATTTAGAAGCAAGACATAGGTTATCAAGTGACCTTATCCATTCATGGTGCCAAGAAACAACAGCCAATTTCACGTATCTTCACTGATAGTTCTGACTTCGTTCTTGGCTTCCTTATATAGAATCTTGTTTTCTTTGCTTTCCTACATTGCGCTCACATTCTCCTTGTAGATGCTTGAGTGGAATGCTGCGCTTCTAATAACTCTTGTTTTCTAGTGACTGATGGCTGCAACACTGATCAGAGCATGGGCGGCCAGGGCTCATCTACACAGGCACAGGCTGTATATTTTCATGGTGTGCACATTTATGATTGTCCCATCTTCTACTTCTGCTACCTTTTTATGGATGTATAGCTTCCCTTGTCAAGTGTTGTGGCTTTATCCTAAATCCTGCTGTGCTCATTACTAAAAATGTTGCGCTAGTTTCCTTGAGTTCATGTTTAAACATTATTTTTTCATATTTGTGTTAGCCTTTCTTCCCCTTTGTTCTAAATTGTCTCTCATTTCTCATAGCCCCTTTTTCTTAATCTGGAGTCTGCCTTATGATGGGGAAATTTAACATACTTACAGTTAATGTGACCGTGTTTATGCCTATTTCTTCTTCTTATTTTGTGAGCTTATTTATCACATTTTCCTTATCCTTTATTACTTCCCATTGGATAGATTAAACTTTTGTACTGATTTTAAAATTATGAATTTATTTCCACATGTTAGGTGGGTGGCTTCAAATGATTAAGAGCAAGGTTTTTTCTCACTGAGCATGGTGGCGCAATCCTTCATATCAGTTCCTGAGAAGACCGAGGCAGGAGCGTAACAAGTTCAAGGCCTGCCTGAGCCAGTGTGGCTAACTCAGTGATGCCTTATCTCAAAATAGAATTCAAAACAAGAACCAGGGGTATAAATCAGAGGCATAGTGCTTGCCTGGCATGTGTGAGGCCCTCAGTTCAGTCTGTAAGACCCAACAATAAAAAGCATTTACTTAATTTCTTTTAAATCTCTTGACCATAACTACAACTTCATGTCTCCTAGACAAAATGGGCAAATGGGCTTAGCAGAGCACAGTCATGCCTTCTTTCCCTCTTAGTATGCGCTCTCTCTCTCTCTCTCTCTCTCTCTCTCTCTCTCTCTCTCTCTCTCTCTCTCTCTCTCTGCGCTATCTAAAAGTCATGTTGAGTGTGAATCCCCAATGCATGATAATGATGAGGCATGCCTTCTGGAGCTATCCTGTAATATAGAGGTCAAGCAGATGAAGGCCTCTCCTCCTATCCTTTCTCTCCTTCATTCGAGAACACAGTCAAGCCTCCATCTTGGAATCAGCAATCAGGCCCTCACTGGACTCTAGATCTGCTGGAACCTAGATCTTGGGTTTTCCAGCCTCTAGGATGGAGAGAAAGTAAAATTGTTTTTATTTGTAATTTAAATTAGCAGATATTTTCTCACAGTAGGAGAAATGGGCTAAGTTTCCTCCCCACTCACATATCTTTGGATAAGCTTTCTGTACCCTCCTAGGAGAATTTTTCTCTAATAAGCGTCAAGCTAGCAAACTGAAGAAGCAAGCTCTTCCCATTCAGAGGTCCTGGGTGGACCACAATTCCTCAAGATCCAGTACCAACTGGTCTTAGATAGAGGTTCAAGAAGCACACTGAGAAGTGTTGCTAATGTTAAGAAATCTATTAGAAGATTTATTAACACTGTGGTTAAATAGACAGACAGACGGACAGGAAGCATGGCAAGGATTCGGAGATAAACCTGGCCCGTGTGGCAGAGTCCAGGATCCTTTTCATAGCGCTGTGAGGAAGGGGTATGTTTCACAGCACAAGCCTGCAGCCAGGAAATCAGATTCCCAAACAAGGAGCAGTGAGGGTGTGGGGAACAAGATGTGTGGCCAGCAATACTCTTTTTGATAAAAACCTCACTTTCCCAGGTGAGAAGTCCCTGCATCTACAAGTCTATTAGCTAGAGGTTTATGGGCAATGTTCTCAGTGAGTGCCTGTCAGTCTGGAGTGGTGTGTGTGTGTGTGTGTGTGTGTGTGTGTGTGTGTGTGTGTGTGTGTGTGTGTAGAGATATTGCTGCTCCAGACATGGCCTGATCTGGATTCTAACATTGCAAGTATCTGCAGCTACAAGTTTTCATGACATAATAAGCACAGAAGAGGAAATGTTTTTAGTGGTGTGATGAAGCAGGCTTGTACCAGGACTTGAAAATCTATTCTCTATGTCTTTTCCCAGCTCTGTATCCAGTGATGCCAGGATAGCAGGTTGAAATTATTCATGTTAGAAAAATTTATACTACAAAAATCGACAAACATTACAAATATGCGTGTATTGTCCCTCAGGAAACATGCTTCAAATGCTCCATTAACATGCTTTCTGATGCTTCCTACATATTCATTAAGGACACAAAGCCAGAATATTTTTTCTCAAGATATTGAAGCTAAATTTTCTGCACAGGGATATTTAAAGGAATTTCTTCTCTGCAAGAAGCAGGGGTGAGCGTCTGGCTGTGAGCGGAGAATGACATGATGGGCACACTAAGAACTGACTCAGACCTTCAGAACAGCTGGGCAGAAGCCCTGTCATCTCACCCTACACTCAGCACCCTACACTTAGGTCAGAGTGCAAGCTCTGTCCCCTGCGTGTTGTTCCATAGCTATTTCTCAGGCATCTGAGCAGAAGCCTCCAAATTCAGCAGTCACTGGTCCCCAGGTGGGTCAGGAGTGGAGCAGAGGGAGGCAACATATCTGCTATTCATACTTCTGTGTCACCAGGCAACGATTCACATCCAATTTTTCCTGCAAACATATGTTGGGTTGAGGGAGCCTAAATAAAGACGTTCATTACAGCCCACAACAGGGTAGTCAGGAAATTCCACCACTCGCACTTTCAGCAAGTAATGGTCATGATAAGATCGCTTGATGGGCTCAGCCACCCTACCAGATCGCCCCTGTCTGTGCAGCCAAATCTTGTCACTATGATAAGATACAGCGTGTTCTTCCAAGGGGCTCCTCAGTCTCTGTAAAGTTGTTTGGGAAAGAGTTAACAAGTTGATACAAATATGTCTCTGCCTGTTCCAGGATTACTTTTAAGTTACAGTGTTGTAAGTAGAATTATTCTCTGTTGATGTCTTCTTTCTCAGAGAGCAAACTCTCTTTTAGAAGCTATTAAGAAACACTGATGTCTATAAGGACGTTTCATTTTTGATTTGTGAAATATGAAGGTTTTCTTGGAATCCTTAAAGGGCAGAAATAAGAAAAAAAAAACCCACTCCAACTGAGTGATTGCACACAGCCATCTTGGTTAAAGGAAGTTAAAGAGATAAGAGGGGAAGTTGGCAGTCTCCCACACATTATTAATATTGTATGAATCTAAAGTGATGTACGATTCCAATCGTGAAGCCAAACGCAGACAAAAAAAAAAATGGCTTCTTAGATCAACCTCAAGGAAAGCAATTGATGTGAGAAGTAATCAGTGAGTGTGAATCCCAGGCTTAATTCCCAAGGTTCTGAGTACAGCTCCCAGAGTGGCCAATATGGTCTATTCAATCCCAGGCCCTGTCCGATCTGGGAGAGATGGGGTGAGATAATTTCTGCTGAAGGTCAAAGGGGTTAATACTTATAAAAATGACCAAGGTGCTTCAAGAACATAAGAGGCACTGTAAAGATGCTTATTAGACAAACAAAGACATATACACAGGTGAATGACTCTGTTCCTAGGCAAGTGAGGAGTTAGAATTGAGGTCACAGTGGGAAGCTGCAGCTGCATGTTGTAGCTGTGTCTCCTGACAGCCAGATGTCTCGTTGGGACTAAACATCGCTGCAGCTGCAGGTCTGTTATTCCTGCCATCTCAGAACTGAGGCACCAAGGAATTCGCCTGCACGTGTGAACCAACCAAGGGTCTATATACAGCTCCACAAGACTTGATCTCAGTATGACATCACGTCTTCTATGGTTTTGAGCGCCTCTCCCCAACTTGTGGGCTTTTCTAGAGGACTATGGGAAGATGCATCCAAAAAAGGAGATCCGGTCTACCATGATTTATGAGGGCAAGTGGGAGGGCCTTACCCCGTGAATAGGCCAGCCACCTCTTGGGTATTCATAAAGAAATTTCTTTCCATTGCACAGAACTCAGTGTGTCTGTGGGGTTGGGTACCATGCAGGAAAGGGGGTTTTCCATTACAACTTGTATTGAGTTCTCTAGGAAGGGACCTGGGATAAGATCTTCTATATAATAGAACTTAGCTTGGTGTCTGAGAGAATCGAGGTGGGAGAAGGTAGGTGAGACCAGGGAAGAGGTCAGACAGATGCACGGTCCAAACAAGATGCACATGGAGACACTTAGCCTGCAGCAAAGTAGGTCTTCGAGGTGGGGTATTGGGAAGGCTCAGCTTCTACCTGTATGGACACTGCTTAGGTCACTTTGGAAGTGCATCCAGATACTTATGGCAGCCTTAACATAAGCACAGGCCAGAGGATGTGCCTTCTGTCATCACCATGGGAGAAGCAGGTTTCAGGAAGGAATGGGCAAGGACATGTGAGTAGAATGAACAGCAGTGACAGTCCTTGTGCTGTTTGAGAGAAAAACTTAAAAATATTTGCACTCATCACTCCCTCTGTGTCTCAAGTCTACAGGGCAAAGAGGGCACTGGGAGCTTCAGCTGTAGCCTAATGAAAAACTTAAGGCAAAGGAGTCTTGTGCTGAGGACACTCTAGCCGGCTGCCCTCTTACTACCAGGCGCTCTTAGCATCACGTCTGTAAGATCCAACCGGAAAGAAAAACAAAGATATTTTTATGCAGCTCTTCCCTCAGCCCACAGGGAAGTGGACCCTGACCTCCACCCCAGATACCGGCCAAAAAGAAAAGGGAGCAGACAGGTTGAAGAGGCAGGGACACTTGAGTACTGCAGAAGGGGAAGTGAACAAAGGAAACACAGGGTACTGGCTTCTAGGAAGACCTTAGAACTAGATCTCTTAGCACCGTGTGTCCTTTGCCTGAGGATGACAGTCCTAGGCAGAGAGAACCAACAGTGGAAGGTGCCATGTCCAGTGGGGGTAAGCCAGCCAAGGCCAGCCAAAGAGAAACTTAGCCTCCCAAATTCCTGTCCTCTTTACTTACCAACAGCACCAAACCAGTTGTTGGGCAGATTTGATAATGTGACAGAAGAGTTAACGCACCTTAAATGAGGGAGACCCCAGAGTACTCCCAGGGACACCAGTCTCCAATGGGTACCATATCCCTAAGGGTCCCAGGTGGTCATCCCCATATCCATTTAACTGTTCTCATCCCCAAGTGCACTCTGAATGACCAATAGCGAGGACGGGGTGAAGGATGCCTCCCAGCTGCCGATCATGTATCCTCCTAAGATTTTTCCCTAGTTCAACTCCCTGCTCTCTTATTTATTTTCTGAAGCAAGCAACAAGAATTGTAGAATAAAAAGCTTTTCGAAAAAAGCAAGCACAAGCGGCAAGCAGAGACCACCTCTGAACAGGATGAAACAGCCAGAAAGAGAGTTTTTTTTTTAAAGGAGATTTGCAAGTACCATTATAGAGCTAAGAATTAAAAAAAAAAAAAAAATGGAATGGATCAAAGAAGTATTTGTTTTCTAAACAATCTGGGAACTCAGGGAGATAAAGGCAGCTAGCTGCCATACAGAGAACCCCCTGCTGCCCTGTGCCTGTGGGCTGAACACTAGGGGCTTAGTTCACCGATAGAAATTGTGGCTTAAAATCTGCCAAGTGAATCAAGCATCGTTTTCCTATGTAAATAGAATGGTGGAGATGAATTATTCAGGAGTTGGAGCCAGGACATTTGCATGCATCCATCATGTGTGCGGAGGTATAATACAGTATATCTCTCTCAAGATGTTTTCTAGTATTTATGAAAACAATTTATAAAATTAAATCTCATTAGTTCTAGATTAGCACTTGACATTCGTCAGACTAATGACTCTGGTTGCTGGGGGGGAGGAGGGACACCCCTAGTGCTGATGCACCTAATGTCTCTCACCGTGGTGATCACTGCTCCATTGAACCGACCCTCCTCTTCCTTGCAGATTACTTTGTTCTTGGGGAAGTGTATTTTGTATTTGTCTTGAAACTCAAACCTTCCATTTCTGCAGGAAACTGAATTTTTGTTCAGTTTCATATTTAAAAACAATCTTGTCAGCGGAGGCCTCCTGGAAGACATCTATAGATGCAGTCGTAGCCATTTATCAACCGTGGATTTTCTGCTTCCCTAGACCGTCATCGACAGTGAATACGTAGTGTCGATACTCTGCTCAGGGCTGATATGATTACCTGGCTCAGTGGAGAATCTTGAGCATTGACAAGTGCATCCCGGTGTCAACACAAGTACCTCTTGGCTGGTAGCAGATCACCTACTCAAGATGGTTCCTAAGGAGCCATTTATACGCGTGTCTTTAATTCCCTGTGCTCACTCTAGATCAGACAGATGTTCTGTGTTGTTGAGAGGCTCAGGAGCCTCTCATGGGCTGTCTCTTGAGTACTTGCAAAGAAGCAGAGCTCGAAGTGGGGACTATACACCAAGTAGTGTATCCGCAAGACTATAAACACGCGATGTTTATAGGACTTTGCTTTGGTAGCAAGCAAAAGAGATCAAGGCTAGGCCAAAGTCCTGCAAACAAAAATTATTTAGAGGGTCATCCATCAAAGAACCAAAGGCTTAGAGAGGTGGCTCAGTTGTTAAGAGCATTGGCTGCTTTTTGCAGAGAACCTAATTTGATTCCCTTTGCTCACACAGTGGCTCACAACTTTCTAGAACTCCGGTTCTAAGAGGTCTGACGCCCTCTTCAGGCATCAGGCATATATATCAGTTCCACAGATTCAGGCAAAGCATTCAGATACATAAAATAAAAATAGCAGTTCAAAAAAGAACTGAGGGATGTTAGTGTATGAAATGTTATCAGTAAATCACATTGTCTTTTTGATTGTCAGGTCTCTGAGCATATACCTCCAGTGAGTTGCATGTCTCAAAGCAGACATATCTAACCTGAATACCATGCTTGTCCCATTCCATGGTCGAGGGATCAAGCTCCTTTATGAGAGCTCATTCTTTGTTAAGCTGCAGAGATTTTCACTGTGAGATCTGCCTTGAGGCATTAGGCATCTCAAGAGAGAGGCCAAGACCACAGAGAGCCCTGAAATCTCTCGCTTAGGGATGATAGCAAATCCCTCATAAAGATTAAGCAGAATAGGACTGAGCCTCGAGGGCCACCATCCACAGAACAGCTGCCTGGAGGAAGAAGAAGTGACTAGAGACACACAGATCAGCACAGAGGAGCTGCAGAGAGAAAGAAGAGATGGCCAGGGACACACACCTGTAGGATCAGGGAGCAGAGAGCCATCATACAGAGACCATCAGTGTTGGGTTATTTTATGTGAATGAGGCATCACGATTTTTTGGAGATGGAGAATCAGTGAGTTGCCTTGGGCCCTGTGAACAAAGCTTTGGGGGGCCAAGGTGAGCTGGTAGTGGTGCAGGCATCAGCCTAGGTGTAACCAGAGTGAAGATCATTCTTTCTGTCAGCAGGCAGAGAAACAAGAGAGCTTGGTGGCCAAGAAGAAGCAGGAACATGGGGCTGAATGATGACTGTCAGACAGGCTTTCCCAGAAGCCATTACTGCCATAGTAACCAAAGAGGATGCTCCTTAGGATGCACTGTGAGCTATAAGGCTATGGTGTTTTATTAATTTTAGAGTAAACTATAAACTACGTGGTGACAGGGACAGCAGCCCATGTGCATGCTTGACATCTCCTGAAATATCAGCCTTATTGTATGACATAATAAATTCCCACTCTGGTGTGGACACAGGAATAAAGACATCCAGGCTTGTGGAGCCCTCTGGGTGGATCACATAGGTACTTGAGAAGCCATGTTAGCATGCATGTCAGCTGAATGTTATCTAAATTGTAGTCTAAGCACTGCTGTGACCTAGGAGCGAGCCTTCTTAAATTTTCTCAGAGCTTTGAAGTCTGTCTAGACCATATAGCTGAAGGCTATGTCATAATCGGGAAGCTATGTCTTAGGAATGGTTCTGGAGAGAGAGAGAGAGAGAGAGAGAGAGAGAGAGAGAGAGAGAGAGAGAGAGAGAGAGAGAGAGAGAGAGATAAAGAAAAAGAAGAAGGAGGAGGAGGAGAGAGACAGAGATAGAGACAGAGACAGAAACAGAGAAACAAAGTTGGCTAGTCTGGCTTCTATTTCCTTTCAGCCCTGATTTTGCAGTTACTCGTTTATTGGCATTTCAAAGGCTTCTGTCCTTGAAGAGTTTCCCATCACCATAGCGGCTGCTGGCCAGGGTCTCTGGGCTTCTTCTGTTCATTCAAGTCCTCCTTTCTGCCCCCCAAAAGGCCCATGCTCATTCAGCAAGCTTCATCACACTGCAGAATGTATTACCCATCCACCCAACAGAAGAGAGGCTCTGGTGAAATATATATTGATTTTTGAGAACTGCCCACTTGTTAGAAAGCGGTACCCTTTCATTATATGGTTTCTTGTTCTATTTATGTGTTCTTAGAAGCGAGCAAGTTTTAAGCATGTACAGGCTTTTGCTTGGGTTATTCTTTCCCTGAGGGCTTCTTCAGTCAAGCTCTCGGTATTAATAAGGGTTTTGTAAAAATGTTAAAATGATTCACCTGTTGGAGAGGTGAACTTTGGAGTCAAAGAGGCCTGGAAGATTATTAGAGACCAAGATTGCTCTTTGTTTTTCTGTTTCTTTTTTCCCCATTAGTTAACCTATTTACCTTCCATCTCAGTGGGAGGTTGCCCTCCCTTTTCTCTTCGCAGTCTGTCCCTCTCCCCTCCCCTCCCTGTATTCCTCCTCCCATTCACTTCAGAGAAAGGAAGAACTACCATGGATATGAACCTCCCCTTGGTATATCAAGTTGTAGTAGGCTTGGATGCATCTAGGATAGACAAGGCCATCCAGTTAAGGGAAAGGCATTCAAAAGCTAGCAGAGTCATATACAGCTCCTGCCCCTGCTGTTAGAGGACCAAGCTCTATATCTACTACATATGTGTAGGGGCCCTAGATCTTTCCTATTCATAGTCTCTGGTTGGTGGTTTAGTCTTTGTGAGCTCCTATGGGCTCAGGTTAGCTGATTTTGTATGGTTTCTAGTGGTGTCCTTGATCCCTCTGGCTCTTTCAATCCTTCTTCCTCCACCTCTTCCACAAGATTCTTTGAGCTCCGCCTAATGGTAGGCTGTTGGTCTCTGCATGTTTTCATCAGCTGCTCAGTGAAGCCACCCAGATGCCAGTTATGCTAGCCTCTTGTCTGCAAGTATAGCAGGGTATCATTAATAGTGTCAAGGGTGGGCTCTCTCTCTCTCTCACAGTATGGGACTCAAGTTGGGACAGTCATTCATTGGCCATTCCTGACTTTCTACTCCCACTTTATCCCTGCACCTCTGATAGGCAGGAAAAATTATGGGTCCAAACTTTTGTGGCTGGATTGGTGTCCCAACACCTTCATTGGAAGTCTTGCCTGGTTACAGAGGTGGCTATTCCATATCTCCTATTACTAGAAGCCTTATCTAGGGTCACTCTCATAGATTCTTTGGAGTTTCTATTGTCCTAGATTTCTAGCTTGTGCCAGAGATAACCCCACCCACACTGCTTCCAGCTCTTTCTCTTGCCATCCTTCTCACACTTGATCCCCCCTGTTCTCTCCACCCCATCTCCCACACAGTCCCCTCCATCCATCCACCCCAGATACCTGCTGTATTTCCCATTCTCAGTAAGATTCAAGCATCCTCTCTTGGGCCCTCCTTGTTACTTAGCCTCTTTGGGTCTGTGGATTGTATAGTGGTTATCCTGTACTTTATGGCTAACTTCCACTTATAAGTCAATATATACCATGTGTGTCTTTCTGGGTCTGGATTACTTCACTCAGGATGATCTTTTCTAGTTCCATTCATTTTCCTGCAAATTTCATGATGTCATTGCTTTTAATAGCTGAGAAATATTTCGTTGTGTAAATGTTCCATATTTCCTTTATCCATTCTTCAGTTGAGGATCATCTAGGTTGTTTCTAGTTTCTGGTTATTACAAATAAAGCTGCTATGAACATAGTTGAGCAGGTGTCCTTTTGGTATCGTTTAGGTACATGCCCAGGAGTGGTATACCTGAGTCTTGAAGTAGAGCTATTCCCAATTTTCTAAGAAACTGCCAGATTGATTTCCGAAGTGGCTATACAAGTTTATACTCCCACCAGCAGTGGAGGAGTTTCCCCCTTGTTTTACATCTTGTTTGAATGTGTTGTCACTTGAGTTTTTGATCTTAGATATTCTGATTGGTGTAACATGGAATATCAGAGTCCTTTTGATTTGCCTTCCCATGATGTCAAGCATTTCTTGAAGTGTTTCTGGGCCGTAAGAGATTTCTCTGTTGAGAATTCTCTTTTTAGCTGTTTCCCAGTTTTTTAAATTGAGTTGTTTGGTTTGTTGGTGTTTAATTTCTTCAGTTCTTTGTATATGTTTGGAATCAAAATATATAAATATATGGCTGCCATTTGTCCTTTTGATGATGTCCTTTGCCTTACAAAAGCCTTTCAGCTTCATGAGGTCCCATTTATTAATTGTTGATTGTAGAGCTTAAGCTGTTGGTGTTCTGTCCCGGAATTTGTCTCCTGTGCCAGTGTATTCAAGGCTATTCCCTATTTTTATTTCTATCAGATTTAGTGTATCTGGTTTTATGTTGAAGTATTTGATCCACTTGAATTTGAGTTTTGCGCAGAGTGATAGATATGGATCTATTTGCATTCTTCTACATGCAGACATCCAGTTAGACCAGCACCATTTGTTGAAGATGGTTTCTTTGTTCCATTGTAAAGTTTTGGCTTGTTTGTCAAAAATCATGTGCCCATATGTGTGTGGGATTACTTCTGGGTCTTCAATTCCATTGATCAACCTGTTTGTTTCTATGCCAGTACCTTGTGGCTTTTATTACTATTGCTCTGTACTAGAGCTTGAGATCAGGGATGGAAATACCTTCAGAAGTTCTTTATTGTGTAGGATTGTTTTAGTTATCCTGTTTTTCCATGTGAAATTAAGATTGTTCTTTTAAGGTCTGTAAAGAATTGTGTTGTAATTTTGATGGAAATTGCATTGAATCTGTAGATTACTTTTGGTTAAGATGGCCATTTTTACTATGTTAATCCTATGAATCCATGATTGGGAGGTCTTTCCATCTTCTGATATCCTCTTTAACTTCTTTCTTCAAGGACGATGAGTTCTTGTCATGTAAGTCTTTAATTGCTTGGTTAGAATTACACTAAGATATTTTATTTTATTGTGAAGGGTGTTTTTTCTCTAATTTCTTCTTCAGTCTGTTTATCATTTATATAAAGGAGGGCTACTTATTTTTTAGAGTTAATTTTGTATCCAGCCACTTTGTTGAAGGTGTTTATTAGCTGTTGGAGTTCTCAGATAGAATTTTTGGGTCATTTGTGTATACTAGCATATCATCCGCAAATAGAGATAGTTTGACTTCTTCCTTACCAATTTGTATCTCTTTGATCTCCTTTAGTTGTCTTACTGCTTCAGCCAAAATTTTAAATACTATATTGAATAGATAGAGAGTGGGAAGCCTTGTCTTGTCCCTGATTCTAGTGGAATTGCTTCAAGTCTCTCTCTACTTAATTTGATGTTGGCTATAGGCTTTCTGTATTTTGCCTTTATTGTGTTTAGGTATGTGCCTTGTATCCCTGATCTCTCCAAGACTTTTTATAAAGAAAGAATGTTGGATCTTGTCAATGGCTTCTCAACATCAAATGAGATGATCATGTGATTTTTTTCTTTCAGTTTGTTTATATATATGGTGGATTATATTGATGGATTTTCATATGTTGAACCATCCTGTATCCCTGGGATCAAGCCTACTTGATCATGGTGGATATATTTTTGATGTATTCTGTTTGAGAGTATTTTTCATTTTTCATCAATGTTCATAAAGGAGATAGGTCTGACATTCTCTTTCTTTCTTGGGTTTTTGTGTGGTTTAGGTATCAAGGTGACTGTGGCCTCATAGAATGAGTTCAACAATGCTCCTTTTGTTTCTATTTTGTGGAATCATCTGAGGAATATTGGTATTAGCTCTTCTTTTAATGTCTGATAGAATTCTGTGCTAAAACCATCAAATCCTGGGCTTCTTTTCCTTTTTCCTTTTTGGTTGGAAGACTATTATTGACTGCTTCTGTTTTCTTAGGGTTCATAGGTCTTTTTACATTGTTTTCCTGATCTTGATTTAACTTTGGTAAGTAGAATCTATCAAGTTCAGTGGCTATTGCAAAGTTCAAGGCTCAGAGCTTGTTCAGTGAGTGGTCTTTGACCTCACATATACACATCCTTCCCTCAACACTATATGTCTTTGCCTACAGTCTACACACAGTGGCATCCCTGCCACCCCTTTCTGTGATGTCCCTTGTGTTTCTGAGACATTCATAACTTTGTATTTCTTAGAAATCTTGGCTATAAATCATTCTAGTGAGATCCCAGCAGTGAGCAGTAAGATCTCCTTCCCTGCCCAGAAGCTGAGTATGAAGGTTAGGAAATGGCAGATGTGCACACAGTTCACAGAGGGTAATGGTAAGGCAGAGACCTCAGTTCATACTGAAGAATTCTAAGTCTTCACTTTGGAATGGCCAACAGATGATCCTGGGCTCCCCAGACCCAGGACAGTGAAAACTTAGTGTCCAGGTGAGTGCATGCTCCCCCCCCCCAATCTGTCCTATCTTTCTCTGCCATGCACTCTTTTTGTTGATGGACTCAGAATATCTTGAGCAGTTGTTTTCCTAACCACTTTTGTTTTTGTCAAAATCTCACTCCCTTGATTTTTACCAATAAAGACTCAGGATCCAGATGCCGGGGTGAAAGCCTACTAGATCAGAGAGGCAGAGAAAGCACCCAGCTGACCTTCTGACTCAGCCAACATTCCAAAAGGAAAAGGAAGTTCTTCTTTACACTGTTTCAAAAACCTTCAGATTCAATGTTCCTCCCTTCTACTTCCTGTGTTTCTCTCCATCCATTCTCCTCCTCACTTCCTCTTACTCTCTATGTTTTTTCCCTATATTTACTCTCTCTGTCAACTGATTGCTTCCTCTGCCTCTTAACCTAGCATTAACTTTGTTTAATCCTGTTTTGGATTAAAGGTAGGGCTGAGCAACACCACAACTAGAAACAGGTTTTTCCAGTAAGCAACACAATCTCAGTGTTCACAGTGTAACCAAGTATCCTGCAATAGACCACAGCCTGGTTGCTTGACAGCAAGCATCTTGCCCTAAAGGAGACATAATTCTCCCAAAGATGACACTTTTGAAAGAGGAACTTTGGGGACAGAAAGAGTGGGAAGCAGGTCTCCTGGGGTAAACGAAGGGATGCAGAGCATTTGGAGGCAGTGGCTATCACCCACAAAATAGATTCAAGGTCATGAGTCTATTAACCACCATAGCAGTTCCGGTCTCTACTCCATTGCATAGGGTGAGAGAGGGTAACCTCATGCCATGCCTGGGGGCGTGGCTAGACATAGTGTACTGTCTCAGGAGATCTAAAATCTGCTCCCACGCACCCTCTTCCCAGGGAAGCATTTGTAATCCAAGCATAGAAACATGTCTCTGTTAAGTGCTGGAGTGACGGGTCAATGGTAGTGGGCAAGGTTGGACTCCCCTCACCTATGTGATGACTCACCATCACCAGTCACACCAGTTCCAGGGGATCTGATGTCCTCTTCTGACCTCCACAGGCAAAACCCCACACACTTGGTGCACATATACATATGCAGGCAAAACATTTATACATGTAAAATAAATGAATAAATCTTTAAGAAAAGTATGTGTGTCTGTTTAACATGCTGTTGACACAAACATACCCACAGACACATACCCATACAGACACACATACACGCATACACACACACACACACACACACACACACACACACACACACACACACACACATGCATTTCTTTTTCAAGGTACAGGAAATACAAACAGAAGTCAGCCTGTGAGGTTGTGGAATCTCTTCCCCTCACCCTCCTGCAGGAACATACTTATCAATTATGGACTCTTTCACAGCTTCCTTATCTGCCTCCAGTTTCTTGCTATTGAAGTCAAAACAAAAGACTGTTAGTTTCTTCTCCTGAGCAGTTAGGCACCTTGTGTAGGGTTAGCGCCCTGAGTCATTAGTTGCTATTAGCTACCTGATGATGCTCGTCTCTCACGAAGTCCTGTGATTATGAGGACTCCCATTTTACAGCTCAGGTGTTTAGAAGAAAGTGACATCACCACTGTCGTACAGTCTCTGGACAGGTGGTTGCAGACTTCAAGCTTGTGAATCCTCAGCTTTGTGCCAGCCACATCCACCCTTGGGCCCTCATGCCATCTCTCTACCTCTCTTCCTTTCATTGTCTTTCTCTCCCTTTTCTCTCCTGGATG
Organism: Acomys russatus; assembly: GCF_903995435.1. NCBI lineage: Eukaryota > Metazoa > Chordata > Mammalia > Rodentia > Muridae > Acomys > Acomys russatus. Next base: position 18,481,511 of record NC_067141.1, read on the forward strand.
GTCTTCACGTCTTTGCTGTGTTTAGCCTTGAGCAGCAATGATTCGGTGCTTTTTGGGGTAGGGGCTGTCTCAGAAGCATTCCCCATCCCCATGGCTTTCTATGTACCCAGACACATCTAGAACTTTTCACGGTGGATGCCCAGACACTAATGTGATTTGAGCCCCTCATTTGGCCAGGCTCATGGAGGAAGGAGTCTCCATCTAGGAGTGGCAAATGGTCTCTGATGAGTCTCAGAGATCTAGGACACTGGGTAGAGGCTATACCTCCCATCCTGGCACAATCCTGGCCAAGTCAGCATGGCTCCATATCACCTCTGCATTGGGATAGTCCTAGGGCATGAGAGTAGATATCTGCTACCACAGCTGAAAAGCCTGTGATCTCGGACACTCGGACAGAGGGCTTCTAGTCCTGAGCCCTCTCCATACCCTAAGCAGGGCCGTCACTAAGTCAGAGATGCCTGGTCCTCTTTTGCTTCTCTTCCTAGTATATCCACCAGGCAGACCATGGGTAAACAGCCTTTTTATCTAAATCTAGGCAGGTTCCCCAGCCTCTGCCCAGGTGGAGTTTGGCCTGATTCTCTCAAGCACTATGATGGTGGACACTCTTGTAAGAGAGGGTGAGAGCAGCAGTCAGTCCTGCTCTATATAGCCTTCATAGCCTCTATCTGTCTGAGCCCTTTTCGTGACAGTCTTTCTTCTTGGCAGAACATTGTGGAGCATTGTATAGAATTGCAGGGCAGGATGGCTACTGCTTCGGGTAGATTTCCAAGTCAGAAAAGGGATGAGGGCCTTAGAAGATGATTTCTGACTCTTCAACTAAGAGTAGCGTTTAGGTAACCTGGTGACAGGCACATTCAGCGTGCTACTCAGACCCAGAGTGTCTCCATCTAGGTCTTCTTTACCACATGAGGGTTCCAAGGTTGGCATGGAAACCCTTTACCACAGGCCAGGAGAGAATATGACTTGTAGAATGGAGCCACAAAGAGGGTTTCACACTCAGGGGAGGAGGGACTCCCCTCCCCACAAATGCATGACCTCATTAAACCACAAGGGCACCCTGGAAGTGTAATTCACTCAGGAGCTCCTTCTCCAGTGATCATTTCCCAAAGGAAGAGGCATCAGACTCTCCGGATATATGATTGGCTTATTTCTGAGGCCAGGACAGCATGAGATGAGGTTGAAGGCCACACAGATGGTGAGTAACAAGTACCATGAAACAGGTGAATCCCATGTCTGCACAGAAATGTTCTCCTGGCCAGAAGGCTTTGTGGTGTCCTGGTGTGGTTAGCCACGAGTGCAGGAGGCAGTATAATCTCCTCTTCAGAGTCCTGGTCCAGGTAGTGCACAGAGGAAGAGGTTCTATAGCTAGAGGTACCCACATTGCAGCTGGGCTGCCTCCCCAACAGGGGCTGATCAGGAGCCTGTGAGCATCCTCCTGCACCTCTTTGGGCCCTGAGACACGATGGAGTACGGGATCGCAGAGCAAGCCTGCTCAGAATGAGACACTCTGTGGTGGACTCCAGGTATCTCTCCTGGGGCTGATCTTTCTTAAGAAGTGGTTCTGTGGGAAGTGCATGACAATTTGTTTTGTTTGTTTGATTGATTGATTTTTGTTCATTTTCTTTTCTTCTTTCTTTCCTTTTTTTTGGGGCGGGAAGGGGGATGGATGTTCCGGAATATTATCTGGCTTCAGAACACTATAAGCAGGGATGATTACAGCCCAAGAAAGTGCCTCGGGCTGGGTAAGTGGTACAGACACACAGGCTACAGAAGGATGAATCTGAATGGACTAAGAGTTGAACTCATAAGCTCTGAAATTCCTGAGCTGCATCCTAGAGATGCTGCCCTAATAGCCTCCACTCATTCCCATCCCCAGCCCTGTTCACTCCCCCTTGAATGCTCATTTCCTGGCTGATCATAGGTCGCAGCCCCTTCAGACCAGGCAGGGGGTGAACTCCTCCTGTGCCCAACTTAGCAGTGGGCCTGACAGAGGTCGTCAGTGGTGTGGCCAGTAGCTAGCTGGCTGTACTAGCAGGCCAATGCACAGCAGCAGGTATTCTTTCAAATTCTGGAAGCCTTCTCCCCATACACACACACACACACACACACACACACACACACACACACACACACACACACCCTGAGTGAACCTAGGAGAGTTGCCTTGACTGAAGGCTAATGAAAAATGTCTCAGAAATACTGTGGAAATCTGAATAATTCCCATGAGAAAGATTTTCCCATCTGGACCCAGAGCATTCTGTTTGGCTGAAAACACAGCTGAGCTGATAAACGTGCCTCCTTCCGAATGAAGAATTGCAGGTGGTTTACAGGAGCTGTGGTAGAGAAACCCAACTGTTTCCCGACAGTTTCCTTTTCAAAGGTCATTTCTCCCAAAGGAGAGTGGGTAAAGTGACAGCAAATAGTAGACTGGGTCAGTTGGGCTTTCGCTACCTTGATGGACTAAGTGCACCCCCCCTCAGAAATATACCTCACTGCAAAGAGGAGGCTGGGTTGTCCCTGGCCTTGTGACAACATCCGATATTTGCTGAGACACTTGTATTGTTTCAACAACAAAAGCCTAATTCTCACATCAAACCCCGAGGAAAGAGTTGATTTTCCAAATTTCAAGCTGTTAAAAAATCAGCCGATGGCTTATTCTTTAATCAGCATATATGCAAGCTGCATGCATTTAAATCATTGCAAATACCTGTGGACTCCGTCTGCTCAGTACATGCTAATGAAAGCTCTTTTTTTTTTTTTTTTTAAAGAAGTGACATACCTGGCCATTCTTGACCCCAAGGCACCATTAGGCACCTGCTGATCATGTATTTCTGAGATTGCAGCAGTATGGGTTTTTCCAAATACAACACCAATTAGCTTTCATATTTTTACAAATAAAATTCTCTCAAACCTGCCTGGGGTGCAGGTGGAAGCAGATGGCTCACATTTGGGCATATGAGGATGGATAGTGCTCAATGCATTTCAAGTTTAGCAGTGCCCATGACTTCCTCAGAATGCTGTACATCTAGACTCCAAAGAACAATGGCCTCAAGAGAGATGCTTCAGGAACAAAGTTCCCAGTGTCATAAAACCAAGCCCTGTATGGCCGCCAACCAGTAGCTTCTAAGTCCCAGCCCTGCAAAGCCATGGCCCACCGTGAAGCTCTTACAGAAAGCCCCACAAGGCTGGTGACTTGTGCTGGTAGTTCCTGCAGCCTAAACCCTAGGAGGAAAACCAAGGAGGGATTTTCATGGTGCTGAGTATTAGCAGAGGGTTTCTGGAATAACCAATGAGATAGTGCCTGAGAACATGACTAGGTCACACTCTGCTGAGGTCACTGGCTTCAATCAGTAAAGCCACACATAGTTTACAAGGCAGCTTAATGGCTGATCCTCACAAGAGGTGGTGCTTATTGGTGATCCTTTGTGTTCGAGGACCATGTGGAGAACTGCCTGCCTGGCCTGTTTGAGCCCACACTACTGACCCTCCTGATGCCATAGGAGTCATCCAGGTTCCAGAATCCAGTGATGCCTCTGCTAGCCCAGATGATGGCATCATGGGCTCTAGACAATTGAGACCCAATTAGAAGCTTTCAAATCTGTTTCTGGTGAGTGACAAGAGGGGAAGGGGGTGGGAGAAGGGGGATGGGGGGAAATGGGGGGCTGGAGGTTGCTGGGGCTAATCCAAGTCTCACTTCCTTGATGGCAACCTAAGGTGCTGGTGCCAGGCTACCGCCATATGGGTTGGTGATGTCCTAGTTTTTGCTTCTGTTGCTGTAATAAAATATCTGACAGAAGAACTTTAAGAGAGAAAGAGCTTATTTAGATCACAATTCCAGGCCATGGTCCCTTATTTTGGGAAGTCAAGGCAGTACCCTAAGCAACAGTCACATCCACAATGAAGAAGAGAGAGAATGAATAGATGTATACTTAGAGCTTATGCAAATCAGGAGCCCCTGGCTAGGGAATGGTGCCACCCACAATGAGTGGGTCTTCTCATCTCAATTAAGACAATTAACACAATTCCCCAAAGCCATAAGCCAACCCAACCTAGAGCAGCACTCATTAAGACTCTCTTCCCACCTGACCCCCACCCTTGTTCTCTTCCTCATCCCTCCAGGCTGGGAGAAAAAAAAAAAGAAACCAATGGGGGGGCATTTCTGGGATAAGCTGGAGACTCTCAGTGGAGTAGGCTCTTGGGAGGATATGGCAGTGACTCTAGCTGAGTCTCCTAACAGCAGGGGATATGGAGACTGATGTAGCTACCTCCTATAGCCAGGCAGGACTTTCAGTGAAGGAAGGGGACACCAACCCACCTGCAAAATCTTCTACCCAAACTTTACCCTGCAAACAAGATATGTAGGGATAAAAATGGAACAGAAATTGAGGGAGGAGAGGGCCAACCAATGACTAGCTCAATTTGAGACCTACCTCATTAGAGAGAGCCAACCCCTGACACTATTAACAATAGTCTGCTATTGCTTGCAGACAGGAGACTAGCATAACTGTCCTCTGAGAGGCTCCTCCCAGCAGCAGATCAAAACAGACGAAGATACCCACAGCCAAATATTAAGCAGAGCTTGGGGAGTCTTGTAGAAGAGTTGGGGGAAGGACAGAAGGACTCAAAGGGGACAAGAACTCCACATGAAGACCAACAGAGTCAACTAACCAAGGACCATGGGGGCTTACAGAGACTGAACCACCAACCAAAGAACATGCATGGACTGGGCCAAAGTCCCCTACACATATGTAGCTGATGGACAGCTTGGTCTTCATGAGGGTCTCCTAGCAATTAGAAGGGGGCTTATCTTTGACATGGACTCTGTTGCCTGCTTTTGGATCACTTTGCCCTAGCTGGGCTGCCTTGTCAGACTTTAGAGGGAGAGGATGAGCTTAGTCCTGATGGGACTTGATGTGTTGGGCTGAGTTGATGGGGGTAATCCCCTTTTCTGAGGGGAAGGGGAGGGGGAAAAGAGGGAGGGCAGGACAAGGAGGAAAGGAGAGGAGGTAGGGGGAAGGGGGATGTAAAGTGAGTGAAAAAAGAATAAAAAAAATTTTAAAGACTCTCTTCCTAAGTTATTCTAAATTTGTGTCAAGCGACAATTAAAAATAACCATTACAAATGACATAGCCTAGTGATATGCCCCAAGGGCCCAGTGCAATGTAAACAAAAACAAAAACAAACAAACTAACAAAAAAAAAAAAAAACTGGCCTTCATTGCCATGGCACCTGTCCACGGGTCATTTAGAGAGAAGTCCTACCTGACATCAGATACTAGGTTGTGACTACAGCCTGCCCTCCTGCGTGTGCAGGCTAGAGACTTAACTTTCCATTGTTGTGAAGCTCCATGGAAGTCCTGTCTTTCTTGTGTCTGAAGACATTGGCTCATGTCTTTCTCCTTATAGGTGGCCTACAGCAGGATTGACACCATGCCTGGTGTGACCTGAGCAAGCATGAAAAGGATGGAAACCTGAGGGACCACAGGAAGCTGACTCCAAGGCGACTCTACCATAGCTTTCTATCATCCTTCTAGTGAGGAGATGCCCCTTCTCATTTCTGTGGGGTCTAGGTCAGCTAGCTAGAATCTGGAACCTTAGTTACCAGTGAAAGCAGAGAAGCAGAGAGATATGTTGGCATCCTTTGTGTTCTATAGACCAAATTTTCCCACATGTGCTCTACTTTCCTTTCTGGGTGGGGCTTGGATTCAGGAACAGGGCAGGACAAGAGAGGGGTGGGCAGGACTCCAATGCCTCCTTCCTCCGTGACCCCATGACCTCATGGACTGCTTCAATGTATCCCTTAAACTTAGTAGGAGCCAGAAAGCTATGCTCCCTGACCAAATGTTGTCCTATTTTGTGTGATCTTCAAACTGAGGATAGTTGTCACAGTATTAGCTTTCAGAGGAAACACATGTTGAGCCCTAATTTTGGCAACGAGCACTTTGTTTCCCAGGAGTCTCCAGCTTGGCTGAAACTCTACTCTGCCCTCCATTATTTTTTATTGGCCATCCATTTCTGCACGTTGGAGAGACTTCAGTGGGTGAATGGGATAATCACAGACAGATAGGCATTCAAGGTACTGTCAGAGCCCTGGAGCCTCATGCGTAGAGCCTGTGGTGTGACAAGTGGGTGCCCCTGGCAGGACACAGTAGGAAAAAAAAAGGAAAATTCAGCATTCAACTTGCCTCTGCATACTTCTGAGTCTGGAAATCCAGTTCTTTGGAAGCCCTGGAGTGAGAAACAAAATTGCCAAGAATTCCCCGATGCAGGGTAGGTTTGTAAAGACCTTGGAAGTATACCTTGCCATTCTGTCTCTCCTTCCTGTTTGCTTTAGGTGCCAGTTTTCCCAGGAGTTAGCAGCAGGAGTAGAGTGGCCCCGTAAGAGTTTTTATGCAGTAGAGAGAGGGACATGAGTGTGGGTGACCAGTCACTGGCATGCAGACAGATGTTCTTTGAAGGACACAGAATTTGTTGGTGGGGGCAGCTCAAAGCTTAACAGCTCTGGGGTTCAGGCTGGGCTCATGTGAGCCTCCTGATCTGCTGGCCCTTCACAGTGTGCAAAACTTGTTGTCATCTGCCTTGACTGTCCAGGTGTCTAAGTGCCCATGTAGTTGTCAAAGAGGGAGAAGACAGCCACGGTTGTCAGAAGTGGGAACAGGCTGTGGTGAGGAAGATGGGGAATGGGTGGGTGGTCAAGGGGTCCAGAATGCAGCTTCTCCAGAATCTTAATATGTTGCAATGCAATGATACAACAGTGGCTGGCACCAATAAGGACATTTTCAAACAGCTCCTAGGGAGGATTTTCATTGTTCCTAGCACAAAGAAACAGTGAGTGTCTGAGCTGATTGATGTGCCAATTATCCAGATCTGATCATTAGCCTTGTAAGCATGTGTTGCAATGTCATGATGTACCCAATAAATATGGAAAGCCACTATGTGTCAATTAAAATCAATTGAATAAATAAATACAATCTATCAAAAGCACAGACCTAAAATAGCAAGAGTGTATCTTCTGGAGCTAATACAAACCTTTTCCGGGAGAGTGCCCTGCTCTGATGGGGAGAAGCAGGAGTCTGTTTTAAGGAAGGACATGAAAGTGGTGTCCTCTGGGGACAGCCCAGGCTAGTCCTCATTCTGGTTGCAATGATGAGACAGTTTCAAACTGGTCTGCAGCCCTACAAGGCTTCCTAGACTCCTCCTGAGACCAAATGGGGAGAAAATGGCACTGTACGGGGAGTGGTGGCCTGAGCCAGGGTGAGCACTTGGTCATGGCAAGAAGATCATAGACAGGGCTCTCAAAGCCAGGGCCAGGTTTCATACAACTGGTGGTCTGCTCTGGAAAGCTCCTTTGCATGAGTGAAATTTCCAAAGAAAGAATTTATAAACAGTTCTTTTCTACTCTGTAATGTGTGAGTAGACAGACACTTTGATGGATTTGACAAGTGCTCAACCTCTGAGTGGGTCATCTCACCCCCCCCTCCCACATTCTTATCTCAGCTCAGGCTGTACCACTCAGCTTATAGGCAGCATGGCAACGACCCACCTGCTAGCCAGCTAGCCAGATGCAGGCTCTGTCTCTTGGCTTTCTCCTCTTCTCAGCCTCAGCAGCATGGTTGAGAATCTGTTTTCTGTACACCACGGTGGGAATCTCAGCACTAGCCACCATCAGAAGAGCCCAGGATGGGCAGCCTGGGCTCAGTCTACGGTTCTAGATGGTCATGCACAGGCCTGTGTGCATACTTCCTTCCTTCCACTTGGGTAAAGATTTGAGTGGATGTGTGGACTTGCTGATGGTAGAAGGGGGCTGATTAATTTGTGAGATGCTGCACACTGTTTCTCCCAAATTTCCAATTGTGAGGTGTGTGACTGTCCATGGCACGGTGCTATGCTCCTAGGGAGGAGAGACACCTTGGATGGATTTATTTAGCATTTCCCAGTGACCCAGAACATGAGGAATTTTTAAAAATGCAAACTCAAGCTGCTCTGAGTCCAGCCTCAGAGAACAGGAAAGGGCTCTCTTCGAGTCTGTTTTGCAGTCTCCCAGGAGAGAAGTTGGACTCTCTTCTCGTCTGTGCACCTCAACAAAAGAGACAAGTTTTCAAAAAAGAAAATGTCAAATTCCTCCTGAAAACGAACAGCACAGAATCCAGAACAGTCTGCAACCAGGCTGCAGAACCTTCTGCATGTGCCCCTCTGTGAATGGCCCTGCATGTCTGAGAACTCATGGAACACTTTCTGAATAGAAGGAAGGAGTGAGGGCAAATGCCTCCTCTAGAGCCCTCTTAAAACACTTCCCAGGCTGTGCCTTATGCCATGCTGAAGTTCAAAGTGAGAAAAGAAAAGTCAATGCTGAGTGATTAATTTATAAATTAACAGACAACATGGTTGATCCGTCTGCTTTTTAACGAATTTATTTTCAAATCTGCCATATATAAGGCTGATATGAAGTGTTTAGATTGGGGTAGAATTCAGTTTCCTTATCCATTCACTAATTCATTCATTAACTTCCTCTTTCACTCACTCATTCATCCACTTATTCATTCACTCGCCCTATTCATTACGTTTTTACAAAACAGGGTCCTGCTTCACATTCTTTGACTAAACTGTTAATTAACTTTTCTGTCAGTTTACCATTCCGTCAAACACCAACACAGCAATAGCATTTCTTTCCCCCTCCCGTCCCCTTCCTTCCTTCCTTCCTTCCTACAAATACTCCCTACTCTAGTCAGACTCCTTGAGACCTTGCCCATCAGGCCTCCACCTCCATTCCTTGCTTCCACTCTGGCTATGGCTGTAAAGTCCAGTTCTAGCAAGAATCTTGCCGCCTCATCTTAGAGCAGGCCTCTGACCTTCCAGATTTCGCTTCAGTATTTCTACAAATTCCTGACCCTCTCTCTTTGAAGCCCATTAGCTTGGCTCACATCCAGCAAATCCTTGCAGGTCGTGTGAGCAAGAATTCTCACCCTTTATACCTATTGGGGAACTTCAAATGTATGCCCCCCCCCCCACCTTGTGTGCTGTACTCCAAACCTGCTCATATCCTATACTCCTGGCTTTTTCTCCTGTGGCCCTAGATCCTAAATGAAATCTGTATTTCCTTTCCATATGAATTGTTGTCACTCATATGCCAAGCCCTGAGTGGCCAATGCACTTGGTCACCGTCTCAACTGGCCTGTAAAGAAGGTGCCCAGGCAGGCAAAGTGAACACAGCATAACAGGACACTGAAAAGGACTGGCTGCCTTTCTTAGGTGGTAGGAAAAGAAGGAAGGAGAGGAGAAGGCGTGCCACCAGGATACCTGCATGTGCCCTTCTCTACAGCACCATTTTATGATCAATTGTTGACCCCCTCCACATCAAGGTGAGTGTATACACGGGTGAAAGGAAGGAGGGGACAGTAGCTGGAGATGGTGACACACACAGAGGTGGGGACTGCACTACGAGGGTTAATAATTTATCACTGCAATGATGAGCAATATCACAGCCTGATTCTTACTCCTTAGCCAGGGACCCCAGGTCTAACAGGAAAGACCTCTCTGCCCAGAAGGCCAAGGCTGTGCTTGTGTGCTGATCCTGGTCACCAGTGAGAAAGACAGCCTACAAAAGTGGAAGTCTGTCATGCAGGATGTCAGATTGTCGCTCCACTGAGCACATAAGTGACTTCATACCTCTGTGGGAAGGCTCTATGGCTTCAGGGGTCTGTGCTCTTTTGGACACTGAGAGCAAACTTGTCCTGAAAAAAAAAAAAACAGTCTCAAGAGAGGAAAGAATTGGAGTGCAGAAAAGTGACCTCACTTTCACAAGCAGTTAGCAAACAAGTCAGCATCTCAGTCCATGAGCTGTACTCCACAGGTAATTCAAAGCCTGCATGCTGCCACACCACTAATCCATTTGACAAGACTCAGCCAGGCCCCCAAGCATCACAAAATGACCAGGTTAGCCGAAGAAGCCAGATGGAGTGGCCATGCTGAGGGGGCAGTGACGTGAGCCATACCCACCCCTTCTATCAAGAGCCTGTGCCCAAAAACGGAGAGGTGAGGCTACCTCCTGCAATTTCTTTACTTGAAGCAGTGTGTGGTGCCCAGGAAGTCTCAGCAATGAATGGTGAATGAATCCATTAATGAGGGAAGGAAGAAGGGACAATGACTTTGGCGCCACACTAGGAGCTGTGAGACAGCTATGCCTCCCACTCCCTGAAACTTTGGTCAGACATATGGGCCTCAGTTTCCCTATCTGACACATGGAGATAAAGGTAGTAATTACCCATAAACTATGGCCAATTCTGCATCTGGCTTTGGCCACTGCCAGGAAACCTGCAAAGTCACTGTTCTCATCGTGAGGGCTCTCATCTGCAGGCCACAGGAGAAAATTGAGATGCAGTTGAGCTAGGAAAATGCCTGCACACTGAAGCCTTCCTCTTCCCATTCTGTCTCTCCCACCTCCAGTTTTCTCTATGGAAGTCAGTCACTGATGCTATCCACCAGGTGCCAGCAGTAAGGAGAGACGTTTCTGGAATCATGTTGCCTGCCAGTGAGAAGAGCTACCAGATATAGCTAGCACACCAATGTCAAAACTACATGCATGTGTGTCCTGACCTCCTGAGAATCCAGAGAATACAGTCTGAGAGTGCATTTCCTCCCAGGCCCCGAGCAACCAGGAAAGGACTTTTCCCATCACTTTGTCCCAGCTACAGTCTAACCAGCTCTTCATGGAAGCATCAACTCTAAAACTCCACCTGTTTTGTACACCCACAATACTGAAGGGACCAATAACTCCAGAGTTTCCAGAGGGGATGGCTGTGACACCAGGACAACATTTCCCCCTGCTGCCTGACCTGACTGCAGGCTCAAGTCCAGAGTGCCATCGAGCAGGTGTGAGAAGCATCAGCAGTCACTCCCTCACTCACTGGGACCATGGTCCTACTGCCATGCCTTCTTTTTGTCATGGTCTGTGCCCTCTGAAACCACAGTAAGTCATCTTTTCCTTAAGTTGCTTCTTACTGGATATTTGAAGAAAAGTGTCTTCCATGGAGCTGCCCCAGCAAAGTGAATGCCTGCTCCATTGGTCTCATCCTCAGCCCAGCATGTATCTTGTGATTTTTTTTTAATTATTTATTTTTAAAGTGTAGCTGTCATTGGCATTTGGCCTGTACATATGTCTGTATGAGGGAGTCAGATCTACTGGAAGCTGAGTGACAGACAGTTGTGAGCTGCATTGTGGGTGCTTGGAATTGAACCCTGGTCCTCTGGAAGAGCAGCCAATGTTCTTAAACACTGAGCCCCTCTTCAGCTCCTGTCTCTTTGATTCTTAACCCAAGTGCCATGAGTGCTGCCCCTGGGGACCAAAAACATCATCTCCTAGTTATGAACAGGGGCCAGTGACATAACCCATGATTGGCCTCAGAGTTTTGAGTTTGGGCTGGCCCAGATTTTCCTGTACCTTTTTACAGATGGAGCACTATCCAAGGCTGCAGCAGGAGGCTGTCACACTGCATGAGTGACTGTCTCCAGTAGTCACTCTTCCTTCATTCCATGCAGACTCCTGCCTCCTATGCATCAGGAAGGCCATGTGGTTGTGTGTGTGCATTCATGTGGTGCCTTTGAATGTGTTCTTTCTCTTCTCTCTTTTGTCTGTTCCAGTGCTCAGCACATGGAGTTGGCTCTGCCCATTGCAGTCAGAGAGAGAGAGCAGTCAGAGGCAGGGCAAGTATTACTGTACATTGTGGTCTCAGCAGGAACAGGCAAGAGGCGGGGGATGTTCTCTAAAGGCCCAAGGTTGTGAGTTCAGAGATGCTGAAGCAGCTAGAAGTAGAAACATCATAGTGGAGATTGTAAAAACAGGAAAATAAGACTTCACAGACTAAAGCCAACAAAGCCATCACATGGGCCACCACCTCACTGTGGCAGGAGGGTTTGTGGCCAGCATGCTTGAGGCCTGAATGTATATGAGATATCACTGAACGAGGTCACTACTAACCCGAGGACCATCCTGCAGCTCCTATAAATGTTAAAGGCATCATTCCTAGAGATGGAAAACACATGTGGTATGATTTCATTGATGGGGGGAAAAAGTTCAGAGTGGGTAGTTCTATAGATCCAGAAGTTGGTACTTAGTGCTTGCCCGTTTCTAGTACTGGGACTACGTATTAACTCCAGATGTCCCTGAGGGCTCTTGGTGGGTGGTCTGAAGTATTATGGCACTGGGTTACAGTAGCATTTCTGCAAAGCTAGATGAATTTTATGCTTTGTACTTTACACTGCAATTAAATTGTTTTTTTTTTTTCCTCTTTAAAGTAAGCGGATGCATGGTACTCTACAGTGCCCAGTGTGGAATTTCTTGCCTACAGCAGGCTGGATGCACAAGACTCTACAGTGTCCAGTCTGAGATTCATCACCTGCATCTGGATGCATGGGACATTACAGTATCCAGTCTGATATTCCATATGGCTATATGCAGGCAAAACACTATGGAATTTCAGAAAGGATCACCCAGTGCACCGTGTAGGCTCTCCTCATACAGAAAGCACACTGCAGGGACTGAAATGGGAGGCAGGGGAGGAAGGCTGTAGTTAGTGTGAGTAGTCACTGTGACAAGACAGTAACAAGGTGATAGATGATGGGGGTGGGGTGGGCAGTGGAGATATGCTATCTGAGGGAGCTGAGGTAAAGATGGGGCTTAGAGCACTCATAACCTAGACTATCACTCTGACAACATCGAGATGAACCAAGGAGAGATTACACAGATGAGCCCGTCACACGATTTCAATGGAGAAGTGCTGACAAAATGCCTCTTCTGTGCCCAAGGGCATGAATCGGCAATGAGTCTGATGAGGGACCCAGCACAGGCACAAACTCCTTCAGGGAAATCGTCACGGAAAGTGGGTGGGGTTTCACCACTCTGCTGTCTGCCCAGAGATGCTGCGATAGTGCTTGTTCACTCTTCTCTCCCACAGAGATGCAGTTCCAGCTCCATAACGTGCCTAGGTTTTTACTGCCCCAAAGCATGTGTATGGATAAGTTAAGACAGCTCTAAAGCAATCTCTTACTACAGCTCTCTTCCAATACTGTGTGGGATAGGAGACCCAGACACATGACCTGGTGATTAAAGAGCACCTAGGTGCCATGTTTAGAATCCCAGTGAGCATTCAGAGACCAGCAGTATACTCTCTCCCTCCCTCCCTTCTTTTTCTCTTATAGAAATTATTGTTAGTATAATAGCTCAAAAGTAATTCATTTGCTATAATAAATGATTTCATATACCACTTTCTAAACTATAACCGTATTGACTCTTGGTTTTATTCTCTTGTTTGTTAGTGTATATTTAGTGTACATTTGTTGAGCAAACCAGCAGGTTTCATCATGACATCCTCCTACATGGATACAAGCTACCTGATTATACCCACTTCTAGTTCCCCTTTCTTGTTTCTTTGTTCCCCGATCCCTTTTCTCTTGCCAAACAGTTCCCCTGCCATTTTCATACATAGAGGAGTGAACATGTGACCGTGTATTCCTTCCAAGAAATGGGATGGTTTCCATGGCTGCTGAATGGAGGTTTTATGTGGATGAGTGTGAGAAAGCTCAGAGATTGGAAACACAGATGCCTGGAGACTTTTCTTGTTCTTCTGCGTAGAAGAGGTTGAGTCACACGGTGTCTAACTTAGGTTTCTCTTGCTGTGATGAAACGCCAGGAACAAAGGCAGATTGGAGAAGAAAGGGTTTTATTTCACTTTACACTTCCACATCACAGTCCATCATCTAAGGGAGCCAAGGGCAGGAACTCAAGGGAGAAATCTGGTGGCAGGAACTGAAACAGAGGAGGGATGCTGCTTACTGGCTTGCTTCTCTTGGCTCGCTTAGCCTGCTTTCCTATACAACGTAGGACAACCTGCCCAAGTGTGGCACCATGCACAGTGCATTGGACCCTCTCATGTCAATCATTAATCAAGAAAATTTCCCACAGATTTGCTTACAGGCCAAGATCTTTTCTCAGTTAAGATTCTCTCTCCCCAGATAGGTTTAGGCTTGTGTCATCTGGCGATCCTCGCTCTGCCCTTGGTTCTGAATTTTACGTGGCTTCTTGCACTACATCTTATCTCAGCTTTTGTCTCTCTTCATGAGGAAGACGGGAGTTCAGTGTGCATGAGTATGCACGCGCCCGTGTGTGTATGTGTGTGTGGGGGGGGGCAGACATAACTGCAACTGAGCTGAGCCTATCCACTTCTTGACAAAACAAATACCCTTTCTTATCCCACTGCAAGACCTGCCAGGGTCCTGTGTACATCAGCTGTAGCTCCCCAGCAGAGTCAATATGAGCCTATAGGAACCTCCCCAAGGACATGGGGAGAAGCTGGGCCTTGGACGGGGCCCTTGCTCTACAGGCATCTCTAATGCTGTAAAGGAAGCCTTGCCTAATCATAAGCAACAATGAAGCATCAGGCACATGCGTTTTACCCTCTGCCTCCCTAGTTGGTGCTGGGGTGCTTCTCCATGTCTCATCTGCTAAACTGGCTGAAGACAACAAGGGATATGTCTCTCAGTAAAGTCCAGGGACATTGTTTTCTCAATGAAATAACCACCTGACGCTAAACAGAAAGCTTCAAGTGGGCACCTAGAATTTTATTCTCTCGGAAAGCAAACTTCAGGATGGCAATCTCTTTCTTTTCTCTGATCATATTCTTTTTTTAAAAATGATACTTTTAGGGAACACCTCTTGAAACACCCATTTAAGCTACATTTCTATTTATGTCCCAGTTATTGGAAAAAATTCAATACCCACACAGAGACTCCACTCCCATTCCAGGCAGAAGGAGCTGAGTATGGCACTCTTAAGGCAGTGTCAACTTAGACTTTGAAGCTGAGGCCTTCCTTAGGCATTATTCCCAGTCTCTAGTAAGAAGTAGTTTTTAATTTTTAAATCAAACTTTCCTGGCAACATTTTCTTTTACAAAGAACTTGTAGCAGATCTCTCTCTCTCTCTCTCTCTCTCTCTCTCTCTCTCTCTCTCTCTCTCTCTCTCTCTCTCACACACACACACACACACACACAGTATTCCTGAAATTGTACATCCTGGCCATGCCTAGGCTGAACCAGAACTTACTGAAGGCCACCTCTCTTGGCACTGCAGGCAAAGTAAGACAACCTATTTATTTTCTGAGCAGTTGCTATAGGCCAGGCATCATCTAGTCCCTGGGACTGGTGAGGGATGGTAGTCCAGCCACCTGGTAAGACTTGGCATTCATAGATCTGAGCTGAGGTCCCTGAGCTGTCATGCTTGGTGCTAGCTGACCTGTTCCTGTTAAAGCTGTCAAGGGCAGAGGAGGAGGGGGAAGAGGGCATTCTAAGAGGACTGGCCATTTCATCACCTGATTTGCAAGTTGTCCTAAGTCATGCTTTTGCTTGACAGGCTCTTACTTTACAATGTAAACCTGATGTTATTCAAACTTACATCTTCAATCCGTGTCGCACCCACAAGGGAGAAAACGAATGCTTAGGAGATGAAATGTGCACCTTTACTTAAAAAAAAAAAAAAAAAAGCCTCCACCAACACCTCTTGCCCGAGTGAAGCTAGGGAGTGGAGCACCTGCATCTGTGAAGGTGATATGTTTCCCTTAAAAATAAAGTGAGTAATCGTGTGCACTCCAGTTTACCAAAACAAATAGACTGCGGGATTGGACTGCGGTCGATTGTCTTAAATGAATACTCTGTTGGAGAGAAGCCATCTGTCTGCAGCTTCCCTGAAACTTACTGATAAGCCATAAATCCATTAGGAGATTCTCCCTTCTGCAGTTTAGAATGAAGGAGGAAAAAAACATTTATACTGGAACAGCTGCGTTCGGGATGATGGCTCTTGTGGACATGATGTATGTGTGATGGATCATCAATGGACAGCCATCCTTGAGCTTCATTTTAATTTTATTATGATCCTTGTGATATTTACTGTACAAGCAAACAGGAACCTGTGCATATTTATGGGAGATAGCAGGGCTTTTAATATGAGCAGAATGAATAAATCTACACACCCTGAAAGGAGGGGGGCGGTAAAAAGGGTTCGGATGGGCAGTGGTTTTAGACATAATTTTCAATTAAAGCAGAGTTGAACGGAACAGCACTATGCTCATCCCTCTCATCTCTCATGTTCCCATTGGCTCTGAGGCAGGTAGGAGACTTGATGCACCATCCAGCTGTTCTCTAAAAGACGCACTTGTAGGTCCGTGTGGGGACTTGGGAGGAGTGTGTCTTTTCAGAACCTCTTTTTGCATAAGTGCTGGGCAAGAAAGCAGAGGCTCACAGAGAGGCCTGGAAAACATTTTAAGATGTGAGCTGATAGCTGTGATGGTATGTCCTGTGCAACCGTGCAAGGCTGGGAGAACATGTAAGACCCCTGGATGGACCAGACTGAAGCCATCCCCCTGTCAACGAGCAGCAGGAAAAGGCCGAAGGCTCTATTTGTTTTCATGAGTCTCTGCTTCCAATAAGGAAGCGTGTTACATCTCATCAAAGTTATTTCGTATTTCCAACAGTTTTCTCCTGCTCTAATGCTCAGATATGAAAGGAACTTAGAGAGGGGGCTTAACTTGGGAGTGCAATGGTACCTGAGTGTCATGGGGCAGAGCTCTGTGAGGAAGCCTGCTGGTGAGAGCAGAAGCCCCAGGACTGGTTCAGGTCCACCTCATCCCCCTCCGGTGACTATGTGATTGCCTGCTAAAGAGCTTTGCAGCTCTAAGCCCCTTTTTCCTCTGGTGTAAAAATGAAGGCAATATCGGCTCCTTTTCAGGAGTTCCTAAGGATAAAATGCAATGGCTGTTAACAAAGTCACTGTTAGCAGTGGACAAAGTGGCCACTGCTCCCTGTGTGAGTGCCCACCCCGTTCCCACTGTGTGCTTACCTCTGAGCTTCCAGAAGACAGGCGGTCTGGCAACCTACACCCTCATTATTCCCGCTGCAAGCAGAGTCAGGATGTCACTGGAGGCCCAAAGCAAGTACAACGTGGACGATGACAGAGTGGCTGTGTGTTAGGGAGGTAGCTGGCTCTCAAGGTCCTGGCATGGGCCCGGGTACAACTCTGTTCCACCTGGCCTGGATCAGAAGCAGAGTGCGGGTGGCTCCCTCCATGTTCTGGTTATGCTTCCACTGTAGAGTGGCAGCTATGAAGCTGCAAGTATCTCTGAGGAGCAAGCTGAGTACCTGCCAAGGGTCCAGCTCAGGGCAGCAGCTCTAGCCTAGCACATAGTAGACGTAAAAGTCTTTCAAGTGTTCCAAAGCAAGTGTCAAGATCCTAAGACTTGGCTGTCCCAGTCGCCAACTACTTTCCCTGAGGGATCAAACCCAAGTGTAGAGAGAGCATGCTGGTCCCAACTGAAAAATTCACCACAGTCTCCAATGAAACAGAGGGATGACCCCAATGAGAAGAGGTATGCCAGAGGACAATGCTTCAGTGGTTTTCTCAGCATGGAGGCCAGCATTCCTGTTTCCAGAGGTGTCACAGGGGATGCCCAGCAGAGCATTAGACCCTGGTGGAGGACAGGAATCTCAGGTTTACTTGTTGAACTCAGAAGTGACTATGCCCCTGCCACTGGCTCAGGCAGATGGAACAATACTCAGTGACACAGTTCATGCTCCAGGCTTGCAAACAGGTAGAAGAGAGGAGATGACTGGACAGTGCTGCACAGCACCCTGTCCTGTTCCCATGCTAAATGTCTACCTCGAGCCACAATGTCACCAAGTACTCCCTAAGAGTGTCAGGGCCATGTCAAACATTGGCTGACCCCAGGTAGGAACAAATATGGATGGCACTGATGAGAAAGGATAGTTAGTGGTCTTGGCTCTGGGCCAGACTCCATGGGGAAAAGGGCAGAAGACACTAATGTCAACAGTAAGGAAGTTGGTGGAAGTGTTTTGAGACATTGGAAAGCCAGGAAGATGAGGTCGAGGGTCAGGAGTCAGGAGTCAGGGTCCATTTTTCATGTGTAAAAGAGCTTTTATGTGTTAATTCACTGCCAGCTCTGTGTTTGGGCAACTGGCTATGAGCACCTCTCTCCCAGATCTTCTGAGGGGGTGGGGATTGCCCATGCTGTATTCTCTGTCCACAGAGCACCATCTGATCCTCATGCTGACTGCCGCGGCATCCTGTTCTGCGTTGTATGTGTTCCTGTTCCACACAGCGGCCTCATTTTTGAGTGTGTGTCACCTGAAAGTCCCATGACATTTCTATTCAGGGCCTGGGGCAGAGACTCTCTAAGCTTTCTGCATCCTGTGTGTATCACTGGAGGCGGCACCTAGGCGTGGAAGCAGGGTGGGGGAGGTGTGCTTCCCTGCCGTGGAGCACCCTAGAGATGTGGACACTTGCCAGCCAGGCACTAGATGCTTCTAGAGCTGAAAAGGAGATGGGAGAATCACTGAGCTCAAAACTATTGCAATGAGATGAGGGTGGGGAGGCATTGGGTTGGAGATAACTGGGCTCTTAGGCGGTTAGGAACATTTGCTGTTCTTGCACAGAACTGGAGTTCAATTCTCAGCACCATGTTGGGTGGCTTACTACCCATAACAAGCAAACAAATACATAAGTCTTGGTAAAAAAAGAGGATTGTCCAATCAGGGCTGCAGAAAAAGGGTTAAATGAAGTGGCACTTTCACAGCCTCCCACTGTAATTCAAGAACCAGTTAGTTCCAGAAGAGTGAAGGAAAGGGAGCTATCACACGTGCTGAAATGGGCTCACACCATTACCTTGTTTAAAACAGCAGAGCTTATCTGTTGAGGAAACAAGTGGCTATATTGAGAAGTAATTAATTTAGTAATTAGGAACGGAAATCACAAGCTCCTGGCAATCAAGGCTGAGCACACCTTAAGAGAAATCGCTGCCTTCTTATAGAAGAAAGGTGTGGAGGAAGAGTGGGGAGCTTCGGGGGCAGGTGGCTGCTTCATCTTCAAAGATGCACTGGCTGGTGCAGACATGTGGGAGTGCAGTCACTTTCCTTCCTGCAGGACCTTTTTTTTTTTTTTTTTTTTTTTTTTTTTTTTAAGTTTCTCTGATAGGAACAAGAAAAATGTGTTAGAAGGGAATTTGTGTTGACTTAGTTTTTTTGAAACTGACTCTCCTCCGAGTGCACTTAACCTAATGTGTCTCCTCAGGGAAGAAAGGACCTCAGAAGACAGAGGAGCAGAGAGGGCACTGACCAAGCAGAGCGCACCCACTTAGGATGAGGCGCTGTCAACCTTTGATGGCTTTTCACCAGGCTCAGTACCTGGAACCACACACTTGTCCCTAGCTTGCAGATCCACTCTCAGAATTTGTGACCAGGGTGACATGTCTGATAGGCTTCTGTGTGGAATCAGTCCAGGGAGCCAGTCTGGTGTCATAGTGGCCTAATTCCCTCAGGTGTTGGAAGGTGACATGGTACTCCTTTCTTAACAGATGACAGCAAGCCTTGCATACCGAGACACCGTCAGAAACACTTTGGAGAGAAACAGAAATATGTGAGAGAGCTTATATGGCTCCAGGGGTGATGGTCATATTTGCCTCTGTGTTAGGGATCTTGTGACATATGCAAACCACTGAGGAGGAGAAAGTGGGGTGCACACATCTTCCACACGATGGCTGGTTCTTCAGATACGATGGTGTCAACTGACAGTGTGTTCTCCATGGAACAAGTTTACAACAGTTTGAGAATAGGATTAAAATACTGAAACATCGTCACTATCTGCAAGGCATTGTTTGATTAGCATGACAAAATATAGTACAACTCTTCTAGCTGTCAAAACATATATTCCTGGGGAAATAATTACACGAGGCCTGAGGAAGTGGAGGAGAGCTTTGCACAACTCTGTTTCTAGGTCACAGGGAACAAGATGACATTGATTTCCCAGTGCCCTATCCATAAAGCCACACCATACTGAGAAAGAATTTTAAGGAGCACTTTTAAGCCCAAAATTTTGAAGTGAAAGTCCTACTTTGCTAGAATAACATGGCCTCACCGTGCTTTGATCAGCATGGCATAAGACCTGGCAGCCGAGCTTCAAACTGTTTGGACAGAAATTGAAATTATTTTCCTCTGCATGTTGTGCTTTGTTCTAGCTTGGTGACTGCATCACTGAGCTGTCGTCTCAGTGGCTTCTGGGAGGAAAAGGAATCAAAGCTAGGTGCAGACACTTGCTTCCCCGTTTCCTGGGCTCAGGTGAAATGTAAATCAGCTTGAGCAATGGTTCTTTGGAACCTGGGTTGCTGTCATGGTGCTGCCACCAACTTGTCCCTGGGATGTGGACAGGTCACATGCCTTTCGTGGGTTCCATATTTTCACTGATACAGTTGAATAGTAATGAGTCCTCTTTTGAGATTGAAGAACTGATCCTATGAAACACCGAATCAGAAAAATGAGAGCTGGAGTCAAGAAACAACACCCCAATTCCTCACATAGGCTTACCTTGGACAAGCTGTGTGGAGCACTATGGAGGGTGCTGGTGAGCAAAGAGAACACACAATAGCTGCCCCCATAGATGATGCTACATTTTTACAAGGATGAATAAATAAGTGGGACTTCATTGGTGGCAACATCATGGGTAGTAAATCAAGCTCCAAGATGAGCAGTGATGGCCAGTGAATAGTCAACCAAGGTCCAGGGTGGGTAATGATGGTCAGAGACCTACCACAAACTGTCAAACAAACTCCAGAGTGGGTAATGATGGAGGATAGGTACTCACCATGGGGTCAAAGAGGCCTCTTGAAGAGGGGTGATGGAGCTCAGATGAAACACTTAGAAAAAAGGACACAGTTTGAGCAGGACCCCAGGATCCAGATCTGCCCATCATAATGTTCTTCTTGTAGGTTTCCAGGACCCTCTGGATCCTTCTATTTCCCCATTCTCCCATGCTTCTCTCACATAAAGTCCCAATAGGATGTCCTCCCCTCTGACCCGTTTTCCTGGTAAGTAAAGTCTTACATGGGACATACCTCTTGGGCTAGTGTCTCGATATAAGTGAGTATATACTATTTGTCTCTTTTTGCTTCTAGGTGAACTCACTCATTATGATAATTTCTAGTTTAATCCATTTGTCCACAAATTTTGGGAATTCCTTGTTTTTAATAGCTGAATAGTATTCCATAGTGTAAATGTACCACAGTTTCTTTATCCATTCTTCTACTGAGGGACACTTAGGCTGTTTCCATGTTCTGGCTATTATGAATAAGGCAGCTATGAACATGGTTGAGCATATGTCCTTGTTGTGTGGTAGAGCATTTTCTGGGTATATTCCAAGGAGTGGAATAGCTGGGTCTTGAGGAAGCCCTATTCCCAGTTTTCTGAGAAAGTGCTAGATAGATTTTCAAAGTGGTTGTACTAGTTTGCATTCCCACCAGCAATGAAGGAGTGTTCCTCTCTCTCCACATCCTCACCAACATGTGGTGTCACTTGAGTTTTTGATCTTAGTCATTCTGATGGGTGTAAGATGGAATCTCAGTGTCATTTTGATTTGCATTTCCCTGATGACTAAGGAGGTTGAGCATTTCCTTAAGTGTTTCTCAGCCATTTGATATTCCTCTGTTGAGAATTCTCTGTTTAGTTCCAAGCCCCATTTCTCAATTGGGTTATTTGGTTTGGTGGTGTTTAATTTCTTGAGTTCTTTATATATTTTGGATGTTAGACCTTTGTCAGATGTATGGTTGGTGAAGATCTTTTTCCAGTCTATAGGCTGTCGCTTTGTTCTGTTGACAGTGTCTCCTGCCTTACAGAAGCTTCTCAGCCTCATGAGGTCCCATTTATTAATTGTTGACCTTAAGGCCTGGGCTGTTGGTGTTCTCTTCAGGAAGTTGTCTCCTGTGCCAATGTGTTCCAGGCTCTTACCCACTTTTTCCTCTAACCGATTTAATGTCTCTGGTTTTATGTTGAGGTCTTTAATTCACTTGGACTTGAGTTTTGTGCATGGTGACAATTAGGGGTCTAGTTGCATTTTTCTACATGTAGACATCCAGTTAGACCAGCACCATTTGTTGAAGATGCTATCCTTTTTCCATTGACTAGATTTGGCTTCTTTCTCAATTATTAAGTGACCAAATGTATGTGGATTCATCTCGGGGTCTTCAATTCGATTCCGTTGATCCACCAGCCTATTTCTGTGCCAGTACCATGCTGTTTTAATTACTATTGCTCTATAGTACAGCTTGAGATCGGGTATGGAGATTCCTCCAGAGGATCTTTTATTGTATAGAATTGTTTTTGCTATTATGGGCTTTTTGTTTCTCCATATGAAGTAGAGAAATGATCTTTCAATATCTTCAAAATATTTTTTAGGTATTTTGATAAGGATTGCCAAGGAAAATATAGGCAGTAAACTTTGAACTCTTACCCAGAGCTAGCCGATGGACAGGACATTCTCCACAGTTGAGTGGAGAGGGAGATCTGACATTCATACAAACTCTGGTGCCCCATTTCTGACCACCTCCCCTTGATGGGGAGGCCTGGTTGCACTCAGAGGAAGTATAACAGGTCACCAAGAAGAGACTCTATACCCTATGGGCATATACAGGGGTAGGAGGTTCCCCTCAGTCACAGACATAGGGGAGGGGAGTAAGGAGGAAGCTGGAGGGAGGGAGGAATGGGAGAACACAAGGGATGGGCTAACAACTGATATGTAATATGAATAAATTATTAACAATAAAAAAGAATGGAGGACACCTGGGGCAAGTGAGTGAAAAGTCTTCCAAAGAGAGCTCCATAGGCTTGAAGAAGCCTGGCTGAAGTGAATTTGGTATGTTTTAAGTTTTAGAAAGAGGCTAATAGTAGCTAGAACATTGTGTCTGGTGGTGTGTATGTGTGAGACATAGTTTTAGAAGCAGGTGGAAGCCAAGTTGCTAGACCCAACAACCCTGGGTCATGGTGGTGGGTGGCTTGGCAGTCATTCCAGGTATGATGGAAAGGCATTTGGTGGTTAAACCAGAGATTCAAGTTTAGATTTATTGGTTCACTGGTTCATCATAGGTGCTCTGTAGAAAGAGATGACATGAGAACCGAAGTTAGAAAACCCAAGAGGAGGCTGCTTGGCCAGGAATTGTAAGTCTAATAATGATGAAAGAGAGAGATGTGAGATTGCAGTAGCCAGAAGCCCTCCTGAGCTACTGATGATTCCACATGAAGAGCTTTTGGCCCCTTGGTTTGGAGTTTAGGCATCAGGGTGACAGGGACTTGTTGGTCATATGCTACTATTGTTTTTCTTTCTGTTGCATCAGGGTGAATGCAGCATCAGCCACACCTCCACAGAGTGATTTTCCAAGAAACTAGAGCAAGTTTAACTTTTGAGGAGTTGTATATAGGATTGAGAGGGAAGAAGATGGAAAGTAGATGCAAAAAGGTGTGGGAGGCCTTCTCTACTCATAAAGGGAAAACAACCACACAGTGTGCTCTCTGCAGAAGCAGTGAGGAGGGGAGTCTGACAGTGCTGCAGGGAGAAGGCAGAGAAGAGATGTAGTCATGGCCTTGAGTGTAGGAGAAGGCTTGGGCTGGGACAAATAGAGAAGAGAAAGAGCATGGACACACATTTGGCAGATGCCATTTGGGGGGAGTGGGAATTCTATCCCAGTTGCTTTTATTTTCTCAATTAACAAGGAGGAAGTGAGGCTAAGTACCATAAGAAGGGGTTGCTTGGAAGTTTCAGAAGGTAGGAGTTGCTTCAAGAATTGTTAGTAAGGGAGGAGAAAATATGCAATATAAGACATTCTAGATTTCTGGGCAGCTTGGGGGTACCACAGATAACATAGTAGAAAGTTTCAGCTCACAGTAACCAGTCAGCAGAGTTGTTGTGTACATAGAAAATCTCACAGATAATCATCATGAACTTGATTTACCCTGTCTTGACCTGTCTTGAAACTTATCTGAATAGTGTAACAAAGGCTAGGAACTCAAGAGTATGCCTGGTAGATATTGCAGAGAATAAGAAAAACAACAACAACAACAAAAAACAAAACAAGTTTCAGGATGGGAGGAAGTACAGCTTTGAGGAAGAAGAGACCAAGAGGCTGTGGTCATATCAAAGGACTGAAGGTCCGGTGCTGGGAGAGTGACTGCAATTGGATGATGGGAGTTGATGGTTCTGGCCAGAGGGAAGATGCCCGAGTCTGATTTAAGAAGGAGTGTATTAGTGAAGAAGGATTCAGGGGGAACTGTAAGAGTTAATATTGACTGTGAGCTTGGTGGGGTTTAGAATCACACTCTGGATGTGTCTAAGAGGGTGTTTCCAGCATGACTTAGCTTGTAATGAAGACTCATCCTAAATGTGGCAGTACCATTTTATGGGCTGGGGTCTCAGTCTGATTTAAAAGGTGAAAGCAAGTTAAGAGGCAGCATTGATTTCTCTCTGTTTCTTGGCTGTGCCCAAAACTTGACCATCTTCCTACTTCCCCACCTTCATACTGTGGTCCAAAAGAAGTCCCTCGTTCTTCAAGTTACTTTTGTTGGAAATCTCATGGCAGCCTAGGGAGACCTAATACAGAACCATAGAGTATGGCAGTAGTAGGTAGAGAGGTAGAGAGTGTCCCTGAGGAGAGGACAGTTTACAGGGAACATAGAGGGGTTTAGTATACAGATGGGTCTGGGGAAGCTGGACCTAGCCCATACTGGCAGTGTCCCCCCAAAATGCATGGCCTCTGCAGTATGCGTAGAAACCCAAAATCAAAGAGGGATCCTATACGGCTCTGGCAACAGTGTGCTCTTCTGCAGCCAGGCTCACTTCCACTGAAAGTCCTGGATCATTTGTCTCAACCTCTTCACATGCTTGCCTGTCCTTCCCAAATTTTCATTTGTAGCTGCATGTAAAGGCATCCACCTTAGTCCTGTCTTCCTACAAATGAAGATGCTAGCATGCTTGTTATGGCCTCAGATCTCTCATAATATAGCTCAGCACATCACATTTGCTGTATCTCTTGGTCACAGCCACATCCTTGGGGATTGTCAAATAAGTTGTATTTCAGATTTCTGCCACCACTGAAGTGTGTGCTGCTGTCCAAAATCCAATATCCTTTTTATTTCTCACACCCCCACTGTATAGCTGTTCCTTAGGGCTAAGTAGACCACTAAGTTAGTGTCTGATCTTAGATAAAGCTTTATTTTCCCAAATTGGACCTGAAGTCTGAATCCTCCTTGACCTGTGGGAAATAGACTGTCCTACTGCTGGAGGCTCTGGCCCAGATGCTCAGTAGCATGGCTTTTTAGTGATGGCTAGAGATGTCTCTGATGGCATCACAACTCTCAGTACTTCACATGTAGAATGGAGAGAGACAAGGATGTGATTTTTGTTAATGGATTATTATATTTCATTTGCATATAGATATAATTATTTTCTTCATAAGAAGATCGTTGCTCCAACTAAATGACATAAGATTTCTTTCTAAGGGAGACTTGAGCAATTTGCAGAGACTTCTGGGGAGGTGGTATAATTAGCAAGCCACTCTAACGCTAATGAGACCTGGGTAGGTGGGAGCTCTTCCCTGTATCACCAATATACCCTTTGTGGGTTTGTCTTGGCTGCGCTTGTGGGTTGTGGGCTGCTAGTGGGGAGGAAATGGCTCCTTGGAGGCTAGATATTATACAACTTAGGAGACACAAGAATACAGGAGAAGACGGAGTGTGTGTGTGTGTGTGTGTGTGTGTGTGTGTTTGCATGTCCTTTTCAAGACCTGTGTTTAAGATTCCATGAAGCTGAGACTTGGATTTTCTATGAAAGGCATCACTATCTATGCAAAATCCTACCTTTTCAATTTGGATAGACTTGGGAACAACACCTAGCAGATAAGAGGTGAAGGCAGAATCCTAACAGGTCATGTAAGTGTAGTAAGAAAGGCACAGGGGTCCACTTCTAAACTACTGACACAACAGGGAGGGCTGCTTCAGGACCATGGACAGTAACCTCACTGCCTTAGGAAGCAAATGAGTTGCTGAGATACTGATTGATATGTGGTAGGTTCTGTACACAATTTAAAAGAGAAACCCGTGAAGTCTCACCAACACACTGCCCAAACGTGAGCAAACGATGACACCAATCAGCACACCAAATTATACGGGAAAAAGCCCATAAGGCCTCAGCCCTACAGAAAGAACTGCAGGCAACTGAGAAAAACTAGGAGTAGGAGGGGTGGTCCTCCCCAGGGAAGAGCACACCAATGGTTGTCCACTGCAAAATGGTCAGCTTTGAAAACATACACATAGGTGGCATTATACAGACTGGTTATATGGGGTTATATGTAGGAAAATATATGTATATACATATACATATGCAATAACAATTAGTAAAAGTAGAGATGACCCATTTGAATAGGAGAAGGTAGAAGGATAAGAGAAGAAAGAAAAGGTAGAAATGTTATTATCAAAGTATAATCTAAAAATATAAAAAGGAAAATAAAAATAAATTGAACAGAGAGAGAGAGACAGAGACAGAGAGAGACAGAGAGAGAGAGAGAGAGAGAGAGAGAGAGAGAGAGAGAGAGACAGAGAGAGAGAGAGAGAAGGGTGGGGGTGGAGAGAGAACACAGAAAGCAGGCACAGGCAGAGCTTGAGTGGCAGTTGCTAGCTGGGTCCTATGTCAGCCAGAAACATAGCATGAGAATGTGCCTCAGAGAGACAGCCAGAGTTAGTCACAGAGCACAGAGAGCTCCCCGGGCTAGAGAACAGTACCATTCTCAGGAACAGAAACTTCACCAAACCGTTTACCTATGTGAACCCGAGGAGACAGAGAGGACAGCACACAGGACCTCAACTGTGAACAGCAGTACATCCTGACAGGGTCCTTGTCACAGGCAGGGTCACAGGCAGGCAGCAAGAGACCAAGGGCACAGCTTGTGATGTTTCTCTCCCTCTTATCTCATGCTAGTGTGAAGCACTGTCATTAACATGTTGTGGAAGGTGTGTGTGTGTGTGTGTGTGTGTGTGTGTGTGTGTGTATGTCTCAGTTCTTCTTCCTAAAGAACATCATTCTGTCAAGTTTAAATGGACAGCTTACGTATTTCATCCAGTGAAGCAAACACTCCAAAGAGAGGCTGGAGTGGACTACTCTAAAGGGAGGGGCAGCGTTATGGTTATGTGTTGTGGATTTTAGAGATGATGATGATGATGATGATGATGATGATGATGTGTGTGTATGTACATATGTATGTAAGTGTATATGTAGTGGGCGGGTATATTTATAAGATAAGGTGAACCGTTTCCCCTCATCCTGGTGAAGCCAACAGTCTTTTTAAGGTATTTAATTAAATGAACCTCCTAAAAAGCCCACAAAGGAAGGAGATTTAAATTGTACTGCAGTGATATAATGAAATTTGGGTCTTTGGAGGATGTAGACCCTTCATTAGGCATCTGTGTATGGGAAAATTCCCCGGTGCCTCAGTTTCTGATACAGTGGGAACAATATGACTGCAGCTTCAAGGATGTTTACTCACAAAGCGACATGCAAACTATCAGGAGACACAGCGACGAGGACCCAGCTGACTAAGCATATTTAACTGCTTGACTACCTGGTATCAAGACCAAGCAGGGGCCACAGAACACAAAAATGTTTCATTCTTTGAAGAATGAACTCCTCATCAAAGGGGAGGAATATGCTGCTTTGGTCTGTACCTATCAGCTATAAGGTGTCACAGAACACTGGTACCTAGGAACACTCTGTAGTTAGCTGATCAGAGGTGAGAGGTCCCCAGACCACCATGCCAACCTCATGTTGACAGGGCATTGGCTCACACTGCTGGCTGGCCTCTGAACTGCCCCAAGTCTCCTTTTGTATTTTCCAGGCATTCACATGTCATCTGTGAGTGCCCATCCCCACCTTACTCTCTGCATTGTATTTTCTATGGTTCACCTCCCAATTCATCTCTAAGCAGAAGGTGGCACCATGAATACCGAGAACTGCAGAGGTTACGTTAAGATACTGAGGCCTTGGTCCTCTAGGTCCTTAATGTTCACTCTCTGGATGAGTGGAGAGGATTCCTGGGAGTGGAAAGAGTGCAAATCCACATTCTTAGCTTGGCTGGCTCTCAACACAGACTGCTTTCTTATGTCTCCTCTTTGTAGCTTTCCAGCCTCCATGTTCAGCACCCACAGTCTACAGACTTTAACACGTTAACTCTGCATTTCCTAGGATTTCCCTGCAGTATCTTCATCCATCCTACGCCTGCGTGCACGTGGCACAGAGCCCCCATAGTTATTACGAAGGTCTCTGCCTCGCTAGGGAAGGCTGCACTGTCAGTCTTACATTCCTGGTGGCACCCCGTGAAGCAGTTAAAGTGTCTCCTAAAGTCACTGACAGGGAAAACTGAGCAGAAGCAGAAACTTCTTACAAGCCTAGGTTATTGGGCACCTTGTCCCTCATCAGGCCATCAAAGCTCAAAGGCAGAGAAGGGCCAATGCACACATCAGCACATATTCAAAGAAGCAGAGAAGAAAAAAGTGGGGAAAGAGGCAGGATACACTTGCTTCTTTCTACCCCAGAAGCCACGCCATCATAGAAAATGGGCCTCATACCCAACCCTGAAGCCAAATGGGTCAGAAATGGAGGATCCTTGAAAACAGACTGATTGAGAACATGGCTGATAATGCTGACCAGCCCCCCTCAGCCTTAATTCACAGCTGAAATCGGCACTGGACAGATCACCCAGGAGGATTGGGATGGGTGAGTGAGCAGAAAACTTAGACCAACTTAAGATACACATTGTTGTGCCTTTAAGTGCTGTGTCTGTTGGGGAATAAGGGTCCTTTTTGGATCAGTGAAGAGCCAAGGGTGCTGATTGATGTTACAGGGATTCTGATCTGGAGAGCCCACAGTCCCAGGAAACTGCGACAGAATCCAGGCAAGATTCCTTAAAGACATCCAAAATGACAAGTTCCCTGTGAAGCCTGAGGTGGTCCATGGGCCACAATCACATTCTGCAGTCTAGTACTGGCCTCATGGGCAGTCTAGGTATGAACATTCAGAGGCCATTCAAAGATTACTCCCCTTTCCATCCTGGTACAGAGATGGCTGGCATGTATGGCCTCAGTTACATCCCCTGTACACCCCACCTCCTGAGCTGCATCCCAGCTTGCGAGTCAGCTGATCAGTCTTCTCCAGACACCTGCCTGCCCTTGTCTCTGCTTAGCCTTTAATGAGCAACCCTCCCTGGCTGAGTCTGGAGCAGAAGATTACTCTGCTCCTGTGATCCTTGTCAAAGGCAGAACCATACTTTCCACCAGAGTGCCTGTCTTACTGTCTTGTGTGATCCTATGTTCTACTTTTTACAGTCCTTGGGTGGGTGGGTGGGTGGGTGGGAGGGTGGGTGGGAGGGTGGGTGAGGCTCTGTGCCTCCAGATCTCTCGCCATGTTGATTTCAACCCTGTCTGCTGATTTCATACCTCTTCGCTTCCCCTCGCTCCTACCTTCCTCCTTCTAGGACCACAAAGCCTCTTAAAAAAAAAAAACCTTCCTCCTTCTAGGACCACAGAGCCTCTTAAAAAAAAACCACACTTCTTTGCCATTCAATTTAAGATGCCAGGTTTAGAGAGCTCTCACACTCGGCCCTTCCACCAGCCAATCAGCTTACAGAAGCAGAGCTGAAACCCCTCACCCCAATAGCCATTGCTCCTGAGACCTGCAACAGAAAACTTCCCCAAACAACTTGCTTGTGCTTGGTGGAGATAAAAGTTGTTTGTATTTTGTTCCAAGCATCCAATCTTTATTCCTTGCTGATATCTGCTCTAAAACTTGTAATCAAAAAACCAAACTGTCAAGACATAAATGATGAAGCCACCCGTGGGGCCAGGCATGGGAGAGGATGCCGGTTCTGCAACCCTCTGATCCGAATGCAACTTGACATAATGATGAGCTGACTCTTACCCTCACCACTGCCAACCCCCAGGGGGGCACGGCAGCCTGCCCATCCACTGAAGCTGGAGGCGGAAAAATTCTAATACGGAAAATTAAAGTTAGGGGTTGCTATGCCCTGTGGACCCCAGGGTGATACACTTGCACTCTGCACCTTTGCTTCTTATTCTTAAACCATCACTCTGGCAATTTGGGATCACAGAGCAGAAATTACCAACTTCTGATCTGTTTAAAAGCCTTCAAGGAAGTAGTGTCAGTTTGCTGTAAGCAGCAGTTCAATGTGATGCAGTGGGACACGGCAGGTCTTGAGAACCATAAGAACATGCTGGTTACTTTTAGTCAATTTGACACAGGCTAGAGTCATTTGGGTGGAGGGAACTTTAATGGAGAATATGTTTCCATAACTTGTCCTGCCTGTTGGACGGGGGACTCTTGTAGGTCATTTTCTATTTTTTTTTGATTCATGATTTGTAAGGGAAGACAAAGTTCACCATGGGTGGTGTCGTGCCCTGGTAGGTGGTACTAGGTTGCATATAGGAGCAGACTGAGCATGCTGTGAGAGCAAGCCAGTAAGCAGCACTCCTCCATGGCCTCTACTTCAGTTCCTGCCTCCAGGTTTTTGTCCTGATTCCCTGTTGTGATGAAAAATTTAAGGACAATACAGGCTGTAAACTTCAAACCCCTACCCAGATCTAGCCAATGGACAGGACATTCTCCACAGTTGAGCGGAGAGTGGGGTCTGACTTTCACATGTACTCTGGTGCCTCATATTTGACCACGTCCCCTGAATGGGGAGACCTGGTGGCACTCAGAAGAAGGATGGCAGGCTACCAAGAAGAGACTTGATACCCTATGAACATATACAGGGGGAGGAAGTCCCCCTCAGTCACAGTCATAGGGGAGGGGAGTAAGGGGAAAGTGGGATGGAGGGAGGAATGGGAGGATACAAGGGAGGGGATAACCATTGAGATGTAATATGAATAAATTAATAAAATAAAATTTTAAAAAAGATGTAAGTGAGACAATAGACTATCCAGTGAGCCTGTCAGGCAGGTCTTCATGTCCCCTTGGTTTTCTTTTCTCACTTAAAAAAGAAAAGATGCTATAAAAGAATGTGTTTATCAAAATAATAATAATAATAATAATAATAATAATAATAATAATAATAATAATAATAATAATAATAATAATAGCAATAATAATAATAAACCCTGTCTTCTCCAAAACCTTCTTGTAGTTGTGTTTATCGTGAAACATCTTGAACATGTTACAAGCGTCCTGGGAGGAGGGGTAGCCTGAAAAATGCCACTTTGTACATGGTTTGTGAAAAAGGACAACTCTCTAAATCACCTTGGCTCTGGTTTACTCCTCTATTCCCACCCACTGTGCCTTGACACTTAGGTTGGCCTGGGTGAACTGTGGCCTCCAGCCTTCTGCAGATCCAGCTGTTCAGTGATGGGTAAGCACTACGGACCTCCTGGGCAGAGTTTGATCCTGTTCAGACCCTGTTCTGTGTTTTGGACCTTGGTCTCAGCCTCCAGTCTTGTCCAGCCCAATGTCAGCTGCCCAAAGCTACTGACATTGTTCTCCCAGTAGCCCCCTCCCTCCCCAGTCTATCCCCAAATATCCAACCCCTCTATCTCAGAGTCTTTCCCAGACAGACCAGTAACCATATGGCTTGGACAGAACCCAGTCACTAGAAAGGCCTAGAATTTACCCCATGAAGCATTTGCCATAAAAGAAAAGCAGGGAGTCTGTCCTGACTCAGCAGAGAGCCTGAGTGCTGTGCTGAGCCTTCCTAAGCCAATGCTTGCCCACTAGGGAAGCAAGAAGGCCTGCAGTCTCTGCCCTGCTTAATAACATGCCTTAATCACTGGGGAAGACTGGCACTTAGAAGTCCTGTAATACTTTTCTTAAAATTTATTCCACCAAGCACATTGACATTCAGTTCCTCATTGTTATGACACCTGCCCTGGAGGTAGCTCATCAGGTGAGGCAGGCAGGAATTCCAGTGCCAGAAGGCAGGAGGATGTAGTCTTCAGAGGGTTTCCTGCAAGGTAAAAAGATGAAATGGCCTTGGGTCTGTCATACTCTGGAGCATCTGTGAGACGGAAGGATGGTTGCCCCACTGGCTACACCCATTCCTAAGGGTACCTGAATACTGGTGATACCCATCAACCAAGATCTGTCATTTCCTGATCTGTTAGTGCTCTGATTGGACCCGTCCCAAAAAGCCCACCTCTCCTGTTTGCTATTTAAACAAACCTCTTGTTTTTATCAAAGAGCCTGATGAATGTTCAGATCTGGCCTGGTCAAGTTTAGTCTAAGGTCTCCAAATTTAGAATGGGTAATTGATCTGGAGACATTTGAGAGAAAACAAACAAACAAACAACAACAATAACAAAAATGCAAACAAAACAAAACAAACAAACAACTACAGAGAAAGGCCTCCTGGGAGCATCTCTGGCCATCTAGTGAGCAGAAGCTTCTGGGAAATGTAGTTGCCACAGCTGTGGCTCCAGAAAAAACAGCCAGGGGCTAGCCTGCTATGGATCTCCTCTCTAGGAACATTCACAGCCAGGATAAGGATAAGGAGACACTTATACCATACAAGTGAACTGTCATTCTTTCTTATCTCTCATTCGCTCACCCAAAAGCCCACTTGTATTTGCAGAAAGCTTCCTGCTCTTCTGTAAAGCCTTTCACTCCCCACTCCCCACGCTGTCTAAGCCCAGGCTCCCCTTTGAGTCAGCCAGACAGTAACATGCCTATGCTCATGTGAAATGCATGCATAACTGTATGTTTTCCTTAGGTAATGAGACTTCCATTCCCTTAATTTTCAGGCCTTACACAATGAACTTTAAAGGGTAGGAGAGACATTTTTCTTTCCATCTCACACAAGCCTCTGTTCTCCTCCTTAGCCAAGCTTTGCACATGAGGATGTGAAAAAATCCACAGCACCTTTTCCTAATGTTCCCTGATGAAGTGGCTCAATCCACTCCAGTCCCCCAAGCTCTTCCCCTTGTGACAGGAAATCACTCATCTATCATGGAGAATCTCACAGTTTTTGTGGTCTGAGGTCCCTCTTCTTGAAGCAGACAGGATTGTTTATTTCAACAGTATTCTCTTTTGATCTTCCTGACCCTTACAAATAAAGCCTCTTCTTCCCCAAACGGTTTGCTTTGGCTGACAATGGCCAGATGGACTGAGGCCACTCAGGCCACGTCAGTGACTTAATGGCAGCAGCTGTGTAGCAATCCCATCTGTGGTGGATTGTTGGGGTCTTATTATGAGTTATGCCATCAAGCCAGCTACCGTGCATTAAGTAAACTGTGCTTAAAACAATGGGGAATAGTTGGTGTTGGGGAGATGGGTGGGTGGGTAAAGAACTTGCTGTGCCAACATGAAAGCCTGAGTTTAACTTCATAGAATCCACATAAAGCCAGACATGGTGATATGTGTCTATAATGCCAGCACTCTTACAGTGAGATGAGAAGAGAAAATGAAAGAATTCTCAAGAAGCTTGGAGGCCAGAGTGCCAGGCTCATGTAGTTATGAAAACAAATGAACAAATAATAACAATAACAAGAGAATTTGTCTCAGGCAAGGTGAACAGTGAGGACTGATGACAGAGGTTTTTCTCCGACCTTCACACATGTGCCATAGGACACACAAGACTCAAAAACAAGAATGGGAAAATGTCCAGGTCAGGGAGAAAGATCAGTTGGCAATGTGCTTGCTTGAAAATGTGAGCACCAAGTGGGGACTCCCACCGATGTGAAAAGCCAGGTACACAGAGCAGGTCTGTAATTCTAGCACTGAAAAGACAGAAACAGAATTCCTGGACTTTGCTGATCAGCCATCATAGATGAATAGACTAGTTTCAGGTTTAGTGAGGGATCCTGTCAGATAAAATAGGGTAGCAACTGACACCAACCTATGACCTCCACATGCATGTGCAGGCGCACACCCCCACACACCCCATACACACACAGAATAAGAGCAAGACAACCCAGCCCTGAGTGCAGTCTAACTAGGCAGCATGATGTTCAATTTGCAGACATCCGACCCATCTTGACTGAAGTCTACACTGCTTCCTCATTAATGTGTCATTAACACAAAAATTGCATTATTTCCAAAGCCTATTGATTCAGGACGATCCAACAAAGCCTACCTTCTCTGAACTTCAGCTTTTGACACTGTGAAAGTCCCCCCAGAAGCACTTTAATTGTCTTGGATACTGGCTGCTTGTCATCTTGTGCTTGGCTTCTCCAGGGAGGGACATTTTTGATTTTCTGTTCTTTGTGACTCTTGTAGTTATCACGCTGTGAGGAGATTCTCTCAGGGTTGAAAGAGAGGACTATTTGAACACGAAAGAGTGGCGATTGTGAACATATTTTCCCAATTTACATTTTCAAAGGGCCTTACTATTCCAGCCCCAGGAGGACAGCCATGGATTAGGGAAAGGATGGAGCAGCATGACTGTGAGGATGCTGTGCTTGCCCATCACGGGATGCAGCTCTGGGCCTGGACCAACCTGTGTGCATAACAACCTCTGCATTTGCCTAGCAATTAATACGCTTTTCAGCTTAGGAGATGATTCTAGCTTTTCTGGAGCTAAAAAATGAACTAAGACCCAAAATGCATAAGCAATGCTATTGGACAGACTGCCAATCTCTGAGGCCTGACTCATTATCACACTTCTAGAATCCGCTGGGAGTGCACTCCAATATCACACGCCCTACAAAAGAGTGGTAGGCATGACTTAGACTCCTGGGGGGTTTGAGGCTGCATCCCTGTGACTTGGCCTCCTGCCCCATCAATTCTCAGCTGCTCAGCGCTCTCTGCTGCCCTTAACGTATTGATAGCGGGACATTGACGATAGATCCAATTAACCAAAGTGATAGAATGTGACCTTTGCAAGATCGCTGTCTGGCCTTGATTTGCTCAGGGGGATAAAGGTTTCCTATTTTTTTTTTAAAAAACAGGAAATAACAAGTAAATAATGCCTTACGTATTTGAAGGCTCACAAATAAAAATATTTTAACACATTTATGTATACCACACATGAGAGGGAGGGCAGGGTGAGATTTCAACTTGGAGGCAAATGAGTTGCTTAATCATACATAATGATCCTTAGTTGTAATTATCTTGAGTTGTTTTAAATATTTGTAGATCAGGTGAATGGCCCAGAGAAGCTCCCATGGAAACGTTTCTCACCGACCAAGTTCCAAAGGGCTCAGGCCAAGCTAATGTTCTGTAGCCAAGTCTGGGTGTCCATGTCATGGGACATTGTTAGAGCCTTTAAAAAATCTGGTATTCTTCCCAGTTTCCATTTGGCAGGCAGTAGGCTGCCTGCAGAGGTGCTCGTAATGTCATCCAGTTTGCACTCTGAACTCAGCCAGACTCCATGCTCTAGAAGTTAAAGGAGCATGGTAGCCCCTACGTTCAGAGAGAGCGAGTAGCCAGGCCCAGTTTCTCACTGGCACCAGCTCCGAGGTGAGTACATGGAAAAGGGCATGCCCGGGAGAATGCAGTGTGCAGCAAGCAGCTCTCAAGTGGTTTTCTGGCCTTAGAGTATTAGTCATCAGTATGGAAACACTGGAGCCCGTGGGCCACAGGCCAAAGGACCTTCAGAAGAATCCAAGGAGCCTTCACTTGTTTGAATAGTTCTCTTTCTGCTGTGCGTCCTCACCCGTGCTGTCCTTTCACTGCCCTCAGGTCCCCACTTGGGTTACAGACTCTCTATAATGAAGCTGCCATCTCGCCCATTCTCCTCTGCCTCTAGACCTCACCTGCTGAAGTCGCCACCTGTCCTGTGGTCCGTGGCTGTGCAGCAGGTATGCCCTGATTGTGCAGCTGACTTTTGCTGTAGATCATCATTTGTCTTGTTACACATGGCAGTGCCTCTCAGTTTCTTGTCTGTAAAACACCTCACTAGCTGTCTCTTGTACTAAGAAGTTGCCTTGTTGGCTGTCCTTGGCACCTCAATTTCCATTTCCAGCAGTGTTAGGTGTATTGAGAACCCCACGTGGATGCAAAGCAGCAGCCCACACGCCAGCTTCTCTCCTGGATGCTCCTGGCTTCCCAAAGCTGTGCCTGCTTGTGTCCTACCTATGTTCAGCTATATTCCTGTCCTTTCCTCGCTCTAATACACCTTGATATAACTCGATTTCTTGGATATTTTATTGGGTTCTTTCTCCTACCTCCCTATAGAGGGGATAGAGGGAAAACGGGGCATAGATTTCTTCTTGTTGATTTCGAGTTCTTTGGGGGGGCAATGTTCAGTCTTTGCTGTCAGGATATCTCTAACCAGCCACCAAATCCAGCAACCAGAACCAAGCAATCAGAAACCAGCAAAAGCAGCCACGGGGGCAGCAGCAGCTGCTACTTCTTCAGCAGCCCCAGCTCCCCTGCCTCTTAGGGCTCTGGCATTATAAACTGTCTGACGAGTCCCCCCGGAATCCCAAACAAAATCACGCTGCTGCTGGAGCACGAGGCAGATAAGAGTCAGCTGCTGTGGTCACCTCGAAGCAGCCCCATATCCCGTACCTGGGACCGATACTCATATAATATGCCTATGTTTTTATTTTTATTTTTATTTATTTATTTATTTATTTTTGTTTTGTTTTATTTTTTATTTTTTATTAATTTATTCTTGTTACATCTCAATGTTTATCCCATCCCTTGTATCCTCCCATTCCTCCCCCTCCCCCATTTTCCCATTATTCCCCTCCCCTATGACTGTTCCTGAGGGGGATTACCTCCCCCTGTATATTCTCATAGGGTATCAAGTCTCTTCTTGGCTACCTGCTGTCCTTCCTCTGAGTGCCACCAGGTCTCCCCCTCCAGGGGACATGGTCAAATGTGAGGCACCAGAGTACGTGAGAAAGTCGTATCACACTCTCCACTCAACTGTGGAGAATATTCTGACCATTGGCTAGATCTGGGAAGGGGTTTAAAGTTTACCTCCTGTATTGTCCTTGGCTGGTGCCTTAGTTTGAGCGGGACCCCTGGGCTCAAATCTGCCTATCATATTGTTCTACTTGTAGACTTCTAGGACCCTCTGTATCCTTTTATTTTGCTGTTCTCCCATGCGTTTCTCATTTAGAGTCCCAATAGGATGCCTTCCCCTCTGTCCCAGTTTCCTGGTAAGTGAAGGCTTTCGTGGGACATGCCCCTTGGGCTAGTATGCAGATATAAGTGAGTATATACCATTTGATTCTTTCTGCTTCTGGGTTAACTCACTCATTATGATCATTTCTAGCTCAATCCAATGCCTATGTTTTTAAAGAAATCACAATTTCCACTACACCTTGCTTTCTCCTCTTAGGGACTCCCTGTTTCTAGCTTCTCTGCTTTGTATTTGGGAGCTTGAGAAAGCCAGGGATGAAACTGTCCTTGCTTTTTTTCAGAACGTGTAGGTGTGCAGTATCCTTGTGGGCATGGCTAGCCCTTATTCCTCCTGAGCTCTGTCCTGTGCTGCTATGCTGACTGCCACTGCCTGCCTGCAGGCTATGGCCCTGGTTAGATGATCCTGTCTCTTTTGATCTGGTGGCTTCCCCCTCCCCAGAACCCCAGCTCCAGTATCGTTAGGAACAGTCGATGGGCTTTTCGTACCTGTAAAGGGAAGCCCTGGTCCATACAGGCTACCATCTTTAGGCCCCCACAGTAATAGCGATACCAGTTCCTCCTATAGTTGACCTCAGTTTCATGTGTAGGAAAGAAGCCTCTTTAAGAATCATACATGACCCTGGGTATATTTGCTGCTGCCTATAGGTTGTTCAGCTTCCCTGTTAATCTGAAGAGAGGAGGAACAGTCTGGGCAAAGAGCTAGAAAGACAAAGAGCAGGCTGTGTCTGAGACATTTCTCCTGACTTGACTTTACGACAGCAAGTCCCAATGTGGACTTGTGACTTCAGAACTGTGAGGTGATACACTCCTGTTCCACAGACCTTTTAGGAGGGCCGGGTGTCATGGCAGGCACAAGATACTTAGGCATAGGCTAGGGAGGCTCTCACTCACAGCAGGGTCTATGATGACCTGAACAGACCTGGGGCTTAGAGTTCCGGGCTCATTTTCCTATATTTCAAATGCACACAGGCTGGTATAGTCTCAGCCCGTATCTTGATGTAGAAGTCTTTGAGCTTGGAGGGAGCATAACTTTCCTAAGATTCGAGCCCTCACTCAGTAGGGCTGCTTGATACAAATGGGGTTTTTACATGCTGGAACTTCCGGTGTCACTTTGACTTACGTTTTCTTTCTGATCTTAGAAGCACGGGGCTCTTTACCACTGAATATGAGATGAATCACAGAATGCTCGTGTCTTCATCAGGTTGAGGGAGTTCAGCTCTTTTTGCTCTATCTGAGGTGTTTATTGTTAATGGCTGTGAATTCTGGGAATGCTTTTATTACATTGATCTGCTGGATTATGTTTACTGATTTGCGTGTTGAGACAGGCTTGCATCCACAGCATTCGGCTTGTAATCATGTAATTATTTTTCTTTATCGCTGACTTTAGCATCCCACCTTCGGAGATCACCTGCCGTCTCCTCTTTGGTGCTTTTTTTTCCCCTGCAGTTTTGGCATCAGGGTGATACTGGCTTCATGAAAGGAACTGGGGAGTTCTGCTTTCTTCCAGAAAACAGTTTCTGGAAGAGTCTGACAGAACTGGTGTTAATCCGATTTTGAATGTTTGTAGAATTCTACAGGGAAGCCATCTGGGTCTAGAGATTTCATATTGTGGGATTTTAAAATTATGAATTCGATGTCTGGAGTAGCTTTGTAATTTTTCAAGGGATCTGTTTCGTATGGGCTGGGTCATGGTGGTCATTCTTTTCAAAGAACCAGCTGATTTCATAGACGCTGTCAAACTGATATGAGGAGAGATGCCTGTAGGCTCCTGTTACTGCCCTTTGCCACCTGTCAGGTCATGTGCCATGCCCTCTGACACTTGGCCATTATGTCTCTTTTTTCCACTAGTCTGGACTTGCCAGTGGTTTGTGCATTTTGCTGCTGCCTTCTGACAGGGGCCCTTTTTGTTTACTGGCATCTCTCTGCTCTTTTCAAGTCCCCCTCCGTCCTGCTTTCCTGTGCCTTGGTTTTCCTGTGACCTTCTTTTCTTCCTTTATTGAGGTCAGAGTTTAGCTGGCTGCTGTGAGAGGTCACGTCAGTCTGGTAGTGTTGGCATTCTTGCTACACATCTCCCTCCCAGCCCTGCTTTATCTGCCACCTGCATGCTTTGAATGTCACATTTTAACATCCCTTCATCCCAGGGTCCTGATGTGCCTGCCGAATCCTTGCATGGGTAGCACTGAAAGTCCAACTTCACTGGAGGTGGCAGAAGTGAGGCTGAGAGGCACTCATCCCCTCAGCCCTGCAGGGGGACTTCAGTGCAGCCTTGGCTTGCAGAGCCCAGCAGGGTTGCCTTTTGTCTGCACCTTCCCCCACAGTCCCTAGCAGTTACATAAAGGGCTTTCCTTCTGACATTTCCGTAGATGTATAAACTGCTCTGATTATACCCACCCCTGCTACTCCCCATTAATATCTCCTTTCCCTTTTCCATGCTTTCTTTCTATCCATGATGACAAGGCTACCAAGAAGACTAATGCAGTGCTGGGGTCCAGCCAGTCAGAGCTTTTCTCTTCTTCCCTGTTTCCTAATTGACCAATAGGATGAGTTGGCTGTGTGAATTAGGTACATCCTCTATTGTTTGTGGGTCATGTTTTTCTTGAAGTCAGGTGTATCAGGCCCTTCCTACTGGCTCTGGAAACTACCCAGAGACAGTCATGGCAAAGCATCAATGGACAGTCTCTGCAGAAACCACCACTATGTTGAAGATCTGTAGACTCCAGACCAGAGAGGCATGATTGTGGGGAGACAGAATGTTACAGACCATGAGCCAGAGTTATCTTTATCTGCCATTTACACTACCAACCTCTGTATCTGAATTAATGTCCTTGTGACTATTAGGTGACACTTTACACTTTTATTTACTCATGTATTCATTGATTCATTTTGTGCATATATATGTGTGTATATGTCTGGGGTGGAGGGCGGCCATATCCACTGAGGCCAGAAGGGGGCAATAGATTCCCAGAAGCTGGAGTTGTGGTTATTTGTGAGTCACCTGACATGGGTGAAGAGAAACAAACTTGGGTCCGAGAGCCGCAAGCACTCTAAACTACTGAACAGTCTCTCCAGGCCCTAGGCAAAATTTGTGAACTAGATTAGCAGACGCCTAGCTTTCATAAACTCCAAAACCAAAAGTGTTGTTAGGTGGAATGTGGAACTTAGAGCAAAGGTTGTATTGCTTGATTGTAGCCTGCCTACCTTCTGTTCCCCACCTATGTATCTGGCAAATCCATTGATTTATTCTTTCCTTTCATTCTAAGGCCATAAAAGCTCTCACAACTGCTTTTATGGATGAACAGGACAGCTTGATTCTGTGTTCAGAGGCCATGGCCACTCATATTGGCTCAGAACAAACTATCATGTGTTGGCATTTCAGTAAGAGTGACAGTGTTGCATTGAAACCATCACAGGTGGTCAGAGCCGTCAGAAGATATACTGAGGAGACAAGACAGATGTTGCCAAGATCCAGTGGGTTGTCCTCATCCACAGAAGTGGATGGTTCTAATAGCAGGTCCACTTCTATGCCCAAACCATAAACATCTTTTTTTTTTTTTTTTTTTTTTACAGTGGCTAGGCCTTAACTCCACTGTGCACCAGGATCTGGAAGCCTCTCTCCATCTACTACTGGTGACAATGGCTCAAAACACTGAGCTTGGCTTCCCTACTGTCTCCCCCTCTATTCTGCCAAGACTAAGTGTGGATGTTGCATTCTGATGACTCTTTTAAGGACAGACATGCAACGACACATGATCATGTATGTCCTGATAATTCATCCTTGTGTACATTCAGGACACCTGTTCACAAAATGTCACCATTGGAAGAATGCCTTGACACCCTGTCTCTCCCTCTATTCTACATTCACAGGACCCAGTGATCTGCAAACAGGTCATCGTTTCTCAAGATCACATGGTCTCAGGGCAGCATCTGTCTCCTTGGAGATACTTTATGACTGAGTCTCATTTATAGGTAAAATGGAGCTAAAGGCTTAGGTGGCCTAAAATGCCTGGAAGTCATTCGTTCTCAGAAATCTTGGCATAAGGCTCGGCGCCTTGCAGGGATGTAAAGCCAGATAAGGATGCCAGAGCCTAGTGAAGGAAAGACGTCTAGGAACGAACATGGAGTTTAGTGTACAACTAATTGTATTCTAGCATCCAGCTGTAATGAGTTTTCCTGAACTAACATTGATCTAAAACCTAAACAATCTGATGTGGCTCTTTCAGTACTTAAGATGTAACTCTCAAAAGTCAGGAGTGTAGATCTCATGGAAAGTGGCAGAAGAAAGGAAAATCTTGCAGAACTCTAAGCATGTTATATATGCATGCATGAATGTGTGTGTGTGTGTGTACAACACATGATGCATTACATGAATGTACATATGTGTACCTGCATGAACTTATGTCTGCACTGCCATTCCCATACACTGCTTCTTCCATGTTGATAGTGGCAGAGACCTGAACATCTTGCTGCATCCTGTAGACACAACGTAAACCAGGAGTGCTGCTAACTGGTTGATGGTAGTGTGGTTCCCACTGGGTTCAAGGTAAATACTGTTATAAAAGTTTGACAAACGATCTATCATTTATGTCCTTTAATCTGAGTTTCACCTGAAACCCTGAAGTTGGTTGGATTTCAGTGAGCAGGTGGACGCTCAGATATTTTTACTGGGGGCTCTATATCCTCTACCTTGGGGACCTGCTCATCTCCATTCCCAGGAAAATGGCCTGCACATTTGGAAAGCCAGTGTCCATTCGCATACCCTGCATTGGGTTCTCTAGTGGAAACTCATTAAATAATTATTCTAGATGTAATAAAGAGAGACAAGGAAAGAGAAGGGGAGATGGACTTATTTCATTAAATCATGACACCAGGTCTATTTCAAACCCTCTCCATGGGTTTGGGGAGTAAAGAGTCAGAAAAAAGAGCCCAAGAGCACTGACCCTTTTAAATTAATGGGACAATCAAAGCCAATCCACTTCTAATTAGGCTAATCATCTGTAGCAACCTTAGGTCAAATATGATCATCCTGTGTTTAAGATAGTCTTGCCAATTCTCAGCCAGTGATACCTAGGGTGGACGTGCTAGATGGCCTCCCACTCTGGGACCCTTGTGAATGGAATAGGTACACAAAACCAACTGCTTAAATTATCTATGTAATTGGTAACTAATGATGGCCAGGCAGAGTGCAAGCACAGGGGATGCCCTCACTTGGCCCTTGTGTGGATTATGTTCACAGGCTAAAAGTCAGAGGGCAGGTAGCCAATATTGGGGAAATGGTGTAATGGCCATGCTGTGTCTGTATATCAAGTGATGCAGCAGTTTACCCATCCATTCGCTCTTTATTCAGAACCAAGTCTCAAGCTGTTACCAGGTGCCAGGAAGGAAGGCCAGGCAAGCTGGCGAAGCTGAAGGCCCAGCCTCCTGTTCTCCCACCTAAGGCCTGGAAAGTTCCCTAGCATTGTCCCCATGACCCACCACTGTTTCCATTTCTGCAGAACCAGACGCTTTATTTTGTTTTGTTTTGTTTTTGTTTTTGTTTTTGTTTTTTTGAATTTTTTATTTTTTGTGCACCAGTGTCTTGCCTACACATATGTTTCTGTGAGGGTGTCAGGTCCCTTGGAACTGAGGTTACAGACAGCTGTGAGCTGCCATGTGGTTGCTGGGAATAGAACTCAGGTCCTCTGGAAGAGCAGCCAGCGCTCTTAACTGCTGAGCCATCTCTCGATTTGCAAGCACACTTCTCATCTCCACCTCTCTCCAGGAGGAGGACAATGGGATAGCGGTGAACTCTAAGTTGGAGGTGGCATGTCTTATGGTGGACACTTCAACATGGAGATCTGTTCCTACAGATTGCTTGGGATGGGAGAGCCTAATCCTTGTGGATTGTCAGTGCTCTGACCATGACCCATATTGCTTCCCAGTGTTTATGATGCTCAATGGTCTGTCTCTGACCCCTTAGCCACATTAACTTCTGTGCCTACACTGCCTCTAGTCCTCTGCACTGCCTGTGACCATCTCCCTTAGACACCACACCTATACTGTCCCTGTCCTTAGCCTTGCCTGTGGTCCATCTCCCACCAGAACCTATGCTTACGCTTATATCCCTGCTCAAGACTGTCTGTGGGACTCTAATTTCCTGTTGCAGCACATGGACTGGATGGTTTAAATGAACAAAGAAATCACTTCTCACAGTTCTTGAGGACCAAAGGCCAGGGGTGCTTACCTGGGGCTACAGTTGAGATGTGCTCATGGCCAAATTTCACAAGGCTCTTGGAGTGGAAACATTCATGGCCTCCTATGTTTGCATCATGCTGCCCTTGCATGGTCACATGACCTCTTCTTACCAGTCTGTGTCAGATTTTTTTTTTCATCTCCTTTTTATAAGGACACCTATCTATCAGTTAGTGCCTGCCTAGCTAAGCCAGGCTTCTTTTGTCAAAATCCACCATTTAATCATTTGCCAATGAAATACCATAGATTCTGGGGATTAGAAGCTGGTACCTTGGGGGGCATTGTTCAGATGACTACACAGATCTACCTGGATTCCCCTTCTTCCTCTTCTCCCTCTTCTTAATCCTCTTCTTCTCTCCCATTCTCTCTCTCTCTTTTTCTCTCTTATTTTCTCCCTTGACCCTCATCCTGGAATGTCCTTAGCAATTCCATCTTTTCCTAAACATGTCAATTTCTCCCTGGTTGAGGAAATACTGAGACTGACAAGGGCAAGGTAAAACTCCCAACACTCTACAGCAAAGACTCCCACTGTGGCAATAGCTGAGGAGGATGTAGAACCATTCATTCAAGGAGCGTAACCTCACGATTAACGGAAAGCAAGCATGATATGATTCTCTATGTTTGAATACAAATGTCCCTGAGTCTTTCTGACAGTAGTCTCCCACCTCTCATCCCCACAGCTCAAAATTTCATATCACAGAAAGTGAGGTACATGAGCAGAAGGAATCCCCGTCTGTCACCATTCTGGCTGAAGGTCAAGGTCAAGGTATTTATAGGGTGGTTTTGTTGAGTTCTTCTGATGGGCTTGCTGAGATTTCTTGTTGTGTCTTTATTTAAGATCTCCTGGGTAGTGAGCAGAGCTGACTCAGTAGACAAAACATGGCAGTCAAAGAGCCAGGGCCAAGGCCAGGGATACAGCAGCAGATAGCCACCAGGGTAAGGGGGCTGATTGGACAGATGTGCCTGAAAGATCTCAGGGGCCCTGCTAACCTCAGAGGGTCCAGTGCTT
This sequence comes from Acomys russatus, assembly GCF_903995435.1. Taxonomy (NCBI): domain Eukaryota; kingdom Metazoa; phylum Chordata; class Mammalia; order Rodentia; family Muridae; genus Acomys; species Acomys russatus. The sequence goes on from NC_067141.1 coordinate 18,525,705, forward strand.
GTATGCTGCGTGTAGCCTAGGGAGAATGAAAACTAAATGTGCAGGCTTGTTTGCATATTCAGGCTCCTGACAGGACACAAGAGGAACAGAGGTTTAGAAGCTTCTGGGACTGTCCATGGCCCACAAAGGTGCTGGGATTGAAAGAACCATGGATAGAAATGAATGAAAGGGAAGGCAGCTGTGATAACTGGATTTGGAGGGAATGAATACCCCTTGGCAAGGCCTGGCTTTTCATTTTGGTCTGGGGAAAAGGCCAACTAGTTTGCCAGGGTCATACCAAGTAGTAGCCCACAGGAGCGGACTGTCTCTGGGCTTCTGAGAGCCAATTGGCTTCATTATTCTCACCTTAATATTTATATTCACCTCCATATTCTCTGTTTCATTTCATTTCCACTTTCTAGGCCACCTGTGCATCACCCAGCCATGGGGCTTGTGGAAACCTTCTTCCTGCCTGGGATTCCAAGATAGTCCCAGACCTTCTATGGGACCCTCTTATATGCTGTCTGGAGTCCCTGCTATAACCTATTACACCACCTGCCAGGGGTTGGGGATCGTCCAAGCAGTCTTTGGGGAACCCAGCAACCTCAGGCAAACTGAGGAAGGCTGAAAGCAGCTTTCAGAATTTGAACTTTTTCAGGTAAAATAAAATGAAAATGGGATGATTTTTATAACTTACGTTTATAATTCTCTAGCTTGCAGAATTTCCCTGTGAACACAGAGGCCTTCCTCTGTCTTCTATCTCAACCCTCCATCTCTGTCCCATGACTCCTAGAAGCTTGGGGCCAACTAAGAGAGCTGAGGAAAGGAAAGGGTTACATGGACCCAGGGTCAGAGTTAAGGAAGAAGCCCAGGTTTATCTTCCAGCCCAGACTTCTATTTAAGCTGTGGCCTGCCACTGTTAGCACAGTGTTTAGTGACCACCTCGCCTGTGACCTGGGATGGTCAGGATCTTGCAGTGTTTTCTATATGTTAACAGAACTGATGGGCAGGTGTGCCAATCTGTCCACATCTGATGCTTTCAAAGGCCTGAGTAGGGAGTATGGGGTGATCGGCCCTTGTGCCAGTGGTCAACAGAAGGATAACGCCCACCCATGACAAGTAAACTTGGATTAAAGCAGTTTATGAGATTGGGAAGAGGCTGCCCAGGTTGAAAGGCTGACTTATCTTCCTGAGTCCAAAGCCACAAGGCAGATGTGGTTAAAGAGGAAGTAATTGTCTAGCCCTTTGATGGATTTAGTCTTTCCTTGAAGACCCTAGCCACAGACTCTGGTAAGAGGATGCACTCTTAGAAAGGCGGGAGAGAGAAAGGGCACTGTACTGTGATATATTCCTTACTGCCTGGGGGACTTCTTCCTTCTGAAGATGCCCATCAGTTCCAGCCATGAACACAGTGTGTCCCAGAATCATCCTGTACCAGCAATGATCCCCATTCTCTTCCATTTCAGTATGTGAAGACAGAGAAGCAATAGTCGTAGAATCTGACACCTGTCTTTACTCAGCCTGGGTAGATGTGGAAAGGCATGGCCCTGACAGGTTGCACTGATTGCAAAAATCATTTCATAAAATTGACGTAAATGTTTAAGATGACACAATTCAGAAACTCAAAAATGACTTAAATATTTTCAGTATTTTGGTATTCCTGAATTATAATGTATTCTCTTTCATCATTTATATAACTAACTCCAAAAAGGAATGCAACACATTTGTTCATTTTGTTGTTGTTGTTTTGTTTTTTGAGACAGGATTTCTCTGTGTAGCCTTGGCTGTCCTATAACTCACTGTATAGACCAGGCTGCCTGAAACTCAGAGATCCATCTGTCTCTGTCTCTGGAGTGTGGGCATTAAAGGTGTGTACCACCACCGCCCAGCCAACATATTTGTTCTTAACAATGGTTTTGTATTTTACTTTTTTATTAAAAATTATTTTCTACAATTTAAAGGTCATCAAATTTTACCTTTACATAACAGGGTTTGCAAACTATAAATTCTAAAATGTGTGTGTGTGTGTGTGTGTGTGTGTGTGTGTGTGTGTGTGTGTGTGTGTGTACCATAGCACACACATGAAGGTCAGAGGCCAAGTTGTGGAATTCAGTTTTATGCTTTGTTTAAAATATTTTATTTTATTTTAAGTGTATGTGTGTGTGTGTACACACATGCAGTGACTATGGCGGATGGAATATAGTATTGACTATTATAAGCATGGAGTTATAAGTGGTTGTAAGCTACTCAGAGTGGGTGCTGGGAACTGAACGTGGGTCCCCTTTAAGAACAGTATATTCTCTTATCCACTGAGCTATCTCACAGACCCCAGTTCTCTCTTCCTGTCACGTGAGTCCCAGTGATTGAACTCAGGTTATCAGACTTGGTGGCAGGTGCTCTTACCTATTCAACCATCTCACTAGCTAAAAAACATAATCTTTAAAGGACTCCTTAATGAGATATTAACCGAACAAAAATAATAATGGAAGCAACCGTATGGTTTTGTAGATCTTGTTCTGTGGAATATGCGTGTCTCTATTTTATCACTCAGACATCATTAGGCGGTGGACACAAATCTCAGAAAGGTCCTTGATACCTGGCTAGCTCTCAATCCAATCCCAACACTTTTCGGTGATGCTCTAAGGGCAATGTCTGTTAGGCATGAAGAAGGGCGCATTGCCTTAGTAATTTATTGGCTTGGATTCTATTCGTGAGTGCTTTGGAGGCCCTGTGTCTCTGGCTGTCCCAGTTGACCTGAACAAGGCTGCCTGCGCCTTGATCGATGGCTTCTCTGTTCCTCTAGAAAACTGAGAGCTTGCAGAACAGTCTTTGTAATTAGCTTTTGTGTGTCCAGATTGTGTGCATTTAGACACACAGTGGACAGAGCACTCTGCAACTTCACTCTGTGTGTACTTGAGAGGGAGTTCTTATTTTGGGGTCTTTATGTGGTTGACCTTTCCCTGAAGTACTAGCCAGGCACAGCCAGATATGCTGCCTGCATTCTCATGATCCTAAGGTTCTGTGCAGCCGGGGAGGATTTGGAGCTGTTGGAAGCAATACCCCATCTGCAGATCTGACCCCTAAGCTGTGTAAATCTGGTGGATGTTTGCTTCCTCTGTGACAGATACTGAACAGATGTCACAGAAATGACCAAATTCACAGTGTGAAGCTCTGCACATGGTGACAAAATGACCAGATGAATGGACAAAAAAAAAAGTCTAAGATAAGGGGAAAAGAAGATTTTGTTGGTTTTTAAAACTGGATTTTAGAGAAGTTTTCAAAGATGACCGTCCTTGGTTCCAGCAGAGGAGATGACCATCAAAATGTACTGTGTACATCTGTAGGGCCATGACAGAAGCTAAGAAGATTGACAGTGCCACTACACACTGGGTAGTAGGACTTCACAAAGTACGCTCCTGTCTCTCGTCAGTCTTCACCTCCAATTCCCCAACTTTCTGTATGTGGTAAGCAGGTACCCAACCATCCCTAGGAACCAGAGCACAGTGGTAGCCAGGATCAGACACCTAGAGATGTGTTTGGGATCTTGCTGAGCTGGCAGAAGCATGCAAGTGTGTTCTGTGTTCAGCCCACGCAGAAAGGCAGAAGGAAAAACATAGGATGCTATGGTCATGAGGCTTGACAAAGAACTCCTAAGCGCCCAGAGGATGGCTTCCGTACAAACCACAACAGGCTCATGGGTAACTCCGTCTCTGCTTCCACTGTCTGCCAGCCATGCTTCCCCTCTTCCCTTCCCACCCTGCCCACTGCGTTCCTTTACCATGCTTCTTCTGTTTATCTTCACAGGACATGGCAGCCAGGAGCCTTAGAAAATGGCATCTGTGCCCCTCTGAGCCTTCTGCATAGATACAGGACAGGCTCATTCGGAGGGATACAGCGGATCCTCCGGGCTTTCTAGTAATCACAGACACCCAGGAGTCTCCCCTTCTGCCAAGGGTGACAGGATACAGAGCTGGGCACTTGGTGTTACCACGATCTTGTCTACAATTTCTTTAATTCTGTTTGATTTGTGCCATTTCTTGGGTAACTGAGCTTACTCAGGAGTGTAATGATGGGATTCGTATTTGTGCATTGTAAATATTATAACTTTAGGACTGGATGCATAAAATATGAGAAATGCATTTACAGTGGGACTTGTGCATCACATTATGGGTTCCATCTAGGGAAATAGGTTTAAGCATTAGCATCATGAATAAAGGAATTTCATTTCTCCTTATTTACAGTCCACAGTTCATTGGGCTTTTTAAGAGAGAGAGAGAAATAAAAAGAACCCATGCTGAAAATGTGGAAGGAATCCAAATCTGTTTACCTCTAGAGACATTTCTTGGACAAAAGAAAAAACAAAGCTATTATTGAATTGTCTGAAGATGCCAGCAAAAGAGCACTGGGTTATTTAAATTGGGGCTGAATAGGCAAGGAGCTGGTCATTCTGTTTATTCACAGTGGTTTCAACTTGCAAGCTGGGATCGAATATACTCTTGTGACTAAGCTGGTCCCATTGATCATGTGAATGTGAAGGCCATGCTCTGAGGTAGGCAGGGTGACCCCCAATCCTGTGTACTCCCCCAGATGCTGTCTCAGCTAGGCTATGGCTGTTGTGTGGATCCAACAAGGAAAAGGGTACTTGACAAAATCGGTAGATGCAGAGCTATGAAAAGCTCAAGGAGATGCTGCAGCATCCCTCTGGTATGACTGGTGCTGCTCATGAGATTCTTTCCTCTAGCATTTCCTATTGGTGCCATTCACAGGAAATGTGTTTCCAAAGAGTTAATTTTAAAAAGGAAAAGGCACTCTTTATCCCATTTTTTAATCAGATAATTTGGTTTGGTGGTGTTTAATTTCTTGAGTTCTTTATATATTTTGGGTATTAGCCTGTTGTCAGATGTAGGGTTGGTGAAGATCTTTTCCTACTCTGTAGGCTGTTGTTTTGTTCTGCTGACAGTGTCCTTTGCCTTTCAGAAGGTTTTCAGTTTCATGAGGTCCCATTTATTAATTGTTGATCTTAAAGCCTGAGCTGTTGGTGTTCTTCTGTACAGGAAGTTGTCTCCTGTGCCACTGAGTTCAAGGTTCTCCCCCATTTTCTCTTCTAACAGATACAGTGTATCTGGTTTCATGTTGAGGTCTTTAATCTACTTGGACTTGAGTTTTGTGCAGGGTGGTAAACATGGATCTATTTGCAGCTTTCTACATGTAGATATTCAGTTAAACAAGCACCATTTGTTGAAGATGGTATCTTTTTTCCATTGTATGAATTTTGCTACACTGGGAAAAGATCTTCACCAAGCCTACATCCAACAAAGAGATAATATCCAAAATATATAAATAACTCAAGAAATTAAACACCACCAAATCAAATAGTCCAATTAAAAATGGGGTACAGACTTAAACAGACAATTCTCAACAGAGAAACATAGAATTGCCAAGAAACATTTAAATGTTCAACATCCTTAGTTATCAGGGAAACACAGATCAAAATGACCCTGAGATTCCATCTTACATCTACTAGAATGGCTAAGATAAAAATTTCAAGAGACAGCACACGCTGGCAAGTATGTGGATAAAGAGGAACACTCCTCCATTGCTGGTGGGGGTGCAAATTAATACAACCACTTTGGAAATCAATTTAGTGCTTTCTCAGAAAGTTGGGAATAGTGCTACCTCAAGACCCAGCTATATCACTCTTGGGCATATACACAAAATATGTCCTACCACACAACAAGGACATTTGCTCAACTACATTCATAGCAGCTTTATTCTTAATAGCCATAATCTGGAAACAACCTCGATGTCCCTCAACCAAAGATGGATAAAGAAACTGTGATACATTTACACTATGGAATACTACTCAGCTATTAAAAAGAAGGAAATCATGACATTTGCAGGCAAATGGATGGAATGAGAAATGATTATCCTGAGTGAGGTAACCTAGACCTAGAAAGATACACATGGTGTGTACTCACTTATAAGTGGACATTAGCCCAACATAGATGTCTTCTGAGAGACTCCACCCAAAGGAAGATTAGGACAGATGCTGAGACTCACTGCTAGATTCTGGACAGAACACTGAGAGTGGTATGGAAGTGTAGGGGATGGAAGGAAGTATACGGGATGGAAGGACCCAGAGGGTTCAGAAGTCCCATACAGAGGCTATTAAGGCTGACATATCTGGACAAAGTAGGGGGCCTGCACAAACTGTGCCACCAACCAAGGACAATGCAGGCAGTGAACCTAGACACCCTTTTCAGACCTAGTCAATGGACAGCTCATTCTCCAAGGTTGTGGGGACAGCAGGGACTGCCTCTGACATGCACTCTGGTGGCCCTGATTTGACAACTTCCCCTTGGTGGGGAAGCTTAGTGAGAACTCAGAGAAAGGGAAGGTAGGCCATCCAGGTGAGACCTGATAGGCTGTGGTCATAGGGAGGAGGAGGAGGTCCTCTTCTTTCAGAAGTCTAGGGGAGGCTAATAGTGTGAAAGAGGGAGGGAAGGTGGGAATGAAAAGATACAAGTGAGGGGATAATAATCTGGGTGTATTCTGAATAAATTATAATAAATTAAATTTTTTTAAAAGAAAAGAAAAGAAAAGACACATCTATTCAGGCAGTCTGTGCTCTTACTTATGGGCTACAAGCCAATAGGAATGTGGTCCTGAAAGCTTAGTGACTCTAGGTTCATGGAGAAAAGGAAAACACAAACAATACTCCAAGATGCCTAAGAATCCCACCACTGAACCTGCTGACAGGCCCAGGGTGATGGTGAGCTATGAGGTTCCTTTCTCCCGGAGGCTGGGCTGAGAATTGGGTCACAGAGTTTTCTTCAGCCTTCTGGAGGGCTAGCTGAGGAAGGCGTTGCCTGGAGAACGGGCCACTAGGAAGGCCTCCTGGGCAGTGAGGGAGAATTCAGGTCAGATCCCCTAGCCTGAGGGAGCTCAGGGTGGCTCTTAGCTGGGGGTTGAGACAATGAGGAGAAGGGAGCCCCAGACTTGTAAATGACCAGGTAACCAACCGCACTTGGTTAAAATAAAAACAGTCAAGAGTCGAAAAGCAAGATTTTAATTCACTAAACTATTTCTCTATCCAATCTTAAAAGAAAGACAAAGACAAGGAGATATGGAGGGAGAAACAGGGGAGTGAGTGCCCCCATCCCAAACCTCTGGGTTTATAAACCAAGTATATTTGAATTGAAGAAGCCACACCCAGGACATCTCCCAGGGCTTGTTTCCAGGGCTTAGGGTCTTGTGGACTACTGCCAGCAGGGGAACACCTGCCTATTTCCAAGAGCAAAGCTTACTGGGACAGGGAGTCTCCTCCACCCACAGACAAAGACTCACAGTGAGCACCCCCTCAGAGTACAGCTCTGTGTTAGCGGGTCTCCAGTGCCCCAAGTGATGCCAAGCTGTGGTCCCATCTCTGTTGTCGGCTTCCAGTTCTGCTCCTTTCTACCCACCCTCATTGTTTTGCTGGGCGGGAAGCACTTAGCTGGAGGGTTTCAGTCATAACATTACGGTTTATGTCCGCCATGCAATTCCTCTGGCGAGGAGAAACACGGCCTTTTCGTTTTATGACACCTAAATGCATTTTCTTAATGGCTTATTTTCTTGAGCATCTTAATAATTCTTCGGATGGCACTCACAAACCCCTTGGTGATATAGAAATTACAGCAGAAGAAACACAAGCCCGGCCATCCTTCTTTTCCGCATTTTGCTTGATATCAGAAGCTGCAGTCCTAAAAGGAAGAGAACAAATATTTTCCAGTTTGGAATCCATCAAATAATTTCAGAGAGCTCCAGAAGGTAATTGGCTCCTGGAGCTCTCGTGGTACACGTGGGAACTGACTGACCTCAGAGCTCTCCAATAGACCTGAGCCTCTTTGTGGCTTGCTTTCTATATAAGGCTTAGTACAACTTGGTCTGAACAAAAATAGCCTTACTTAAAAGCAAATCTTCAAGACAGAGTCTCCTTCAGCCATTGGGATATGGTCCTTGGACGATTAGCCCAGTGGCCTGTCAGATCTGGGGCACCAGTGCCCACTTAGTGAGCAGAATGGGTTTGGGATGCTCTGTCCTGCTAATGACTCACTCCGAAGGGCAGCAACTCAGTCTGGCATCTGTCACAGTCACGCAATGATGCATTGATTCTCGGGAATAACCCCTGTATCTCTGTCAATCCGCAGGTCCCAGACTGTCACAGGGGGCACAGGCTAGAGTCTAGTAGACCTCCTCAATCCCTATGTAACAGTTGGGTGTAGCAGGCTCAGTGGGGACAGCTGATCCTAGGATTTAGAGAGGGCCCAGTGTTCTACTGTTAACAATTTCCTGTTAGTGTACCATTTCTGACCTTCTAGAACAGTCACGTTCTGTCATGCATCTTCCTCTTGCTGGAGTCTCTAATGGCTGCGGTACCCATTGACCAGTGTCTCATAAGGGACTCTCCAGGCATGGTTCCAAAAAGATCATTACCAAAGAGGTATCACATGGCTAACATAAAAGTCTGTGGGTCATGTTCCCCTCATCCCCATCACAGTCCTTTCATGTCCTGAGAAATGGGCATAACTTCCTTGAGTTGGTATAAATCAAAATGTCAATCTGGGTCTGGTAAGTCAAGGACACATAAGGAATCCCTGGTGCCTCGGTGTTCCCATCAACGAATGGAGATGACATTGTCTATACCCAAAGTCTGCAAATGCAACAGCCAGAGATGTTTGCAGAGGGCAGAAGCTAGCCCTAGTCGGGGGGGGGGGCATGGCACTGCAGGGTCACCCTGTGTTCACTCTAGCCACCATCAGCTGTGGCCTTGCTCTGTGAGTGTGGCTGGGTTCTGTATGGTATGTACTGGAACAGAGGGAGAGTGTTTGCTGATCCTGCCTCAGGGAAAAGGCTTCTAGATTTTCTAGGCTCACTCTGCTCAAGCCACATGCTAGGAACAGAAGGCCAGACAGTGGCCCTATCTAACTGTGGTAGCAGACATCCCCGTTAGAGTCAAGGTCCAAAGGCAAACTGTTTCTCTGGGAGACTAGGAGTAAAAGGGGAACTTGGCAACCAAATTGCTCCTAACGTGTCTTGTCAGAGAACAAGCTCAGACTTAAGACTCACTAGTGGCCTGACTTAGGACCCCTCTGGCTGCCAGCCTGACCCCTCAGGACCGTCCTATGTGCAAGAGCCTTGCTCTTGTTCTACATCACAACAGATGACCACATTTTGTAAAGTTTGTATTTGCCCGTGATTGTGTGATCAGGCTTAAAAACAACCTTGTCCTTTACCCCCCTTAGCTTGCCTGTGTTCCTCTGGATGGTAGCGCCATCAGAGCATGTGCATCATACCCAATGTCTGTAGGTTTTACCCACGGGGAGTCTGACTTGGCAATGGATTGAAGATAATACATTTCCATGATAAGAAAATACTCAACACAATGAAAGATAAGGCCAATGGCTATGATTTTTTTTTATCCTTGCATGCCTGTCATACTAGAATGATTTATTTTACTCATCCTAAAAGTATCTGATCAAGAACTGAGGTGCCTAACATATGCAGAGCCCTGGAATCAATCCTTAGCATTGAGTGGGGGGGGGGTGGTAAGGAAAGGGGAGAGAAAGCTATTGAGAAACTAGATCTGCTGTTATGGAAACCCTTCCCAGGACCATGAGGGGAGAGTAGAGCCAGAATACCCAAGTGCACATGACTAGCACAGCCTGTACCACCTTGATTAGTCCAGCCTTATGCCACTGTTTCCTGCTAAGCTAAGGAGAAAGAGCCAAAACACAGGAATCATGTATCATTTAGGCTACTAAAGCCAGGGTGTGTGTGCAGGCATGTGTGTGCACGTGCTCATGTCTTTGTTGAGTGTGTGTGCTCTGTCGAAGCACACATGTGTGTACATGTGAATGTCCACATGATACAACTGTGATTCTGTATGGGTCCATCCTTGCCTCCAATTTCCAGCCCCCACTGTGTCTTACCTTCTCTGTGAAACAGCCTTCTCTTGAGTCCTCTGCTTCTGAGCTCAATCAGAGTGACCTAGTGAGAGCACAAGTTTATGATTATTGCAAGGACAGCAGTTTACTCTGGGAACAACAGCAGAGTTATCCTAGCATTGTACCCACTCTCATCCCCAGTAACAGTCTCCTTCCTTTTAAGCACCATTATTGCTTCTTGTTGAGAGCCATCCCTGAAGCTCTTCAGGGCACAGTTCTTCCTTCAGACTTCTTCAATGAGGCCTTCTCTGATCTTCCTGATCCCAGGCGTCCCCAGAATTTATTTACTTCTACATATATGTCACATGTACACTGTGTGATGTCCCAGTGGGCTGTGAGTGACTTGAAGCTGAGGGGAGCAGACTTGATTTTCTGTGGTCTGGCAGCTTCAACCTGGCTAGGCACCTGAACTTTGTTTGTTTTATGAATGGATGCATATGCGGTGGGTCGCAAATACATGGATTTACTCTGCTTTGAATCTTTGAAAGGCTACCAACAGTCTTATGATTCCCACCCAAGATGTCCACCTTTCTCTCTTCCCATGATACACAGGCCCCTGTAATTCCTCTCTGGGATAAGCTGTGGTGGCCTGTGTCATCTGCCAAGTCTTGTGCTCTCATGACTCCTGCCCTGCTATATGGAACCTGAGAACTTAGGCCCAGCTTTCCCCTGCCTCCCATGAGGGCCCCATAACCCGATGATTTTTACACATGATCTCATTGAGCAATGATATGGGGTGTCTCTGACAGAGACAGAAAACAGGCTCCAGGCAGGCTGACATGGAGGCTGGCACATCATGCAGCATGGCAGCAGACACCTTCCTAAACTCTATAATTTCTTCAAAGTCACCCCCTCCCAAACACACATACACAATAACAATGTTGCTGATGCTGAAATGAAGAGATGAGTGGTGGCTGTGAGCTCTCTGGGCCAGGTACCTTTTACCGAAAGGATTCAGGAGTGTAAGATTATTTTAAAAGGTGTCAAAGGAAATGGGCTCTCAAGGGTGGGATCCTGGGAGCAGCTTGCTGTTTCTCTGAGTCTCAGGTAGAATACTGAACCCTGATTGGGTTGCAAAAGAGGATGAAGATGCTCAACACTGAACCTCTGCTTGGCATGCAAAGGAGGATGAAGAGGCTCACCATGAGAGGAGCAAACACATACAAAGGCAGCAGCCAGCCAGGGAAGGTATGGCCCTGGGCTCCCCCTTTTCTCACTTAAATTCTTTAGTACCCTCCCCTTTGGATGAAACACAACTGGGACCAAAGGTAGCTCTTTTTGTCCTTCAGACTTTTATTAGTTGCTTTTGTATCCTTGTAACCAAATTCCTAAAGGGGGATTGTTTGAGCCCAGTTTCCAAGCAATTTCAGTCTATAGCGCTGGAGGCAGCAGAGTGCAGTGGCTCATCTGTGACTGCAGGAGGATAAAGTCACTGCTCACATCACACTGGACAAGGAAGCAGAGAGCAGAAGGGAAGCAGGGATGGCCATGACCTTCAAAGTCTGTTCCTTGTCCCTAGAGGCACACTTCTGTCAATGAGGACCCATCTTTATTTTTATTTACTTTACATGCAGATAGCAGTCTCCCCTCCTCTCCTCCCAGTCCTACCCTCATACTCCCTCCTCTTACTGTCACCTCCCCTTCTCCTCAAGGAGAAGCCCCCATGGGTACCAACCCTCCCTGATACATCAAGTTACATCAGGACTAAGCACATACTCTTCCACTGAGGCCAGACAAGGCAGCCCGGCTAGGGGAAAGGGATACAAGGGTAGGTAACAGAGAGGGCTCAACTTTTAAAGGCTCCATGGGCCTCTGAAATAGCACCCCAGGCTAGAGATAGAGAGCTCAAAACACCAACCCATGAGGGGCCTTTCAATTTCAAACTGAGCAGCTTATGCTGGGTCATTTATAAACAACATAAAGAAATTGTCCTCACAGTTCTAGAGAACAGGGAGGCTGTGATCAAGGTCAGCATGTGATGAGGGCCTTGTGGCCAGGCCACAGCACTGTGAAGAGGAGTGACAAGGTGATTCTGAGCAAGGTGAGAGCAAGCTTGGGTCCCCATCATGGGAGCCCCACCCACATGACCTCATCTTACTCTGAAGTCCCAGAATCTTTGGAAACAAAAATTCTAACACACACACACACACACACACACACACACACACACACACACACACACACACACACACACACACCCAACTTTGGGATATGCTGGAGCCACTGCAGAGGCAGCCAATGGCATCAGGGCACACACATGCTGAGCGGGGAGGTGGAAAGGAAGAAGAGCAATTCTAGGTAGATGGAAAGTCGGTTGGTCTAAACTCAGTTTTATGTCTGTTGACTTGTTCTAGTTCTGTTCACTCATTTGTTTAAAGAATATTCTCACTTTGCAACCCAGGCTGGCCTGGATCACTCCATGTAGCCAGGCTAGTCTTGAATTCATGGCAATCCTCCTGTCTTAGCTACCCCAGTGCAGACTTGAGCCACCAGTTCAGAAGATCAAATATCTTACTGCTGTTTTCTGAGCATTATGAGCCATGTTCCAGTGATCCTTCTAGAATAAACCCTACTGCTTCTGTTCACAGTGCTGTTTCCGTAGTAGAGCACCTCCAGGCTAGAGCATGGCTCCCCTTCACAATAACCAGCGCTCATCTCAGGCTTGTGACATCCACAAGTTTACTGATGGGTTTCCCACTCGGTTAAGTCACTCAGCCATCATCTGCGATGAGCTCAGTAGCTCACCCAGAGCCAGGTGGGATTCTGGTCCAAGCTCCAGCCTTATTTTCTGTGATAGCACTGAGCAATTGTAAGCTGATTGCAGAGCGCTCAGGCTATTAACATCAAACTCTAGGTATCAATACAAAAAGACTTGCCTGTCAGCCTTCCCTCTGCCTGGAGCTAGAGATGGGAAGAAAAGGAACAAGGAGGAGAAGACTTCAAGCCTCTGTCCCTAGCTGCTGCCTTGGCAGCAGCTCCAGGCCTCTCATGAATTAAAAACCTCTCCTTGGCCAGTGAGTCTCAGTTTCAGTGTTCCGAGTTGATTTTTCCAGCAGGGGCATAAGACATAAATAGCCCAATGTGTTTGTGCTCCACAGGGGACTTCACCTAAGAGCTGTGACACTCCAGGAAGCCACCCACTTCCTAATGTGAAAAGCCTGCCCACTTACCTCGTGGTAGGATGGCCACTGGAGTGTGCCCAGGCTCTGGGACAACACCAGCAAATTGGTATTCACTATAAACCTCCCGGCCACACCAGGCAGAAGTAGATCAGTGCTTCCAATCTTCCATCTCCAGTAAGAAAAAAAAAAGCCAATGTGCAAGGCACCATGTCATTCCCACTGACATCCAGACCCATGCAGCTGTCACTGAGAGCTCCCCAAGGCTTCCTGCGCAAGCCGAGGGATGCCAGCTCCTTTTGTCTTCTTAGTGGCTCAAGGTTTCTAGAAAGAATACAGTCACTGGGTATGGTTCCCAGTAAGAAGTCACAGGCTCCAGTCAATGTGGCTTGACCTCTATGTGCCAGGAGGGGCACCAGGTCCATGTCTCCAAGTGCCAGCTGTAGGAGCCAGAGATGGTGGCTCACTGTGCACCCACACCAGTCTGCCCTGGGGAAAGCTCTGGGCCTGTGTAGGCCTTCTGCAACTTCCCCTTCTGCTAATACTGGAAACTGCTCTTCCCTGCCTTCTTCAGCCCCAAGACCAGGAAGGACTCTGCCATCACTAGGCCCTGGGGCTTGCTGTCCTCCTGAATGCTTTTCTTACCGTGATGCCTTTGACTCTGACCACATATTGGTCCTTCAGTGACCCTGTGACAAGTGGAACATGCTTCAGTGTAAGGCTTTGGCTCTGGAGACCTGTGCAAATTAGGTCAGTATGACTGAGAAGGCTGGATGTCTACAGAGCCCAGGAAGGCTCCCTCTGCCTCAAACCCCGATCGCTGCCCCAAAGCCCATCTTCAGGGTAGAGGAGAGAAAGGGACAGCGGCTATTCATGGAAACCACCACTGAAACACCTTGCACTAGAGGGCAGAAGCAGGAGCATGCCATGTGGTGGCCTCTCCTGAGAGAAGGTATTCCCTTCACCTTCCCTTGTAAAAGGCTGGCTCTTGGACTCTATTCCATTACTAAGAAACGCACAGAAGTTGGAGTCACTTCTGAAAACCAATTATAGAGTGTTGCAAGGTTTCCTCCACCAAATTTCAAAGCCTGTTTTGTCAGCCCAGAAGTAACCACAATTTCTTTGTAATTATTAGGAAAGCAAAGGAAGGGACAAGTACAGCCTAAGCCTGAAGTTGTTTGAAAATCAAAAAGCTGAGTTGAGAATAGAGGGCTGCTCTCTGCGCAGCTGTAATCTCGGTTTGGAAAATGAGAAATAATGAAATCAATCTCATCTGCATGGGTCGGGCACTCTCACTGGCCATTTCTCGGCTCTCCCAGGTGCAGAGAAAGCGAGTGCGTTCCTCCTTGTACTTCCCTCCTCAGCCTTCTCTCAGATGAAGCATCCTGGTGGATGCCTAACCCTCGCCCAACCACTTCATCTCAGAAAGCACAGCCTCACCGGTTCTGACAGGATCCTTTGGTGATGGTTACATGCAGACATGCAATCATTGAGTTGGTTTCTGAACTCACTCACAATGTCTCACATTTGCAGTTAATTTTATTCTGATGCTGTGAATGGGCAGAGCTCCGCTGAAGTGACAAGCAGATCTCCAGTGCAACTTAGCTCCTCTTGGAAATGGTGGCAGGAAGAGAAGGTTTGTGCAAACCATCCTGGCTCAGGCCTATTTCACGTTAGCCTTATGGAGAAGGCCTGAGGTTAAAGTGCACAGTCCTCAGTCCATCAGAAATCTCCCCAGGGAGGATCCCTTCTCCTTGTGCTGTGTTGTTGTTTTCCCTTAGGACGGGCAGTGTCAGGCTTTGATGATATGAGTCCCCAGAGGAACCTGCTTCGTGTTCGGAAACTACAGGAAAAGCAAGAGCTGTGATTGTGTTTTCAGATGTAAGTACACTGGGCTTGACAACACCTACCACACAAATGGGAGAAGGCAACCCAGGCACCTCAGGTTGACCAGAGAGGGTCTCTCTAACAGGACATGTTTTAATTTCATACTCAGGGAAAAATTCTCCCATGCTGGGTCCACAGCTGGTATGGATTAAACTGTGTCCCCCAGAGTATGGGTTGGATTTCTATTCACATTGTATAGAAATGTGGTCCAATTCTGTAGAGAAGGAACCAGGTTAAGATCAGATTAAGGCTGGACTCCGAATCCAATGACAGTGTTCTTACGTGCTCAGTCTTCTGAAGGGAGCTTGTTATCCCTGCTGTTATCCTTTGAAAAGTCCCTTAACAACCAGGCCTAGGCCAGATAGGCGGTGCACTGCTGTCATCCCAGCACTTGGAGATTAGAGGATCAGAAATTCAAGGTCACCATTGGATACAGAGAGAGTTCAAAACCAACCCGGGCTCCTTGAGATACTGTCTCAAAAGTGAAAATTAAACCCCAAGACAATCCCAGGAATGATGATGATAAAGTCCAGGGTCTATGCCCCTCCATGTACAAATCAGACTCTTGTCCTGGGCAGCATGAAAGGAAGAGCTTAGGGAAGCATGGCTTTGGGAAGGGGAAGCCATCCCTGCTACGTGGATCAACATGCCCACTGCACACTGTGAATACCATAGCACGTAACTCAAGACTTTATTCCACACCGGCCTTCAAAGTGAAGCTTTGAAAGGCATGGGGCACAAAGCAGATAGATTTAGATGTGGGGCTCAGGATCTCTTTCCATGTTTGCAGACAAGCCAGGCCAGGCTGAGGCCCTGGCAGGCTAATGGAGGGACTGTGGATAGTGCTCAAATTTGCGGTCTCTGACTCTCAAGAACATGGACTCTAAATCTCAGCCGAGCAGCCCTGCAAGGGCGTGTCCCAGAGTCAAATCAATCCCTCATGCTCAGTGCTCTGCTCTTGTTTCCACAGCCAGCCCGGTGCGTGGTGATGGATGCGCTACATCTAAAGTTCACTCCTCTCATTTCACTAATGGATTTCCTCATGTATCATGAGCCATCTTCTGTTGGCTAATGTCTGCATAAGCAGTTCATCTTACGAATGTGTGTCAGCCACATTATTCTTGCTTCTTGATGCCTCCCCAACACAGTAAAGCCAGCAAAGACACTGCCTCCCTGGTTCTCCCAGTAAAATGTACAAGAGCGTGCTACAATGAGCATAGGGTAGTGCTCTGCTACCAGCTTTCAATGCATGGTGGCTCCCAGGTCCTTGGATTTTCAGGAAGGTCTCCTGCCCAGAAGGACATGGACCAACTTTCCCTGGAAGGATTTTTCTGTTTCCAGAGCACAAGACTCAGGGATCACAGGAGACCGGGTAGCTCGGTGCTTAGCTGCCAATGCTGCCACACATTTTGCTCCAGAAACTGATCAGTAAATAAAACAATGGGAAGCACAGTGACCTTCGTGGGAACCATGGCCACAAAGATAAGGTCCAGTTCTCATCTCATTTCCAACAACCAGATGTTCTTTTGTACGTGTTCATGGCAGCCAACATCTGGCAACCGCCCCCCCCCCCCCAATGATTCCCTTTTAACAGGGAAATGCATGAGCTCAGCTTGACCCTATTGACTGTTTTGATGGATAAAGATGACTTAGCAGATGTGATGGGAAGAGGGCTCCTAGTGTGGACCCATCATAGAGATCTTGTCCAGAACACCATCATTCTCTTAAACCCTGAATTACAGAATCCGTCTATGCTTGAAGCTCAGAAGTAGAGTCACAGCAGCCTGAGATCACACCTCTCGCTGCTCCTGGCTTCCTGCTCTTCTGGTTTGCTTCTGTTTCTGCTCATGCTCATTGCTCATTCTGTTCCCAGGGGGAGGGGATGCTCCTATCATACTATCTTCCCGGCTCAGGAAGATCTCTAACTTCCACTCATCTACTAATTCATTCAGTTGCCTATCACTGTCTCAGCCTGTCGCTCTTCAGATGGAAGGCAGGATGTATGAATCTCTCGGGCTGAGTCCTCAATTATAAGAAGAAGATGTTCAGCCTTCCTAGGACCTATGAAGTCCAGGGACCTCCAGTGGGCAACCGGAGACCCCAGGGAGCCAATGGAGAATGTTCCAGATGGATTCTTAGTCTATGGACAGAAGACCTCTGCCCAGTATAAAGGCAGCCAGGCAAGGAGGGGCAGGATTTCTTCCTAGATAGCCTCTTATTCTGTTCAGATTCTTCATACATTGGAGAGGCCCACCTACACTGGGGAGCACAATGTCATTTAGTTCATAGACTCAAGTATTTCCCTATTCAGACAGACAAACATAGACGTGTACACAATCAATGTGATGTGACTACATTCCTGGGTTCCACACAGCCAACTCAAGTTGATGCATAAAATTAATTGCCATAGCCCTCCATCCTAATTACACTAGAGTGGGCAATGTGGGTGCCTCAGGGACAGAAAATAACATGACTGGACACCTGACATTCTGCAGCCACAGTGAAAGATACTTAAACTTCTTGGTGACTATGAGGTAACACCACTCATATTTTGAAGAGTTGAGGCAACTACCTAAGGACACATGTTACGTCAGACTAACACCAGGATCATTGTCCTCCACATGCACCACATTGACTCTTTTGTAAAAATAAATAAATAAATAAACACACATCCACAGTTGTATATGTCTTACATACTCTGAAATAAAAAAATATTAATTTATGTGAAAAATATTAACCACTCAAAAGCAAACTAATCCAGGACCAGGGTTATGCCATTCATGGAGACATTAATTACAATGTGATGACAAGTTCTGTATAACACTCCAGCAGTGGCTGGAGGTGGCTGCTCTTCCCTTCCCTGTGGGAGATGGTGGTCAGAGAGGCTTCACTAGGTTGCACGTTGCAAGGTAGAAGAGGCAGGGGTGGAGCTGCTCAGATTCTTTGCCATTTGCAAACAATATTTAGAAGACAATAAACCCATCATTCAGGAACAATCTTCATGAAATGCATGTTGGGAACAGGCAAACCATTCTTTCTCCATGATGTCTCTACATGTACTCGCCTTTTAGTTCTTGGGACACCATCACTATACCCTAATTTTAGAAATGGCTTGTTTGGAGGGCTCCCCCTCTCTGCACCATCAACATGTCTCTAACACATCACCAGCTGGCTTTCCAAATAGGTACTCCCATGATTCCTGAGCGACCTGCACCTGCTTAGTCTCCAGGACCCCTTTCTGCTATCAGGGACCTTGGTGTTTTAACCCATACCCAAACTGACCATCCTGAGAGACATATTTGTAAAGATGGAGTAAAGGATCGGATTTTGTGCAATTAGAATGTGGGAGGTCAGGCAGAGAACATTCAAACTAGGGTCTTATGTCCATAATCATTGAATATAGGACAACAGACATATTTTAAACCTGCGAGGGAGTCAGGATGTCTCAAGCCTGTAACTCTGGCACATTGAAAATTGAAGCAGATGTGTTGCCATGACATGAACATCATCCTAGGCTACATGATGAGTTCTAGGTCAGCCTGGGCTATAGAGTAAGACTGTATCTCAGAAACAAAAACAAAAAACAAAAACAAAACCAGAAAATCCTCACCAATTAGTGGTTTCATATAGAGCCTGTTGGAGATCTGTGCTATACGTTGAACTCATGGAAAAACACTTCAAGCAGAGATAGATCACTCCAGGAATCAGAAGAGACAGAGACTGCAGGTGCTTATTCAAAGAGTGTGGGTCTGCAGGGCATGCCACAGTACCCAGAGACACACATCAGTAGACACTGCATTAGCCCAGTTGCTGGCCAAGGCCCAGCTGCCCAACACAAAGCCAGAGGTCATAGACAGAGGGCCTGCCCAGTCCATGCTAGAGTTGCCTACATGGATCTGGAGAAGTGAGGAGCCTTTCTCTACTGTACTTTCAGAGGCATCCTAGTAGCAACAGGAAATCAGCCCTGTGGGAAAATTTACACTGTAAGAGTTGGCAGACATGGGAAGTCAGCATTCCCTTCCCTTCCTTCACCCAAGCTGGTTGTTAGACCTATTGGGCACTGTCTTCCCAAGAGAAAACACATGTGCTGGGGCTCTTGGATTCTGTGGCTTTATGAAGGCATTTCCTTCTTTGAAGACCAGGAAAAAAATGAGGTCATTTATTTGCTTTCTCAACTTCTAGTTGGCTTCTCACATCATTTGAAGAGAAAAGTGGCTCTGTCCCAGGTCCATCACATGACATGAGTTAGGGATGCAGCCAACATGGATCACCCATCCTTGGGTCAGTCATCCTGCTAATATGAATGCTGGTGCTCAACCTTGTCCCCATGGGGGTTTTGAGGGAGTTCCACATCCAGCGATGCTATGAATGGGAAAGAGTCCACAGCTAATGTCCTGGAGCTCTAAGGAAGCCAGCCAGGAATATTTTAGAGCTAAGATGCCTCATCTTACACTTCCAATAAACCCCTTGCTTCCAAAGACAGAACAGGGAACAGGAAGTGGAGGAGGAAAAAATCAAGAGTTGGTAAGGAAGCGGGGTGTGCAGAGGATCTTCACTCAAGAGTTCCTTCATGACTCGAGACTGAAGACAGACAGAGGAAGGGTTTCCTGTGCCCTACATGTATGATGCAAATGAAAGGATCAGGTTTTATAAATGGGGTGACAGGACTGCGGTCCTCCTGTAGAGTCTTCAGAGTCTCTAGCTCCCCATGCTATGCTGAGCAGTCTTTGGCCTTGACCTTGCAAAGGTTACACGTACCTGGCTTGACTTCATATAGGAACTCCAAATTCCTATTCTCAAATCCTTACAAGATTCCCTCCTACATCCCAATGGCCATAGCCAACACCCCCTTTTAGCTAGAAGAAACCAGATCTGTTGTCACCCTAATACCACAATGACTGTTAGGATTACCTCTTCAGAGAGCAGATGATAAAAACAGAAGGTAGAAATTGGCTAAGCAGTTTAGGACAAAACACAAAAACACAAACAAACAAACAAACAAACCAAAAACCCTAAGAAAAATAACTAATTTTAACCTTGACCTAAAAGCCCCAAATGTCCTGGGACTTATTGGCAGCTTCATCCTTGCCAGAGGTTAGAAGGATACCAGAAGTATTTGGGGCTCTAATCTGTCACCTGACTCCTAAATGACTGTGGGGTGGGAGTAGGGGGAGTATTAGAATAGCAGTGAAGACCCATTAAGAAACAATTCTTTGTGGTCAAGAGAGGAAACCCTTTAGTCCGGTGAATGCCTAAGATTCCAGTTAGACAGAGTCAATGCCTTGGCCAGGAGACTCCCCTGTGGGCTCACCTTAAGATATAGAGAGATAGACAGAATAAGATTTCCTTGAATGCCATGCCGTACTTTTCCTTCCCAAAATTCTTGCTCAGTCCTTGCAAGCAGAACAGCCACAGGGGCCAAACTAGGTCTATTGACTTTGTATGTGACTTTTCCTTTTCTTTTTAAAAAATTTGAATTTATTTATTATTTTACTTGTACATTTATATTAGCACACATATATACAATAAACTACCTACAGCAAGAAGAACCATGAAACAATCAGGAATTATATTAATTGTTACATTCATAGCGTTTTCTTCAAGGCTGCCAAATACAAATAGCCAAAACACTATGAAGGAAACGCGACTTTTCCATTTCATTCTTTTTCTCCCAAATGCTGCCTGGAAGGCTAAGTACACTGTTTTTGAAGCTTTGAGCTTTCTATTCTTTCCACAATGTGTCTAGCCTCCAAGCTGACTTAAACAGAGTGGCTTTCCCTTCTTTCCTCCAGTCTTCTCCAGACAGCTACAGGGATTTACAGTTTATTTTCCCTTTGGTTTTTCTTTAAAATTCTAATACAGCTGTCCTTAAGCTTAAACAGATCTCCTCACCATGCCTCAGTTTCTTCTTCTGTAATGCATGGAGTAACAATATAAGCAGTTCATGGGACTAGAGTCTGAGGTGGACTGTAGGAATGGCGCGCAAGGACTCCACGTTTTTGACTGGTCCACCTCAGCACAGCCTGGCCACATTCAGAACTGGATACACAGCACCAGGTCCTCCTGGACCTGGATATGAGGTTTACGGCCCAGCTGGAGGATGCTGAGGCTAAATTCCTGTGTCCCAGTGGACAGAAGTGTGCTCCAATTTATATGGTCCCAGTTTCCTCCTTTGAAACCATCACTGAGGTCACAAGTTCATCCAAACCTTAGAGGCTGTCTGCATTTTCAGAGGCAAGCTGCTCCTGGGGAAGATCCCTGGTCAGCATCCACTCCTTTTGTGTTTCACTTTCCTCCATAATTAATCAAAGAGTGTTTCCCCTAAAGTGTGTGTAGGAACAGCCTGGGCCCAGATGACACGTCCCAGAAGAGAAGGAGAGTGAAAGTTCTGGAACACAAGCCACGTAGGGGCGGCCCCAATATTCTCTGCATCCCAGTGACGCCTTGGTTAGTATTCATTTGGTATTCCTCTATAAATCAATAGCTTTGAATGTAAATGGATTTCCTAAATAGTAAAACGTGTGTCATCACCTTATATCAAAAGCCATTAGCTCTTGGCAGGACTAAAAGACAATAAATAATGAAGACATATATACGTTCTTGAGTGACTGAACTGTGTATGCACACATATATTATTTATTGGCCTTTGGTGTGTATATTAGTAATGATGATTAATATCAACGTTACATGATGCCACATCTTGTTTCTGTTTAGTTTGGGCTCTATGTTGAGAAGAATGGTAAGGAAGTGATGTGATGAGAGAGGAGGCAAAAAAGGGACAGGGGAGGCTATACTCGTTATGCTAGACAAAGTCAGTTTGAGAAAGCAACACCTGTAGTAATGATGGAAGAGAGACAGAGCCAGGGACACATGGATTAGGAGACCTGAGTAAGAAGCTGATAGATGCTCACAGGTGTGCCTCAGAATGATGGTTGTCAACAGACACGTGCAGGGTGCTCAGGGTTCTATTTTTCACTTCCCTTCCTTTCCACTCTGCGTGCTGGGTCTTGAGCCTTTAGGTTCCATCTACTAGCAGACCATTTGTGTTATGAGAGTGAATTCACAGGGCCGCAGTGAGGCCGGAAGAGAAACAGTTCTGTAGATGTGCTGGTGACCTGATGATGAGGATTCACTGTTGTGAGCCTTGCAGCACAGCATGAGGATGCTGATGCAAAGACCGGACCTTGGGTCCTCTGAAGTTTCCAGATGTTGAGATGAGACAGCCATGTAGAAAGCGGTAAAGATGTAAGAACAGAGCCTTCTCAGTTATCACCAGTAGTAACTGAACTATCAGTTGACACTCCATGCAGAATTGTTTCACAGTATTGGGTCAGAGGGTTTCAGATAGCTGCCTTCCTCAGAGGATTCAGCAGCAGCACCCAGCACTGAAGGCTTCAGAATTTCTAGCACCAGCACCTAGGAGGAGAGCTGGCTTGATGGTTTGGATGCAGTTTAAGTAAGTGACCTATAGAGAAACGGAGCCTGTCCTCCTGTATCTCTCTGTTCTAAGTGAAGAATAGTATCTTTGATCCTATTGGCAGAGGAGCAGGCCACAGTGGCTTTCCTTACTGCTGCTGGGATCTGACTCCTGCACGTGTTCTCCTAGTTACATGTGACTGTGGCCCAGGATATGATAAAACAAAAAAAGTTACATTTCTTGCTCTGCGAGATGGTCGCTGGGCTCAGGAGTACACATGTAGACCTCTGCAGATGGACAAATGGAAGCCTGATGTGCCTGGACTTGGGCCAAGCAGACAGGAGCCGAGACTTCTCAGGCTTGCAGAAGGAGCAGAAATGCTATGATCTGGAGGACTTGATGGACAGGGTGACAAAAATGTCTACACTTAGGGTAAAGCTATTCTTATGTCACCTTTGACTATTCAGAGTGTTTCGTGAACTTAGAGAACTATTGGTGGCTTCCTAAATACTCGTAAATATTTATCCTTATACCTGAGGTGCGCTCAAGTCCTCAGCAATGAAGAACTGCGTACCAGAGCCTGAGGCTGGTTATGCTTACCATGGGGACACCATCAACTTCCTTCTGTGGTCACTGTTCTTAAAACCTTAATAGCCACTGTCAAGAATGGGATTGTGATAGTAAGTACTTTTTTTTTTTTTTTTTTCAGAATCAGATAGAGATCCAATCCAAATTAATTCATTAGTTGGTCAAGAGAAAACCAATTGAGTCCAAGGCTGTACTGAGCCTATAACACGACCACAAAGCTGCACCCAGGAGCCTGGGCAGTGTGTTAGTTTCTGCACGGGTCCTAAGAGTAACTGTCATCCATACCCAGTAATCAGCACAGACCCTAGAGCTTCAGTGGCCAGACTATTACAAGGAGGAAGGGGTCATGCTTAACTAAGCTGCTGCTCCAGAGAGTGGATTCTCCTAAAAATGTGTCCTATCACGGGATATGGGAAACTGACCATGACCAGAATCTTACAGTTTGTTCCAGACAGTGGAACATTTTTTAAAAGGAAAAACATGGTACCCAGCACATCTGTTTAAAAAGAAAATGAAAAATATGAGTAATAAACAGGTTTTCCAGGACATTTTCCAAATGACCAACAGATTGAACATACAGTAGGTATCATGTGAATTAGGAAAGACTTCAGGAAGAAAGGGAGAGGTAAAGGAAGCAAGGAAAGAAGAGAGGGAGAGAGAAAGGAGAGAGGAAGAGATAAGGGAGGAAGAGGAGGGATGAAGTGAAAGAAAGTCAAAGGAAGGAAGAATGAAGAAAAGGAGGAAGTGCAGGGAGAGGGAGGGAGGGAGGGAGAGAGAGGAAGGAGAAAAGAATGAAGGAGAAAAGGAAGGGAGGGAGAGAGGGAAGGAGGGAAGAAGAGAAGTAGAAGGGGATGGAGGTAGGAGGGAAGGGTTCATGGAAGAAAAGAAAGGGAAGAAGGAGGAAAGAAGGAAGCGTTAGGAAGGGAGAAGGGAAGAGGGTAGAGAAGGACAGCAAGACAGAAGGGCTGAGGGAGGGAGGGCGAAAGGAAGGAAGAAAGGGAGAGAGCAAAATGGGAAGGAAAGGAAGTGAGAAGAAAAATAGCAAGGGAGGGATGGAGGGAGGGAGGGAAGAGCTCTGGGGCTTTCTGCTCAACAGTATTAGGCCAGGCCCAGAGGTCAGCTGGTGTATAGTGCTTGTTGAGACTGCATATGGGTGTCTGGTGGGTAAAGAACCCCTTCCTTTCTAGGGAGGAGGGATTTACCCTAGGGATTTGTCAGTTTCTGCTCCCCCAACTCCTGTGTTGGGGATGGCAGGCAGGTTTCCCTCATTAGGAAATCCTGTGGGAGCTAGTCTATCCCAGGTGAGAACAGAGGCCCCAGATAGGCCTAGGAACTACAGAATCTTAAATACTAAAATTAATAACCCTTTTGCTCTTGGAAAAGCAGAATCTAATTACCTTCTTGTCAGTTCAAGTAGCAGTAGAGGAAGAGAAAATAGAAGGAGAGGCAGATGAAAACCGGCCATAAGTGCGTTTATTGAAAGCTCAATTTTCTGCTTCTTCCTGGTGGCCGTATTTCTTCCTTCTCCGGGGCATTTTCACTTACTTCATTTATAATAAATAACCCCTAAGTATATCCCGCCTTTGCTCTCCAGACAGACTAAAAAATCACACAAAAGTACCCACATGAAAAATTTTGTCTTAGGAAAGGAAATGATATTTCTTTCTCTAGAAGTACAAGTTGATACAAGGTTCCTTCACCCCGTCTGGATGTCATGGAAACCAACAGGAGCTGTTGGGCAGCCTTCTCCACTACAGTCCTACACACACACACACATACACACACACACACACACATCACATCACCAAGAGCAGAATGACTGTACAGAAAGAAAAGCCCCTCCTCATCAGGTCTCATAGAACACTATTCTGGGGACCATTCCTGAAGACTGCAGTTACTTGCCAACATTCTGTAGTCATGATGGGAGCTGGAAACCAAGTTTACTTGGAGTAATGTTGCATTGGCTCTTGGGTGATGGCTTAGCCACTGGGTGACATCCATGTGTGGCCTCATTTTATTTAGGTGCCTGTGTTCCAATGCCTAAGCTGTCTTATAAATGCTCATGGGTTTAGACAGAGAAGATGATGGGGTGGCTTATAGTGACTGTCAGTTTGGTGGAATTGAGAATCACTCTAAAGAAAAATCTTTGGGCCTGCCTGCACAGGATTTTCTAGACTGGATTAATAGGGGTGAAAAGACACCCCCCCTCAACTGTGGGGCCAAAGAAGAAAGCTAGCTGAGCACTAGAATTCATGGTTCTCCACTTCCAGGTGAGGGATGCCATGTGACTAGTTGCCTTCAGCTCCTGCTACTGTGACTTCCCCACTATGATGCACAGTGCCCTGCAGCTATGAGCCAAATCAAACCCTTCATTTCTGAAGTTAATTTGGTTGGGTAGTTGTCACAGAAATGAGACATGTTACTAATATTTATGAAGAAATAGAAGAAGAAGAAGAAGAAGAAGAAGAAGAAGAAGAAGAAGAAGAAGAAGAAGAAGAAGAAGAAGAAGAAAAGGAGAAGGAGAAGGAGAAGGAAAAGGAAAAGGAAAAGGAAAAGGAGAAGAAGAAAGGGGCCACAGAGAAGACTTCTAGTTGATTTTATTCTATATATCAGTGAATGGTGGTAAAGCTGGAAAGGGATCTTAGATGATGTTTGGAGTCTTCAGTGTCCACAGACAGGGATATATGGCTCCACTTCCCTTCCTGGCATGCCATGTTGGCTGAAGTATGGGTGAGGTCAGCACATCACCAGGACACCCAGGGCCTGTGTGATGCAGCCCTCTCTTTAGACAGGAGTGTCTGTTGTTAGTGCTTTCTTGTCTTTGGAGGGGTCACACCCTATGAAGACATCTTGGCTCCATAGCGTCTCCTGTGGCACCTGGAGTGAAGAGGTTAAAAACAGAGATCTCATGCCTGGGAATGCACATGCACAGAAGAGCAGGATGATGAAGAGACTGGTGTTGACTGGATAGTAGATAATGGCGTCTGGTCTAAGTGTTTTGATGTTCTAATTCAGTTCGTATTTACAGACTTCAGGGATGGACAAGCCATTCTTACGTCATTTCACAACTGAGGAAACTGAGGCACAAAGAAATGGGTAATGTGTTCAATGCCAGTGTTAATTTCTTTTCTTATTGCTGATGAAATCATCTCTCCCACAGACTGAGTCAATGGCAGTATGTGCTGAACTTCCCAGGGTTGCCCAGAGGGAGATGGCTGTTTGCCCCTGCACTTGCACCTAGAAAGCTATATAGGAGGTAATCCTGGGAGTCCTCCAAGATCGGTCTCCCTGTCCCCATTGAGCACTGGTCTTATTCTTAGCCCATGCTAAGGGGAAGTGGTAGCCTTGTCATCCTGCCCTTTCAAGAGAGGGTTGTAGCCAGTGATGGTGGCATGCATCTTTAATCCCTTTACTCAGGAGGCAGAGGCAGGCAAATCTCTGTGAGTTTAAGGCTAGCCTGGTCTACAGAGCTAGGTACGGAATAGCCAGGTCTACAGAGAGAAACCCTATCTTCAAAAAACAAAACAACAAGAATAAAAAGGGGTTGTAAGCTTCCAATGATACAAACCAAGGCTCTATCAGAGAAAGACCTAAAACCCAGATTAAGTATCTGATGCCTTGGCATCTGACACAAAGCAGAGGGCCTTGTTGCTCAGCAACCAGCAGCCATTTCTACTTATACTTGGCCAGAGGGTTTTGCTTCCTAATCACTCCTGAGCATGAAGCGCTGTCCCTTGTTCACCCTTTGGCAGCAGGCCTGACCTCAGATCACCCCTAGGGAGGAGTGAGCTGTGAACCACTATCACCCCCATGCAGCAAGGCTAGCTCTTGCTCACCTCTGAGCAGCAGGCCTTTGTGCCCACTCTGCTCCTGAGATAACTATGGTCCCAGCACACACTCCTGAAGGATGTACTCCTGTCCTTTTGTGGCCATACAGTCCACCTCCTGCAGCATCAGTAAGTCATTCTGCCTCCAAGTATCCTACTCCATTGCCCTCTATTGCATCCTACCCTCCTGGATGACAGTGCATGAGACTGACAAATTGGGCTCAGTCTTTGGACATTCTTGTAACCCTTAGCAGAGAGGTCTTTCCTCATGAAGGAGCAGGAGGCCTCCAGAACACCCTACTATGGCTGGCATAAAGGAGTGGGACACAAAAGCCCATCATTAAATGAATTGCACATGGGAGATTATTACCATGGTCCAGTTCAGGTCATCCACTTCTTTTCCAGTCTGGTTCAAACCAAGCAAGAACTAGCTCGGCTCCTGAAAACACAGACTGCCTACAACTGTAGATGTGGAGTCCTACTTTATGACCAGAACATGCTCCAACAAGGAGAACTGGATCTGCCTCTTTGAGTGGGTTGTGTTCAGTGATGGTCATCTCGCAGCACAGAATCCACACAGCAGGAACACTTTGCTTGGTTCTTTGAACCACTCTTGGATGGCTGCCTTCCTGAGTTCATTTGGCTATGTAACATCCTAAGCCTTTCTTTACATGGTGACTGCCTTTCATGACTCAGATCATGGCTGGCAGGCATGACACATGAGTTTAGAAAGTCTTGTGTATATGAAAACTCCTACTTCTGTGTGAGTCCTCCAGTCTCAGAGAATGGCCTACTTTCTGGTCCATGCTTTGAGATTGGCCATCTTATCCGCATTTCCTGGGCTCAGTGTCTTGGGCTTCTAGGGTTGCGTTGCCACGATTAGATGGCCACTCTATAAGTTTAAATGGAAGCACAGCTTCTTCATGGGCTCTAGTAGGAAAGGAAATGTGTGTGTGTGTGTGTGTGTGTGTGTGTGTGTGTGTGTGTGTGTGTGTGTGTGTGTGTTAGGGGCCCTTATTTTTAGTTGTTATCCCTTAAAACAGAGGGGAGAAACAGAGAAGCCTATTCCATGTTTGTGACTCAGAAAGGGTTTTAGAGAATAAAACAGTGTTTCAAGTCATCAATTTCACAGCTGGCTTTTGTGAGGCACTTGATAATTAAAATGC
Organism: Acomys russatus; assembly: GCF_903995435.1. Lineage (NCBI taxonomy): Eukaryota > Metazoa > Chordata > Mammalia > Rodentia > Muridae > Acomys > Acomys russatus. Next base: position 18,553,674 of record NC_067141.1, read on the forward strand.
ATACCTGTAATAGCCACGGGCAATGGAAATTTCAAGATAGTCATTAGAGTTACCTCTTCCTTATTCATTTATTCGGAGGGTTATTTTCACAGGAATGCTTCTGAGAGGAATTTTCAGCCATTTTAGAGAAAGGAAGACACAGTCCAGGAAACGCAGCACCGTGTGTTGCAACTGTCATCTCTTAGAGCTGGGGCACTGTGAGTGATTGTCTTTGGCTGCCAAATCCAGCTCTGTGGACCCTTTAAACCCCTCAGAGACTCACCAGAGGCTACCATAGAAAGGGTGGCTACATCTTCCTTACTGTCCTCACCTTTACTGCCCCCACTCACACCAGGCTTACCTACAGCCTTCTGTGCTCTGTCTGTCTCCTGAGTTCCATGGAAGCTTTTCATTTAGATGCTCTTCTGTGTAGAATGTTTGTAAGCCACTGACTACCCTGCCCATGTCTGTGGTTCAGCCTCATTCAAACACAAAAGGACTAAGAGAAGAGTGAAGATTTCCCCAGCCTGTCAGCAGAGAGGAGCTAGGGACAGTGTCAGAGCCTGGCAGCTCAAACCACTATCTCATGTCTTCACAACACGCATCTCTCTTGTAACCCATGAGATGTCTGTTTATGCAAAACACCAGAGCCAAACTGGGGTGACCACCCCACACCCCCCCCACGCACACACAGGATGGTAAAATGCCTCATTCCAAAGACTTATCTGTGGTAGTGCTGATGAACTGCAGTCCCCCAGGTGTGAGACTGGCTCTGAATAGCTTCCCTGTAAAAGGAAGGTACACCTAACAGCATCCATGAACAGTGCTGCAAAGCCACGCCTTTCTGCCTGATACTTGCCTTCTGCCTTGGAAAGATGATCTTCACAGTAAAGCATCCTCTCTCACAGGAGCGTCACGCATCCCACCCCAGCATCCAGAGTCCCTGTGCCTGCAACTTCGGCAGCTGCCATCTGCCTCCCTGTGAGTCTTATACTGCTGCGCTTTAGGCGTGTAATATATCCTGCATGCTCTTTTCCCCCTTATCTGTCTATTGTCAGTTTATTTCACAGACTAAAATTATTGAACCTTCAGAGGGAAAAGAGTAAATTTGAAACTCCCAACAGCAGTATCTTAGATCATGGAAAGACCATTTCAACACAGTGTATAGCCTGGTGTCAGGACGGCTTTGATTCAATGTCTGGGAATGTCAGGATGCAACTCATGAGCTGAGACACATTCTTCCTCCTAGGCCTGTGAGGACTAAATGACCCCATTTCCCTCCACATAGTTACTCACTAGCAACAGAGTCAAGCAACCAGGGGATTGGGATGGGGTGCTATATAGGCAAGGCGATTCTTTTTCTAAAACCCCATCTCTGTGCCAGAAATGCAGTGAGCTCTATGACCGGGGAAGAAATGAGATTCATCTGAGAAGCAAACGAAGAGACACAGGCAACTTTGCATCTCAAGTAGCTCTCCTGATCCCACCTGGGCCCCCTTGCCTGTTCTTCCTTTGGGGACCCGAGAAAGCCCACAGCATGGCAATCCAGAGATGCTACAACCCAGTTCTGTGTCGTGGTGTTGGCATCCAAGACTTTCCAAACAAGACAGTCTCCAAGTTCTGTCTTGAGCTCCGTGGACTAACAGGATCCATAAAATAACAGAAGTGTGCCCGCAAGGGAAGAAAAGGAAACCGGCACATGGAGGGGAAGAGATTACAACCCCTAGTCCTTTCAGCCACTAGAGATTAGGTTCCATGTTAAACTGATCCAACATCCCTGTGTGTAAATGCAACACTAAGCACCCTCAAGCTGGTGAATGGACTCCGCTATGCACTGATGTGGAACGGTGCTCGCCTCGCTCATTTCCTTGGCCCACAACTGCACTTATTGAACTACAGAGCCTTGCCTCATCTTTCCATCTTTTGAACCAAGACATTGATGCTGACCAGGGGCACTTTACCACCAATAAGTAAAAAAAAAAAAAAAAAAGTGTTCTTAGGATTTTCTTAAGCTATGAAAATTTTCCACATCCATAAGAAGGTAAACTGGGTAATACCCAACAAGTAAAAAAATATCATCAATAGTTATTTTCAGGGCCATATTTAATCAGTTTCAACTGAGTCCTGACTAAATATGCAATGCTATTCAATGTTACCTAGCTTTTTAATGAACTCAATTTGTTTCCTATTTAAGTCTCCAGTGACCACATTTATTTTAATTATCAATGCATATACATTAATTAATTTCATTGTAATATTTATCCTTAATTTAAATTAAAACAAGGGAAGAGTCATCTGACTGCTGTTTGAGGTAGCAAATGACTTCTCTCTGCTCTTCTCTGTAGCTCGTGGTTTCCTACCAACAGAATGAAATAACTCAAGTCATCAGTCTCAATTTATCTTAAAAAAAAAAAAGCTTTAAATATCAAGAAATGAAAAGTCATAGATACGGTTTCCCTGTTAATTTACATGTAAATGGTGCTAACCGTTTATTGCTTATTGTTTAGGGAGAGAATGTCTCATAAAAAATCAAAGAAAGTTTAAATCACAGCCAAGGCAAAAGCTAATAATGATGCTTGAAAAAACTTTTTATCATTCCTAATAAAAATCCTATCTGGTTTTCGTAGAAAGCTTATCCTAGCTCTGGTGAGGAAAGTCTGCTCTTTTGCCTCTGATTGGGTCCAGATAATGCTCCAGGAAGCACTACTGCAGGCCACTCGGCTTGTAACTCCACATTTCCCCTGGCCAGAACTCACAGAACCCAACTGAAAAGAAACCATTCACTGAGCAGGAGAGATGGCTCAGAGCTTAAGAGCCCTGGCTGCTCTTCCAAAGATCCTGAGTTCAATTCCAAGCAAACACATGGTGGCTCGCAACTATCTATAATGAGATCTGATGCCCTCTTTCTGGCGGGCAGGCAGAATATCATATAAATAATAAATAAATGATAAATAAAAACTAAAAAAAAAAATCATTCACCATTGCTCTGGTGATTTTGTAATGAAATCTTCAGTCCCTATGGCTGATGTCTGCCGTCTGATCACACAGGCAGCCACTCTTAGGGTCGGTGGCTTTGGGTCACTCTGTGGGTCATCACTGTGTACCCTGCTAGGCACTGAACAGACCTGGTGACAGTTCTCTATAGCCAGAAGCAGATTACCATGAATCTTCATAATATCCCTCCTGGAACAGTGCTCCCATTTCCTAGAGTTAGGAGCAAAGAAACTGATGTAATCTGAAAGCTCCTAGAAACAGTAGTACCTCTAGATCAGACCTGATCTCCTCTCCACCTGCTATAATCCCATCCCTTGATTCTCTAGCAGGATGCTTTCCAATGCACTTTTCACAAGGTGTGTCATTCTGCAGACAACTTCCTTGCAGGCTAAACTTATGACAGGCACATCATTCTTAATTGAGATAGTGTGGGTTTTTCTTTTCTGATGAAACATTATGACAGTAGAAACTAAGATTCACTTTGCCACTAGCCTGCACCAAGTCGGGCATCAACATTTCAGAGCGACTAATATGCAAGTCCCAATATGGGGAGGAGGAAGAAGACAGATGGGCTTAATTTAGAGTGTGCTGGCAGCAAGCACATAAACATATAAACCAATGTCTATAGATCAGAAGCGTCTCTCACACTGCGGTAGATGTGAAGATGTGCTGTGCAGCTCCAGGGACAGAGCTGGCGCCTATTGGTACCTTCACTTGAAGAGAGCCACAGTCAAGGAGAAAATTGTAACTCTGACTTCTGTTTCAGCCAAATAAGGTTGGTTAAGGGTGTCAACAATTTTTTTTAATAATATGCTCTGATTCTGTTTGTGTTTGCTGTACCCAAGCCAGGCAGTCTGCACTAGTGCAGGAAACAACCTGGCAGTACAGACCCTGCCCTGCTTGGAGCTGAGACTGACAAGAGGGAAGATGGGTAGAACATCCAGAGGCAAAGAAGGAGTTAGAAGTTTTCTCTGGTTGTGAAATTGTCACAAATGTCATTATAATCCCCCTTTTAATGCTGTTTAATGATACCAGCCCATTGTATGTGACAGGCATGCATGAGCAGCCTGAGCTTAGCTTCAGAATCTGTCTACAGTTGTCCCACAAATTGCCGTCTCCATTATGAAGATGAGAGAGCGGGGTCAGAAACCTGTCTGGCCACCTAATGAGACACAGGATAGGAAGCCATATCTGCGGCAAGTTCCATGGTCAAGACTCTTGTCAAAGCCACAGGTCAATGAAAAGTAGGGCATGACCAATTCAGTACTGACACCGACAAGAAGCTGTGAAAAGTCTTTGCCATTGTCTCATGGTTCCCTTAGGCTGACCAGTTCCCCACTCTGTCCCTTCTTCATCCTGTTTCGGTGGTGGTGGTGGTAGTAGCAGTAGTGGGAGTAGTGGGAGGAGGAGGAGGAGGAAGAGGAGGAGGAGAACGAGAGAGGGAGAGAGAGAGAAAGAGTGTGTGTGTGTGTGTTTGAGAGAGAGAGAGAGAGAGAGAGAGAGAGAGAGAGAGAGAGAGGGAAGGTATGTGTGGTTGTATATGAGTGGATATAAATGCTTGTCTTGGAAGGGATCATATCTTTCTATATGTGAGTTGGGTGGGACGAAGTATGCGGGTCTGAGTGTGCGGCATATATGAAGAATGGGCATATGTGTGCGTTCATTTGCGTGTAGGTCGCACCAAGACATCTCCCAAAGGAAAGCTATGAAGGTTGAGAATGATACTGTACTGCCATTCAGGCTTCACATGGATTCACACATGGATAACACCGTGGGCATTCAGCACTGAACATATCATCTCATTTGCAAACACAGCTGCTTGCTGACAACTTTCATAATGCTTAGATTTTGGCTGAGGGTTTTTTTTTTTAACATGTAAGGTTTTTGTTTTTTGGTTTTTTTTGACAATTATCAATATAAGCTAAAGGCCAAAACCAGAATTAATTGTCTGGATGTAAAAGTACTTTGCCTAAGAAGAGACACACAGAGCCCCAAACACAGATACAGTAGGGCATTCACAGACAAGGACTCCCATGATCTCTATAGTAACTGTGGTGCAGAGCAGGAGCCTTGATCTCAATTCATTATACTCACAAAAATAATAATCCTCAACTAGATCAGGGATTTAAATGTGGAAGATGGAATGAGTAAGTTAAAAAGAGAATCCTCAAACCTTTGGGGAAAAAAAGACGTCTTTAAAATGGAAGGAAACACTAGGCATTAAGGGATAGTTGAGAAACCACACTCCACTAAAACATTCTCAATAAAAAATTATTCTTTCATAAAAGACTACTTATTAAGAAGGTGAAAAGTCAAGATAAAGTATTCCTGATGCAGTCATAAAAATAGAGACTCAGCCTTTGAATCCATAACTGTTGCTGCCAATCAGAGAGGAGAAGAGAGGCAGCTGATTATAAAAGACACCAAAAGACCAAAAAGGAATGAGGTACTGTAGTGGAAATAAGCATGTTTTCATTTTGATCCCAAGTGTGGGATGTGAAACACACTTGTGAAAGGGTTACAGTGTTTTACTGCTGGAAACAGGCTTGTGAGAAAACAGATGATGTTTGTCCACTAGAAGAGGAACTGCCTCTTGTAGAGGCGCCGTCTTATCCTGATAATGAAGAGTAGAATTGCTCCAAGGAACTGAGTCTAAAAAGGTCTGCTTCTCCTGTTCCCATTCACCTCTTTTCTCTCATTGCTAGGGTATGTGGGTTAGAAGGGAGGTATAAGCCTACAAGCTACTTCACCGAACATATCATACAAACTCACAGTGGGCTGTGGTCAACTTCAGTAGTTGTTTGGAAATACAAATGCAGACACTAGGACTGTAATAGTTATATTCCTCACTGTGACACATCCCTGGCAAGGCATTATTTTGGCTCCTGGTTTGAATATAAAGCCCATCATGGTGGTGAGAGGCATGGAACCAGGAGCATGAGATGGCTGGTCACACTGTGTCTACACTCGGGAAACAAAAAGAGATGGATACTGGTGCTCATCTCTTTTTCTCCTTTATTCAATTGAGAGCCTCAGCCCATGGGATGGTGCCATCCACAATTGGGGTGTGTCTTCTCTTCTTAGTTAATTCTTTTTGAAAACATATGCACAGATGCTCATGGGTGTGTCTTCTAGGTGAGTCTAAATCTAACCAATTAAATGATTATGACCACTAACCACCACACATGATACCAGCAAGCAGATATGGGAAAGGCTGTAGTGAGAAGTCATACCAGAGGCATCAGTGAGGATGTGGAGTGGTTGTCAGGGTGAATTAGCACAGCTCCTCTGCATGGCGATATAGTAATGCCAGTAACCGCTGATCATGTGCACTCCATGGTACCTAGAGAATCTCTTCTAGGATAGTCACCTGAAATAAACATGTACACCATACACACACACACACACACACACACACACACACACACACACACACACCAGAAACTGGACAGACCTGATCTAGAAACAACCAAAACAGGCATTGGTAACAACGTTCTTGAGTGAATTATACTTGTGCATGCCAAGGAAGATGGTGCCACAAGGAAGAGACATCAGTGACAACTATTGACCGTCTATGCTGAGTGAAGAGCTGAGCACAAAAGCAACCCTCGCACATGGTTATTTAAAAGCCAAGCCACACATTCTGTTGTCACCCATTGACCACTGGAGATCTAAACACTTTCCCCATGTTTCTATGGATTTCTGTTTACAGAAAAGGTAGAGAAAAAAATCAACACTACAAACTCTGAGGCTGCACAATGCAGAAGGAACACAAATATCCCCCTTGGCTTTAGACACCAACACCATCATCTATCATGGCTGAACAAACTACCTCATATTTAACTCCACAAAGTAACAGCCGCTTTGTACACTTATAAAAAAGAAAAAGAATGGTGCTGGCTTGACTCCCCAAAAAGACATGTATTGAAGCCATGAATCCAGAAGGGACTAATAGCAAGATCACTTCTTTTTTTTTTTTTTTTTTTTTTTTTTTTTTGTGTGTGTATCTAATTGGTCAGTATTTATTATGGGGATGATTTTTTTCTTTTTTTTTTTTTTTTTTTTTTTTTTTTTTTTTTTTTTTATTAATTTATTCTTGTTACATCTCAATGTTTATCCCATCCCTTGTATCCTCCCATTCCTTCCCCCCCCCATTTTCCCATTATTCCCCTCCCCTATGACTGTTCCTGAGGGGGATTACCTCCCCCTATATATTCTCATAGGGTATCAAGTCTCTTCTTGGTTACTTGCTGTCCTTCCTCTGAGTGCCACCAGGTCTCCCCCTCCAGGGGACATGGTCAAATGTGAGGCACCAGAGTATGTGAGAAAGTCGTATCACACTCTCCACTCAACTGTGGAGAATATTCTGACCATTGGCTAGATCTGGGAAGGGGTTTAAAGTTTACCTCCTGTATTGTCCTTGGCTGGTGCCTTAGTTTGAGCGGGACCCCTGGGCCCAAATCTGCCTATCATATTGTTCTACTTGTAGATTTCTAGGACCCTCTGGATCCTTTTATTTTGCTGTTCTCCATGCGTCTCTCATTTAGAGTCCCAATAGGATGCCTTCCCCTCTGTCCCAGTTTCCTGGTAAGTGAAGGCTTTCGTGGGACATGCCCCTTGGGCTAGTATGCAGATATAAGTGAGTATATACCATTTGATTCTTTCTGCTTCTGGGTTAACTCACTCATTATGATCATTTCTAGCTCAATCCATTTATCCACAAATTTCGGGAATTCCTTGTTTTTAATAGCTGAGTAGTATTCCATAGTGTATATGTACCACAGTTTCTTTATCCACTCTTCTACTGAGGGACACTTAGGCTGTTTCCATGTTCTGGCTATTATGAATAAGGCTGCTATGAACATGGTTGAGCAAATTTTCTTGTTGTGTGCTGGAGCATCTTCTGGGTATATTCCAAGGAGTGGAATAGCTGGGTCTTGAGGCAGCCCTATTCCCATTTTTCTGAGATAGCACCAGATAGATTTCCAAAGTGGCTGTACTAGTTTGCATTCCCACCAGCAATGAAGGAGTGTTCCTCTCTCCCCACATCCTCGCCAGCATGTGGTGTCGCTTGAATTTTTGATCTTAGCCATTCTGATGGGTGTAAGATGGAATCTCAGAGTTGTTTTGATTTGCATTTCCCTGATGACTAAGGAGGTTGAGCATTTCTTTAAGTGTTTCTCAGCCATTTGATACTCCTCTGTTGAGAATTCTCTGTTTAGTTCCAAGCCCCATTTCTCAATTGGGTTATTCGGTTTGGTGGTGTTTAATTTCTTGAGTTCTTTATATATTTTGGATATTAGACCTTTGTCAGATGTAGGGTTGGTGAAGATTTTTTCCCAGTCTGTAGGCTGTCGCTTTGTTCTCTTGACAGTGTCTCCTGCCTTACAGAAGCTTCTCAGCCTCATGAGGTCCCATTTATTAATGGTTGACATTAAGGCCTGGGCCGTTGGTGTTCTGTTCAGGAAGTTGTCTCCTGTGCCAATATGTTCCAGGCTCTTTCCCACTTTTTCTTCTAAGTGAGTTAGTGTCTCTGGTTTTATGTTGAGGTCTTTAATCCACTTGGATTTGAGTTTTGTGCAAGGTGACAAATATGGGTCCAGTTTCATTTTTTTACACATAGACCTCCAGTTAGACCAGCACCATTTGTTGAAGATGCTATCCTTTTTCCATTGAATGGATTTGGCTTCTTTGTCAAAAATCAAGTGACCATATGTGTGTGGATTCATATCTGGGTCTTCGATTCGATTCCACTGATCAACCAGCCTGTTGCTGTGCCAGTACCATGCTGTTTTAAGTACTATTGCTTATAGTACAGTTTGAGATCAGGTATGGAGATTCCTCCGGAGCATCTTTTATTGTACAAGATTGTTTTAGCTATTCTGGGTTTTTTGTTTTTCCATATGAAGTTCAGAATTGAACTTTCAATGTCTTTAAAAAATTGTGTAGTTATTTTGATAGGGATTGCATTGAATCTGTAGATTGCTTTTGGTAGGATGGCCATTTTTACTATGTTAATTCTCCCGATCCATGAGCAAGGAAGATCACGCCATCTTCTCAGGTCATCTTCAATCTCTTTCTTCAGAGTTTTGAAATTTTTTTCATACAAGTCCTTCACTTGCTTAGTTAGGGTAACTCCTAGATATTTTATATTGCTTGTGGCTAATGTGAAGGGTGTGGTTTTCCTAATTTCTTCCTCTGTAAGCTTGTCATTTGTGTATAGGAAGGCTACAGACTTTTTTGAGTTAATTTTGTATCCAGCCAATTTGCTGAAGGTGTTTATCAGCTTTAGGAGTTCTCTGGTGGAGTTTTGAGGGTCACTTATGTACACTATCATATCATCTGCAAAGAGGGATAATTTGACTTCCTCCTTTCCCATTTGGATCCCCTTGATCTCCTTTTGTTGTCTTATTGCTCTGGCTAGAACTTCGAGTACTATATTGAAGAGATATGGAGAGAGTGGGCAGCCTTGCCTTGTTCCCGATTTGAGAGGAATTTCCTTGAGTATCTCACCATTTACTTTGATTTTGGCTATTGGCTTGCTGTATATAGCCTTTATTATGTTCAGGAAAGTGCCTTGTATCCCCGATCTCTCTAACACTTTAAACATGAATGGGTGTTGAATTTTATCAAATGCTTTCTCTGCATCCAAGGAGATAATCATGTGGTTTTTTATTTTCAGTTTGTTTATATGGTGGATTACATTGATGGATTTCCGTATATTAAACCATCCCTGCATGCCTGGAATGAAGCCTACTTGGTCATGATGAATGATATCTTTGATGTGCTCCTGTATTCGTTTTGCAAGTATTTTATTTAGTATTTTTGCAGCAAGATCACTTCTAAAGCCACCTGCCTGAGCTCATAATGGGTAGCTGGGCTGTCACCAGCGTGCCTATACATTCAAGTTATAGATAATAAAAATAACATCTCATCCAATGCTACAAAAGTCAAAGACATGCAAAACCAATTGACATGCTTTGTTATTTTGTTGTGCTAAAACACCATGACAATAAGTAACTTGGAGACAGGAGAATTTACTTGGATACTATGTCCCAATCATAGGTAGGGCAGGAAGGCAAGGCAGGAACCTAGAGGCAGGAACTGATGCAGAGACCATGGAGAAATTCTGCTACCTGGTGTGCTCCCATAGTAACAACTTTCCAGACTTTGGGATAACTGATATTATGTTAGGTTATAACCTTATTATAACCTTAGAATCCAGGACATAGACTCCAACACCTGCCAAAATACCTAATCCATCAAAGACATAGTCCATCGTTCCAGGAAAAATCCAGAAATGTATTAATGTTTCTCTTTGGTTTCTTGTAGTTCTGCTTCTTGCAACTGAAGTTTGACAAGCATGATGTGGGGTTTGTGCATAAAAGGCAAAAGGTTAACTGAGGGTGAAATTCAATGATGCAGCTTCCATGAGGTTAGCACAACACCATGGACTTTTTGGGGATCACCCATATTACTACAAGTAACCTCTCACTTATGTTCCTATAAATAAGTACAACAAACTTGTCCATTCACTAGGATGGGCCTGCATGGAAATGCTGCTTGGCTTGTTTTTGGTGCCCTATCTGAGATGAGAAGATATTTGTTCATATCTCCCCAGGAAATTTTATAATGCATTTATTCAACAAATGAGTGATCCTAAGATACTTCTGTATAAACTCATGAAACCATAGCAAGAATTCTGTAAGGTAGACATCATGACCACACACTGAGAAGAGACTTGCTCCAGCTTCCATGGTTTTGGTAGAGGCTAGGTCTTGACAGACATGAGGTTGAGATCTCCTTATTTTGTTGGTTAGTTTTGATTTTCAACTTTATTGGCTGGAAAGCTGCCTGCAGGCTTAGGGGAGCCTCAGAGTGTCTTTGGGAGCATTTCCAGAGAGAATTAACTAAGGATGGCTATATACCCTGAGTGTGGGTGGTACATTTCCTCCAGTGGGGGTAATAAAGATGAAAGGGGAGAGAGCCAACTAGCTCAAGAATCTACACCCACCCACTCTGGTCTACCGTCGTTTCTTTGTTTTACCACACCTTTCATATTGTGATTGCCTGACATCTCTGAACCCATGAGCTATGTTAACATAAGTTATTCTGTTAGGAATTTCTTCACAGAGACAAACAAAAAACAAAAAACCCAAACAAACAAAACCACCACTACCAACAACAACAACAATAACAACATTGTAAGATAGAAAGTTAGTACGAGAGACATGAGGTCATTGTGGTCATTGTTACCACTAAACCTGGCCATGATATACCAGAGAAACCCCAGGATGCAGAATTTAATAGGGATCATAGAAAGCACAGAGACTGCAATGCTGACAGGAGTGCCGGCAGTAAGGAGACTGTGCCTGTGAGGGTTTAGATGGAAATAGGGACTCCTGTGGGGATTGGACTAGTGGTCATTCCTGCTATATTCCTGAAAGAAAATCTTGGCTACATTATTTTCATACCACGTGACTTAAAAAAAAAAAGGCCAAGTTTAAAAGTGGCAGCTACTTTGGTAGAGAAGCTTTCAAAGCAGCCCAGCACTTGGAATGTAGAATGGTCACTGATGAATGCTTTCACCCAGGTTTACAGGGTAATTGGAAGCAAAGATACTGCACAAAGATTTTTAAAAGTTGTTCTGTGGTTAGAAAAGCTTATACAAAGTTGAATCTAAGAAAGACACACTTGCTAAAGATATCAGGGCCATTAAAAAGAAGCCAAGAGAGACCAGCAATGGTGAGGTCTGCCCTGTGACCCATGCATGCCAGATCCTGGGCCCCAGATCTGCTTGCAGTTCCAGAAACATAACCCACTGGGGACCACCAGCAATGGGAGAGTTCTGCCCCATTACTTCTTTGTGACAGCTCCTGGGTCCCAGCTCTGCCTACAGTCCTAGAGACAGCAGCCATCAGGGACTAGCAGAGGCAGTAGCCAAAAGAGACTATTATCAGCAGTACAACATGCTACTTCCTGCACCCCAACTACACCTGCAGTCACAGAGGTGGCAGCCATCAATGACTACCAGAAACTTCCAAGTCTGCCCAAACCAGGGACAACCAGATGGGTAAAGGACAGTGTAAGAACACATTCAACACAACTCAGGTCAATATAGAATCCTCAGAGCCCAGTATCCTACTACACCAAGATCTGGATACCCTAACACATTTGAAACACAGGAAAATGACCCCAAATCTAATCTTATGAATATGATAGAGTCCTTTAAACAGGAAATGAATAAATTTCTCAAAGAAATACAGGAAAATATAAGCAAACAGGAGAATGAAATGAATAAAACTGTTCAAGACCTGAAAAGGGAAGTAGAAGCAATAAAGGAAACAAACTGAGACAATCCTGGAGATGGAAAACCTAAGAAAGAGAACAGGAACTACAGACACAAGTGTCACCAACAGACTACAAAAGAGGAAGAAAGATTCTCAGGCATAAAAGTTACAATAGAAGAAATTGATACATCGGTTAAAGAAAATACTAAATCTAAAAGTTTTCTAACACATAAAATTTGGGACACTATGAAAATACCAAACCAAAGAATAATAGGAGTAGAAGAAGGAGATACCCACCTCAAATACCCAGAATCATACAGAACAAAGAAAGAATATTAAAAGCGACAAGGGGTAAGGGCCAGGTAACATATATAGGCAGACCTATTAGAATTATACCAGACTTCTCAAGAGAGACTTTAAGAGCTACAAGGGCCTGGGAAGATATCTTGCAAACCCAAAAAAAAACCACAGATGCCAGCTCAGACTACTATACCCAGCAAATGATCCCTGCCCTACAAAACATATTAGAAAGAAAACTTCAACACAATGGGGGTAAATACATCCAAGAAAACACAGAAAATAAATAATTTCACACCAGCAAAAGAAAAAGAAAGGAAGCACACACACTCACACTACCACCACCAATATCAAAATTATAGAAATCATCATTGGTCATTAATATCAGTCAACATCAGTGGACTTAATTCCTAAATAAAAAAGACACAGGCTAACAGAATGTATGCAGAAGCAGGATCCATCATTCTGCTGCATACAAGAAACACACTTCAGCAACAAAGATAGACATTACCTCAGAGTGAATGACTAGAAAAGGGGTTTCTAAGCAAATAGACCCAGAAACAAGCAGAAGTAAATATTCTAATATCTAATAAATAGACTTTCAACCAAAATTAATCAAAAGAGATGGGGAAGGACACTTTATACTCATCAGAGGAAAAATCCACCAAGATGACATCTCAATTCTGAACATTTATGTCCCAAATACAAGGGCACTCATGTTCACAAAAGAAACATTACTAAAACTTAAATCACACATCTATCTCCACAAATTAATGGTAGGAGACTTCAATACCCAACTCCCATCAATGGACAGGCCAATGAGACAGAAACTAAACAGAGAAATAATAAAACTAACCAACATTATGAATCAAATGAACTTAATAGATATCTATAGAACATCTCACCTAAACACAAAAGAGTATACCTTCTCAGCACCACATCGAACCTTCTCCAAAGTTGACTACCTACTTGGTCACAAAGCAAGCCTGAATAGATACAAGATGATTGAAAATAACCCCTTTGCATCTTACCAGACCACCAAGGATCTCATCATCAACAGAAACAAAAGAAAGTCTACAAACTCATGGAAACTGAATAAGTTTCTGTGGCACGCAACGACCACTGGGTCAGGGAAGAAATAAAGAAATTAGAGTCTTTCTATAATTCAATAAAAATGAAGGCTCAACATACTGAAACTTATGGGACACAGTGAAAGCAACGCTAAGAAGAAAGTTCATAGCACTAAGTGCCTTCCTAAAGAAATTGGAGAGATCTTAACAGCACATCTGAAAGCTCCAGAACAAAAAGAGTCAAATACACCCAAGAGAAGTAGATGGCAAGAAATAATTAAATTCAGAACTAAAATCAATAACTTAGAAACAAAATGAACAATACAAAGAATCAATGAAACTAAAAGCTGTTTCTTTGAGAAAATGAACAAGATAGACAAGTCCTTAGCCAAATTAACTAAAAGGCAGAGAGGTAATATCCAAATTAACAAAATCAGAAAAAAGGGGGACATAACAACAGACATAGACAAAAATCCAAAGAATCATTAGGTCTTACTTCAAAAGCCTGTATTCTACAAAACTGAAAAGTCTAAATGAAATGGACAATTTTCTTGATATATGCCATTTACCAAAGTTAAATCAAGATCAGGTTAACAATTTAAATAGTCGTATAACCTCTAAGGAAATAGAAGCAACCATCAAAAGACTAACAACCAAAAAAGGCCGGGGCCAGATGGCTTTAGTGCAGAATTCTACCAGACTTTCAAAGAAGAGCTAATATCAATACTTCTCAAACTGTTCCACAATATAAAAACAGAAGGAATACTGCCAAACTCATTTTATGAAGCTACAGTACCCTTGATACCTAAGCCACACAAAGATTCAATCAAAAAAGAAAATTTCAGTCCAATTACCCTTACGAACATCAATGCAAAAAAAATACTCATTAAAATACTCTCCAACCAAATCCAAGAACACATCAAAAACACCATGATCAAGTAGGCCTCATTCCAGGGGTGCAGAGATGGTTCAACATATGAAAATCTATTAATGTAATCCACTATATAAACAAACTGAAATAAAAAAAACCACATGATCATCTCATTATATACAGAAAAAGCCTTTGACAAAATCGGACACCCCTTCATTACAAAAGTCTTAAAGATACAAGGCCCATACCTAAACATAATGAAAACAATATACAGCAAGCTGATAGTCAACATCAAATTAAATGGAGAGAAACTTAAAGCAATTCCACTAAAATCAGGGACAAAGCAAGGCTGTCCACTCTCTCCATACCTAGACAACATAGTACTTGAACTCCTAGCTAATGCAATAAGACAATTAAAGGAAATCATAATTCCTGATTTTAAGTTGTACTACAAAGCAATAGTAAAAAAAAAAAGGAAAAAAAAACCCACATGGTAGTGGCATAAAAAGCGACAGGTTGATCAATAGAATGGAATCAATGCCTGAGAAATAAACCCACACACCTATGGACACTTGATTTTATACAAAGAACCAAAACCATACAATGGAAAAATTATAGCATCTTTAACATACGATACTGGTATAACTGGATGTGGAAGCATGCAAATAGATCCATATTTATCATCCTTCACAAAACTCAAATCTAATAGATCAAAGACCTCAACATAAAACAAGAAACATGAAACCTGTTAGAAAATAAATTGGGATAAGAGATTTAAATTCACTGGCACAGGAGACAACTTCCTGAACCGAACACCAACAGTTAAGACTCTAAGATTAACTATCGATAAATGGGACTTCATGAAACTAGAAGCTTCTGCAAGGCAAAGGACATGATCGATAGAACAAAGCAGCAGCCAACAGACTGGGAAAAGATCTTCACCAACCCTACATGTGACAAAAGGCTAATATCCAAAATATATATAAAGATCTCAGTAAATCAAACACCAACAAACTAAAAAACACTATTAAAATGGGTACAAAGCTAAACAGAATTTTCAGCAGAGGGACTTTGAATGTCCAAGAAGCACTTAAAGAATGATCAATGTGCTTAGTCCTCAGGGAAATGCAAATTGAAATGACTCTGAGATTCCATCTTACATTCATCAAAATGGCTAAGATCAAAACTCAAATGACAGAACATGCTGGAGAGGATGTGGAGCAAGGGGACACTCCTTCATTGCTGATGGGAGCACA
The DNA here is from genome assembly GCF_903995435.1 of Acomys russatus. Lineage (NCBI taxonomy): Eukaryota > Metazoa > Chordata > Mammalia > Rodentia > Muridae > Acomys > Acomys russatus. The sequence goes on from NC_067141.1 coordinate 18,569,431, forward strand.
GACTTGTACAACCACTTTGGAAATCAATCTGAAGCTTTCTCAGAAATTTGGGAATAGCTCTACCTCAAGACCCAGCTATGCCACTCCTGGGCAAACACCCAAAAACTGCCCCATCATACCACAAGGACACTTTCTCAACTATGTTCATAACAGTTTTATTCATAATAGCCAGAAACTGGCAACAACTCAGATGTCCCTCAGTCAAAGAATGGGTAAAGAAACTGTGATACATTTACACAATGGAATACTACTTAGCTATTAAAAACAAGGAAATCATGACATTTGCAGGCAAATGGAAGGATCTAGAAAATATTATCCTGAATGAAGTAACCCAGACCCAGAAAGGCACACATGGTACATTTTTACTTATTACCAGATATTAGCTATATAGTACAGGATAAACATACTGCAATTCACAATAGGGCCCAAGGAGCATGCTTGAATATCACTCAGAAGGGGAAATAGAATAGACATCAGAAGTGGATGAGGAGAGGGAACAAGGTAGGATGGAGGTGTGAAGGGAAATGAGGATCATATGTGGGGAAAGCATGGGAAGGAGGTCAGAAGGCTTGGAGGGAGAAGAGAAACCAAGGGTGGGGGCACTGCTGAGACAAGCTAGAGACCTAAGGCATGGTAGGTTCCTGGGAAGTTATGGGGGTGACTCTAGTTAAGACTCCTAGTATCAAGGGTCATGGAGATTGAAGAGGCCATCCTCTAACTAGACACAACTCCAAGTGGAGGGAGGGGAACACCAAACCACTCACAAAAACTGACCCAAAATTTACCCTGCCTACAAGATGTGGAAGGATAAAGATAGAACAGATATTAAGGGAATGTCTCCCCAATGCCTGGCCCAACTTGAGACTCACCTCACAGGAAAGAGCCAACCCCTGACATGACAAATGATATTCTGTTATGCTTGCAGAAGGGAGCCTAGCATAGTTGTCCTCTGAGAGGCTCCACCCAGCAGTGGATCGAAACAGATGCTGAGACTCTCAGCCAAATATTAAGTGGAGTGTGGGGAACCTTGTGGAAAAGTAATGGGACAGATAAAAGGACCTAGAGAGGATAAAAGCCATATAAGAAGACCACCAGTGTCAACTAACCAGGGCCCGGGGGCCATACAGAAACTGAAGCACCAATTGAGGACCATGTATAGACTTTACCTAGGCCCTCTACACATATGTAGCCAATGGGCAGCTTAGTTCTCATGTGAGTCCTCTAGTAAGGGGAGTAGGGACTGTCTTTGACATGGATTCTGTTGTCTGCTTTTTTGTCACTTCTCTCTGGCAAGGCTGTGTTGTCAGGCCTCAGTGGAAGAGGATGCACTTAGTCCTGATGGGACTTGGTGTGAGAAGGTCGGCTGGGGGAGGGGCTCCATTTTGCTGAGGAGTAGGGGAGAGGGGATAATGGAAAGAGAAAGGGACAGTAAGACCAGGAGAAGAGGAGGGAAGGGTTATGATCAGGATGTAAAGTGAAAACAAACAAACAAACAAATATTAAAAGAAAAGAAGCCAAGAACTTTGCAGTAAAGCTACAAGAAAGATTTCTTGAGGATGTCTTAAATGGCCAGATTACAACCCACTGCAGGCTCAGGCATATAAAAGAAACTTTGTAGAAAGACTTCCTCTTTTAAAGAGAGTGCTGCCACTGGGCTACCCTGCTCATTCACATAGGGTAATTTAAGAAATGTATATTTCTGAGCTTAGCCTTCTAGACACTCATAGGTCACTGTGGTTGTTGGCCAAGGAGGCCTTGTGACTACCTGAGCTGCTGACACACCTTGGAAGCATGCATATGAAAATATATGATATTTTCGCAGACATGCAGAATAGAAGAATTACGTGGTCATGGAGGCTTTCACTCAGATAGGAGAAAGGTTCATGGGATCAGGCAGTGTAGAAAAGTCCCTGAATTAGCAGTGTGTGGAACTGTGAAAGTGAAGTCTAAGTTTCAAAGAAAGCACCATAATGTTGGAGATGCCAGGGATATGGGATGTTTGCTGAGAAAACTTACAGACAGTGAGTGGAGTTAACTTAAGAGAGGCCATGTGGGTTGCAAATGAAAAGGCCCCAGGGGTGGGTCTCTTCAGACCCCTTGTGGTTCACTGTGTGTGCCTGGGATGCCTGGAGTGGACTAAGGTCTTCAGGACTAAGTGTTTGCTTGATTTTGCTCTGAGTCAATGCTTCCTCTTTGTCTCCTATTCTCTTTTGGAATGGCAATGCTTACTCTTTGGCCTTGTATCTTGGGACTATGCGATTGGTTTCCTGATTTTTGTAAATATCCAGTTAGGGATTTTTTGATGTTTTCGTAAGTTATTTAATAGATAATATGTATATACATATGCATATTATCATATGTACACATATTCATGTACATTATCATATTCAAATCTCACAGGAGATTTGAACTTGGATTTTGGAGTAAGGGGAGAGCTGTTAAGATTATGAGACTGGTGGAGATGGACTGAATGTATTTGCATTATGGATGAACACAACCCTTTCTGCTGTGCTTTGTGTCAAACTGACAAGGGGTGGATTCTTGTGGTTAGTATTGATTGTCAGTCTTGGTTGGATTCAGAGTTGCATAGGGAATTAGTAAAATAAACTTCTGTGTATATGTGCAATGTTTTTTCTTTTTAGAAAAAAAATTGACAAAGAAGGAAGAATTGCTCTGAAACATCTCATTAAAGAGCACCAAATAAAATAAAATGTGGAAAAGGAGATACACACAGAGAGAGAAAGGGGGTGTGTGTCTCTGCTTCCCGACCACTATAGAGCAAGCAGTCTCTGCCACTTGCTATCACCGTGATATTCTAGAAGCTTAAGTGCAGCACAGAATCAGAGGTTGGGGTGAGAACTGAGCTCAAATGTCTAAACTATGAGTTAAAATCAATCTGCCCTCAAATTATGTCAAGATCTTGTCATAGCAATGAAAAAAGTAACACGATCATGATTTATTTATACTGTTCTGATAATAAATGCTGTAGGTCACTGAAGAAGCAATCAACAGAAGTCAAATAAACAAAATGTCAAATACTTTTATAAAAAGTTCAATCATGTAGCCATCAAAGAAATATGAATTCAGTGAGAAACAATTCTTCTTCCTTATGAATTGGTAATAATTATGAACATGGTGCTGTCTATATTTGGAAAGCTTCGGGAGAATTCATATGCCTTTCCATTGAGGATGTCAGCTACTTGAAAAGATGTTTCAAACGTTTAACCAATTCATATTAAACATTTAAATGTAGATAGCCTTTAACCTAGAAGCTCCAATTCTAAGTGCTCTTGCTGCAAAGTAATTAGGCAATTATGCAAGATTCAGATTGCTCTATTAATTATTCTTTACAAAGGATTACAGAAGGCAAAAGAAAAATCAGAGGTAAGAAAGACAGAGAAAAGAGGAAGGATGAAAGGGGGAAGGAAGGAAGGAGGAAGGGAAAATATCAAAGGAGAATGGAAGAGGGGAAGTGATGAAGAAAAGAGGGAGGGGAAAGTAGGACAAGTTAAAAACTTTCTCAAGGAAGATTTGGTAAATGAATTGTGTTGTATTCACTACATGCCTATTATATGAATATTGCAATATGCGTGTCCACATGGTGAGGCCTCCACATGCTATACATGTGTATACATGTGTATACATGTGTATACAAGTGTATACATGTACACATAGTATACCAGAATGAGCAGAATGATCCTGCTTTGTAAATACGCACGCACAGAAGTGTTCAGAGCACTGAAAGGACTGCTCCAAAATGTGGTTAGAGGTGTGTGGGAGGGTTGGCAGCATTATCCTTCTTATAATATTGATGTTCTTTGTATTGAACATGCATTTATATATACATATTATCTATTACATGACTTATGAAAATATCAGAAAAACCCAAACAAAATTATGTAAAATGCAATGATGGTCTCACAAATACATGCTCCTGTGAATGTGAGGTGCACATGTAGGTGAAAAATAGGAAAGAAACGGCAACTATGGTTAAAACAATAGGATGTTTTTAAACTCTTGCCATAAGTTAATATATACACAATTGTTTGAATACAGAAATATATAAGGGAAAACGTTGAATTCAGCTCAGTTACCTTCACGATGCCTGTTTTCCTAACAGGACTTTACCCTCCACGGGGAGTAAGGAGCACCCAGCCCCAGCTGGAGCCGACTGCAATGGGGATGAGTGGTGTGCTCAGGCTGACAGGTAAGTGGTGCTCAGCCTGGTCTGAGTGTGAGTGTCCCCACTGGCTCATGTGTCTTATCACTTGGTCCCCACTGATGATACTGCTTCTGGAGGTTGTCGAGTCTCTGGGGGATGGAGCCAGGCTGGAGGAAGTGGCTCTGAGTGCAATGGAACCCAGTGTTTATAGCTCCAGCTCACAGCCAGCTCCATCTCTGCTTCTTGACTCTCGCAGATGTCAGCAAGGAGTCTCATGTTCCTGCCAACACATCTCCGAACTACTCCTGCAGGCGTGTCTCCTCCACCCTGGTGGATTGTACCTTTCAACAGTGAGCAAATGTCGACCCTTCTACCCCCAAAGCCACCTCTTGTGAGGCTGCTAGCACATTTGCCCAGGCAGGCTGGCCTGCCAGGGAATCCTGTTTCCGTCTCATGGTCAGAAGTCTCCTGTGTCTGCTTCACATGCTGTTCCCAGTCCCACCTATCACTACGGGGACCTCCACACTGGCCTGTCTGGCCTGAGAGAGCTTCCACTCTTTCTGGAGTCTATCCAAGCTCTCTCATCAGTGCCCGGGTGATGTTGTCATCACTACTCCCACTGTCCACTCTCCTCAAACACCTGTATGCACACCCCAGCGACCTCACATGCCCAATTTCATACTCTCATGCCTGTACAAGTGCACACCTGCAGGCATGTAGCATTCCTACGTGCACTCCTAATTGTACTCATTCACATGCGTATGCACACACAACTGTATAAAAACAAGCTCGCGAACTTTCTTTGCACATACAAAGCACGCAGTCACGTACGTACACCTGTGTGCATGCCTACATGAACACAAGGACATCTGTGTTCATCCATACACACAGCTACATTCCTGCACATATACACAACACACATGCCTAAAGCCTCAAGTCCCTGAAGACCAGGGCTCAGTGTTTCTCCTTTGGATGACACTCTTTTTGGATAATCTCTGGTGATTAGTTAATGACTGTCTTTCTGAACTGGAAGTGGCACAGGGCCAGGTCTGTTTCATAAGTAGCTGCATTTCTAAACTCAGCAAAGTGCCTGATCCTTATGGGTGTCTCAGCAACTCTTACAGATGAACAGGTGCCTGAGTTGTGTCTGGCACTCAGTAAGGGTCTAGTCTCACCCTGGACTCTAATCCCTTCGTCCTGGGATATAGAGGGCTATGGAGAATACAGGGCAGGCCTTCTGTCTGACTGGGAAAAGAGAGAGCTTCTAATAGCCTATGTGGGCCCTACATGAAGCATAGTATCAAGAACCTGTGACCCAGGCAACTCTACAATCCTATACTCACGAAGACCTGCATGAAGCCAAATATCTGGTTGTCACCTACTGGCACAGGTCTTATTTGGCACAAACCTTTGTCTTGGTTACTTTTCTTGTTCCAATGAAAAAATACTCTGACAAAAGTAACTTGAGGGAGAAAGGGCTATTCTGGCTCACAGTTCTGAGAAGACACAGTCCACCATGGCGAAGAAGACATGTGAGCAGGAGGCTGGCTGGTCCCATTGTCTTCACAATAAGGCAGACAGATAACAGGAAGTGGGGACCAGCTATAAAATAAAATCCCAAGGCCTTCCTTCAGTGGCCTATTTCCTCTAGCAAAGCTCCACCTTCTGAAGGTTCCACAACCCTCCCAAACAGCAGCAGCAGCAGGACAACCAAGTGTTCTAACACAGGAGCCTTTAGGGGAGCATTTCCCATTAGTTCCAAGTGATGGGTAGGTCCTACCAGCCTGGTAGCCCAGCAAGGTGGGCATGCTCCCCACTAGAGCCACAAAGTAGGGCTTTCTGAGGAAGGATCAAGCTACCTTCCATGTATTGCTGAGGAAATGTTCTAGCAGTTGAATTTTCCTTCTTTGCCCTAGGGTGCAGGCAGGGCCTCATGAACGTTGAGCCTGTGCTTTGCTGCTAAACCCATTCTTCCAGTTCAAGAGGTCTTCAGTGAAGTTGATGCTCTTAGAAACTCCCCTGGGCCACATTCTGAACTCTTGGGAGCCACAGACAACTGGGCTGACCACACATACTGAAGCCACAGAGCATGGCTGCAGGCCCTCATTCCTGTGAAGCCTCCATAAGCCATACTGGTAGGGAACACACAGTTTGACTTCAGAGTCTCAGTCCTATGAGTGTTTTGTAGACCAATCTGGAAGGTGATATATAGTGTGGCTTCAAGGCACCACTCCTATGAGTTTTCTTTGCTGGGGCCACATGCAAGCTAATGAGTAACACAAACATCAGGGCTTTTTCAAAAGATATCCTCCAAAGTGACTTCCAACAGCCACCTGGATCCCTTAGGGCAGAACAAGGGATGTCTTAACTAGAACTGTACCCAAGGAGGAAAGAAATAAATGTTTGTTGGTAGATACCTAGCCACTTGCAAAGATAACTTGTTTCATGATGGATGAAGTAACAAGAAAACCTACAAACATTTGATTTCCAGACCATCAGCTCTTGGAGAGCGAACTGTTGACCTTCCTTTTGGAACCTTAAAGGAATGGGCTGGGTGTGGTTTTGAGTCTCTAATGCTAGAAACCCAACATTTAAGCAATGTTACCTAAGACTCCACAGTGGAAACTCTTTCCTACTGGAATACTTGAGTAAGTAAGGATGATTCTGTCATTTATATTTGTACTAAGTGTGAACCCAGGTGACACAGTAACACTAGTCATGCAGGCAAACATGTATACACAGAGAAACATAAACATATGCAGACACATAAGAGGCTCATGTGCACAAATGAATGTACATAAAACATGAATACATACACATCAATACACACAGGTACATTATATATATATATATATATATATATATATATATATATATATATATATATATATATGTAGCCCATTGATTTGTATATTGCACACACTCAGGTACATACATACACACTGTCAAATGTATTGGAGGCTCTAGGGCACACATCTCACAAACTCACTTCTATATACATGCATGCAAACTGGTGCCTTCAAGTACACAACCAAATGAACATGTACATGTATAGGCATACACAAGGGAACTCACATGCACACATGTGTTCACATACATACAACACACATTGAGAGACTCAAACAGCCAAATGCATAGACACACACGTAAGCTCTTTGTGGATTTACACTCTCTAAGCCCCACTTTTGGGCATATTGACCCTGTTTCTTACTTCACCTTCCATTTAGAGTCAATTCAGAAAGTCATTGAGCAGCAATTGCAACAGACACACTCCATTGTTCCCCCATTTTCAGAGGATGCTCTGGAGTTTCTGGTTCACAGAGTTTTTACTGAGTGACATAATCCAAGACAAAGTCAGGAAAGTGCCACACCACTCCCAGTAGAGCCATAGCTGGTCTACAGGAATGGCTGGGTCCTGGATGGACAAATTCTGGGAGAGGAGGGGAAGACCCTGATGAACACTGCTATGGGAGGTTCAGACCGTGTATGCCAAATGGTGTCTAAAGTCTCAGAACCAAGTACAGATAGGGACGCAGGGATGGAGCCAGAGGCACTTTCAGCACAGCAGTGGTTACATGCTGTCTCTTCATCAGTTTGTCCTCAAAGTCACACCCATAATGGTAAAAAAATAGAGCTTCAGGCACATGAGGGGACATGCAGTAAGAGACTTCTACTGCTTTGTCATGGGATGTAGTAAGGGAGGCAAGTAAGGTCTTGTCTTCTCTGATGGCAGAGGGATTCTTGCAATAGAGCTGTATTTCTAGAACCAGTGGGTCAGCTGTGTGATTTAGGCATTATGTAGGATCCTCTGGCATACTCGGCCGCAGGTGCTGCTTCAGAGTCTCTAGCTTGACTGTCAGTTTGGATGAGATTCTAATTAGTTCCTAGTGTACTCAGGGTTTAATTATCTTCCAGTCGCTAAATACCTATTTACTTAATATCTTCTAAACCACTCCTTCAGGTAATGGAGGGAATGCAACCAGACTGAGATCACCCAGTAGAACTGAACCATCAGCCCTGTCATGTGTGTACATGTGTCAGGTCTGCAGAGGCATGCAGGCAGTGACACAATGTAGCCAGAAGCTTGGACCAACTGTGGCAAGGAGCTGATGAACTCCTGAGAAGTGGTGCTCTTCCAGGGAAATAATTAAAACTAAGAAGCAAAGGCTGTAGCTTTAAGCTGAAACATAGAAAGAGCATGGAAATCATTGCCCCATTATATTAGCAAGAATAAGTGGAACAAATGGGAAATCCTTGATTTTTTTTCTCAGACCTTTCTTGGTCTAAGGCTACATGTCCAGCTGCCACCCAAGATCCTGGGAGTCATAGCTAGGACTATAATGTCATGAGCAGAGATTTCTGAGGACACCTCCTAGTCCAGTGATTTGTAGTGGAAGTAAACATGTTTTTGTTTTGATCCCAAGTATGGGATGTGAAACAGACTTGTGTGAGGGTGTGTGGTGTTTTTTCCGCTAAAAACAGAATTGTGAGAGACCGGGTGCTGTTTGTCCACTGGAAGAGGAACTGCCTCATGCAGGGGCATGGTCTTGCCAACTGTTAAACATCCTAGTATAGGCTCTGAGAGGCAGGGCTTTTTTGGTCTTGGCTGTTCATCACTCCACTTCAAGACGCTCCTAGAGAGAACCACTCCAATGAAGGCTTCGAGGCTCAGGGCTTCAAGGCTTAGGACTCTGGCTGCTGCTCTGGGCTCCTACTGCTGTTCCAGGTGCCAGCGGCTGTGGACCTGTTCACTGAATTGCTGGTTTACTGTTTAACTGGTCTATTGGAATCCTGCTGACTACATCAGTGGAATCACTCCAAGGAACTGAGTATAAAAAACAGGTCTATCTCTTCTGTTCCTATTAACTTCTTTTCTCTGCTATCTAGGGTATTTGTGTTGGAAGGGAGGTGTAAGCATTAAAGAACCCCAAATAAAGTAAGTTTGAAGAAGTTCAAAGCCTACAGATGACTCACTTGGTGTGTGACTGGCTTGCTATACTATTAAGAATGGAAATATCAAGTGGCTACAGTGGTGAGGGAATCCAAGGAGATTCTATTGGTAAGAGTAAGGAAAGACCCCTTTATTTTGAAAGGGAGGGAAGGGTTGACCAATAGGAAGGAACCTCATGTGTTCTCCATGAAGAAGGATTGCCATTTTCAACAAGAAAAGACCTTCACCTGAGACTAAGCTCACCTCTTGGGAAGGTAACACACTTACTTTCCCAGCCCTCTGAAATTAACATAGGGGTGGGAAGTAAAAATAATATTCACTCAGTAGCAGTAAGTCACCAGACCCAGTCACTTTGTTATACCAGACAGACCTGCAGATGCATCCAGAAAATAACTCATTTTACACCGAACTCATCCCTGTGCAGTAGAGCCCAGAAACACATGCCCGGTGAAGACTCAGATTTAGTTGTAAGGTTGTGGAATGCTTCTCCTCCCACATCAACAGAGCTCCAGTATAATAGCTGCTACACTCATAGGTGAAAGGCTTGGGCTCTATTTAAGAAAGAATTCCTAGATGGACCAAAAGGAAGAAGAAAGCAAGGCCATTAGAAAATAGGTATATTCACATTAGATACTGGTACACCATTTTAATTAGTATGTTTAAAGGGCATGGGGCTTACATAACTGATCAAATGATGGAGATCCTCAGGGCTGTCCAAAAGAAAGAGTCAACAAAGCATTGTTTGCAAGAGGCCAGCTTTAGCCTAGATGCGTATAGATTGGTCAGATGCAACAAGACGACAGAAGCCATAAGTTGATGCATTCATTTTCTTAAACCTGTCAGAACAACTCAGGGCAGCAAGGCTTTATTTAGATTCATGGTGGAGAAGGCTCGTCAACTAAAGCAAGTCAGTCCATCACAGCAAGAGCCATAGCCCGTTCACATCATGGCGAAGGAGAAGTAGGCAGGGATATCACCTCCAAGACCTTGTCCCTGCGACTCACTTCTACCAGATAGTCAAAGTTCCCAACAGTTCCACAAACCCCTAAAGAGCTGGGGACCAAGTGCTCACAGATATGAGCCTATCGGGGGACTGTTCACACTGAAGTCATAACATTTAATAACTCATACAAAAAGAAAGATGGAGTTCAGAGTGACTTCCAATACAGCCTCTTCCTAACATGCATAAGGCCCCAAGTTCATCTTAACATCTGAAATAAGAATCAGGAAGAAAACTGAGATGATCACTACATTTGCTTCAGATACAGTGATTTATTTTTATCTAAAAAGGGCAATTACATAGAGAAAATGGATTGATTCAAGGACAAGGCACTTTTTTTTTTTTTTTACATTCTTGCATCTAATAGACAATCAGCATATGTGAGGCAAGGACCAAGAGACTGACTGCATAGAATGTATAAATCCATCCATCAAAGATTCGGAGATATTCACATCTCTTCTTCTGGTAATGATACATAATGTCGTGGGCATATTGGTGTATAATTAATATGCCATCAACTATTGATTAGTTTGGTTTAATTGACATTATCAGGTGTGTCAGCCAATAATGTCAAACTAGCATAATTTGAAATTCATGCAGAATCTTCATCAATTTGCAACATACCCTGAATCACAAAACTAAACTAAAGGCCATAAAAGGTCGGAGTTTTAGCTCACAGTAGGATTAAATTAGAAATCAGTAATAGAGAGATATTTTAAATGGCAAAATATTTTCTTTTTAAATAACATTATTCCAAATAATACTGGAACAAGTAAAATGTTTTTAGAAGACTGTGAAATATTTTGAACTAAATTAAAATTGAAATATACTTTTTTAAATTGCAGGTTGCATTGGAATCCATGGATGGAGAGAAATAAACATTATGAAGTGAGCCCTGGAGAGGAAGATGCCTTGCAGTCAATGCTCTATGCTTCTCCTTGAGAATGTGGGAAGGAAGGAAACCAAGCCCGATGCAGGAAGAAGAAAGGAAGCAATCAGTTAGAACAGAAATCAATAAAGTCAGGAAGTCGATGGGAAAAATCAAGTACTGGCTGTTTGAAAACATCAAAGAAATTCTAAACACTTAGCCTGTCTAGCCAAGATAAAAAGAGAGAAGACATGAACTGTAAGCCTCAGGCAAAAAAGAGATGTCACTTCAGAATCCATGATGTTAGAAGGATTAAAAGGGAATATGATAAACATTTCTCTGTCTCAACTGTGATAACATAGATGAAGTCAACAAATCCCTTGACAGACACTACAAACATTTTTTAAAGAATGTGATTACCCTAATAGAGCAAAATCATTTAAAGAAATGGAATCAACGACTAACATCTTTCCAAATATAAAGCACGGGGCCCACATGGTTTCATGGGTAAATTTCACCAGAATTCAAGAGGTTAAATCAATTCTTCACAATCTCTTCTAGAAAATGGAAGCAGAGAGAGACTTTCCAACTTCATTCTGTAAGGACAATTTTGTCCTATTGACTCAAGACAGATGAATACATTTCAAGAAATGAAAATTATAATAAAATATCTTTCATAAGTAAAGCTGCAAGAAATCTCCACAAGTCAAATCCAACAATGAATAAAAAGAACTATATGCCATGGTCAAGTTGGATTTGTTCCAAGCAGGAAGCCTGTTCAATGTTTGAAAGCTAAACAAATGTGATAAAGTCATGAGCTTGGCTGAAAAAAGAAAGATCACATGATCACGTTAATTACTACAACAGTTGCATCTGACAGAATCCCACAGCTGGCAAGGACAATAACTACAACAGCAAACACCTCATTCAGATTAAAGATACATCAGTGACCGACACCTGCAAAATGCTTATAGCTGCATCTCATTTCTGAGTGACGTACAGAGCCTGAAAACACAGCCAGCCTGCCTGTGTCTCTTACTGAGCATCACACTTGAAATCCTAACTAGTACAAGACAGAGAATGTTAAAAAAAAATAGACAATCGGGAAGGAAGGAATACAATTGCCTTCGTGTGGAGATGACATGATACAACTTTCTATGCAAAAATACTAACAAATAGGCAATACAGTTCTTGATAGTAGTGAGCGAGTACAGAGAACTCATAATACAAAATCTACAAAATCGATTTCTTTTCCCTGTATTATCCATGAATGCCTGGAACTCGAAATTAAAAACACAAAATCATGTAAAATAGAAAGCATCCTATCTCTAAAAATGATATATTTGGTACAAATCTAGCAGAGTATATACAGGCTTCCTGTATAGTAAAAAAACAAAACAAAACAAAAAAAAAACAACTATAAAGCTTTGATGTAGGAAGACAAAAGGGCTTAAAGAAATGCAGACTCTCTGATGAGCGATTACAAAACGTTGTATCTAAATATGTCAGCTCCCAACTTGATCTGTAATTTTAACACAGTGCTAAAATGTTTCCATCAAGTTACTTTGTGCTTGTGGATAAAGTAATTCTTAAGTTTATTGGAACAAAAAAAAAATTAGTAATGATACATATGATTGTGAGGCGAGAGAGCAACAGTTCTTCAGCCATATAGCCTCAAGACTCACAGCAGTGGGGACAGCTCACAATTAGAGGAGGGACAGCTGCCTGAGTCTATGGAACGCTATAGACAACTGACCTAGCTTGTTTCCTGCTGCTATGATAAACACCATAACCAAAAGCAACTTGGGGAGGACAGGCTTTTTTTTTTTTTTTTTAGTTACTTAATTTTTTTAATTTTTAAATTATGTTATTTTTGTACATATATATTTATATTATTACAAATATATACAATAGATTGCCTATGGCAAGAAGAACCATGACACAATCAGGAATTATATAGATGTTACATTCTTAGTGTTTTGGCTATTTGTATTTGACAGCCTTGAAGAAGACATCTTTCCTATCTTGGTGCATCTGAATTTCTGAATATAAACCAATCTCTATCACATATTGTCATTATCAACTTAGAACACCTATCTAGACCTAAAAACATCTTAACCCCTAAACAATTAAGCTTCATTGTAAAACTAAGCTACCTGGTCTTCAACTCCCTCAGAGACTTGAGAAGGAGTAAGCTTGATTACCTGAGTATGGACAGGTCACAGTTCATCACTGAAGGAAGTCAGGGCAGGAACTCAGGCAGAGCCAGAGGCAAGGACCACGGAGAATGCTGCACACTCGCTTCCCTGAGGTTCCCTCTTCCCTTGCTGTGGCAGATTGACGATCAAGATTCACCATCACAACGACCCAGAACAAATACAGATGCATACAACCCCACACCTTTGACCAAGGAGCAAGACCCACTGATATGACTTTCTCACGTACTATGGTGCCTCACATTTGACCATGTCCCCTGGAGGGGGAGACCTGGTGGCACTCAGAGGAAGGACAGCAGGTAGCCAAGAAGAGACTTGATACCCTATGAGAATATATAGGGGGACGTAATCCCCCTCAGGAACAGTCATAGGGGAGGGGAATAATGGGAAAATGGGGGGGGAGGAATGGGAGGATACAAGGGATGGGATAAACATTGAGATGTAACAAGAATTAATTAAAAATAAAAATAAAAAATAAAAAAATAAAACAAATAAAACAAAAATAAAATAAAATAAAATAAATAAGTTTAGAAAAGAAAAAGTCACAGTGGAACCCATTATATTATATATTATATAACCAAAAAATAATTTTAAAATCATCAAAAATTTTTTAAAAAAACATTAAAAGTATACTTTCCAAGTTAAAAAAAAAAAAAGAAAATAATGGCTAACACTGGACATCCATATGCAAACTGGAAATGAATCTACACAGGTCTCAGAGTTTTCACAACAACTAGCTACATATGAATAGCAGGAAGTAACATAACATTTTCAGAAAAAAAAATACTGGATAAAATTTATTTGGCCTGTGTTTGCTCATGAATATTTAGATATAAAACTGAAAATACGATGCATTAAAAATTGATAGGTGAGGGTTTTTTTTTTAAGTTAAATAGAAGTCCACAAAACATATTGTTAAGTTAATGATTACCCATAGTGAGGTGGAAATATTTGAAAAAGTACATGATATGGCCTTTTTTGTGGGGGGGGTTGGTTTTTCAAGACAACATTTCTCTATGTAGCCTTGCCTTTCCCGGACTCGCTTTGTAGACCAGGCTGGCCTTGAACTCATAGAGGTCCACTTGCCTCTGCCTCACCTAAGGGCTTTTTATATAAGATAAAGAAGAGTCTTATGAAGTGAACAGTACAAGGGCATACACCCACTTGTTAAAAATGGACCCAAGCTCTGAACAAATATATTCTAAAGATGAAACACACATGAACTATAGCCATGTGCAACATCTCCAAGTCTGTGCTATGAGAGTGAAAATAAAATAGTAAGTAGTGAAGCCGAGGACATGGCTTCGTGGACATAGACACACATGTGCAAATCAAACAGAAACCAGCATGATACTGGTCTGCTGCACTGACCCTTCTGAGCTGACTCTTACACACAGAACCCAGCAGATGACAGCAAGTACTGATGGGAGAGTGGGACTGCAGACAACCATAACCACTTTGGAAGGTCTTTTTGGCAGAGTCTATGAAGCTTATTACCTTACCAATTAATTAGTCTAGAGAGTGTGCTCTTAACTTTTTACCAAACTAGCTTGGAAAATTCATACTCACACAAAAGTCAACAAAGGGGTATTTGTAACAGCTTTATTCATTATCATCAAAAATTGGAAGTGACCAGGATGCCTTTCCCTGGGTGAAGACACACACCACAGCACATCCATTAAAACAGAATATTAATTCAACATTAGAAAGAAATCAGGCATTGTTCTGAGAGATGGTATCCTGTGATTCTCATTATCTTGGGAAAGCGGAAGCTGCCACTGTAGTGGTGAAATAAGAGGTCCTATGGTTGGAATGGGAGGAACAGGGAGAGTGGAGACGTTTGGTATGTTGCTGCAATGCTGTGACAGGGGGTTTTCATGTGTCTAAACTCATAGAACACACCCAAGGAGGATCTCTCTCCCTCTCTCTCTCTCTCTCTCTCTCTCTCTCTCTCTCTCTCTCTCCCTCTCTCTGTCTCTCTCTCTCTCTCACTTTTGTATTTGTGCATTTGCAAGTCTGGATGCACACATGCCATGGCTTGTGAGTGGAGGTCAGAGGACAATTTGCCTTCCACCCTGCCTGAGACAGAGTCTCTTTGTCTTTTGCCTCTGTGTACACCAGGGCAAGTGACCTGCGATCTTCCTGAGAGTTTCTTGTCCCCACCACCAATTTCCCTATAGGGGCACTGCAATCACAGATGTATACGAAAGCACCTGCCTCCATGTGGGTTCTGGAGATTCAAAGTCAGTTCCTCGCGCTTGCATGCCTGCTTACCTGCTTCAGCCTCTACACCTGCCTGAACAGGAGGGCCTGCTTGGGAGCTGCAGAGACTCAGTGCTGAAAGCTGGAAGTGAAGGTCATAGCTGAAGGTGACTGTTTCCACACAATCCACAGAATGATAATTAGCCGATAAAAACAAAAAAGACAAGGTGCTCTAATCCTTCAACATGGAATGACTCCAACTCCATGGCCTTCAAAGATTTGAAGAACAGCAAACAATCCTTTGAAAAGAACAGAGGCACTACCTTGTCTCAGCTGTGCCCCTCCCAGCAAGCTGAGCAAAGGAGCGTTAATTAGTATCTCCCCCGCTGCCCCCGCCGGCCTCCCCCACCCCTGCCTGCCACATCATCCTCTCATTCCATGCTGCATAGGAGAGAACTGAAGGGCCAGTGTCTGCTGCGGATAGAGGACCACACTGGGGACATAATTCTGCAGGTGAGGGGCTCCTGGCAGCATGGTAAAGGCTCAGTGATTTTATCCAACTGGATGGAAACAGTATTCTCAGCGAGACCTGGATGGCCAAATCTTGTTCTTTATCCTACAGGACTTTGGTGTTTTCTGTTGTTGTTTTCCTTTTCCTTCTTCTCCCTCAAAATATTGCTTTTATAAGGGTAAATTCATATCATGTCTTTAGCTTTTGAGCACCTTTATCCTATCCTGTCTGCTGGGATAGTGGCCTCATCCCCAAAACCCAGGAAAGCCTCTATGAGCTGAGGTTATGAGCACAGAGCTCTTGCCACTTGGATCTGGAATCTGAACAAAAGCTCTTTCCTGTCAATGGAAGCTTGTCATTTCACCCACAGGAAAGGCAGTTCTACTAAGGACGGTGGCAGTCCTACAAAATGCTTGAATTTGCACAGCAAGAAACCATACAATCCTGTAAAGCTAAATATCCAGGCTCAGCTTCCTTTTCAATTCTCTGTGGAGCAGCACGCAGCTCTCCTCCCTGTCTGTGAATGGCTCTGAGGGTCTCCCAGTCTCCTGAAATTGAACTGGGCTGAAAGCTGCAGCAGCTGGACCAATGCCACCAGAGTAGATTGCCCAGGCCCAGCTGTGACTCAAGATACCTGCCCTGCAGAGCCAGACCTTACTCACTGGGGTGTTGGCTTGAGGAAGCTCTACACGTTGGCCTTGGGTCAGTGGAATAAAGTGGCCTCATCTCAGCACACCTGGGAATGAGTCCAGTCCAATCAGGTGAGGAAAGAAAGAATAACAGTCAAGCTGGCTAAGAGGACTCTGCGTTCTTGTCCTTTTAAGGTTAAAAAAAAAAAAATACATGTTTACTTAGGGCTTATCTGTTCTGTTTCCATGAGACTACCCAGAATGGGAAGACAGGAAAATGGGACAGCAGATATGTGCCAGCTAAAGGTGACAGAACAGCCCATTGCCAAGGCCTCTGAGCCCCTCACCTGCCTGGTGCCCCAGACTCTGTATTGTTGCCTTCCTCTCAGACTTCCCCTCTGGACTTATTCTGGGCTCTGTTCCTCGCTCCACTTCCACCTATAGGATGACCAACCCTGCTTTTGGGCCAAGGCATTCTCCTTTTGCTTCAAGGTCATTCATCCACAGGCATTATGTGACTGCCTTCCACTTGTGAGATTCTCGGGGCAATTTTTGCAGGACTCCCTAAGGCAGATGGCCATTGGTAATACAGAGTCTTGGCCCATGGTCCCTCTCAGATGCCTATATCATCAAATGCTCAAGACCTTCATATTTAAAATTGCAAAGGGTGTGCCTTGAAATCATTGGGTGTCCTTTAAACTGTCTCCAAATGACTCACTATGTAAAAACTGTGCAAATGGCTATTATACCAGTTTCTTCATAGAATAACGAAGAAGAGAATGTGTATTCTAGCCTGACAATGAAGCTTTGGTAAGGCAGGACCACAAAACAGGAAAAAGATGTGAGGCCAAAGTGCTCAAGTAGCCAGAGGTGCAGAGATTTCCTGCCTGTGCAGTGGTGCTCTGCAATGGGGTGGCCCTGCATGAATTCCTGCATGGTCGTCTGTTACTTGGTAGGTGACCACATTGTCTCTTACTGTAAATTTATCCATAGACAGCCTGGAAGAAAAGCATCAGTGTCCCAATAGAATCATAATTAGACAAAGGGTGGTGGGCCAGACTGGATGCATGGGCTCTGGGGATTTTCCTTTGCCTCCAAGGGCAGAACATACCTTGATTTTTGTTCAAAGGGAGTCCAGTCACTCCCCCCAATACAGGACTCCCCTTTCCAGCCCTTCCCACACAGACTCCTCCCTAAATGTGTTTGTTCTGTCAGTTGGTGCCCGTCTCTACTCACTTCAATGTCCACCTCAGAATGCAGGGACTTGTGAGGCTTGCAAGGGGCTGTGGACTGTATGAGTGACAATCTTCCAAGAAAGGAGGAGACATCTACTTACCAGGGGGATGTCTTTCTCCAAATGCACCAGGGATAATGACCTTCAGAAGGTCATTATCATGCTGGGGTCATGCCCAAAGCAGAGTGACAGTGGGAGGGCTTGGCAAGGCAGCAGACCCCACATGAAGGAGCGAGCCTTCCTTAAAGCGAGGCAGCCTACTGAAGGCTCTATCCCAAGCACAGCTGTGAGCCTGGAAAGATGTCCAGGTGTCAAGGAGCCCAGGAGCCTGGATCCTTCCAAGCTGGAGGTGAAGCACAGCTCTGTGCTGTAGTTAGTCTTAAAGCATAAAATTGATAAGAGTCATGCTGTCTAGTGGATAAGTGGTGGTCCTGAGAGAGTAATCTTGGCACTGCCCTCCCAAGCATGTATGCGACCTGATTTCTGAAGGGACCTTTGGTGGTAAAAGTGGGTGAAGTTGCTCCTAACAAGAAGAGGGAAAGCCATCCAGGAAGAGCCACATGAGGACTGAAGCGGACATTAGAGGGATGTTCCAGCTAAGGAGGTGCCTTGATCTGGGCCAGGCCTGAACAGGCAGGTCATCCTGGAAGGGATCTCTAGCAAGAGCTCTGCCTACTCACTTCATGTTCCTGCCTCCAGAGAGGACGTATGACATTGTCACCCACCCTCTATGTGGCAACAATGACCCAGAAGAGACAAACAGAAGTTTTAGGCAGTAGTCCTCTGATGATCTTTTTCAACATGTACTGGTAGGTACATCCTGTCACTCAAAGTCCTGTGCCCAGGCTCTGAGGAGGCACCCCCATGCCACAGGGAACAGTTCTCTGAATGTGGATTCATGCTGCGCTCTGAGCCCAGTGTTTCCACACAGCCTTTGAGAACCATCATTCTCCATGTGACAGGAATTCCATGAAGCAAAGCTTACCCCACCAGCTTGAGGTGCTCCATGCCTTTGTTCTAGCTCTGCATTTTTTCTGGTGCTCATCAATTACCTATGCAAATCAGTTTGCATCTCTTTGGCATGTTTTCTTTCCTGGATAAAGTGTGTAACTCTGCCTGTGTGGGAGGGCGGAGACAGAGCTACACTAGAAGAATGCTAGCTACCTGCTTGAAATTCACCTTCGGGTTCTCGAATCCACAAAGAGCAGAGTGACTCCCAACAGAGGGTCTTGGAAGAAAAGCGAGGCATCCCTGTCAATCTGCAGCTTGTCAGTAAACGGTGCAAAGCTATTTCTGAGATGAAGAATGGCTGTAACTCAGACTGCTGACACCCATAAATACTGCTGAAATTGCTTTTCTCAATCATGTACTTCCAAATAGGCATGAAGAGACTCAATTTCAACACAGGTCAGCTTTGAGCAGATGAGGAATATTGCCCTCCTGTGTCCTGCCTCTGGGCACAACAGGAAGCACTCCTACCACACAGGTTCTTGGAACTCAGTCACAGCTGACTTCCAACTCCTAACACTATACGAGGACCGCAATCCATTTCTCATTACTCAACAGAGACTAGCAAGACCATATCTTCCTCTGTTCATGATAGCTGCCGCTTGCTTTGGGAAATTTGAAGACTGAGACGCAGTTATTGTTTTTCCATTGTATTTGGGTCTTTTCCAGATCTGTCCTGGTGCTTGCCTGAATATCTGGGATTTGCACTTAGGAGGTGGCCACTCCTTTAACAATGTTGCCGTCTCAAAGGCAGTGCCCATTCATTTCATTTAACAGATGTTTACAGAGAACATGAAAGTCCCATCCGTTCACCCATCTACCCATTATCCATTGAACATTCATCCATTCATTCATCCATCCTTTCACCATTCCATTCATCTATCTACCCATCCAATATCCATCCCTCCATTAATCTGCCCACCCATCTAGCCACCCATTTCCCGACCATCCATTAATCGTCTGTCTATTCATCCATCTCCCTTCAACCATCCATCCATCTCCCCATTCACTCACTAATTCAT
Organism: Acomys russatus; assembly: GCF_903995435.1. Classification (NCBI taxonomy): domain Eukaryota; kingdom Metazoa; phylum Chordata; class Mammalia; order Rodentia; family Muridae; genus Acomys; species Acomys russatus. The sequence goes on from NC_067141.1 coordinate 18,589,234, forward strand.
CTATCAGTCATCCACCTGTCATGTATTCAACTACTCACACATCATCCATCCATCACTCATCCACCTACCCACTCATGCACTCATCATCCATCTATCCATTTATTCACCTATCATACATACATACACACACACACACACACACACACACACACACACACGCACACATATACATACACAGATTATCCATTCATGCACACATCATTTATGTCATTGGTTCATTCTTTCAACGAAGTCTTATTATTATCTACACTGTATTTTACACAGTGTTTCTACAAGACCTTTGAATAACTTTCTGACAATGTTTCCACCTCCTCCTAGTGTGCTAGGAATCACCTCTACAAGACTCCAGGTCCCCAATTTCTCTATGGCATTCCTCATATCTCAATGCCAAGGAGTGAGACACAGGAATTAAAGTACAGAGTGTAGGAACAATACAGAGATATGCATACAGATCTGGAGCTGCTGATAGGCAGATAGCAAGCCACTTTGGGACCAGGCATGGGTTCTCTTTCTTGAGTCAATTGTGACCTGTGGGAGGGGGGCGGAGATCTTCTGTCTCTCTGTCCATGGTCCACATTTGGAATTGACTACAGAAGTCAGTTTTTCCTTTCCCATCTATCTGTGCTGGACTCTCGTAGCATCTGCTGTTACTCACTACAAGCTTCATATCTTAAACAGTAAAAAATGCATCTTCTTATATAAGTCATAGGTGTCTACATGGGCCTCAGTGGGATAAAAATCAAGCTGCCTTGATTTTGGACTATGAAAAAAGGTAAGCAGCACCAGTAAATAGAAGCAGAGATGAAGGAGGAGCCATCACAACAGCTTCATCGACATCTTGTATAAGAGGATAGTGGGAAATGGGGCAGAGAAAACACAAGCTGATGAAAAAAAAAAAAAGGAGGGAGCAAGGAGTCTGGTGAGGAAGATGGAGCCTGTATGGTGTGTGTGTGTGTGTGTGTGTGTGTGTGTGTGTGTGTGTGTGTGTCAGAGGCAGCTCATACATGTAGGTCTTGGGAGTAAGGTGACACAGATGAGGGGGCAATGGAATGGCTCTCCAGGTAAGCAGCTCTCCTGATGGACCAGCTGCAATGCCCCATGTGCTGAGGCCTTATGCCTCACATCTCAGTCTTCAACAGCTCCTGAGAGGCATTCACCCAGTCTGGAAGGGCTTCCTGGGTGACATGATTCTGCCGGTCCTGCCCTGTGCTTAGACTTGAGCTTTGTGTTCATGCCAGCTCCCCCACCTTCCCCACCACCTCTGCTATCCCCACCTTCCCTATCTTCCCCAACCCCTCCCACTTGGACACCTCTGTTCAATGCTAGAGTCTGGACCAAGAGACCTAATAAGAACAGAAACATCCTGCCAGAGGAGGCTCAACCCCAGCCCTGGAATTGAGTTCATAGACAAGTGGAGAAGGTCTAGGGTGGCTTTGGAGAAAATATCAGCAGGACAGGATGACATCCATATTGCTGTCTGGTCTGCAAGTCTTCTCAGGGAGACAGATCACAAAGCCCTACATACATGGTCTTATTCTAGGACAGAGACAGTTTCTGTGTTTCTTTTTAAATAAACTAATATAAACTTCATCGCATTCATTTTGAAAACTGCACACTGTATTAATTTCCAAACAAAATTCCAATCTTGTGTTCATTTCCAAAGCAAATGAAATGTTGAGCAGTGCTGGATACACCACACCCCTGACAATACAACCCACAGGCTCTTGTGGCTGTCAACTCCCCTTTACTTATATTTTTACATAGGACTCTGGGGATGTGGCTGCCATGGAGCAGTGCAGACAAGACCTTTGAGGCCCACCAGACTCCTAATGCACCCCCTGGCCTCCCGAGTGGGACACGCCAGAGTCTGGTGGGTATAGCTGTCAGTAATACTCACAGAGTTACTGTCCTGTCCTGCTTCGGTATTTGTCTGGTTCCATTCCTTCCGCCTATAGAACCTCTTTTCATAACTTATATCAATGCTTCTTCCAGAAACCACTGGGAACTGGCACAGCTGACAAGCCCCCGGAACTGCTTGACATATTTTCTCAAAATGTAAAGCTGTGAATGAAACTGAAGCTTGTGTGCAAACAGCTATCTCCTGGGACGGTCCCTCCCCGGTCCTTCTCCTTATTATCGTGGGTGATTTAAAGATTTCTAAACAGATGATGGTTTTTAAAGCAGATTATCTTTGCACAGATCCTCAGACTTATGGCTGAGAACTTCAAGTCGGCAAGGCCCAGATGTGATTTAGTAGGCCATTTGGGCTGTACCTAGAGTTTCCTATAAATTACCTCTCTATTGTTAATTTTGATAAAGATACTCCACCTATCAGAAAGTGCAGTGACAGTCCACACAGCGAGGAATAACACACACACACACACACACACACACACACACACGCAAGAGGCCCCCTGATGGCCCTCTAGGAATGAGAGTGTGCCTGCCGAACACCAACCATTTCCATATCTGCTTTGCACTTCATTTTTCTTGAGCCCAGGTCCATGAGGTTGTTGACATACTGATCACAGTAGTGCTCGTGTTCATAATGGACATGTCCCTAAAACTGCATAAATTAGGACACACACACACACATGCACACACACACACATGTGTGAGTGCACAAATCAGTGATCCAGGTGTGCAAACTGCATCTTTGAAAACAAAGAGGGAATTTCTTGAAATAACAGCAGATGCCATGGTATGTTCTCAGGTGGAGCTGGCCAACAGTCTAATTGATGGGCCTCAGCATCTTAGCATTGTGAGTGTCAGAGCACAGGAACCACAGAGATCTTGAATCTAACATCTTGCTCTAGGAAAGAAGACAGTGAGACTCCAGGCGACGAACCACAAGCTCAGGTCTCAGCATGGCATGGTGGCTGTGGGGGTCCTGGCTCCAGAGCCTGCTACCTGGTCTGATGTGTTCTGCATAATGTCCTGCTTCCATGGTGATGTCTCCTGCTCTGCAGGTGAGCATCATGGTGAGGTCACAAGGTGTGATCAATACACCAAGTCCTTTTGGTAGCATTGTTCACTACCAAAACCACCAGGCTACCCCTCCTGGGCGGTGAAGGGGCTGCCTTGTCAATCTCCATTCTATGCAACTTGAGACAGACTTTCCTCCTGTTCTCATTGGAGGTCCCAGTTTTCTCTGAGAATGAGGCAGGACCTGAATCCAGGAGCTGACTTCAGTGTCATCCCATGAGCTTGCCCCAGTCTGAGAAGAGAGGAGTTTTGCTTCTGTTTTACAGTTGATGTTTCCTCCCAGAGGGGTGTAAATGCCTTTATACTGTGTGACTGCCATCCTGACAATTGTCAGTGGGTAAAACCAGGCCATGGGCATCAAAGCTAACAAAGTGCTCAGGGCTATGCATCCCAGAAGCTGTTTTGGTCACTTACACCATGAGCTCTCTTATTGCTCTGAGGCAATCATGGGACCCCAAGTATGCAGTTAGAACCCTAGGCATAACTTCTAGATGAATCAAGTTGGCTAACTTGGGTGCCTTACCTCGCCCCCCCACTACCTCCTCTTATCTTTTGCCAAGGCCATGTGACCCAATGGTTCCCTTGGTGCCTGCCACACAAAGCCTCAGTTCCCCCCCAAAAAGGACATAGCACAGAGCCTGTGAAATGTCTTCTTATCTGCAAGACTGCAGTCCAAATAAATAACACAAAGCTCCTAAGAACGAAGACCGAATAACCAGAAACATGAAGTTTAAAAGAGCTATGATTCATGTGACTGAAGACATAGAGAAATGGATGAGAGTTTCATCAGACACTTAGAATCCCTAAAAGACCATAAATAGGAATTCTAGAGCTAAAATTGCCATGAATTGAATTAATAATTTAACAAATGAGTTTAATGGGATGTTAGGCCCATTGGAATAAAAAAATGAGAGAATTATGATAATTCACAGGGAAGTGTCCACAGGGTTACCTGGAGAAATAATGGTGACTGAGTGGCGAGATGTAGGGAGGGGGCAGAAAGGCAAAGCATCATCTGACATATGCCAATCAAGAGTTTCCTAAAACAATGCACCTGTCAACTTAAGATGCCATAATAAATTAAGCCAGACTGGGTGTCATAAATAGACACACTCTCACTGTTCTAGAGCCTAGAAGTCAAAGGTCAAATGTGAGAGTATCCCATGAGTCTCCTTCTAAGGATGAAGATCATAGATCCAACTTGATCAGGGATCCGCACTTGAACTTCATCAATCTCCACTGCCCCAAATACGATCACGTTAAAGTCTGGGGCTTCCGCACATGAATATTAGGGGGCACAGCTCGATCTTTAACAAGTGGCTGCAAGCCAACTAAAGACTTCATGTTGCATAATGAAGACCTTCTCCTCACCCCAAAGCAGGAAGAATACAAGAAACTCATCTGACCTTGTGGTCACAGGAAAAAAGAAAGCCTTAAAATAACTACAGTGGGAAGGGAAATGCTATCTTTAGAGAAACAGTGCAGACAGAAGAGCTAGCACCCCCACAGATCAGCATCTGAAGGTCAGGACACAGCATTCTTTGGGGAAGATCTCATTTAGAAGTAATTTTAGAAACAAAAACAAGAAGAGTAGTTACCCCTGTGCGGAATTCACCCCAACTTACCCACCGTCTCCATGTCACCAGCTTATCTACATGCTTTCTCCTCTTGATGGTCACTCACTGCTCAACTTGTATTGACAGTGTCTTCAAAAGTGGTTAATTTCATATTGATCCCTACTGCAACATAACCCCAAATCCTTTCTGGGAACACTTCTATTGTGCCACTGATTTTCTTTCCATCTGTCTTTTCCAGGAGCTTGAAATTCCAGCAAAAGTCTGTCCCATTTGGTCTTTGTATCTGTTTTAGCCTCCATAGTTTTGATACTTTTGAACACTGTGAGAGGAATTTAATATGATGCTCCTTCAATATTTCTTCATACTGTATTGTGACCATGAACTTCCAGAGAGGGCCTGCTTGTATTGTTGCACTAGTTCAAGGCTGGTGCCCTCTCTAGTTTTCTTCACAGGCCCTCCTCTCCCGTGAGGAGCACATCGAATGACCTTCACTGCACTTTCTCGTCGGCACAATCCAAGAGAATCTTGCAGCAGTGTGAACCCACAATGCTAGGAAAACAATCACAAACAAGAGTCTGCTGTTTGTTTGTGGGTTTTCTCTGTCTTTGTAAAGTCTACACAGTCAAATTTTTGTTTCCAGATTTCTTAATCCATTGTTCCCCCTTCCATGCTCCTACATTATTTAACTGGAATACAGTTGATCATGAGAGGTCCTAAGTGGAAAAAAATCCTAACAAGGTTCTAACATTCAAAGTTGTCCAAAAAGTAGCACTCAGACAAGTGTTGCCCATTGACAACCCACTGGTCCCAAATCACATTCATTAGTTTCTGGTCTAATCTCTCAGCATTTCTTTGTAAGAAGGGACCAAAAGAAATATTCATTTCTTTTTTTTCTGTTATATCGACTGCCCTGTCCTCTGCATATTCCCTAACAGTACATCCAGTAAATATTAGCAACCATCCTTAAACCTGTGTGTGTGCATGCACATGCTCGTGTGTGTGTGTGTGTGTGTGTGTGTGTGTGTGTGTGTGTGTGTGTGTGGTTATTTGTACAATTTGAGTGCATAGGTCACTGGTTAGACATTCGTCATTGGTGAATATTTCCTCATGGCCTATACCAGCCCTTATCTGGTCATCTGGGAGGAAGGCAAACGTGTCTGGTTTTAAACTCTGAGTGGGAACTGATCTCTCTGGGCACAGTGTTTTAGCACTCCTGTGAAGCTGAGAGAACTGTTTCCTACTGTCTTTACCAGGTCTAAGTATTCACGCTTTATAACAATAGGAGTTCTTGTCTTTCGCTTATGCTAAGAAGTCTTGGGTTCTTGCTTTTGTTTTTTATCTTCAGCACTCAGAATGTCTTCCCTCTGGGCCTGCAGCATGACCCCTGGGAAGCGATCAGGTGGGTTCCCTCTCTTCCAGGTCAGGGACTCAGTAACTTTGTGACTTCCTTAGAAAGTGTGTTACTTAAACTTTCTGTTTCTAAGAGAAGAGTGACAAAGATTGCTACTTTCTTCTCTGTTCTAGGTTTTAAATTCAGTTGCATAGGGTTTCATAAATGATATTTTATGATGCTTTCTAATGGTTATATTTGGGGGGACTGATTTTTTTTCATGCTTGCAATCCCATCCACCTCTCTATCCACTCTCTTTCTCCTTTCTCCTCTCCCCCGCGCCGCCCCCGTCTCTCTGTCTCTGTCTCGGTCTCTGTCTCTCTCTCTCTCTTGTGCACGCTCGCACACACACACACACTCACACACACACTCACACACACACACACACATACTCACACACACATCTTCCCCCTCTTTCTTTTTCTGTATTAGAGTTTCCTCTTTCCATTTCTTGATCAAGTCAGCTAGTTGCTTATCTACTTTGAATTTCTGGGATGGAGCAGCCCACAGTTTTTGATTATTAATGTGTTCTGCTCTTTTTCTATTTTCTAGTGCATTAATTCCTGTTTTTATTTTTATTGATTGCTTCTTAATGCTCTATTTTGCTTTTATTGTTCTTCAGATTTGCCAATTATTTTGACATGGATACAGACATTTAAAGCTACAGGCTGCCCTCTTACTAATGCTTTTCATGACTTTCTTACCATCAGAATTAAAAAAAAAAATAATGCTGTGATTTTGATCTGCATGTATTCTTTCATCTAAGAATGGTTTAATGGAATATATTTGTCTTAATTCTAAGCTTGAGACTAGAGAGATGGCTCAGTATGTAAAATGTTTGCTGTGCAAATGTGAGCAGCTGAGTTGAGGCCCAGAATCTACATCCACAGTGGCTCTGAAATCACAGTGCTCCTAAGACGAGATGGGAAGTGGAACCAGAAGAATCCCTGGAAACTCCAGATCCAGCTAGCCTGCTGTATGCAGGAGAGAATGAGGGAGCCTGTCTCAAACAAGGTGAAAGGTGATGACTGCCACTCAAGATTGTCCTCAGACTGCCACATGTACACCTCGGTACACTCACACATAGCAGACCCATATGCACACACGTAAAGGTAAATAAATAAATTTTGAAGCCCATTTGTTTTCTGCTTTTGCCATTGGTCCCCAACTCTTTGGCATTCTGATTGGACAGGCTGTTGGCCGTCGTATTGACGGAGTATGTTGATGCTTTCCTTACAACCCAAGCCATGAAGTCTCGTCGGTTTCCTACACATTCCAGGGAAGAAGTTGAGTTCCTAGTTTTGAAGAGTAAATCTTAAACTGTCAAATGAGATCCATCTCGCTAGTCATATGGCTTACATCTCACTCCTGGCCCATTTCCCAGTCATTCCTCATTACACATATTCACAGGTGTCATTTGATCCTGGTGGCCTGTGCTTCTGGCATGGAGATGTGACTTTTCCCATAGTGTTCTCATACTCAGTCATAACCTCTGGTTTCTATCTGTCACCTGCCAGTCACCCTTAGCCTTTCCTCATCATTCTGAGCCTTCTCTTTTTAGCCAAATCTGCTTTCTAAGATGGACAGAAAACAATTTTCTTTTCAAAGGCCAGTTAAAGTATGCTGCATACCCATAAGGCTGTGTTTGGTCTCTCTGCAGGTATGATGTTCCAGGTAGGGCTGCAGTAGTCTACTACGTGTGCTTGCTGTTTTCTCCTCTCCCTGCGGCCTTTCTCCTTATTCACATGTGTTCCTGTTTTGCTTCAGAGGTTCTTCGATACTTATGCCATTTAAAATTCCTTCAGGCTTCTGTATTCTTATTCTGCCTTTTGCTAATTCATAATGTTTTAGTACCATCCTTGACAGTCTCCTATACAGTGCCTCCCACTCAATATGCTTGGTTTCCTCTCCCTTTCTTTCAGTTTTATGCACCTGTTCAGTTCTAACACTTTCATTTTGTCAAACTCTGTAACACATATGCATACACACCACACACACACACACATACACACACACACACACACACATACACACACACACACACACACACACACCTTCCACTTTCATGCCTTCCTTATTTTAGCCTTAAATATTCAGTTAAATATAAAGTCATCACCATCTGTCTTTCTGCCTGAGCTTTCTCAGGCATCTTATGGCTAGAATTGAGGAAGCTCATCTTTTAGGAGATCCCATAAGATGGCTCATGAGAGCAGTATGTTGTGTGTTCTTAGATGTCATGTTGTTATTCTAAAGAGCAGAAGTGTAGCTTGGTGGTACAGCACGTCCTTGCTCCCCTCCCCCCAGTCCTAGCTTTTGTCTCTAACCATGCAAAAAGTAAATAGACAAATAAAAAGAAAACAAAAGCTTTTCTTGAGGCATGGCCCTTGGTTAGTTTAGCTGGCAATGATGCCCTGCATGCACTAGAAGCTTTTCTCATTGCTATGACAGTGTACCCGACAAAAGCAATTTACAGACTGATTTCTTTTAGCTCATGATTAGAGCTAAAGAAAGTCACGGTGGCAGGAGTATGGGACAGCTGGAATGTTGCCTTTTCAGGCAGAAGGAAGAGAAATGGATGCTAGTCCCCAGCTTGCCTTCCTTTCATTTTATTCAGTCTGGAACCCCAACCCCTGGGTAGTTCCTTCTACATGAGGGCTGACTCTCCCCTCTTTAGTTAAACCCTCATGAATCACCCTCATGAGCACATGCATGCCTGCAGGTTTGTTTCCTAGGCACGTCTGCATGTAGCCAAGTTGAGAGTGAGCATGACCCTCCATGTTCTAAGCTGCTCTCATCTAATGTTAGAGTCATCTTTGCCTATTGTCTACGGGATGGAGTCGGTGCTCCTGTGTGCTTCTCATCCCTGCACTCTAGTTAGGATGTCTGCTTTGAGGCCATGGGGACCTTTGTACTTAATGTTTAAAGTCTAGTTGCTTCCTGGGCTAAGATCCTAAGCTCCCTTAGTTTGCCAATGACCATTATGTCCTTGTCAATGACCAAGAATATCTTTAATTTCTGAAAAGTTCCATGAGGTAGGCTTTGCTACTGGTTTTTCTTTGAAGACCCAATTACGTGTTTTGAACTTCACTTCTGTGCCTGCAAGGCACTTCAACCAGTGTTCTCTGACCTTGTTTATGCCTTCTCGCTCCTTTTTCTCCTAGTTATTTTTCTACCTTTTTGTGGTACAATATTTACTAAATCTTGATATTCCCTCAGGCAGCTTGTGAGTTTGTCTCTATTTCTGATATGATAGTACTTGTTTTTTTCTCCCTAGTTAAAAAAAAAAACCGTTCTCATTCAGCTTTTTGTCTTCTTCCCATTTTGTTTGTGTTTTATCTTCATTTTTGAAATTTCTGACATCGTGAAATGTTTGTATGAAGGTATTAATCCTCCTAGGATTACTGTGTTATTTTGTTCTATTTCTGTTTCCTTTTTGTGGGTGGATTCATCAGCTGAGTTCTTTGATTTAGTCTTTCTGCTTATTCTCACATTTGCTTTGTAGAGTCAAAGACTCTATTATTCACAGAGGTCACTTGGAGGGTGCTATGAGTTTATGGGTTAAGAAAGACTTCTGTCACCATAGCCAAGTATAGTTACTGATGTGTTTTATGGGGCAGAGGGTTGGAAGGGCTAGCCGTTCTTTGATATTTGCAACTCAATTTTGTTAAAGACTCTAAATTTCGCACATTTATTCTTTCTTTCCCTCTTCTCCATCTTTTTTGCTTACTTTACTCATTGCTGTGAAAAAAAAATGCCTGGCACAAAGCAACGTCAAGAAGGAAGAGTGAGAGGGTGGCTAATGGTCTGATGAGCTATTGCCCATCATGTTGTGTAGCTATAGCAATGGGAGTGGGAAGCATCTGACTACATTGTGTCCACAGTCAGAAGCCAAGGGGTGGTGGGGGAAGGGATGCTGGTGCTTGGTTGGCAGCTTGCAAGGATGTGCTTTTAATTCAATCTAAGACCCCACCTGTGGGATAATAGCACCCATATCCTTGGTGGGTTCTCCTCTCAGTTAAATTTCTCTGGAAATGTCCTCACAGACTCGCTCAGAGGTGTGTCTCTTAGGTGAGTCTAACCCCAGGAAAGCTGACAATGGAGACGAACCACCACACCCTGTCTCCATGAGTGCCTTGGCCTTGCTTTGCTCCTCTCATCCCACAGCAGCAGTGTGTCTCAGTCCCATTCAGGTATCTCAGCTCTCTAGTGATCAGAGGAGATGAGATGGGCATGGTCATATCCAAGATGAGCATTCTGGGTTCCTGTTTCCTTCCCTCTTCTGTGCCTTTCTCCAAATTCTTCTGATTTCCACTTAGACTCCCCAAACATTACAACAAGGCCAAGCGAGAACTCCCTTCAGTACAATACTATCATTATTGTTTTTCTTTTTTAAAAAACAGTTGTGTGCCTATGGTGTATATAGGATGCTTTATATATGAAAGTGGGTGCAAGAGCTCTATAGCCATGCATGTGTAGAGACCAGATGGGCCTCTTGGATATCTTTCTCCATTGCTTTCTGTTGTGCTTTTCCAAGACAGGGACTTTCACCAAACCCAAAACTCACCAGCTGGCTAGACTGGTTGCTGGCGAACCTCTAGGAACTCTTTGTCTTCCTTACTCCTAGTGTGTGCTACAGGAACATACTACCATACTCAGTGGTGTGGATGCAGGTCCTTTTGCTCATATGGCAGAAACTTTACCAACAGGTACCCCACCCCCAGCAAACTAGCATTTTGCCATTAAATTTATGCAGAAGTTCTATAGAATTTAAAGTCTGTGGTGCCTTTTGTATGTTTGCTAAATGGAAACGTGATATCTTTTTTTCTTTTCTGAAGATGGGCAGAAAGATTTGAGACTAACATCCAGTACCAGTACATTCTCAGCTAGCTGGATATGCTACCAGGACATCTGCATGGCATGGAAAGGACATGCTTCTGGCCTGAGTATTCCCAGGTCAAGGATAGGAAGCTAGAAGCACCATAGACATCACAGAGAAAGAAGAGAGCATCTTTCAGTACACTTACATGGGGGCACTTGTGGTGAGCAATGGACCAGCAGCGGCTAGAGGGTAGAGTCCTACCCTAGACACTGAAGTGTGATACAAAACAGTGCACACAGCGGGACTATGTAAATGAGATGTTGGCATAGGAGAAACTGATACTTGATGACATGAAACAGAAAATGGTCTGCTTCAGGCTGAGGTGGTGGCTGCCGGAACTGAGAGGTTTGAGGGATATCTAAGGGTAGCAGACATGCTGCCTCTCTTGATTGACAAGGCAGCTCCATGAATGGATGCCTTGTCAATGCTAGTCACTGAGGTGAAGTGTACCTTATCATATGAAAATCCCAGCTCAAGACTGGCTTTACAAAACGCCAAAGATGGATGGGTGAGATGGCTCAGTAAGTAAAGGTACCTGCTGCCAAGATGACAAGATGAGTTCTGTTCCTGGGACTCACGCGGTGGAGGGCAAAAACTTACTTTCTCAAGTTTTCCTCTGACCTCTGCGCACATGCCATGGCACATGTACAATACACACACACACACACACACACACACACACATAAACACACACACACATAAACACACACACACACTCAAAAAATGTAAATTTTAAAAGGTGAGTATGTTTTCAGAAAACTCCAAAGGAAAGAGAATTCAGGGAGTCCTGTCCAAGATGTGACCATGGATCTATGGAAAAAAGATGCAGTGTCTCAGTTTTAGGGCTCAGCTCCTAGAAGTTGAGGAGTTACAGGCCCACTACAGAGCTTCCAGGACACCCTTCCTCCTTGTCTCCACTGGATCCACTCATTGGAAGGGCTGTCACAGAATGGGGAGTTCTCCTGCAACCAAGCAGCTAGGGCAGAAGCCAGGTCCCTCAACACCAGCCTTCCGTCTCCACTGTCTGGCTCACAGGGGCCTTCCACTGAAATGAAATCTACAGGGCTGACGATCACAGACTCATCAGATTATTCCAACTTGCTGGTCACTTTTATGCTATCTGAGAAGACAAGAGGAAGTGAGTCCTAAAGCATTTCCGAATGTACAACTGGCAGAAGGTATCAAAGGCTATGAAAGAGCCCAGAAACACCTCCATACGTCCTATTGAAATATGTATCTGACTGCTGAATTTTGGAAGCCAAGAGATAAGTAAAAATGGACTTCCCCAGCACGGGACTGTGTGGAATGGGGGCTTCCTGGTGAGTGCCAATCCTTCTGCCTACAGCTCTGATAAGAAGCAGTGAGAGGGTTTCAGGCCATGAGCAGAGTGTTTTTTAATCAACATTGGCAGTAACAATCAGAATGCTAACACCAAGAGTAGTTAGGAAAATGAGAGTGGGCGAAATCCCACACCTCTCTCTTATCTCTTAGCAAGTGTGAAGTTTAACACAAGCTGGGAGCCTTGTGTTCTCAGGGCTCTAAGACAGACTGGGAGCCCTGGATTCTCAGGGCTCTAAGACAGGCTGCGAGCCTTGGGTTCTCAGGGCTCAGACTTTGAACCTCGGAAGGCCCCATTGTGAAGCCAAGTATGAAGAATGCAGATGCCTATCTAAAGTTCAGCTATCCCTTCAGCCTCATCCCTTTCCTGCTTCATTTGAATGAAGTTAAGCTTAAAATGCGTATAACACAGTGACGTATTTAATTCTATTAAAATAAATTTCATGCCCGTGCCCATCATTTCTAGTCCATTTGTATGTAGGAGGAAAACTTATATTAGTGTTAATACTAATGGAAGTTGTCATTAGGAAGTGGGAAATGGCATCATTTAACTGCCTCGCTCCTTAGAGTCCCCAGCTTCACAGAGTATCAAGCAGAAACATTCTTATTTCTTAGGATCCTGGGGTTGCACTCCAGTAAACAAAGATAACCTGGGGGCAGGGGAGGATTCCAGCTGAACTGGTATGGAGTTACAGCTGGAGGCTGTGTAAAAGACACAGGGGTGGGGCAGAGCTGTACCACTAGTGACAGACAGCATCGATGACACAAAAAAACATGGGAAGATGCTGGAGCGTCATCACTGATGTTTTAAACTTAGAGAGTAGTTCCCACAGAGCTCGATCCTGGGTATGAGGTTACTGCCTCACCAATGGTGGTCTTGGGGTGAGAAGCAAGACTGGGTAGAAAGTAATGCAGAAAGTCATCAAATGCAAACCCTATTCATCTGTAAGATGGTGTCCTACCACAGGGTTAAAGTGATGTATCCCCGAGGCACCAATGGGACTTGCAGCTGGAGTAGCCATTCAGAAGCAAATGAGTAGAAACCACAGGAGCCAGCCTTGCCCTCACCAACCAGGCATCTCGAACTGGAAATTCTTGGGGTTGACAGAAGAGAGCCTGGCAAAGCTCTACTCGCCCCTCTGACAGAGAACCAACAATGGCTCACACTGAGGAACAGTGGCATGGCTCCTAGGCCACTCTGGCCTTGGAGTAGGAGCTTCTGGTTCATACAGATGCTTCTAGACGGCACAGACACAACTTCTGTTCATTCCTAACAAAGTCTGGCCTTCCTTCATTGGATCAAAAGTGACCCCAAAGTGAAGGGTACATCTTTAGTGTTGTCTGTCCTCATATCTATTCTTTCACTAACACTCTGTCCACCCTAAGGTAGGTGCCCATAAGACTCAGATATAAATCCTAAACATGCAGGTTCCCCAAAACTAGCAGCCATAGTCCTCCAGGGGGCGGGGCTCATGAGAGATGAGCCTCAGGAGATGGGAAAAGAGGTGCCACACAGAAATTAGGAGGCAGAGCAAGAGGGAGGCAGCACTGAAGAGTATCCCTCTCCTGGCTCTTGTCACCAGTTGATGGACTGGAGCTGTGAAAATGGATAGCGAGGATTGGGGGTTTGGTAAAGTTAATCCAAAAAATGTTTTTCAAGAAAAGGGTAGGTGAAACCTAGAGGCAAAGAAAAGCAGCGCCCAACAGTTGAGTTTTCCTGAAGACAACATGTCTCCAGGGATGCTGGGCACAGCACCCTGGTATTCCTGGGTGAAGGTGGCTACGTTTAGATGGAAAGAACTATAGTCCTTCTGACCTGCGGGAAGACAAGTAGGAACAAGGCCAAGTCACATAGGACAAGGAACTGGACAGCAGAGAGCGCACAGGGCCTGGAGTGCTCCTGCTGCTCAGAGCTCAGGAGCACACACTGAAGGATTTGGAACTCTTAAGTGAAGGAAGTTGCCTGGAGTTCTTCAGGAGTCCAAACTCTTGAAATTTTGGCCTTTGTAACTATGCAGTAAAGGGAGGGAGAGAGGGAAGGAGGAAAAGAGGGAGGGAAGGAAGGAGGGAGGAAGAGAGCCAAGGATGGAGAGGAGGAAGTACTTTGTTTCTTTCACCTGCAAACAGAAGTAATAAGCAAATGACTAGGCCTAAGATGTTCATGAGGAAAAGATCCAGGTGAGCACTAGCTAAGGTCTCAAAGAGTCACATATGATTCCCCAGATTGGTATTGCTTGAGCCTTCTCTTTTGGAACAGTAGAGAACTCACCATCTGAAAATAGAACCCTTTCTTTCTATGTAAATGGTATCTTGGGAGGGAGCGCATGCCCACAGCTGCCAGAAAGGACAGAGCTCCTTGCAATGTGCTCTCTGTATCTTTGCAACACTTATGCTGGCTTCTAGCCGGCGGGGGGGGGGGGGGGGGGGGGGGAGGGCGGTATTAGTCTGTGTCATAAGTGTAGCCTATGTTCAGCTTCTGGTGGTTCATGGTAGAGTGTTCTGTGACCAGGAAAAAAGCATCCCCAAGGCATCTCAAGGCTGTGAGCAAGGTGATGGTTTACTTAGCATTCTCCCTTTGTCCATGACAGCCAGTATTTCCCAGCTATGTGGCAGACAGGAAGCACATACACTCTGCATGCAAGTGGGTTCGCTGACACATGGTGTTTGCAGAAGTGAGGACAGCACACAGTACTGTGGCTTATGCCACTACTGGGAAGTATCTCTAGCCAAAAATAAAACACTACATGCTCGGAGCTGGAGGGCAGGCCCAATGATTAAGAGTGTTTACTTATTTTCCAGAGGGTACAAGGTTAACTCCCAGCACCCACATTGGACAGCTCCCAGTTACCTGTAATTCCACCTCTAGGGAATGCCCTCTTCTGGTCTCCTCAGACACTGCACTCACGTGCCATACAGGTACACAGATACTACACATAACTAAAAAGAAAAATTTAATGCACCATTTTAAAAAGGCAATGAGTTGGTCTTACTTTGGGGGTCTAGTTATTGTTACTCAGAACTAATTTAAATTAAAATCTCAATCTGAATGAAATCAGAGAATTACACTTCTATTTGCCATTGTATTCAAAGCCCCCAACCCTGGGCTTTGTGAACTGAGGAGAAGCAGCTGTGAACAAATGTTTTCTACCTGCAAGCTCTGCTCCCAGCCCCATGTGCCGTTACTCGGCTACAAGGCTGAATAATTATTCAGCTTCTTCAGACTGGAGTCAGTAAATAAAGCCAATCCCCTCTACTTCAGAATCCAACTATTCAGGCTCATGAAGGCCAAGGCCGACCTCATCACTCAGGACTAAGTCATGCGTGTGCCTGCATATGGGAAAGAGTGTGTAGAATCCACATCAGCCACGTGAACACCTGGGGTGGATGGCTCAGTGAGGCCCAACCAGGTCTGTCTCCAGTTTTGATACTCAGATCCTGGGGATTATGGAAACTGACAGCAAGAGAACCCTCAGGGGAACATCTGTCTTCTTGACGACGGTGCAAATGCACATGAATTGGGTGGAAACTGCACTTGAACTTTGCAGAGTTGAGCCTTTCCTAAGCTAGCAATGTGTGCTAAAGTACTCTCTCATGTTTTTAATTAATTTGTAAGACCCCGTTCACAGTAATTAGTTTCATTGTGGTGTCTTCATGCGCATCTTATTATGATCGGTTTCCACTCTCCCCCTCCCTCCTCCCCTTCCCTCATGCCTACCTTCTTCTTTCATGGGCTCCCTTTCCTGCTCCACTTAGTGCCCCTTTCTGATTTCCTATTGCATGTATTCCATTACCCTACCCCATCATATTCCTTAAAATCTCTTCCTCTATGTTTATGATCCCCTTTGTAGTTTCATGGCCAATACACATATGTAAACACACACTTATATGCATGCACATATACACAACACACACACACACACACACACACACACACACACATTTAATTTAAGGCCCACATATAAAAGAAAATGTGGTACTTGTCTTTCTGAGTCCGGCTCATTTCATTTAACATAATGCCCTCTTTGCATCCATTTTCCTGCAAATGTTATGGTTTTGTTGTTCTCCATGTGTATATGTACCAAATCTATCCACACAGATGTTGATGGACGTCTGGGCCAGGTCCTCTTCCTGGCTATCGTAAACAGTACAGCTTCTGCATGAGTGTGCAGCTGTCTTTTTGGCATGCTCTCATAGTATGTACCCCAGTGGGGTATAGCTGGGTCACATGTTAGTTCTCTTGAGTTTGTCTGTTTGTTTTCTGAGGAGCCTCTGCTCTGCTTTCCACAGATCCTGCTGTTCTCAAATGGAGACTTGGTTACACACAGAGCTGGTGCTTATCTTGGGCACTCTCCTCCACTGTGCAGGTACAATAGGGAACCTCTGCCATGGTGGGTCATAGGCATTTCCACTTCCTCTTCCTCTTCACCAAGCCAGATGGGCCTTCCTGAGTCTGCTTTGACCTCTCCTCAGTAGAATGCTCAGTAGGTGCTGCTTCTTCCAGCACCTAGTATTGCCCAAGTGTCTCCTAAAAGTTGTCAAAAGTTTAGAATGATAGTCTCCAGACATTGGTGGGAAAACCCTCATCTTGTAGTCTATAGAGTCAGCATCCTTAGAAAGCAAGAGACAAAGACCCTGGGAAAGGTAGGTATCTTGCCTGCCACCGGTGTAGTCACAGGTGAATAGCACGGCAGTATAAAACTACAACTGACTAGATTAGAAGATATCCATTCTTGTCTAGGCTCTTCTAGTGAATTTGCCCTGGACAAGTCTAGTCGTCTCCCCGTGCCTCAGTTTCCCCAAATTAAGATTAGGTCTGTCATCCATAGCAGACTGGAACTGTGCCCTAAATCCTGGGCCATGATCTACTGGGGTAGAGGTTGATGTTCCTCAGTGGATGGCTTTGGGTTACTGGCCAGATGTAGCCAATGGTCTATGAGCAGAATGGTTCTCATCATTAGGATGTTGTCAGATTAGGCTTGGTCTCTTGTGTCCTCCTGATCATAGACTAGGAACCTCATTAGCAATAAGGACATGGAGCATGTCCTAACCCACTATGGGTATGCAGAACATGTGAAAAGTAAACTGGTGCCTCAAATCATGATACCTCTGGGCTGCTTGTTACTGCAGTATACCCAAGGTTACATTGACCTTGTCACCTTGATTATAGAAGGACTCTAGAACGCTTGGAAGCTACTGTGATAAGTGACCCCAAATCATAGCACCCACGACCTACACTATAATTACAGAGACTTGCATGTCCTCATCTGTCAGGAAAGATGTGAATGCAGCTTTGTCATTCCCAGGGGTAATCACACTCAGAAGAAACAACAGCTAGACCCAGTTCTTGAAGGACTGAGTGAGATAAAATGTGATTTCTCTTCATCACAGGGAATGGAAATTAGATGGGAAAGCAAAGAGGCTTACACAGAGATAGGAGAAGATTCCTGCTGAGACAAAGAAGCCATCACCAGACTGTAATTATGCGATAGAGAAGGGAGCCTTCTCCTAAGCAGGGTGGAAACAGACTTCTCTTTACACAAAGATGGCAGCAGGATCTAGGCCAAAGAGTTTACCAACCATTGTTATAATGAGGTAACCTGGTGATCTTTCACAATAGGTTCTTGTGATGGCCCACAGAAAATCAAAGCCTGGTATCCCGACAAGTGCCAACAAGTGATGAGGAATCAGAACTGGCATCTAAAATAGGATTCATGGCCAAGGGAGCAGGGATGCTGTAAGTCTGTCATGCATCAGGATGGAAGGCACTCACTGGGAACTCAGGATGGGAGAAGACTAGGCCCAGGAGTCAAGTGGAGATGCCTTCACAAAGACAGGCATTTTTATTGTGGCTCCCAGAAGGAGGTAAGGTCTAGAGCCCAGTCCTGGTCAAGGTATGAATCTAAGATTCGGGCGTGGACCACCTATAGAGACAGGCAATCTGTACTCGCCTGTATGTATCCTACTAGGCAGGTTAGAAGGCTATAAGCAGGAGCCACTGGTTTCTCACCCTGGGTCAGTCCCTTGACCCCACCCAGCTCTATTTTATTGATCTACTGGCTCCAGGGACTGTACTGGCTTTAGCCATTAGGCATCCAGGCATTGTTTGAGGACACTGCACACCAACTGTTAATAACAACCACTTAGCCAGTCTCTGGCCTCAGTTCTTCCTCTGCTCCAATATGGACATGGCGGCATGGAAGATGGCAAGCAGGTGTGCAACCAGAGTTGTCCGTTGAGCATTTTAGGAAAGGGCTTTTGTCACACATGGGTTGTCTGGAGGTGTTTCTTTCGGGTCCAGCCACTTTCTGATTGCTCTCAACTTTCATGCCCTAGCACAGGACATCTACCAGAGTGCAAAAAGATGGTGGGTAACAGTCTTGGGTTCAAGTCTAAGTATGAGACCTAGGGTCTAAGTTGCATGAGCCTCACCGTCGTGGTGTTTGGAGAGGAGCTAAGTGTTTCTGCACAACTTTGATCCAGTTGTATGAAGGTCCTGGGCACACTGGCACAGGATTTTGTACAGGTTGATTTTATTCTTCTGTGTGGCATCATGTGTACCCTCCAACGCTGCACCACAGCACTGCAGGAAAACACACTGGCTTTCCCCAAGCAGCAGTGAAATTGTAGAAACCCCAGCCACGTGTGTTCGTTGATCAGCTAGAAGGATTACCCTCCTGATTGATGACCTTCGAGAGCTTGCTCATGACAGGTCTTCAAATTACCGGGCTTGCCTTCAAGAGCCCAGACATGGTAATAAGTACATGTCAATTCCACCAGCCCCACCGTGCTTCCCTCTAGGAAGATGAGTGATCAAAGCGCTATTTTAAAATTAGCCAGCTGATGACCTTTCCATCCTGCCATGCGCTGGAAATGCCAGCATTAGCAAAATCATGGGGAACAACTGCGAGACTCCTTGTCAGGAAGGAGACCCATGAGGAGTGGTGCAGCCACGGCCTTTGTGTGTGAGGAAAAACTCTGCCGGAGTAGATGAGAATGATGTTTTTTTTTCCATTTTATTATTTTCTTCATATTACATCTTGATTGTTAGCCCTTCCCCTGTTTCCTCCCATTCTTCCCTCCCTCCCACTTCCCCCCTTCTCCCCTTCCCTATGTCTGTGATTGAGGGAGACCTCCTCCCCCTATATATGCTCTTAGAATATCGAGTCTCTTCTTGGTAACTTGCTATCCTTCCTCTGAGTGCCGCCAGGCCTCCCCATCCAGGGGACATGGTCAGAAAAGGGGCACCAGAGTTCGTGTGAGAGTCGGATCTCACTCTCCACTCAACGGTGGAGAATATCCTGATCGTAGGCTAGGTCCTGGTAGGGGTTCGAAGTTTAATGCCTATATTCTCCTTGGCTGGTGCCTTAGTTTGAGGAGGACCCCAGGACCCAGAATGATGCTTGCATTTCAGAAGAGGAGGAGATGGGGGCTATCAGGAATGCTAATCTCTCGATGCAGCTTGGCTTCACTCAACCTGCAGAGTGCTCTGGATGGCTCCTCGCTGCAGGAAGAAGCAGCACAAAAAGCCCATGTGGTGCACACAGGAGACATTTGTCTCAGTTGCTTGGACAGAGTTCACAAGAATCTCTGTAGATGTGATCATAAATTTGTGTCTGATGATAGCAATCGAAGCACAGTATTATAGTGTTCCGAATGCTGCATTTAGCTAATGCGGCCTGCTGAAATGAACAGGAAGCTATGTCAGAGAGGGAGAAAAGTAGTCCCATTTAATCTGTTTCTCTATGTCCAGAGCTATATTTCTCCCTCATATTGTCAGTTCTCAGGAGCTATGTCCATACTGCCTGATAATGGTTCAGGAAAAAATTTAATTTCCATTTATTTTTATTATTAATATTAATACTTATTTAAATTTATTATTAATTAACAATTTGTTTAATCAATACATTTATTATTAATACTAATGTTCAATTTTAATTTTTTCTTCTTCTCTCTCTCTCTCTCTCTCTCTCTCTCTCTCTCTCTCTCTCTCTGTCTGTCTGTCTCTGTCTCTCTCTCATGTAAATGCAGGCACCCAATAAAGCAAGAGACTTCTGATCCTCTAAAGTTGGTATTTCTGGTGACTGAAAGCCACCTCATGTGGTTGTTGAGACCTGAACTCTGGAAGCATGCTGGAAGAGCAGTGACCTTAACTGCTGAGCCATCTCTCCAGCCCCACTAAGGAAGTTTAAAATGTGGTATTTTCCCCCCACGATACAGGGCAGGGTAATGCGACCTTCCCATCCATCCAGAAGTAAGCCATGACTGCCAGTCACCTCAGGTCTTGGATTGACCACCATGCTGGCTCTATTTAGTCTGAGGCCATGGGAGAGGCACACTCCATCAATGGACATTGCAGTGCCCAGTAGCCAGATGTTAGCTGTTTTTAGGGTAACAATATGCTTTTATGGAGTTTGATAGAAAACGTCCATTTGTCCTTCTGGAGGGGATGTTGTGAAGCATCACTCCATCCATAAGGTCCCCCTGGACTACTCTCAGTGCATCCTTACCTCTCATCCTGCTAAGCCCAATCAAAGCCCAGTGATCTCAGTAGTTCCACCCTCACACTTGCTCCCTTTTAGAATCACTAGACTTTTACATTTCCTGCAGAGCATGCTTTGCTGGGCCTATAGGATCAATTTCCCCACCATGAAGTAACGTAGTTAGGAAGACAAATCCTAAGGCACTCTCTAGCCTCCACACTAGTCCTCATGTTCCTTGATGTACCCTTGACCTTGGGGTGACCTTTCATTTGCAGCCCAACACTAGATCCAATTCATTCTCTCTGGGATGAGCTTGAGTTGTCAGTCTAGCCTCAAGTGCAGCAGCAGAGGGCATTACACAGACAGGTGGTGAGTTGGTCTGTATGCCCCCATATTAAAGTGACCTGTTGCCTTCATCCTGGTATGCCGGGCTGCCTCCCCACCTCCATCCAAAGCTCTAGAGCAATGCAGCAGGTGGCTATTGCCCACCATACCATCCTCTTCGAAGTCAAAGGTCATTAATCTCCAGGCTGCTCCCCGCTCCCTTGCCCAGCATTCATTTCTTCAATGATATGGTTATGGGCACAGTGATGAAAAGTAGACACACTCTTGTAAAGCACTCCCCTTGAAAAGGTCTTCATGTTTGAGGGTGGCACAGCAAGCTCATCAAGTTCAGCCTGTTACAGAGACACAGCCAATGTATCTCAGAGCCTCTTCTAATTCCTTGCTTTTTACTACAATGGCCACCAGCTCGTCTCCCTGACACCAGCCTCCCTGGATACCATCCAATTTTCTTGCTTCACTCAGGATTTCTTACAGCAATATCTGACTTGCCAGTTGACATGGGTTGAGATCATTTTCTACAGGAGATATACGGGCACTTTATGTCTGGATCCATCTCCTCCTGGCTTTATCTCCTATTCCTATAGCATAAGGTACTGTTTTCAACTCATGGCATCCTCCTGGACATTCCCCAGTGGCACAGCTATCTGCCTTCAGCACATACCTTCATACACATTCATGTTTTCTATATATAGCTCACTCTGCCTGGGACCCAGTACCTCTGCCTCTCGAAGAGAGTAACAATACCCACAGAGTCTCAACACCACTGGTGCTTCTGTGATGCCATCTCAACCCCAGGAGGACCTGTTGACATCACCTGCTGACCTCACTTTGAGGATAGGCAAGGTCTTTGATGGGTAGGACTACCTTAATCCCTCTTTGCTGGCCAGCATAGGTGACGTCTTGGGATAAATATAGCAGTGAAATGGATACATGAAAATGGATTCAACTCTGAGAACATGTGCCACTTAGCCAACTGTGTACCCTCCTCACATACCTAGAGGAATGGCAGAAAGCTAATGTGAAGAAGAAGTCAACAGTTCTTATGGGACACATGTGACTTACAAGTTCAAACTGATATGAAATTAAATTGGAGTAAGCATACACTTAGGATGTAGTCTTTGTCCAAGAAATAAACTGCTATGATGTGGTAACAATTCTCTCAAATTCCACAGAAGAGAAAGCTCTCATTACTGAAGAGGTGTGGTATGCACAGATTATACCAATGCCGTGCTAATAAGATTTTAATTAGCACTGACATCATGGAGAGGAAGGTGCGGTGTACAGTTAGAGCTAATTGCCTAGTAAAATCGTGGTACTTCTAAGAACAATAGCTAAAGAAAGCAACATTCTTTCCCCCAAACTAACGTTTTCCAGCAGGTAGCCTGGCAGATGTGGAGCTCTTAGGGCTGGTATGTGATATAAAGAGAAATGAAAATGGCATACCTGTGTGATGGAAGATATGACAGAGAAGTGAAGACAGCTCCTCTGTGTGCTGGGACATCTTAGTGTCAAGAATAGATTTTATTCGGCATGTTTGGAGCCACCTTGAGTTTTAATTCTGGTTCGGATTTTTCTTAAATTAAAATTCAGCGGGCAGATTTCAGTGGTCGACACATCTCTGGCCTTCTATCCAGAGTCTCCAGGAATGTGCTATTGTGGTGACATATCTCCAAGAGACCTCCACTGAGAGTTCTTTTACAGCTGAGCCTGATGCTGTTGTGTAGATCAGACTGAGTAGCGAGGTGTGCCAAGACACAGGAAAGCAGGGACAGTTCAGCCTTAGTTGGGCAGTCCATGATAACATCAGTGTTTGTGGGTACACGGGGACTACTTTCCATTTGAAAGTCACATTGAGTCCATGAGGCCACTTAGACTTTTTTCTCTTAACTCCGGTTCTGAAGAACTGTTGAATGTTAATGTTAGTCCCACCCAAGTCTCATCACCTTGATGCCGTCAGCAACATTTCTAACTTAAACCTAGTTCCTGTCTCTGTAGCCTAGTGCAGCACTTTTTTGATGGAACTCAATTCTCTGAACACACTCAGGTCCTGTTAGCTTTAATATGGAGGTCTATGTCTCTGCTCTTCTGCTTAATCTTCTACAATGTCTCTGTCCTCTAATCTATGTGTGTGTGTGTGTGTGTGTGTGTGTGTGTGTGTGTGTGTGTGTAATGTATATTAAGTATATATATAATATATATCTATATCATATACCATACATCATATCATATATCATATATTGCCATAAACACACACATGAAGAATATATGTATATAGATATAGATATTCAGCAGCATAAAAAAATGGGCTTTTATCTTCCTCCTAGGACTGTGCTCTGGCACCTCACCAGCCAGATCAGACAGGTTCTTGCCTTGTCCTGCTGCACTACATGTGGACCATGGACCTTGAAGTCCCTGAGTTTCATTCTTGCCCTCTTCCCACTTCCCACAGCAGCCCATGGCATGCCGAGCTGCTCAGGTCAAGTGTTCTCAGGCAAGAATCCCCAATCCTCTATGATTTGCCCAGGGCCAGAGGATCTGTCTCCTAGACAGTCAGGATCTTCTATGCTCTCTTTTCCATGCTGGAGTGCTAATTCCTCATGATGTACTGGGCTTTTGGCCTCTTCAGTTTTCCACCCTATAGGTAAACAGTCTTACACTAAAGTATTTTCCAGAGCTTGATTGACAGTAATATTAGCACCAGGAGTGGGCACAGGAAAGGACACTCAGTGTGGCATATAAAGACTTCTTTCGCCCTGCTCTCAGACTGGGTGACAGTGATGAGCATCCTACAGACCTGAATGAACATACTAGCTGTAAAGCCCGTGCTAATACCATTATTGATCAAATTGCCACCTGGACATGATGACTATAAAATAAGCATTATAGATTCAAATACTTTAATGGTAGCTGTGGGGGTTGTGGATGGGAGCAAGTTCCTGGGAACTCTACAGAGCTCATAGAAAGACTTGGACAGCCCCAAGATTGGAAAGCTTCTGGCCAAGCCATAATCAGAGAAAGCAGGGCTTTTTTTGGCACCCCTGCAGATGCTGGTAGTCCTCACAGTAGCAAGCACATCCTTTCTCACTTGGGCCCATGCTGAGCCATCTATACTGCTAAGATATGAATCCTTCACAGGGTATTTTGGGTGCTTTTCCTCCAGCTAATGGCTCTGCTTTGGGGCACCATGGAAATTCAGGTGGGAACTGGCTGGCAGGAGGTATGTCTTAGACACAGGATTGTATAGGTTAAACACAGCATTGGTTCCCACCTGCTGTGTGGTCTGCTGCCATATGAACCTCTTTATCCCATCTTTTCCACCATGGATGGAGCTAGAACTGAGCCATTACACTATGGCGGACTGAAGATCCCTGAAACTAGGAGACAAAATAAATCTTCTGAGCTTAAGCCATTCTTCCAGGTGTCTGTCACAACGAGAAAAGTAACTGAACAAATTGTAGTTGGCTTTGGTCTCCCAGGATGCGTTTATAAGAGATGCGTACTGATAGGGGCTATGCATCTTGAAACAGGAACAAACAAGAGGCACAAACAAAACCGAGAGCTCTGTCCCTGGCAAATAACCTTGAGGGTCATTTACCATTGAAAACTGCATACCTTCCCTGTCCCCACGTCTAAGAATAGCACAAGCTTGATAACATATCCCTCAGTAGCTTAATGTAGGACAGTTACCCTACAAGCACATACCTATTTCATAAGAACCCATGTCAGCCACTCCATGTCGCCCCTAGACTTATGACTAGGGTCAGATGTCAGCTTGTGGCAGGAGGGACGTACAGAGGCAAGCCTAGGAAGATGTCACTTTATCTCTGGCAGGGGAGGGGAGTGTCTACTAGTCAATACTGAAGAAATGAATTCTATCTAAGAGAACAGCACAAGGAGAGTGGACCGTGGAGAGGATGCCAAGCATAGACTGAGTGCTCTGACAGGGATTTCATTCATATGGCTGAAGGGGCTCTAGCAGTATCTCTGGCTTGGTGACAGACAGGATAAAGCCCAGTGGCCTCCATTCTATAGAACTGGGATGGCGGTGCTCTTCTGACATAGTTTGTACCAAAAGGCCCATGAAGTGTGTGTGTCAGGAAGGGGCAAATCTTGACCACTGCAGGGGTTGGGGTGCTATCCTTGGTGTTGCCACTGAGTCGTCCTTGATCTCACTGAAAGAGGCAGGCTCAGGATGCCTTTACTTCAGGGATGCCTTCACTTCACTTACTGGAAAGGGCAGCAGGGACAACTGGCAGCAGAGTTTAACCCACAGAGAGCTGCAGCACTATCCAACTGGCCATGGCATGCCTAGGAGTGATGTGGACAATCAGGTACCCTAACAATGCTTGGTGTCCGTACATCAAGAACAAAGGTGCCAGGTGTGGTGGTTCACCCTTTTAATCCCAACACTGCAGCACTCCAGCAGAGGCAGGAGGATCGCTGTGAGTTCAAGGCCAGCCTAGTCTGCAAAATGAGTCCAGGACAGCCAAGTCCACACAGAGAAATCCTGTCTTGAAAAACCAAAAATAAAATAAAACAAAGGCAAACTGATGACAGTAACTAAGCTGAGTTACTGCATGGAGACATTCAGCTTTCCCCCTCATGTCTGAGATGTAGACCAGAAGCTCTTGGCTGGAGATGTCAGGCACAATGTAGAAAGTTCCAGACAAACTGCTATAACGTTATTCTCTCAGGCCTTTTCTAAATGAACTGTGATTGTTCCCTAAGTGGCTATGCTCCTGGTAAAAGAAAACACCCAGCTCCTTCAGGGTTTTCTAGACACAAATTTGTGTCATCTTAGGATCACCCTCACCAACCCAGTGATGACCACCCATACTGTGGTTGGTGGCAGTCAAGTATGACATTGGCAAATCTACCTTAAAGTTTGTTTTGAATTCTAGAGTTTATTAGTAGGAGAGCCATCTTGGGCAGCATGGAATCCCTGTGTGTAATGAGGCTCATTATCCTCAGAAGCAGCAGGTGGGTGATCCTAGAGAGTCTTCTACTTACCAGACTACTAAACTGCAAGCGATGAACACCCTTGAAGAGATTATAGATTAGATCCATCACCAAAACTTGGAGAATCCAGAGGTGGTAATAGAAATTCGATATTTGTTTAGCTATCTTTTGTTCCCTACAAAGAAGGTGGGAATCTGAGAGAATGACTGTAGATTATTATAAATTTAATCAATTGCCAGCGTTAATTGAAGCTGCTGTTTCAAACATGCTTGCCTTACTGGAGCAGATCAATATGTCTCCTGGAACACGGGTTGTAGGCATTGACTTGACAGATTATTTTTCCTCTCTACCAATTTGTTGATCCTGGAAGATGTGCTTCAGCATGACAGGGCCACTAATGCACCTTCACAGTTTTGCCTCAGGGTGACTCTCTCTCTCTCTCTCTCTCTCTCTCTCTCTCTCTCTCTCTCTCTCTCTCTCTCTCTCTCTCTCTCTCTCTCTTTCTCCCTCTCTCTCATGCACTCTGCCATGAGCAATCCTCAGTAGTGTTCCCTTCTCTTGACAGTCCTGAAAGATGGCACTGCTTTTACCAGGCTGGTAAATGTATACATTAGACATGAAAAAGAGGAAGCTATAAGTAAGATGTGCATCGGCCAGAGGGTGTGGGGAAGAGCTTTAGTGTTGCACCATAGCATGGAGTTTCTGGAGGTCTGGAAAGTGTCAAAGTCGTCCTCTAACATTAAAGAGAAGCTACTGGAAGTTTTCCAAATCTCTCCCCAGCTTTAATGGAACCCAGGGCCTTGCACTTGCAAGGCAAGCACTCTACCACTGAACTAAATCCCCAACCCAAACATTTTTATTTCTAATTATAATTATATAATTTTTCCCTCTCCTCCCTCCTACTCCTTTCTTCCCCTCCCCCATTCCTCTTAAATGCATGACATATTTTTCTGTAATTACTATTACATAACATACATATGAACAAATATATATGTGAATATGTTTCTCTCTCTCCTCCCTCCCTCCCCCCCCCCTCTCTGTGTCCTGTTGATACCATTTAGTATTGTTTGTATGTTTGTTTTTAGGACTGACCATTTGATATTGGATAGCCAATTAAGGGACTCATCTCTGGGGAAACTGGTTCTTGGATTCCCTCAGTAGTTATTGTTTGTAGCTCTTCATCTGGGGAAGAAGGCCCATGAGAGTCCTCCATCTCTGTTGGCATGTCAACTAGTGTCAGCATTGGTTAGAGCTTGCTTAGGCAGCTGTGTTGTTGAGATTTCACGGGTGTAGCTTTGTTGTATCTCCAACACCTTTTCTCAGAAGACTTCCTTGTCTTTTGGCTCTTATGCTCCTTTCTCCTCAGCCCTCTGTGATGTTCCTTGAGCCTTAAGTGTAAAGTTAGTGTTGCCAACTATCACGTGTCTTAGAGGAGAACCGGCTATCACCACCTTCCTCAACCAGCATAATTTCTACGTCCATTCTAAAAACTTATTCTTATGCAGTGGATAAGTGTAGCTCTTACCCCTCACAAGGAAGCTATTATTTTCTTTTTGCAGTAAACAGAGGTCATTACAGAGCTCTATAACCAGTCAAAATGCAGAGAACAACTGACAATGAGGTCCCCACCACCAAGTGATACAGCAAAAGCTAGTGGAATTGTTAATATCTGCAGTAAAAAAAAAAAAGAGGCACAACTATGCTTTGGCTCTTAGAGCCAGTATGTATTACACAAGATGTTGTGCAGGATGAATAGCATACTCTAACTGGTCCCTGCACTCTCCATTTCTGAGTGGGAAACATCACAAGACACAGCTCTGCAGGGAATCTGACTGCCCATCATCCACTGGGCACCATGAAACAGGGCCTGTGCAGCACCCAGACGTCTCATACAGAGCACAGTGCAAACTGTCCTCCTCCAGCAGTGGTTCTCAAAGTTGATGCAGGATCGACATCTTTAGGAAGTGCTAAAACATACTACTGTACCCACTCTCAGAGTTCTTGATTTAGTGGTCTAGGGATCTATGTTTCTAGTAAGTTCCCCTGTGATACTGTGTCCACACATACTGAGTTCAGCTGCTGTTATTCCTGGGAGTAAAGATAATCTCTCCCTATAAGCTAATTCTTCCCTTTGTGTGAATCCTCCAGTTTTCCAAGGACTGCTCCAATAGGGTGGTACAGACTGTGTGACTACAGGGAGACAAGCATTATTTCCCTGGTGAGGTGGCTAGATATCTGAACTCAAGGTGGCTTCAGGCACATTCTGAAGGTGTATCTAATAAGCTTCTGCGTACATGCATTTGTAACCCACTATCAGTCACTGATATCACATGACATGAATATGTTTTAGTAAGATACACGTGAGCCAGGGGATGAAAGAAGAGTCATTGCTATCAATATCTTCTAGGGTACACACACTGAACGGGAGCTCAGCCCACCCTACTCCAATATGACTTATTTATTGAAAATAGATTTTTTTCAAGCCATTTCTCCTTCACCCAAGTCCTCCTAGATCCTTCCCACTTCCCCACATACTCAAATTCACTCTTTGTCTTTCTTATTAGAATACAAATAGACCATCTAATGATGATGGTGATGATGAAATAAAAAACAAAACAGAATATGACAGAATAAGCTAACATTAGAAAAAGAGACAAAGAGAAAGGAAAGGAACACATTTATGTGAGGGCACACATGTTCACAAACAGAGAAATTCCAGAAAAACACAAAGCTGGAAATGATAACATATTCATAAAGACCTGTCTAGACTGTATAAAAAAGAAAACAAAACAACAACAACAACAAAAAACTGGACAAAAGAAAATAACCCAATTAAAAACGGTGTACAGATCTACCAGAGAATTTTCAAAAGAAGAAATACAAATGCCCGAGGAGCACTTAGAGAAATGTTCAACATCCTTATTCATAGGGGATATGCAAATAAAAAAATACTTTGAGATTTCATCTTACACCTGTCAGAATGGCTAAGATCAATAGCACAAGTGACAGCTCCTGCCGGTGAGGGTGTAGAGTAAAGAGGACCCTCACCTGTTGTTGGTGGGATGGAAAACCCATCCAGCCACTGTGGAAATCAGTGTGGCAGTTCCTCAGGAAGCTGGGAATAGATCCAGCTCTACCACTTATTGGCAGATACCCAAAGGACTCCACATCTTACTACGGAGACATGTGCTCAATTATGTTCATTGCTGCTCTATGCATAATAGTCAGAAATTGGAAACAGTCTAGATGTTCATTACCAGATGAATGGGTAAAGGAAATGTGCTACATTTACACTATGAAATATTACTCGGCTGTTAAAAAATGGAATTGTAACATTTTCAGGAAAATAGATGGGGCTAAAAAAAGTTATCCTGACTGAAGTAACCAACCTAGATTTAAAAAATATAAATAATGGTGAGTATTCACTTATATGTGGGTGTTAGATGTTAAGTCTTGAAAAGCAGGCTAAAATCCATATTATCATAGAGGTTAGGCACAGAGTAAGGGACTGGGGATGGTCAGGGAGAGGGGGATTGGATCTCCCTAGGAAAGGAAAGTAGAATAGATAGTTATGAGTGGATGGGGGTGCAGATACTGAAAGGGAAGTATCAAATGTGAAGGGGGAAAAATGGGGGGGGGTGAGGGAGGAACAACTACAACTAAGGGCCATTTGAGGCTTATATGGAAACCTAATACAACAGAAACCTCCCAAAATATATACCTATATGAAGGTAAATGGAATTGCCAAATAATGGGGAGATGGAGGCCCAACTAGACATCTCTCATTGCAAAAGCAAGCCTCCATTTCCAGGAATGGGTTACATCTAACCAAGCTGTTAGCAAAAGCATAAGAACCAAGACTATTGCCAAGGGTACTGGTTGTTCTCCAAAACCTGATAGTACCATTCTATTGCTAATGGCAACACCTGAACAACTCATTGAACCTGGAGAAGTTGAATTGGTGCCTACCTAGAACCTTCACCCCTACTGAGTACTGTCCATGGTACTGGAAATTACTTTTCATGCTACCAGAGGAGATAGTTAAACACCAACTCAGCTACCAATCCTTCAGTCTACAATAGTGACCTGCTGTAAGATACACTAGTGCAGTAGTGGCACCAGGCTTGTTGGAGTAACCAACCACTGTCTGATTGGATTTAAGGCCCACTCCTGTGAGATGGAACCCACCCTTGACGCTGCTAAAGCAGCCAAGAACTTGAGGCTAGATAGGCCAGGTGCCTAGGGGAAAACCAAATACTACTGTTCTGTTGAATGACAACTACACCAGAAAAATGACTCCTAATGACATTCTGCTAGATTCATAAATCATTGTCTTGCTTAACCATCATCAGTGACTCTTCCTTCTGTAGTAGATGGAAGCAAATACAGAGACATACAGATGGGTAATGTGCAGAGTGAGGAACCTTGGAAAAGTCAGTCCTAAATTATATGTCTTCATCAAAGTTTTCCCCCTCAGGGCTCAAGGAACTCTGCAGAGGAGAAGGAAGGAAGAATGTTACAGCCAGAGAGGATGGAGGATACCAGGGGAGCAAGACCTTCTGAACACAGCAGGACTGACACACATATAAACTTAGAGAGGCTGAGGCAGCGTGCACAGGGCCTGTGCAGACCTGGACTAGATAGAGTCCTTCTGCCAAAAAAGAAACCACTCACAAAAGAGAACTTGGTTTTATTCAATGGAGTTTCACTGTGGATACAAACCTTTCTTAAGGCCAGGCCATATTCCCAGCACTTGATAGTCAACACAAACAGAACTTGGTGGCATCTTTGGATGTTCTTCACCTTATAATGCTCTGTCTGGATTTTTTCCTGATGTTTTATTAGCCTGTCAAATTTGTAGTGCTTATATTCCCAAGTCAGAGTGAGACATGTTCTGGTTTTTTTAAAGGCAGCCTCTACTAGCGTTTCTCTTCTCTCCTTGTTCCAGAAATGTTGCTTTTTGGAGGTAGTTTGGATTGAAATTCAGGAGCGAATTAGAGACAGACTACTGCAGGTAACCTGGATACAGACAGAGAGTCAAGATGGCAACAAAAGAGGAGATCCTCCCAAAATGAAAAACTCTGAGCTTCCGAGGTGTCAACTCAGAGACGTCTGGAGGTATGAAACTGCTCATCCAGTGCCTCTCGCTAACGGTCTCCTGGATGACCCTGGACATTAGAGCAAGAACACTGGAGGACTGGTGACAAGGAAGAGCTGTGGGTGCTATTTTTAGAAGAGACCCATTCCCTAAGTACATGTTCATAAATGTGCATCCACCATGAAAAGCTATCAACAGCAAAGAAGAAGGGATGACTCACTGTTCATCTTTCCCCAGTCACTCCCAAGCTTTCTCTATGGTCATGTGACAAGAATGCCATGAAGGGGCCCCATAGTGTGTATTTCCCAGATAAAAATTTAATGGTTGTGATGCACATGCCTGAGATGACAACAAGACAGCGCCTGCCTCAGGCTTATTAGGCTGAACTGCTTCTGCATATGGCTTTGGCCGAACACTTCCTGCAGCACTCATATGGGCTTGATGAATTCCTGTATTCATTACCATGCCTTTAGACCCCTGCACCAAAGGAGCTAGTTTGTTCTTGTAAAGTGAGTTTTCTTGTTAGAAGCAACACTGTGTTAAGGCATGGTAGTGAATTTTGTCGTGAGTTTTGGATGAGGCACGTATTCAAACTTTAGCACTCAGTAATCCATTTGTAAGTCTTAGAGTGGAAACAGCCATGTGACAGTCAGAACTTCTCTTGACACCAGTATGGAAAGCAGGCTCAGGAGAATCCTTGGCCTGAAGTGCTGGTGCCCATTTCTGAGGATGTAGAGGACTGGTTGGCATAATGAAAACAAGAGCTTTGAGCCTGGGCCCTGGAATGTTCTGGGGTCAGCCACTTCTGTAATTCACAAAGAAACTAATAGAAACCATAGCAACCAGTATAGAGAAGAAAAAGACAGAGAGAAAGAAAGAAAGAAAGAAAGAAAGAAAGAAAGAAAGAAAGAAAGAAAGAAGTGAGTAGACCACTGAAGGTAATCATTCTGCAGGAATAAAAGCCAGTGCCACCACAGTAAGTAATCAGATGAGGTATGGCTGAGAATGAGGAAGTAATGGGGTGTGTGATGGGAGCAGGAAGATGCATCAAGAAATGATGGCCTCCACCACAGAAAAAGACTGAGATATTGCCACATTGTTTGTTTTCTCTGTTGCTGTCTCCCTTGTCCTCCTATGTGGACCCTGGGATGTGATTAGGCCTTGTTATTATGCCCTACATGGTTATCCTGTGGCTATCTATCTCAATCGCTATGAGCCATATCTGCAAGGTCCCCTTTTGCCATAAGAAGGTAAGTCCATAGTGCTGGAAAAGGAGCCTCTGACTCAGAGTATGATCACTGAGAAGCTGATGCAGAAATGTAGGGTGTATCTCCTAGGTGACCCTCAGGACTCTGTGCCTCATCATCATGAGGGGTCAGAAAGGGACCGCAGCTGTGAAAAGCACAGCTCTGAGTGAGCGGAGCTAAGTTGCTTACAGCTCACACTGGAGTTTCAGCATTCACAGACACGGGAACTTGCAGAGCACTCAGGGGTTGGCCTAGGCAGTCAGTGCCCTCTGCCCCTCTGCTCCAAAGCAGCTTCTGCCTGGGCTTAGAGAAACAGCTCTGCCCCTTCCACTTCCGTCCCCGCATCTGCTGCAGCTGCTGCTTTGAGATCCACAACTGGGGATTCCAAATGGAGCAGGGCAGGGACATTCGGTCTTTTCTGTTTTCTCTTTCTCGTTGCTGTTAGCATTGGCTCAGCCATGGCTTTCTCCATCCAGCACAAGCTGGTCTCAGTGAGGCACCTGGTCCTAGTTTGGTCTCTTTTCTCCCCTTGTTTCTGGAGCCAGTCTTGGATGTTGTCTTTAAAATGTGGTTCTAACTGTTTCTGGGACTGGGGAACTTGGGTCCCTTCCCTTAGACCTGTGATGTCACCGTCCTGCAAGCAGTAGGGCTGCCTCTGCCAATCCCGTTCCAGTTTCTGGGTCAGAAGGTTCTCAGCCTCTATTCTGGGTTC
Organism: Acomys russatus; assembly: GCF_903995435.1. Lineage (NCBI taxonomy): Eukaryota > Metazoa > Chordata > Mammalia > Rodentia > Muridae > Acomys > Acomys russatus. Next base: position 18,622,244 of record NC_067141.1, read on the forward strand.
TCCAACTCTGCTGCCCCCCACCAAGCCACTGTCTCTTGGATGCCACAGGCTTCTCTCTTGTTTGTTGATGTTTCTTCAGCCCAATTTAAAATATGTCATATAGCTAGACTTGTGAACAGTGTGGTTCCAAGTCAGGCTGGACTCCAGTTCCATCCGTTACTCCACCCCTGCGGAGGATGCTGGATCAGTTTTCTGTGTGGTATGCACACAGCCGCTGGCAGCTCACATGGAGAGAGTCTGGCTTCATGCTATTTCTCTGAGTCAACATCAATTGCTTACTCTCCCTCACAGCGAAAGGGTGAGAGTCACCATTGCTGGGTCCTCCTGGAAGACAGCAAGCCAACGAACGGCCCACACTGTGAAGTTGTGGGTTATTGCAAGGATAATCACACACCGCTACCCTTCTTAAAGGCATAGGAACCGCGGTGTGTGGTGATGAGATGTAAAAATAGGCTTTTGTTGAGTCGTATCCACGGAGAAGGCCAGAACATGTTGAACATGTGGTGTTTTGTTTCAGCTGTACTCCTGAACTCTCTAGCATCCAACCTAGGGTAGCCCACCACTTCATGGGGGCCCCAGGCCTGTTGTTTCAGGGTCCAGTGGCAGCAGTTTTAAAAGAAGAGGAAAACATTTTATCATGTAAGATAAACTTGGATTCAGCTGTCACCAGTTAATAAAGTAATAAGATTCCTATGGAAGCACAAACTATAAAGACTTTCCAGGTACCCTTACATCTGCTGCATAGACCAGAGAATCAATACCCTCTGGGAAGAGCTGGCTTCGAAAGCTGTCCCTCCGAACAAAACCACACCTGTCCTACCAACACAGATCATTCCCTGGGTAGAAAACCTGCACAAGTGTATGTGTTATGGGGGGCCCACCAGAGACGACCACCCAGACAGTTTTGTAGGCTAGTGAAAGTCTTAGGTCCAGCAGGATGGACTAAATTCAGGTAGTCAAGATGTAAGTTCAGGCCAGAGTGTCCAGAGCACAAAGTTTTTAAAGATAAAAAAAAAAACAACAACAACAACAACAAAAAAACCCATCTTGCTTGGCAGCTGCAGGAGGGTAGAGGCTGGGGTGGGGCACGGAAGCAAGCAGTTGAGGAGAAACTAAGTTAAGCTAGCTGGGGCATCTTGACCTTGGGCTCCTACAATAGAGTTGGGTAATTTCCATGGGATTCTCCATCAAGGAGATCAAATTCTGGTTAAACATGAAATGGCTTCAGCGAGAGTATAAGACAGAGAAACCACTGCATGTCCTTGCCCTGGTGCACATAAGAACCTTGCAGAACTGCAGGGAGGGTGGAGAAGTTTTATGTTTTCAAGGGAACTTTTTTTTTTTTAGAGTCTCATGTATCTCCAGCTGTCCTTGCACTCATAGGGTAGCTGAGGCTGGCCTTGAACTTCTCATCATTCTGCCTCCACCTCCTAAATGCTGGGATTAGGGGCATGAGCCCCCCTGCCTTGGTGAAAGGGATCGATTTTTAAAATCCCTGTGTGCTGCCAAGGAAAATGATGAGTTTTGCTGTCTTGAATTGGAGGGATAAGGAGAAGGATTTTTCAAAGATGTGTTTGGTTTCAAGATGATTGAATTGTTTCATGTCTCTTTGAACAAAGCCTAAACATAACATACTCTGCAGAGGCCCTGTCTTAGATCCCCTCCTGCCTGTGTGAGCATGGCTCTACTCTCACCCTTCCACTTTGCAGCATTACTGGACTATTCATTTTGCGAAGAGGTGAGAAGCCTGAAACCTGTGGAGCAGAAGCCCCAGACCTGGACCAGGGAGAGGCCACTGTATTAGATAGTGGCATCTCCATGTCCTTCAACCTGGGGCGGTGCAAGCTAACATGCTGCCAAATTCCCTGGGTAAGCACATCACCATGGCAGCTTTCCTTTCCAGATGGCTGGCACCGCTTCTTCATCAAACAGTTCTGCATAGAGCTTTATTCATGTCCTTGGTCTCTGCAGCACATTCCTGATGCAGGGAGCTGGGATAAAGCCTGAAGCAGAAAGCTGAAGCAGACAGGGATGTGTAGGGAACCAAGTGTCACCAAGGGAGATGTCTTCACTCTGTCCTTAGTCTATAAACTACTTAAAGCTGAGGATAGCGCATAGCTAGGGTGAGAAAAATCCATCCTGGTCTAAATTGTCAAGTCTCTCAGATTCATCACTTTCCAGCAGTGATCCTTCCTACCCTGTTTGATTTCAGACGTGTTAGGGCTGACTCCTTATCTCTACAAGTCTGCAAAAGTCCCTCATCCTTGCAATGCCTCAGTGTGTTCACCTTGCTGGAAATGGGGCAGAGAGACTGGTGGTTAATAATAGTAATTTGCTTATTCATTTTTATAGCAGCTTTTTTTTCTCCTATAGCACATTCTTGTGGCCATGTTGTCTGTTTCTCTCCACTGTGTTTGAGGCAGTTGTCTTGGATACAGAGAACACTGACACTGACAAATTGCAATTCACACCTAAAGCAATCTGCATCTCTGGCAGGATGGACATTTATAGAACATTCTTTGCCACAGGCAAAACTTTCTTCCTTGGGATTTGAACACTTGTTTTCAGCAGTGAGAAAGGAAGCCAGGGTGTGTCTGGATTTCCCCTCAACTACATTGTTTTATTTCCCCTTCACCTGGATCTGCTGTCCTGTCCGTTTTGCACACTGGGTGCCCCACTGTGTTTTGCCATGTCCTTCGGCTCCAGCAGAACTCTTTCCCAGTAGGGCAGCGGCTCTGTGTTGTATCTGTTTTTCCTTTTGGTCTAGACCTTTAACCAGCCCATTCTCCCAACCTCAGAATTCTATGAGAACCATGTTCTAAACTCTGATGGGCAGGAATGATGGGCAGGAAGTATTCTTAACTGTGAAGCCCCTCTCTTCCTGGCTGGGCCCGTTTAGATGACTCAATGAGACCTTAATGCTGTCAGCACCTTGCTGGATCCTGAGTTCACACAGTGGCCCAGAGAGGCCCTTGTGTTCCTTATGGCCAGCTGTTCTGTGTAATCTATACTGACTGAGGGACAGTGTCTGCCAAGTGTGCATAGCACCTATGTCTGGTTCCACGCAAAAAGCCAAGGTGGAGCCAGGCTTGGAGACAGGCTACTGGGCCAAGTGCAGCCCTTAGTTCAGAAGGCATGGCAAGGCTGAGCCAGTGGCCTGATGAGAGAGCTTTGAATAGCAGCACTTCCTTGCTGCAAAGGCTACACTCCTTAGCACCATCTAACCCACCATGACCATCACCGAGTGCCTTGTCTCCCTCAGACAGCTGATTTCCTACTCACTGGTCCCCTATTTGTTTATCTCAGCAAAGGTGTTTCCTATATTGTGTGGTTGGGGTGGGGATGTCTGTGTGTATAAGTCTATGGCCACAGTTCTCGTATGTGTGTGTGCCTATATGTGTCTGTGTTCATAGTTCTTGAGTCTGTGTGTTTGTGTGTGTGTGTGTGTGTTCTGTGTGCCTACATGTGTCTGTTCACAGTTCTTGTGTGTGGGTGTGTAATTGGCATTGCAAATGTGTGGACGTCAGAGGGCAGCCTTTGGTTTCAGCTCTCCCCTTACACCTTATTTGAGGTAGGGCCTTTGTTGTTTGCCACTCCACTGCCATTGACCCTCTAAGGATTCTCCTATCCTCACTCGCCTATCTTGCCGCAAGAGTGCTAGGATGTCAGACACATCCTAGCCCATCCAGCTTTCATGTTGGTTCAAACTCAGGTCTTTATGCTTGTCCCACAAGTGCTCGATCCACTGAGTCCTCTCCCCAGTTTCCCTCCATTATTTTTCAAACTATAGCCCCCCCCCCCCCGAAAGCTAGTTTTATTTTAACAACTTATCAGGGGGACCAACAAACTAAAAATGTCATCCACTCAACTTGGAGAACATCATTTTTTTGTGACAGACTGCCCACTCCCTGGTCAGCATTCTTCAGTGTTTTCCTGTAAGCAAATGATGAACAGATCCACAAGCCCAAACAGGCAATAAACAGCTCATATCCGAGCACAATGAGCAGAACCATTGTGAGAATTACAGAATAACAGCCCACTAGCACAGGTAGCACTCCACCTGGACTGTGCCGAGCACATTTGCAAATGCATTTTACAATGGCATTAGCTCACAATTCAAGGGCTTCTCTAGGCAACTGCTCAATAATGACCCAAAGATTTGTACTGCGTACAATAAGTGCTCTCCCATCCCCTGGCCTACGGAGCCATTTTCCTTCTTGTCAGCACAAAGAAATAGCATTACAACCATGTAATTTTTTCCTGACCAAATCATGTGTTGGAAAGAAGCAGCAGAAGAAAGCAAGAGCAGTCAGTCAGATGCTGCAGAAGATTTACAGTCTCAAGCTCATGGAGAAGAGGGTGGGGGCTTTGATTTACCCGAGTGGGCTTTTTACCTTTGTATCCTCACTAGGACATCCCTTGTCTAAGATGAGTCAGAATTTGGAGAATAACAGATGCATTGAGCTTCTAGGTCTATAAAGGTAGGCTGGAGACTGACAGTGGGACATCTATCGATAGCACCCCTAAGAACAAGGTGTGCAGCCGTGTGCCTCTTCTTCCCCCAACAGAGGAGCCAAGACTACAAGTCACCACATAGCATCTAACTGGGTGGAGGTGAGACTACAAAGTCAACATCCATCCTCCTTCTGGGCCTTCCTTGGCTCCTTACTGGCTTGATGGCCAATTGATGCTGCCATGTTTTGGAGAAAGCTATCTTAATGGCCACTTATGCCAGCTCTGTGGTGGGGTTGAGGCATGTGGCTGTCAGATAACACAGAGGTCTGGCCTCTTCTTCTTTACAGCTGGTCCACCTTGGTGGTAACTTAACTTCCCCATCCCCATTGCTCACAGATACAAGGTCAGCATAGGACCTGGGCTACAGTTAGGTACAAAAACCACTACTAGCAAAGCTGGGTTTACAGATTCACCTGATAGGTTGGGTTTTTCTGTGCCTCTGGTTCTAAGAAGTTGTAATTTACCTAGAAGTGGTGACTCTCACAAGATAGACCTAGCCAGAGGCAAGGGCAAGCAGATCTCAATGACTCTGGTCAGGGCTACATAATGAGACTCCTTTGATGATGATGATGATGGTGGTGGTGGTGGTGGTGGTGGTGGTGGTAAAACTCACAAAAGTTTTAATGTAGAATTAGAGAAGACAGATGAAGCTGGAAGCTGCCCCATCCCAGACCTGCAGACTCATTGCCTTACAGAGTCTCTAAGCTCTTGGTAACAAAAGACATAAGGCCTGACCCAGCAGTCCCCATCTCAGGATTCACACTGGAATTTTTGACCCAGCAAACACACTCTACGAGCTCCCTCTCATCACCTCTGAGTTTGCATCTTCACGCAGACTTGAAGCATATTCAAAAGTCCTAGTGTTTTTATCTTTGTGAGAAAGGTATTGGAATCCATGTATCCTTTCAGTTTACAAGAATGTGCCAAGGCTGATGTATGTTTTGCTTTTGGCTGCTGGGTGATCAAAGCATGGTCCATTCCTTCTCTCTTCTTTTCCTCTTTGGGAGTCACTCGTGCCTGTTCTCTTTCACAATGCTTCAGTGAACTGAGCAGCCCTGATGGTGGTTCACTTCCACTTCAAGCATGGCTCCATGCATGAATAGCACCATGGGACGTGTTGTTGGGAGACAGTTGGAGTCTGCCAGCATGCTGGCATTGCTGTGTCTTGCAGCTACGGTTCCCATCTTTGTCACACTCCTTGGGACCTGACACCTGTGTATGTCAGTGACCAGCTAGTGAAGGGATGCCGCCCCCTGCTTCTTGGTGATTATGCCCACTCCTGCTAGCTGCAGCTCCTCCTCACTAGCTGCAGCCACTGTCCTTTCTACCAAGGCCATGCGTGCTTTGCTCTCACCTGTGAGCAACTTTCCTTACTGGTGCTCTTTACCAACTTTAAGCACTATTTCTCACACTTAGTACTTACCTTTGCACTGCGTTTCATAAAAATGTCAACATCAACTCAGTGCACCCTACAGACAGTGCTGGGGCTCCCTTCGCATTTCTGATACTTGTCAGAGGGTTCCAGAACAAATGCACAAATGCTGTTCTTCTTTTGTGGTGAAGGCCTGAGGTGCCAGAAGCGCTGGCACAGTCTGGGCAGCTGCAGGTGAATGAAGCCAGAGACCGTGTTGGGGTTCCTGAAAAGTTCTCTTCCTCCCCCCCCTCAATTATTTCCCTGCTGAAAATGGAGGTTCTAATGTGATGCCACTAAGGTCTTTCCTCCTTAGTGGTCCCTGATGCTAGCTGGAGGCTCACAACAGACACTGACACACACACACCAGTCTGTACCTAAAGGGCACTTGCTGAGGACCAGGCACCAGATGCCAAGCCCTCCTCACAAGTGGCCTTTGTGACCTCCCTGTGACTTGATGACAGCCCCACTATTGCAACAGGAGAGGCCTCTTTGTCTGAGAATCCACAGGTCTGCTGAAGGTTTGTTTACTCTAACCTGTAAAACTCCCCAGATTTCCAAATCAATGGGAATCAGCCAACATCTCAATTCATCACCCTTAAGTTAAATTTAAAAGGAACATTCAAAGATCAAGGCCCAGAATCTCCCAGAAATCCCCACTCCCTTCCTTCTGACAGGAGGAATCCAGGCTTTCAAATTGTTTCTGATATACAAATGGTCTTGTTGAACCTCAGGAGCCAGAGATCTAGGGCTTGAAGCACATAATCCTCCCAGTTTGAACAGCACCCATCCATCAGCTTAAGGAGCCCAGCCAGGAGCTGGCTGTTTGGACAGGTAGGTTGCCCCTCTTTGCTAGTCTGTGGGAGCCTGGCTTTAGACAGCCTCATCCATCAAATGGGAACGTGGTTCATGGCCCTATCAGTGTCAGGAGGGGCTTTCTGGGCTGTGTGTGTGTGTGTGTGTGAGGGGGGGGGCGTGGCAGGTGGGGGAGGGCAGATGAGTGAGGAAGGGGCATGGATTTCCCAGAGTTGCCATGTACCTCTCTCTCCCCTTCTCAAGCAAACAGGTCTTCTGTAAACCATCTTGCTACTCCTCAGAGTATAGTCCTTCACAACCTCATCTGCTGTTCACAACTCTACAGAAATTCAGCATCGCTGAGGGACAAGGGGAATGAAATCACTGACCTCTCATTCGCTTTAGGAGAAATCAACTGATGGGCGCCCAACAAAGTCTGGGACAGAAACCTAGTGGACCACCTTGCCCCTACATGGTCATTCGTTTTCACTTGACCTGGTTTCTGTTTCCCCAAGGGAACAGGCAGTTAATTATAGCTCATTTCTTGAGCAGATCAGTGGTAGGCAGCCTCCTCACTACCCAGGCTCTTGTTGATAACGGAAAGGCTCCTGCGTGGAAAACACGCAAGACACAGACCTCCTGTGAAACAGAGATCCAGTCTTGTCAACAATACATCAACTAGGAAATTTTTCCCATTATTTGCTTCTGACTTATAACAGTCTCCAGATAATGGCTTTTTTGGGCTTCTTTGTATGAGCACCCACTCCGCGCTGGCTTAGATAGAGCTTAGAAAGCATAGCTACCATGCAAGCAACATTCTTTCTGTTCTGGATTAGCCACTGGTTCAGAGGAGAACAAAGGCAACTGAACTGAGAACAGAGAGCTCAGAGTAATACTGATGGAGTCAACTCTACAAAACAGGTGGCTTCCAAGCATTGATCTAGGAGATCAAGAGAGCTGTTGGCAGACTGTGATATATAATAATGGCATTTTAATTATTTTTTTTATTGTAATAATGAAACCTTATGGCCATGGAAACTCATAGAAGAAATGCTTTATTGAGGCTTACAGTTTCATAGGGCGAGTCCATGACTATGATGGCAGGGAGCATGAAGCAGGCAGGCAGGCATGGCACTGAAACAGTAACCGAGAGAGCTTACATATTGTTGAACTTAAGACACAGAGACAGTGATACCTGGAATTGTCCCCAGGCTTTTGAAACCTCAAAGCCTATCCCCAGTGGCAGGTCTCCTCCAATAAAGCCATACTCCTAATCCATCCCAAAAAGTTCTACCAAATGGGGACAAAGTATTCAAATATATATATATATATTGGGGCCTGTGGGGATCATTCTCATTCAAACCACCACAAGTAGGGTCATGAAGTGGAAGAGGATATTTTAAGTAGAGAGAATAGCGTCTCCACATGCTCTGAGGTCACCAGGGAAAAGAAGCTTCTAACTCCAGGAATCTAGTCTTTTACAGGGAAGGAAAAAGAAGCCTCAGAGGTACTGGGATTTCCATAGATCCATGGCAAATGCAGAGAGAATTCAAACGTATTCCTTCTGCATGTTGGGTCAGAGTTCACCCGTCCATCCACCCTCCCATCCATTTAGTTGTTTTTCTACATCCGAGAGTTCCTAGGGGCTGAAACTGCCAGTGACGTGCCTCTCTGTCTGATGTGACCCACATGACCACTTCCTCATCCTGTATGTGACTAGATTGAAAGATGTTGGTCTTACTTTAGGTCCTGGTGAAACTGATCTTCTTAAACTCTTGCGAGCTCCAAATTCTGATGTGGCTAAAACGTCAGATAATGAAAAGGGAGGGAGAAGAACACAGACTCCTGACCTGTTTCCTTCTTTGCTCCTCCGCTGCAGAAGAAGGAGGCAGCATACTTATTTCCCAGAAAAGGGGGCTTCATCTTGGACGCTCCTAGCTGCCATACACTCTTATCTAAGCCTAGAGTATGTTCACCCTCTGAGACTTAGTGTTTCTTGTTGGCTGGTTCAACTCAGCAGTTCTGGCACAAAGTCCTCTCCACGTTGACTGAGTATAACTGGCTTCTCTCAGTTTCTCATTGAATTGTTCTGCTTGGACTCAAGCTAACTTTAGCAATCTGTTCTAATCTTCTGGCTCCTTCTCATTCTCTGGCTCGTTCTGTCTTCACTTGTGTCCAGCTTGTTCTCTCTTCAGGCTCTCTTTGTAAAACTCTCTTCAGTTAAAAAAAAAAAAAACTGCCTCTGAATTCCACAAACTGAATTCCCATGAACTCAACTCCCCAAGCACTGCCTCTCAACTCACTCTCAGCTGAACTGCTTAAACAGCATTGACTAGAACTCAGAGGTCTGCATGCCTCTGTCTCCTGAGTGCTGGGATTAAAAGTGTGTATCACCACACCTGGACCTAAGCCTTTCTTTACCCGAAATTTGCTCTGTACTATACTTGTCTTGAATTCAGAGATCTGCTTGCCTCTGTCTCCTGAGATTAAAGGCGTGTCTGTATTCCAGCTGGACCACACAAACCAAGAAGGTCTTCTTTGGACTTGATCTCTTGCCAAAGCAGCCATGTTCCAAATTGAAATTCTACATCTACACCAGGAAAAACAGAGCCAGGTGTGTTGGTAAGAGTGTAGCTCTGTGATAAAGGGTGCCAATGTTCTGAGTGTCTATGAAGACAGCTTCCCAGATGTTTCAGGGCATTTGGAGGTCAGTACACTGGTCCATGCATGAGTGGGGATTTAATTTGGATATAGTGGGTAAGGCTGGGAGTTTGACAATACTTGGTTGGGGCAGATAGAGTAGATCATCCCCCCGTCCGTCTAAGCCCAGCTTTGACAGAGAGGTGGGCTTAGTCAGGGACTGGTATCTCTTCCTAAAGGCATGATCTCATTCTGGGACAGCTCCATCTCAGAAGGAGAGGACAAGAGGAAGGGGGAGGATGGAAGGAAGGGACCAGGTACTGAGCAATGCAACCAGTACCAAGAGGGATTCTGAGATTTCAGGATAAAAATATAACCCAGACTCGAATTTAAACATCTGTCTAAATAACAGACTAAAGAATCAAGCTAAGGAAGATGCACTCCGATGATTCTCAAGCCATTATCACTAAAGTAATAACCGTACATTTTGTGCTGATGGGAAATAACAATCCCACAGCCTGTGGCCAGCTCAGAGCTTCATCTCTCATTGTTATCTACCTCTGAAAACCACAATTCTCTGAATGTCAGGGTAAGCGCCATCCCAGCAGCACCGCTCTACTGGATCCATGCCAGGCACTGGGCATGAGGACCTTGGGGCTGGCAGTTGACACAATTGCTCCTACTTGCCCAGGGCCCAGAGCCTCCTTAAGGGGTCCAGAGAGCTGAGAAGGAGACAAATGATGCAGGGCTTAGCTTTAAGCTGCTGGTTTTTTCATACAGTTTATCATGTATTTGGCAGGAGAGAGAGAGAGAGAGAGAGAGAGAGAGAGAGAGAGAGAGAGAGAGGAGAGAGAGAGAGAGAGAGAGAGAGAGAGAGAGAGAGGAGAGAGAGAGAGAGAGAGAGAGACTTTGAAATGTCAAAAACGGGAAATGATGGCAATGCCACAACGTCCAGAAAGCAAACTGGAGCAGTGCTGAATTCTTCCAGCCTGGGGCAGTGTCATACTTACGGTTTCTGTTGCTGTGACAAAACATGGTGACCAAAGAGCCATTTGCAGAGAAAAGTGTTTATTTGTGTTACACTTACATATGTCATTGAAGGAAGTAAGGAAAGGAACTCCAACAGGGTAGGAACCTGAAGGCAGGAGCTGATGCAGGACATGGAGGTGCTGCTTACTGACTTGCTCCTCATGGCATGCTCAATCTGCCTTCTTATAGAGCCCAGGACCACCAGTCCAGGGATGACACCATCTACAGTGGGTTGGTCCCTCCCACATCAATCACTAGTAAGAAAGCGCCATACAGCTGTATCTTATAAAGACATTTTTTTTCTGTTGAGGTTCCCTCCTTTCAGTTCATATCAGGTTGATAGAAGACTACATGGCACAGGCAGGAAAAGCTATCAGAGCTGAGTCTCTGAGACAAGGACTGTAACATCCTTGAGGGACTTGGGTCCATGTTGCTGTGCAGCCTAACCCTCAGAGCTGAATTAATCACAGATGACCTGCAAACGGTTCCCTACTCAACTCTCTGTTCTTGGACTCCTGTTTTGACATCACCTGTCTTTGGACAGGTATCAGCCACCCACTCTGATGTCAAAATGCCCTACATATGGTTTCCTCAGGCATGATTCTGAGCAGAAGACTCTTGATTTCATTCCTAGGACCTATGTGACACAGCCCAAGATGAGGCACAGTGTGGAGGCTGCCGCTAGAGCATCCTCTGCTTCCAAGGATCCCCTACTCCTGTCTTTGCTGGGCCCTGGGGCTCCCACAGTCTCTCAGCAGCCCTCACTATAGCACTGGCCTCCTTCCCCAGCAACCTTCCACCATTGTCCCTTCCCTCTACAAGAAGGATCCCCTACTCCTGTCTTTGCTCAGCCCTGGGGCTCCCACAGTCTCTCAGCAGCCCTCACTATAGCACTGGCCTCCTTCCCCAGCAACCTTCGACCATTGTCCCTTCCCTCTACAAGAAGGATATGCTCCTGAGGAGAGGACCTTCGTGACCATCTTGGTGCCCTTTGGTCCTCCACTGAAAAGGCTATTGAAGGAAAGACCATGAAATTGTTAACGTCTAGGGGTCTTGATCAGATTCACTTTCTCTGCCAGTTGAAAAATTAAAAGGCAGGCAGCACAGGAGAAAACATGAACCCAGCAAACAGGAGTGGGAAAAATCAGCAGTGGAAGAAAGGCTTTTATTGGGCCTGAGGAAACACATAGGCAGCAGGCATATAGAAAAAGATAAGGGGGGACTCAGGAAGCCAAAAGACCCAGTGTCTTAGAGGCTGGTGCTCTGTTTTTTAAGTCTCTGAAGAGCCTTCCTTTCCTGATTTAGGGTTGGGGAGCTTGAAGAAAGCCCGGATCATTGACTGGTCCACAACCTTTGCATAGCATGTCCTGATTCTGCATCAAACTCATCCAGCTAGTTCATCACAGGGGGATTATTAGCAGGCCTTTGGAGGGGAGAAAGAAAGCCAAAAGCCACCATCTTAGAAGTTTGCCACCTTTATTACCTGGCCATGGCCCTTCTCCATGTCTGTCTGCCTATCAGAAAATCGTTTCAACTTTTAAGCCCCCAAAGAAAACACAGGAAAAGGAATTAGAAGATGAAGGTGAGGTGGTGTAAAATCAGGCAGTTGGGCAAAGGGCCCTCCAGAAAGCTGTGCACTTTCCCTGTTGCTGTGTGGTAGTCAAACACTACTCTTCAGCAATGGTTCTCAACCTGTCTATCTCGGCCCCTCTGGGGTGACATATTAGATATTTACAGTATGACTCATAACAGTAGCAAAACTACAACTATGGAGTAGCAATGAAATAATTGTATGGCCAGGGTGTCATCAGAACACGAGGAACTGTATTAAATGGTTGTAGTATTAGGAAGGTTGAGAACCACTGCTCTAGAGTAAAACGTCTATTTAAGATAAAAGATTGTTGCGTATGATGATGCATGTCTTTAATCGCAGTACTAGAATGGTAGAAACAGTAGTATTAGGAGTTCAAAGTCATCCCTGGATACATAGTAAAGTTGAGTCCAACCTTGGCTATGTGAAACCTTATTTCAGAAAAAAAAAATAATGAAAGAAGTAGTCCATGAATACAGGCATTGGGGTTGGGCAAAAAAAATGGCAGCTTACCTTTGGCTCTTTTCCTAGTGTGAAGAAAACTTCCTTGAAAGAAGCTATGTGCAAGGGCTGATGGACTGATTAAAACTTGAATGAATGTAGAGAGGCTGCAATGCTGAAGTTTCAGAACCTAATTACGATTTATCTTGGGAGATCTTTAGCTTACCAAATAGCCATTGCTGGCCCACCTCTGTGTCAGACCTAACATCCTGTAAGTAGCAGATAAAGCTCAGCCTAACATCACAACACGCAGATAAAACCCTTGGCAATGTATTTACTTAACAAAACCCCATTCTCCACCCATCAAAGGGCTGAGAATGCTATCAGATAAGACCTGAGGCCTGGCTGCCTGGCTTTAACCTGCTTCTCTTATGTATCCACCAATGTGTTTTAAAATTACCTTGATTTATGCTTTTCTTTGTTCTGTTAACTATGAACTCCAAGAAATTTCTTGTCCTTTGAAAAGCATGGACGTGGGGAGTCAGGCCACAGCAGCTCTTCTGCTCAAAGGGCTACTGAACCATTTGTTCTGTTCTGCAAAGAAAAGGCCACCAAGTCTCTGTCTCAGAGAGAAAGAGAGAGAGGAAAGAGGAGGGAAGGGAAGGATAGGGAAGATGAAAGAGGGGAGGAGGTGGAAGGGGAGGAGGAGGAAGGAGAGAAAGAGGAGGAGGAAGAAGGAAGAGTAGAAGGAAAACGTCACTTGTTCCTTAATTAAATTACCTCTTATCTCTGTGAGTTGAGAGTTGTGTTTTTGTGCTAATCAATGATACACTGTTCCGTTTGTATGTAGTCAAGACATGCATCTCCAGTGTCTAATGGCACCTGTGGAAATCCACCATATTCATATCATCGGTTATTCTTGCTGGGCCACTGGCTTTGTTGTGACTCAATACATACATACATGCAAACACACACACACACACACACACACACACACACACACAGAGAGAGAGAGAGAGAGAGAGAGAGAGAGAGAGAGAGAGAGAGAGAGAGAGAGAGAGAGAGAGAGAGGAGGGAGACAGAGATAGACAGACAGAGACAGACACTTCTTTCTGGGTCATCTAGTGGCAGGTTGGTTGGAATGCCTATTCACAGACACAGTACCTCAGACACAGGAAAGCCAAGTGTTCTCAGGTCTGCAGTAAATGCACTCAAAGCACCATGGACTCACACATATTGCTAAAGGTATCTAAGGTCAAGAGCCTCTGGAAAATGGCCTACATTTAACAAGCATCCTCACCTGAGGAACGGAGGGAAAGATTATCTTGCTGACACAGTTGGCAACATGCTGTCAAAGTCAGAGTATAGATTAGGTTGACTTAAAATAGCCCTAAACCAATTTCAGCTAAGTCATGATAACTTGTGTGAAAACCAGAGCAGAGACTACAGGCAATAAAAGGCATTGCGGCTCCATCGAAACCTAGTTTCTACTTATGAGGATCCTGGCCTGAGATTATTACTTCTTATCCCTGATGCTAGTTAAGTAAAGCATTCTTAGCATTTCAGAGTCTTCTCAAAAGCTGCTGTGTAGCTGAAGAATGGCTATATTTACAGAAAGTGACATTTTTGTAGCATGGTTCTTAAACCACAGTTATCTGATGACACTAGAGTCAAGCAAACATTTGCATGTACAGCAGAGAAAACCTAGACCAAACTAAAAACATCATCTCACACCCACAAAGACGCTCTTTTCTCCTTGTATTTGCTTTCTTCTGTGAAGAGAATACAAAGTGGAACCTCCTTCCCTTCTTCTTTCTCACATGGAAGTATCAAGGTTTCAGGTCATTGTGGATACTGGGAGGAATCTTTGCACTTTTAGATATCCAGACAGGGTGGACAGCCTCCCTGGGGTTGGTGGAATGGTCACAGAGAGGGAATGTGTTTGGCCTTTTGTCCACTGCATCAGGATAGATGGATGAAATTGACAGGATGGTGTTGTTCAAGGTTTCAGGAACAGAATCTTTCTTCCCAGTTATTTAAATACTAAGAAGACAGGAAAGGCAAAGTACAAGTTTTACTAAAAGCAAAAAGTGTACAGGTGTACATACCTCATACACACACACACACACACACACACACACACACACACACACACACGACTTCCAGAGTGGGAAGTTAACCCAAAGATGGTGTTCCCATCTTCTCAGAAAGCTGGGGACTTTTTATGTTTGAGGATGGGATGCATTTCCTTTTTTCCTAGGCATTGTTTGGGCCTTTGCCCACATGAGTTAGATAGCTTAAAGCAAGGGATGCTGATGGAGTCAGGCCACAGCAGCTGTCTGCTCAAAGTGCTGCTGAACCACTCATTCCCCTCTACAGAGAAGGGCCCACCAAGTCTCTGTCTCAGAAAGAAAGAGAGAGAGAGAGAGTAGGGATGGGAGGGATAGGGAAGAAGAAAGAGGGGGGAGGAGGAAGAGGAGGAAGAGGAGGAGGAAGGAAGAGAAGGAGGAAGAAGGAAGGATGGAAAGGAGAAAGTCAGTCATCTTGAATGTATCTAGGACCTCTTTCCTGTTTGTCTGTAGACCATGAAGCTGTCTGGCTCTTATTTCCTCAAGGAGAGGAAGAAGAGAAAGAGCCAGCTTGTATGGGACTCATCGAATATGCTGATGGCACCAGGGACATTGATCGGCATCTGGTCTGAGGAGAGACTGATAAGCTTCAAGGGAAGTAAAGGCAGAATTGTGAGTTGGGAAGTAGCAGGTACCTGTTCCTCCCTCAGTTTGAGCAAAGGAATCTCTTTCTCCTTGCCTACCATGTCAAAAATCCTGAAGGGGCCAACTTCCTGTCCCCCAATCCTCTGTTCAGGCTACTAGCCCTTGTCCTGGACTCCATATGTCTGGGTGATCTTGAGTTCACACGCAGAGAAGATAATTTTTTTTTTAAACCTAGCAACACCAGAGGCCAATGGTGGCAGGTCTCTTCTAGGTTTCTAGTGGTGACAGGCACTTAAAAAGAAAAACAAAAACCAAAACAAAAAACCCAAACTGAAACAAAAAATTAAAAAAATAAAAAAGAGAAAAAACCAAGGGGAGAGAACCGAGCTCTACAACCTCCTATCTGCAATCCCCAAATCAAAAGAATTAATACTTTCATTTTTCTTCATTATGGCTCAGAATTCATTTGGCAGCAAAATGTACTCCCATTTCATGTGAAGCTGTTCAAAAGCTTCATTCATTCCCCCCTAGGCTGGCCGTTTCCCAGTAGCAATGTGACCCTGTGTGATTATGGATGGCTTTCCGGGCCCTGGTGAGTGTTCACAGCTCAAGGAGAAGGTACAATCGCAGTTCCTAGCCTCAACTGCTCCTCCTGATGTGTCCTTTGCACACCAGGCAAAGCCGCCATAGAGAGCTGGGGTGCCTCTCTTTGTTCTTACACAGCTGCACATAAGCAACACAATTGCTTTATATTTCCCAGCAAGCAAATTTTTAAAAGTTAGTCCAAGACAGAGACTGTACAACACACAGCAAGGCAGAACAGAAAATGCAACTGACTTTAAAGGAATAAGGTCTTTGGGAGATTGATGTGCTCCCAGATGAAGTGAGAAATCCCGCTGCAGACCTCTGACTTGACTCTCGAACATCAGGCCCTGAGTCTCTCTGCCCCCTTGAGGGGAAAGCTCAGGCTCTGCTGGCAAGGACTGAACCATGGATAATTAATTGCAGCTATTGGAGGAGCAAAAGGATCAGGCAGCAGAGAAACAGCAAGAGGGAAGGTGATTGATACTAGGCTTTCAGTAGTTTAACATCAAGAACCAATTTACCAGGAAAAAAATTATTGGATTATGTAGAACCAGCCTACAGCTCAACTCTCAGTGAGGAGCCTTTATTCTGTCTAAACATAAACCAAAGTTTCTGTGCATTCTCAAAATTACTTGTTTGACTTACAGCTTTCAACTTGACACAAGATTTTCATTATATATATATATATATATATTGAAATATATATATTCAATATATATATTTTTTTTTTTTTTTTTTTTTTTTTTTTTTTTTTTTGAAAGGCACCAAAACCCCTTACAGCTCAACAGCAGGTGAAAGGTGGGTCCACAAGAGACCTTGCTACACTGACAGTTTGAAAAATACTGTGGGGCTGTGATCTGAGGCTTGGAGGCCAGATCAGAGCACCCTGAATTTCATTGTCTGGTGGTGAAGCTCAGAATGTGTTTCTAAAAAAAGGCTTTTCAGAAAACGTAGCTCATTTATCAGAGAAGACAAGGCTGGGAGACGCAACGAGTAGGCTGGATGGCTGGATGGCTGGATGGGAATCTGTCCTGGGCTCTACGACCTTCCAGAAGACAGGGGTGTTGAGAGCAGGGCTAGGACAAGCCATCACCACAGGGACCATGGGGAGCATCAAGGAAGGCCTCCATGCTCTTGTGTTTAGTTTTCTTATCCTCATTCTTACCTCAGAGGCACAAGCAAATTGTCATCAATTTAGGGCCATAAGGCCACACTGGTAGCTCACAAATAAATTCCACAAATATCATGAGGCTCTTCCTACGTCTGCAGATAGGTTAGTGGGGACCACTGCTGAAAGTCACACAGTCACCTGGCCATCCTCCTTGCTCTGGCTGTCCCCACGCACACCTCCCTGTTCTCACTCCTGCTCTGTCTATTTCCACAACCGTTCTGGGATCTAACCACAGGCCATGGAGGATGCATTTCAGACATAGCCACAGCCAAATACAGAGGACACAGGAGTGACATAGAAGGAGATACAGAACTCTCATGCACAGAGCTGACTCACTGAGAGTCATAGGTGACCCAACAGAGAGTCTGTGCTTGTCACCTGTCTTTGCTTTGGGGGTTAGAAGGGCAGAGCTGGACTACTCGGAGCTCAGGTCAACTCTCAAAGCAAGGTGGTGATGACAAATCTGGTGATTTGTTACTGGGAGCTCTGAGCCTTTGGAGACAGGAGTCTTGGGTCTCAATGTCTGCATTATAGGGGCATCATGAAGAAATGCCACCACTTTGCTTCTTGGAGTAATCCAACTTTCCCTAAGATTCCATTGTACTTGCTAATAGGAAATTTAGCATCAGCTGTCTCTGGGCACCTTTCAGAGAACTGTTACCCCATGTATCTGCTCTGGACTTAAAGTGCTCAATCTGCTGAAGAGGTCAACCTGAGCCCTATGAAGAGGGCAGATGAGGACAAGGGTTTATAGAGGAGGACTTTCTCTTCTGGTGAGCACTGTCTTTGGAGCTCTGCCCTCACCATGTTAATTGGCTGAGGCCCCACTTGTTCTCCTGGATGCTCAGATAACCCTTAGCCCCACCCCTTGCTCATCCACTACACTGGGCACAGGGATGTGGGTAGGCCTTTGCTGTAGTCTCTACAGCCAGATTCTGGGTTTGAGATACTACTATTTGCGCGCTCCACTCCAAGGCACTGAAGTTCGAAGAAAGCACAGGTGGCCACTGGGAGGTGTTGTCTAGGTGCTTGAGACTAGGCAACTCTCAATGTGGGTCTTCCCTTAGACTTTTCAATATCCTGTCTCATCTACTTGCGTCCCCATTCCTAGAACACTGCAAGTGCTGGGGAGTTCAGGCTGACTGGGCAAGCAGAGGCTTTTCTCACTGTCTAGCTATATATACCCCAGCATGGTAAAGTGTGCCTTACCTCTGGATAAACTCCATGGCAGTCATGATGAACTGATGGCTTTCAATTCCCCCACAATAATAACTCCAGGGGCTCCTCCTACAGTGCTGGGAAGTTCCTGTGTTTAAAGGTGAGACAGTGAAAACAAAGAGGGCTCTTTGATTGACGGTTAGATTTCTTTTTTTAAAATCTCTTCAGAGCTATGCGGTCCTGGGTGAGGACTCTCTGAGGACTTCTAGGCTCCAGACAGCTTCAGTTTTATCAAAAGGCTTGCCCAGGAGCCCTGGGGCACAGAAGCTTACTCCAAAAGAGAGGAGAAAGCCCGCAGGTCTGACTTAAGAAGGCTTCTCAGCCCTGTCTATACATCAAATTGCCCACCAGGCTGTAAAGAGATACCAAGAAGCCTGAACCAAGGCCTGCTCTGAGTCAATTTAAATCAGCCCCTAATGGGAGGCCAGGCTAGCTGAAACTTTGCAAAGCTCTCAGTACAGCTGGGATTTTACACCTAGCTTAGGGACAGAACCCATCTCGCTCCCAGCTCCCAGGGGAAGCCAGGCAGAGACTGATGACAGAGGTCAGGTTATGGTTCCTATGCACACTTAGGAACACTCTGGAAGCTGGGGGGAAGGGCAGATGTAAAACGAGGGAAATTTTGCAGGCTGATTCTGTCCTTCTCAGGGGCTAGCTGGGATATTACAAGCCCCTAGAGACTGCCATGTAGAAAGTGGTCTAAGATAGTGAAAACATACTATAGCCAGAAATGGCTTCTCACCTAGTCAGGCTAGGAGGCCTGGAGCTGGATACCCTGCAGTACAAGGGGGCACTGCTGGATATCAACTGAAGCTGGCATAAAGAGGGCAAATGTGGCAGGCAGACCACTGCTTGCACTGGAGAGGAAGGCATGAATCTGGGAGAGGAGGGTCCCTTGAGACCCTGGCCGTTCATTGCCTGTGACTACCTGCAAACCGATGCATCCCTGGTATGGGAGAGATGCTGGCCGAGGGCTCTCTTATGGATTCTCATTCCTTGGTTGGCCACGGCTCAGGCTATGGTTTTGCACAGCACAGTTGAACAGTGGGGTCCTAGCTAACGGACCTACTAGTTAGAATATCTCTGACAGTCTGCCCTGAGAGACACTGTTACAGCTGTTCTGGGAAGCCATCATAATACCAAAGGTGAGACCATCCTTCTAGAATGTCAAAGTCCAGAGAAATGCTGGGTCATAATTTATGAATGATATGTGGGCTTCTAGTCTGTATCATGGATTCCACAGAGGCTGGCCAACCAGCAACCTTCTCTGTGTGATGGAATGAACCATTGGCTCAAGATTGGTCACAGCAGGAACCAGAATAAGCCAGTTGCATTTCTTCCCATTTTCCTGTTCTTAACTTCTCGAGCTACCAGTACATGCTTCTGTCTACCTCAGAACTCAGCTCAAAGCGTCCAGGATTTAATCAATGGTTCTATCCACCTACCACTGTTTTTGTGACTGCCCCCTCCCTATGTGGCTTACTTTTTAGACTTACATGTCACTCATGCTCCCTGGGCTCCACACCAGGATGATGCTGGCCCCACATGCTGCCCATGCAGAGACAAGCTACTTCCTCAGAAGCCCAGAAGGAAACGTGCTGTACCAACCTTGATCCCAGGCTGAGATTCACTGTGGACAGACTCATATCGGCACTCAAGCAATGTGGCCAAGTCCAGACCATGGGAATGTCCAGGACAGTGTCTCAAGGGCCAGATGAGATGACTCCTCCATTTATCCCTCACAGGGCTGCCCAAGCTTCCTGGAGGGGCATCTTGAACAAACTTTTAGAACAAAGAAGAGTTGAATAAAATCAGATGCTTTTTTTTTTCTTGGAAATATATTCCATTAACTGTGAGCCTAAATACTGATCCATGTGCCAAATGGGCTTATTCAGTAAGAGTTCTCGTATTAAGGTTTGCACTACAGAACATAAATAAACTAGTTCTTACATTGGGTTGATGGGCAGATGCTTCCTTCTCCTTTGTCCTCAGAAGCTGGAATCCATCCCATCCTAGATTCTGGTAGTTAATGGCTTCCCTACAGATCTGTCAGTGTGGCTTCCTCTGTGTTCCCTTGTCACCAAGCTCTAAAGGCCATCAAAGCCAATTCAGAGGTGGCCTCTGGCCCAGCTGCTCTCAGCTCTGATTTACAGTGTGTGAATGAAGCTAATCTGTCTGTAAGAGTTAGAAAAGCGAGTCTCTTCCTCCCACTGTCACTTGAGGCTATGGATCTCAAGAACATATATGACTTTTAAATCCTGGGGAGCTCCAGAAAAGACAGGGAGCCTTGGCAGCCTGTCTGGGGCTGACTGCCAGAGGGATGCTTAAGTTCCTTTTCTTGGCTACTCTGGGCCTCTCTAGGAGCCTCTAAGTATTTATTATTATTATTATTATTATTATTATTATTATTATTATTATTATTATTATTATTCACTTTACATCCTGATTGTAGCAACGTTCCTTGTTTTCTCCCATCCCCACACTTCCTCCCTCTTCTCCCATCCCTCCCTCCCTTAGACCTCAAAAATGGGGAGCCATCATCTCCTACCATCTGACCCCAGCCTATCAAGTCTCATCAGGACTGCCTGCATCCTCTTCCTCCGTGGCCTGGCAAGGCCACCCCACCAGGGGGAAGTGACTAATGAGCTGAATGGGCAACAGAGTCCATGTCAGAGACAGCCCCTGCTCCCTTTAGGAGACCCACATGGAGACTAAGCAGCCTATTGACTGCATCTGAGCAGGGGGTCTAGGTCTTCTCCATGTGTGGTCTTTGGTTGGTGCATCAGTCTCCGCAGGCCCTCCTGGGTCCGGATCTGTTGGCTCTGTCGGTTTCCTTGTGAAGTCCCTGCCCTCCCACCAAGGCCTTCTATCCTTCAACTGTCCCATAAGATTCTCTGTGCTCTGTTCAAAGTGAGTCGCAGCTTCTGTATTAATCCCCTGCTGGGTGGAGTCTTTCAGAGGACATCTACGATAGGCAAAGTGGCTAGATAGAAAATTAACTATAAAAAATATCAGTAGCCCTCTAAGTGTTTCTTACAGCTAGAAGCTCCTTCACATCTCCTGCAGGACTCCCTCCCGTGTGGCTGCAGATTAGGGAGGAGTCTAAAGCACTTCATCTTAGCACTGGCTAGGGCTTCCAGCCTGACAGGCCACAGGGCCACAGGGCTACAGGGCCACAGCGCCACAGGGCCACAGGCCACAGGGCCACAGAGCCACAGGGCCACAGGAAGTGATGCATTATTTATGACCGTGGTTTCCCACAGCCTCAGGAATCCTTCAAGAGATGAAGCAGAGCATGTTATGTTGCTTCCCTGGAGAAGAACACATGGCCTTGGAGGCCAGGCTGAGAAGCACAGATAAGTGTCCTTGGGCACCTGAGCCTAGAAATCAGAGATCTACTCTAGAACAATGCACTCAAGGACACTGACTGCTCACAATCAAGTCCCCACTGTCCATTTAGAAGCTCCCATCAAGGTGAGGTGGCTCACTGGGTAAAACCTTGACTCCTCTAAGCAATGGGAACTGTGCAAGACAGGAGCTGTGAGCGAGTCATACATAGATGTTTTCAGTGTTTGTGTAGTTTCTCTGGACTGGCAAAAAAAAAAAAAATAATAATAATGAAAACAAACACGGAGAACAATGGCTTGGTAATATAGGGAATGCAGTGGCGTGGGCTAAACTGTTTTCACCATAAGTGAAGGGTACATGACACCTGGCATTTACAGCAGTGCTTTCTATATGAAAACATGCTGACAGCCTCCCTCAGGCAGAGGAAGGCATGGTAAGCATTTCCCAGAGACGATGGATCATCTCTCCTGTGTCATTTACTCCCCTAGCCCTGGCCTTTGATTCACCTTTAGGCTCTAGAACTTGGCTAGTGTTTCTAACACTTTCCCAACCCTACATGAGTCAGGAACATTTAGGTTATTCCACAGTATTGAGCACCCACAGCTGCCCCTGCCCCGCCACGAGTTCTCCAAAACTGACTCATAGTAGGAGTGTATGATTGGTGCATCAGAAGACAGCTGTGTACCCATGAGTTCCGAGGCATAGCTGCGTACGCATCGGGATGTATGCTGACTTTACAGTGCAAGTAGCTGTTTGTCTGAGCCTGTGCCAACATCCGGGTTGTACATCAGTCTCCAGTCACAGGTGGTTAAGACTTGAAATAGCTTTTTCTAATCCTTTAGTCAACTACACGGGGAAGGACATTTGTCTGTTGAACAAGCTTGTAAAGTGACATTTCACATAACACAACGGCTTTATGGAGCTGTCTATTTCTTTAGGTAGGAAATAACCCTGACTAGTCTCTAGCATGTCTTGGTGGCTGGGCAGAGGCCAAGACCTCTTGAGACAGTGGGACTGAGAGTGGCTGCGGGAGAACCCACTCTCCCACACCTTAGTTATGGATGTTTAACCCATAACCCTAGAACCCTAGAACCCAGGGGACACAGCCATGCCTGTTCTCAGAAAGAAGACTAGGGGCCTTACAAAATGACCGAAAACTTTGTCAGAACCCCAGCTAAAATGTCTACTCCCGAAATCCCAGTGCTTAGTGTGAGGGCCTTGTGCCGAGAAACATCATCAGTTGGAGTCAGCCTCTGAGGTGACACACAGCAGCAGTTGGGTCAGCAGCCTGTTCTCACGTCTCTCATCCTTTGAAGGCCGACTCTGAGCTTTTATCCCCTGCTCTGATGTTGCTCGGTCCCCCAGGAAGACTTCAAGCATTTCAGCCTAAAGCCAGGGGAACTTTCTTCTGCCTCTTCAAAGCCTCAAAATAAAAAGGCCATTAATACAGGAGACAGAAGCTCAGCAGAAGGGGTACTCCTCCCAGGATGAAATAGGAACACTGGTGTCCAGCCTTGCACTAGAGGTTTCCTGTACCAGTGAAGCTACTTCAGAGCATCTACTGTTCAGACCATAATGAGCTGCTGGTCTGGGGTTACCTTTGCTCTGTGACAAGCAGTCCCAGGATACCATTTTTATGCCCCTCAAATAATGTCTTCCAAGCACCCACTGTTCTTCAGAGTTCACAGCAAATCATTCATGTAGATAGAGCTGCATAGATGGGGGCCAATGAAGGGGCGTGATGGCAGGTGGCCAGTGCTAAAGAATGTCCCTTGGTCTCCTAATAGGAAGAGGCCTCTGCCTCATGGTCTGGGGTCTTATCCCATTGTCTCCCACTTTTCCTCCAAACAACTGCAGCCAAGGGGCTGGGCCTACATGACTGGGGCCAGCAGGCCACTCTTCAGTGACAGGTTCCTGAGGGGAAGGACTGGAGATTAGAAAATAAAGAAGACAAGAAAGTTGGAATCAGGAGTTGCAGGAGCTGATGCCCCATGCCAAGCAAGGTTATTAAAAAGTATAGCATCTTACACAGTATTTACAGGGGAAGGATGAAACAGAGTCAGCAGAAAGCTAATCTAGCAATGCTGTGCAAAGGAGACAGGATATCTCAGTGTCTCGCAGACCTAGCACTCAGCGGCCTGAGATTGATAAGCACAGCCCTTCAGTGCAGAGAAGGAGACATTTGAGTTAGAAGACTGTGAAATCTCCTGGAAGGTTCTGGTCTTTACTGGCCTTGACAAGCATGTTCTTTGTCTAAAACCCTGGGTTCTTCCTCTCTATCTGTACAGGACTAGCCAGGTATCCTGGTGGAGAGCCATGGAGCCAAGCAGATGGGCCGTGGCAGACAAGCATGAGATAATATCAGTCTCTATGTGTTGGAGACCAGCCTTGTCCTAGAATTTTCCTGTAGTAAAACACTGACCAAAACCAACTTGCAAGGGGAAGGTCTATTTGGCTTTCAGGTTATATAGTCCATCATCAAGGAAAGGCAAGGCAGGAACTGAAGCAGAGACCATGGTGGAATGCTACTTACTGGCTTGCTTCTCTGGGCTTGCCCAGTTAGCTCTCTTACAGAGCCCAGGCTTGTTTATCCAGGAACGGCACCTCCCACAGTGAGCTGGGCCCTCCTACATCAATGAACAACCGAGGAAGTGCAGCAGGAACACAACCATGGGCCAATAGGACCGAGCCAATTCTTCAGTTGAATTTCCTTCTTCACAGGTGACTCTAGATTTGCATCAAGTTAACAGCTGAGGCTAATTATGACAACCCCTCACTCTGCTCCTCAGCAGCCATAACACCCTTACCCCAGGTTTGAGGAAGGGTACTTCCTCAGATGTCTCTAGGTTTGCATCAATTTGACAGCTGAGGCTCACTATGACAACCCCTCACTCTGCTCCTCAGCAGCCATAACACTCTCACCCCAGGTCTGAGGAAGGGTACCCTAACATTCCAATCCCATAGCCACAACAAGGTGTCCTAATACCCTGTGCCCTGCCACAGCTGGATCACAGCAAAGTGGGAAGAGAGAAGTGACCTGAAGCAACACAGTCCAGAGCCAACAATAAAATCTCCTCACCTTCTTCTCACACCTCACCCCAAAAGTGGCCACTAGGGTCATTATTTCCCAGCTATGTGGATGTGGCTGTCCCTTTACATACATGCAGAGTCAGACATGCACATTATACCCACGAGTCATCCCAGCATCACTTTCACGCTTGCTAGCTGAACTGTGCTGACTCATATCACTCCTCCATAGTGAGGTGCCAAGATACCCTCAACTTTGTTTTTTTTTTTTTTCCCCTTGATTCTGGGTTTCTTGGGCATCTGTCCTATTTATGGCAGGCTTTCCCAGGGCAAGCTCAGTGAATGAGTGAGTGAGCAGATGGAGGAATGAAGGACTTTCTACACTGTTGGCTCTTTGCAGTGATGGTCTCTGCATCACTTTTACTAAATACCTGCATCTGCCCCTCCCAGTTCTTGATAATACCTCCATGAATCAAGAAACCCTCATGCAAGTTCCAGTAGTCGGATGTGTTGTGTCTTCCCTGACCTGGTACAATTCAGGGTGGGCTGCAAGTTCCAGCTGCAGCCGAGCCATTCACACTGGCTGAAAACTTGACAGGCGGTAGAAGTACCTTCTTCCAGGTACTCGCTGAAGTCTTGTAGTGGAGGAATATGGGCTTGTCCTGTGTGGTTTAAATAAGATGAGGTTGAGGCTATGCAGCCCCATAGGATGTGCCTGGAGCTTGTTTTTCTCACCTTCCTTGGTGCAGAAGGTTGAAAAAGGATATATAAAAGCACCAAAAATTTTGGAGGGACAGACTCAGCTTGGCAGCACCTCCTTTCCCCTTTCCCATTTGATTTGTACCTTGAAAGAAGTTACCTCAATTCCCTGGGTAAGTTCTCTCACCTGTTAAAATAAGCACTTGTTCCTCAAGTCTCTTAGTTTCCTGAATATTGGCTGAGATGAGATGCCCAAATCTGGCAGCTTGGTGTGCCAAGTAAATGCTGAACAGAGTGAATTTCATCTCTGTCCTTCAAATGCAGCATTGTCGGGAGGCTGGTACTCAAAGGACCCAGCCTGCGGGTGCTTCTGGGGCCCAATCTGCCCTGTGGCAATTCATGGAATAGAGCTTGCTCTGTGCATTCCAATGAGGCTCCAAGCTCTATGCCTTTCATTTCAGGACAGAGGTGCCCCAGGGTCTTCTTGTGAAGTCCACCAATTTGCCTTTCTAATCAGACCCTTTTGGGTCAGTCTGCACCTCCATCAATCCTTTGCAGAGCCCAGGGGGTTCCCCTTGGTTCACCTGATTGGACAGGGTACCCACAGCAGTTCAGGAAATTAATTTTCCAGAAAGTCTGACCCTAAGACATGAGGCCAGCTTCCTCATACCTGCACTTTAACTTTTTTGCCAGTTTTCTCCTCTGTGAACGGTGGTTTCCTTTTGCCTGTCTAGTGTATGAAAAAAAAACCAAAAAGGTATTTAAAAGGGGGAGGGGTTATAGTATTTCTTATAGTTGCCTTTGTTTTCAGAGTTTCTGAAGTCTCCTCATTATAACATTCACATTTTAGTGAATATCATCATTTAGTGCCATTTAGTGAAATATAACACTGTTGTTTGATATTTTATAAGAAGTCATTACCCTCCGTAAAAATACCTGCAGCCCACCCAAGCCCACTCCCACCCTGCTGCTGGAAGCTGGCTTTCTGCTCCCCTAGCTCCTCTTTCAAATGGTCTGTAAATGGAATCTTCACCTGCGCAACATTTTATATTTCCTTCCTGTAGCAAAGCATGTTTGCGATCCACTCATGCAGTGGGTGAATGGTCGCCCCTTGCTTTCCATGAATAAGTGTGAGAATGAGTTCCGGTCTCTACCTGACTACCTGCTGAGGAGCATTTGTATTCTTCCCAATTATGGAGGACTATTCATAAAACTGCTAAAAATGAATATCTAATATCAAGTATTTTGTGAGCATGAGTTTTTATTAATCTTAAATGAAAACCCAGCAGTGCCATTTCTGGTCCCATGATTAATGTATGGTTGAATATGCTAGAAGTTGTCATCAAACTTTTTTCATTTCAGCATTTATACAAACTTGTAAAATTAGATGAACACAGCTATATAATCAACAAGATAATATGTCCATAAAATGTTAAGTGTGGGAAGAGTAACAACTTGATTGCCACTCAAGTTGTCTTGAAGCTGCTTTGGGCTCTAAGACCTGCCTCCCACTAGTGACACCGACACTTGCTGCACTCCACAGATGTACCAAGATGTAGCTCAGCTCTGAGGAATGACATGGACTATGCATCTCTCTTGGTCATCATCTTAGCCATCAATGACCCACTCTGAGCATCTCTTGTATCTCATCAGACCATCATGAAGTGTGTGTGTGTGTGTGTGTGTGTGTGTGTATGTGTGTGTGTGTGTGTGTTTTCAAAGCTCATTGTCACTGCTTTATTGAGATATAATTCTCATCATGCGCAATTCACCCAGAGTGCACAGTCGGCTTCCTTGGCCCATCTTCCTAGGGTAGAAACTATCATAACTTAATTTTACACTATAGCACTTCCAGCAAAGTAATTTACGTTAGAGCACTTCAAGCAAAAGTAGTACTTTCCTCATCCTGATGCTTCCCCAACCTGAACCCCAGAGAGTCTTGGAAGATTTGTTTATGGTTGATGTTTCACAGAAGGAGTAGCAAATCCTGTTCTGTCTTGTGCTTGATCCTTTCCCTGTCTGATGCCTTCAAACTCCTTAGCACTGCCCCCATTGGTACTTCTGCCCTCTGCACTGTGTGGATTACACAGTTAGCACATAACATCTTTCATTCTCCTATCCTCAAGTGGTGGGCGGCTGGCCTCCATATTTAGGCAGTTATAAATAAGGGTTGGTGAGCACTCTGCACAAGTCCCATGATGTGTATTGCTATTATTTTACTCAGATAGGTCTTTAATCATGGATTTGCTGGATCAAGTGATAACTACACATTTAAACTTTGAAATTTTTTTTCAAAGTATTACCCAAACGAACTCATTATTTTATTTTACCTTATTTACCAATTATGATTGTTTATTGGGAAGGCTACTTCATGTTTCTCTGTGCTCTTGATGGTACCTTCTTAGCCTTGCCTTAAAGCTTTCCACGTTTCCCTATCACTTCTACCATGGGTCTGATCTCTTTTCTGGTTGTATGAAACCTCCTTGTTTCATGAGCAGGGCTCATGAACTCTGACCTGCATCCTCTACACCTTTTTTATTTTTTGTCTTCCTTGTGCATAGCTTGGGAATCTGTCCTAACTTGTTGCGACTTGTGGCAGGAAAACCCCATTTTGTATGAGGTTGTT
Organism: Acomys russatus; assembly: GCF_903995435.1. Classification (NCBI taxonomy): domain Eukaryota; kingdom Metazoa; phylum Chordata; class Mammalia; order Rodentia; family Muridae; genus Acomys; species Acomys russatus. Next base: position 18,650,054 of record NC_067141.1, read on the forward strand.
CAGTGCGTGCAGCAGCTCTTGGCCTATGATTACGTCACGTCCTGCTTCATACTATTGAATTTGACGTTAGTGTCCCGGCAGCCCCTCAGGATTGCAAAGCTCCTGGACTATCTGGAGGAAATTGCAGTGCAGTCCTGGGTATTCTCCCTAAATCCATGCATCTATTCCATCTATTCTTTCCATCAGGATACACGCTTCCCCAAGGAAATGGTTCATCTTCCTTGTTCCCTTAGCAACTGTTGATGTGGGACACAGACACATCCTCACCGTTACACCTTTGAGCCTCACAGGCACCAGAGCACAGCAGACCAAAATATCACAACGTCCTCTTGTCCTTCTGTGCCTGGGAACCCTGAGATACTCAAGTCGCCCCTGTGGGTTGGTGATTACAGAGCTCAGCTTGGATCTCGGCTGTGAGCTGAGCTAACCCCTGGTGTCAGTGTGGTCATCTTTCTACTGGTATGATGATGTGATTAAATTTCTCACCTAAGAATTCAGTGTGAGGTCTTGGAAAAAAACGTGGTGTTTGTGTAGGCTGTTTCTGAATTGGGTGTTTCCCTTTGCTTCCGTGGTAGCCATCTTTTGGCTCTGCTTTGCCCTTAACATGCCAACTGGATGAGGGCACTGCCATGGGAGCTACTCACGCAGCACGCAGAACTCCACAATGCTTCCAGACCTCACAGTGGAGCCTCTGTGGGCTATGGCTGGTGATGTCCCCCAATCTTTGTCTCACTCTGACTCTTTCCCACTCAGCCATCCCTGTGCTGCCTCCTTTTGCCCAGGATTCCTGGGTCATGTCGAATGAAACATAAATGGAGCAGTCTATCCCGGATTTCTTCTGTGTTTCATTAGCATCCTGCTAAAGCGTTTTTTTCTTCATGCATTTGAAGTTCCCAGTGCTTATAAAGGCTTAATCTAGCTTTTTTCACCTTCACTCATGGCTTAGCTGTCTCATTATCCCCCTCTTCATGGTCAGTGCTCCCTACAGATTGTTTCAAACACGGAGGTTGTGCATTCACTTCGTTTATGGGATGCATTCTTCCCATCCACTCTATGTTTTTATAAAACAGCTCCCCTCCCCCATCAGAGGGGTGGGTTGGAGAGAAGCTTGCTCTGATGCCTTCTCCACCCAGCTCTGGAGATGCAGGTGAAGCTTAGCAATGTGCACATCATAGCTATGAAGCCAATCAGCTATAATGGTCACAACAACTGTGTATTGTGTGTGTTGGGGGCAAGGAGGCAGAGGGTTGACAAAGGCACTTCAAGTTACCCATTGAGAATGAATGAGAAGATTCAAAACTTAAGGTTCATCAGTGATTCAAATGATAAGAAGGTACGTGTGAAAGGCCCAGTGACAGAAGCGGCCCAAGGGCGGGCTTCCTCAGTGACCTGTGGAGACAGAGCTTGGAAGAGACACTGATGTGTAAGGGTAGTGTCCTTCTTGATCCTTGTACTTCCTGAGATGGCATGGAGGTCTTCAGGCCATGAGAAATCCCTAAGTTGCTATCTCAGCCCGTTCTGCTGTGGCAACAACACACACACACACACACACACACACACACACACACACACACACACTCCAGATCAGGTAATTTACAAACAAGGAAAGCATATGGCTTCATCTCCAGGAGGCTGCAAAATTTCAAAGCAAGGCAGCAGTTGAGCTAATATCTGACACACTTGGTTCCTGCTTCGAAGGTGACATCTTGTTGCTACGTCTCCACAAGGCAGCACAGTAAAGGGGACAAATGCTAAAAGAGGTAGAAGGTACTGGCTGATGCTGTGAGTCTTTTGCTGGGGAATTAATGTCCCCATGAGGACAGAGTTCTTCCAACCCAGTCACTCCCTAAAGTGGTATCGTTACATTAGGAATTAAATGTCAATATGAATTGTGAGGGATGGTGTCAAGATCTAAGCCACAGCACTTGACAAAGCCTGAAGCCACAGAGATACTTCTGTGCTCTGTCTATGAGGTAGCTCTGTGAAAAACCCAGCTTCAGTCAGTGCAACTGCTGGACCAGAACTTAACGAGGAAAACGTGAGGCCAGCTCATGCAGGTGATCTATGGGTGCTTCACTTCCCATAGGCCAGCAAGCCAGGGGAAGCATGGGATCTAAACTAATCTACAGGTCACCATGGTCACCAGTGTGGTCAAGGCCTATGCAGCTTAGAGTGCCCCAGCCCAGGGCTTCTCACAGTCCTGCCTTTGAGCCTCTGGAAACTGAAATTCCCAGAGAGAAAAATATTCACACCTGTGTTAGAAGAGTCTACAAGGCTGAAGATGTGATCTGTGTTCTTAGGAAACTATCAACTTCAACCAATCCTGATGCTAAGCGTGTCATTGGATGGCATATGGGACCTATGTCACGGATTCCCCTGCTTTGCTGTCCCCATCAGTGTGTTTGGTAAATGCGGTGATGCACAGCTGTGTTTGCTCTGCAGCTAATAGACTCTTATCTCAATGCTTATGCAAGGCCACCTGCATCCACACTCCCAGCCATGGTCAGTCTTATTTAGCTCAAAATAAACTTCAATGTTCCCTTTGAGGTGAGAACTGTGCTTTGCATTCACACTTAAGTACCCTGAAGCACCCCCCACATTGCCTCCACAGGTGCAGGCCTCAAACCTCCCAGGAACAAAAATGTGTGCATTCTGCCCAAGGCTCCAATGCGCCACTTCCTTTGGAGACGAAGGAAAACTCAGCAAATCCATCAAAAACTTTTTCATTGCTTTCCCGAGCCAGGCACATGAACTGAGAGACACGATCAATGTGATTTATGGGCTGGATCAGCGATGGACCTGAGTCCTTTCCATGTAGAAAGGGCTTTTTTGATCAATTACAATGTACCTGCAGCACCATAAAAATACTGTATCTCCTGTGCACCAAGACGGTTCATCAAAACGTCAGAGTTATTGCGTTTCCCACCTGTGGCAGCCCTGTCTCTGCCTTACTGATTTTTCTCCCTATTCAAAATCATTTTTTTACCTGTCCCATTGTGGGGATGGAAGCTGCCTTAGCTCAGGGGATAAGTATGGAACCAGATCGTTATCTTTGGTCCCTCTTCTCGAATGAACCATTTCCAGATTTGCTGCTCCACCAGTAAGCAACACCCACTTCACTCAGGCTAAGGGCTAGGAGCATAGTTGTCTCTTCTGTGTCCTCCACTGGACCCCGCTACCCTGCAAGGTGAGCATATATCTGTATGGTCACTCCTGTTCCCCCCAGCTCTGGACCCAAAGGTCTTCATTAACGGCTGATAGATGGACAGAGAAGTCAGTAACCTAAAGCACAGGTGAAGGGGCGTAGACTAAAGACAGAGGAGGCTGCACCTAGGAGAACCTGTGTAGGAGACCCTGGGGCATGATGGGGCAGATATAGAACAGAAAAACTAGCTTCATTCAGTAGCCAGCCTTGGGGAAGGGCTTCAGAGGCCCCACTAGGAACAGGGATCCCTTCTTAGCATGCGGCTAGAGTGGAGGGAAGCTCCTGAACACAATCAAATGGCATTCCAGTGGAAGTAAGAGTTTAAATGTGGACACATCTTGGTGGTAGAGTACCTTCTTAGGATGCATGAAGCCCTGGGTTCAAGCCCTAGCATGGCACATAAGGCAGAAAAAGTTAAGTGAACGCTCAAATGGCCCTAAGATGAAGGATTCCTTCACCTGCGGCTTTCCAACTCACCCACGTGCACAAAGAATGACACCACTGTCCCTGGAGAGATCCTCCGTCATTGCTTTGAATAACACAAAGAGGTCAACAAGCTACCCATAACTTAACATCCACACTCCCAGCCTACTCCACAGGGCAGTGGGCAGCTTGGGTGCCCTTGGGACAGACACTGGACACATGCACTATCGTGCTCAAAACCATGCAGACAGCTGGTCTCCGGCCAGTGCCACAGGGCACATCCTACTTTCACTGACTTCTTTCCCTGGCAGACTCCACCCATGCTTCATTTTATTTTTTAATACAGAGAAACAAAGCTATGGAAGATGAATTGAACCTTTAATATAAGCCCACATCTGTGCTGGGTTCCTTACTTGAATTAATTCTCATACAAATGCTTCATAAAGCCATTTTTTATAAATGAGGTAAGTGAAATGAGGCTTAAAATAATTAATAACTCAGTGTTTCCACAGCTGTCCCATGCTGGGTACAGGACACCCATCTTTGAAGTCTGCACCAAAAGCCATAGACAACCTTTGGCCATCCATATTTGGTGTTGTGGCAGGGAGAATCCTTTGGATAGAGATGGAGAGAGAGCACTCAGAGAAGGGAGAGGAAGTCACAGCATGGGTGTGGATTGGGAGCTCAGAAGGCTGATTTAGATCAGACCTGTGCTGACAAGCCAAGTCAGGGCTGCTCTGCAATGACTGCTAGGAAGTTAACTGGTGACTTTGGAGTGCACAGCTCAATTCTCAACACCTGAAAGTGATGAAGGCTTGTCAATTGGAGATGAGGGGTTCTCTAATCCGGCCTCAGGATCTGATGTGGAAATGAAGCTACCCAGTGATAAATGTTCCTTCTCAGTTCCCCGACAGCCAAGGAAGCTGTCAGATGTGTTCAGGAAACCGGTCAGCTTTCCTAGTGATTTCTCAATGGCTTCTTTGCCAGCAACAAGCCCATTCATTTCAGGGAGGAATTCCTTTTTCTGCAAGATACACAAAGACGTCAATGGGCAGTGTCTTGGTCTGTTCTTTGAGGAGGATAGGTATGGCATAAAAAGAAAGCTGTGCATGCTGGTTTGCACTTTGGAAACAGGCTCTGTTGCTGGTGAGGGCCACAGAGATTATTATCATGGCAGAGTGTGGGAATGGAGGCAGCCATGTGCGGAAGCTCCTGGAACTGTAGAATCCATCTTAACCTATTGTGAGAGAGGGTCTTCATGACTCACAATGCCTTTTCATAATCCCCTCTCTTCTTATCACTATCACACAGGGGACTGGGCCAAACCAACTCAAATCACAGCAAGGGGTTTCAGAACTAACTTGCTCGAGCCAAAGCAAGGTAGGAGGACTTACTTGCAAAGAACACCTCACAACAGCCACCCACCCACTCACTCCCTGTCCATCCCAAGAAGACATGAGAAAAGGATGCATGTTCTAGGGCAAGAAGACATGATCTCAGGGGAGTTTTCTTGTTTCTCACTTCTCTTCTGTCTTGATTTAAAGAATAATTCTTTCATGTTTAAAGAAAAATTGGAAAGTACTACAGAGTACGCAGATTCCAAATATCAAGTTCCCCCATCAGGAACATCTTGTGTCATAGGATACCTTAGCTTTGGTTTAGCACAGAATGTAAACTGCCTGTTAACTGTGATGGTTAATTTAATTTTCAGCCTAAGGTCACCTAGAAATAGAGCCTCAATGAGGTATTTCTATACCTGTGTTTGCCCTGTAGGCATGTCTGTAAAGGATTGTCTTGATTCGCTGTAAGTGACATGGGAAAATCGAGCCTAAAAGAAGGTGACACCATTCCTAAGTTTGGGATCTTATCCTGCATACAAATAGAAAAGATAGCTGAGCACTAAGTATGAAGGAGTTCACTTGTCTCTCTGCTCTTGACTGGATCTGAGGTGATTAGCTGCTTTCTGTTCCTACCTTGACTTCTTTTGATGGCAGCCTAAAGCCTGGAATTGTGAGCTGAAATTAACCCTGTATCTATTTTTATCACAGCAGCAGAATAGGTGGAGCCTTTGCCCCTTTTCCTTTCTCTGTACCAGAATGCCACATAAATTTCCACATTCCATTTAACCATTTAACCCCTGTGTCTCTCTGGCTCCTCTTGGCCTTGGCACTATCTCAGATCCACCTGACTTCCAACAGTTTCAGCCTCACACTGACCACTCAGACACCTGACCCAGACAGATGGAAATTTATTGAACATGTAGCAAAGTCTGACCATTCAGGGACACAGTCTGGATTCAGGGGTGAGGACTGTGACCCCCATCTGTTTTTAAAGCAGGCTTTTTAATAAGAAGAACCATAACCCAGTGACAACTAGGTAACAGGTGTAGGTAGCAAGGGGAGGGCAGTGTTACATCATTTAACTAGTTAAACAAAGCATTTCTAACTTATAAATAAAGCCATAGATAATATACCACTACAAGAGATTATGCTGAGCTTACAACATGTCAGCATATTAATCATTAGGAGGCAGAGCCTGAGTACCTGAACTTAATTTTATCTTATGAACAAGATGGAGATTAAAGACAAAATGGCTTCAGTTATGTTAAAGATCAAAACAGATGTCAAAGGGAGAGCTACAGTTAGGCTAAAATCTAAAGTGGGTCTTAACAGAGGGGCTATAGTTATGCAAAAAGTTAAATCAGGCCTCAATGAGGTATGTCTCATGTGGGTGTATACTGCAATCTGTGTGGTGTATTTTGCACTGAGACACTGAAACACTTGAAAGAGTGACCACTTCCTCTCATCCCTGCTTCAGAATTCTCTCTTAGAGCACTACTTTTTCTCCCAAAATGGTCTGTGTGCATTGCTAGCAAGCATGGAAAGACAATGTAGTGTTGTTGTTATTTAGCCTACTCCATGACAGATGTGGAAGTTCTGCCTATTTTATACTCGTTGCCCTATTCCTAGGGAAACATAGCACCTGGCAGAGAGGTTGGACTCATCTTGCCCTCTGAAAGTTTTGAAGCCTTCTAGAAACTTCTGAGCACCCTGAAGAAGTACAGGACACTCAGATCCTGGTTTTGCTCAGAGCCTCACAGCTGCTCGTGTTGTGCCTGTGCCTACTCTTACAAAGGTGTCCTTCCATTTGCTGCATCTTGGACACCCTTACAAGAATTCTTTGCATGGCTGTGACTCAACACTGCCCTGAAGAACCTGAGGAAGTACAAGCAGCTATTGGCCAGGCAATAGCTGTATTAGATGAGGCAGCAGGAGCTCTTTGGAGAAGGCAGCAGATACATCACATGGACAAGAGAACCCAGTACATTAGAGGCACTTCTGTAAGCTACGACTTTGTCTCCAGATGGCTGATGCTACAATTTACATGTATCACTTACAAGGAGATGTGGTACAGACCGGAAGGCACACTAGCTATGCACAAGTAAGTGGGAAGAGCCCATTCTAGCTGTGCATTATCTATCCATCACCTACCTCACACAAACATGTCAGAGGAGGGGGACAAAAGTTGTCATCAATTTCTTTCTCAATCATTCTCTATGTTGTTTACTGAAGCAAGGGCTGTTGCTGAAGCCAGAGCCTGCTGCTTCAACGAATCTAGCTAGCTAGCTTGATTCAGGGATCTACTGTCTTTTCCTACTTATCTTTAGACTAACAGGTAGGTCACCACACCCATCTGGCTTTTATGCTGTTGGGGACAATAGGCCATATGGCCAATGTTCAGCTATCTTGTCCAAGTCTGCACCTTTAAGTCTCTGTTTTTCCCAGAGCTTGCCTTTCACCAGAAACTTGCTGACCCTGTTGTAGGTCATCAGTTAGACTAAAGACAGATAGAGATGGAGCAACCTTGTTATGGTTTAGCAGTTAGACTAGGCAAATATGGAGCCAGATACCCTGCATGGCAGGACATTATGACCATGCCTGGAATTCACTATGTTTTGAGAAAGGCCTATAGGTGGGTTGCTATAGCAATATGCTTCCTTGCCTTCTGACTTATAAAAACTGCTGCTTGACTAATAAAGTTTGAGAGTTTGATCATTCAGACTTGCTCTCCTTCTTTGTGTCTTGCATTTTCCACAGGTGAACTTCCTCCTGAGTTTTAGTCAAACCCCGAAGGCCAGGGCATTATGCACTGGAGTTAGGAATCCAAACTCCAGTCCTTATTCTTGCACAAGTGATTCATCCCTTTAACAATAGACCAAACCCTAACCAGTCTTTTATAAGGTAAGATCATTTGCTGGTCTGGAACTCACCAATTGGACCAAAAAAACCTGAAAGATCAACTCTACTATTCCTTCCAAGCACTGGGATTACAAGTATCCACCAAAACACCTGGGTTTGTTACACGTGTGTTTGGTGTTGGACTCAGGCTCTCATGCTTGAGTGAGGCTCTCCTTGTCCCTGGTGAGAATAGCTGGATATAAGGCAAAGGTTTTCCTTTAAAATTTTACATTAAATGCTGGCTATCAATATACATATTTTATATAAACTTTTTCTGAACCATTCAACCATTACTTTTCCCCCCAAAAGTTGTGGGATTTCTTATCACCCCAGGGAAAATGAACCCTTTCATGAAGAAGATGCTCCTTTGTCTGCAGATATTTCCTTTATGATGCCTCTTAGGCTCAGGTGGTAAGATATGTTCTGTATCATCTAATGTGGCCATGAACATAACCCACTATCTTCCTTTAGCCCAAAGTGTGATGAGAGGTTATTCTATGGTAAAGGCTGAGTAGTGCAGATGTCCAAGCAAATGAGGCTTAGCCCCCTCACCTCACATATGTTGCATTCTCTTTGAAGTCAGTATATCGTCCATATTCTATACAGACATTTTTCACAGAGGAAGGATTCACCTGCTGGCATGCCTTAGCTTTCTTTCTACATTTGCAACAGGTACAGCTGGTTTGATTTAGTCCCAGACAAGGACAGATGTCAGAAGGGATGAAGTAAATCTCAGTTGTGTCATGTGACATTTTTTCTGGAAGCTGTCCTGTGAGAGGGCATGTGATGATTTGCTGAGAACAAACACATGAGAGGGTGGGCAATGTTTGAAAAAGATATAAATAGAACTCCGCAGACAGTGAGATGATGCTTTTGCATTGCTACACTTCTTGTGATACTCCAGATGATTCTGGCTGTTTCCCAAGGACTTGTGCCCATTTGACCGAGCCTTAATGTTTCTGCTGGATCACACCACCACTACTGAGTCATGATACTGTTTGTTGTTTGCGACTGGATTGGACTGCTGGTATTCTGACAATGAATAGTGGAATTTCCCCCAAGGAACTACTTCTAAACAAATCTACATCCCCTTTTCTTATTAACTTTCTTTCTCCCCTACCTCTAGTCAGTGGTTTTGAAGGAGGTGGAAGCACTTAAGAACCCTAAATAAAGTAGGTTTAAAAAAAATCTAAGCCTACATGTCCTATTGCTCTGTGAAGTGCTGACAGGTGGACACAAGCAGAGCAGAGCTGGGTACCCAAGTCCCATCAGGGCTCAGCTAATCTCACTCTTACCCTGTTGCTTCAGCAACCTTCTGATGAGCAGGCTGTAGGCATGTTTAATGTGTCTAAGTGAGAGAAATGTGTTCCCATCTGTTCCAGAGTGTGCCAAAGTTGGCCCACTAGGGTGAGATGGACACACTCAGAGATCTTGGGTGCCCCCAGGTTTGCAACAAACAGCACTACTCTGGAGGGAAGACTGAAAAGAAATGCTAATCCCTGATGGAAATACCCTACCGTATTCCAACAGCTTAGCTGGGATAGGGGTTATTCTAGCCCGGCCAATAACATTTCATAATATGAGGCTCAGTGGCTTATCTCTAACATCTAACTATGGGAAGCTATAGGAGTCATGAACAATGTCCGAAAAACTAATGAATACAGTAACCATGGCTCCTGACACCCAGCTATGTACTTGATTGGGAAACAATGCTGGGAGAACATCCAGCAAGTTCATGGTACCTCTTCAGTCAGTATGGTTCCCCCAACACAGAAGAGTCACAGAGTAAAATGCAGAGGCACTCACTGCATTCCTTCTTCAGGTTCTTCTTGGTGGTGTTCTGACCTGTTTCCTTCTCATCATGGAGATGACGGTACAGCAGTATCTGGATCATCAATATCACTTTCACTGGACTGTGCTCTCAAGAGAAATCCAATTTGATCTTCGTGGCAGGTGTGCCAGGGTTCAAAGCTGTAAGTAAGCTTTCCATCCCTGACAAAACACCCATGAAAAATAACTTAAAAGAGAAAATGTCTTACTTTGGCTTATAGTGTCTGGAGTTACAGCCTAGGGTTATCTGGGGCCATCATTCCCGGCTTTGTGGCAATGAAGAAGAATATAGAGGAGAAGAGGCATTCAGCTTATGGAACTTATGAAGAAGAAATGGAGGGAGAGAGAGACTGAGGACCAGACAGATCCTTCAAGGACAGAGACCTCCAGTGACATGGTAATCTGAATGAGAATGGCTCCCAAAGGCTCATATGAATGCTTGGGACTCCAGTTGGTGGAACTCTTTGGGAAGGATTAACAGATGTGGCATTGTTAGAGGAGGTGTGCCATAGGGGCCAGGCTTTGAGGATTCAATGTCCCATCCTACTCACAGTAGGACTCTCTGCCTCCTGCTTGCAGATCACCATGTATACTCTCAGTTGCTGCTCAAGCAACCTATCACCACACGTTTGCTCCATCACCATGGACCCCAACACTCTGGAAGTGCAAGCTTAGTTAAACTCTTACCTTTCTAAGATGCTTTGGTCATGGCGTCTTATCACAGCAATTGAAGTGATACCTAGGCAAGTGACATGTTTTTCTTGATGTGGGCCTCATCTCCTAATAGACCACCGAACTGTGAACCCATTCATGGATTAACTCATTGATGAGGTCTTCTCATCCATGATTCAATCAGCTTTAGGGACCAAGACTTCATCATATGAGCATTTGGTGGGGAGAAGTGGCAGGGAGACATTTCTTATCCAAACCATAACAAAAGCTTGGAACTGAAGAGAGCTGAGGCCAGAGGATCAGAGAGATGCAGGATAGATACAAAAAAGCAAGAAGGGCGTTTCCCTGCTATTGCAGGTGATTATCTTAGTGTCTGCAATGTGTGTGCGATTTTGGCCTTTCCAGAAGCCTCTTGAGGGGGACAAAAAAGCCCACCTGGCATCAAACAGAGAGGTATCTCCTAATATGACTATCTTCTGGTATCTCATAGATATCATAGGAGAAGCTTCCGTCTTCTGAGCCTAATAACCTTTCACAGTTCCAGGGAAGAGATTTAAAAATGTAAATGGTTTTTAAAGGACCTGAAGGGGAAGCAGTAAGGCATGGTTCCACAGTATCAGGCAACATAGAGGAGGTGGTATGTCTGCCTAAGAGACATCATATGGCATTGAAAACCACAAAGTCCATTTGTCAGCTTTCTCATCAAGGCTGGCCCATAGTGTGTACATAGATGATAACTGTGTTACACATTGACTCAAAACATATACATAGACAGTAACCATGTTACACATTGACTCAACATAAAACATATAAAACCATTGCATTTTCTGTAGTTAATCTGTAACTCAGATTTTCTGGCCATAAAGTGATGCTTATGCTAGCATTCACGGTTCATTTCACTTACTGAGCAGCTGTATTTCCCAGGCATCTTCACAGTTTGCCTTGAACTATTTATACTTGTTTTTTATAGTTCTGCATGTGAAACTTCTTGGAGATGCAAAGCCCTGTACAAGATAAGTGTCAGTGTCTTTACTAGGAAACAATTCTCAGTTAGTATCTGGATGCCAGGCAAGGTCCAATGATCAAGGCCCACATGCTCGGCGCAAGGACACTGGACAAGACTACATCAGGTTAATAGGCCATGAAACAGTGGAAGGCCAGAAATAAGAGGTAGCTGGGTCTAGAAGCATAAGAAAGGCCAGTTTCCGTGAAAATGCTTGAGTGGTGACCAGATAGAGCTATGGAGTTGACTCTCTACAACTGTCATATACACTCCAAAGGATTTAGTGAGGTTTAAAGGTCCTGATCTGGGAAGCAAAGCAGAATGCCAGCTTTGCTGACAGCACACATGGGTCCAAAAGAAAGATTTAGAATGCTATCTCTGGAGGACTGGATGACAAAAGAGCCCCCAAGGAAGACATGGCACCAGAAATGTACCATAGGAATGTTCATATGAGGGCTCATGGGGACCATGTGGGCATACCATGGACAGTAATAGCCACTGTCCCCAGAAGCTGCTGGCCTTTCAGACCTGGTGTGGTATGATCCAAGCAACGCTGTGTCCTCAGCCTTTGTTCATTGCTAACACAGCAGCAGGGCCTTTGCTGTATTCCATAGCATGTCCTGTGAGCTTCATCAGAAAGGCATGACACTCTGCAGTGGCAATGGCCTCTTCTACTCCTCCTTAACTCAGAGTGAGGCGCTGGGCATTGGGACTTTTTTCCACACTGGAGCTTGGTGGAAGAGTGAGTGTCTCAGCAGCATTGATATATACAGGAAGGGTCTCTATGTGGCCCACTCTGTTCACCTGCAGGTGGACAGACTCCACATGGAGGTAACAGAGACTCTGGGAGGACATTAGCAAGTCATAACAGTTACTTTGCTCAGGACTGTGTCAGAGTGTCTGACAGTAAGCCACTTAAGGATAAGGTGAGCTTTAGATCACAGTTTAAGGTGATGCTGTCAGTCATAGTGGTATCCTGCTTTGTGGTGTCAAGAGTGTGTGGTCATGAATCTTCACTTCATGTGTCAGTGGAAAAGGAGATGGAGAGAATGTGGTCCTGGAACAAAGGCTGGACACAACCCTCAGGTCCCACTTCTCCAGTGGCCTACTTCTTGCAGTTATGTCCACCTCCTAGAGGTCCCACAATTCCTCACTCAGCACCACCACTTCATGGTGTTCAAACACACGAGCCTGAAGAACTCTTTACTTCCAACCCATAACACAAGGCTGCTACGGCCCCCTACCCTAATGCTACTTGTTAGTCTGTCATTTGAGCAGGAAAAAAAAAAATGTGACATCAAGCATCTAGGGCTTGTCGAATGCTTGTCACCACATTGACTTATCTGATGATGTGTGAATTCAAAAATGCACCCAGAAATGGAGATGCAAGTAGGACAAAGGGGACTTTCTTTGTAAATCCTTTGGCTGCCAGAGCTTTGCTCGAGAGCCTTCTGCACAGGGAAAGAGGCTGGAGCCTCCACCACCCACAATAGTGAAGGTTATTGTCCTCAGCTTGTCAGATGTGATAGATGAAGGATGTTGGGATAGACCTTTACAACCTACCTAAAGGTTGATTTAGTGATGCTCTAATAAGGGAGACAGGCTTCAGCCAAAATAACTTTAAAAGTTAAAATAAAATTAAATTAAATTAAACATGACAAAACAACTAATATTTATAGTAAAGATCAAGCCTAGGCATGCTGGATGTAAAATAACAAAGAAGGGTCTTTTATAGTAGGTGAACTCTTGCTAAACCCTCTTGAACAGAATTCTTGCCCAAATTAGGCTCTACATAGGTCTTAATCTATTTGGTGCCACTATAACAAAACACTTGGGGCTGGACATGTCATCAAGAAAAAAAAAAAAAAAAACAGGCTTATTTTATCATAATTCTTAAGGCTGAAAGCTCAAGATGAATTGGCCCATTTGGTGAGACTCTGTTCACTGATGCATCCAGTGACCAGTCCATTCCTGCAAAATCTGATCCACTTGCTATGATGACAGCAAAGAGCCCCGTCATAGTGGTGCTCATGGTGATCTCATTAACGCCCCTAAGTCCCTCCCATCTCTTTAAGGTCCTACAACCTCTTACATTGCTTTACTAGATGCTAAACCTCCAACCCAAGAACTTTGGGAGACAAGGCACATGTAGCCATAAGAGTGGGCCAGGGCCAGGGTCACAAGATGAGGCCAAAGAAGGGCTCTGGGCCTATGTATAAAGTTGGACGGGGGAAGCTTTGCCAGGATGAGTACAAATCAGAGGCGCTGGCTGTGGTACAGAATTCCCTCAGGCCTGGGATGGGCTACAGAGTGTCTGTTACCAATAAACAACTACGACTCTTAACAACAGGGTCTTCCAAAGCCTTGACAAATGCTTACTAGCAAAATAGATGACTGTTTGCTATGCAGAGAGCTGCACCTCCGGGAACACGGCTTCGTGTTGCGGAGTCTCATTTGTTATGTGATTGAAATATGGAAATCATTTTCTCTGCCTACATTGCTTCTGTATATTGATATTAACTATAAACAACAAATTTCTTCCACGGGCCAAACAAGCAGATGGGTTTTAAACACTTTAGAAATATAAAGAGGTCACTTAGCGCGTGATAACTCATCTAAGTATTGAGCCACTGTGGAGGCTCCTCTCCTTCCCAGCCTACCTTCCTGGGTACAACACCTGGAGCCATCCATGAGCCCACCACACATCCTCCCCTGGGGCAGTGATTTTGATACCTGACCAAACTTTGGGCTCCACTACAGCCTTCTGCTTTGCTCTAGAGGTTTTGAACCCTCAGGTCCAAGTAAGTCCATAAAGCTGGTTTTTGTGAGGACACGGTGGGGCTCCAGGAGTCTGGGCTTGGATTGCTGGTGCTCTAGACAGCTTTAAGAAGCTCTGACTTTGAATCTACCGTCTTTCTTAACAACTTGATCAAATCCCGCAGAGCAAGCTGGAGGTCTGCAGTGCTAGAGTAATTAGACCAACATATAAGGTCCCTTTGTTACATCTTTTCTGTCAGATCTGCCCTGCTGGAGTATCTAGCCCATATACAAGCCCCATATAAAAGCCCCATATACCAAGCACCTTTGTTGTATTGACTTGTTTGCACCTGAGAACACTCTGTGGGTTTATAGGTGCAGAGTTATGCTGTTAGGACACTCCTGATAGGTCATCCAAAACAGTGTATCTTTGCTTTTGAAAAGCTGATGGAAGCAATGAACTCTCCCAGGGAGAGCTTACTGAGCTTGGGTCATGAGGGCTCTGCTTTGGGGCCTGGCAGTGAAAGTGGACAGAAGCCTTCAGGTTGACACATGGTCTAGAAGAGCACCTTTAGTTGCTGGGCCAAACAGGCACATCTGCAAGCTCAGGGATGCTGCAGTTTGTTCTGGGACCTTGTGGCATCAATGGGAGAGCAGCTTCTCTTTATTCTGCATTGGCTGTGTCTGAGAGCAAGTCCATGCACTTCCAGCAACATCCATGTCTTCAGGATTAGCGTATACAGAATATTCCCCTTCACAGGTCAGAGAGATGACTTCCGGGGTGATGATAATTTGTCTAAGGATGAAAGGAAATTCCACATAAGACTCAGCGGCTCTACCTCATCTGCAACCTCACTGCCTGCTCTTAGCCCCATTGCTCCAGTCTGTCCTAACCTATCAAAGCCATACTTCCCTCTCCTCCCTTCCGCTCTCCTCCTTCCTTCCATTCTTGGCCCCTTTCGAGAACACAGGAAACTCTTCCCTTGGCTCAGAGAAAAGGAACCATCCTGCCTGCTCACCCACCCCAGAGGCCCACAAGAGGTCCCAGGATACACTTTTCTAATTTCTGCCTTCTCGCAGCCTTTTGAGGATAGATGGGCCAAGGGAGTGGCCGGTTTTCTTTCTTGACCTGTCTTGACCACTTTGGGAGAATAGTACCATTTTGGTGCACAGGTAAAATCAGTCATGGCTGTGACTGTGATGGGTCCTTCAAAAAGGCCTGGCTCTGCAAATCAGGATCAATGCACAGAAGGGGAATTACTTCTTCTTTGTGGGTGTGAGAAACTGGGACAAGGCGCCTCCCCCTGCTCTTTGAGAACACTTAGCGTAATGAACTAAAACTTGCTCAGCTCACTGACTAAGTGCACAGCAGGTGCTTAATATATGCCCCGTGTACTGTATAGTTTTATGTCAACTTGACATAAGCTGAAGTCATCTGAGAGGAAGAAACCTCAAAATGCTTCCAGGTGTTGGTGGAAGGGCTGGCCCCAGCCCGGTGGTGCTAACTCCAGCCCTGGTTGTGGCCCATGCTGATCAACTCAGATACTACCCAGGCGCAGGCCCACAGCTTTGCGTTGGTTCACTCCAACATTTACTCCATCTATGAGCTGCGGCTATGTGGTCTGGTGTTGGCTCTGTACAACCAGAACTGCAGGATCTCCGTGAGTCTGGGTGACAGCAGGGTATCTGAAAGGAGTCTCGGCAAGGGCGAGGGTCCAGTGTTGATGGTGAGGCAGAAGCCAGACCAGTGATTCACTGTGATGAACATTTGCATATAAAGCTGTTTGGTAACAAACTGCAGATTCCAGTGCCACTATAAGAAAAAAATTAATATGTGGCACAGAGTTGTAAGAGATGGGGGAGTGGAGCAATGCAATGGAACTGAAGAGACGACAGCTGTAACGAGTGAGAGAAGGCCGCAGTTGATGGAGGAACAGGTCATTCATTACTCAGTAGGGTTGGCAGGGTGGTGCGTGACAGTCTGGAGCTTGCAGCATCTCAGCCACTGAACAAGTTTTCCAACTGCATGACAGCCCTAGCTCTGAATGGCAAGAGGATGTTCCAGATGAAGATTGGTCCATGCACTAGATTGGACCTCCTTGAAAGACCTCCGTAGTCCATACTTCTCTCTGAGAGGCCATGCTGGTCTGTGGCCCATGCTTTGGCAGAGGTGGCAGAGGGCTATGTTGAGGTCCACTGGCCATATTGCCACCAGAGACCAAGCAGAGGCCCTTGGCATGTGCTGATGCTGGGGAGCTGATGGGTGTTTGTAGTCTATGTTCTTGCCAGAAGCCATGTAGAAGCCCAGGATCGTGTTCTTGCTGACTGTAAAGGGCAAGGAAGCTACACTTGTAGAGGTATTGATGACTGAAGATGTACAACTGAGAGAACATAGAAGACTCCTGTGACGACCCCTATCTCCAGATCCCCCCAAAATAACAGTCTAAAAAGGAAGCCATCAAAGAGAACTCCTAAAATTTTTTATAAGGATGCTGAAGTGTATCCCTCCACAAGGCCAGCTTCTAGTGAGGGTACAGGTGGAGAAAGACTCAGCTTTCCTTGGGGGTCAGGCCAGTGGGAGTTTGGCCATGCTCCACTGAGTATATGGACAACACAAAATGGACTTTTCCCCATTCTTTCTCTTTTTTTTTTTTCCTTTAAGGTGGTGGTCACAAGGATGAAAAAGTAGACATGGGAGGACAAGGAAGTGAATGTGAGCAAGGTGTATGATGTGAAATTTTACCAAATAATCAATAAAAATACTGTGTTGGAAACAAAAAAAATGTGTCCATAAGATCAGGCTGTAGACAAGCCTGTAGAACATTTTCTTAACTGATTGATGGGGGAGGGCCAAGTCTATTACGGATGGTCCCATCACTGGAATGATGGTCCTGGGTTCTATAAGAAAGCAGGCTGAATAAGCCAGAGACAGCAAGCCGATAAGCCACACTTTTTCATGGCCTCTGCATCAGCATCTGCCTCCAGGTTCCATCCCTGCTTGAGTTCCCGCCTTCAGTTCTTTTGATGATGAACTGTGACATGGATGTGTGAGTGATATAAACCCTTTCCTCTCCAAGTTGCTTTTGGGTATGGTAACTCATCACATCAATAAGAATGCTAACTAGGACACCCCTTTACCCCTTTGCTTCATCCCTCCTTCCACAGCTTGGAATGAAGAGAAACCACTCAGCCCTTACCCATAGCATATGGAGGCTCCGAGACCCATCATAAAACTGCCAACCAGGATGCATACTGTAGCTTGAATTAATATATTTCCAGTCACTTGCATTCTTTGTGCCAGAGGCACATTGGTTGACATATGTCCACAGCACATTTGCAAGTAGGAATGACACTTTAAAAAACTATGTAATGGATGTTTTGCTTTTTTGTTGCTGCACAGGATGAATGGCCCACTCTGTTGTCTGCTGCTCCTTCTTGCATTGGCCTGGGGCATGCCAATGGCACCATTACACTGTGTGAGCCCCTGGGTTACTAGGAACAGTGCTTCATTCATCTCCAAGCAGGGAAGAGCATCCTGTGGGCCTCAGGGTAACTTAGAGGGAGAGAAGGAAGTTGAACAGAGGACAAAGAGCTGGAGTTCCTCAGAGGACCCCACATTAAGGAAACATCTGCTGTAAGTTAAGGTAGAATTGGGGCTGGTGTGGAGACTGAGGTGACAATTCCTGACTTTGAGTTCACAGTTCCTGTGGAAGAAAAACCTCAGAAGAAGAGCTCCACTCCATGCCATCTGCTTCTAATAAATTCTATCTGGCCTATTTCCCATTCATAATGTCAAAATACTTGCTAATGTTGTTCATCTGGGCATTTCTTTCCATGTGGAACTTCAGAGTTCCTCCTCTTGCCCCACATGACCCCTTCCTATCCTCTGGTACTTGTCTGCTTCCCCTTCCCAAGATCCTTCTTTCTCCCAGAAGCCTGCAAACTTTCACTCCTCTACCCGCTGCTCCTTCCTTCTGTCCTGCCCAGGTATAGGGCTTTTATTCAGCTAATTAAGGAAACAAGGTTACACAGCAATACTTGGGGTGTGTGAGAAAATGCTCAGCAGGGCAGCAACTAGATCTTGGGAGCCAATAATTAGCATCAAAACACACAGCACCAGACCAACCTTCAAATCCTCCTTTTCAGTCTAATTAAAAAGACCATTTTTATAGTAACATATAGTAAGAACAATTATGAAACAATTATAAAAACCAGCAGATAAGATTTACATATATAATGTACACTGAAAAGGTATTTGGTAACCTTGAAGAAAATATTATCTATCCTATCTTGGTGAATCTAAAGTTTTGTATCCATATTAATTTCTATCATATCTTGTATCTGACAGCCTAAAAACATCTATCTAGACCTTAATATACCTTCTGAACTCCTGAGCAACTAAGCTTAATGGTAGAACTATAACTATCTGGTCTTTAACCCCATCAGCGACTTAAGAAGGGATAAAATGCAACAAATTCTGAAAAATAAAGATAAAAATATGATATTGTGACTATGCAAAACAGTGCAGAAGTTCTTCCATCCTGTTTTCTTTCTGAAGCCATTTCAGGTCTAATTACAATTTGATCTCTTTGATGGAGAATCCCATGGAAAATTACCCAACTCTATTCTAGGAACCTGAGGTCAAGATGCCACAACTGGCTTATCTTAGCTTCTTTTAAACTGCTTGCTCTGCAACCCTCTCTCTGTAGCTGCCCCTTGGGCTAAATGCTTGGGACTGCATTTAGGTCCTTAATACCTGAGTATAGTCCCAGCTAGATGGAATAAAGACTTTCAATTGGCTATGAACAGTGTCTGAGTGGTCATCTCTGGTTGCTTCTCTGTAAGAATATATTGAAATATATATAATTAAAAACAGTTTGATGAAAAGAAGCCATGGATCAGAAGCAAATTTGCATACCCCAATATAAATAAAAATAAAATATAAATTGGCAACTCAAGAGGCTTGAAGTAAGAGTGTAAAATTTGCCAAAAGAAGGAAATGCAGATAAAAGCAGAAATCAATGAGGTTAAAAAAAAAAAAAAAAAAACAAAGGAGTGAAGTAAATAAAGTATTCAGCATGATAAAAAAAAAATAGAATAAATGAAATCCTAAATAAACAAAATAAGCAGGCAAACCAACAACATGAGCATATTAACACAACTTGGTATGGAAACATTTGAAGTTTTTAAGTGAAAAAGATAAATTCTCAGAAAACTATAATTTGCCAAAAGTGACTTCATAGGAAAAGGAGAAATTAAGCAGACTCATTTCTTCAAACACAAAGAAATTTGTCAGGCCCAACATACAGTGGCTCAGAAAGTTCTTTAGACCTCCCAAAGAGTAAGAATTAAAAGAAAAACCAAAACAGAAAAAAAGAAAACCTTATAAATCATGTTCACTTGAGAAACATGCCATGGGCACTGACACCTGATGAAAACAGCACAGGAGATAAACCAGAAAAGCGGTATCAGGAAAGCCAACATAGAAAACATGAAATGCTAGCTGACACAGTCAAAACCTCTATTAAAAAGTATTTTAGCTATAGGGGATTTAGTCCAACAATACATGATGGTTCAAGCTCAGGAAATCTATTAAAAATTCTTCGTACGTGTCCAGAGAGAAATTTATATAACCATTTTCACAGATCTGTGATAGCTTTTGACCAACTACAGCATCCTCAGAGAAGGGCACTCCCTGGATCAACCCCCTGAGACCAAGGGTAAACCCAAGGCCACCAAGGGATCAACCCCAAGGACAAGAAAAAGCAAGGGTTCCTAGACTATGTATTATGGTGTGGATGACACAAAGCAGTTCCACCACAAAGAGAAGCAGCGTAAGTATAAGTTTAAGAGAGAATAAATAAAGCCTCCCTAGGAGACCAGGAGAAAACAAGACGCAAGGAAAACAAGCCCCAAAGCATGACACAGTGAATACCCAAAGTATGACTCCTTCATAGGAAAAAAATAATGTGAAGAGAATAGTGGAAGCCTTTACTACCCACATCGAGGAAGACAGGTAGATTCTCCAGATTGCTGTTAACAATCTGTAAGTGGAGATGGACAGTGACAGTACAACGATGAAAAACAACAGAAAGATTGGCCATCAATTTTGCTTGGGGGAAGATAATCACACTGAGAGTCACAGGCACATTCCCATGCTGGGGTGGGGGTGGGGGCACAGTGTCTTTATTTAATTTGATTATTTGATTGTTTATCCTCCAGTACCCATTTTGAAGTTTATACAGAGAAGATGAACATGTTATCACAGCAAGGAAAGCTTTAAAAGTAAGAGCTAGAGCACCCATCTGTGCTTCTGGTTAGAACACATTCCCAGGGCCTGAAAAGATGGCTCAGAGGGCAAATGTGCACACTGCATTTGCATGATGTAGAGGTTCCAGGTGTTTGGTGACCACAACCTATATCTGGTTGACCACAACTGCCTGTAACTCCATCCCCAGGGGATCCACTGTCCTCCTCTGGCCTCTGAGGGCACCTGAGCAAATGTGGCATACATTCACAGAAACACATATGTTCACAAACAATATAAAAATAAATATTTCCAGAATGATGACTATCTCGGTGACAGATGACTGAGGCACAGAGAAATCTATGACAGGAGTTGTCCTAGGGGACTAGAGATACTGTCTGTGACACACAATATTTTTGTCCATCAGCCCCAACATCTCTGTCCACTAGAAAAAAAAAGGGCACTTTGCAGATGCTGAAATCAGTGACAGACCAATGGAATAAACACACACACACACACACACACACACACACACACACACACCACCACCACCACCACCACCACCACCGTGAACAAGAAATGTTATCAAATACTATGCAAAACCTAGAGGCTTGCTAGCAACACCTTCAAATGCAGATGCAATAAAAGCCGATGGATGAGACAGTGCAGTAGTGAAAAGCTACAGAAATGTGGCCATAAATTTTGCCTGAAGGAAGGCATTTCTTGGCTGTATAGTCAGCTTTCTTTATTTAAAGTGTGTTTGTTGGAGATAAATGGTTAGTTTTCCATAGAATTCTTGGTACTGGAAGAAAATGAAGAACAACTCTCTGATAAAAACCTGCCTGGAAGCATGTACAGAGGCCAAGGCTACAATTGGCCTTCAGACATAGGAAGAGTGCTTGTCTTCCCTTCTCATCACAGAAGCACAAAGGAAGGTGCCCATCCTGCCAGGTGGCTTCTGTCATGGATGATGTTCTTCATAGCAGAAGCACTGTGTCTGCACCTGTGTCCTAGAAGAACCAAAGCTCCACAGGACAGACCAAGGATGGAGGGCTGTGAACCCAACAGAGAAGAGCATAGTTAGAGTATCAACAATACACCTGGTGAGACACAAATAGCCTCAGAGACCAACTGGTTACACCCCAGCAGCAAAGGAGGAAGGGAGGCTGCCACTCTGTAGGCAGCAGGCTACTGGGTAGAATGAGTTGGTAAGATGCTGTGTGATGATTGACATGGACAAGAGCCAGCAGTGAACCATAAGGACACTATATATAAGTGCGTCAGGGACCACTTTCCAGGTTACTGAGTAATTTTAAGTTCTGAAGAAAATCCCAAAACCCAGTGATGAAACACACATGGCTGGCAATGCTGCAAAGGGAAATGGTGGTGTAATTTCCAGGAAAAGCATAACATTACCATTCTGCAAATTTGTGCACCCTCAGTCTACTTATGAGAAAAAGACCAGACAACTGTAGGGGACTGGGAAGTCTGCAGGATGACCAGTTTAAATATTCAAAGCCCAATACTGCTGCTGCCACCAACACAGGGAACCCTCAGAGGTCTTTGAGATGCTCTGGGGTTGAGATGTTCCAAAGGAGATCAAAATATATGGCAGCTAAACTCAGGCCTGAAATAAGAATTTTAAATAAAAAAGAAGCATGAAGCAAGACAGAAATAAATAAAGGAATTAGACCAAAGCATGTTGTCTGTCACAGGGTAAAATTAAAAATGAAGTGCAGACCTTTGCTTTGTCCAATGCTTGCTTTTCAAAGACCCACCAAGATGCGATGAGATCTCAGCTCCCGGCCACTATCCGGCTTCCAGACCACTACACCCTGCTCCATTCTACGGAAGAATCACATTTGGCAGCCCCCGCACTCCTGCCTTGAGTATGATAAAGGACGCCAAGGCTAGGATGAGCCTGACCTTTTACTTATGATAAACAATCACGTTCATAGCTGCTTTATACATAATAGCCAGAACATGGAATCAGCCAAAGTATCCCTCAGTAGAAGAATGGACTAAGAAACTGTGGTACATTTACACTTTGGAATACTACTCAGCTATTAAAAACAAGGAATTCCCGAAATTTGTGGACAAATGGATTGATCTAGAAATTATCATAATGAGTGAGTTCACCCAGAAGCAAAAAGAGACAAACGGTATATACTCACTTATATCAAGACACTAGTCCAAGGGATATGTCACATGAAAAACCTTACTTACCAGGAAAGTGGGTCAGAGGAGAGGACATCCTATTGAGACTTTAGGTGAGAGTAGCATGGAAGAATGGGGAAATAATAGGATCCACAGGGTCCTGGAATTACAAGAAGAACTTTATGACAGGCAGATCTGGGTCCTGGGGGCCTCCTCAAACTAAGGCACCAGCCAAGGAGAATATAAGCAGTAAACTTCGAACCCCTACCAAGACCTAGCAGACGAACATGATATTCTCCACCGTTGAGTGGAGAGTGAGATCTGACTCTCACACGAACTCTGGTGCCCCTTTTCTGACCACGTCCCCTGGATGGGGAGGCCTGGCGGCACTCAGAGGAAGGATAGCAAGTTACCAAGAAGAGACTCGATATTCTAAGAGCATATATAGGGGGAGGAGGTCTCCCTCAATCACAGACATAGGGAAGGGGAGAAGGGGGGAAGTGGGAGGGAGGGAAGAATGGGAGGAAACAGGGGAAGGGCTAACAATCGAGATGTAATATGAATAAATTAATAAAAAAAGATGAAAAAAAGGAAAAAACTGTGTTATCAAAAGCTAAAGTGGTGTGATATACCTAAGTGTTACTTTTAAGTTATTCAGAAAATACCAAATGTAAATTACATTCAACAAGATTATATAACTATGTGTCCACATGCATAAGGAGAGAGGAAAGGCAGGCTGGCCTGGTGGTACAGTCCTGTAATCCCAGCTACTTTGGAGGCTGAGGCAAGAGGAGTTTTAGTTTGATGCCCATCTGGGCTACAGAATGAGCTCAGGCAGTGCCATCCTGGATTCCTTAGGGAGAGAGTGTCTCGAGAACTAAAAGGAAGACTGGGAATGGAGCCCAGTGTAGACATCTTGCTTACTATGAATTAGGCCGATGGGACAGAAACAGGAGAAGAGAAGGCAGGTTTAATCTTGTCAAATAATCAAATCTTAAGATTGAGGAAAATATGTGTGAACTGTGTATTATTATCCTGTTTTCTCAAGCTTTTCTGTGGACTTAGTAGTAACTTACGCATAATTCTTTGTCCCGTGGATCTCCTGCAGCCTCAGCGGTATAGATGTTTCAGCGCATGGCTGACCATAACCAGGAGCTCGGGCATTGCCACAAGCAGTGTGAACCGCACGGCCCAGCTCTCTATACCTGACTTGAATTACCACACAAGGCCATGACATACAGAAGAAGATAGCTCTCTGCAAACTTCATGATGATGACTGTCATGCTCTGAAATAGGTCGTCAAGTACAGATTCTGGGTTTGGGTGAGGTATCTATCTATCTATGTATCTATCTATGTATCTATCTATGTATCTATCATATATTTATTTATTGTGTGTGTGTGTGTGTACCTCCAGCACTGCAGATGCCCTCAGAGGCCAGTTCCCCTGAGACTAGAAGTACAGAGAGCTGTGAACCTCTAGATGTGGGTGAGTACTGGCAACCAAACCCAGGGTCTCTTCACGAACAGTAAGTGCTTGTAAGACTGAGCTATCTCTCCAGTTCCTATTGCTCCATTTCGTAAAGTGTTAACAATATTTTTGAGATTTCCATGGGATAAATGCAACTCGCGTGTGCACAGAGTGAGAGAAGACTCTTTGATAAATTGCCCTTTAATATCTTCTTGGATTTCCTGGGATCATAGAAAGAGGCACTGCAATTATAGTTAGTTGCTGGGTAACAACTGAATATTATCTTCCTACGAGAGAAGCAATTAACCCACTCTAATAAGAACATGATCTTCAGGTTTTTGGTGTGCAGCACTCATTCTGTGTTTCTGGTCACCTACTGGAGCATGTGGATTCCCCAAGGGAAGTAGTGATGGCAGAAACATAGAAATGCTCCAGGCAACCAACCTAATGTCAGAAGACAAATGTCCAATGCAGCTCCACCAGTCATCAGCAGATAGGAGAATGTGTCTAAACTGTAAAAACCACAGCCCCACAGTCAAAAGGACTGGAGCTTTGTTCTCCAAATGTGTTTCCTTCTCTGGCCTTCGCAGCATCTTCAAACCTCACAGCACGCTTGGAGGAAAGGCTATGGGTCAGCTTAAATGTTCTGTTTTGGTATTCCAAGCTTTAAGTCTGGAGCTGAGCAGGCATCCACAAGACTTCAGGCTCCATTTGAAGTCTTCAGAGAGATGCACAGTTCAAGTTAAGATCGTCACAGCAATTAGCTCTTCTCAATAGCCCTAAGTGGAAAGTGGTCTTAATGCTTCAATTAAAAGATTCAAACTAGCTGATTGAACTAAAATACAGCTGTCTGTGATCTCTAGAAAACACACCTCACTGTCAAAGATATAGACCATCATCAGAAAGATGGAGGTCAGTTTACCAAACAGTCCTGAAGAAAGTCACATAGCTATTCTGATAACTGATCAGGAAAATTTAAACCAAAATTAGTCAGGAGAGATAAAGAAGGGCACCACATATTAGGTAAAGGAATAATCCATCAAGATGGAGGAACAATTGACTACATGTACATGTTAAGCTTTGGAGCCTCTGACTTTAAACATGGGCGCACACACACACACACACACACACACACACACACACACACACACACACACACGGCCATAAAGGACCAAATGGGCCCTGACACAATACTAGTGAGTGACTTCAACACTTCACCTCACTAACAGGTCAATTGTCAAGACTGACAGATCAATGAAGAAACTTCAGAGTTGATCTGCATCATAGAGCAAATGGATTTACAGACATTTACAGAGTATTACATGCTATAGCTATAGAATACAAACTTTCCAGCAGCCCATAGACCCTTCTCTAAAAGAAAACTTAGGTCATAAATTAAATCTTAACAGATAAATAAATAATTTAAATAATTTATTGTGCCTTAAATGGCTATGATGGAATAAAGCTAATTGAAATTAATAGCAAAAGAAATTGTTGGTCCTTTCAGAATAGAGCAAATGCACATTATACACTCCATGGCAATGATGGTTTACATTAAAAACTCTGAGAGGTCTCAAATAAATAACTTTTCTGAGGGGCAGCCTCATACTAAAACAAGAACCAGCCAAAACCAAATGATTCAGTAAATATCTGACAGAATGAAACAGTAAATATCTGAGTAGAAATTAATGACATGGAGATTACAAAAGAGTAATAAGAAGAAGCAAAGTGACAGAGTTCGTTCCTTTAAAAAAAAGTCACAAACCCCTAGCCAAACTAACCAAAAGAAAAATAGAAAAATCAAATGAATAAAATTAGAGATGAAAAAAAAAATGCAACAGATTTCAATGAAATTCATTTGATCGCTAGGTGATATTTTGAAAACTCGTTTTGTAAAACCCTGGAAAATTCAGAAGAAATATAAATTCCTAGATATGACCAACCAAAGCTAAACCAAAGGTATATAAACAATACACATGGGTCTGAAACAGGAAGCAAGAGTGGAGCATCAGTGAATTGTCTCCCAACAAAGAAAAGCCCAGAACCAGATTCCCTGTCAGACCTTTAAAGGAAGAGCTAACAGCCACGCTGCCCAGGGGTCCCAGCCCACACATAGAGGATCTGTTCACTAAGTTCTTCTGCTCCCATTAGGATGGTCAAACACATTGCTGTTTGAAGTCCCCCTTCTGCATAGCCCGGGCAGCCTGAGCTCTGCTTCAGATCCACCCATGCACTGGCATTCCAGGCAGGAGAAAGCCTTCCCGTTTGTTTTAGGATCGTGTTTACAGATGCCACCTCTAGGTGTTTCCTTGCAAACACTGAGTGAGGGTGCCTCCTTCTCAATCTGAAATGTTCTGTGCAAAACCTGAGGAACAAATCACATGTCTTCTACCAGGAAGGTGAAACCAGATGGCGGCCTGAGGGGGATGATTGGTAAATGCCCGACCATTTACAGCCAGGTGAATCCACTCCTGACTGCTTTCTAGATTTGTCCTTCAATGTCCTTCTTCCTTCTGCATGTGTGTATCCACCTCTCACACACCTGCCCCAGGGACACAGACTCCTCTGACACCATGTTTGTCACCAAAGAAAGGGCTGATGCTTCCATCTGCCTCTCTTGTCAGACCTTCCAACTTTGTCAACAGTCAATACGTGAGTCAAAAGAGAGTACTCTGGAAGTGGAGGGAGGAGTGCTATGAATTCAAGACCAGTGTAGGCTATGTAATGAAACCTAATTTAGAGAGTAAGATCCTGTCTCAAATAAATAAATAGCAGCAACAACAGTAAAAACCAGCAGCTGCTGCATCCAGTGCTAGACCTCAGCTTCAGTTAAAGTCTCACCATGAGAGAACATCCCAGCTTTAGTCCAGAAGAGAATAGAGTCTCACCATGAGGGAGCATCCTAAACCTTAGGCCAGGAAAGAACAGTTGGATTTATCATCCCACCTTGGGCCATCCACGGTCGGGGAGATGGTTTTATTATGTGGGCAGGCATGGAGGAAGTGGGTCCCTCATATTCCAGGAACGGATAAAAACAGAAGTCAGAGCCCACGTCTGGGTAAGAACCCTGTATAGACACACTCCTCAGGTACCGAGGTTTGAGCTTGCTGGGATTTCCCTGCTGACAGTTCGGCTTTGTCTCAGTGTTTAAACAGATGCTTTTCAATCAAAAGTGATTTAATGAGCTGCCTTCAGCACAGCCAGGTTACACCAGAACTGGGCACACAGCTGTATTTATGTAAACTGTGCTACTTACACAAAAGCGGCCGAGACAAGGTGAACTCCATGGTGAGGGAGGACATATTTTGTTCATACCATCAGCAGCAGAGCTCTTGTTTTTACACTGTGCTCTTCAAAAATAACTTTATCTTACTTTATGTGTAAGGGGAAGGAATTGACATAAACCGGTACCATAACCCATCTGTGTTATCGGTAAATAGGAAATAATGGTGACTCATACCTATCCCTCTCATAAGCAGGAGTAGGGAGAGTTTGTCTCTATAACTTACACAGAGAATAACCAGGCGAGGGGATCTGGCACTTTGTAGCTGGCCTTAGCCTCACCATGTCCTCTATTTGTGGGGAAAAAGTGAAATCCACCTGTCTTATGCCCGCTTCTCGCTCCTTGTCCCTCAAACTCCTGCCTTTTCCTCTTCTTATGTTGTCACTCTCATGGGTACTGAGCAAGGATGTCCCCACCTGGGTGTGATTCTAATCTGTGCTCTATGGAGCCCTTCCCGGCATGCTAGGCAGGCACAGATGCCTCAGCCACACTGAGGCATGGCATAGAGCGTCCTGAAAGAATCACGTCTGGGATGGACTCAGGGGGACAGACAGATTTCATGAGGAGAGGCTGGAGAGAAAGAGCCCATGTAGTAGTGAGGCTGCAGCGTGTGGAACGATCTGTAAGCCTGGCTCTTACCCCAAGCGTCAAGTCACACCATCCGGTAAACCAGCACCATCGATGACAGTCATACTAGACTGGGACTCATTTCCCACCTGGTTCCTTCTAGGCCCACTTTCATATACCACCAAGACCACTTTACATGTCCTTTTTAAGGAAAGACAGAACCGCGAGAAGCTAAGAAGCAGGAAAACTCTAATTTAGAGCTCCAGGGTATGTAAAGGAGGCTTATCCTGGGGAGGGGCCCATCATGGACACTTGAACATCTAGTTGTGTACTGGTATTATTCACACTGAACATTTTGGACTTTGCCGCCCAGCCCTGGCAACTTCTGCGCTGCCAAAGATTCTGAACTTGGTCCCACAGTGAATGTCCTAAAACTCTTCATAAAAAAAAGGGTTTAGTCCACCAAAGAGGAGCCAAGCTTGATGTAGCTTGTTTTCACTGGGGAAACAGCCATCAAACTCCTGGTCCCCAGTGCCTACGTACAAGTCTATCCCCACGCCATGCCAGTCAGTCACAGTACCCCCAGTGACATGGGAGGAACCACTGAAGGCCCTGGGATAAGGAGCTCTGGAGAGAGAACAGCCAAGGCCTCCCTGAGCCTGTTTCCCAGCCCCACACAGCTGAGAAGGGAGCCAGGGCTTTCCCCTTGAGAGCCCGCGACACCCAGTGGAAGCGAGAGGGAAGAGAATGTCCCCTGAAATTAAGGAAGAATTTTCCAGTAACTGTCAGAACTGTTTCTGGCAATCAAGGACTTTCCCATAACCCCAGGAGGCCAAACATAGGAGGTAGGCCTCTGCTTCCGCCAGGGTTTCCTGGAGGGAGCTGCCTAGCTCATAGGAAGATTGTTCAACCAACCCAGAAGCATGCTTCTCCAATGACATTTGGGATGAATAGGAATTAATTTTCAACATATGGGGAAGTCCACAAGCCACCAACGGAGAATTAACAAAACATGAAGAAACCGGAGTGGCCTGGCCGGGCCTGACTGCAGCCTGGCCAACTTTCCCAATGTTGACGCTTAGTCTTACACACCACAGTAACTTTCTGATGAAAAATTGAAAATGATGCCTCACTGTCCTCAGTGACTAAAACATTTCCCATTCCGGGATCACTTTGAATCCTCCATCTCGGCACTACTCCCAAGAGCTGATGAAAATCACAGAGCTGTCTCCAGGCTGGGCAGTGAGAGGTAAACTTCTGGCACTGTGTTCCCTTCTATGGCTGCTGATGGAAGGCTGACCTTGTTTTTGCAAGGCTGAATGCCTATATAAAACGTGTGTGTGTGTGTGTGTGTGTGTGTGTGTGTGTGTGTATGTGTGTGTGTGTATGTGTGTGTGTATGTGTGTGTGTGTGTGTATGTGTGTGTGTGTGTGTGTGTGTGTGTGTGTGTGTGTGTGTCAGAGAAGGCCACCCAAAGTTCACTCACCATTTGGCTCTTCGGGCAGGTAACCTGCGAAGAACAGAGCAATGGTTAAGGCTTCTTGTTCTTCATCTTCCCCACTGACCTCACCCACCAGGCACAGCTGCAACCCTGACCTATGACCCTCATATCTTCCTCACCCAGTGCCCACGATTCTGATGGGAGTTTGAGGCCTAAAAGACACACACACACACACACACACACACACACACACACACACACACACACACACCAGACATAAGTGAGTTCCTCAATATTTTGAGCACCTCACAGAGCCAGCTGCCCTCCTGTACACTCCCTACTGAATTATTCACAGTAGCGAAGATTCAGAAAGAGCCTGAGTGCTTTTGACAGGCAGCAGATAGAGAAATCATGATATAACTGTGCCATAATGGGTACACAGTATGCAGTCCTAATATGCTGTAGTAAACACACAGACACACGCGCACTAACTGTACATCCGGAAGAGTGGCTGTATTCATACACATGGAAGCGTGGCTACGTTCACTTGCTTGTCTGTAGTAACCACTTCATTACGCACATGTGCATCCAAATATCATGTGTACACTTAAAATATTTTCAGTAAGAGTGTTTCTTTTTAAAGGGCCTTCATAAATGCCTGTGTACTGCTCTTTGAAAGTAAAATGTTCCCACAGGCTCACATGTTTGCACTCTTGGTTCCCAGTTTGCAGGAAGGTTATACAGTCCTTAAAAGGTGGAGCTTTGCTGGAAAGTGTGTCATTGGGGGCAGGATTTGAGGCTTTCTTGTCCTGTTCCTCTCTCTTTTGCTTCCTGGGTGTAGGTGCAATGTGGCCAGCCAGCCTACTGCTCTTGTCATGCCGTCCCTGCCTGCTGTATACCTTCCCTGCATGCTGCATGCCTTCCCTGCCTGCTGCATGCCTTCCCTGCCTGCTGCATGCCTTCCCTGCCTGCTGCATGCCTTCCCTGCCTGCTGCATGCCTTCCCTACCTGCTGCATGCCTTCCGTTCCTGCTGTATACCTTCCCTGCATGCTGCATGCCTTCCCTGCATGCTGCATGCCTTCCCTGCCTGCCACATATCTTCCTGTCACAATGAACTATATCTCCCTGGAACATGAGCCAAAATAAACCATATTCTCCTTGAGTGGTCCTTTTCAGGGTATTTTAGTCTAAGTACAAAGGAAGGGAAGTGTTTTACCCCAGGTTGACTATCCCTATCATGAAAATGCAAATTCCAAAATGTTCCAGAATCTAAAAGTATTTTGGCATTGACATAAGGTCATGATGGAAAATGCCACATCAAATCTTAAGAGACAGGTCACAGTCAAAATGTAAACACACAAAAATGTGTTAAAGAATTATCCCCACCATGTGTATAAGTGGCAGATAAAAACTAAGTAAATTCTATGTTGACCTCAAAAAGTCTCATTATATACATTATATGCAAAATCTTAAGAAGAATCCAGAAAAAGAACAGTGTAGGTGCCAAGCTTTTTGGATAAGGAACACTCACCCTAGGCATATAGTTTTGACTGTGAGATCATTTGAGTCTGTGACTATGAGTCAGGCTTCTAGGCCTGTAACAAAAGTATCAAGCTTCTGATGGCTGCAGTCATGTGTGTGGTCACAGACTCTGCCACGTTGGGCCTTTGGTAAGGAAGAGCATCATGGCGGAAACATGGGGAGGAGGAGGAGGAGGCTACTGCCTCGAGGTAGCCAAGCAGCAGAGGGAGGGTGTGGGGAGCCAGGGTCCGGTGTCCTCCTCAGTCATACTCCAGTGTACAAACCTTCTACCAGACTCCACCTCCCCACACGGTGCCACAGGCTGGGACCACGGTTTCAGTACACACATCTTTGGCACATGTGCCTTTAAAGGACATTTAAGACCTGGGCCACAACTGCCTCATCAAAAGCTCAACTTTGGTTCCCCCCCCCCTTTTTTTTGTTAATTTATTCATATTACATCTCAATTGTTAGCCCTTCCCTTGTATCCTCCTATCCCTCCCTCCCTCCCTCCCACTTCCCCCTTTCTCCCCTCCCCTATGTCTGTGATTGAGGGAGACCTCCTCCCCCTATATATGCTTTTAGAGTACCGAGTCTCTTCTTGGTAACTTGCTATCCTTCAGCTTTTTTTTTTTTTTTTTTTTCTAAAGGCGGGAATAAACTTGTTCCTGTGAGAATAATGATCTCACTTTCATAAATCCAAGGCTTTTTGTGATGTGATGACAATGTCTGTAGTGGCAAATAGGCTTCTCACCTTCTGTCATCAGGAAGCACCTCAGGCCCTACTTCCCCCAGAGCCAAGCCCCATGATAGGTGTTTGAAACCCATCAGCTAGTTGTGACTAAGAGGTCACAAGGCAATCTGTATGAAAAGGTACATACATCCTACTGAGTGTCACCAGGGTCCAGAGCCTCAATACAGTGTTCAACACATCCAAACAATGTCTCCTGGACAAGTCCACAGACTCAGGTGCTCTCAGGTGGCTCTGGGTGGGTCCCCAGACATCCCAGTTTCTACTTGGGTAGTGATACAGTGAACTATAAAGTGAGGAAACCCACAGAATATGTTGTGCCATAATTCTAGCATTTTGAGGTGCTCTGTGTTACAACTTCCAAATAAAACCTAACTTGGACCAAAATTTATTTTGTGTCAGAATTTTATCCTAGTTATAAACCCTATCAGGGCTTGAAAGTACCACGACATTGAATTTATTCACACTGCCAGACAGAACGCCAGGGAGGGGGTGGCCCACGTTTGCTGGTTTTTTATTTTACCACCACTACACTGAGAAGTTAAATGGCCTCTGCTTTCTAAGTACACCAGAACACAGCCTTAATTTGGTCCTCTTGCCTGGGACCACCACTGCAGATAAACATCTCCCCCACACACCCCAGGCTCTTTTTGAGTCACCATTTGATGACCCATACTTTTTTTATTTAGCTATGTTTCCTTGATCAGAATAAAAATGAGGAGGCCTTCATAAGCAACAGAAATAGCTTCAAGCATAGCCATTGACAACTAACCCGGCAGCCACACCCCTTGATACATATGGGGCTTCTAAACCTCTTCTCATCCCTGAGCTTTCTCAGTGGATACCAAGCCTGCTGATTGAAATCAGAGTCTCCTAAGCTGTTCATCTATCCAGGGAGGGTCTATGACCTGACCAAGCCTTCAGCCAGGGCTCCCAGAAAGCAGTGGGCAGGCATGTTTCTGGAGATATATCCAAGTTCAGGATGTTCAGGTCAGGGCCCTGCCAACACCCCAAAGATAAACGGAGAACACCGTATTTGGAGACTAAAGTCTCTGTGAAAGGGACTTGTCCCACCTTCTGAGAGCACTAGCAGCCATCTAAGGCTTTCCCCGAACCAGAACAGCTCTAGCCTCTGAGACGTGGCATGTGCTTCCTTCTGAAGGTTTCTCTCCCCTTGGCTGGAGAGATGGAGGATGACAAGGATGAGTCCTCACCCGGCCCTCAGGAGCTGCTTCTGTTCCCTGCATATAATGTGTGCTGCTGCACCTGCCAGCTTCAGGTCAGCCAGTGTGCCTGCATGTCCAGAGGCTGAGGCAGGTGCAAGATGTGGCATTGACAGGTGCTGCCCGAGTCACACTGTATGTATGCACACACTGCCCTCAGTTCATGCCCAACACAAAGCACCTCACAGACACTGTCACATTCCACACAAAGGAAGCTTTCTAGGCTAATGAGCAGCTAGACGGCCAGCCTTGAGCCTGTGATAAGAAAATTACAACCTAGAATGCTTCGCCCAACACACAATTACAGTATATTTAACGACCCAGTGGTGTCGAAACAAGCTAGAGCCAGGAAGCCAGTTAAACTACCCCTGTGAGGATGAAGCCGCTGGGTACCATTATAAAGAGAAAGAAAACCGTACTGTATAGCCTCACAATGCCTTCAACCTTTATAATATTAAAGGTCTCAGGGATGTGCCCTGTAAGTTGCAGGGGGACCCAGGAGTGGGGCCGTACCTTAGGCACCTCCTCATACCTCTGACCAAAAGACAACATGGTACTGGAGATGAGGTGGCCTATGTAGGGGAGGGGGGACTTTCTCCAGCCACTATTAACTAAAGAGCTTGTGTGTGGGGCTATCCCACTGTCATGACTCTGGTCACAGGTGACTTTTCTGATGCTTCAGCCTGTGGGGCTCCTTAGATAAGGAGGCCTTTCTGGTCACGTCACATAGTGTCCTCACACAGCTCCCTTCTGGAGAGCCCTCAATTTAACAGTACAGAGCCCCAGCCAGAGCCTCCAGAAAGCACACTGATGCTTAAGACCAGGCCTTATGAATAGGGCTGATACGACAGCTCAACATTTGTTTTGATTGAGAAGGTTTGCATTTTATTTCAGTGTTGACAAACAAATGACTGGCAGCAGTACAAATGAAATTTCAAAAACAAAACTTAACTATACACAAAAGGCACAGGAAAAACTATAGCTTGGTTGCCTTCTTGATCAAAAGCCAGGAGGACAGTGCCTGGCTGGCTTTTCTGTTTCCCTAGCTCCTCTGAGCTTCATTGTGCTCTCATCACTGGCAGCTACTCAGGTCTGGAACCTGGCGATTTTAGACAGAGCAGACATCTGACACACACAACCCAGACTCAAGAAACCAGGGAACTATACTCCCTCTCTCTTGTCCATGCTCCATAAACCATTCGGATTTCCTCTATAGCTTTAGACATACTGATCTTGCACGGATTGACTCTTACTCCCACTCTGTGCCTGTGAAGTCCTGTCCCTGGGCTGGATCACAACCGCTCCAACTGGTGACTGGACAGAAAGGCAGTTCAGTCAGTATTGGTGCGTAGAATGAAGTAAACTGGTAAGATAGTGCTTGGCAATTCCAGCCGGTGAGCTATGGCTGGCAAGGGCCATTGATCCAGGATCCTGGATTGTTGGTACTAATGCCCAAACCAACCTTTAGCCCACTACAGCACTGTTGGAGTGGAATGCCAACCACAGGGTATACAGGTGATGGAGAAATCCTCAGAGTCTTCCAGGATAAGAGTAGCTGTCATCTTCAGCCTTCTACAGCAGGGCTCACAGCTGTTTCTCACTTGAATACCACACCGTAACAATTTGTAATCAATGCTAAATACTGGCTGTGTACAAAGTTCAAATTCATGAGCCACATGACGCTCCACGGGCGTGCCCCAGAAGCTTTTCAGTTCCCACCAAAACAACTGGAAGCAAGGAAAAGACACATTCCATTAAAAACAAATCAGTCAAAAGAAAACTGCAAGAGCTGTTTTTGTATTCAAAAGGGATTCTGCAGCTTTTAAAAATAGGCTGTTTTCTGTAATAAGAACAATGACTATTTTACAAAGGTTAGTAACTCTAGGCCCATAAATCCAGGGAACAGCTAAATGTACCAGGCAAGGGCTCCTCCTTCTAATTCAAGCCCTCCATTTCTCCATTAAGCTGCTAACTAGGTCATTAGCGAGGGACCTGCAGCAGCTCCCATCAGCCTCCCTCTGCTTTGCTTCCCAGCTGGAGCGGAGTTGGAAGCTGGGAGTGATGGATGGCAGGCCTGCTGGGGGCTCATCTCTTTTCCTGGGGCACATCTTGAGGATGCTACTGCATGGGCCTATCTGAGATGACAGTAAATAAGCACTCGGTAATTTTCTTTGGAGAGACTGATGGAGTCTGTGCCCTTAGAGCTATTTGGGGTTTTACAGCACATGGTGCCACAGGAGTCAGTCACACCAGGAGCCCAGATCACAGGATACAGATTGTACTAATGCCCAATTAGAGTGGGAAGGAGAATTCGATAACTATAACAATTATTGAATGCTGACATATGTGCTAATCTGTTTGTGGGTTTATATGCACACACACGCTACACTTGTCAGAGAATCAAAAGACACTGAAACTCACATCTCTGCGTTTCTAGGCAGTGGTCTATGGCACGATGGACACTGACAGGCGTGAGGCACTGTTATGGAATCCAAAGCTTGGCCATTAGATGAAAAAGCCAGGAGTGAGCAAGGTTCCTTCTGAACATGGGCATTCACCATCGGTGTGGGTCAGCCGGGGTGGTATACTCAGTAAGCCCCCTCCTGCTGTAACCTCGAATCATTCAGATCCTGGAGATGCTGAGAGTGAATGCTGGGGAGCCAGTCTGTCTGGTCAGATTTCACTTTTAGCTAGTGAATGGCTCTCATTGACAGCCTGCGGGCAGCTTAAACCTATCGCAACCAGCACTGAGAGTCCTGCTCATCCTGTCTTCTTCCCTGGTCCCTGCCTGCCCTCTATGGCTGTTGCCTACATCCCTCCTCCCATGTTCACCACCCGAGGGGTCCCTCTCCCCAGAGAACGGTTCAGGACAAAGCTGGGTATTGCCTTCATCACTCCCTTCCTGCACTCACTCAACATTAGCCAGATACTGAGCTCTGCAACTTCTAAATCAGAAGTGAACATCTGTTTACCAGCCATCCTGTTCTTCAAAATGGGATCCCGTCTTCTTGTCTACAGAAATCTGTTGACGCGGAAGCCAGAGTGATGGCACTGAAACGGGGGCCTGGAGTCGCAGTTCCTCCAACAGGCTTCTCTGCAAGCATTAGAGTTACATCAGAAGGCCCGCATTTGGGTCCCCGTGTCTCCCTAGAGTAACCGACACCTTTTTAAGTCAGCTCCTAAGTCGGTACAATGAGGTGTGCACTGTCAGACTGATGACCTCCATCAGGATGCACATGGCCAATACTTTTATCCTCTTGTGGGGTGTGAACTGCCAATCTGACAACCCTCCAGGATGGGAATGTGACCCTTTCAACCACTCTCAGACTGGGAATCTAAGGGTCTAGGTATATCAGTGCTCCCCACACCAAGACCTTCCAATGCTCCTGTCTCATGTTAAACCTTAGTTAGGCCTCTGCATCCATGGCCTCGAGTCCTTTGCTCTTATGTCTGCTTCAGTTTGTTTCCAGAACTTACCCATGTGCTTTTGATCCTGCCTTGGCCACCTCTCCCTCCAGGAAGCCTTCTCTGCTTATGTGCCAACACATTTTCCATCATAGATCCAGACACTGTATGGGATCGGTCATTTGCCTCCTGTGAACAAGGAATATCTCTTTCAAGTATTATTTTTTTACATTTTATCATTGCTGCATCAGTACCAGGTATTTTAATATGATGAGCAGCAAGAATTAAAAAAAAAAAAACAAAACAAAACACTGGCTTCAGTGAAGACACTGCCACAACTGAGCTTTAGAAGATTACATGCTAGTGCGAGGCCAGCTAGTACATGTCCCTCCTTCCAGAAGCATCCACTATGCTAAGAATGGGGGTAGGAGCTGGGTTGTGCTGGCAGCCTGAGAACCAGATGAGTCTCTTCACTAGAAGACTTTGTAACACCTGGGCCTGTGACTTGGTTTTGTTCCCTGAAAGAACTCCCAGGGTGGGAGCAGGACAAGGTGTAATATAGCTAGCTACAACAAGAATTGACAGATGGCCTGTAAAGCAAGGGGCTTTGTTATGCTCAAGGTCTTATTCTGAGGTCTGTTCTTTATCCTGCATGAGTCCTGAGGCCAGGTGCAGGAAGGCATAACTGGCCATATTCCAAGATGTACAGACCCAAACTCAAGCATCTTAACCATCTGTGTGATGGTGGCACTGTTGTTGGTGGCAGGTCCAAAGCCCTAAGGTTGACTTTCACCTGTAGCTGCCAGCTCCTCCTCAGAAGGATGCTTTGCTGGGTGCTCATCTCTCTGAGGCAGATCACATAGAACACTGTTCCCCTAAAACTTTCAAGAGGGACCGTCTCATTCTGCAGCTTTTCATTGGGCAGGGTATTCATGACAAGTTTCATGGCCAGCATTTCAACACTCATAAAGTTGGGATGCACGTTGCACTTGCACTTGGGCCTGGGCAGCCATAAATAAAGAGCTTGGTTTCTCTCTAACCTTCAGCTTTTTCTATCTCTCTCAGCTGGTATGAGAAACACTCAGCATTCGCCCAAAGCTCAGTCAGCATTTTTCCCCACAGAGGTGGTCAACGCTGACCAACAAAGCCTGCTGGACTCTGTCTCTATTCTGTTCCTGCCTGGAAGCTACTTGGTGCGGTCAGCAGGGGCTTCTTTTCTTCATTTGATGCCAGCTGGGTGTCTACCTTGTTCCCCTGAGGCAGCAAGCATGGTTGGAGATGTAGGGGGATACATGGGAGTAACCCAAAGTCTCCCAGCTGTGCAAGACCAGAAGTTTTGGTGGGTAAGAGTCCATAGAGAGAATGATAGCTTGTTCTCTTGCATCATGGGAAATGTGAACTAAACCCAAGTATTTAGCTGCTCTTGGCAGGAGACCATGCCTGGTGATATTAGGAAGACACACAGCAGCAGCAGCAGTAGACCCTGGGCACTTACAATCTGCCTTGGGGGACTCAGCTCAAAAAGAGAATGAAAACATATTCAGAGTAGATTATTTATCCCACAGGCTCCCCAAAGGAGACTGAGTATGTATGCCCCGGGGGAACACTGGTTAGGGACATGGGAGAATACTGGAAGAGCAGAGCTCGGAGGCAGGAAGCTCAGCCACCTGCAGACAGCACACAGCAAAGCTGGCGGAGACGCCCCACACACAGTCCTGTTCATCAGTTGCGAGCTTCAGCCTGAGATGAAGGCAAAGCCACCCACCTGAGAAAAAAAGCTCTGATTTAGAGAAACAGAAGCTCACTGATTCCTTTGTCCATGTCTTGTCTGCCCCAGCATGTCTCTACTCCTCCTTGTCTCCTCCCCTTCTCCCATTCTCAACTCGGAGGCTGGCTAGGTGTGTTCTTGTCATCCAGGACCCTATCACATCTGCACATGAAGAGCCTGTTTGGCCTTCTCCAAGCCTCTTTTAGCCCTCCACCCCCACCCCACCCAGGCCATGCTGCTTTCTCTAAGACTAGAGCCATCTTGGTCTCTAGCACTGGGTCTCTTCCCCTTAATTGTGTGGGATGAAGAGGAACCAAGAAGCCATGTGGTCAGGGATGCGAAAGACAGCAAGGCCCCACTCCTAAGGAGCAACAGCCCCCACAAAAGCATTTCTTCCTGTGGATTCACCGGCAGAGAGGCAGAGGATCGCACATCACTGCACCACCATCCAGCTGTTCCTCTGTCGCAATTCCTGGTCTGGGAAGCTTCAGTAAGCAATAACATAGGGGGAAAGGAGATGCTGCAGTGTCACACTCACTTTGGAAATCATAGTCACATCAATGCGACAAGCTCACATGATCTCAAGGCAGAATTTATTTCAGAGCATTGCCGAATGCTCTGGGGTGCCAGATACGCCACTATGTGATGCGTCATCTTTGTGATGCGTTTGTCACTTGAAAGGGTCTGTTGCTGTTTCCCCTAGGCTGGGCAGGCCCAGGAGGAAACAGAAATAAATCAGCAGGACATTATATATTTTCTACAGTGTCAAATGATGTTCCCCATGGTGGGTTTGGGAGGAAATTGATTTGCCTCCTTTCTCAAGCAGCAGATGGAAAAGTATGCCTCTGAGCTTGCTGAGGGATCAGCGCTCAGGTGGGGACACAGCCCCCATCCTGGGGCTTCTAGTTGAGGAGTGCACTCTTCCAGTTCTTGCCTGGCCCAGAGAACTTCTGAGGAAGAGGCTTGAAGTTCAGGCCACAGCACAAGGAAATCTGTGGGCACATCAGAGACCCTTGGATGAACCCTATTATCAAACCTCAGGTGTCTCCAGCTCCATGTCCCACCTCAGAAATTCTTACAGGCTGTTCATGCTTCTCCCATTCTGTATACCAAGTGACTATGTCTTTTCTCTATTCATCATTACTGTGTGACCTGACACAGGCCTTTCTTGTCAATTTGTGGCACAGTGGTATAGAAATGCATTACCAAAGAAGAACTTTACATCTTTTGGCAAGGCGGCTTAGACCTGGGCGTGTGGATGCTGACAGGGCAAAGTCATGTCTGGGCCCAGTAGATCCCCTTGGAAGAAGTGATTCAGAAGAACTTGCCCTGGTCATCTTGCACATGTGGAGTTGTGATAGAATCACAGATCATTGGATTAAATCTACTACAAACTGTAAGGGTGGTATCACCTTCTATATTTGGAAACAACTCGTACAAATTCCACATCTTTCCAACAGTAGCTCATCTTGTTGCCTTGGTTGCACTCTACTGTACCTGTAAACATGGCCTGCAGCATCTGAATCCACTGGCCCTGCCTTGCCTCATCCACTTTCAAACTAAAGTTCTGGGTCATGCAATTATTTTGGCCTTTATTGCTAGTCCCATGGACTCAAAAGACCTGAAAAAGGTTATTGTTTTGAACTACAAAAGCCATAACCTTCTTCTGAACATCTCCTTCCCACCATGGAAATTATTTATCTACTGAGCAAATAGCAGCCATTGCCTAATGGACTGGAATCCTGCCTGAAGGAGGCATGTGGGCATCTTGTGGCTCCACTCAACTCCAGCCCCGCACCTGCCTCAGTGAACTGCAGGCCCCGTGCCTGCCTTGTATGTCCAAGATGGAAAAGTTTAAATTGTACAAATTATATAAAAACAGAGTTGATCAAGGCTGAGTCTCCCAGGTGGCCACCATTGCTGATAACAGAAGATGGCTTAGCTTTATTTAAACCACATTCAAGAACAACTTTCATGTTAGCTAATGTTGGAAATACAGCTATGAAGACCAAACGAATAGTCAGCAAATAAAAGTGCTTGGTGTGCAAGCATGAGGACTGGAGTTTGAACCCCAGCACCCATGTATCAATGTAGGTATGATCTGAACATGCCTGTGCCCTCCGGCCTGAACGAAGGGAGACAAGAAGAAGAGGATTACGGAAGTTACTGACTGACAGCCTAGCTGAAAAACACAAACTCAATCAAAATATTCATGTGGAAATCCTGCCTCGAAGAAATATGGTGGAGAATGGTCAGGGAAGACACCCAAAACCCTACTTTGGCCTCCACATGCTCTCACGGGTATGTATACCTATGATAAACTCACGTGCTCATACAGGGCGCTCTCTCTCTCTCTCTCTCTCTCTCTCTCTCTCTCTCTCTCTCTCTCTCTATGTATATATATATATATATATATATATATATATATATATATATATATATATACATGTGTCTGAATATGTATATGTTTGAGTAGTGTGGGAGCCATCAAGCTACCATGTCCTTGGAGCTATCTTCTTATCCACCTGATTCTCAGCCAGAACTGCCTGTAGACACAAAGCTTCCTTACAGTGTCAACGCTGGCTTTCTCCTTTAGCATTCTTGCCTTGAGCTATTACACACATTCAAGAAGTGACACCGAATCATCAGAGATCAAATAAGCATCATAATAACATCATGACCTTGCTTAAAGAATATAAGTCTGGGTGCCTCCTAGGTTTCCTAACTTTGACATGTCCTCTCTCCCTCCGGCCCCTTGGCTTTCCTGCATGTGTGTGGTATCACATGTTGTATTTCTGTTGCTGTAAATAAGAACCATGCCCAACACTGCTAATAGAAGGACGGGTTCATTTGGGCTTGTGGTGTCCGTAATGGTAGGGAAGCATGGTAGCAGGCAGCAGGCTTGCTGCTGAATCAGGAAGCTGAGTTCTCACATCCCTTATCATAAGCCCAAAGCAGAGAGAAAGAATTGGAAATGACATAAAGCCCACCTCCATGACATACTCATTCCAACAAGGCCATATGTCCCAAACCTCCATAAACAACACCAACAACTAGGGACCAAGTATCAAATATCTGAGCCCACAAGTGACATTCTCATGTAAGCCATTACATATGTCTAGAAGTAAAACAGTATGGATACTTTTATGGCTTAAAATAACATCGGCTAGAAAGCCAGCCTCAGACTATGTACACTCCATATAATAAATACCCTAATTATTGGGACCACTGAATAAGAAACCTTCACTGCATGCCACTCAAATGCTGCGGAGGGTGTCTGCCTCCCTGCATTCTACAAAGGGTGTCACCCCTCCCTCTGGCCCTGCATGCTTCAAAAGGTGTTCTCCTTCCCCTACATGCTGCAGAGAGTGTCTTCCTGTCCCATGCGTGTCCCCCACCTCCCTCTCCACACACCCCAGAGGTGCCTCTGCTCCTGGTGCCCCAATCCCCATGTTCCAAGTCATATCGCTGTTCACAGGGCTAGTGCTGTGCTGGCTCCTCCTGCTGAAGCAGTGCCCTTCCCCACACTGGAGTTGTATAATTCTGATGCTTCATTTTCATAGTGTGGCTTGAGCACTTTTCTGTGCTTGGTTCTTTCTCAGCGGTGGATTAGCTATTCTTAGCCCTCTGTTTTTCCGTATTAATTTTAGATTTATCTTGTAAAGTTCCATGAAAAACCCTGTTGAGATTTTGATTAGAATTGTATTGAAGAATTAAACCAATCTGGGGAGCTTTCTCGGGTTTGCAATATTTAGTTTTATGGTCCATGCGCCTGACATCTCTCTCCACTTAATTCTGCCTCATCTAATGCTTTCAATGAAGCGTAATAATTTTCTCATAACAGATGATTCACTTCTTTGGTGAAATGTTACTTTGTTAGTGACATTGTAAATAGTGTGTGCATCAGTCAGGGAAGGACCTGTCATGCTATAGTAACAAATAGCTCCCCAAACCTCTGGAGTTGAAATCCTCACTTGGCACTTCAGGCTGCAGAATAGTTTGGGGCTCTTATCTCTGAAGATATGAAACCAACCTGCACCTCTGTAGCGGACTCCTGGGCCGCTACACCCTGGTGTTCCATCGTGGGATGAAACTGCATTCATTCTGAATCAAAGCTTTGGATGCTGGAGTGACATTAGCAGGGGAAATTTGATGCTAGGTCCTGAGAAGCCAGCCCTTTCTGCAGACCTTTGTCTGAAGACCTCTAAATGAGAAGGTGTTCTCTCCTCCTGTGCATCACAGAGAGTGTCCCCAGACATGATCTGGTGCTGGGCTGGCATTTCCTACGGTGCATCTCTGCTGACTCTGCCCTCACTGTGGGTGGAAGCCTGTTTGAGCAGAAGGTCTCTCCTGCTCTTGGTGTAGACACAAGTCTAGATGCTCCAGGAGAACAAAGGCAGAAGGGAGGGGCTTGAATGAGCTCTGAGTAGACAGAGTGGAGGGTTTACCCCAACATGGCTGCAAGGCTCCTGACACACCTGCTGAGAATCCTGAGGACTCCGGTCTGTCATGGGCTTGTTTGGAAGGGTTGGCAAAGATCCAACATTGCCCCAGGAAGGGTTAGGGATGCTGGTTCTCAGTGGCAGGGCAGACAGTCTCCAGAGATGCCAACTTGTCCTGAGGCAATTAGGATGCTTGTTTTGTCCCTGACACCATTGAG
The DNA here is from genome assembly GCF_903995435.1 of Acomys russatus. Classification (NCBI taxonomy): domain Eukaryota; kingdom Metazoa; phylum Chordata; class Mammalia; order Rodentia; family Muridae; genus Acomys; species Acomys russatus. Next base: position 18,692,675 of record NC_067141.1, read on the forward strand.
TTGTGGCTAAAACAAGCAGAACCCAAAAGGATATCCAATTTAAAGGCAAACTAACCACACAACTCAAACACTCCACATCTTGTTCTCTATCCAATAAAGAAAGGAAGAAAGGAAGAAAGAAAGAAAGAAAGAAAGAAAGAAAGAAAGAAAGAAAGAAAGACACACAGGGATTTCAAGGCCACTTTTTTTCTTCCAGAGCTCAGAACTGGAAAGCCACAGGTCCACTTTTCTGGATGCTCAGTAAGGAAATGCTCTGTGTGTACAACATGGAACTCAACTCAGCAAGCAAAGGGAAACTGCAGACATTTGCTACATTGTGGATAAAGCTCAAAATTCATGAGCCAAATACACAAGTACGAACTGCATGTTGTGTGTCCAAGAAAGATGAACTGATAGGCACAGACAGTGGATCAGTGACTGCCTGTGGCTTGGGACCCAGAGAGGTACTGGGCTAGAAGTGAGCATCAGTGTTCCTCTCTCCCCACATCCTCGCCAGCATGTGGTGTCACTTGATTTTTTGATCTTAGCCATTCTGATGGGTGTAAGATGGAATCTCAGAGTTGTTTTGATTTGCATTTCCATGATGACTAAGGAGGTTGAGCATTTCCTTAAGTGTTTCTCAGCCATTTGATATTCCTCTGTTGAAAATTCTCTGTTTAGTTCCAAGCCCCATTTCTCAATTGGGTTCTTTGGTTTGGTGGTGTTTAATTTCTTGAGTTCTTTATATATTTTGGATATTAGACCTTTGTCAGATGAAGGGTTGGTGAAGATCTTTTCCCAGTCTGTAGACTGTCGCTTTGTTCTCTTGACAGTGTCTCCTGCCTTACAGAAGCTTCTCAGCCTCATGAGGTCCCGTTTATTAATGGTTGACATTAAGGCCTGGGCCATTGTTGTTCTGTTCAGGAAGTTGTCTCCTGTGCCAATATGTTCCAGGCTCTTTCCCACTTTTTCCTCTAAGTGGCTTAGTGTCTCTGGTTTTATGTTGAGGTCTTTAATCCACTTGGATTTGAGTTTTGTGCAAGGTCACAAATATGGGTCCAGTTGCATTTTTTTATACATAGACCTCCAGTTAGACCAGCACAATTTGTTGAAGATGTTATCTTTTTTCCATTGAATGGATTTGGCTTCTTTGTCAAAAATCAAGTGACCATATGTGTGTGGATTCATATCTGGGTCTTCTATTCGATTCCATTGATCAACCAGCCTGTTGCTGGTGGGAATGCAAACTAGTACAGCCACTTTGGAAATCTATCTGGTGCTATCTCAGAAAAATGGGAATAGGGCTTCCTCAAGACCCAGCTATTCCACTCCTTGGAATATACCCAGAAGATGCTCCAGCACACAACAAGAAAATTTGCTCAACCATGTTCATAGCCGCCTTATTCATAATAGCCAGAACATGGAAACATCCTAAGTGTCCATCAGTAGAAGAATGGATAAAGAAACTGTGGTACATATACGCTATAGAATACTATTCAGCTATTAAAAACAAGGAATTCCCGAAATTTGTGGATAAATGGATTGAGCTAGAAATGATCATAATGAGTGAGTTAACCCAGAAGCAGAAAGAATCAAATGGTATATACTCACTTATATCTGCATACTAGCCCAAGGGGCATGTGCCACGAAAGCCTTCACTTACCAGGAAACTGAGACAGAGGGGAGGACATCCTATTGGGACTCTAAAGGAGAGAAGCATGGGAGAATAGTAAAGTAGAAGGATCCAGAGGGTCCTAGAAACCTACAAGTAGAACATTATGATAGGCAGATTTGGGCCCAGGGATCCCGCTCAAACTAAGGCACCAGCCAAGGACAATACAGGTGGTAAACTTTAAACCCCTACCCAGATCTAGCCAATGGTCAGAACATTCTCCACAGTTGAGTGGAGAGTGGGATATGACTTTCTCACGTACTCTGGTGCCTCACATTTGACCATGTCCCCTGGAGGGGGAGACCTGGTGGCACTCAGAGGAAGGACAGCAGGTTACCAAGAAGAGACTTGATACCCTATGAACATATACAGGGGCAGGTAATCCCCCTCAGGAACAGTCATAGGGGAGGGGAATAAGGGGAAAATGGGAGGGAGGGAAGAATGGGAGGATACAAGGGATGGGATAAACATTGAGATGTAACAAGAGTAAATTAATTAAAAAAAATTTTTTTTAAAAGTGAGCATGGGGGAGTTTGTTAGGGTGAAATTATGCTAAATGGGCATTGTGGCAGTATCTGCCAACTCTAAATATTTGAGTAAAGTACATTTAAACTCACTCTATTGCATTCTATTGTAGACACTCTAAGCCCCAACAAAGCTGTTGTATATGTAAATCCAAATTTGTTAAGCACACAACTGTACATCATACATTCCATCAGCTTTACTTCCAGGAGTGTGTTGTCTAGAAGAAAGCAAACACATGTACCCCTCCTTAGACCTGTTTATAGATCCTGTGGCAGCATTGCTCACAACCACCAAACAGTGGAAGCCATCCAAATGCCACCAACAAGGGAAGAGATAAGTGAACAACAGTGTTGTGTGGCCACACAATAGTGCTCCTCGATAAAAGAAAAAGACTTCTGATGGGTGACCCATTATTTAATCTTAAAATGTGGCCGTGGGAAGAATCAAGGCGCAGAATCACACAAGGCAGGGTGTTCTCAAAGTTTCTACTCAAGACATGCTTGGGGGAAGGGGGTGGCAGTCAGAACAGTGGTCACTGCGGCTGGACCAAGGTCTGGGCCTTTGGAGATTTGAGGACACTCTATATCCAGTCTCTGGTGGTGGCTGAGGAGTTCGTGCATTTGTACAAATGCACAAGAGGGTGTATTCACATCCAAGGGGCAACATGAGAAGTCTGTGAACTAAATTTCCATTAACCCAACTTTAAAGGCAGAATGGAAGGGCGTCAGGGACCTTCAGCCTTCTGACTGTGATGACGACCCAGCTGGTTCCCAAGACAGGGCACACATGGTAAGGTCTGCAGAAACAGAGTAGAGAGCACTGCCACAGGAGACAGCCGTAATCCCCAAGCACTGTCCTCATGCTACGCCTGTTACTGTCAGGTACCCCCTGTTTCCTGGAGAGTTAGCTCCTCGCCTTGATGGGAGTCACTCTGCAGAGATAGCTTCATAGGCATACTGGAACAGAGAAGAGCATTCCATAGACTGACTCAGCATTAATCCAAGCCTCTGGGAATTCTGCCATTGTGAAGGTTCAGCAATGGGTAGAAAGGAGCAGTGTTAGGGCATAAGAACTTTACCCGTGTCCCACTTCATCACCTTTGATGAGGAGGCTTTTGGTAGGAGGTGGATCAGGTAGGAGCGACAAACTGGCACACAGGACAGTGAGCTTACCCAGGAACCTGAAGAGATTTGAGAAGGAGCTGGGGAAGTGGGACAGCAATGTAAGTGTCCATGATTTGAGAGCAGATGCTTGCAGGTCAGATGTCTGCTTTCTGGGTTGGGGTGGCTCTGTACTCTTCCCTCATTCCTTTGTTGCTCATAGCTTCCACCGTGTATGGGCATGCTGCATACTCTTGCTCACTCCCTTCAGCCTCTTGGGTTCTTTTCAAACTTTGGCTCCAGTGACTAGTGGGGCTAGGAGTACTTTTGTGCACATTTCTATATGTGTCTAAGTTTCCTAGAGTAGAATTGTGAGGTCATTTGGTTACTGGTTGGTTGGCGTTTTGAGGGAAGTCAGAGTGTTTTCTAATGCTGTGGAAACACTTTATCCTCAGTCAGCAACAGATGCGTGTCCTAGGGTCTTTCTGCACATCCTCCCAACACCAATTTCCATCTGCTTTGCTGACAGCCATTCTTATCAATAGGAAGGAACATCTCAAGGTTCTGATTTGTGTCTTAATAGTCACTAAGATTGCTGGGGAGAGTTTAAGTGCTTCTTGCCTTTTTATTTGCTTTGTTAAGGAAATGTGTTCAACTATGTGTTCATATCATTGAATTTTCATAGTTCATTACATATGGTGGCTATTAGCCCTTTATCAGAGATGTAATTGGCAAGTTCTCCCCTATTTCCTTGGCTGTGTGCTTGCTTTCTGAAGGATACTATTCTCATTACAGAGATTTTTTTTTTTAATTTGGATGAAGTCCAATTTTTCTGCCTGACTTTTAATTTCTTATGATTTGTTGGCTCTTCTGGGACCCTTACGTTTTCATAGACATTTCCATAGAAATCAGCTGTACAATTGCTACTTTAAAAGGACACAACCTACCTGCATCCCTGAGACAAGTTATGTTGGATTTTTCAGCCAATTTGAAAATCGCTTCATAACAATTGTAAATATTTTGATCCATGAACACTGGGTGTCTCACAGTTAACTGAGAAATTTAACTCATTTTGGCAACATTTTATGGTATTTAGAGTAAAATAACTGAACTTCTTTTTAGTGTATTTATATCTAAAAATATTTTATTGTTGTTGATACTTTCACTAATGGATCTTTATTAAATTCATTTTAATGGCTTATGGTTATTGACTAGAAATTAAAATATGTGTTTTATATAATAATCTTGTATCCAGCAACATTGGTATATTTTTAAAAGTACCTCTAATAGATTTTATTTCTGGATTCTGTAGAAGTTTCCATATCTACCTTCCTATATGAAATAGTTTCCCTTTTTCATTTCTCGTATGGATGGATTTATTTTATTCTCCTGTGTACTTGCCTCCTCTAGAAACTCTAGTACATCAGAATCGCACAGACCAAGCAGGAGAAACCCTCGCTAGCTTGTCTACAGATGTGGAGTATGAAGTTGGGTAAGTAAGAGGTCTTCAGTATGTTTTTATCCCAAGGAGCACATAGTCCCCTAGTCCCATTACCGTGAGTGCCCCTGTCATGAATGACTACAGGATTTCATTTAGTCCATACTGCTTAATGTCCTGATGACCAACCATATGGATTTGTCCCTAATTCTTCGGCCATGAGTCATTTCCAGGTGTCATGGCATGGGGCTAGAATCTTAGGATTTAGGAGTAAACAAGCGGATTGTGAGTTTGTGATCAGGCGTGCGGTGTCTATCAGAACTCTGTTTTAAAGAAAGGAAAAAAGAAGAAGAAGAAGAAGGAGGAGGCGGGAGAGAGAGGAACAAAGAACAGATCACAGCACTCTGGGAGGCAAAGGCAGGCACATCACTATGAGTTCGAGGCCAGCCTGGTCTGCAAAGCAAGTCTAGGACAGTCAAGGCTACACAGAGAAACCCTGTCTCAAAAAAACCAAACCAAACCAAACAAACAAACAAACAAAACCAAAGAACAATACACACTTTGGTGTAAGGTATTGTAATGACTGAAATTCAGCCTTGAGTTCCAGACAAGAATCTCACTCAGTCATGGTCTCGTATATCAATGGTTTGGGGTTTTGTTGTTGTTGTTGTTGTTTGTTTGTTTGTTTGTTGTTGTTGTTGTTGTTGTTTTGTTTTTTGTCTCTTCACTGGAGACACTGGCATTGACATCCATAAGGCACAATACTAAGTACTTTTCAATCCTTGTCAATGGTGTGTCTGGTTTGACCTAAGGAATGGCTTAGGAGAAGTAAGGTTTTTTTCTACTTTGAAATAAGTAAATAATTCTTCTCTAATTGTGGGAGGAAGCTGAACCAGCAAGTCACCCAGGCCTAAGCCTTCTATTATAGATGGCTTTCTGCTGGTAATTCAGTTGCTTGACTTGTTCTGAGGCTGCTGAGGTTTCTCGTTCCTTCTCCAGTTACCTGGGCAGTACCTCTAGGCAAGGCTCTGACTCACCTACATTACCTGCTCTGTTCAGACCTTTTTCTCCTTATAATCTTCTTCAGCAGTGTGAAACCTAGTCCTGTCTTGTGGTTCAGCCCCGTCTTCTTGATTGTCCACACTCAGTAGAACTTGGTCATGCTGAGGTAGGGGAGAGATGGGAGCAGCTGCTGTGAGCTCAGCTCAGATTTCACAGACTCTCACTATTCTAACAGGAATGCAGCAGATTGTCCAGGGTGAACAATTCACTTCCCTCCTAGGAAGATTCACAGAGATAAAAATGTCACTGCTCTGCTTTGTATTTCATTAGTTAAATGACTTCTTAATGGAGGAGAGGATCCACTCTGGAGGTCAGCCAAATCCCAGCCGTCATTCTCTTATGTCCATGTGGACACACAAACATCCACAGCTTATACACTGTACGGCGCCCCCCTTGGCTCCCCTTTCTGATGAATGCTGGACTTGATTAACCTTTCTTTTACATGAAAATGGTCCAAGTATCCCTCTCTGAACTTCAGATGCTTGCACGAATTGCTTTATAATGTAATCTTTTAGTTTGCTCTTCTGTGTCCTGGAGTCGCCTTGTAGACCAGGCTGGCCTCAGACTCAGAGAGATTCGCTCGCCTCTGCCTCCCTGAGTGCTGGGATTACAGGCATGCGCCATCATAGCTCACTTTAGAATATATTCTTTTATTTTTTTTAAAAAAATATTTATTTAATGTATGAGTGCTGTATCTGCATGTGCACTTGTATACCAGAATTGGGCATCGGATAGAACTATAGATGTGTGTGAGCCACCTTGTGATTGCTGGGAATGGAGCTCAGGACCTCTGGAAGTGCAGACCGTGCTCTTATCCACTGTGCCATCTCTCCAGCCTTAGAATATAGTATTTAAAAAAAAAAAAAAGGTAACGCTTTTTATAAGATCCAGTTTACCTTTAGTTTTGTTTGTGCCCATGAACAAACAATGCTCATGAGACAGTGCCTGTGTAGGTCAGAGATGGAGCTGTGGTTCTGAGTCTCCTAATGTGGTGCTGGGACAAGTCCTCTGCTGAACAACTTTCCAATCCTGGAATATTTTCCTAAGGATGAAACTCCGGGCTAGACAGAAATGACGTCTTTAACTTTGAAGGATACCGCCCAATCGATTACACCAATTTAAGCTGCAGCTACCAACCAACACTGCTTTAGGATCTCATCAATATGCAGCACAGTAGTAGAGTCTGAAGCTAGGCTAATTCTTTTCCACTTTAGCTTTCTTTTTCTCTTATCACTAAGGATGCCTTTAGGTTTTCTTTCATATAATTTTCTCTACCATATTCTTGTCTGTCCTCCTGTTAGGTTGGTTCTCTCTGCGTAGACAAGTATTGATTTGTATAAGTGATCTGTATGGATTCTGTTACCCCGTGGCCTTCAATGTATAGCTTGCCATGCAGGACTTTAAAGGTTTTGACAGAATTTAATTAATCTTTTTCAAAAGTTATTTTTCTCTCTGAGCTTTATTTAAGATCCTTACTACCCCCAAATCTTAATGGAATTCTACATTTTCTAGTAATGCGTTCGAAGTTTTGATTTTCATAGCAAGTCTTCAATTTACCTGGAGCTTATTTGCTAATTACCTCTGAACCATTCACTGAACTGATTCATCTCTAAATACACACACACACACACACACACACACACACACACACACACACACACACACCTTTTTATATCCTTATTGGCCCCTCTGAAGGCCAATCTCTGTTGCCAGTAACGGTGGAGACAAGCCTTTGGACACAACTCTTGCTAGATCAGGTAAACTTAGATGGAAAGGTCCATTTAAATTGGCTGCATCCGTCCATGGACCAGGGGTCCTGGACTGAACCAAAAGGACAGAGCGAGCTAAACAACAGTATCCATCTCTCTGTGCTTTCTAACTGTGGACACACAATGACCAGGTGCCTCACACTTCTGCAGACATGCGCCATGCTTTACCTGCTATAATGATGGACTGTACCTCCACTCCGTGAGCCAAATAAACCCTAATGTGGGCAACTGTGAACAAATCTGTGTCTTGGACCTTGGATATATTCCCATGGGCTTATGCCAGCACCAGTACCTCACGATTTAATCATTGTTGCTTGTCAGTGAAGCTAAGCCCTTCCAGAGCCATGTACTAACCTCAACCACTCCAAGAGGGTTTGCTAGCCTGGCCCCTGTGGCTTTGCATGTGAGCATAGTTGTAGTGCATTAGATTGGCATCTCTGACATTTAAGAAGAATACCATATTATCTGAAGAACTGACTTTTCCCCCATAATAGTTCCATCTGCCATGCTCATGATTAACTAGTTTGTTTGGTGTGTTGCCATGTGGCCTGATCTCCTTTCGAGTTATGTTTCTAATGAATGTCACCCTGCATGGAGAACTCTGGGTCCCTGTATCAGATCTCCCCACCTATGGAGTCTATCCGCAGGAGCTCGTCTATTGGCTGTGACTCGATGTCTTTCCTCTGTTTAGCCACTTGCTTTTCCTTGTTTAACTTTCCCACTCAGGAGCTCTGCCATGGAGGAGAGAGGCCTTCAGTGAACATCAGCTCTCATCTTGTTCAGAACCTTCTGGTCTGGGAACATGGTTTTCAGAGTGGGTATAGGCGTCAGGTGTCAGTGACAGTGTCACAGGTGGGTTCTGCAGAAGTAGGTGATAATGCAGAGATGGGGTGAAGGATGTCAATTAGGGATTATTCTAGTAGCATCCTGTTGCTATGATAAAACACTTCCGGCCTAAAGCAACTTAGGGGAGAAAAGGGTTGGTCTGGCTCACACTTCCAAGTTGTAATTCATCAATTTGGGAAGCCAGGAAAGGAATTCAAGCAGGAACTCAAAGGCAGGCCTGTTTGTTAGGCTGTGTATTTTCTCTAATCAGGGAACTCATTCAGAGGTAAAGAAGTACAGCAAAAGCCATGGCAGAATGCTTCTTAATGACTCACTCACAGACACAAGCTTAGCTAACATTCTTATACAGGCGAGGACCACCTGCCCTGGGAATGGGCCAGCCAACTGTGGCCTGGGCCTTCCAACACCAATGAATAATCAGGCCACTTCTCCACAGAAGTGCCTACAAGCCAGTGATGTGGGTAAGCCCTCCATTGACACTCACTCCTCAGATGACTTCAGGCTGAGTCAGGCTGACAGTCAGTGAAAGCAAACTGGGGCAGGGGTCATAACCTATGAAGAAGATAGGTTGGGCAGAGGAGCCCCAACAGAGCTCAGCTGGCCTAGTGAGGAAACCTGATGCAAAGTGCACAGCAGAGGTGTTCTGCAGTAGACCAATTGGCAGGGGCTGCGGCACCCCTGCCAATCACAGCCTGGAGTATCTGCTTTTGCCCACTTTCTTTCTCTAGGGGTTTTCACTCACCACTCACTGAGTATCTAGTAAGTGTGCGGATGAGTCTCATCCCATTTGGTAAGGCCTTGCTAGAGAGAGGAAAGTTCCATGGCTCACGTTTGAAGAGCAATTCACATCTCATACAGTTTCCCTGGAGCTTTTAATTGCACAAAAAGCTATAGGATCTGGTGCTTTGATAAATATACATCTTGAAGGATCTCAGACTCAAAGTGATGCAGCGGCTGATGCGCTCTGTATTTCCGTCTCTGACATCTGGAGCGGTCCTCTTCTGCACTTGAACTTGTGTGGGGAGCGTTATAAAGGAGCCCTCCATCCGACTCCACTGCCCACCAGGGAAGTCCTGTGGGTGAGGACAGGGAGCTGGCCTCAGTGGTTCTAGAAAGCAGGTCTGTTTTCTCTCTAGTAAGCAGGCCCAAACCACACCAAGTAAGCATCCCTGTGGGAAGCAACCTCAGGCACTTGAGGCCTCATTTCGTGTCTCTCAGACAACGATGGGTGACTTTGTCATTCTTGGCTGAAGCTGACAGGGGATCTTGGGAGGTTTGTCAGGATTTGTTGGCCTGTATAGCTCAGTGCCAGAGCCAGGAGATGATGGGTCTCTGCCGCTGGCCCAGTCTCCATCCCAGCTACAGGTGGGCAGGTGGACTGGGTCAGCAGCTGCACAGGAAGAAGGCTGATTGTATTTTGTCATTCACAGGACCCATGAGAAAACATGATCCACACAGGCAGTGAATCAGGCAGGATAAAGCAATCAATGCTTCAGCTCAGTCCTTCCTGCTCAGCGTTTTCAACTGTCCTCAGGCCCACCATTCGATTCCTACGGCAGGATGTTTGCAAAGTGAAACCCTTCCTTTCTTTCCCCTGGTAAACGGTCGGGCTGAGCAGAGCCTGGAAAGAACTGAGTGTACAGGAAAGCCACTCCTGAGTCACTATCGCTTTTAAGTTCCTGGCTGCTACTCACAGAGTGGAGAAGTCTGTATAGGCATCGCCTGGTCTGGCTGGGTGAGTCCAGAATAAGTCAGGTCCTTCACCTCTGGAATCTAGATCATCAACCTGTAGCTTCTTCCTGACTATCCTGTCAACAGGGAAAAGCACCTGCCTCTATGTCACCACTGGAACACTTCGACCAAAGCCTCTGAGCCCAGCATGAAGAGGACACCTGGCACCTTCTGGGGTTATCCATGATAACATATCTAAGGGTAAGAAGGGACTTCAGAAAAGCCTTTTCTGGGGCTGAGAGATGTCTTTCTCATAAACTACAAAGGCCCTCCCTACTCCTGTGATGGGCTCTGCTACTTAGCATCAGACTGAATGTTGAATTGTTGCACTATATTTAGTGACAGAAAAATTCTGTAGATTTTTTTTTTCTTCATTATTTTTACCTTTAGGTATAGAATCAGAAGCCCTGATCTTAGGGCTGCCAAAGAGGAGGTGGCACTGGGAGCCAGTTGGCAGAGGTCACTGGTAAGAGAGGTGAAGAGGGGGCAGTGAATGGATCTGCACAATTCCACATCCCAGCCTGCCCAACCCCCACCCCCACCCCATGCTGCTGACTCTCCCGCATCTGCCTCAGGGTCCTCTTTACTTGGAACTGTGCCCCGCAATGCCCACATGCTCTGTCACCCCTATTTCTTCACTGCCTTTCCCATTCTTCTGGCTGATTTTCAGTATGAGAAAGCAGAGAAACTGTCCTTGGGAAAATGAGCTGTGTATTCCAGCACTCATTAATGTACACCCTGGCCCTTCAGAGAACAGCAGTGGCTGTTCTCCTCAGCTAAAGGTTGGTAGCAAGGCCTGGCCCTACATGGCTCACCAAGCAGCTGTGGGGCTGGCACGGTGTGCAGAGGCATGTGGAGAACGGAGCAGCTCTGGGGCTCTGCTGTCCCTCTTCCTGCCTAGCTACCTCCAGTTCTGAAGCACTATAGTTGCCATGGAAACGGTAGGGTCTTACAAGCTATTTCAAGGTAGCCCACAAAGATGGATCTCCAGAATACGTAGGAAGCCAGGTGAAAAGGGCTCAGCCCCTTCTCTGCTCTGGAACTCAGGGATTGTGGTTGCTTGGCGAGAGCTCAGAGGTGCCTGCAGGCCTCAAGGAAGGGGAGATTCTTTTCCGACCCTAGTGTCTCTGGGGTGTTTGATGGTGTAGGTATGGTAACCATACACCTGACTCATTTCCATCTCTCTTTACAAAATGACCCCAGCTGCCTCCTACCCGTGCCTCACTTCCTATAGCCTAGACTTAGCTCTCTGCATGATTCTGCTCTGGATGAATGTCACCATTTGCTCTCCCTGGATCTTTATGAATTCCAGTCCTTAGCTGTTCTTTCTGTTCATTTCTGTTATTTGGATAAAACTAGTTCAGCCACCTAGGGCAGAAGACATGAATCCAGGGTCCCCTAGCATGTTTCTGATGATCCCATCTCAAGCCCGTTAACCATCTCTGCCTCCCAGGCTTTGGGTTTCCGCTGACTATGGTACCTAGGTGCTTGACACACTGATCTGCTATGTTCTTACACATTGAAGTCCAAAGACCCCCTCTGGGCTCCAGACTCAGGCAAGCTTTTGCTGCTAGTCACTCACCTGCTGGGTTGTTGTTTCTTTCCTGACCCTCCATACCTACCACAGAGGGGTACTTACTCCAATCCCCCCATATAATCACACCCTCTCTCTCCTCTGCCTCAGGAAGGGCTATCGCATGTTAGCTCCTGTCCCTGGTACGCTACAGTGACATTGAGCAAGGATGAGACACAGTTAACTTCTGTGTCCTGTGACCTCTGGTCAAAGAGGCCTTGCCAAAGCAGAACTGGACATCAGCCAGCCTCTGGGAAAGCTCACCTGCCTTACAGTGGCCTCTACACCTCCAGGCAGCAGACATGGATCCAGTATGCATCGCATTGCTTTTGGGAGAACATACAAAAAAATCTCATAAACTCTTTTCATAGGTGATGTGTGTGTGTGTGTGTGTGTGTGTGTGTGTGTGTGTGTATGTGTGTGTGTGTGTATGTGTGTGTGTGTGTGTATGTGTGTGTATGTGTGTGTGTGTGTATGTGTGTGTGTGTATGTGTGTGTGTGTATGTGTGTGTGTGTATGTGTGTATGTGTGTGTGTATGTGTGTGTGTATGTATGTGTGTGTGTGTGTGTGTATGTGTGTGTGTGTATGTGTGTATTATATACAGAATATAAGCCACACATTACAACTTTGGGATACTTACTATTCTTACTGAATAATCTTTATTTTGTGTTTCCCTGGCACCTAGAGTTTCTACCTCACCTACATAGAATATTTTTTTGAAATCAGAAAGTAAATGTCTCACCCCACTCCCACAGTAAGATAATCACAGATGGTGAAGCCAAGACTCTGCTTTCAGTTCTCCAGTCATCCATAGGTCCATTATCTGTCCACAACCACAGCATGTACACTGTCCTTTCCCAATCAAGGGAATATGGAGGAGAGGCGACACTGTCATTAATATCCACATTAAGCCCGTACTATGCTCCTGAGATCTGATACCAAAGGTTCACAGAGGTGTACTCTAGGCTTGGGACAGGTGTGGCCCCGTAGCCTAGGATTCACAGACAAGATGTTCCTTTCATCCTCATCTTCATGGGCCTCTTTTTCCCTTATCAAGGCCTGAGAATAGACCAAACTTTAATATGAGCTGGGGTTTAGTCGCCATGAAAGACCATCCAGGAGAGCCCTGTGCTTCGTCTGAAGCAAGCAGGTGAAGCTTGCTCACCCACGTACACCACTGGTCCAGAGTCGAGAGCTGAAGAATGCTAGGCAGACAAGGGCCATTAGGCTGGCAGCTGGAGCACACAGAGTTTGGCTTAGCCACAGCCTTGGTCAAGCCAAGAGTTGAACTTGATGTCTCTATCAAGACCATGTTCATGGCACCCTGGAGTGCCCAATATGCTTACAACTTCTGCATCTCGAGTTTCCTCACAGGCTGGAATCTGGGCCAACCAAACCCAGAGCAAGCTGCCGAACAGACAGGCAAGCTGCTAGCAGCCACTGTGGCTCCCTAAGTGGACCGGAGAACCATTGGCTTCCAGGTTTTGAACTTGGATGGCAACACCATCTGCTGCCTTTCCAGTGCTAATTGCATGCCTGAGCATTGAGGAGTGACAGTCCAGGGGCTCCAAAAGATCAGCCCAGGCTGGCACTTCCCACAGGCCTGTCTTCCTCCTCCAACCCTGCTTTTCCCATTTTCCTTCTTCCTACTCAGCCCAGGGTGGAACCAGTTGCTCAACAAGTCTGAGCTCCTATGAGACATGTGTAGAATATTTTCACATGTGGCAAGCTGCTTATCCAAACACCCGAGTCCCAGGGTCTCTCAGCTTTAATTAAAAACATTTGTAAACAACCTGATGATTGCCACCATCATCCCATCTACTAAGCAATAAGAACAATGAACAATCAGCTGAACGTATAACTGGGAAATGGTTTGCCTTTGAACTTTCCAGATGGGACTCGGTTCCACGGTTTAATAGACAATTACAGATTGTGTTAACAGTTGAACACGAGAATATCTGCCTCCTAGATTCCGGGGGCGCAATGGGGAGCCATAGTTCAATGCCTCTCATCAGGATACAGCTCTATCCAATAGATAAGCCGATTAATGCTGGATATATTTGAAAAACAAGTAGCAGCCAGCCACCTGCTTTCTGGTGACAGCTTTATGCTGTCGCCTCTCTGGTTTATAAGCAGGCCAGCAGAGCGTCTCAACATATCTGCACAGGTGGCCTGAAGGCCAAGGCCAGCTCATTATCCTCTTGTCCAGGGGAATTCCCACACCAGCTGTTCGTGTAAGCCTATTGAGACTCAGCAAGAGCTATCCTAAAAGTTTGGCGATTCATAGAAACTTCCAGAATCACTTCTACTCAGTGAACAGAGGGAATTTTGCAAAAAAAAACAAAACCAGACTCAAATATCCTTACTGTGAAAAAGAAAGCCCAATTGCAGCCCATGGCACCTTTCAGGAGAAGCCGTGGTGATGCTGTAGTTTAGGTCTTCAGAAAGGCAGGTGATTCATGTGGCCCCACTCAGGACGGCTGTTGAAGCTTACTGCTCCATTCAACACTTACCCTAAAGGATAAAGATTTCTGTCATCTAGATAAGGATGGATACCTGAAACATCGATAGCAGTTGCTACTAAGTCGATTATGGCTGCCAGAGGAAAGGGGGTGACTTTCACCTCCACAGCCCAGTCTTGCTAGGAGGGTCCATTAACACGTGGCTGGTAAAGCTCTCAGCCTGGATAGGAGTAATAGTTACACCTATGTCAACAGAGGAAGAAGTCCAAATCCCAGGTGCTTGACCTTGGGTCTCTGTAACAGATTCTAACAAAGGATGCATCCATGTTTCCACTTCTCACACACCTTTGCTCAGCACAGTGAGGGACCAAACTCTAGGAGGCTGTATTCTCACATGGGACCTGCCTGAGTGATGCACACAGAGCTGGTGGTTAACTCTATAAGTGGGATTTACCAATGTTTCAGTGTGGACGTTATGTGGGAGCAGTGTCTCTACTTAGTATAATTGGCAGTTGCTTGTATAATATCACTGCAGAAAAAGCACCGTGGCAGATATGAAGCACTTTGGTGTGAAACCTCAGAGCATTGAACAGTCACAGTTGTAACTGACATCAAAAGATGCCCAACAAGGTGAGGCCTGTTGGCATTCTTTCATAGAACAAGGGAGTGAGTGGCTGAGGTTCTAGCCGTTGTGTCCTGCATACCCCTAGCCATATACAGCTGGGCCCTCGCTGCACTGGTCTTGGGATGTGCTAGAACACACAGCAAGTGGGAAGTTAACTGAAGAAAGGGGTTTATGGGTTGGTGAGATGGCTCAGGGGTTAAGAGCACTGGCTGTTCTTCTAAAGGTCCTGAGTTCAAATCACAGCAACCACATGGTGGCTCACCACCATCTGTAGTGAGGTCAGGTACCCTCTTCTGGCCTGCAGGCACAACATTGTATAAATAATAAATAAGTTGAAGGAAAGAAAGAAAAAAGAAAGAAAGAAAGAAAGAAAGAAAGAAAGAAAGAAAGAATCTTTGGGGGGTGATCATCCACAGTCCTGTAAGATCCTAGATGTTTTTAGGGTTTCTATTGTTGTGATAAAACACCATGACCAACACCAACTTGGAGGAAAGAGAAGGAAGCCTTACCCCAAGTGAGGACACTGGGCATTGAGTCTCACCC
The DNA here is from genome assembly GCF_903995435.1 of Acomys russatus. Taxonomy (NCBI): domain Eukaryota; kingdom Metazoa; phylum Chordata; class Mammalia; order Rodentia; family Muridae; genus Acomys; species Acomys russatus. Next base: position 18,708,001 of record NC_067141.1, read on the forward strand.
TCCTTGTGGTGACATTGACCAGGCCCTGTCCATCCACAGACCGCCCAGCATGCTGCCCCCAAGGAATGGATGAGATGAGAAGCAATGGAACCAAGTGAGTAATTTAGATCTCAGGATTTCAATATTCCACTCAGTATTCTATTTGCTAAATTTTAAAACGAGAACAAAATACCAGAAATGAGCCAATTTCCTGATTCTAACCACACATCTGCATTCCTCTGTGTGGCCTTCCATTAATGCAGAATATGCTATTATATTGAAAAATCAAATAATACAGTTGAGGTTATAGGGCTCAGAGTGAAGCATCCAGGGAGGAGAATAAATCCAGAATATTAAAGTCAAGTGCAGAGCGTGTTGGGATTTGGGGCTGCATGGAGATTTCCAGGCACCGATTTTCCACAGCCAGGCTGCAAGACTTTGGGTAGGACAGGGACAAATCTTTCCACAAAGCCTGAACAACGTTGGATCCGCATTCTGTCCCAGTGGGTCTGAGAGCAAGGAGCTATCACTGAGAGCACATGAAGAGTGCAGGGCACTTGCTGGAAACACCTCTCCTCTGAGGGCAGAGAGAAGACATAGAGAAAGGTCTGATGGAGAGTCCCTCATATGTAGTCTCCTTGGGGTACGTAGCCTTGCTTCTGTTTGTGGTCTAGCGACTCTCGTGCCAAGCTCTGTCTGCTTCTCCATTTAATTCTTCAGGTTCCCTCTCTCTCTCTCTCTCTCTCTCTCTCTCTCTCTCTCTCTCTCTCTCTCTCTCTCTCTCTCTCACACACACACACACACACACAAATTGTTGTGCACCCTGGCATGCCCATATTTCTAACTGGTTTTTTTTTTTCCTTTAACTGTACTTTTTGTGCCTGATGGTTCCCGCTGTGCCAGAATACCTGTGTGCCTTCCTGGTCTTCGTGTCACACATATTACTGTCACAGACATTCGCAGCTCACAACACTGTAGTGACTTTTCTTTACTTGGGTCACATTAGTACAGGTGACTTCAGTGTCTCATTGTTTTTATTTACATAGAAAGAATGCATTCCATCTTAGTTTCTGAACGGACCTTTCTCTGAAGATAAAACTGTGCTTCTGATGTTTCCTCTTCTGTACTGCAAAGTTGCCATTTTATTGTCTTCTGACCTTGTAGTTTTTCTCGTGGGGAAGCTGCCTCATGCCTGTATGCCTTCCCTTGTATTGGATGTAATGCATTTCCCTGGTTGCTTTTAGCTTTTTGTTTTGGAGGGCAGGTGGATTGGGATGTGTCTGTGCTGCTGTCTTGGCATTCACCCTACTTCACTTGCTGAGCCTCATATATCTGTTCAGTGTCCTCCCCCACTTTGGAATGTTTTGGCTACTTTGCCTTCGCCTGCCTTTCTGATTCACTCTTGTTTGACTTCTGTAATTCCAGCAGCATAGAACTGCTGGAATTACAGCCTGCTTGTTATTTCCAACATGTCTTCGAGATTCAGCCTTTACATTGTTAACTTCGTTTTTTTTTTCTTTTCTTCTTTTTTATTCCTCAGATTGGATCATTTCTATTGATCTACCTTCAGGACTGCTGAGTCTTTACTTCTATCTCAGACCTTGTACGAAACTCACCTAGTGAGTTTTTCACTTGATTTGTATTTCTCCAACTTTCAGATATTCCCCTGATTCATGTTTACGCAGTCTGCATTTGTATGGTGATTCCCACTGGTTTAGATATGGTGTTTATGTTTTTCTTTAAGCCACCACTGCTTGGAGCCACTGTGGGGTATCTGCAGCCCAGGTGGTATTTTAATCTCAATCTCTACCAGCTGATATTCTCTTCTGACTTTGGGCCACAGTTTTCTTTTTCTTTTTTATCCTTTATTTTAATGATTCTGAAAATTAATTTTAAGGGATTTTTTTTACACAGGATCTCATTATGTAGCCCTCCTTGGCCTAGAGCTCACTTTGTAGGCTAGGTTACCTTTGAATTCACAGAGATCTACACCTGCCTCTGCCTGTTGAGTGCTGGGACTGAAGGTGCACATCACAACACCTGGCTAATTAATTTTTTAATCAAAAAAAGAAATACTTTCATATGAGTAAGAGTTAACATTTTCTTTAACTATTTAAGCTATGTCTATATAGTTTGTTGTTTTGTTTTCCAATTTTTTCTTTATAGTTGTAACAGCCATGAGGAGGCAGGGGTGGGATGAGGTGGGGGGGTGGGGAGTGGAGGTGGGGGGGGGAAGAAGAGAGTACAAGGAGAAAGGAAAAGGAGAGAGGAAGAGGAGGCTTGGATTTAGGGCTGTGTTCATCCACACTGCAGATCTCCTGGCCTTGGCTATGTTATACTGCAGAGTGATTTTTGTTTTGCAAATAACTTCCCTGAAATGGAGAGCTGCAGCCTGTTTTTGCAATGAGGAGGAAGGTAAAACATCATCTCAGTGATTTCTATTTTCAGTCTGGCTTTTCTGCCAGCTCTCATGTCACCTAAAATGCCCTGTGTTGTAGGCTGAGCAGTGTCCAAAGGAAGAAATTGGATCATGAGTGCCCCAACTTCGTGAAAGGGTTAATCCACTGACAGTGCCCAGAGTCCCAGCAAGGTGGATTATTAGGAAGTTGTGGAAATGTTAGGAAGTGGGGAGCGTTTGGAGGAAGTAGGTCATTGAGGTATGTGTCTGAACAGTTAGTCTGTGACCCTCCCCACCTCGTCTTCTCTGTCTCTTAATCCTCCCTTCCTTTCTTTTCCCCCTTTCTCTGTCTCTTTCTTTCTCCCCTCTCTCTCCTTCCCAGAACTTTTCTCTACCACAGGTTGCCACCATGTTGCTGTCCCTTATCACAAGCTCAAGAAGGATGGGACCAAGTGACTAAAGCATCAGCCAAAACAAACTTCCCTTCTTTAAATTGTTGATCTTAAGCATGTTGTCATCATGAAGAAAGGGAGTACACAGGTCTTCCCACTCAGTGTATGACAGTTGAGTGACGAGCCTGGGATTTCCCACGTCTTTACACTGTCATCAACTCCGTCCACCCCAGCTCCCTCCCCACCCCAGCTCCCTGATCAATGTACAAAGCCATGTGCTCTCTCAGACTGAGTCGCTGCTCTGCTGCCTTGAGTTCCTCTGCCTCTCATCTGAAGTGCGAGCCCTCAGCTCTCTTGGATGAAAGTCAAGTTTAAGCTTTCATTCCTCAAGGCTCTGCTTGCTTTGGGTCTCCCTCCAATACCTACGAAGAGTCACATTTTAAAAACAATTATACTCAGCTTTGTAATGTTTTGCCTGTGAGAGTTCAGTAGCTAGGATACCTGTTGCTATTCTCAGACATACTTTTTCCAAGGATCTATGTAAGCAATGCTGATGCTGAATTCTTTTTTAAAAAATATTTATTTGTTATGGGTATACGAGTGTGATTGAGCGTATGTATGAATATCGTGTGCGTGGAGCCTGTGGGTGTCCGAGAAGACATCCTCTTGAACTGGAGTTACAGGTGGTTGTGAATGGCCATATGGGTATTATGAATTGAACCTGGGTCTTTTGCAAAAGCTGTAAGGACCTTTAACTGCTGAGCTACCTCTCCAGGCCCTGATTCTGGAGTCTTAAGAAAGAACAGCCACAGCAGTGCTATTCAAAGGTTAACAATTCAATGCCATGGTGGCAATAGGCTCCATCATTTACACTTCTTGTCACCTTACACATCATTTTGTGACTAAATTATGAGGTACTAAAATCAGGGTATAATTATTGGCTCCACAAAAGATTGCTTTGAGGTTTCTGTACAGTTCCCTGGGTTTCAATCGAATGGCATCAGACACCATTCTGTCAATTACTACGGTCCTCACACTCCTTAATCTCTGCTACCTAATGAGCTGGTAGACAGGCTCCTAGGGCGTTCATACTACCTGACACTCATGAAGCGCAGAGCAATGATAAACTGTGAGTGCCTGTGTCTCCCTCCCGGACAGCACTGGCTCTGAGGGAAACAGACAGATGAATACCAGCCTTTGAGTAGGTATGTGAGCTGCAGTGTCAGGCACTGCCACTTTCAGTTCCCTTTAGCCAGGCATCCTGGATATACCTTCTCGGAATGATGCTCTCGTCCGACTGGGAATGCATCTGCCATCTGAATGTGGGCAGAACTGGGCTCCTAGCTCCTCTTTTACCTCAAACCCCAGTCTTGCTCAGCTGAGTATGACAGAATGCAGGCCCAGCCCTTCCTTTTCTGTTGCTGAGTTTGCTTTTGTAAGGGTCCAAAAATTGCTGAAGGAAGACCCCAGACTCAAATAGTAAGTAAAAACAGAATGTTTATTCTGCATAAACAACCAGCATTCAGGGGTCAACCATGCATACAAAATGGTGGCGACCATGAGGAGGAGCTCACAGACTCTTTTAAAGGCTTCTAGAGGAATAGTATCTGTGGCTACGTGACTCTAACTGGGATTGGCTTGTGGAGGTAGGCCAGGCAGATGCTCATGGAGGCTACATGACTCTAGCCACGGTCCTTTTAGCAATGTCCCATCCTCTCGCTCTTGCTCTGTGAGCCACATAGGACTTTCCTGAGGCTATAGAATCCTGGCTGTACCCCATTATTGGCCCAATCCCTGCCTAACATGTAGGTGTTTTGTCTGCCACCCACCACTCAGTGAGTTGAGATGCCTCTGTCGGTATTTGAGGCATCGTGCCCATCTACGTTCTAGAAAGGTGCCACAGTCAAACTCTAGAGACAAGTTTTCCAGCTGCTGCTCGCTAGGAAAGTCAGGTGCAGCACAGAGCAAGGCACGCCTGGCACAGACCTAGAGGGTCATCCACGTGCTCAGTGACTTCTAGGTGTAAGAGGGCCACAGAGACACAAATATAAATGCAAACAAGTGTCCTCTGGGCCTTAAAAGACCCATGTGAGAAAAGGAACAGGTGGGTGAGAAAACACCAAGAGTTCTGGCTTACCTTGTCTTTCAAGGACAAAACTAATCCCATGTTCTGTGTGTAATGTATATTCTGCAACTAATGCTGTGGTCTGTGAATGTTCTGTGAAAACTTGTTCTCCAGGTGACTTCACTCCTTCCTGTGTTCTGGGAATGACCACGTATTGCCATAAACTAGACCTGCCAGCTGTCTCCAGAAACTCCAAACTTCCAACGATCCTCTGAGATAAACAACTTCCCTGGAGATTCAGCCTCCTGCACCCAACCAGCCAAAAGGTCAACATTCCTGTGACCTACAATGTCCCCTTGAGATCCAGCCTCCACCCAACCTGCTCTCCCAGACCCAAGCTCCCTAAAAGTTGACATTCCTGTGATTCACAAACCCCACTTCCGTTTTACCCCCTATTGCCCTTGAAGCATCAGTGTCACTCTCCTTTCTTGCTGCATCAGGGAGGACTGTGACCTGAAACTCGAGACTATATGTTGCATTAGTATTGAGTCCTGGTGGCCTTTTTGGCGATCTGGGTATTACAGTCTTTCTCGCTGAGCAGACCTGCCTGAGCTCACAGAGTCAGCAGGTTCCCTTGGGCTTTCTGCACATATCTCTCCTGATCCCACTGTGGACTGAATCCCACTGGACTCCTTGGTGACACCTCTACCAAATAGCTTTGCCATCGTATGGCTCATGGTATCTAAGACTGACAGCCTACTAACACAGAGGATTTGTTATGTCACAAGGGAGAAACATATCTCGAGTGCAGAAAGACCCTGGTTTGTATGATGAATTTTCATGATAGAAAGAAGATTCATGAAAAGTGATTTTGACATAGAAAAATGCTCTAGTAAATTTTTCAGTTAGGAAGAAAGAAAGAAAAAGGAAAGAAAGAAAGAAAGAAAGAAAGAAAGAAAGAAAGAAAGAAAGAAAGAAAGAAAGAAAGAAGCTTCCCAAATCACTAGACTGGAACTGAAATATTTATCTCAAGAACAAGCCTCAAGCAGACTGTGGATTTTTAGTCTTCAATTCTAGGCTTGAAACAAGTCCAGACTTCTCACCAAATCTAGATGAAAAAGACACTGAGTTCCTAAATTTCAGCTTGTAGTTGAAGTGCCCTGTGTGCATTACAAAGAGGAACTGGGAGAAGATTCCTCCAAAAGGCACGCTAGTATAAGCTATCTGGCCGTGCCTTCAGTATCACTGATGGTCAAAGAAATAGCACTTCAGGAGAACTGAGAGTTGTGATTTGAATAGGTATGCCCCCCTCCCATGGACTCCTGTTTAAATGCTTGGTCCATAGGGAATGGTACTATTAGGAAATGTGGCCTTTTTGGAAGTCTGGAGGGCAGACTTTGAGGGCTCCTAGGCTCAAGCTACTACACCCAGTGTGCCACACAGTCTCCTTCTGCTGCCTGCAGATCAAGACATAGAGCTCGCAGCTCCTGCTCCACCACACTCCCCACCATGATGATAATGAACTAAACCTCTGAACTGTAAGCCAACCAACCCCAATTAAATATTTTCCTTTATAAGCATTGCCATGGCCATGTTCTCTTCATAGCAATGAAGTCCTAACTAAGACACTGAGTCAAACATAAGAGCAAACCCAGGGACCTAGCTAGATAAAAGAGCCAGAAGGCAGCTCTGAGAGGCCTGTTCTCAGCTCCTAGGAATCAGGTGAATCCTATATGGCACTGCTACTTCTCCTCCCACCATCAGCATGCCGGTCAGGTTCTCTGGGGAAATAGGAGTGTGTGTGCAGTGAATGGAGACCATTGATTGGTTGATGATGAGAACCAGTCCATGTGATTGTGAAGACCGGAGGCTAAGAAGCCCCACGATATGTTGTCTGCAAGCTATTCGCTGGTGGCATGATGCAACGTGAGGACCAGGGAAACATGAATGTTCATCCCAATCTGAGTCTCCCCAACTTTGAGCAGAAGGGCAACGCTCATGTGTGGGCAAAGATGGAGAGAAGGCGGATGTCCTGCTCAGGCAGAGAGATGGAGGAGTCAGGTTCCTCCATCTTGCTCTGTAAAGGCTCTGTGGTTTAGACAGTGCTCTCCACACTGGCAAAGGCAATCTTTTTTACTCAGCCATGGCATTAAACTCCAGTGTCTTCTAACTCACCCCTTGTGGACACACCTGGAAATCATGCCTGACCAGCTTTCTGAGCACTGTGTGGTATGTCCTGAAGGCCCATTTTCTAAGGCCAGGGTGGGGTTCGTGGAGTAAACACCATCTCAGGCTAGTCTAGATAGAAGTCGTACCATAGAGTCCGGAGCCTCCTGCATAGGTGGATGCTAATCTCGCAGAGAAGGTTGGGTCTCAGGAATGATTGTTCTCGTGGGCACAGATCATTAGGAAGCAAGGCTACTTACAAATGGGTCCAACTGTATGTGGCATCCATTCTTCTCATCAGGCTCTGGGTACCACACCACCTTGAGCCAAATGAACTTCAGTACTTTATATGTTACCCAGCCTCTGCTACATTGTTAGAGTAACACACATAAGCTAAACACTAAGCAGCACTGAGACTGAAATGATACCAGATCACCTTGTGAGTCCTGCTTTGCTTCGTTTGCACTCTCAAGCTCAGGTATCTGCCTGTTAGGTGTCTCAACAATGACAGGTGCAGCCTCACTCCCAATTGGCTGACACTAAAAGCCAAGTATTACTCTATCATCCCTCAGAATGGCTGAAGACAAGAGGAATCCAGATACTTAGAAAGTGCCATTACACAGGACCCAGCCCTAAGTTTCTGAAGCAATCAGTTTGGTCCACCGCTAAGTGACTCCAAATTCAGCAGAGGCTGCCCTGTCACTCTCCCTCTTCACCTGACTCCAATTCTTGTTCAAAGATGCAAGAAAAACCCGTGTTAGCCTGAGCCCCCTTAACAAAATCAAAGGGAATGAGTTAGTGCCACATCCCTTGCCTCTGGGGGCCAGGCTCCATCTCTACCACTGTACATGCTGAGAGACCCCCTTCTCAGAAAGTCCCACTTCCCAAACATTCGCACAGTGTTCTGCCCCAGGGTGACGTGCTTCGTGCCTGTAGGACAAAGGCCTGAGAGTGATTTAATGAATCAATCCCTCCTCCACGTCTCTGATTTCTGATGCCTGAAGCAAGTTCTGGGGCTATCACCTCAGAACAAGCTGAAGACACTGGTATGGGAGAAGGGCTAAACAACCTCCTACGCTGTGTTCACAGCAAGCCACTTAGCCCAGATTGGCAGGGAGTCCTGATGGAATTGCCTTAATCTTTTGTGTTGTCCTGGGAGGAGCCTGAACCTGATCTGAAGCCATTATTCAGTATACAGAATATAAAATAGTGTCTTTATCGGGACTATTGAAAGAAAAGAAAAAAATAACGCAAGACACATTTTTATTCTTATTTATAAGACTGACGCTGACAGGGAGTGAGTTCTGGAGAAGAACGCGGAGGAAACGTGGATTCCACCTGTTGAGCTGTTGAAGTGCTAGGAATTTATAACAATGACTTGTTCTGCTTTCCAACCAGCTGCCTTTGGACGCCCTCCAGCTGGCCCTTTGTGTCCTGATGGAGCACAGATAGAATCTGGTGTCACAGAGAAGACTCGAGGAAGAGTATTGAATTGCAAATATTCTCAGCAAATCTCTTGTTTGAGCAGCACAGCAGAGGTGGATCTGTCTAGGGCATCCATCGCTGAAGAGGCAATAGGAGAATCCTGCCGTGGACTGTGATCCTCTTCTGCTACTTTGTGCTGCGGGCAAGCTCCCATGTTTCCCCGGCCCTGCTTCCTGCTAGTGAGAAGCCAGGGAGGATTCTGGGAGCGCTTCCAGGAACACCCACAAAGTCCTCCATCTGGTTTGTTCACAGAACAATGAAGGATAAGAACTGTAGTTGTACGCCAATCTGGAATCTGTATTCAATTTTTTTATTAAAAACTCCCCGTTGTATCCGTTTCACCCTGGTCTTGAGGACCATCAGAGACATGATGGTTCTCTGTCCTAATGCATGTTCCAGAGTTCCCAGCATGCCCAGGTCCCTGAGGTGACTGAAAGCATCCTGAGCTCCCACCATAGCTTCCACCATGGCTCCTGAATGACAGAGTGGCTAGCTGTGGACCATGTGGGTCAAAGGTCGTCTGTTAATACAGTGTGGTTCCTGTGGAACCCCTTTCCTGCCAGCCTAGCAAGCAGTACTCTGCTTCTGGTAAAAGGTGAAATAAGAACCTATTTTAAGAAAGATTGTTTTCTCTGTGTTAATCACTGTGTTATGATGTTAAATTATATGTGCATTGATCTTGAGGTACTAAAATATGGAGCGACTCAGGAAGTGATACTTCTAAGACCAAAAGTGGATAAAGGGAAATTAATTTCATATTTGCGGGTATTGTGAGTCTGGATTATGCTTTCAGCTACCAAGGCAGAGGTCAGATTAATGTTCCAGGGTATAAGATCTGAGCCCACGGAGGCCTAGAGGATGTCAACTTCTGAGCTCACTGCATCCAGAGATGCCTAGGAACAGGGGGGGGAGGTGCTTCTGGGAGCCCTGCCTTCAAAGGCATCACAGTCTCAGGAAGTAGAGGACACCTTCAGGAAGTGATCGGAGTTGTTCACGGCAAGATGGCAGCACTCCCTCCAACTTCTACTTAAACCTGACACAGTATCACTAACTCTGTCCTGCAAACCAGCCTGCCCCCACCGATAGCAAAGACAAAGCTGTTTCTGGGTCATTTTGTTATCTGTGAGCTTACATGCTGCCTGGCCACTCATGGAGAAACCAAGACTGAGGCTGTTCTGAGAGCTGCTCAGGGGCTCAGGGGTGAGCCTGAGGCTTTCACCTGAACTGCTTTCTCATGAATGGTGTGAGAAATGTCTACGGAATTTTGTCAAATCCTGGGAAGGACATCATGGCTCACACAGGCTATGGTAAGCTGAAGTAGACTGTGATTCTCCAAGGAATGAGAGACTTTTTGTTTATTTCTGAATGCTAGATTTCAACACAAGGCTTAATCCAAAAATCACGCACATTCATTTTATGAGATGCTCAGGTATCGTTATGCTCTTGCGTGGTTTTTGTATTGTTCTTGTGTCCTGCCATGAGTCCTGGAGGCTATTAGAGTTTCCCTTCAGGAATATGTTCTTTCTCTTTCGGTAATGGGCAAACCACCCACAGTGAACAGGTGAAGGGACACAGGGACAGGTGCTAGTGAGAATGTTCATCCGTGGAACCTTAATCCACTGCTGGCAGGGGAGTAATTAGTATAATCACCTTGGAAAACAGTTTGACATCAGTTCCTGAAGTCAAACACACATATGTTCCACTCCACAGACATCCTACTCCCAGATAAACACCCAAAGGTAATTCTCACAAGTGAGTGATCAGAGGCCCACATCCATCCTTGCCAACACCATGTACAATAAGGAAAACCTGGCACTGTGTGCCCACCAGAAGTAGAACAAACCAATAAACTCTGGCACAGGTCCACTGCAAAATGTCTGGCAGAAATAAAAATCAGTAAATGCAGTGACACTCCCAGTATAGTCCAGTCCTAGCAATGCCGTGTCAGTGGATAGGAATAACTGAGTTCCAATAAGTAACATGAAAAATACATCATTTTTATGAAGTTGAAATTACTTTTTCATATCTATTCCCCCAGTCTTACTTACTCCAGCCCTGTAGCAGACCACCAGCTGTGGCCTCCTCTTCCTCCCTGCCCCCATCTCCTATGGATCAGGTAGATCTCTTCCTCCAATCTTTCTTACTCCAACTCATGGCATTATCCATCCCCAACACCAGCAGGCATTCCCTGGGGACCCAGCATCCCTATCAGCAAAGGAAACAGGTAAGCTAAGTGCAGATCTTCACCTCTCCCTCCTCTACTACAATTCCCATCCTCCAGCCTCATCCCCAGCTCTGTAGCAGACTACCTTGTTGTGGCCTCTCCTCATTCTTTGTCCCCATTCCCAGGGTCTAAGCAGATCATTGAGAAACAACTTATTTTCCTCCTTCTTATGGACCTTCCCACCTTCTCCCTCAAGTCCACCATAGCCCATCCCCTAAGTGTCAGTTCCTAATACCAAGAAACACATTTTACATGAAATCCCCAGAGGCCACATCTGGCAGGATACCAGAAGAATTCCCTACCAGAAAATACATAAGCACCACAGCCTCCTAAGAACCACAAAGAGCAACAAAAACCAAAGAACAAAATACCTACCCAACAAAGACAGCAATTCTAGATATCGGCACCTAGAATTATAATCATCCCAAACCCAGAGACCTAGACACCAATGTAAAAAAAAAAAAAATAACCAATAACAGCCAAGGCATATGTCTCCACTAGAGCCCCACAAGCCTACTACAGTAGGCCCTGAAATTTGCATTATGGCTAAAGCAGAAGACAAGGACTTTAAAATAGTTTTATGAATATTACAGAGGTCCCTAAAGAGGAAATTAATAAATCCCTTAAAGAAATCCAGGGAAGCACAAACGAGCAGTGAAAGGGAAGGAATAAAACAGTTCAAAGCCTGAAAATATAAGTAGAATCAATAAAGAAAATCCAAACTGAGAAAAATCTGGAAATGAAAAATTTAGAAATTCAAATTAGAACCTCAGAGGCAAGCCACACCAATAGAAGTGAGAATCCCAGGCACTGAAGACACAATAAAAGAAATGTATATCTCTGTAAAAGAAAATGTTGAATCTTAAAAAAAAAAGTCCTGGCACAAAATATCTAGGGAATTTGAGACAATATGAAAAGACAAATCTAAGGATAATAGGAATAGAGTAAGGAGAGGAAACTGAGTTCAAAGGCACAGAAAATATCTTCAACAAAATTTTAGGGAAAATTTTCCTAACCTAAAGAAGGAGGGACCCATCACAGTACAAGAAGCAGGAAAAACACCAAAATATGCTGAACAGTAAAAGAAATTCCCCTTAGCCCATAATAATCAAAGCACTAAGCATATGGAACAAAGAAAGAATATTAAAAACTGCAAAGGGGAAAAGACGAAGTAACTCGTAAAAGTAGACACATTTGGAAACACCTGACTTCTCAATGGAGACTCTAAACGCCAGAAGGACCTGAGCAGATGTTCTACAAACTCTAAGAGACCACAGATGCCAAGCCAGACTACTATACCCAGCAAAACTTTCAATCACCATATGTAAAATAAGGCATTTCATGGTAAAAATCAAACTTAAGGACCACCTACAGAAGGCACTAGAAGGAAGAATCAACCGAAAGAAGCTAACAATACAAGAAAGAGCATCAAATTCTTCCAGACCAGCAAATCAAAAGAGGGGAAACATACTATCCCCTAACACAAAGCTACCAGCAGCAACACCACCACCACAAGAACAACAGTAATAACAAAATAACATGAACCGACAAACACTGCTCATTGATAACTCAACATCAATGGTTTCAATTCCCCCAGTAAAAAAGACACAGACTAATAGAATAGATGTGAAAACAGGACCCATCCTTCTGCTGCCTTCAAGCAACACACCTTACCATCAAGGATAGGCATCACCTCAAGAGAACAGAACGAAAAAAGATTTTCCAAGAAAACGAACCCAAGAAGCATGCTGGTATAACTTTTAAAAAAATCTTATTATGTTTTATTTCATTGTGTTGCTATCTCTTAGAAGCCTATTTGTTTTCTAGTGAGAGTCAGAAATGGGGTGCGTCTGGATGGAAGTAGGAGAAACTGTAATCAGGCTAGATGTTATGGGAGAAAAATACCTATTTTCATTAAATGGTAAAAAATAAAAGTATTTCAGCCATCATAAAAATACTTTTTAAAAAAAGCACACTTTAGGGAAAATAAGTAGGAAACCATGAACACGATGGGCATGGATTAAGTGTAAGATTAACTTTGAAAGCAGAACAGAGCCAAGGAGTGGATGGGGCCTCCACAGGTCAAGATTCTAGATTTTCTTCTGAGAGGCTGACCCAAAGAGTTTTCTCAGATCTGAAGCTGTGGAGTCCAAAGACACTGTCTCATGATCAAAGGTAAGAACAGCACCTCGGCCCAAACAGAAACTTCTCTCTGGTTCTGTGTCAGCACACTCTGACTGGAGCATAGACACAGCTCTCAATTCACTGTGCCCTATGCCTCTTTGCAAGCCAGCTCCCACCCTTTCCAGTTTCCAAATCACTTGTATTGACAGCTTCATAGAGGAAGAAATACATAGCATTTCTGGGGAGAAAATTAATTTTGAAAGTAATTAAAGATGACTAGCTTCTGGCTGAACACAAAAGAGGCTCACTTTCTGCAGAATGTCATCCTCGGGGTTTGAAACTCCACTTCAAGGCCCAGAAAACTGAAGAAGTCTAATTCTAATTATTCTTGTAGCACATGCACATTCTTTTCAAAGACTCTATTGACGGTCTGCAAGAGCTTCTTATTATGTCAAACTCTCTTCTTTCCTTTGGCACTGACAATTCTAATAGAGGAGAAAACAAAAAGACTTTGTCCTTGAAGTTCATAAACTCTTAGAACACAAAACACCCTTTATCATCCTTAACATTAATAAGCAACAGAGATGCCCTGGGAGTTCAGGTTGGGCTCGCTCTGCAGTGAGCGGAAGCTGACTTCAGAGCCTCCGTGCCTAACATCTTCCCAGACTCATGTGGGATGGAGGATAACCTGTGACCATTGCTACCACTGTGGCCAAGGGAGCCCAGCTATGGTCTTCAGGTGAAATGTAGTACTAGAAGGGACACACAGAGGGAGTCTAGTTAGAAGTCGCCTGGGCTAGCCTTTGGTCACCTAGGGTCCACATGTCACAGGCTTCACCACACCCCTAGTGACATTCAGGCAGGGTCATCCAAGCACTCAGACTCCTTACATGTCCTCCCACACCCTGGCTCCTGCCACTGTGCTTACTTACCCCTTAACCTCCTCTAGTTCCCCCTGGTTGTCCTATGCAGTTACCCTTGCAAATGTCACCTTGTTACTGAACAGCCCTAAAGCAGAGAAATGCTTTACTTTCTGCCAGCAAAGCGGAGTCCTCCAAACACTTCAGGGTGCTCACACTTCCCTGGTCTATATTCAAGTTTTAATACTCTGACCACCAGAAGTCCAGCACACATGTCATGGTCTCCTGGTCCATTTCATTTCGTTTTAACTGTGCTTAAAACCTTTGTGGTGCAGCTGGCAGCACCGCAGCCCTGCCTGCCTTGGAGCCTGGCTTCTTCCTTCATTACCACACTGCAGCCCTTCACTTAGAATCCTCTTCAGGAGGCCCAGTGGAGATGGCCCATCCTGGCTCTCTCCCTCTATAACCATGTTTTATTTTTGTGTGGCTCTTAAATGCGGTAAAGCGACTGTATCCCATTTTGAGTTGGGCGTTTTTCATTCTTAGTGTTGTGGAGACGGTCCCCCTCCTCCTCTGGAGTCCATTGTCAGTACCTGGACTCTTAACTTGGCCTTCTGTTGGTCCCTCCTTTACTCTCTGTCCCCCAGGGCTCCTGTCCTTTTGTCCTGATGTGTCATGGCTTAGCAAAGCTGTGACCTGATGGGGACTTTGTTTTTCTATCCACATTTAAAATATTCCCCAATCTCCTGCGTTCTTAATAATTAATTATGCTAATTAAAACTTTCTATGCTGTTCCAGAGGCATTGCTTAGATTGCACAAAGGACATGGTGATTTCCTCTTTGCCGGTCAGTGACCTGTCACCAACTACACTCTGAACCTCACGTGTAGCTCAGGTCCATGCCTTAAGGTACAGTATAGAAAGGCCCAGGTACCCTCATACTGGTAAAACTAACCCAATGGCCTCTTTCCTCACCCTCCCTGGTAAGAGCAACTACCTAGCCTCTAAGGCACTTTCCCAGCAGGACTGCCAGGACCACAGGGTCTCAAAGACAAAGGGTCTTTGAGAAAGCAGCAGGTAAGATGGAGAGCCAGGAAGGGCAGATCTACTTAGAAGGAACAGCCACATGGGAGGCAAGGTGACCTCTACATGGCTGGGGGTATTGTGCCGAAAGTCCTCAGATGTTAATAGCTGAACTTTGAACTCAATTTCAAGTGAATGTCATATTCTTATAAAGGATGGTACAGACTTAAAGATGGCCCTGCCTCCCTCCATAGCTACACCTTATAGTCCTCTTCCTGGAACATGGTAGAGCTGATGCCTTTGCTCCTAGCTAGTAGAATAAAACAAGAAGACTGTGTGTGGCTCTGTGCTGGAATTTTGGCCCACTCTAAGGCCTGCTCCATTATTAGCTGTGAAGAAACAAGCCCCTGTCCTGAGAGCTACCTGATGGAGAGGCCGTACACCCAGGAATAAGAAGGACCTCTGATCCTTCGCCAGCAAGAAATTCAGACACCAGTCTGTGTGTCCGAAAACTAAACACTGCATATAATCATAGGAACTCAGAGGCATGCCGCTCGTCCTCAGGTAAGCCTCCGGTGGGACCCCTGTCACAGAGACACATCAGTACAGACCTGCAGATGCCCCAGTTACACAATGTTTAGATCTCTGACAGGAAGCAAGCTGATGTTGTACGTTCTTTGAAGCACTGCACACGTGGGTAGCAAGGAGCTGGGCGTGCGAGTTGGGTAACAGATCACTGTGACAGGAATCTGTATGCCTACCACAGATGCTCAGGGCCTCCTGCCGAAAGGGAGCAGAGGTCAGATGAAATTACCCCCACAAAGCCCAAACAGCACTGTGAAAAGACCTCAGCCTTCTTTGGGGGTGGCTTGAAACCCACTAAGCGTTTTAGACATTATGGAATAAAAATAGCCTGATGGCTCAAGTGTGACCTGAACCCCAGCCCTGTGAGGCACGCCCAGCTCCTTGATCCCCGTCTCCTTGAGAGATGGAATCTCTGTGGGAAAAAATGCAGTACGGACACAATGCATCCAAAGCCTTCCACATGAAATGTTTGCCCAGCACCACTTGCGGCAGATCGCTTATATTGTCTAAGTTCTGCGGAATCTCCCTTAAGCCAGTTCACAGTTGATAAATGGATTGTTTTTTTTTTTTCTCCCAATAGATGAAGAAGAATATGAGAGCACTTTGAAAATGAATCACAGAGCCCTCGGGTAGTTGTCAATAACCCCATCTGTGTTTCTCCTGCATTCTGCCGCCTCTTTGGATCTCCGAGCCCCAGCCCTGGCTGAACTCACCCTGGCACGAGGCCCTGGCTGAGTCCAGCGCCTACTCTTGGCCCCTCCTTCACTGTTTTACTGCCTGGCTTTGACTTCAGCTGCCTTTGGCCACGGCCTCCCCCTCTGTGGTGACACAGAAACACTAGGACCTCCCAGCCCGGCATAGATCCATACTAGTCCCCCTCCAGGTGTTTAGCAATTCCAGGAAGGAGATGGATGGCTAGGACTGCGGTCCCCCAGCCAGGCTGTTTCCTCCTTTCCCTGCGGTGTGAGCTGCACGCCAATGAGAACTGCAGCAGGCGTGCATGCACACACACACACACACACACACACACACACACACACACACACACACACACACACACGGTTCAGCACTCCATTATTTCTCAGTGACGGTTCCACCTCCTGCTTGCTACAGTCACTAAAAGGGCTCCAAAATGTTGCTTTGTCATTTTTCAAACCCGCAGCAGCTTCCCACTTATCATACAGGGGATAATTCACTCTCACCACATATCCCCTTCCAACAGCATCACTGAGAGACTGGGAATCAAGACTCAGGAGGGAACCTTTAGCTTTCATTTAAAGTGACATTTAAGGAACCAGCTATTATTCCTTTGTGACAGGAGCTGACACCATCTGGGAAGACATTGAGGTGATGGGGTTCACATGAGGACAGGCCTACGAGGATGCTTCCCAGATGGCCACACTGAGAGCACAGGCCTGTGTTGGGTCACACGCAGTAAGAGGAGCCTTTCCAGCCAGAACCAGAGCCCAGATATGTATCTATTCTCCACCGTCCCCTGCAGCCTCAGAAAGGGACACTAGGGCCTAAGGAGTAGAGGCCAGCTGGTTTTGTGTGGGCCAACACTGTGGGCCTCAGATGACAACTCTGGGATAGACGGCCAGAAAATATGGGAAGAGGCTGAGTTTCTCTGCCTTCCCTTCTATCAAGGAATAGTCCAGAGCCAGGGTCTAAGCTGCCTAAAGTGTGATTGGCGTCTCATCATGAGAGTGTTCTAGGGAGGGTCCAGGTCTCCAGGTGGGTCAGAATCCTTCTTTTGTATCCATGGAGCTCATGCAGGGAGAATGTCCTTCCCCAGGACTCAGGCCCGTATCTGAGGTCCCTCTAGTGCTGGCTTCTCATTGGTTCAGTTCCATGTGTGTTAGGTGGCTTAACATTAATTAGGGTGACAAATACCTGAGACAATCAACTATATAAGTAGTAAAGTCTCAGCCCCAGGTTAGTTGGCTTTGTTGCTTTCAGAGAATTCTCTGTCTACCTGTCTATCTGTCTACCTATCTACATCTATGTATCTATCTACATCTATCTATCTATCTATCTATCTATCTATCTATCTATCTATCTATCTATCTATCTATCTATCTACCTATGTATGTATGTATGTTTGTATGTATGAATGCAAGTATCTACCTCTTTATCTATTTCCCCCCCTCCTCCACATACTTATCACCTACCTTTCTCCATATGTATCATCTAGCTATTTACTAACTTTTCAGCTCTAAGCATGGAACCCAGGGCCTCACACATGCTCAGCAAGTGCTCTGCTGCAGAGCTCCTTCCCCAGCCTGTTTGGGCCTATGGCAGGCAGCAAGCCATGACATGAGCCTTGTTGTAGCAAAACTATTCATCTCAGCATCACCACCTCTCGACAGTGCCACCCTGGGACCTAGTCTTTTCATGTGGACTTGGGGGAGGGGAACTGTAGATCCAAACTTCAGCACCTGGCAATGCCTGGGCTGAACCAGGAGCCCATTGCAGAATCCAAGATGCCAAAGAGCAGGACCAGGAAGTTCTACCCAAGCATGAAGAGGGAACATTTGGTTAGTACAGGTCCTTGATAAGAGGGATTTGGAGAACCGCAGAAAATCTCACATTTATGTTCAGTATCCTGCTGTCCCCTGAGCCCTGGGTCCTTTATGTCATCAGAAGCCAGTCTATAAGAAATCACAGAGCTTTGTCTTTCCATCCTGGTCTTGCTGCCAGGATCATATACTACTCTTTGGGACAGACATTATTACCCTTCAGAGCATGGTCCCATCCCCCCACTCAGTCATGGGTCTCTGGAAGGTTCCCCTGTGGTCAGTACCCATGCAGATATGAGCTTCCAAGGCAAAGAGATGGCTTTTCCTCTGCTCATCTGTGATGAATGGTTCTGGGAAAAAAAACATAAAGAGGAGAGTGCTCTTTAAGCACACTTAGAATAAAATGTTTCTCAACGAACCTGGTCCTAGGTCACACCACACCACAAGGCAAAGCGTTTCTCCAGGGCTCACCATGAAGCACGGCTCCTTCCCAACCAGGTGAGTGCTAGGTCACGGATTAACATCTGCTTTGTGTTAATGCCAATATGTTGTGGGTAGCCTTCTATCTTCATCTGCATTGTGCTGTTAGACCATTGACTGGCGGGGTAGAAAGAGAAAGGCTCATTTCTTACAGTCTGGAGTCTGGAAGATTCACCATCAAGGTACCAGCATCTGGCAGGGAGCTTTCATTTGTTCCTTTCCAGGGTGAAAGGAGACAGAGTGGAGGATGGAGGTTCAACTGCTCTCACTCTTGCGGTTAGATAATGGCCTTAGTCCTTTCCCATGTGAGGAGCCCTTGTGAACCCGCTCTGGTTAGCTGTAACTGTCAATCTGGCACAGCCTAGAGTTATGTGAGAAGGTACTCTCAATTGTCCAGATTAGATTGGTGTGTGGACATGTCTGTAGGAGGGTTATCTAAAGGGGATTGATGTAGGAAGGCCTAGCCCACTGTGGACAGCAACATTCCCTGGGCAGATGGGAGTGGGCTATACAAATAAACTGTTTATGAGCCTAACCCATAGCTTCTGCTTTCATTTTCTGCATCAGTTCCTGCCCTGGTTCCCCTCAGTGATGGGCTGTGACCTATAAGTTAAATAAACTCTTTTTGTGTCCTAAATTGGTTTTGGTCAGAGTGTTTCATCACAGCAACAGAAATCAAAACAAGGCACTAGCCTCTTAGCAGACTCCACTCTCCAGACTGTCCCATTGGAGATGAAGCTTCCTAAACACAGGTGAACTTCAAGGACAGCAGCCCTGGCCAAATCACACAAAATAGCAGCACTGGAATGCTCTCCTGGAGAGACGTGTCCTATAAACTGGTTATAGCTGAGTGTGTGAAAATTGGGAGTCTCTGTAGGTAAATAGAAAAAAATTGTAGCTGTCAATGTTTTTTCTTTTTCACTTTAAAGGCAGTAACTGTTCAGAAAGTGTTCTCAGGGTAACTAGCCAATTACAGCCCTGTGTCCAGCAGGCCTTGAGGTTGAGACCACCCCTACCCATCAAGTGCTACCCACCCTGGGAAGATATGCAAGGTCACCTTTGGGGCAAATGCAGGTTCCTAGGATGACTTCTCAGCCATCAGAGAGAGTGACACCTCTATGATTTTTCACACACACACACACACACACACACACACACACACACACACACACGCACGTCTACAGAAGCTATGTCCTCTCCCATGGGCTTGAACTAAAAGTCTGAGCTTGGATCTCTGGCTCACATCTTTTTGAGGTATTGGGTCAGAAGCAGAGACACACACTGCTCACTGCAGGGGACCAAGCCCCGGAGGAGGAGGCTGATTCCACTGAAGATCATCTCCAGCCTACTTATCTTCCTCTACTTTACCAGTCCTGGCCACGAGCTACCTGCAGACCAGGGTGAGGGCAGAGACTAAAGTCCTTTCACTGTGGTCCCCAGAGAGATTCATAACTTAGCTAGCAAGTCAAACTGGTGCCATCCCAGAAGAATGGAAGCAAAGCAAACTGGGGAGACTTTCCCAAAGCAGACACCTGGTCGGTCTGAGGCTTTAGATAAAACCTGTGTCTACCCAACTACACGTGAGACCCACGCACTGAGTCTTGAGTGGAGCCTGGGTGTCTCAGGCCACCTGAGCCAAGAGGTCTTGAGTAGAGAGACAGTGAAGCACAGGGCCAGCGGCAGCAATGTCCAGAGCATTAGGAGTGACTCTGAACTGGAGACACAAGGAAACCAGCAGCCCTCTGGAACCAGAGCCTCGTTAGCAGTGCTGCCCTCTCCTCATGTGTGGCCCTCACACTCCCTGGGTGCAGACAACGTTTAAGTGATTTAAATCCTAGTGGAAAATAGGTCAGAACGAATTTCATTAAAAGATAAATATGCACTTTGAGGCCTGTTGAAAACACAGGTAATAAAATCATGGGGCCATTATAATACAGGCTATCTACGAGTGGGCAGCAAGGACATCTGAGCAGAGACAGTATCCTGAGGTCCTGACTACCTTGTTATCTATAGAGAGTTAAGTATCAGGCAGAACCAGTCCCTCCTTCTGTTGCATGGGGATGCTTCTTGTTCGCTACCTTTTCCTATACTATCCTCCTTCTACTGTGCCAATCCATGGTCATCTTCCAGCAGCAAAATGTTGCTGAACTTTTGGAGCTATTAAGCAACATTCTGGATTCCTACTGTCCAACACAACTATTCTTCCATCTTGGTTTGCTAAGTCAGTGATGTTTACATGCCTAAGCCTGAGTCCTGCAATATGGATCCATGCACACGTAATGCATGGACTTCTGCAATATGTGAAAATAGGCTCTCACACATGCAGATTCTCTCCAGATTGACCCAGCAAAAAACACCATCTTGACTCTTTCCACTAGTGAGGTCACTATGGAACCCATGGTTTGAGCTCAGATGAATTGTTCCTGGCTGGGGTCCTCTTAAATGAGGCAGACCATGCCTGGACCTTTGGCTTTCTTTAATGGTTGTTCATATCTGACATGACACTGGTGAAGTAGCACAAGAAACGTCTACATGACCATCTTAGGTACAAGTATAGCTGACCTGCCCTGATTCTGTAGAAAACTGCAGTTTGGGCCCGTAACAGAGAGTCTTTGAGGTCACTGTCCTAAGTATGGGAATCTAGACACTATTCTGTCCAGGCCTCTGACTTTAAGCCTATGGCTCAGACAGTGAGAGACCAATTGGGTCATTTGGGTAGTCCAGAAAAAGAGGACCTACAACAAAGGTGGGGTAACACTGGGAGAGTGAGGAAGGGAAGGATGCAGCCCCAACCTCTAGGCCTTTCCACAGCCCAAATCTAAAATACAAGTGCAGAGCAGTGGCCCTTGGGACATGTTGGGTCAGGCCATATTTAGAAAAGACAGCTGGCTGTGGACTTATTTCCTGCTCCAGGTAAGGATGGGACAGGGTGACCACGTTTACCCCTTAAACTCTGGTTTCCCCCGAATACCTATACATCTATGTATTTGAAAACTATGGCAGCTCAAGATGGGCATACATTTGTTTGTTTGCTTGTAGCCAGTGACATGTTTCATCAGATGAAGGTGCTTGTTGGGCAGGCCTGGTGATGTGAGTTTAGTCCTCTGAGCCCACATAAAGCTGGAAGGAGAGAATCAACCTATATGTCCTCTGACCTCCATGTGCACACTGTAGCACACATGTGCCTGTAGTCTTTCTCTCTCCTTCTCTCTCTCTCTCTCTCACATACACACACCATGCGCATATACAATAATAATGAGTAAAATATTTATATTTTCTTTTCAACAGACAAAAGCCTCTGTTCTTGTCAATGTCTGCTCTTCTCCTCTCTTCACTTGCCATTCATGGGCCTTCTACTTCCACGCTATGCAGACATCACAACACAGATGGAGCCAGGATCTAGCACAAGGAGCGAAAAAGAGATGAAGTGTGAGGGACCAGGAGCCTCACGAGCCTGACCCTGATGAGGCTGCTCAGGAACAAGCTCTTTTGTGCTCATTTGTCCTCACCGGCACAGCCACAATCAAGGAAGCATCTGAACTCTGACCTCACAGAGTGACAACTGCGCTCCATAGGTCAGTGAGTGATTCCTCCTCCAAGGTCCCCCAAGATACGACCACTAACTTCTCTCACACTGTCAAGTGTGAAGACAGAATGCCCTTGAGTCTACAGTGAGCACATTGTCTGTATCGGAACACCTCAGAAGGACAGTCATCTTCCCCTTTCAAGGGCTCGGTGACCTTCTAAGGACACATATGGTATATCCAGATCTATGGATTCACCTGGTATTTCCAGCTCTGGGCACCGAGCTAGGTCTGTGGGATGATGACAGACCCATGCAGGTTTCCTTTCTGGAATGTGACTAGGTGGCTTCACCTGAGCTTGTCTCCCCACTACAGCCCGAGGCCATGAATCCTTAAGACATGGAGGTTACTCAGTGGGTGTCCCATTGCTGGCACCACAGAAGCACCCTGGCACTGATGGGTCTGGAGAGAAGTCATGTGCTGTCCAGTGGGGCTTGTGTCTGTGCCCTTTGTGTAGCTACTGAACAATCAAAGAGAAGTGACTAAATCTCTAAAAGATGTCAAGATATCACTGGGGATACTGAACTAGACAGTAAGAACTTTGTGTGTGCAAAGAGGAAGCCAGAAGGTGTGTGGTAAAGTCCAAAGAACCATCTGGTCCTATTGGAAAGAGGAGGTCAGTCACATGATGCCACTGAAGAAGGAAGCCACACAGTCTCATTAGGGGTAGGAGGTCATGTGGTCTCACTATGAACAGGATGTCCTCACTCTCTTTCCTGGGAGTACATGCCCCACATTTATACCTGGTGAGTGCAAGCAGTCACTGACAGCCTCTGAATGCAGGACATAGGACAGAGAGGGCTGGGTTTGATGGTCCAGCACAGGTGGAGAAGAGGAGGCAGAGGCAAGAGCTCCAGTAATGATGGCTAAGGAACTTGTCCCACACTACCAGATGTGGGAAAGCTGGGGCAATTTCAAGTGGCAAGCGCCTCTCTGCCTCTCTAATATACCGAGCTCTGACAAAGGCCTTCAGAACAGCCCTGACAAAGATTCTGTCACTGCACGATAGCTGTCATTCACTGAGAAGGGACACAGGCAGGTGCTAACACTGATCATACAGTGTTCCAGACCTCTGCCCTTCACAACCTCCAGAGAAGCATGCAATCCAGAGGGTAGGTGGGGCTCACTGCAGAGGCCTGGTTAGACCCCTCCCTGCAAAAAGAGGCAGTGCCGAAGGGAGCCTGTGCTTGTGCCAAGGGAGTCCTGAGAGAGTTGGACTCAGAATGGATAGACACGGTGTGAGGCTGGTCTCCAGGGGGAAGCTCCCTATTGCTACAAGGATGCCTGTGTATAAAGGTTTATCTTGTTGCCACACAATATTTTTTAAACATAGAGGCACAAAAAGCATCAAATGAAAGCACAGGAGTCCATTTGGCAGCGTCAACAAAAACTCCACTCTGCTGCATTGCTTTCCTATCTTCTTTTTTTTCCCTTAGAGGATAGTACCATTATTCTTGGTAACTACCTTCATTGTTCTCCAAACCCTAACACATCTTGATGGACACTTTAGGAAAACAACAGGGCCTTGAAAGCATAGCATAAAGCTAAAATTCAGTTAATTTCCCATTTTTCCCCACTCTTTACCTCTTTGACCATTTCATATAAGTATACAATGCATTTTCAGTCGTTTTCATTCACCCATTCCTGGCTGTCAACCCACTCTCTCTCTCAGCAAAATCTTTCTTCCAATCTTTAAGGTGCAGAATGCCCTGCTTTCCTCTGATCCCCTCCCAGCCTCCTGGACATGCCTTTCTGTGTTCTGCATTGCTTGGATGCATGCAGGCTCAAGGCTCTGCATCTGTGTCCCTCGGGAGGGAACCTGGACCTCCTGAGCAGGGAACCTACACCCAAGAGCCCAGAAACTAATCTTAGGGGGCCACAGCAGCAGTCATCAAGGCTGTCCCTTTAAGGATTGCCCTAGCAGCACAGTGTCATTCAATATGCTGTGGAGAGTTGTGATTTACCTGAGTGCCCATACCTAGTTTGCCTCCTTTGACATTCCACACAGTCTGTATTCTGTGACTTGCTGTTGTGTGGAAACTCCCCCACACAGGCTCTCTGCCATGTATTCATGAGTCCTGTAAGCACTGCATGACTTATCTCCCCACCTTCTCACCCATAAGATCCCAATGATCCTGTTTGCCAGCATCACAGATGATGCAACAACACATTTGAGTCTACGTCTCAACACACATAAGGAGGTTTCCTACTACAGGGCACTTGCTTAGAGGTACAGTTTGAGGACATCTTCCCCTTCACTGGTATAAGGTGTTCTTAAATGTGGTTGAGCCACCTCCTCGTCACCTCTGATTTTGACTCATCACATCCCAGGGTCCACATGTATCCTAGGATAGCTTTGACACGTGATAGACCACAGTGTAAGGTACAAGTGTCAGAAGTTTGGAGGGCCCTGCACAAATCAACTCTTTGTGTCAGTGTGAATGCTCTTGTTGCTGGTGAGGGGCTGAGAGGAAACACAGAGCGTTGTGCATGGCTGTGTATGGCTCTTCATCTGTTACTGTTCACTTTCCTATTGATTGGGTGACCGTCACCCACCTCTGGCATTGATTGTACTGCAACATCCCACCATCCGTACCTTCTGTTTCACCTTATTTATTGTACTGTCTACTGCTGGAAACATAATTCTACACAACCACATTTACTTCTCCTTCTGCCAATTTTTTAAATTTAAGAAATCTGTTCCTACCCTCAGAGGTAAAAATTCTTCTAAAGTGTGTTTGAAACCATTAAAACTCTGTTTCTTTTGCTTTTTTTTTTTTTTTTTTTTTTTTTTTTTTAGTCTATTTCTGGCATGCAGCAATGTTTTGAGGTTACACTGGAGCCTCGCTGTCCCCTTGGCTTCCTCACTGTGTATATTATATCATTGATTTGCATGGGAAGGGAGTGAGTGGGAGGCCCTGAATTATACTTAGCAGTCATCCCTCTCAGGGGCAGCTCCTGTGCTCAGGAACTTGGAGTATGTGGGGAGGAGCCAGAGGTGGAGGACAGCCCCTGGCCTCAGACAGGTAGTCACAGAGCCAAAGGTATGCACCCTGACCTCTGTCCCCATTTCCATGATCCGCAGGGACAGATGGACTTGCCAAATAGGCCACTTCTCTGTTGTGTTCAAGGGTACCATCAAGAAATGGCCTTTAAGGTCTCTTTTGCAGAATGGAAGCTCTGTCCGGGCACAGAATACATTGAAATGACGCCTCTCGTTTCTCTGCATCCAACTCTTCAAAATAAAGTCCAGAGTTTAAAAGCAGGTGGGAGAAATCCAAGGTGGGAGGGGTCTCACCCATGTCCTTTGCTCGGATCTCCATGTTTGAACTAATGGAGCCTTTGCAACCTGAAGTCCTACCTGGTTTCAATTCACTGCCTCAACCACTGTTCCCACTGGTCACAGAGAAATACCCAAACATACACTCAAAGCCTCCATGGGTTCACACCACCTACAGCCTTGACCTGGCTCTGTGCTGTCTCCAGGAATAACCCAAGGTCACAACAAAGCTGGCTTATAGGACACCAGGTCTGCTTTTGCCAAGCATGACATATTTTCTCTGAGTTCATCTCCCCCAAATTCATTCATTCATATCCATACTTTCTCTCATATACAAGTTAAAATGGCAGAGCAGAGGGACAAGCAGCTTACCTTTGGGCTTCATAGTGACCTTGTCTCCTTTACAAAATGAGATGCTACCAAGGTCCCATGCTCCAGACACGTCTGGTCATCCTTCAGCACAGGTTGGTGTTCCAGCTCCTGTACTGCCTTGAGTGTACTGTTCCAGCAGGTTCTCCACCCCTGTGGAGACACCATTCTTCTTCCTCACAGACATCCTTCTGCCCAGCTGAAACCCTCCCTCCCCTCTTCTAACATTTCTGCCCACACACATTTCTCTACCTTTCTCTCTTCTTCATTTCTTCTTGACAATGGTTCCCTGGTACACATGCATGGTGGTCACTTATCTTCCTGTCAGTTGTTTGCATACAGGAAGAAAAGCCCTGGGTGGTGGGCATGGATCCTCGGTCCTCTGTGCCACTCATCTTCAGCTCTTGAAACTCTACCTGCATAGAGCTACTCACAAGAGACAAGACACTATTCATGTGGAGTGCATGTCAGAGTATGGTCTGCAGGACCCTAACTACCCTTCTCAGAGGTTTTCATGGAAGGTAAAGGGAATGACACTCGAGCAACCACTGTCTTTTCATCTACGTCAAGGGAACTCAGAGTATGTCCAGGAAGAAAAGGCCAAGGAGGAGCAGAAAGAGAGGGTCAATGACATCATTTGAGCCCCTAGAGCAGTGGTTCTCAACCTTCCTAATTCTGTGAATCTTTAATACAGTTCCTCATGTGTGCTGTCTCCAACCATAAAATTATTTTTGCTGTCACTTTATAACTTTTTTTTTGCTGCACTTACAAATTGTAATGTTTGTTGAAACATAGGTTTGCCAAAGGGGTTGCAACCCGTGGGTTGAGAAATGCTGCCCTAGTTCATGCTATGCCTGAAGCTGCTACAGAGTGACAAGGTCTATGAATCAATCAGTTTGCCTCTTGGCTGGAGATTCCACCACTAACAATCCTTAGTGTACTCGGTACTACAGAAATCCTTGCTAAGGGCCATTCCTGGAGAGGCAGTGGGGCCAAAACCCCAGCTGGCATTCACCTGTCCCACACTAAAGAAGCACAGGGCTACTCATGAGGCCCACACTGTGCAAAGCACTCATATGCCTCGCTAAAATGAACATTTGTATTTCTCAAGAAGGGTACCTAGGGCTTCCTAGATGGCTGGTCACCAGCTTTCCCTTCCAGTTAGTGGTGTATAGATGTGGTATAGCCCTTGCCAGAAAGGTATGTTGAGCCTGTGACTGCCTGCCGCAGTGCTTCGGCAATCTTTTTTTTTTTTTTTTTTTTTCTTGTTAACACACCTGCTGGGATTAAACAGCTATGTGAACAGCCCCAGAGGAAGGATAAGAATCAGCACCAATGACTCAGTCTGCTTCCACTGCACCCAAGAGATGCCTGAGATGCATGTGGCCCAGTTTTAGCAAATGAATAGAGAAGTCACCTGGGTGCTATTTTTATGCTTGCATAGCATGTCTTAGTATACCATATTATATATTTACATTACATATTAATGTAGAAGTGTTTGTATACTTGGAAATAGCTTGAATCACCAACTTGTACAGTGAGTCACCAACTTCCATCCTCTACAATAGTATATTGCATAAATAAGACAGAGGGAGGAGGAGAAAGATTCATCAGGCTGAGCATTAGAGTTGATTTCTCCATACCCCTTGTTGAGTAATGACAGATCTCCTATGTTCTAGTTAGTTTTGATGGCCAACTTGGCAAAGCCTAGAGTCATCTAAGGAAGGAATTGCCTAGATCAGATGTGACTATAGGCATATCTTTGAGGAACTGTCCTGATTGTCCATTGATGTAGGTGGGCTCAGCCCATGGTGGGCAGCACCATTCCCCAGGCAATGGGCCTTGGGCTGTATAAAAAAGCTAGATAAACAAGAGCCTGCGACAAGCCAGCAAGCAGCCTTCCTCCATGGTTTCTGCTTCAAGCTCTTGTTTGAGTTCCTACTCTGACTTCCCTCTGTGACAGACTATAACCTGTAAGCCGAAATTGAAGTTGAGTTTGGTCAGAGTGTTTTACTGGAGCACCCTCATTATTGGTGGTTAACAGATCCCTCATTTCTAGGGTTGGAGCTAGTACATGTTGATGGATACCCAGCATGTTCAGTGCTTGCTTGGCAAATGGTAATCTCAGAGTCCACATTTACAGAAGCACATGGGCATATTTTCTAATACAGTATGTGAAAGAGAAGCTAGTCCCATCTGCAAGGAGGGAAGAAATTGTCCACAGGTCACCAACGGCCATATCCCCAGACATGGGAGTTCTCCTCTGTTCTAGAATGTGAACCTCCAATGTTTAAGGTCAATACTCAGGGTTGAGAGTGACCACAGAAGACCTATATCCAGAAAGGGCTACTGCTACGGAGCCAGTGCTGCTGGACTCTCATCCATTATCTCCTGAAGATGATTATAACAGACCTTGAAGAATCCAGTATGAACTCTCTCTGTATAGCAGACCATAGGGCCAGAGATGTGGGTCTTGGCTCTCTGTATGGTTAACTACAGCTAACAGGAGAGTGGTGGACAAATGCCAACGCCTATGCAAATAGTGGAACTGCTAGGAAATATGGCCAGGAGGATTTCAGCTTGCCTGGCAATCATCCAAAGTCTGCAGGGCTTGATCATGGTGCAATTGAGACACTCCATAAATCTAAAGGGGATAAATTTTGAATATTAATGCTAATAATGTCAAAGGGTTTCAGTCAGACTGTATGATTCTAATTTTAGACCCAGAGGTGTATCTGAGAAAAGCAGGTTGGGAAACCCACATAAACCATCTTGGTAGGAGGCTAATGGCTCAGTTATTTACCTCTCCTATACCAAGAGAAATTCATAGGCATTGACATGTGAGTGCCTCGGAGGTATAAGGCACATCTAATAAACTCCTAAATGTCCAGAGAGTCACAGCAACAAGCCAGTGCCCAGTTGTCTAGAAGCAGAGCTGTAAAAAACTGTTTTTTGGTGCATCATGGGGCTCCCTCTCCAGAGGTGGGCTAAGGCCAAGAACAGGCTTGCAGTGGAATCTGCAGGATGAGGCTGGCTTCGTTATAGAACTGTCCAAGGTAGCTGAGGGATGAATGGGCCAGCCATGATGGCTCCAGGAAACACGCCTGCCTGCGCCTGCCTGCGCCACATCTCCTATCAATGAGTCCACCAGACACAACCAATGCTCTCAGGAGCACTAGTGAAGAAACACAGCTCCTATGGGTGTGGCTGGCCTCAGACAAGCCTTTACCTCCCTCTTCCACCAGCTGCTGTAGGCATCGTCTTGGCTGATACTTTTCCTGGACTAAATGGTTTATCTGGTGGGATCTTCAATCCCATCCCTGAAGACTCTCCAGCCTGGAGTTCCCACATTCCCATGACACAAGCTGTGAGTCTGTCTCTGACAGTATGGTTATAGTAGGGTAGCATTGCCCTAAGGGTTTACTGGGTGCCCTACTTTCCTCTTGGCTCCTCTGCAGGCTGTGAAGATGCACTAGGATAAGCAGGCAAGCTGCACAATAGAGTCTCTGGAGCCTTCCCATGGCTCTGCTGTGTTTCTCTCACACTCCTGGCCTCTGTGGTGTTTGGACAGCTCTGGTGTTTGGACAGCTCTGGTGAGGCTCTTTGGTGTTTATCTTCTGTAATGGAGAACACCACGTGTGGCAAGGAAGGGTCTCTGGTGAGGCAGTGACAAAGCAATGTCTAGTATGACACCTAGACAAGGTGTAGAGGCCATCATCCTGATCTGAGCTTCCTACCCTGCAGGCGGCCCAGGTGAGGGCCTATGTGGTCTTATATTTGCCCCTTCTCTGCATGGACCAGGAAGCCACAGACACACCCAGGTTACATCAGATACCAGGGAAGCACGTCATGACCAGACCCTCTGGCTCTGGCTCTCATCACCATGAAAACAGGACATGCCATTATCCTTCCTCCTCCAGTCTGTTAGAGTACCATATACGTAAGACTGAACTCTGAACATCACCAAGCTTAAGCATTGTACGACTAGAAGCATGAGAAGGGAGGTCAGGATCAGAGGTGGAAAGCCATCATCTGTGGGACTCATTGTGAACCAGGTCACTGCCAGTGTCAAGGTTCCAGCAAATCCCCAGCAGACCAGTCACTGGTTGGGAGAAGGCAACTTGAGTCCCCTGTCCCTGGATATGGGTTGTTCTAGTCTGGACAAAGCTCCAAGCCTGTGGCAAAGCTTCCTGCAAGCACCTGGTACTAGGGAAGACTACCATTTCCTTCCTGGGGATTTCATGAAAAAGAGCAGGAAGCAGGGTATTTTAGTAGAGTTTCCATTGCTGGGAAGAGACATCATGACCAAGTCAACCCTTATAAAGGACAGCATTTAATTGGCATTGGCTTACAACTTCAGAGGTTTAGTTCACTGTCATGGTGAGAAACATGGCAGCATCCAGGTAGACATGGTGCTGGAGAAACCAAGAGTTCTACATCTTGATCTGAAGGCAGCCAAGTAGGAGGCTGGATTTTTTTCATATTGGGCATACCTTCATGTGTGTGTGTGTGTGTGTGTGTGTGTGTGTGTGTGTGTGTGTGTGTGTGTGTTACACACATCATCCCACAAGGCCACACCTACTCCAATAAAGCCACACCTCCGAATAGTACCACTCCACAGGCATGCAAACACATGAGTCTATGGGGACAAATCTATTCAAACTACCACAGAGGTGACAGTCCAGAGGGGAAGGCATGGAGGGGAAGGGACTGAGGGCTGAATGGGGTAGAGAGGAGAGGACAGACTATATAGAGGAGTGAAGGGGAAATTGTTGGAGGGAGGCAGGGACAAATGAAAGAGAGAGAGAGAGATAATGGGGGGAGTGAGGGAAGGGAGAGCAGAGGGAGACATCCTGCCTGACTCTATCCTTTGGCCCTTGCTTGGGTATTCTGGAGGCACACCTCATAGATGAAACTTTTCTCTACTAGTAACATTCTCCAAAGCAATTGGCAAATATAAGAAACAGAGATAATTCATAATTTCACATTGACCCCGAAATAAATTGGATTATTTTATTTTTCTCAGGCATGCACTTGGTTTGCTCCATCTGGCATGTGATCTATAGGGTCAAGAGCCCCTCTGAGATCCATTCACAGCAGGGATTTATCTAATCTCAAGCAAAAGAGACAGACTGAGCCATTAGATATATGTTAAGTTAATTAGTAACCTCATGATATTATACAAGTCAACATCTCTCTTTTTTCTTTCTTTTCTTTTTTCTTCACTCAGTTTCTTCTTTTAAATACCAGAATCAACCATAGATCAGTCCCAAGTTATTAGGAAGTACAAATAAACCTTTGTGTTTTTTCTACTCTCTTTAAGGTCCACTTAAGCCAAGTTACACAGACAAGAAAAATAAATTTGGCTCCAGAAGCCTTTCATGATAAAATGAATCTTCTTTGATGTCTTTCATTCTTTTTTTTTCTGAGTAGTCAGTCAGGCTTTTTCTTAATTTTAATTTTAATAATTTATTCAGATTACAACTCAATTGTTATCCCATCACTTGTATCCTCCCCTTCCTCCCTCCCTCCCGCTTTCACCCTATTCCCCTCCCCTAGGTCTAAGACCAAGGGGGACCTCCTCTCCCACTATATGGTTATAAGCTATCAAGTCTCATCTTGATAGCCTGCTTATTTTTTCTTTGAATGCCATCATGTCTCCCCACCAAGTGGAGATGGTCAAATATGGGGCACCAGAGTTCATGTCAGAGTCAGTCCCCGCTCTCCACATAATTGTGGAGAATGTCCTGTCCATTGGGTAGATCAGAGTAGGGGTTCTATGTTTACTACTTGTATTGTCCTTGGTTAGTGCAATAGTTTGAGCAGACACCCCTGGGCCCCGATCCACCCGTCACGATGTTCTTCTTGTAGGTTTCTAGGATCCTCTGGGTCCTTCTATTTCACCATCTCCTATATTTGTCTTACCTAGAGTCTCAGTAGAGGGACTATAAGACCACTCCCTATGACACACAGGAAAATTTACCTGAATTGTCCTTACTGTAAATCTGTTGTATCCTTTAAACATGGGCAACTTCACTGAAGTTCTATAATAATAATAATAATAATAATAATAATAACAACAACAACAACAACAACAATGAAGCAATCTTTAAATGCCTCTACATAAGGACCTCTTCCCTGGTTTCTTTTTTTCATTGCACTAAAACCATCTGGCAGCCTCTGCAAACATGGAAGGCAGGACAATTCACTAGAATGCCTTGAAGAATTAGGGAAGGAACCAAGCTAAGCACTGCAGTGTCACTCCTGGGGGACACAAATCAAGAGCAGTTATGTGTGGAGTAAAGAAGTACAAAAAGGTCCTGCGTGCTCTCCTTACAGAATCAGGAGGAGACAGGGAAACGTGAGCCTCAGTATCCAGGGTTTTTAATTGAGGTCTGGTTGCACAGGCATGACAAATTGAATCATCAGTTAATCATCAGGAATGAGTGATTGAACAAAATCACCAGTCTCTTTCTTCTCACCAGTCAAGTTGACACCATGAAGCTCAGAATTTAAAACCACACAGTTGGTCTTCTCTGCACTATCATCCCTATCCTGGGGATGCCTGTGGGCTTCCCAAGAATCACTCATTAACATGACTTTAGGGATTAAAACTCAAGGGCCACCCTCAAGAACAATACTGTAGGCCTTTATTTAAAAACCCAAAGGACTCACATGCCCCTGTAGGAGGCCAGAATAAAGGACAGACTATGTGACAGCTAATTGTTCAACCCACATAGAAGACGGAGGTCAAATGTACTGTCATCTCTAGCACATCTTTGGTTTTCTCTAAAATTAGCACATAAAATACACAATTCATTGGTTAGTATTGGTAGTGATATTCCCAAAGTCACTCTGCGAGAATACTGTGCCCTAAGGACACAGGAGAAGGGGCAATCATACCTCTTTATTCAGATAAGAGTAAGTAAAGAGCTGGAATTTATATATATATATATGGAGAGAGAGAGACAGAGAGAGAGAGAGAGAGAGACAGAGAGACAGAGAGAGAGAGATGGGGGGGGGGGGGAGGGAGAACAATCTAGTACAGAGCTCTGAAAATGGGCTTGGTTTTGATCCTAAAGACAACAGACAGTAACGCCCAGTTATTTAAATCAGCATCTAGAGAGTGACCATGCCAACCTTACTTGTCCCTGTTACTGCCTCATTGTACTATGTCCACGTCACCACAAAGAAGGTTCGGGTTAGACCTTGCCAAGAAAATTCTGCAGCTTCCCTTCAAGATTCATTTTCCTATTAGCATAGAAAGTCTAAAACCAACCAAATAATCAAACAACAACAACAACAACAAACCACTCTGGGAGCTTTCTGACAGGTGGGCAGGTTCCAACATTCTGGCCCTGGGTGTTGTAGTTAAGGGATGGAAGGTCCTCCTGAGTTCCTTCTGAGCCACCCCCAGCTCCAGCTTCTTAAGAATGGTCTCCAAAGCCTGTGTATGGTCTTATTTGCATATGACCAGCTTTTAGAAGAGAGAAAAGAAGCCATTTTATTCAAGTAACTTTCATTTGCCTGAAGTAATTGTTATCTTCGAGGCTTACTGCTTCTATCGGTTAACCTAGGCCGAGGCCTGGAAGCCTCTAGCCTCCATACAATCTCATTGAGGCCGAGAATGTTTTCAACCTCTGAGACTTACTACTGAGTAAGTTTACTCTTTCTACCACTTTCTGAACTCTGCCTGGCTGGTTCAACTCAGCTGTTCTGGCTCAAACTCCTCTCCCAGCTTACTCAGTCTGGCTCCTCTCTAGGCCTCTGACTTTTTGCTCTGCTTGGCCTCAAATTAACTCTAGCAATCTGTTCTAATCTTCTGGCTCTTTCTCATTCTCTGGCTCATTCTGTCTTCACCTGTGTCTAGCTTGGTCTCTCTTCAACGTCTCTCTGTAAAACTCTCCTGATAAAACTGCCTCTGAATTCCACAAACTGAACTGCCATGAACTCAGCTCCACTGCACTGCCTCTCCACTCACTGACTCAACCAAACTGCCTGAACTGCCCTAACTAGAGCTCAGAGATCTGCATGCCTCGGTCTCCTGAGTGCTGGGATTAAAGGCGTGTACCACCACACCTGGACCTAAGCTTTTCTTTACCTGAAACTTTATACTACATTGGCCTTGAACTCAGAGATCTGCTTACCTTTGTCTCCTGGGATTACAGGCGTGCCTGTATTCCCTCTGTATCACACAGACCTAGGGGGTCTTTGGATGTGATCTCTTTCTAACACCAGCCATGTTCTGAATTAAAATTTCTCCGCACCATTTATTGTTTCTACTTTATTGTTAAGTGTCATCTATCTATTCTGTGTATGTGAATATGCATGTGCAAGAGTGTATGCACCGTGGAGAACATAGGTCCATATCAAGCATCTTCCTCAGTTGCTTTCCACCTGCTTTTTTTCTCACTTGTCCTGGAACTCACAGATTCTGGTAGACTGACTCACCATTGAGCACTGTAAGTAAATTCACTTGTCTCTAATCCCAGCCATGGAGTTACAGGCACATACCCTCAGGCTCCGGGGTTTACGCAGGCATTGAAAATTGGAAACTCAGGTCCTCACACATTTGTATCAGGCTGCTCCATTCCCCAGCCACCTGAGCTCTATTTTAAAGGAGGTTCTTTTTCACTGTGACTATTATTCCAAACCGAGAAACACTGAACTCACTTGGGCCTTCTGCGTATATCACGGCGCTTGGACTTTTTACAGATTATGAGTCTGCATAATATCATGGGCCTGGGACTCGTTTCTACGCACGGGATGGTACTGAGTAAAATGCACCCTGTACTGTTATCCTGTGGTCTCTAGAACTCATATGACCAGCAATAGCAATTTAAAAAATTAAATAAACATGCCTTGCTGTTGTTACTGGGTTTTTTGTTTTGTTTTGTTTTGTTTTGTTTTTTGTTTTTTACATTTCCTTTATTGCAATTGAGGTGAGCAAGGGAAGCACTTCCCCTTATCCCTGAGTACAGCGAGTGGCCACAGGGCAGGGTGCTTTTTGTGAAGGTTGCTGGTGACTCCCACGAAGCAGCAGTTTCCTTCTGTATATCTGCAAAAGCACATAAGAAAACAAAACAAAACAACAACAACAACAACAACAAAAAAAACCTCAAGTTGGCCTCAAGGCAAAAACCTTGTCTTGACAATCCCTGGAAGGCTGCCCATTCCTATAAGCCAAAGAAACCACGGGAAAGGCAGAACAGTGCAAAACCAGGGGTCCTGGGAGGATGCTGGGGGAGGTGTGTGGCCTGGAGCAGAGAGGGTTAGGAAACAGGCCTGTCAAGTGCTATAGCCTTTCTCAGAATCACTGGCACTTTGTGTGATTTTTCCAAGCAGATTCATGCAGTCATGTGACAGATGAACTTGCTGGTGTCACTTCATGCCACCAGCACCTGGAGCCCATGCTATCAGTGTCTCCATCCCAGCATCCTATGGTTTTCGTCCTCCTCCTTTTGCTCCTGTTTTCAGCTTCAAAGGTTGTACACGGCTTTGAATTTGGCAAGTTTCATTTCCAACAGTGTCTGAGACTCCAAGCAAAACAAAACTTAGTATTCTTTCCACAAAAGACTTCGCCTTCAAGCCCATCTGCTTGGGTGCCTGGCTGTAAGAGAAGTCTGTGAAGCCAGCATCCAGGGTAGTCTTGATCTGGCCCCCCGGTCACGCCTGGAGCCTGCCGATAACTTGCAACACGCCTCATCTGCGACTGTGGATTTCACCAAGTTCACAAGAGACTTTTTTGAATTGCTGCTTTTCAAAAGATTTCTGTCAAGAAATGGAAGCCGAATGTTGGATTTTCTCCACAGAAATCCTCTTGCGTCCCCGGAGTTTAAGTTCTTAAGCCCTTGCCTGCACTTCAGGTGTACACTTCTCCTTGGGGAGTGAGGAAGAGAACCCCTCGGGAACAATCTGGCGGCGGGGAAGATGTAATTCCTGGCTCCGCTCACCTGTGAATGTTGTTGATGCCAGGCAGAGGGAGTACAGAGGCAGAAGCAGGGTCTGCCTGCTGCAGGTACCAAAGGTGCTCCCTTTGAGGCAGGGTCTGCCTGCCTGCGATGGCAGCGGCTGCCCAGAGAACATCTTTCTCTCGGTTGTTAAAAGGGAATCTGGGGGCGGAAGGCAGTTTCTTCTCCCACCAAGGCATAGCAAGGCCCATGCTTCCGTACTTACGCTGGGTGCACTGTAATGTGCAGAATCCAAGGAAGCTAACTAGTAGCTCCTTGCTGTTGGCTTTTTGCTTCATATGCCTTTGTTTGGAACTGAGGAAGCCAATGGCCTCGGAGTAGCAGGAATTAAAACACTAAACCCAACATGAAAGCCGCCTGCATCTCTTGCACAGACCAAGGAAGAGGCAGCCTGGCCAGAAATGGAAAACACCCAGACCTCCCAGGCTCCTCCAGTCGTTCTCATTAGCATACGAGTAAATCTTCCATTTTTTCATGTCCCAAGGGAGGCTCAGGCCAGTTGCGTGCCACGAACTGGGAGTCACTTGGTTGCATGGGAAAATGAGATCTGGGAGAGATTTCATATTCGTCACTTTGCTTTTGCTGAAGATGTGCCTTGCCAATGCAATGACAGCCTTGCTTCTTTGTAAACTTTTATTCATTTTTAAGAATTTCATAGGTGGGTATAATGTGTTTTAATCAATCCCACCCCCAATTCCATCCCCTTCTACTCTTCCTAAACCACCGCCCCCCCCACACACACACACATACACACGTTTCTCTCCCTACCCGGTATACTCCTTAAAAAACAAATAAACAAACAATTGAATCTACTTAGCACCATCAGTTCATGGTTTTGTTTTTGTTTTTTTTGGTTTTTTGTTTGTTTGTTTGTTTGTTTGTTTTTGGTCATATGAAGAAAACACTCACTCCCCAGCAGGCACCAGTTATCAGCAGCTCTCCAGCTCTGGGTGTCATTTCTTCAGTCTCTTCCCCATCCATGCTGCAAAGCTGGCTGGCTTGATCTTGTGCAGGTCTTGTGTGTGCGGTCCAGCCGCTGTAGACTCATGCGTGCAGTCACCCTCTCATATCTGGAGCACGGTTTTATAACAATCCCCCCATAACTCTGGCTCTTCCTAGCTTTCTGCCTCCTCTTTCAAGATAATCCCTGAGCCTTGAGGGGCAAAAGCTTGATGTAGATATCCTACTTAGGGCTGAGCCCTCCTTGGTCTCCCATCCTCTGCACTTGGACCAGTTTTGAGTCTCTGTATTAATTGCCATCTCCTTCAAAAAGAAGCTTCTCTGAGGAGTTGAGAATGGCATTAATCTATCAGCAAAAGAGAAACACTTGAGGAAGTTTAATACTATGTATATTTCAGCAAATAATTGGTTCTCTCTTAGAACTTATGACCTACTCAACCACAGGCTCTTGGCTCAGGAAACAGTATCAGGCATGAGATCCATCTTGTGGATCTAATCTAATCAGAAATGGTTGGTTACTCTCCAAATTCTCTTGCCACTCTTATACCAATGGTCGTCTCCTGCCAGGGCAGTTGTTATAGTAGTGCACAGGGCTCACAGCAAGGTGAGGCAGTGATGCTTTTTCTTCTCTGGTAGCACCACAGCACCTTCCAGCACTACAACAGCTAAAGCAGCCGACATGAAGCATTCAGGGCAGTAGCGGTTTGATTTCTCTGTCTTCTATGGTATCCTGAGCAACAGGGCCTTAGCTTCACATTCTGAAGAGAAACCAAGAGCAATGGCGAAGAGCCTGTATTGTTTTGTGGCTCTGTGGGACCTCACGGACTGATAGCTCAAAGCAACCTAACCCACTCTAGGCTCTAGGCTTCTCTTTCTAAAGTCTATGGCATCTAAAGAGACGCTATCCCCTAGTATAGGGTAGCCCCACATAGACACAATAGTGTGTTTCCACGAGGCATTTTCAAACATATCCAGGGTGAGTTAGCACCCTGGCTTCTTAAGCTGTGGTTCATGACTTCACATGGATCATACAAGTGAATGTGTGTTGTCAAGTTTGGGCTCTGAATGTGTAATGATCAAAAATTAACTCACAATCAAATCGGGCCATGCTCATCTGTGTTATATCACACAGCTGTGTTGTCAGCCTTGGCTCTGCTGGCCGTACAACTTGGGCACTTCTCATGCTATCACACCACACAGCACCAAGAAAAAAAAAAAAAAAACCTGGCTGACACATCTTGGCTCTTGTTCAGCACCATTCCATGTTGGTGCTTTCCTTTTCAGTACATTAAATCAAAAACAAAAACAAAGTTTTCTGCTCTTTAAAAAGAATATAATTGTTAAATTATGCAAAATAAAAGAATGTTTTTCTATCATCATTCCTCAGCATGTATTAAATTAGCCTATCTTTAGATTGCATTGTGCCAGATTTTTAAAAAAAAAATACTGTTTGAGCCACTGACTGGAATTTATGAGAAATCACTTAATGAATTTTGGCTTGGGCTTAAAACAGAATTTCTAACAGTTTCTGTAATGGCCCTAGACATATTTCTACCATTTGTACTACATATTTATGCTAAGCGGGGTTCTCAGTACTGACAATTATAAAATCAAAATATTGATCAATTCTGAAAAACACTGAAGAAGCTCTATTCCCTACACCAGATATTCAGCCAGGGTTGAATTTTTATGTCAAAATAAACAAGCACGTCAACCCATTAATAAACAAGTTTATTTTTCGCCTTAACAAATGGTAAGAGTGTACGTACACAAAGACAGTTTTAAATTAAAATTGTTACTATTTGTAATCAGTGAATGTTTGATTTTTATACCTCAGGTCCCATATAAGTTCCTCAGGCAGGAAGAATCTATGAATGGGAAAGTTTAAAACTTGCCTCGGGGAAGCACAGCTTTATATGGATGCTGAGAATCAATGTAATCAGGTGTGGATGTAGCCTTTCTCAGACAATTGTCTTAGGGTTACTATTACTTCAATGAAAAGCCATAACCAAAAAGCAATTCGGGGAGGAAAGGGTTTATTTCACTTACATTTCCACATCAGATAGGAACTCAGACTGGAGGCAGAAGCTGATGCAGAGGCCATGGAGGAGTGCTGCTCACTGGCTTGCTCCTTATGGCTTTCTCAGCCTGCTTTCTTATAGAACCCGGGACCACCAGCCCAGGGATGGCACCACCCACAATGGGCTTGGCCCTCCCCCCATCAATCAGTAATTAAGAAAGTACCTTACAGACTTGCTAACAGCCTGATCTTCTGAAGGCATTTTCTCAATTGAGATACCTTATATCAGATAGATAGATAGATAGATAGATAGATAGATAGATAGATAGATAGATAGAACATGACAACACAGTTACAATTGTCTTCAGAAGTGAGCCCTGTGTTGATTTGAAGAGCACACAGTGTGCAGGGACTAAGTGACCCAGAGGCTATGCTGTTCTCCCTCCCAGCACCCTTCCCAGGAATGTACTGTCTGCCTATTTGAAAATGACCCCAGAAGATGCTCCAGCACACAACAAGAAAATTTGCTCAACCATGTTCATAGCAGCCTTATTCATAATAGCCAGAACATGGAAACAGCCTAAGTGTCCCTCAGTAGAAGAGTGGATAAAGAAACTGTGGTACATATACACTATGGAATACTACTCAGCTATTAAAAACAAGGAATTCCCGAAATTTGTGGATAAATGGATTGAGCTAGAAATGATCATAATGAGTGAGTTAACCCAGAAGCAGAAAGAATCAAATGGTATATACTCACTTATATCTGCATACTAGCCCAAGGGGCATGTCCCACGAAAGCCTTCACTTACCAGGAAACTGGGACAGAGGGGAAGGCATCCTATTGGGACTCTAAATGAGAGACGCATGGGAGAACAGCAAAATAAAAGGATCCAGAGGGTCCTAGAAATCTACAAGTAGAACAATATGATAGGCAGATTTGGGCCCAGGGGTCCCGCCAAAACTAAGGCACCAGCCAAGGACAATACAGGAGGTAAACTTTAAACCCCTTCCCAGATCTAGCCAATGGTCAGAATATTCTCCACAGTTGAGTGGAGAGTGTGATACGACTTTCTCACGTACTCTGGTGCCTCACATTTGACCATGTCCCCTGGAAGGGGAGACCTGGTGGCACTCAGAGGAAGGACAGCAAGTAGCCAAGAAGAGACTTGATACCCTATGAGAATATATAGGGGGACATAATCCCCCTCAGGAACAGTCATAGGGGAGGGGAATAATGGGAAAATGGGGGGGGGGAGGAATGGGAGGATACAAGGGATGGGATAAACATTGAGATGTAACAAGAATAAATTAATAAAAAAAAAAATGGGAAAAAAAAAAAAAAAAAGAAAATGACCAGATATTTTTTAAATGGACAGCTTTACTACTGGGTGCAACCACCACTGGGAAAGTGTGACAGTGCCTCTGGCTTATGCAGGGGGTGGGGGGTGGGGGGGGCTGAACAGGCAGCACTCAAACCATGGGCCCTCAAACCATAAGCACTCAAACCATAGGCGCGCAAACCATGGGGGCTCAAACCATGGACACTCAAACCATGGGCACTCAAACCATGGGCACTCAAGCCTTATGGTGTGAGAACATTGGTCCAGATTAGAAAACAGAAGTTCCAGTTTGCATGTGTTGATGATGCCACCAGTTTTCCAATTAGTCACAGTGTACATAAGTTGTCCTGAGGACCAGCTTCAGGATTCTCCACTCAGAAACACATCCTGATGTCACACCTGTACTGCCCACCTACTCAGGGAGAAGCCCTCATGGCCAGGCCTTGGCTGGAATAGCCCTTTTCTCAGCCCCCATCTACAGAACTACAGAGAACTTAGACAATGCAGGGCTGGGACATAGGGACAAGACTGCAGGAAAATAAGCATTCCCAAAGAAAGAAGGGGACAGAACGTGGGGTTAAAAGCCACAAGGCTGTCATCCCTGCTCTTCATGATGAATCCAGGACACTGGAGACCTTTCTTCCTTCTATGACCTCTGTCTAAACCCATCCTCCTACAAGAACTTGTTTACCTAAAAAACTCATGATCTACTTCAGGCCTAGTTCAGAGGGAGGATGGAGCATAAGAGGGAAGAAAAATCACTGGTGTAGAAAAGAAGGTAAGAAGGTGAGGAGGGAGGAAAGAAGGAGGCTACTGAGGGCAGGAGGGATGAACAGCAGGAGTAATGGAGGAGGGAATACAAGTAGAGACCTGGTACAGATGGGGACACAGAGAGAAGGGAAGAAATGATAGAGGCTTCAGTGCAAATGTAGGGTTACACCTGCATGCGTGCTTGTGCTTGAGCATGCATACACACACATACACAAACACACACACAAACACCACCACCACACACCATACATACACACACATACACACCACACCACACATCACACACACACACACAAACACACACACACCACATATACCACACACATCATACACCATACCACACACACACTTTCACACCTACCCACCCACATAACACACACACACACACACACACACACACACACACACACACACACACACAACTAAGACCACACCATCATCATTGAGGAAAGCAGCTCACCTGTTTCAAACAGGGTATGGTTTCCTGCCTCCCAGCTATGCAGTGTCAATCACAGAGTCTATGGCTGACCCAGTACTCTCATTCTTGCTGCTAGCTTCTTCCCCCTGCTAAATCAGAGTAGAGGGCTATGTGAGTCCCGGGGTAAGGCTAGGCCCTGAGTATCACTCTCCCACTTTCCAGCAAGCTATCCTCTTCTGACTTCAGCAGAGCCTGCTCTTATCATAGCTTAATGGTAAGACCTGAGTCTTCCAGATACTGGCACCAAGGGCTGTCCCTTGATAGGAGCCCTGTTTGAGCCAAAGACTCACTGTCCTGTGAGGGCATGGCAGGGTTTTAGGACTGTTCCCCACCCCCACCCCCAATGAAAGGTATGAGCTGGGGGGGGGGCAGATTCACTGTGTAACATTGGAATCACAAACCCACCTCTGGTACTCCAGCAGAAACTTCTCCAAGACTACCAGAGACTAGTCTATATATTAAACTAATTTTTTTATTATATTCTGTCCAGTTTACAGTGGTATGAATGGAGATGTGATG
Organism: Acomys russatus; assembly: GCF_903995435.1. Classification (NCBI taxonomy): domain Eukaryota; kingdom Metazoa; phylum Chordata; class Mammalia; order Rodentia; family Muridae; genus Acomys; species Acomys russatus. Next base: position 18,749,595 of record NC_067141.1, read on the forward strand.
AGTTTTTGGCCCCAGTGTAACCTGGTGACCTGTGGCTTCCTTCCTCCCTTCTGCTCACGTCCACACCCACGGTGCTTTGATCATCCTGCAAGAGGAGCTTTGCTCAGCATAGCCAGGGTCGCCCTCTTTCTGGCACCTCCTTCCAGGATCTGGAGACCACAGCCCAGGCCAGTGAAAAGTCAGGTCAGTAAAGGTCAGTGGAGATCTTCCCTTTTTCTCTAAATCCAAATATCGGGACACTTGAAGCAATGGCAGGTACGCTTAATTTCTAAGAGTAACAACAACAACAACAAGAATAAAAGGATGTTATGACTCAATGAAAGGAATAAAATGAGCGAATAACCATAAAACAAAAGGAAAAAAAGACTGAAGAATGAAGCTCTATTACTGTGCAATAGTGTACAACGGGCTGCCTCTTTCATCAGTAGGGAGTGGAAACGAAATACTTGATTTTGTAGATGCTCACGGAGGCTGGGCCTTTGCAGACGTGATCCACATCATAATGCCAGCATTTGAGAGCAGCTCACTAGTCAGCTTGCGCTTAGCTCTTTTCCGCTCTTCATCTTTAAGCACTCCCATTGGCTCTCCTCCTCGTTGCTATCAGTTTTGGAAGTCATACACACTCGTGTGAAAGTATAAAGATGAGACATCTTTTAAAGAGCACAGTGCCGTAACCCAGGGGTAAGCACTGTAAAATCCATCTGCATTTTCTTCTAGTCTATGCACATATATTTACATAATTGAGATTATACTGCATGTGCGATTTTATATTCTGACTTTTTTTTTCACTTAATACTGCATTGTAAAACTTTCTACAAGTCATTGACAATTTCAGAGGAGCGTTTTAATAGCTATGTAATTATCTCTGATGGGATACAACACAATTTAATTATTCCCCCATTGTTGGACATAAGATTTTTGCATTTATTCTTCCATTACTGTGGATAATATTGTTATGAATATCTTCGCAAATAGAATTCTTTGATTGCCAATATGACTGTTTCTTAAGATAGACACAAACAAAAGACATTTTAATCAAATTATGGAAGTCAAAAACATATGAGGCAATTAATAGTCTTTCAGTTGCAGGAGCATGCTTGCTTCATTGTTCTTTGATGGAATATGCCTAGCACTATTTAGAAATGCTTCTAATTAATAAAGCTCGTACCTTAACTTTGCTGTATACCATTTCCTTAAATATCAGCAAATTTGAGTTATTTAATAGTGAGTTACTAATAAAATATTGTAAATCATGTGGTTCTTTTTGCGTTTAAGAAAACAAAATATTCTTTTTTTTTTTTTTTCCTTATTTTTTGGTTTTTCAAGACAGGGTTTCCCAGTGTAGCCTTGACTATCCTGGACTCACTTTGTAGACCAGGCTGGCCTCGAACTCATAGCGATCCACCTGCATCTGCAGGCTGGATTAAAGGCGTGCATCACCACTGCCCAGCTAACAAAATACTCTTAATTTATCATTTTCTCTTGAGTTTTTTTTTTTATCCTTCTGAATCACTTCCACTTATATTCAAAAAATATGTTTTCTTAAATCTAAGTTGTTTCTAGTACCTAAAGCCACAGGGTCACAAGTCAGTTAGAGGCTTTGGAAACTCTATTAATCGTCCATTTAGTTTCATCCAGACCGGAATGTGCTTGCTGTTGTTGTTATAGTTGTTGCAGCTGCTGCTTCTGTTGTCCTGCTTCATGTCTTGAATAAGCACACCGCAGCCAATGTGCTCCTCTTATCTAGCTCCCAAGCAGCAAGAGCCTGGATTCCTTCATTGGCTTCCCTTCTCCCTTCTGTGCTTTCTGAGTAGCCTCAGGAACCCTCTGGTTTGATTCAATGGTGTGATGCGAGGACACCAAACCTCACCCCCTTTTCAAATTAACCAAATGTTCTCATTGACCATGTTGGCTTCTGACTTCCCAGCTGACTTGCAGTTCCCTGATGGAGCACTGAAGCCCAGTGCAGAGTGTGGTTATTTCTAGACTTTCTTTTCTGCTCCCCTGATCTCTCTCTTTTTTCAGTAGCATTATATGGCGCTGGGTACTACAGGATTTTAACATCTTTAGGCTTTCTTTATACTGCCTCAGTTGCTCTGATCTGTCACTATTCAAATGCAGGTATATTACCCAACTATCCTACTTCGAGCTCAAGCAATCTGCCTGGAGACCCCAAGAATGAGATGAACATCACTCCTCCATCCCACCTCTTTGCTGCAATTGCTACTTTGCAGTGCACTTACAACCATGGGGGAGTGGAATACTGGCCACAGATGAATTTTGAAGGCTGTCCAGGCTAAATTTTAAATCACATCCGATATAGGCTAAGCACCTATAGGTAACTGTATACCACAGTCCTCTCCCTGCTCAGGGATCAGAACAGCTTTCAACATGATGGATCTTCTCTGCTGCCAGTTTCCACAGTCCCACCCACCCACCCAGTGCCATCTGGGCCTAAAGAGAGGAGAAACACCTCCATGGGAAAGTGTCTTAGCTCATAGTACTGAATTTGAAAACCAGCACTTGTAGGACAAGGCCCATCTAAATGCAGAACTGACTGTGTGTGCCAGGGACACCATTGGTTCCTTGGACCACTTTGTAAATGAGTCATTGGAACTAGAATTATAATGACAGCATCTTTCTTCACCCCGGCAGTGCATCAGTGTACTAAGAGAAGCAACTAGCTTGTCATTCCTGACATCAGAAAGTACTGAAGAAACCAGAGTGTGGATTGAACACAATAAAAGCTTGGCAGGGAGAAAAAAGGAGGTAGCAGTTGTTTAATAGATAAAAGAGTTACAGTTTAGGTCTATACAGAATCAGGTCAGCCATAAATACTATCCAGTAAGGCAAATGCTGAATCTTTGGAATCTGTTGATTGACTAGACAGAAATCCAAAGTTACAAATCTTTTCAGAATGATTGGGTAATGAGTTAGGCTACTCCTATTTGAAGAATGTTGAAGACCAGGTCAATGGTTAATATTGGCTGTTAAATGGACAGCATTGAAAATTGTCTCATGGTATGCCTGATCAGATGTTTCCCTTGGCATGTGAGTTAGCTGAGTGTGAAGGCCTGGCCTGAGCATGGGTGGCATCATCCATTTGTCTGCAGGTTCAGATGTAGTAAAAAGTAGACAAAAGATGCTCCCACACTTGAAAACATGGCTCATCTCAAGTGGCTGTGCCTGTTGCTGCTGCCATCACCCTAGGCTTCTTTGGTCTTTAAGTGGAGATGCTGTAGGGTAGGGTATGTATCTGGTGTTTAGCCACAGACTGGGGCAGCAGCATCTGTCCCTCTTCTTCTGAGGCTTTTTCAAACTCTTGAACTGAACAATTACTGGTTGCCCAAGCTTTGTAGCATGCACATGGCTATGGTAGGCCTGTCCAGCTTCAAGTCCAGTAAATCCTCATTTTTATTTATGTAAGAATTAAAATTATATATACATATATGTATGCATGTATGTATGTATGTATGTATGTATGTATGTATGTATGTATGCATGTATGTGTTACTCTGAGTTTTCTCCTCTGGAGTATCCTAACTCACATAGCCTGCATGCTGACATCAGTTGTCCATCTGAGTCTGTTCATGGATTGACATTTAGCAGATATACATGCCTCCCTCATCCAACCTTTCTACTTTCCTCAGGAGGCCTTTGCCTTCATCACTTCATCTTCTTTCACCAACAAGCACACAAGGAAAACAACCCCTGAGAGACTTGCAAGTGCTGTTGTTCTCTGAGAAACTTAAACTGTTCCTATAAGAAGCTACAGTAAAGGCATAGTTGATCTGTGTATTGCCTTCTCAATACAAAAATGATAGAAATCAGTGACCGCAGGAGAATAGATGCTTATTTGTAAAGACAATAGCTGGGAGACTGCACAGCATGTGCAGCTTTAGGTTAGCATAAAAAAGGAAAGCCTGGAACTCACGGGTGGAAACTCCAGGCAATATACTTTGCTGAGAGTTTTAAATGTAAACAAAACTTAGGAAAGCCCAGAAACAAGGTTTTGATTTCCCCCATCTTCAAACGTAAACACAAATCAAAGGAGGCCTGACTTTGAACTTCATCAGGCCGTATCCATGACTGTAACTCAGCTTGCAACCCCCAAATCCTGTAGTTCATCTGTACCTGAAAAATTCTCTGGGGTCAATATGAAACAGTGTTCCTCCTGTAAATGCAGCTTTGCTGTACACAAATGGTATTGTCACTACTGTGACTAGACATGTGAAAAGCCATGTCACCAGCATCCTCTAAGAAAGTCCTGCCACAGTTGACTCTCACTGGGATAGGACAACAGTCAGGTATAGAGTGCTATCCTCAAAGAAGATAACACACTTCACCCCCAGGAACTAGCAGTCAGAATCAGTAATGTGAGGGGCACAGAAACACTTCTCTGCTCCAAGTAGGCCTCTTAGCTATTGTGAAAACAGGTGAGGCAAGGCCACGCGCTGTTTCTGTAGTTAGAGTTCTGCCACAGAAGTCAGACAGGAAAATAAAACAATAGAAGGTGGGAAGGGAAGAAAAGTCCCTTTGGCTGGAGAAGGTAAGAGCATCCTGGGAAAGCCAGAGAAAGAAAAAAGAAAAGTAAACGTTAAACCAAAGCTGCCTGTATTAGGCACTTTTCTGTCACTGGCCTAAGACACATGATCAGGGATAACTTACATAAGGAGGGGTTTATTTTGCCTTATGGTTCCAGAGGGATAAGAACCCATCACAGTCGGGAGCCATGGCAACAAGAAGTGGGCATGGATATGGGAACTGGATCTTGAGAGCTCACATCTTCAAATGCAAGCATGAGAAGAGGAAGTGGGGTAATGTTATGAACCCTCAAAGCCTGCCTTCCAACAACATACTTCTCCCAGCAAGGTTCCAACTCCTAAGAGTTTCACAACTTTCCCAAACAGCATCACCAGACAGGGACCTCTAAGTATTTATATGTGTGAGCTTGTGGGGCATGTCTTTATTCAAAGTGCCACAATCTCCCCCTGAGTATGTTGTCAAGAGCAGGCCAAGGAATCCAGGACAGAAATAGGATGTGAGATTAGGATGATAATGAATGTCTACAGCCATAGCACTCTGAAGGCATGAGATCTCTTTTGCTATCCGAAGCTAAGCAGGGACTGGCCTGATTAATACTTGATGGAAGAGGATAATGGACTGTCTTTGTATGTACTCAATTACGAGCAAAGCCTGACAGGACAGATAGGAAGAAACCATCTAAATGGCAGTTCAGGAGAAAAATGTAGACAAGAAAATTAAAATACATGAGGAAAACCTGTACTTGTGTTTGGATTGCTTATTTTGTTTTGTTTCTGCAGTGATTGGGGATGAATTCAGGGCCTCACACACACTAAGCAAGTGCCCTACCCAGCAACAATGCAAAACCCCTTAAAAATATGGTATTTAACAGAATAGAGCCAGATCCCCTGTTCTTGAAGAGGTCTATTTAAAACTACTCATTAGGCTAATGTATAAGTTTCATGGAGTATCAATAAAAATGCTAATACGTTCTTTTTACCTGAAATCAAATAAATATTTTCTAAATTTTATATTAAAAATGGAAAACACCTCTAGAATGTAAAGAGGGAACAGTGAAGGGAGACTTACTAGATATTAATAATATCTAGTAAAGTATTAAAATATGATAAAGTCTCTGATTAAAGTAGTGGATTGTTGGAACATAATTCAGCAAAACAGTAGGAGATATGGAATTCCATAAATAAACTCAAACACAGATGGAAAGAGAACATACTTCAAAGACAACATCAGATTTAGAGGGGAATAGGAAGCCTTTGGGGTACCTGAAAAGTTCTAGGCTCCCTGAAACTTGTAACCACAACTCACTGTGCTCACAGATCAGAGTGGGTCTGAGACCTAAGTGTGAAAAGAGAACAAGCCCAAATGTCAAGCAAAGGATTGGGTGTATTTCTCCACAACCGGGATACAGTGAAACAAGGTATGATGGTAAAGGGGTTCCTCGACTTTGTATTCTTGTTGAGACCGTTTTAGGTTTAACTAGAAGTTGATCTCCTTGATGGGAAGTCTTGAGAAAAAAAAACTACCCAATGTTATTCTAGGGAGCCAAGGTCAGATACTCCAGCTAACTTAGCTTTTGTTAAACTGCCTGCCCCTGCAAACCTCCTCCTCCAGCTAACTGCTTATCTTGGCGTCTGTGAAACTGCTTGCTTGCACAAAACCTCCCCCTGTAGCTGCTGATCAAGATGTCAGGATGTGGTTTTTCCTTTAAAAAAAAAAAACAAAAAACAAAAAACCTTGTTCTAAACACTCAGCCCTACACATGGGTCCCCATACCTGAGTGAAATCCCATCTGGATGGAATAAAGACTTTCAGGCTGGCTATAGCCTGTTTGAGTGGTCTCCTCTTGTGGACTCCCCATAACAACAGCATAGCAATACAATGAAAGGTAGGTCAGGAGTGGGGACAACCTGTTTCTTTAGTTGTGTGGTAGAACTGAGACTTTGTGTGTGTGTGTGTGTGTGTGTGTGTGTGTGTGTGTGTGCTGGGTGGTGTACCTATATAGGTGTGTAGGTATATAAATCCATGTGTAGAGAAGTAGAGTGCTTTCTTCTACTCTGTTCTGCCTTATTGCGTTGAAACAGGTTCTCTCACCGAACTAGTCTGGGTTTGGCTAGTCTGGCTAGTCTGGCTAGCCAGTGAGCACTCAGGATCTGCCTGTCTCCAGCTTGCAATGCTGGGGTTACAGACAAGCACTCTTACACATCAAGACATTTACCCAGCTCCATCCTTCCTGGTTTCTTGAATTATTTTTTGTGAAAAGTAAGTAGACACTATTTAGTTTGAAAAGACAGACCCTCACTTCCTATCCCAACGAGCACATACTCAATGCAGGACTAAGATGGACCCACAGTTCATTGGGAGGATGCACTGGAGGTGGATACAGAGGCCTCATCGGCCACATGAGGACAAAACTCTTCAGTCACTTTAGTCTTGGCCCCACCATCAGGAAGTCCTTCTTGTCCCAACTGTAGCTCATCCTCAGTCCCTGTTAAAAGTTCCTCAGAACTTTCCTAACCTGAAAAATACTTCTAAAAAATGTTTCCATACTGCTCATAACACTGAATCCTGCCCACACCACCAAACACTGCCCCCACTGCTGAACACTGCTCACACCACAGCATATTCTCATGGTTCTGCTTACACAACAGCCCTGAGATGTTTTCTGTTTATGTGTTCATGAAAAAATACCTTTATAGTAAAATAAGATTAATAATTCAAAAATATATTGCATAATTCACATTTCTGAGACACTAATTATCAAATGCCTGCATTTTCCAGAGTAGAAAAAAAATGAGAAGTGTTGGGTTAAATGGAAATGTGCCTTCATTTATGCTGACAAACAGCTGTTACATGTGAGCCAATCCTGGACTCAGCTATGGGTAGATCACCCATAGAACAAACTTGTTTCATCCACTTCAGTGCACACACATGTGAATGCTCACACTTCTTAGTTGCTATTTCATTAGCATTCAGTGTATTAACTCATAGCACTCACACATATACGGCCCTTCCTTGTAGCACCCATGCCTTGAGAACAAAGGTTCTGAAAGCGCCCTGATAAAGGCCCATGTTTCCACTGGGACAAGACCCTGTATCCTAGATACACACCCACATTTGCCTCCCTGGACTGCCCAGTGTCTAGCTTTGTCTAGACTCAGCTGTCCACATGTCCAGGCATATCTGGTTAACAGTCCAGATTACTGAGAGATCAGAACAAAGCCCTGGGTTGGGGTTCCACAGGCAGGAGCAGAAAAATAGAGTCACTGAGAGATTGAGTCAAGGCTCACTGACCAAGTCAGGCTGTGGTGTGTCCCACAGGCTGGAGCTGAAATGGCATCAGGTGCTAAGAGTCTTCTATCAAAGTCCTGGGACAACATTAAGCCTAGTTCTGTCTGTAAAGGACCTACTAGGTTGTCACCAATAGAGCAAAATGGTGGCATAGAAATGACATATGCCAAACCCCCAAATCCTGAGGAAGAAATTGGCTTAGGCTGCCCCAACTGATGCTGCCTACAAGATCATCAGAGAAAAGCATCTCAGGAAAAGGAATGGACCAAGGATGAGAAGAACATCATCTCTCCTCCAGCTCCAGGATGCCCTTTTTGCTCTACAGCCACCAAACCTCCTGCATGGCTCAAGACATGTTAAGGAATTCACCTTGCACCCAGCCTCCTTATTCAACATGTAGCCTAGAAGAACTTTAAATCTTTCGGAGGCTTCCCTGTAAAGTCTGCCTTTAGATGCATATTAAAAACACAAGCAGTCCTAGAGGTGAGCATGTAACTAAGAGGCTGATGTCTTTTCTGAAGATATTTTCATTATTTGATAAAGATTTAAATGGGTCTTAACTACCTCCCTAGATAGTCCTTTTTAAATGTTTTAATTTTAAGGCCTTGCTGGCTTAATACATTATATGGTGCATAATCAGGTTATGCATTCTCCATCCTATCTCAGCCTGAAAAATAAGAAGATGGGATTATAGTAATACCTCTGCAGGGACGATTAAGCCTAGCAATCACAGAGCAGAGCTGAGATCATCCCAGGTTCCAGCTAAGGCTGCTGGATAGTGATTCCTTTGCCTGTCCATACCAGCTCCCTAGCCCGATCTAGCCCACCATGGGCTTCATACCCAAGGAGGTCTAGAACAGAGACTCCTTCCTTGGAGACAGGTAGCAAGGGTGACATTATCCCTGCATCATACCAGTAGCATTAGATATGACAGGAGCACATAATGGTCCAGGGGCTTCATATCTGACCCCTCTATCCCGAAGCTTCTATTATATGAGAATGTCTACTGAGTAGGAGAAGAAAACCTCAGTTGCCAATGTTTCAAGAGCTTCCCCACCTAACCCAGCACCCTCTGACTCACAGTACCCTGGAGGATGCACATGGGTGGCCCTTGCAAGTTGCTTCTCAAAAGAGCTTGCATAAAATGGTTCCCAGGTGATATGGGTACTGGGAAACTGGTGCCTGTAGGTGGGTGTCCCTCAGCACACCCAGAAGAGGTTCCCTAATGGGTCTCATCTCCTACCAGCAGCCCCAGCCCAGAGAAGCTGTGCTGAACCCTCGAGTCTTCAATCCATCCTGCCCATGTTCCAGGTCCAGCCTGAGGGTGCACTGCCTTTCTATGACTCAATTATAAATGGAGCTGTCACTTGGTGCTCCTGTGTCTCTGTGTGGCTTGTGTCAGTGGCTTTCTTGATACTGGGGCATTGAGGGGCACACTTGACATGGGCAGAGCTGTTCTGCAGGGACTCAGCTTCCACTGACCCACAGCTTTGTTCTGCAATAAGTCATCCGGTTAGGGTGGCCCATGCCCACTTCTCTTTCCTGCTTTGGGAGCTCTCCAGGGCCAGGGCAAGACTTAGTCACTTTGATCTCTACAAGCTGGAGCCAAGGAGGGAACATGGAGTTCAAACAGCTGAGGAACCCCTCAAGGGCCAGCACTCTTCGGATGTCGACCCTAGATTTGCTGCCTGGACTTTCCAAACAGTTGCCACATTTCAGCCTGGCCAAGAAGCACAGATCAAATGAATCAGCACAAAAACAATTTACTGCCTACTGCTGACTGCTGGGTGCTGAAGCTGGTGAGCAAGGGCAGAACGTCATTTGATTCCCTGGTCTTGGCTAAGGCCTGCAGAGCAGAGAAGCTAGGGTTTGTATAAGCCATTTCCACTCTAAAAATACGGGGTAGGCTGCAGGGAGAGTGCAAACTGTAAGAACTATTTATTATGTGTAGGACGGTAATAAATATTTCTTTTATATCCTAAATAAAATCTAAAAATTCAGAGTGTTTTGTGGGCCTCTTTTACGTTTTCCCATTATGGTCCTGGGTCTGTGATTTAGCTGAAATTTAGTGCAGTGAAAACGAGCTACCAAGAGTTCTCTCTGACCCCAGGAATAACTGTTTGGAACAACTGTCCCTTCACAGTCCACACAGCCTGTCCTGAAAGGAGTCCCCACCTGAGCAGGCAAGAGTCAGATGCCATGAAAAGGAGCTGTGACTGCCATGAAGAAGGCAGGTCACACAGTGGCTTCCTTCTCACCTGGATGAGTTATCCAGATCCTTCCTTTTAAGCACAGGCCCACTGATAGATAAAAGCAGACAGCATCTACGCAAGTGCATTATTTGAATCAAGAAAGCGTTTCAATGCTGTTAGTGGAAGAGAGAGGGGGGAGGGGAAGGAAGGCAAGGGGCAAGGCGGGTGTGTGTGTGTGTGTGTGTGTGTGTGTGTGTGTGTGTGTGTGTGCAGAGGGGGGAGGTTGCCAAGCCCTGCCTTTGTTATTAAATGTGAGCATTGGAGAAGCAGAAGATGTCAGCGAGGCAGTAAAAGTGATTCATTCCTCAGCGCACTTTGCCAGAGGTGATTTATTGTAAAGAGCATATGGGACGCCCACATTTTGTGACTTCATGGCAGAATTAGAGGACTAAAATGGAGAGATTCGTCTCCAATGGACATAGAGATGAATCAAGGGAAATCCCCACTGGAGTCCACACACCGCCTCCTATGGAAGGCACCACAGAATGATCTGTCCTCTCCTGGGAGCGATCATCCTATTTGTTTTCATTTTCTTGACTTCTACATACTCCAGTAGACAGTATCTCTCCAAAGGATGATCACAGCAGCCAGGCCACTTCCCATGGGAGCCCTGCACTGAAGGGACATTGACAAACTGGATAGAGGTACATGAAGACAGAGAGATATGGGTGCTGTAATTTGAGAGGGGCAAGAAATGGGGAGACTTCTGGAACCTTGGACTGTGACACAGACACACACACACACACACACACACACACACACACACACACACACACACACACACCCTCATCCAGTATATCATCATATTCCGGTGTTAGCCTTAATGGGAACAATATGCCCTACAGGCATACTACTGATTTGTTTAGGACATTGTCTTTAACTGCCATCTGGCCTTGGGGGATCTGGATCACACCTGAGACTGCACAGTGCGGAAAGGACATCCTTAAAGATTTGTCAGCAGTAACATTGCAATGAAACATTGCATCCTGAATGTCTTCTCCCTTCAAAGGGCCCTTTTAAGCCCCTAATTCCATCTGTGTCTTACACAGTGCTGATGTTGTAGGAGTGAAGTCTGGAAACCCTTACAGATGGACTTGTGGTCTCCTGGCTCAGGACAGAGAGTTAGAGGGGGCAATGTGGTTAGAAATAGAGCTCATTAGGAAGTGGGGAGCCCTCCTGAGAGTAAAAATAAGCCAGTGAACTGAGGGAAAAGCCACAAGGTGCATGACTATTAGGACATTTATCCAGTACCACTCTCCCATGTTTGTATACCACGAGCTTTTCTCAAGCATGCTCTGTTTGTTGTAAGAAGCTCAGGTGGTGAAGGGCTTCCGGGCCTTTGTCCACAGGCTTCTGTGGCTGTTGATCTTGACCCCTCCTTTCCCCCCTATCTACCTGCTCAGATGGAGTGGGCCAGGCACAGTGCTGACAACCCCTTTTAAATTCTGGGTTACCTGTGTGGGAGGCATGTGGGCTGTGTGAGCACAGAATTGCTGACTCAAAGATTCTGGTGGGTGCTGGGTTCCTAGGGAAAAGGCTCTAGGCTGAAGGAAGGTGTTTAGAGTATAGGTAGTGAGAACTGGTGGCCATAGGATGGACAAAGAAGGAATCTTGTCCCCAACTCTGGGGGAGGGGTAACATCCACACAACTGACCTGTACTCATGAGACCATCTTTGGCATTCTTGAGACTGCTTGGTTTTCCTAAGCCACACCAGCTTTGGAACACACCAAGGCAGTAAGAGCTGTGCAGAATATGACATTTCTATTGCTTATGCCCATGATGTTGGTGTAGCAATTCTGGCACTCTTTCTAGCTCTTCCAAGGCCTCCTTCAAATTCCAGGGATGAGGAGACGACTCCCAGTGTTTCAACTGGCTTAGAGAGTCAGGATGAAGTGCCATGGGCGCCTCATGGCAGTGTGCCTGAGCAGGTGGCCCGAGGGCTCGGCAGAAGGCATATGAAGCTGTTATTCGGCTGCTCACTCATAAGAGCATTTCATTTCAACACAATCTCTGTCTATGGGTTATCCCACCCGTGCCCAGAGCAAATTGTCTGCTTGAGGCTTTGACAGCAATGAGTTGGCAAAGTCATTTGATTACAAACTTTTATGTGTGGAGGACCAGAGCCTCTGGAGCAAGACAGCAGCTGGTTTCATTTGTGGTTTGCAAACGGAGGTCAGAGGAGGGTGAGAGCAACCAGGTTGGAAGTAATTCATCATTTTAGGCAAGTGTCACCAGCATTGCAAATTCACATGCAGCTTGAATGGGGTGTCTCAGAAAACAAACACCTAAGGTGCCAGAGGAAGGGTGGAGTTGGTATCCCACAAACATCTCCCTTCCTGAGCATCTGAGGTTTGTCAGAGCAGGAATGGACTTTTGTGTCGGTTTCTGGCTGGTGTTTCAAGCTGCTTGAGGATCAACTCATTCAGTCACCCAGGAGACCACTGGTGCCTCAGGGAACAGAAGCTGGTCCTGCAGGATGGAAGGCTTATAGACCCTGGCTGGGAGGTGAGTTGTTCAAGGTCACTGCTAAGAGCAGCTGTCATCCTTACGGCTGAACTGCAAGCTGATAGGTGCTCATGTTTCCAAACAGAGGTGCCAGTGAGAATGGGCAGGTGGGGTTTGGAAAAATGGAGGAAAAATGGGAAAACGTCAGCAGAGTGATTGCACTGCTGTCTAAACAGCTAAAGGGGGCCATCGGGCATGGCAGACTTTAGCTTCTGTCCATGACCAGAGAATAACTACAGGCTGTGTCCTCCACTCAACTCTGTCTTGCATGAGAGCCTCTGGACATCACCTTCTCGGGAGGCCCTTCTTCTCCTCTGGGGAGAGACAGCTGTGTAAGCATGTGAGCTTTCTGGCCCTGGGATACTTAATCTTCTTCAGAAAGGAATGGATGGAGGGAAGGAGGGATGGAGTGAGGGAAGGAGGGAAGGAAAAATGAAAGAAGAGATGGAAGAAAGGAAGGAAGGAGGAGAAAGCCAAGTTAGCATTCAGTGCTCACTGTTACCCCCAGAAGGCCAGGACATCCATAGATGATGGACAGGGACTTAGACAAGCAGAATCCCTGACCCAGGGGGTCCTCACCAGGCACCAGAAACCACTGGCTCCTTGCTAGAGCTACCATTCTGTCTGAGGTGCAAGAGGCACCACTCATGCCAGTTAACAGATTGGCACATGGAAGCCACTTGGGTAGTCCAGTGTTACTGTCCTCACAGTGGAAGGACTGACGTGGGCAATGGCTATGTTCTCAGCTTTCTGGGGCTCAGCCTCTCTGTACTCCCAGCCTTTTTCTTTGCTTGTGGCCCTGGTGGGCTGTGTTTTTATATCCCATGTGTGCCTCAGCTCCTATATTCTGCCCAGAAAAGCCCTGTGACTCCTGTCACATAGCACAGCCCTCTGTGCCACACCCACCTCAGCTGTTGATCTCTCTAAGACACTTACTGCAAATAGATAATGGCATTTGCTTTAGTCTGAATTTCTACCTCTCCCAAGCTCATATGTAAATCCAACCCTCAAGATAGAGCCCTCGGCAGTAGGTTGGTACCCTGTTCAGAGAGCCCTGCCCCGGAGAGCTCCTTTCTGCCACATCAAATTGCAACAAGAGGGTTTGTTCACAAGGATGGTCTGTGATGGCTATTCTCCATTATCAACTTGACTGGATTTTAAATCACCATGGAAACACACCTATGGGTGTGTCTACTAGGGTGTTTGCAGAAACATTTAAAAACTTTTAACTGAGAAACTCACCCTGTGTGTGGCACTTTGTATAGGTTGGGGTCCTAGACTAAACAAAAGAGAAAGTGAGCTGGGATCCAGTGTTCCTCTCATTCTGCTTGCTGACTATAGACTGCAGGTGTGACGTGAGCATCTGCCTCATGCTCCTGCCACCATGCCTTCCTTGCCATGGTAAGCTTCATCTTCAAACCATGAGCCCAAGCAAGCCCTTTCCTTCCTAAGGTACTTCTGCCAGGTTTTCATCTAATCACACCATTGAGAAAGGTGTGATCAATGCTGGCCTTTACCAGCCCTGTGTCATGTCTCTGTGCCCCCAGGAAGCCTTTCACATGCCTTGCAGCAGCTCCTTGTCTCTGGAGCTGACCCTCCCATCAGCTTCTGAGTTACATGAAACTCATGCGATCTTTCCTCTGGTGCCTGGTGCAGTTGCTACAGAGAAGATGGACGGGGTTAAACAGAGGATCACAGGGAAGAAGGGACAGTCAGAAGGAGTCCTCAGAAACTCAGGGCCTTTAGAGACTCTGGTCACTCAGAGACTCGAGGTCAGGAAGGTGGAAGCTTGAAAAGCAATAGTCAAATAATTTTGTGAGCAAGTGATGTATGTGTGGCCCGGATTTCCTAGCCTAGAGTCCAGTGAAGAGACCTCGAGTGGTCTGGACCTCACTGTGAGGACTGTGGAGAGGACTAAGTGAGGACCTGCTTGAGGGACATTGCTAGTCAACTGTTGATTGATATATTGGTCATTTTGGCATCCAAAGTCACATTTGAAGCAGGAGTAGCCGGCCACAGGGATGCCAGTCAAGTACCCCAGAGACACAGCAAGTTACAGTAACTGTAGCTTTTACTCATCTCCAGGGTCTGGTCTGAGTGGGTCGAGGTCTGCTCCCTAGTGGTTATCTACACTTTCATAGCCTGGTGAGCTGAACTATCTGAAGGCTCACTTGCTTTCTCATCTATTGATGCTGCTTACGTAGAACTTGACCCATGGTCTTCTGCTAAGCTGGAGCTGCTTTCTAACAGACAGTTCTTCAAGGAGCCTAAGAGAGGTGTCCTCAAGGCAAGAGGACCTAGCTACTGATGAAGGAGGTCAAGACCCCACCAGGGGCAGGGGGATACATAGCACAGGACACACCTGACTGTGTATGTGTGTTGCTAGCCTGGGTGAAAGAAAGAAAGAGGAAGCTACTTAGCTCTCTCCTCTCTGAGAAGCCCCGCCCCCAACCCCCATGGCCTCAGGAAGCCCCCCACAGCCCCTTCTCTTACCTGTATCCCCAGAGAGCTCAGATTGCTTTAGGAGCATAAAGTCATGCTTTACAGTGCAAGTTTTAAATATTGTGCCTCAGAGCACAGAGCCAGAAGGTGAGGTGGCTCAACAGGTGACAGCTTTTGTCACCAAGCCTGAGAAGCTGAGTTTATTCTCTGGGACCCACCTGATGGAAGGAGAGAATGGAGTCCACAAGTTACACACACACACACACACACACACACACACACACACACACACACACACACACAAACACATATGCACGCACGCACGCACGCATGCATGCGCACACGTTTACATAAGTCAATAAGTGAATGCCCCACCAACAGTTGACTGGCAAATGACCCTCATGCTGGTGTCATGCTCCATGCTCCTGTCCCTTCCCTCACTTACCTCAGTCCACAGTCCTCAGTGGTGAGTTCCAGGCCACGCTCCCATCATAGGACTCAAAGGCTTGGGAACCAAAGCTCCCCTATAAGCACTACTTGCTCATTAAACTATTTTACTGTTAGTCTTCACCAAGTTGAAAAAAGAGAATCCCAGGGAAGAGTCCTCTGTGTGTGTGTGTGTGTGTGTGTGTGTGTGTGTGTGTGTGTCACAAACCTATATAATTTCAGCAAAATACTTACTTCCAATTCTGTTCTCCTGAGCAGCTCAAACACTCTCTTGTCCTTTGGCCCCCACCCTGACTACTGTTCTCTTCCACATCACCCAGCTCATTCTCACGGGACTGCCTGCCCTGACATATCATCTACAGAGAGGGTCACCGAGGCAGCCCAGGAAGGCATCAGTTTATTTTCCTGGGACATTTTGTGAATTATCTGGAGTCTCTGACACAGATCACACTTTAACACACAGTGGAAAAAATAGAAACAAGGCAAAGTTTAGAGCTTTTTTGAAATGACACAAATGAGCAATGTTCTCATGTTAATGCACTTGTTTATGACAGAGCATTTGATTGAAACAACAGCAGCCACTGAGTGAGGCCAGACCTCTTGGTAGACCAGGGTTAAGGAAGACATCATTACCGCTCATGTAGCGGCTGCTGCGACAACAGTCCACAAAGCTTGGTCTATCCTAGTTATGTCTACCAATAGCTCCCAAGCTCTCTTTCTGACCACCGTTACTCAAAGCCAGGGAGTTCCGAGGCCCCCTTTCCTGGGTGGTTACATAGCACATTCAGAGTAGAGTTGGGGGACTGAGTTCCCGGTTACACCAGACAGAAAGTTCTAGTGCGACAGGGAAGAGATGAATCTCATCATCAATGAGAAGCTGAGAACTACTGGGTGAGGATACAGAAAGGGCACCACGTGCAGGGAACTCACTAGCCTGGGCCAGAGCAGTGAAGTTAGGAGTGGGTGCAAGCTCCCTAGGAATGCTGTAAGGAGGAGGTCAAGGTGGTCAAAGTTACAACCACGTGGAGATCAGGATGATAGGCATGACACTGACCACAGCTGCTTTCTGAAGCTGTGCCAGCGGCTGCAGCAGGAAAACTGCCTGGCCTTCCAACACACTTGTCCTTTGGGAACATCTGGTGACGGGCTGACTCAGGCAGAGGATATATTATTTATTATTATTTATAATTTAACAGAGAGTGGTGACTATGGAGCTCACCCTGTGCCACATTACTGGCATTTAGAATTATCATGATACCCACAGAATGTAAAGAAAATAGTCAGGGGAAGCTCTGCCATAGTTGTTCTTCTTCTTCTTCTTCTTCTTCTTCTTCTTCTTCTTCTTCTTCTTCTTCTTCTTCTTCTTCTTTCTGGAATGCCTTAAACAAACACAGAAGATTACAGAAATTTAACCACATCTGCAGCCCCCAAAGGAGGGACGCATATTCCCATGGATTTATAGAGAGCACCCGTCTCTCCCTGGGCTCATGTCTGATTACAGCTGAACTCACCTCCATCGCATACACACAAAATGATCCACAGATGGGCATGAATACAGAGGAGCTGTTCCTAGTGCCTCTCTATGACGTTAAAGAGTTTCTCAGAATCATAGTCATGTTTATATGCACAAAAATATTAGGTCCCACATATGGTGATGAAGAGCATGGGCCCCAGCTGCTTTCGTACAGGTCAGGGGTACCTGTGAGTTACTGCCCTTGTACTGTGTCCACCACTGAGGCCATGAGCGCATGATCCTCTCTACGTCCTGTTGACATGGATTCAGATGCAACTGTGTAGTCACAAGTAGGTGCCACCTATTGCTCTGTATGACGAAAGCAGTGCTAGTGCCAGTGGTGATGGCACAGGTCAGCCCTGACAGCAAGCAGATGGTCCTAAACTAACACCATTGAGGAGGCTCAGTGGAGCAGTAATTACAGTAGAAACAGATCTACAGATGAGAGAAAGTCAGGGATGCTGAAGTCCTCTGTAGAGGAGGTACTAAAGCCACAAGGAATGGTAGCCCTCACCATGTAGGCTCCAACTGTGAGACAGTTGCCAAGAGGGCCTTGATCTGGGGTCCCCAGGATGACCAGGGAGGGAGCTGGAGCCAACCCCAAGGCTCTTTTCTCATCCCAAGCCCATTCTTTCTCTACTGTTGCTAGACCCAGAGGCATCTAGAAGGGAAGGGACCCATAGAGGACCACATGGAAACTCCTCAACCATGGACAGCGAAGAGGCTAAGAAACCAACCTGGGGGACAAGTTACATGATAGGTTTGGCCTACTCCCTTGTTTCCTCTGTCACTGCTGATCAGAAACCCGTGGCCCTGACTTAGGGAAGAAACCCAACCAGAGACTGAGCCAACTCAGTCACCCACTGACGTCACATGGTCAGCCTCCATGTGACAATAGAAGTGGGGGAGGAAAGTTAAGGCAAAATTATCACTGCTGCAGACCTGCTTCTAAAGACAGATGTGAGCCTTGCAAACCAATAATCAATACTCTGTCATCTCAGGCACGTCCTAGTTTTCCTGGGCCCGCAGAGAAGCGTTTCCACACATAGTGGTCCAAACTATCTTTCTCTGAGCCTTTGCCATAACTGAGTTGTCAGAGGTAGTTGACTTCCTGCTAGCCAGTCAGTGCTGAACACCAAGAATGATGCCAATTACACCCAGCCAACCCCCTAGGTCTAGACATGCACTGACTGGGAGGCACATGTCCCAGTAATTGATTGATACGGCCCATGGCGCCCCACACTCACCATTTGCTCTACATAGTGCCACAGTGCCAGGGGCTGCTTAGGGGCCAGGAAACCCAGAGAACCATGGTGGCTTCTTCTACCCTGGTTCATTAGGCTCTTCAAACCCTCCATGACCAGCAGTGACATTAGAATTCAATTGGCAGCTCAGAATATGGTAATAAATGAAGGACCACTGCCCTGTGGGCTTGGAGGCTGGATCATGCACCGTGACTCTATGGGCACCAGCTCTGAGTATGAGCAGCTAATGTGAGGCATGCACTGTGTCCTGCACAATGGCAGCAGCCTTACTGTGACCAGGACTGCTGAAACCCCTCCCAGGTACAGCAGAGCTACACATCTGGTTGACAGGGCACATGGGGATGACAGCTAGTTGGGGCTGAGAGCCTATTGGGACAATGGCTTTGCGGGGCAATGAATTCTCCAGGAAAGAGGACCCTAAACAGCACAGTGATGTGGTGCTCCTATATTTTCCTTTAACAGAAGTGAGCAACAAAGGATCCTGGTGAGAGGGGGGGTGCTCATGCTGGGCAAAGTCTGCCTTCAGATGAAGCAGAGAAGTTCTTTTCTATAAGGAAGGGGATTCCCACCCACAGACTGCTAACTGTGCTACCCAGCCATGATGGAGCATGTGGCTTATGCACGTGACTCCATGGTCAAAGTCTGACTGCCACAGACCCCTTCACTGTGTGCACCTGGCATTTAGACCCCTCAGGTTCATAGACATAAGCATCTCCACATTGTGACCCATGGCGACCGAGGTTTGAACAGAGTGTGGGTGTATCTCCCAGGGGTCATGTGTTGAATCTTGGTTCCTCTGTGTGGCAGTGCAGAGCTGTCATGGCTCCTTTAAGAGAACATGATGTTGGTAGCTGGAGCCAGGCTTTCAGAAAGAGTCAATATAGTTAGTTCTTCGTAGAAGATGGCTGTCAAACAGAATGGCTCGACTTGTTCCACCACCTGGTTTCCTGTCTTTCTGTTTGATTTCTCCGTTTCCCACACACTCTTGACACTGTGATGCTGTCTATATTGAAACTTTTGTCAGTTACTGGAAGAAGCTCTTGTACTTTTGTATCTCTAGAACTGGGTCTAAGTAACCTTCTTTGCTTTACAAATTACTTGGCCTCAGGCATTTTGTGATAGCAATGGAACTCGGACTGATATACCAACCTTCCCTAGATCTCTTCATCACTGATCTTCTAATCTCATGCTCCCCAAACACTTAACTAGCCTTGATAACCACACCCGATATCCCATAGTTTTTTTTTCATAGAATAGACAGTCATGCTTGCAAAATTGCCACCTTTAGAAGCCTTAAGGTCCATCCACAGTGGGACTTTCTTTCACCTCCAAGGCCTCTCCTGAACAGCTATGATGGAGCCAGCATGTAAGAGGCTTCTGAATCAATCTCAGTTTGTCTGTTCTTGTATCAGAAGATGACAAGGGGTCCAACTGAAGCAGAGGTGTGGGTGCATTGCAGAGAATGATCTACAGAAGAGGGCAGACCCAGAGGTGGGGGCCTTGGGAATCTCGCCGCAACCACCAAGCCCTGGAAGCTTCCATTGCTTCTCTACTCAGAAAACAGCACCTCCTAGTGGCAGCAACATCCCCACCCTGACACCTTGCCCAGGCAGATTGGGATAGACTGTCCAAAGAGACAGAGATACATGAGTGGTTCTCGCAGGCTCCAGGGTGAAGTTCCAGCAAGTTCTTATCAACATGACGTCATGTGGCTTATCTGCCTCTCACCAAGCCAGGGCTATACCCTCTCCAGGCAGGTGATACCACACCCATGGCCAGAGGTCTCTGCTTAGATGCTCACCCGAGCCCCCTAGGGAACAGCTGTTCTGGTCACCTATTTTTATTACCTGAACCTAGACCCCATAACCCCAGTCATGTGTGGCACTGGCAATTCTTTTCTTTTAAAAAGCCCTGTTCAAGTCACAGGACAGTCTCCAGTTATGACTGTTCACTGGCATGCTGACTTGGCACCAGCCTCACCAAAGCCTTTCTGGAAAGCTTAGCATTTCCAGGGTCAGGGCCAGCTAGGCTGTAGATTCCCCCCACTATCCTAGATCTCAGCAAGGGCACGAATCACCTACAGAGGGAGTTGAATGGCTGAACAGCATAGATGTTAGGACCAGAACTCATCGGGTGAGTATGGTATAGACGCTTCAACACCCAAGCACCTTCTCCAGTGTGATAACTACAAAGAAGGCAGCTGAGGAGGCCGTTGGTGTTCACAGGGGAACAGGAGCATTGTCTCCGAAGAGGGACTCCATGGCCTTGAAATAAGTAAGCTGGCATTCAATAATTGAAAGAACGAGTGTGCTGACTTTTTTTTTTTTTTTTAACAAAGGTTTGTCCCAGTCCATAAAGTAAGGATTCAGGGTCTATCCAGGCAGGTGTAAGGGGACCAGAGTCTGCCTCAAGGCAGGTGTAGTGAGGCAGGGTCTGTTCCAGTCTTCCCAATACAGCATGTCATACACTTGCCTCCCTCTGGAATCTTTTGAAATTCATTGACACTTTTTTTTTTTTCTCTAAGATGGTGATGGGAGCCTGAGCCAGAAAACATGCTGGTTTAAAATATTTATTGATTAAAAAAAATTTTTAATTTTTATACAAAGATGATGAGAAAAATCTCATGCAAACTCTGGGCATACAATAAAAATAACTCAAAGAGTAATACGATGATTTTGTACAAAATAATTTTTTTTTTTTTTTTAGGAAGGACCTCTGACAGCCGGCATGGCTCCCTTCTCCTAGCCGGGACACACTTAGAGAGAAGCCGGTCACTCTTAGCCACCTGCGAGTGATCACGGTCCACACGGAGTGTCAAATGTCTGGTCGTCGCTGTGATGAATAAAATGGAACCCATTTCTACTACTCAGGAAACAAGGGGCCTTGACCTAGAAACACCACAGGAGGCCTGCACTAAGGGGATGACTCACAAAAATCTCGGGGAATTCTAGACAGTCCTTAGGAGTGGAGGCAACACCTCAAGATGATTATGAACATTTCCTGCTTCTGCTTTGCCACGAACCTGCAGTGGGTTTATAATTTGTGTATATTACAAGTAATTTGCATAATTAAAACACTTAAGGACTTGACATCTCATGGCAATTAGAAATGCATCAAACTGGGAACAATGTACAAAAGAGGGAGCTTCAATATGAAACAGTAATTCTCTGAGAACATCCAGTGCCCCGGCTGCCTGGACTGAGCAGAGCAGCCGGCCACCGCCACCTCCGGGCCCCTCACGCGCGTGCGCACTCAAGCTGCCTGTTGTATAGCGCTGTGCACAGGCTCATCTCATTTTCCGGAGCCTGAGTCTGTTTTCCTTGTCTCGTTTCTTTAGGATAAGTATGAACTGGTTGAAGAAGTGCTCCTGATCCTTTCGCTTCTGAACAAGCCGAAACCTCTGATCCCGGCCGTGCTTCTCCGCAAACTCCTTAAACGTGGTCCTGGAAGACAAAGACACTGCTGAGGCGTCATCCCAGGGAACGAGCCCCCCCCCCCTCGTTTCCCCTCAACATGACAAGCTCCCAGGGACAGGACCTCTGCAGGACAACAGGCTGAGAGTGGCTGGGTCCTGCGGGGCTATGACCTGACTTTACTCACACATCTCTGGCCTCAGGAGCCCTCTCTCCAATGCTGCTGCAGCCACGCAAGTCTCTGTTCTCACTGAGTGTCCTCCTATCACAGGGCTACACACACACACACACACACACACACACACACACACACACACACACACACACACACACACACACACACACTGGAGCTGTGTAGCAAGGCCTTCCCTTTTTTTCTTCCCCTAGTTGGTAACCACTCTTCCTTGGGAGCCCTGGCTTCCCTTTCGGAAAGTGCTGAGGCAGTCTTCTGGGTCCCTCAACACGGAATTTTACTAGCCCCTCCGGCAATGGGGTGGAGACACTCCTATCTGCTTGGCTTTCTGTTCTCTGCTGACATTGATTGTGTATCCATGGCTGGCAGGTAGGGAGCTCTTGGCTCTCTGTGCAGCAAACCTTCTGCTGCCAGAAGTAGCGATCCTCCAGAGGAAACGACAGGCCAGGGCTACCTGGTCAGTGAGGACAGATCTACTAGCCATAGAAGATGAAGGGGTGACAGTAGTGGCAGGTCTTTGGAGCGACAGCAGAACATGGGGAGGCTGTGGTCCCAACCTGCCCAGCTCCCACATGGAGATTCCAGGAATGGAAGCTATGGCGTGACCAGGGGCCCCAGGAGCTGCCAATAGCCAACCAGCCCTCCCCCAAGCAATCACAGTTCTGCTGTGTTTGTCACCCAGAGTACCCGTCATGGAGGATGGTTGGCTCTGAGCACCCAGTGTGCATAGGAAAGAACTCTTCATTCAGGAAACTCTTGCTCATTATCTTTATAGAAAAGTTTACATTTTCCTACACAGATCCAATTACTGTGTTAAATTATTGCAGCTTATAGCCTTTTATACACAAATGAAAAGCATATTTGGACATGGCTGTTAAAAGGATGGTCCTAGGATTTACTTCTTCATTGTCCCCTTTCCCCATTCTGCTGCTGGCTTCCTGCTCTGCCTGCAAGGGGCATTTGCTTAATGGGTTCCCTGAAAGGAAAAAGTCTGTCTCTGGTTTCCCTCTTCTTTACTTCCTTCTTTCCCTCACTGTTTTCCTCATCTCTGCTTCTTTCTCTAGTCACATTAACAGCTGTGGCTAGCATTACACTTTTGTCAAGGACTCTTCAAGGTTGGCAGCCCACACTGCTCCCACCAGACCACATTTGGGCATCTCTGCAGAGAAGCATCATGGAAGAGAGAGAATAACAGCCCAGTGTGCCTCAGCCATGTTGAGGAGTGGTTCTGGCTTTCTGCTGGCTCTGGGGAACTGAGAAAGTCATTGTGGTGACTACCATGCACCCGTCCTGGTGAACAAAGGTGGCACCAACTGTTGCTGTGCATCCCCAGGTATCCACACCCAAGCAAAGAGGTGTGTGTGTGCTAGGCTGTCCAGGAACGTGAAGTTGGCTCCTCGCTACTCTTCTTACAGGTTCTAGGACTTGAGACAGACCCCTAGGGTCAGTCAGGACTACAGCCAAGAGTCCTGGTAGCTACTGCTGAAAGCACGCGAAGGAGCGTGAGCTAACCCCTCCATCTTACCCTAGGATTGAGCTATCTACATCTTAGGAGAGTGAGGCGAGAGTGAGGGAGGAGAAAAGGAAGGCAGATCTGGCTACTCTTAGGACTACAAACAGCTTTGAATTATGAAAATAATAAATGCCAAGTATGCTTTAAAATATATTAATATGTTCCACTGTAGTAAGCATTTTACTGTCCGCGTGTTTCCTTTAAGTCACACTGTATCCCTTAAACACACAGTAACAGTTACCTACAGCACAGCTGAGGAGGAAATCTGGTATTAAATAAGAATGAGTTTAAGCCCATTTGATTTCTGTCACTCATGTTCAATGTGTATGGGGTGTATGTGTGTGTGTGTGTGTGTGTGTGTGTGTGTTTGTGTATGTGTGTGTGTGTATGTGTGTGTGTGTGTGTTTGTGTATGTGTGTGTGTATGTGTGTGTGTGTGTGTTTGTGTGTGTGTGTGTGTGTGTGTGTGTGTATAGGAGATGCAGATGTGATGTGTGTGTGTAATGGGATTCATGGTGTGTGTGTAATGAGGAGTAGGTAGGTGATGGTATGTGTAATGTGTGTATATGTTTGTTGTGGGCTGTGTGAGTATGTGGTGTATGTGGCAGTATGTGTGTGTATGTGTGTGTCAGGGTGTGTGTGAGTGTGCTAACATGTTTGTGTGAGTGTGTGCCAGGGTGTGTGTACGTGTGATGAATATATGTATATGTGATGGGTTTGTGGGTGGTGGTATGTATAATATGGGAGGTACGTGATGGTTGTACATATATGTGTTTTGTGGGGTATAGTGTATGTAGTGTGTGTGTGTGTGTGTGTGTGTGTGTGTGTGTGTGAGTTTGTTGTATGTGAGATTTTCCTTCAAGTAGCTCATCCTATAGCCTCCTCTCCATCTTCAGGACACACTGCGGGACTTCAGGCTTGTCACTAGCATCTTACCAAAGAGCAGCTGGAAATATCAGCTAAAGCCTCCAACAAGAAAGCAAGGGTGACAGCTACCACTGTCAGTGTGGTCATTTTCATTCAGAAGACAAAAATATATGAATATTCAGGATCTTATCCCTTGGCCAGGCCAGGCCAGAACTCAAACAAGGCTCCAGACTCAGCTTCCTAGGACTTCCCTTCATGCCTGCTTTCCTTTCATGACCACCCCTGGGTAGGTGAGCAGGTCAGAGCCGGACCCAGTACTCCAAGCTCTTTGACTGGAAGCCGCCCTTACAGATGGCCAGACACACATCTGGGTTTTCCCAAGCATCTCCTGAGGTCCAGGTTGCACTCACTATTCTAAATCAGAAAGTCCTCCAGATAGGCAGCGTGATTTGGGGGGAATAGGGCACTGTGCAGCCAGTATTTACTGTGCACTCCATTATGAACCAAACACATTAGAGACAGGACAATGGGAACCCATGTCTCCACAGAAAGGAACTAATGGGCATTCCAAATATAATATTGCCAGTTACACTTACAATAAAACTATATAGGCTGAAGAGATGCCTCCGCAGCTAAGAGTAACCAAATGTAAGGACTTGAGTTTGGGTCCCTTGTAACAAACCAGGTGTGGCCCTGCTCACTGCTATAACCTTACTGCCAAGAAGACAGAGACAGGAGGATCATTAGATTGCAGATTCAGGGCTGCTGACCTTTTAAACTTTGTTGCAGAAATGCATCAACTATGCAGGATTGACTTAGCAAATCACACTGTCTGCTGGACTGAGAAGTACCAGGTTCCCAAAGGGCTTCTGTGGCTAACAGGTCTTTCCAGTAAATGTTTCAACGTCTTAGAAATGTTGTTAGATATAATGAACAAAGCTCTGCAATAATAACATGTTTCTGGACTCAGAAAAATGCTTGGTGCATGTCTCCCTCCATACCTGGGTGATACTTTAGATTCTTCCAGAAGTTTCTTGAATTCTTCTTTGGCTAGCAGCAATTTACTTTTCCTTTCCTTGTATTCTTCTTTGATTCTTGTTTTGACGAACTGCTCGAATATCTTAAAACACATGCATGGAAGAAAAATCATCATGAAATTGAATATTAAAAATTAAATCCCATATCCCAAAGCCAGCACAAAAGCTCAGCATCTGAGGAAAATGGCTCTTTGTCCTGGCTACAGGATCTGTAAGCAAAGTGTTAGTGCTATGATCCTGCCCACGAAATCGAGGCCTCTAAGAACCAAAGCCCCAGTTCCCACAGGCCTGGTGCGCTCCCTCCATACAGGCAATACTACTGGGCCAATAGTCAATCTGCCCATCTCAGGGATCCTGAAGCAGTCCCAAGCTAGGAGCCCCTCCTCCTGCACTTCTCCTCCTTGTTTTGTATCCTGAATAATGTTTGCAGGACACATAACCTACTAGCGCTCACATCATTGTCACAGAACCCACAAGATGCTTATTTTACTATACTCCCGCAATTGGTCCCTGAATCTCTGAGAGTGACATGAACTTGCAAACACAAAGAACTCAGGCATCTCTGAGCCCCACACTCCAGCTTCCAGGAACCTTGACTTCTACATGTGGGACTCTGGGCCTTGAAGGAGGCTCAGAGTGCACCAGGCGCCCCTCTCAAGGATGTCAAGTGGTGTCTAGACTGTACCAACCATCAGATAGAGAGGAAACCTGACCAAAAGTGTAGTTTGAATAACCAAACGGCAAACGCTGTTCCCAGTCTAGGGCATGAAAATACTGTCTGATGTGCAAGCCCATTCACTACTCCAGATCAAACTGTTTTCTCTTGGAAACCAAGTACCACATAAAGTCTTATGTGAAACTTCTCTTTGCTACTTCCCATAGAATGTTCTTCAGTTGTTGTTGTTGTTGCTTATTTGTTTCCCTTGATTGAGACAGGATGTACTGTATTCTAGGCTGACTTTGAATTTGCCGTGAGTCTCTGATCCTCTTGCCTCTGCCTCCTGAGTGCAAGGGTTGCAGGTATATGCCAATGTGCCTGGTTAATGCAGTGTTGGGGATGTAATCCAGGACTTTGTGCGTGCTGGGCAAGCATTCTGTCAACTGAGTCACATGCACAGCTTGAATGTTCCTGTTTTGTGAGAGGGAGGCTACTCACTGTTCTAACACTAGAACAATTGTCACTTGCAGACCATAATGTCGGGGAAGAGGAAGGACGGAGCTGTTCTAATCAGAACGCTAGCCAAGCTGCCAGAGCGCTAAAAAAAATAAGCTGAAGATCACTTAAATATTTATGTAAACATAAATAAAACTATCAGTAAAAACCCACATGATATTTCACTGATACAGTCCATAACAGCTCTGCATCAATCCATGTAGATCTGAGGCACTGACTGGTCCCCAGCAGCCCTGCCAGGGAGGGGACGGGGACAGGGAAGTCATGGCACACTCGAACCCATCACTGCCTCTATCCTGATACGATCTTACTGATTCATAACTTTCTGTTTTGTTAGATATCTTTAGAGGTGGGAAAACAGAGTCTTGCTATGTTGCCCTGGGTGGCCTTGAACTCTTGATCTCCCTGCTTCAGCTTCCTGAAGCCACAGTTGTGCTGCTGGCTCAGATCCATTCTTTAATGGTGAACCTCTTACAGGATGTTCTGCAGGAAATACTACTTCCCTCCCGGGGACTCGGCAGCACTGAAGTGAAATATTCACGAGGACAACTTAAATTTTGGATGTGTGCACAGACATTTAAGTAAGACTATGATTGGGTTATTTCACCTTCAAGGCAAATAGTGAAGTGTGCTCTCCAGCAGTCCTGTAATCTAAACAGAGAGAAGCAGCCAAGGCAGGGCTGTTATCCAAATAGAGGTGCGTGGCTCCATCATCAGCTAAGTTTTACTCTATTAATTTTAAATGTGGTCAGAAAGGCTGGCTGGCTGTGGGGTCAGAGCACATGTGAAATTCTCTCATACCTCCCTGCCTGGAACCATTTATCCATCTAATCAAATTATTCCCCCTTCTCTCTCCTTTTCCTCTGTTGCTTTATTTAAGCCTCCATAACGCAACGTAGCAGGTATATTTCCCCTCTAACAAATTACACCAGTTTTACCCAAATTGGAGCACGACTTTTTAAAAGAGAGCACTGGCCGTTATCTCGTTTTCTGTAGGCTCTGGTGTAATAAAATGAAACACTTGTCGTTGCCATAGAAACCGGACTGATTAGCACTCCCCAGGCCTGGTTCTCTGTTTAGGCTCACTCCATCTCCTTTGCAGCCCGGGTAACTTCACACCAGGAGCCTTAGCTTTCCCCATGAAAACACTGCCATGGGAGGGCTCTGCTGATTCCATCAGATGCTTCTTCTCCACATGCAGTTGCTGTGCCACCAATCATACAACTGCCGCAGGGATGCAGGCATTGGACCAGAATGTTCTCTGCAGGGCCGGCTCCACGAAGACCACAAGACTGGCTCCCTTCCCATGGCAGCACATTAAGACAGCACCAGCATCTCCCTTGGTGATTTCACAGGTACTTCTGAAAGCTTTGGCTAAACAATGGACTCTTGGTGTAAGATGATTCAAGATGCAAAAGACATGCCTAGGCAAGCATTGATTTTCCTAAGCAGGGACAATCTCAACGGCCTTCTCAGGCTGGCATCGGTGCTCTCTAACCAGGTTCTCTAGAAGCCCAGTCTCTCCAGCTTCCTGGGATGATCTGATACAGAAGGTTCTGCCCCGAGGCACCAGGAAGTGAATGATGGTTAGTTGTATCTTGCGCATGAACCAGCTCATTACTGGCTGGGCTTTTGCTCTCCTAGACCGCCTAAGGGATTTAACTGAAGTTGCTGGAGAGCCTCATACTACCAGGGCTTTTCTTGTAGCCTCTAAAACATACCAACGGCACGCGAAAATGATTGGTCACACATCAAAAAGAAAGCAAAAACACCCCCACCACACACACACACACACACACACACACACACACACACACACAAATAAAAATGACTATTTGTAAAAGCACAGCCGATGTATTTATAGGTTGGCTTGACACGTTAGCGGTTTGCGATGGCTCTTCACACATAAGGCGAGCCTGCCTTGGAAACTCACAGCATCTTAGGGTGTAGATGAGCCTTCTTCTCTACAAAGAGCAATTGAACTTTCTGCTTCTTAATAATGCAACAAAATGGTGAAATTGTATCAATTATTAAAACCTACAGTGTTCTCTAGCTATAGCAGAATACACACGCAGCCCAAACTCAGCTCCTTGGATTGTGGGTTTAGTGTGCTTACATAAACTCCATGAAAAGACTCCATCTCAAGTTTCTGAGGGGACAAAGTTGGAGGGTCTAGGTGGCCAGTTCAGGACCCTCCTGTGCTTCCCAGACCCCCACCCAGCCTGGTAGAGAAAGAGATTTCAGTTAAGGAGCTGAAGAGACCGCTTAGCTGTTTTCTATTTGCACCATCTCAGGGTCTGCTTAGAGCCAGTATCAAACTCGACAGAAAACTGCATTCTCTATGACTTGCCAGGACCTTGATAAGAACCTTCCAGCTCACACATCAGTGGGTTCCTGGAGCTTCTTGGCAATGACCCCTCATCTCTGCAAACTCTAAAGCTCCTCTTTTGGGGGGGCAGTTGCTTTATGTCAGAACATACAAGAGGTGGGGGCGAGGTGTGACAGGGCCTCAAGAGGAGTCTGACCAGGTCAGTGACTACAGATATAGGACTCCACCCATACAGCTCTTACCCCCGATTCTGGGCCACAGCCCTAGCTAAGGTGTGATGTCCTCAGCCCCTCCCAGGCTACAGCATATTGTCCTGCCTCCCAGTCATCCCTTTGTCTACGTAACTGGAAAGGCAGAGTTGGCTCCGTGAACGTCTTCACAAATAAACTTGAGCAGACCTCTGTCAAGTCGTTCTTCTGGAGAGCCTGGTAGCACCCACCCCAGCCCAGCCAACCCTGACCATTTCTGGCACCTGTTCTCTAGAACAGTGTCTTTTACTTTCAGTGTCTCTGTTCCCTGGCCACCCCTGGTTGCCCTATAACAGTATAACACCATAGGTGGAGTGCAGTGTCAACACAGTGAGTGCAGCCATTTGGAATAGGGTGGATGCTCTTAGATTGAGTCATTCCCTGCAGGGGTCACAACCAGACAGCAGGACAGAGAGTTCCAGGCATGAGCCTCCTCTACACCGCCAGCTTCACTCCCAAGCTTTCAGATGGGCAGGGAACCTAGCAGCCTCCCATCTCTGTCTCTAGTTCCCTTCTCACCCTGCCCCAGAATTACCTGTTTTCGCTCCTCAGAGTTTAGCAGGAGATACCGTGGGTCAAACACAATTTTATGCAATTCTTTCTCCCAAGTAGAAAACGCTGACACCTGGAGAAAGATATTCAATAGAGCTGCTGTTAGCATCCAATGCTGAGGCCGCTGTGTGCTGAAATGATCGATGGTTAAAAAAAAAAAAAAAAAAAGAAAAAAAGAAAAGAAAGAAAAGAAAAAGAAAAAAGCAACATTAAGGCACAATAGATCCAGGGAGGTGCATTGTGTAAGAACGTGGGAAACATTAAATGCACCATGAAAATCAATATGAAAAACATTAGAAAATTTAATTTCCAGATTAATGACACTACTACTTCTTCTGGCATCTTCCCTGATCCACAAGTCTGGCTGCTTGCAGGACTGGGAAGGGGCATTTCAACTGGAATATCTTGAGTGCCTAGAGGATTCTACTAGATGTTCGAAGAGCCCTGCAGGCAGCTGTAGGGTAGAAGGGCCTGCAAGTGGGCTGGTCTTAGCAGACATTCAGCTGATATTTTTAAATTAACAGTTAACCTATTCTTTAGGTGGGTTACTTTTTAATGGTACTTTTCAGAGGAAGAATATCACAGGAAGTTTCTATATTCCCCTTCCATGTGTCTTTTATCACTGAAATCTTATAACAGTGAGCCAGCTATGACGCCATAAAAACTAGCCCACCATTTTGGACCAAAGCCTCCAGCTCATTTGGATTTCTTTAGCTATCTCGATTTTTTTTTCTGTCCTAGAATTTCATGGTACATGGAGTCTCATGTCTGTGAAGATTCCTCTATACTGGGTCATTTTCCCAGAATCCCCTTGTTTCTGATGGCCTTGGCCCTTGGCAGGTACACGTCTCTGGGTTTTTCCTTCAGCCTGGAGGATAACCACAGAGTCAACATGCTGCTTCAGCACATCCTATCCAGAGTCTACACCATCTCTCTGCAACTCACTAATGACGGGGACCCAGGACCAGGATGAGGTGTACACCTGGTCGTTCCTTGCTAGGTTACTTCCTTGCACTTTGCATACTCACTTTGGGAGAGCAGTGTGCAGCCCCCCACGTCAGAGGTCACACTTCTGCCTTGATGGATGGTTTGGAATCCTTCTGGTGGGATATTCCTCCATCTCTCACAGAGGCTTATCTATTCCGTCCTTCTTCATAGCTATGAAGACACATGGATGTGCAGCTCATCTCCTCAGTTACTATCCTGTGCTACCTCAAGTTCGTTGCTGCCCGGATACCTCAAATCCAGCTAGCTAGAGTTCTATGGTTGGGCCCCAGTCTCCAGTCTTTGCTGTGTTCTTATCCTGCCTTGAAGGCACTACCTCACTTTTGGATTTTTTTCCCCAGAACTCTAGGTTTCTCTGTACACTGTGTACCTTAGCCCTCCATTCAGCTAACTTCTCAGAAGCTCTGGTTTTCTTAATGAGAACAGAAATAGAAGCCAACACCTGGGCGTTGGTACATTGCCACTGAGAACCCTTGCCTCCAGACTCTCAGCTGATAAACAAGGGAATGTTTAAGTCATTTAAAAATAATTTGTTCATTTAAAAACATTGACTTAATATTGACTCTGCCTTGGCCCCACGCTGCGTACTTAGACTGTGGAGAAAATAAATCAAGAAAAGCCCTGGTCTTGGATAACACAGATGGATGTTGAAACTGAGAGGCTCCCAAGACCATTCTGAAGTACAGATACTTATACAGGGTTAGGAAGGGACCTAGGAGGATGCCCTAGGATGCACTGTGCATTGTTCAAAGGCTAGCATTTGTGAGCTACAGAGAAGGTGGGAATTACAGGCCTAGGGATGAAAGAGCTTATGGGAGGCTGGGGACCAGTAGATGCACAGAGAAGGCTCATACAGGGGGCTCTGAGATAGCTAGAGCCTGGATGCTATCCTAAGGGCAAAGATCAGGTCTAATGCACATTTAGAAACTCCAGAGAGATCTGTAGGGGATAGGACCATGGGCAGGAAGAGGGGTGGGGGGAGGGGTACTAGCCAAATGTCAACAAAACAAAATTCATTCATACTTTGAGTATGTGTTAGCCAGTTCACAGAGCTGGTTTGGGAGGCTGTGGAAGCTTCCAAACATAGTGCCTAACTGAAAAAAGTAGCTCACCAGGGGAATCCTTGGACTGGCATACATACCCTGGTTCCTGTTCCACAGGAGTATGAATCGCTACAGAATCCTGTCACTGTGACTGAAAGGCTCTGCCATGGGCTCTCCACCAGGATGGACTAAAACCCTCTGAAAACCGCAAGCCAATGCAAGCTGTTCTTCTGTCAGGATTGTGGCCACAGTGACACAAAGGAGGCAATCCATAGCCTTAAGCCTTAAAATATTTCTGGCCCTGTAGAGTTTTTGATGTATACCCCACAAACAAGGTCACTGGTGAGATGACTTGAGTTCACGTAGGACTGTTCTTCATGACTGAGCACTTGGTACAATGTTGATGGCATAGGGAGCAGAGGCATTCTGGGAAAGTGACTCCCACAGGAGTGTCTGGAGCAGTTATAGACAGGGCTGTGGCCAGACTCACCCAGTTCTGTTAGATGTGCATTTTCTACTGTGGTGACCACCTGTGAAGGTTCCTCCAGAAAGGTCTGAAGGCGGCTGTCACATAGGTCACATGCTCAATTGCGACAGGCTATCTAGATTTGGGGAGATCTAGAGGCATAAGAAGGGAGTGTACAAACACGTGTATAAGCTTCTCAGAGCAGCTTGCCATCTGTTAGGGAGGCCAAAAAGGACACACGTAGCCTGCCTACAGTGCACAGTGATAAACTAACCCAGTCATCTCACCCACGGCCACGCTGACAGGGCCCATAAATCCACAGGAGAATAGGAGCCAGTGGTTAAAGGGAGTATGTGACAGAGGAGTATGGAGGAGGACAGAGGCCACACCTGAAAGGAAAGCTGGACAGCCCTGTGTGACTCAACTCTCTACAGCAGTGGCTCTCAACCTCCCTAATGCTGTGACCTTTTAATATAGTTCCTCATGTGATGGTGACCCCCAACCATCAAGTTATTTTCGTTGCTACTTCATAACTCTAATTTTGCTAGTGGTATGGATTTTAATGCAAATATATGTGCTTTCTGATGGTCTTAGATGAATCCTGTGAAAGGGATTCCAAGGAGGCCAGATGCTCTACACCTGTCAAGCAGACATACCCATCCTGCAAGTCAGAGCTGCCCCCAAAGAGTCCCAGCAACTTCGGTGAGAATGACTGTCATAATCTAAGAAAGAGCCCAAACACAACAGGCCTGTGTACCACATGTACATTATTCAAGCAAAGACTGTACACACACATAAACACACAGACAAGCACACACATACATACAGACATACAAAACACCATACTAGGAAACATGCATGTGTACGCATTCTTCACACACTATAGGCACATGCAAAGAAACTCTCACTCATGGAGATGAAGATCATCACATATGAACAGATGTGTACAGGCACACATGAATGCCATGCATCTACAAGCAAGCAAATAAATATGTGTACACATGTGCATAGGTCCATATAAGAATGCATGACAAACAAAATCAGGAACACATATGTGCGCACATACATAACCATGCACTCTCTCTCACACAGAGAAGTAGTAGACACATAAGCCCCTCCCCTATCTTGCCACTGTGCAAACATAGATCTATATTTCAGAATAATTAGGGGCAAGACACCTGTCACTCAGGTAGGCAGGAAGACTGCTGTCTGTCTTCCTGTAACAAGAAGTGAGGAGGATTGGTTTCTAGATGTCTTTGGGGGCAGCCCTATTCTTTTGCTCTGCACTCAGAATACGCCCCAAGATCAGTGAGTCGGAGGACAGCATCCCAAGTCAAGGGCAGTATCTCACACAGCAGGCTCTGTCTTGGTCCTCACCCCATAAACAGGATGCCCTTTAAGCTTTGGCCCAAGGTGTTGTAAGCTCAGAACATGAAGCCCAGGATGTATTTATTGCATTCTGGGATTCATACCACAAGGAGGCACATGCAGACTGGTCCCTTGGAGCAGGTTGTACAGATCTGTTTTGCATAGTCCTGGCTGCCTCTCTGCAGGTCAGTAACCTGTTTAGTGGAATATGTATCATTGGTGGGCTATCTTAACAGGCTCAGAGAAGCTGGTAGCCAGGCTCCAGACACACACTTTCCAAGGGTTAGTTTTCGCTTGCCTCAGAACTTGTGACCATGCGCAGGAGGCTCAAATGATAGCTACCCATCAATCTCACTTGGGTCTGAGCTCAGGACTCAGCTCCAGAGCTCAGGGTAGAGAGCATGGGTCACCCTGCACACATCCCACCTACACCTAAGGGAGAGAGTGTTCAGCTGCAGGACCAGTGCTGCCCCATGTGGGTCCATAGACCCATGCCACTGCTTCTGCTTACCTTACAGTGTCACTACCCTCCTTCTGTCACCTAATGCTTCTTTCATTATCTAACATTTTACTTGACTTGGTCTCAAGTGATTGAATTCTTAAGTTACATTTAGGCCACCCCACTGTGGAGTTTCCCCTGTGTCTGACTATGACATGTGTTTTCAGTCCTCTCCGTGGCCACACTCTGTAATCACTGTCACACCTTTTGATACTCAGCGAACCAGTACTTGTCCATCCACTATCTAGATGACCTGCTGCTGCCCATGTCAGTGGGATAAGTCTTAGTGCTTCTAGCCCTTTCTTCCTTTACTAAATCCAATGTTCAGGACCATCTTCTGCCATCAGGATCCTAAGAATGTAGACACTGCTCCCTCTGAACTAAAGAGGGCGGTCCTCTTTTCTGTTTCCAGCATCTCTCCCTAGAGATGGAGTTGGGAATATGCTCATCTCTGCTATCTGAGTTGCCAGCTAGCTCACCACTTCTACGCTGGGGGAAACTGGAGCTGTTGGTTCCGAGTCCAGGCCCCCTGAGATGACTGGAGAGGGAGTGTGCAACCCTGATAGAAAACTACCGTCATGTTGGAGCCTGAATTGAGGAGTAATCTCCCAGGCAATGGACGGTCAGTATGAGGGTCCTGAGGCTGCAAACCCTCCATGGCACTGTGTCTTGAGAAGTTAGTGCTACATAGGACGTGGGTATAGCAAATCCCCCACTCAGGAGAAACAGGTCGCCTGTTTGCAGCTCCAGGAGTTTGGATTTTCATATTGTTGAGCTCTCCATTGCTCAACGTGTGAAAACAACCTTTTAGAAAAATCCAGAAATATTACCCTGATGGAGTGACAAGATAGCAACCTTGGGTTGCAGCATCTGCTGATGGTCACCTGTGTGTCTGGATGAAGAACGCCATCTCCAAGTAGTTCCTTTTCCCCAGCATCATGTACCCCACCAACAGCCCAAGCCTTCACCAGGAACTCTCCACCTGAATCATGACCACTTCACCTGGGCACCCAGCTACCTCCTGATCAGAGCCAAATCTGCTCAGTTTTAATGTGGCTGACCTCTAGATAGCCTGGCTGAGATGTGCTTCTTTTGTGGGCCCCATGTACCCCTGAGTATCTACCCCAGGCAAAAAGAGTCTGTACAGGACAAGACACCTCAAACTATGCCAAAGCCTGGTGGCTGCCTAGCTCCCCATTCTGCAGATGAATGGGGGAGATTCACCTGACTTTCCAGGGAGTGATCGTGGACTTGTGGATAGAAAAGACCTACCATCTGGGGGAGGGGAGGCATTTACAAAGCACAGCTAGAGTAAACCATCCCATCTCAGTCACAGCACTGGCCAAGCCTCTCCTGAAATGGAGGGAATTAGATTTTGTACTTCTCCCTCGGATGATTCGGCTTAGAGACAAATGGATTTCATTTAAACAAAGTGGTTAAGCATGTTCAGAGATGGCCAAAAGTGCAAGACTGCAGGTCCTGACAGGCACTGACAGCCCCTGGCCATCTGGGGTTATTATTGTGGGTCAGACCTGAGCAGGCGTGTGGGAGTGACCAGGGCTGTCATTAACCACCCTGTCATAGCAAGCAGAATATTCCCTTCATCTTTTCACAGCTAAAAAGCCTTGTATCTTCCAATCCTTGGACCACAACAAATCTAGGGATCCCAAATGCTTCGGAGAAAAAAGTGCTGGTACTAAGGTAGTGTCTATATGATAAATCCCAGCCCTTAAGAAGGTCTTGGCAGGGTGGAGAATCCAGATACTAGCAGTTATATTGGGTCCCAACTGACACCTGCACTGAGGTGCTGTCACTTACTCCTGCGGTGTGTGGCCTACAATGTCTATCCATGTATCCACATTGCCCCCACTGGCACAGTCAGGACTCAAGCCTGTGCTGTTTGGATATCACTGACAGCTGGCCTGGCCATCAGGAGCTAGGGCCTGCTAATATAGTAGATGTCCATCTCAGAGACAGATCCAGTTACCTCAGACTCTGTTGTTCCTCACCAAATTTGATTACCAAGCACTGCACTGCCTCCCTTGATACTGAGATGACTGTCTTAAATCTGGACTTCAGCTACTTAACCAATTAGAAATGACTTTTCTTTCATTAGCCACAAAGTACCCACCATGGAAGTGTTTTGACTCTAGGAAAGTCAACTCCTGACAGCACCAAGGACCTCCAAGGCAAGGCCTGCCTCTGTCACTGTCTTCCCAAAGAGCTCATCCCTTCCTTCAGCCCCAGGCCCACGGGCAGGGGTAAAGATGGAAGAGGATTGGTGCTCTATACCCTTCCTAGACTAATACAATGAATGAATAAAGTTTCTATTCAATGTAATGCTATGGTAATTATTTTACATTGGCTTAAAACCACAGGAAAAGCAGATAAGTGTGTGGAGTGCCTTGTCATAATAGCTGCCGAGGGACCTCTGAGTCTCTTGATCATGGCTGTGTCGCCAAGCCCTCCAAATCTCTTCTCAGTGCCTATGAGCACACCCTGCCTTTCCCAGGCCCTTCCTTCCATGCCCCCCTAGCTCTCAGGCAAGGGTACAGAGTCCTTCCTCCCTGAGATCAGGGGTCACAAGGGCTCTGAAGTGACACAGAGACTCCTGGCAACTTGGCCATGCTGTAGAGGGCTCACAGACATGTCTCCCACTAGCTCTGTTGGAATCTGAAGGGGAAATGCCCCCTCAGGCTCATGTGTTTGTGGTTGCCAGCTGATGGTGCTGTTTTGGAAGGTTGTAGAACCTTTAGGAGGTGGAGCTTTGCTGGAGGAAGTGGGTCACAGGGGCAGGCATGTGACATATATAGTCTTGCCCCCACTTCCTGTTTACTTTTTTCTTCCTGACTACAATCAGGCACCCTGAGTTCCTGCCTCTGTGTTCCCCCTTCATGACAGATTTTATCCTCAAACCATTTGCCAAAATAAACCCTTTTCTTTCTTAAGTTGTCTTACTTGGGCATTTTGTTACAGCAATGAAAAAGATAATTAATATAAGTCCTGAAGATTCAAATTCCACATAGATGGGCTTTGGCTTTGGGGAGCATTGACTGTGTTCTCTGTGTCTCCCCAGTGTCCTTTCTTGGGCCTCTCAGCTGCCTTCACTTCCTGCAGTCTCTGTAGGGACAGAATCTTGCTTCTCGTGAATTTTGCTCTCTTTAATGGATTCCCTGAGTGTGTTTCAAGAACTTCTATTTATGACTCTGAGGCTCCTGTTAAGTACAGATAGGACAAGAGAATCAGACCTGGTGTGGCCACCTTCTCCATTGCTGAAGGTGAAGTCATGGTCACTGTTTGAAGTCTCTCAAGCATAGCTCTGGCACTAGGGCATGGCATAGATGGTGTATCTGAGAAGTCAGTGCAGAACGTACAGGTGAGTTACTAAACACAGTGGCCCACATAGAACTTGCCCAGATTTTCACATGCTTAGGGAAGTGTGTTTCTTCTTGAGTGGGAGCAGAAGTGGGAGTGGGCCTCAGGGAGCAGAAGTAGGAATGGTTTCTGAGCCCAGATAAGGCCAAATGAACTGGAGGGAAATGTGAAAGTAAGGCCTGGGCCACAGGGCAGGGCTGTCCATAGCAAGGATGCACCAGCCACACATCACTCTGAGCCCTGCCTCTAGTGCTCATTGTATATTGTATAGCTTTGGCAACTAATTATATTCTTATAAATAAAAGTTTACATGGTTATTCCATACTCAGCTGACTCCATTCGATCTGAGAGTTATTTTCACATTAGGGACTGTTATCCTATCTGGAAATCAAAACAGGTGGTCCTAGTTCCCCAAGGGTAACAGCTCGATCCATTCTCTTTTAGAGAGATGGCCCTCGTCACTCCTGAAGCACAACATGGTCAAATCCCAGAGCAGCCAACCCAGGGAAGAAGACAGAGAGCACAAAGGCCAAGGGAAACAAACGGACCAAAAGGACTTAAAAAATAGTAACTGGCAAACATTTAACCTTCTTGCTATTCAGTGCTGGTCGAGTGTGCTGGCAGAACAAACCCTTGGGAGTTCTCAAACATTGCTGGTGGGAGGATATCCTGAATCAGAACAACCTCTTCAAAAGTAGTGTGGCATCAGAAGTCAAATGTTTATATTCAGAAGGAAATAAATTACAGGCACATACCCAGGTGTGCTCACACACTTATATATGTGTAAGTCAATGCACATCATTTAAACAGCAAAGTTGGAAAATACACAATGGCATTCTGAATTGATAACAAATGGAATTCCGTTAAATATCCCATTATTCATCAAAAGCATGTTACAGGGGCTTAGGTGTGTAGCTCAGTGGTAGAGTGCTTGCTTGGATTTTGTAAAGTTCTGTAACACTACATACAAGTGCGAGCGCACATGCGCGCGCACACACACACACACACACACACACACACACACACACAGAGAGAGAGACAGAGACAGAGACAGAGAGACAGAGACAGAGAGACAGAGACAGAGACACAGAGAGACAAAGACAGAGAGACAGAGACAGAGACAGAGAGAGGTTTCATGAGAGTGCATACTAATTTAACTATGAGCTACTTACAAGAACAAATAGTATGTATATACATTTGTGTATTAAATTGAATCTTATGGGATTGACAGAGAAGAAGAAATTGGTTCAATTATGTCCAATGTAACTCAGTATCCATATACTATAAAAGTCTTTAGTCTTAATTTGTAAAAGCCTATTTAAATTTTATTTTACGTTTTTGAGGTGCTGGGCATAGAACCCAGGGCCACACACATACTGCACACATGTCCCATCACAGAGCCTATAAAAACTATTTCTAGGGGGAAAAGTCTGAAATTAAGGACATTCCACTGGTAAAAAATTCCCCTATGGTAAGATTTGTGCTACTTTCTTTTCTTAGTATGGTTTTGAAATTTGACTGATTTGGTCTATCACTTCTTATTTTCCATGACAAGCACGGGTCATGCTACCTCATTTTATTAATGAAACATTCCATGCTCATGATACTCAGGACCTGCCCTGAGAACATAAAGCAGACAAGCGTCCCCCTAAAATTTAAGGACCATCAGATAGCAGAGGCACTGCCCTCAGGAAGGAACATCTACACACAGCATCTTCTCTGTGACCATGATAATAAACCCCTCCTTTCAGCACCATCCTGGCCCAGTGCCTGGCAGCTCTCTAGAGGGATGGAGGCCATATATTTATGTGTCTTGGAAAGGGATGGGAACCAGACCTGCAACAGGCTGTGGACTGATGCCCATATGCAGATCCTTGGGATGCCTAACATGTGCTCTCTACCTGTAAGGTGAGCACCAACTACGGAGCCTCTGTCTGTTCCAAAATGTCCACACCAGCTTTATAAGGACTCCATAGAGATCTTGGCTTTTCAGTCTGATCAATGACGACTATACTATGTGATGAGTATACCTGTTAATGAATCCTTTCTGTATTTTGACATAATTGTGAACCCAAATTCCAGGGCCTCTCCTAGAGCTAGCTATGGCACCAGCCAGTGTCACTAAAGTTCACTTCTTCAGGCAGACTGGTTCTGGGAGCACCCACAGGCAGATCTGAGCCCCTGCATTGCTTAGGGCCAGCACTCTGAAAGGGACTTTCCTTTCCAGCAACACTGAGAGCCAAGGATACTATAGAAGGAGACATCCCCACCGCCCTCTCTCCCACGGACTCAGCTAAACAGGCAGTGGAAAACCAGCAACCCGTTACTCAATTAAAAAGAGCTTTAAAAAAAGTCCCCTTGTGATTTGTGCTTGTACAAGAACTAAATAAATAAAACAGAAACCTTTATTGAGCCATCTCCTGGCGGCTACAAAAGAGCATAACTAGAGCCCCTCCCTAGCCCATAATCCTCTGGGAAAACCCAAGTCCTGTCTTTTGAAAGTATTAGAAATCCTCCATGCCTGGTTTCATCACTCTGTAAGCACACGGGTTTCTGAGCTAAGCACTCAGCAAATGCAATATAAAAATCTTGTTAATCACTCAGTCCATAAAGCGTGACCTTTCTACGGCTCGCTCTTTACGCAGCTAGAAGTCTCCTGGGCTCTGCTGTCAAATTCTCATGAGCACAAGTGACTTATGAAATTGGCTGGCATATTTTATAAAGTCTGAATATTGCAGGTGGCAGCATTGCTTTATGACAGGGCAGTAAACTTAGATTGGCCTGTCGTACTCCAGAAGTGAAGGAACTCTTGGGCCTTCTTAGAGTCAGCATGGTGGCACTGGGCCCTTGCTACTCAGGCACCTACTGTTCTTGCTGATTTTCATATAAGCTTCTCAAAATCAAAGTCTGAGGTGAATCACCCACCCCTACGAGTAAGCATGCACTGAAATAGCATTAGAAAAATCCCTCCAGCAAAGCCCTGTGGCGACCTTTAGGGTCCTGTGAGCTTGCCCCACACACTCCTTGCCCAGGAAGACAAAGCCAGCTTGCCATTTTATCTCTGCAAGTTGCCAGAGATGGCATTAAGACACTGGATGCAGTGGTTTTCAAATTTGAAAGTTGAAAGTTAGACAAAATAATTTCCCCTTGTGTTTCTCAAATGTTCACGATCAGAGAGATGGCGCAGTGGGTAAGGCTTCTGGCTTCAGAGCCACAAGACTTAGGCCCAATCCTCAGGGCTCACAAGGTAAAGGGAGAGAACGGACATTACCAAGCTGTCCTCTAAGTTCAACATGTGTCATGTGTCATGTGTGTGTGTGTGTGTGTGTGTGTGTGTGTGTGTGTTCCACATGCACCCATGCACACACTTGCACAATAAATAAATAAATAAATGTAAAATTTAAAAATAATTCATGGTACCATGCTGGACCATCTGGCTAGGGCCCTGCAGAAAGCATCAGACATAGCCTTCTCGGCTGAAAGCTGTTAGGAGTAAGGGAGGAGGCTGAGATAGTCCAGTAGCATGGGTGTATCTTAAGGAATCTCTGAGGCCAGACAGCCAAACCCAGGAACTCAGCGCTGGGGGAGATGGCTGGAGGGTTCCATTCTTCTAATGGTCCCCACCCACCCTAGTTCTGCTCTGTGGAGCAAGAGGGTAAAATCTGGAAAACAAACAACAGCCCTTCCAGGGGGCAAACTTTCTTCGTACAATCCATGGGCTCTTCTGACTTTTGCAGGAGCCAGTTAGGTGTGCATGAGTAAGAGGCTTAAACAGCCTCTACAGGACACCCAGGAAATCCCAGGGAAAACAGTCCAGTACATCCTGGATATCCTGGGACCTGGCATGGCAAGTGCAGCTGCATCATGGCAGGGACAGGAGCCCACATGGCGTGTCCCAGGGCAGACTGAGGAGGGCGTTTAAGTGAAGGAACCCAGCTGAAGTCTCGCATTATAAAGTTACCACTGGGCTCCACTGTGAGACTAGACCTGACTGAGTGACCTGAACCGATTCGTACTCTGTCACTTTTGGCCCTCCCAATTTCCTAGACGAAGAAGTGAGGTTTGGTTTCGAGTAGTGGGTACATAAGTAAGTATACGTGTTCCTATTCATAATGCCAAGAAAGAGAAAGCTACCAGATAGGCAGGTAGGGGGAACGCCTTTCTGCTAGAGTCATGAGGAGCCGCTCCTGCCTCCTTCCTTCCTTTCCTTGGCCAGCCCCCAGAGTCCAGCTGGACCCGGTCTGCTGCGGGAGTGATGACCCAGTCTTTGCCCTCTCCCCACAGCCCTGTTCTACAGCCCTCTCTGTATCTGCTGCAGAGAAGGCAAAGGTGTTTCTAGGAAACAACCTGGCAGGGAGAAGCGTGCCGCTGCAGGGTTTGGGAATTTGCTTTGGATTCACAAGGCCATTACCGTATTCATTACAATTACCCTCACACAGACTTCATTACTGCCTTCTGTGTTCAGCTGCACTCTGCGAAGAAATCCAACTGGGCTACAATATTGTATTGGCTCATTTTGTGCCCAAAAGCCAAAGTAAGAAATAAAAGTCCTTGGAAAGAGATACACATGCAGTCCCCCCCCCCCCCCGCCCACTCAAAATGAGATTCAGAAATCACTTGACTTTAAAAGAGCCTAATTACTCCAGAGGTGTGAGATTCCCTGTGGGGTTAGGATGCCCATAGGTGGTCATCCCAGAGGTTCTGGCCCTGAAGCCTAGCCTGGGAACAGCAGGAATTTTTCCCACACTGGCTGGTACCTCTCCGACTTGCGGAACCCCTTTAAGACAGGAAGCAGAGGCAGCTTTTCCTGGTTTGCTCAGACCTCAAATGCTCAAACTCCTGAAGGTCAGCCATCTTAACCACAGGTGCGGCAGGGAGGACTGGTCCTTCCTGAGGGTCCCCAGGAGCCCTCCTCTTCCCCACTATCCCTCATGATTGTTCTGGTTTCTTACCCCTCTCTCCAGCAGCATGTCTCGG
The DNA here is from genome assembly GCF_903995435.1 of Acomys russatus. Classification (NCBI taxonomy): domain Eukaryota; kingdom Metazoa; phylum Chordata; class Mammalia; order Rodentia; family Muridae; genus Acomys; species Acomys russatus. Next base: position 18,791,912 of record NC_067141.1, read on the forward strand.
AAATGGGTCACACGCTCCTCCAGGGGCAGGAGAATCTGTGGGGGTGGTGTCTGTGGTCCCTTGTCCACTTGCTGTGTGTCTTCTAGTCCGGAGCTCTCACAGCTTTCAGTCCTTCAGGGACACAAGATGCAGAGTGAACCACACCCGAGGAGATCTGACTGGTTCCCATGGAAACCTTAACACACACACACACACACACACACACACATACACACACACACACAAATACTTTATGGAACAAAGACTTGAGTCAGATCTGGTGGCTCATGCCTACAATTCCAGCTCTGGGGTAGTAGGATTGCCACAGGTTTGAGGCCTAGACTGTAGAGTTAGTAAGACCTTGTCTCTAACAAACAAATAAAACTAGAAAAGAGAAAGAAAAAAGAAAGAAACAGAGTCTTGAAAAGCTCTTTGGCCTAAGTTGGCAAAAGAGACTTTTCTTGCTTGGAAGGCAGATGGCTTTGCTGTGTTGTGTGAGGAGACAGAGATTGAAGTCCTGGCCTATAGCTCCATGTCCCCAGAAGGTGACAGCTTAGGCAGAATCACAGAGATGTCTATGAAATGCTCACATCTTGATGGAAAGATGGAAGAGGGAAAAGGGGGGCCCACCATTTTGAAGGACTACTTGGGGTGTGCTTGTCAAGGTAGCAGAGCGCCTGATAGGTCTTTTCATATCTCTGTGCCTTACTCTAGAAGCACCTGGACATCTTCACAAACACCTAAGTGCTTGTGTCTGGAAGAAAATATTTGGCTAAAATTGATACCTTTATTTCTCATGCTTGCTTCTCCTCTCAGACTGACTGCTGTGACCTTTGTCCTTGAGGACACAACTGGCTTCTCGCCCTGGCCTGTAGTCCTGAGTTTAGCCTTACCCTACCACTCTGGTTCTTCATAGGGTCTGTTCCGCAGCCCAAGTCCCACATCTGCCTATGGTCAGGTCCATGGCAGTAGCTTCACAAAGTGAGAGGCAGAATTGGTGCTGCTGGGACAGCCCCAGCACCCAGCACCCCTATGCAGCAAGATTGTCTTTGCTGCTCCTCAGATCAGGTTGGCCAGTGATGGTAAATTGAGGTCACACAAAAAACACTGAAGATAGACCGTCTGGAGACACACAGAGCTAAGCTTTGTGGAAATACGACAGTTGTTGCATCTAGCATGTGCTGACAGAATTCAGCATTCGCTGCCTAACAAGGGTCTTAGCTCATAGAGATGTAGTACATGTTATTCCAAACTGGTGGGAAATATGTGAAGGAACCTCAAAGGGGTGCCGAATCTATGAGGAGATTTTATTTATAGACCAGCTGTTTCTGGAAAATGTGCTGTCTTTGCTACTCTATGATGGCATTGGAATTTTGAAAAAGGAAAGTTACCAGTTGATCTGTGATTGTGCCAGACTGCAAAGATTATAATTAGGACTTCTTTGTAGTGATTTTCCCTTAGCCCAAAATAGAAGTGTGGAAACAAGGCTTATATTGTTGTACCTTAAACACATCATGATCTCCTGTTATTGCTTCTCCAACAAAATATTTTGTCCAGAGTCACTGGATGCCTTCCAGAGTGTGGGGCTCTTGGCTTGCCTGGATTGGTCATAGACAAAGGCAAAAGTCTGAGGTGTGTTTGGATTCTGATTTTGGAATAGGCTGTGTCTCTTTACTGAATGCTTACCGTAGATGATAAGGCTTGCATATTCTGGGTTTTGCCCAGAAAGAAAGTCATCTGAGCACTCAGCTTGGTATTCAGCATGACTTGTTGCTCTGGTATTGGGTAAATGGCCAGGCAGAAACCTCACTTGCCCTACATCTTGCTTTGAAAAATGTCCTAACTCCACTTGTCTCAAACTGTGGAGTTTGGAGGGATTAGTTTTGTTCAACCTCTCACCCACAGAAGATACTTTCCATCTCATGAGCTATTGGAGGGTAAAAGTCATTCCCTCAGAGCTATCTAACCCTGAGGTAGAAAGAATTCACATCTGTGAATTCACGATATGACCCACATCATATCAGACACAGAGAGTTTGGGGCAAGCCAGATACATCACCCTTCCAGCTATGTAGTGTGATGGGCCTGGACTGAACTGTGATGTATACACATACGCCACAGTGGGAGTCAGAGCTGAAATCTCAGCATAATAGAACCTAGCATAGGTATTTTGGGCTGGGCCTCCAGATGACGTCCCCACTATCCTATCATACCAGCAGCTTTGTAAGAATAGAAAGCCTTTGGATTGAATGAGGGAAACAAGATGGCTACCTTGGACCACTGTAACCATGAGGTCACCACGTTGTGTAGAGAGAGCTGCTGTCTGGGGAGATGCTAGCTGTAGTGGAGAGTTGCATAGGTGTTCTGGGCTCAAGGGGGTGAGCACCAACGTGAACACGTCATATGTTCAATGTGCTCTGCATCTCACAGGGAAGCTGCCTTGTGTATAGCCCATAGCCAAGCTGCAGAAATCCCTGCATCTTATTTTTAGTAAGATGTGAAATTCTGACAAGATGATCTGACATGCCTACAGAACAATTCTGTGATGTGATAGGGTCCTGTACACGTTGCCCTGCTGAAGCAGCAAGCCTCAGGGCTGCCACTGTCTTGACAGCATCGTCATGCTTAATAGCAGCTTCTCTCTATACAAGGTCTTGTATACAAACTCTTGGCTGCAATAGCCTGAGACTAGAGCAGGTTCTTTCCTCTCATGTCCCACTCTGGACAACGGCCAAGCCAAAGGCCTCATATTCCTGAAAACCTGTTGGAACGACATGGTGTTGGGAAGGTCAGCCAGAGGTCCACCCCAAGAACACATCACTACATCCCGTAATGCTGGTACTTCAGCTCTGTCTCCTCAATGGCTGTGTACAAGTGTGTTGCTTTTGGTGAGTCCTGAGATGCCACATGTGTGGCCATATGTGGATATATGGGCAGATACTTGGACAGACAGACTCATCACACTGCTATGGGGATGTAAACAAGCAATGGGACAGGTAGGCCCTTCAGTGGGTGGTTAGGGTTAGAAAGGTCAGGGTAATTGGTATGAGTGGCTTCATAATGCTGGTTCCTGAGGTAGAAAGTGTACTCTGTGTCCCCTTGTGGTGACCTGTGACAACAGATGTGGATAAAGATATCTGGGGCCACTTATAATTGGTGTCTGCAGTGGGAGCCACCATGCCGGGACAGAGTCCTTGACCTGGGGGCTGAGCTGTCTTGTGAAAGTTGGTATGGATATTAGGCAGATGTGTAGAACATCCAGTTGGGGTCAGAAAAGTGTGATGATAATTAGGTCCAGTGACCCCTGTTCTACATAGCAGGCCATGGCCTCTCCAGCTCAGGTGGTAGATGGCAAGATCTAGACACCACAAAGTGAACTGACTCCACACCGACATCATGAGACTGAACCAGGATTACTACTGCAAGGCCACATCCAGAGGCCCATGGACCACTGTCTACATTGAATACTGCTTCCAGCAGCAAGCTTATCTCCTCCTGACTCAGGCTCTTTTTCCATGAAGAAGACACAGAAGAATAAGCTACTGAGGAGAAACCGGTGTATTCAGAGACATTACACGTTAGAGAAAGAAACCTAGAGTGGGAAGGGAAGGGTCTGGGGCTGCTCCTGGAACAAATGCTGCAAAGAGGCGAAGGAGCCCTGTGGGTACCTGCAAGAACATTGCAGACCCAAAAGAATCTTCCAAGGAGTACAAGGAGGTACCTGGGTGGGAGGCCCATAAGGAGGCAAGGCTAGAGGTCAACAGGGATCAGGTCCCTACAGTCTCCTTAGTCAACCAGAAGAATGTGCTGGTGTTGCCAGCTTCCCCAGCTCTGACCCCCTTCTTTGCCTGGCTAGGCTAGCCTTGAGGTGTGGAGTCTGGAGAAAGGCTTCAGTAGTATTTCTGGAAGCCTTAACTGATCTGCCCTGGGCCACATACCTACTTACCGTCCAGATTTTGCAGAAGTGAGACCCACCCATGTCTCTTAAAACAAATTTCAACATACGTTCCTAGATATGAAATGATTCCTGAATGAGTCTTTCTTTGACGGATATTTAAAAACCATCCACCATCGCGAGTGAGAAGGGTATGATATTGATGGATCCATAAAAATAAAGATGTGCTAAGTGACCAGAAGGTACAGACAAGCACGAATCCCACTAGAAACCCTCCTGCAAGGTGAATGGCATGGTTCTGGGGCTGTAGCCAAACCCAGAGCACTTGACTTTTCTCTGTCTACTACCAAGTCGATGTGAATTTACCCAGGGTGCTTGGCCCTCCTGCCAGTGCTTGCACTCTGTTTATGCTTTAATCGTCTATATTTAAGGGCCTACCATGAGATGTTGAGCTATAAAAGGCCACCTAGGATGCACTAGCATCGTATTCATTACCCTTTCTCTATCTACATACAGCCGTGCAACATAGCAAGGCCTGTCTTTATTGGGTGAAACACTGGGACTTTTATGTGATTATCCCAGCTCCTTTCTGTGGTCAGCATGAGAGAAGCTGGGCTGGAAATCAACCTTCCCGTGACTTGGGGTATGGTGTGTAGGAGAGACATTTCTAGACATCATCCCCCCCACCATGCCCCCAGAAGTGAACACACAGCTCCTTGGTACAGCATTCAGCCCCAGCTGTGCTGGTCTCAGCTTCTCCTGATGTGTCCCTAGTCAACTGCAGGCTCTTTGGTAATTCTATCTCCCTGGGTGTCTTCTAGCTTGTATCATTGCAGGGTCAGTGTGTTCTGCAGTTCAGGCCTCATGGCCCATGTCTCTGACTCTTATGAATGTGTTCTGGGCACAGCCTGGAGCCAGGAGCCACAAGCCTCTCTTGTCCTCATCATTCACAGAACTTCTTCATGCAGTCCATACCTTGTCTTCCCACTCCCCTGGAGCATCTTTAATCACATGTTCTTTCTTCTCTGATGTCATCCTGCCCTCTGTCCACCCAGGGCTAACTCAGCTTCTGCATGTCACTGGATGTCTTTATGATGCATGGGACCTGCTTTGAATAGCTGAACTCTCTTGTCCCACCAATGACGTCTCTGTGCAAGATGATGACACATCTGGTTTATCTTAAAAAGCCACTCCCATATCTACAGGCTACAGGTACAGAGTAGTCCCTGGGTTGGCAGTGGGCAGTGGAGGTCCTGTTATACCTCATTACCAACATTAGTGAGTAAATTCTTGTAGGATTTGACTTTGTGATTGCAACTTCCTTAAAGGCATTGAATGCAGAAGAACTCTAGGCCCATTTCCTAAAGAGAATAAACTGAGCTGCCTTCAGCTTTCCTTCTTACGGCACCTGTAAGCCCCAATCTGTACTGCTGAACACTATCTCAGCTTCTGTGTTAGCACTGTAGACTGGTGACTGCAGAAGCTGTCCAGCGTGCAGTTACTGCTGCATTGTGTAAGTCTTCTGAATGCGTGGCCATGGGGCTCTGCCACTAAGGAGAGTAATCAAAGGAATTTATGACATAAAATTATCTTTGCAAATGTGCCCTAGCTCTGTTTTTCACTGTTGCATAGAAGGCAGGAGCTGAGAGACAAGCATTAGGGCTCAAGTAAGGTTGGATGTCCTGTGGTCCATGAGAGAGCTCTGCCATGATGCCTGCTAAGCTCTCCATCCCCACTGTCTTTATGCTCCCAACAGCAAGAACATATGATTCACCTTGTTGGGGGTCAGTGGAAGAATATTGGGCATTAGTTAACAGCTTTCTCTCTGGAGACTCACACACCTTAGACCTCACCTTAAAATGTGGTATGACCTCTCTCCCTGAGCCCCATTTCTTCTCTGCACCTTTTTTTTTTATTTATAAGGTTTAATTATTGATAGTATGTGCCATTTGAGCTTTTGAAAAATTAAATGAAGTAAAATGTTTGGTGTCTGTTTACAATGCTCTGTGTAGCGCTCCCTTTACATTGATACCATGTGGTTGAATGGCCTAGTACAGTGGGTGGCCTGTAAATGGTATTGATTTGGGATTTGGTCACAGTGGTGATGATGATGATGATGATGATGATGATGATACTGGTAACATGGTGATGATGGATGTGATAATGATAATGATGGTGATGCTGTTAGGAATGGTGGGATGTTGGAGAAAATAATGACGGCAACGATGCTGATGATGGTGATGATGGTGTTGATGCTAATGGCAGGGATGATGGCAGGGATGATGGTGAGTGGTGATAATGGGACGATGGTGGTTGTGGCGGTGGCACTGCTCACAATTCTCTGCCCACTGGCTATGGTAGATTCCGGTCATCTGCATTAGTTCTTCCCCAACTATGTTCCAGTCTCTGTCCATCTGGGGATATATCCCCTTTTATTTGATAATGGATGAGGAGAACTATTCTGTCTTCCAGCAGAGATGGCTGGGAATTTATCATCAAAATATCACCAGCCTGTACCTCTGGTGTTAGACACAATATAAAATTCTGCAGGAATCAAAGTTTCTGTGAATCTTTTTGCCTTATGGGGCCTCAGACATCATATCGTGTGCAGTGTAACAAATGATCTTCAGACGTAGCACACTTTGAGCGATCTCTGTGTCAAGCATTTAGCCTCTATACAGGGCCGCTCAGGGCCTGCTTCTGGCAGCTGTAAGGCAGGTCTGTTCATCAATCTGGGGCTCTGGTGCTAAGATCAGAGCAAGGGAGCCTCAGCTCTGCCCACTCTGCACTGTTCAGGTGGGAATGAAAGCCCATGCCCTCATCAGGACAGATGCCACTCTGAGGTGGCTCGTGGCCACAGGCAAAATTTAAGCCGCGGGGCCTGGGCATAGTTCTAAGCTGGAAACAAACAAAAGGACTGCAGAGAGCAAGTGTTCCTCTGCGCAGTACAGATACACGCTCCTGGAGGAGAGGAACTCAAGGCCCACCTGGAGAAACAGGATAATTTGGAGCCCTGAGGTGCTTGATTTTTGGCTTTAACTTGACTGATTGTTGGTCTTGTTTGACTAACTTCTGACAGCGACACGCACCCCATGCTCCTTTGCCATGCACTTTTGAGCCCTTCTGATGATCTCTGTCCTCCAACAATCTACAAGGAAGGTTCCCAGCACTCACTGAACCCCTTTCGTACTATGCCCCAGGCCAGGCAGGCCTCCCACGGCTTGTCAGCTGTCCTGTCTGCCTCCAGGGTAGTCACATTTATTCATCTTTTCCTGCATCTGCTGACTTTATGAATGCCACTGTGTATCAGGAGTCACACTAGTCACACACAGAGGACAGAATGAAGAGTGACAGGAATGTGAGCTCAGGACACAGCTATGATGGCTCCTGCAGCGTGCTCATGGCCCTGTGGGCAAAGGCTTTTCTCACTCACAGGCCACAGGTCTCTTGGTTATGAATTCTCTTCTGAAAAGCATTTTGCTTACAGTTCTCTGAGTATCAAGCCCTCTAAGTGGATATAATGCATTCAAATTGATTGGTATAATAGCTGATATGCAAATGACACTGATTTGATTGATGGCGGCAGTGGCCTCTTCTGACTTGTGGCAGAATCCTAGTGAGCCCAGAGCTCCAACTTCTGGGACCACCAGAAGCAAGACATCTTTATAGCTGACCAGGCAGCAGGCACTGGCTGATACTGTGGCTCTGTCAGGTACTGTGTCCCATCTGTCCTCCTCTAGAGCTTGGATTAGCTAAATCTGAATGATTTCCTCCAGCAATTACAGGTCTTTGGCCTCTAATAGATATGTGTTTCTGAACTGTGACCCTGCAGCCTCTCATTGGGAGCACATGAGGGTGGGTCTGGGGGGCCCACATCTACTGCAGCCTACATACAACACAAAATCCCCAGGCAAGCTTGCTCAGGGAGCTTGTACTCACCTCCAAGGAAGCCCTCAATCACATCAAGTCTTGGCCAAGGGAGTGTAGTAGGGGCTTGAAGCATTACCGATAATGACGGATCAACCATGTACAGAGCATGCAACAAGCAAAACACATCATTTCCCTGCCCCTGCCTATTGCATCCAGGTAGCATAATAGCAAAGTCCCAGGGCTAAAGATAGTCTGGCCTTGTCCTGAGCAGCTCTTCAATACTGTACTAGATACAATAGGGCTCCCAGTGTCTGAAGTGCAGGACAGTCCATGGGATAAAGGGGAGGCTAGCATGGCAGAGCTGTGAAAACCCCTTTCCCAGGTAAAACCTCCACTGATGAGAAATTAGGACAGGCAGAGGCACCTTGGACAGCAAAGGGAAGGCTAGGCAAAGAAAGACTTGGGGAAGAGAGCCTGAGCACAGGACCTCATTGCCTCTTACTCAGGACAGGTACCAGGCTGAGGTCAGGAGCATAGCCCCAGCCCTACTGCACCATGACATAGCTTCAACATGGACAACCAAATCGAAGCCTAGCCCACTCACAGCAGGACACAGGCGAGAATATGGGCAAAACAGTGTGTCCACAGCAATGAAGCAAGGATGGCGCACTCGAGAGCCTGAACATAAGGACAGAAAATGAGCTACAATCTTAGAAAGAATATGACAGGTGGTACTGAAACACAGCACAAGAAAGAACAGAAAGCATAGGGATGAGGCAACTGGGAAAAGAATATAAAAAAATTTAAAGGATCTAAGAACCCTCTAGGAAATGTTTAAAAAACAAATGGAAAATATTAGAAAGGAAAAATATAGTAGTCAGAATATAGATGACCAAGGGGGATGATGTCTTAAGAAAAGTAGAAGTTGAGGGGCCAGTGAGATCAACCATGAGTGGTAGAGATGTCTAATGTTATACACGCCTGAGTCCAATCCCGGAGGCTCACACAAAGATCAAGGGAGAGAACCTTCCACAGTGCTGTCCTCTGACCTCCTGCTCCTCTCCCCATTCCTCCCTTTCTCCTTCTCTTACACACAGACACAGACACAGACACACACACACACACACACACACACAGTGTGTGTGTGAGTAAGTGAAGGAGAGAGAGAGAGAGAGAGAGAGAGAGAGAGAGAGAGAGAGAGAGAGCATACATACATAACATAATAATGAGCAAAACAAAAAACACGGGCAAGAAAGAGTCCAGAAGTAAAGAGACACCACCATATTTTGGTGGTATATACCTCAGACCTGTGACAATTAACCAATGATCACTAAGGAGCATTTCTTACCATCATTTTAAACATATCGCCTATGTTAAAACCCAGGAGTTTATAACAAGCAGATCATCTGTGGAGCGCACCAGGGAACACACAGCTTCTTTGGAAACTGCCATTGAGAGGGCGCCATCAAGCACTTAGCCTGTGGTGCACCTAACTCACCTGGGGAGAGACTCAGTAAAGGGCTCTCTACATTGATTTGGCCTGTGAGCATATCTACAGGCATGGTCTTACTTCATTGAACTGACATGGGAAAACCCATCCCACTGTGAATGGCAGCATTACCTAGGCGTAGCATCTGTATGGATGGAGTGGATGGAGATACAGAGCTGAGCACAGCAAGCAAGCAAGAGGGCATATATGCATTCTTTCTTTCTCTGCTCTTGATTTCCCAATAGCTATGGACCGATACCTCAAATTGTGAGCTACAGTAAATCTGTTCTCCTCTCAGAGGCTTATGGTTAGGGCACTTCATCCCAGCAACAGAAAGGAGGTCAGTGGGTAACGGCACTTGCCACACAAGCCTGATGTTCTGAGTTTGATCCCTGAAACCCACATAAAGGTGGAAGGAAATAACTGGCCTAACAAAGCTGCCCTTGACCTCCACACACAGATCATGGCATACATGTATCCCGTCCCACATCATAAACACATACAACAATAAATAAAATTAAAGTAATGGTAACACAACTTATTAGTCAAACTGGCAAGCGCAAACAAAATGGCAGGAGTCAGACACCAGCGTTTGACAATCTGGAAGAAAAGTATGAATGCATCAAATCACAGCTACATCCCGGAGTGTCATGACCAGGTGTGGTCGCCTCCTGGTGGAAGGATCTCCCCTCCACTCCCCCCAGAAGACATTCCTGCCCAACATAGGCTAAACCTGAACCTGGTGTCACTGTGACTCCAGGCACACAGTACCACAGGCCTAGGCTACACAGCAATTTGTTCCATTAAAAAAATAACAACAATAATAATGACTTTGGTGACAAATGAAGAATGAAGGGGACAAGTCTATAGGTTAAAAGAAACTTAGAAGAAATATCAGCAGCATGCAGGATCTGAACTTGATTGAGACACTTGCTTAAAATGTGAAGTGTAATGCTCATATTAGGTCATTATCCTAAAATATTTACAAATGAAATTTACACATTATGTGGGACTTATTTCAACATAATTGTGGAGGCTGTGAACTAGAGGACTGCCCTCCGGACCCAGACATGACTACAAGCCAAGCCAATGTGGACTTGCCTCACTTAGGGGAGTGGAGGTTGTGTGGTTATGGTCTGCCCGGGGTTCTATAGACATCATCATAGGAACACAGAATGATACTGTCAAGTGGACAAGGATAACCACCTTTTAAAAAAATAATAAAACAGATTATTAACATCAGGGGAGTGGAGGTTGTGGGAGCAGGGCACGGAACTGTGGGAGTGAGGTGTGTTTTGTTTATTGTGCTGAATTCCTCTGTAATTGAAGTCAAGATAACCATTGTTTTGAGATTGGAAGTAGTCATCTGCCTTCCTCACTGTGGGCTCTGCTCCCACAGCAGTGTTGCCAGGAGAGTGCCTTGGCTTCTGTCCCATCAGCTCCAAGCCTGTTTGCTGTGATAGGATAATGGCTTTGTATAATCTATGTATGTACTACAAATTCACCCACATGCTTCTCTCACAATGTCCTCTCCTTGTCGCTTTCCTGCCTTCAGGCAAGGCCCTCGGGCAGCGTCCCTCTTTAAGAGCACACACTGGCTCCCTTGCCTTGCTGACCTTTGATCATGTGGAATTAGCACCACCTTCTATCCCCAAAGGAGTAGACAACCACACAGATTGGAATTAGACTATTATTTATCACATGGAAAGCAATGCATCTTTCATGGGAGAGGAGAAGAAAGGGGCCTACATAGCTATGGCGCCTCTGAAGGGTTTGGAATAGTCTATGCTGTTAATAATCTGTTGTATTATTTTTTAAAGGTGGTTATCCTTGTCTACTTGACAGTGTCATTCTGTGTTCCTATGGTGATGTCTATAGAACACCGGGCAGACCATAACCACACAATAAACATTGACTGGTTGAAGTCTTCAAGAAGATTATGGAAGATAGATGGGCCTCTGGAAAGGAAGGAGACATGGCTCAGCCCTCTGGTGAGCACCACTCAGCTTTGCCTCAGTTTCACATACCTCACAAACTACCTGTTCACTTAAGAAACTGTCTAGCAAGTTCAAAAGGTTTCAGCCATTTCAGCGATGTAACAGTCCTTTGGGTCTGGAGGCTGCCTGGTATTCGTGAAGGAAGTTGAGAAACAATGGAAGTCTCCCTCTCAGTGTAGACAGCAGCCACAATGGGCCTTGGAGCTTGATCATCAGTGGGAGGGAAGGGGTTTTGAGGCTGGAAAGCTCTCTGGATCCCAGACAAAAGGGCAAGTGCAGGAGAGAAGAGCAAAATGCAGCCAGACATTAAGGCTGCTGATGTAAGGAATTTGTAGTCCCCATGAACCAGAACCACAGACCATGGACTGTCCTCTATGCCACTGTCTGTGCTGTCCCAGATACTGGGCTGTGACAGACAGCTGTTCAGCATGTGACAAATGAAGAGGGCTGGATTCCCATCATCTGGAAAGATGTCCATTCAAAAATCCAACCACCCACTTTGCCTGCCTTCCTGAGTTGTAGCTTCTCACAGGAGAACCGAGACTCTGTGTCGTCATCTGGCTGGAGTCAGAAGACTAGCATTGTCTCAGAAGTCAGCATCCCACTACCAAGATGGCGACACACCCAAATCTGAACCACACTGGGGCCCTGTATTCAGGCCCCTGCATACAGATTGACAAGCTAGTCAGATAGAACCTTGAAGTGGAGAAGGAACGGTTTCCTCTCTTCATGTGAGAGTGGCTTGCTGCTTTGAGGAAGGACTTGCATGTGCTCAGGGCTATGCTGCAAAGTCCAGGAAGGCCGAAGAACAACCACCAGACTGTAGGGTTTTCGAACAGAAGATATGAATAGATCCTCATTGGAAGAGATTCTGCAAAGGGCTGTTTTCTGTTCAGGAGATGGAAGGTCAGAAATAACACACTGAGATTTTTAACCTCCAAGTCCTCGGCCGCCGGCCTGAGCCATCCCAAAGATGCCTGCTAGACTCTGCTCACACAGGATGAAGATCATGGGGCCAGCGATGGCTCAGTGTTCACTACACAATGGATGTAAATGAGATGGATGGAAGCTAAGTAGGGTATATATAAGAGGCAATGAAGAACAATCAGAGGTCAGGCAGTCTAGACCCCATTCTAGACTGTTTCTTACCAGCCAGATTTCAGACTTCTCTCAGTTTAAATGAAAATTTTGATGGAAAATAAGAATGCCCCCTGACCCTGCCCCCCCCCCCCTGGCCCCCTCCCCCACCTCCCACCCCCCACCCCCAAGGAAATAGCCTTGTGTCCAGACACAGCACCAATGGCTGTAACACAATGGTCTCCTGACTAATGCTCCCCAGTCTAAGAAATGACTGAGTATCTCCATCCCTTTCAGAAAGGAAATAAATTCAGGAGACTGTTCATGTTGCAGCTTAAAAAGACAAATTGAAATCCTATGACAAATCACTGCTTCTGCACTCGGTCTTCTCACCGGCAGATGTCAATGAAGGGTCCTGTGTGGAATACCTTAGTGACACATGGCACAGGCCCAACACCATCTGTAAAGCCACAGATTTCTATGAAGAGTCAATTCCTTATCTACAAGAATGAGCTAAGTGTAAGGGATTACTTAAAAGGTAAGTAGAAGTGAATAATGTGTTCATCACTGCACATGTCAAAGACTACAAAGCTCTCACAGTCTCTCTCGTCTCACAAGATTCCCAAAGAATTAGGCAGACCACTAGGGCTGGCATGGAGAGGCAGAGAATTCTATGTCATCCAGGGGAATCTTAAGAGATGCAATTTCAGAACATGATCTTACAGCATCTTAAAATAGTTTCCACACTCAATAGTTTAGTTTTCCAAATGGTCCCAACAGGCTTATATGTTTAAATACTTGGTCTCAAGTTGGTGGGACTGTTTTGGAGGGATTAGAAGGTGTGGTTTTGAAAGGGGTGTGTCACTAGGGGCTTTGAACATGCATTGTCACCCATTCTCTCTGCCTCCTACTTGCAGACCAAGATATATGTTCTCAGCTGCTCCTGACACCATGCATTTGCTCCACCATCATGGTCCCTAACTGTAAGCCAAATAAAACATTTTCTTTTATAAGTTACCTTGGTCATATTGTTTTGTCACAGCATTAGACAAGTAACTAAGACACTGGGGTAGGAAGGAGAAGGTGTCAGCTTACACTGAGAGGACAGGGGTTCTGTATGCTAGCCTCTTTCCTGCTGACTGGGTAACAGCCATTCTCTCATTGCACAGGGGCCATCTCTCCCAGACAACATTATCCAGGGATGGACTTGATCTCTCCACGGATTGGGAGCTTCAACTCCCCCCATCCCCCAGCCGCAACAATCTTGGCCTTGTTGGCCCAGGATTGAAAGTTACCATGAAATTCTTGTATTTGTCTTTTGGAGAATGACATTTTTCATCTGTTCTGAAAGGATTCACCTTGCCCTATAATCATGTCTGGAGTAAAGACCTACAAGCAGATGAATCATAGTCATATAATTCCTGGGGAGAATCACAAGCATGGGGAGACTTTGGGGGACCCACCTCATCCTAAGTGGTCTGAAATTGCTTTACACCCCCAGTTCCATCTGGAAAACCTTGGTTTCTGGGTGTAGATCAATAGGGGCAGATTTGGAGACAGCAACAAGGTGCTTGTTCCAGCATCTTGAGTCTTCAGGTAGAGCTGTATATGACCTCAAAAGGTCATATTAGTCACTTTTCTCATATCTGTGACAAGACTCCTGACAAAAGCAAGTGAAGCAATAGTTTATTGTGATTCATAGTTTGGGGGCATTGTCCATCATGGCAAGGAAGGCATGATGGTAGAGGAGTGAGGCAGCTGGTCACACTGTGTCTATAGTCGGGTGGTGGAAAGAGATGAATGCTGGTGCTCCATTGAGTTTCTCCATTCTAACCAGTCTGAGATCTCAGTGGACTGCTGCTGTCCACATTAAGGGTGGGTCTTACCCCTATAGCTAAACCTTTCTGGAAATGCCCTCATGCAGAGGCATGTCTCCTAGGTAATTCTAGATCTTGCCCAGTTGATAATCAACACTGACCATCACAACACTTTACTGGACCTGACAACTTCATGGCAGGAGACAGTCAGCTCCATATGTCCAGTGTCATCAATTGCATCCCAAAAGGCTAGAGGCCACCAGGGATAACAACACAACCCATCTTTTAGCCAACCTACTGTAAGAAATCTATACCAGTGTTGTAGAAATGTCAAAAATGTCCTCAAAGCCAATGTGCTAATGGCAACTGAAAGGCAAAGTCCACTGACTCAGTGGGAACCCCCAGGCCTGACTGGCAAGACCCAGCTTCTCAGGAAGGGACAAGCTGTCGTCTATGCCCATGACAACTTCTCTATAATGTCTCATAGTTGCTTCCATTCCGATTTCTAAACTAGATGACATAATTTTTCCCGAGTTCCCCCAAAATAATTCCATTTGAATTTGAAATAAAGTCCCAGCTCCCTAAAATAGATAGCAGGCATCAAACACTGGTCCAAGCTGTCGAAAGACCCACTTCTCAGAAGGTAGGGGCTGGCAGGGCCACCAAACGCTCACTGTACAGAAAGGGGACACGCAGCAGTGAGTCAATTTTCCAGCCCCAAGGAAGATGGATGAGTTTGCATCAGGAACACATCTCACTAAATAGTAAATAACAAGCTTTCGGAAATGGCACTCACCAGGTAGTTTAAAAATACTTTTGTGTTTTGAAAGCTTGTCATTGTGACATATTTCTCCTCCAAGGGAATTTTAGGGGAAGTATCATTTCGCGCCTACATTATCTGCACAATCAATTTAATTCCATCTGCGTTTGAACACCCTAAGTGCATATCAGCCGTGCCAGAGCTCATCAAAGATGCAGGGGTGGAGAAGAATCTAGAACCACGATCACCGTGAGTTAGTCCCTACATATATATCTGTATATATCATGACATATTGGGCCAGGAGCTAACCCTTGCAAGAGAGTTTTTGGTGCTTTTTAAAGTGGAAAAAGAAACATGTTGTTATTTATACTAAAGGGGCAGGTCAAGATGAAAGGGCTCCAGAAGGAGCTGTGGAGGCATCCTACCTTGCTGCTTACGCCAACTTCTATGATATCAAATGCATTCAGTGCCCAGACCTCTGAGGTGGCACTGGCCAAATGCAGTGTGGGCCATTAGTACCGAAGCATGACGTGTCATGGGCACTGCAGAAAAATATGTGGTAAGAAACTGCACCCTGGTAGGGCTGCAGACACAGCAGGCTTGCCTGTTGGCAAGGAGACAGACCTATCTTCCACACACAGACCAGGTTCCCCTTCAACACACACACAGGGCAGGCCTACCTTTTGCACACACTGAGAAGGGCTAGCCTTTGCATGCGCAGAGCAGGCCTGCACCTTCTACGTACACAGGGAAGACTCACCATCTCTCTGTGTACTGGCTCAGGAATGAAAAAATTTCCAGAGCTGCCTAGAATATGCTAAGTCCTCAGTCTGACTACTTCATGTCTACAGAACATTTTCCTGCCAGAGCTTGATGTGCAGTCACAGTCTCACCAAGGCAGCCCTGGGTGAGTACCTGGTGAGCCTGGAGGCACACCAGCATGTGACAGGCACCAGCCCCTCCCACAGCTGCAGTGGATGGTGCTTGTGAGCAACTGCAGAAACTGGAGCAGCTCCACAAGAAACATCTGCGCTAGTTTCAAAGTCGGTTTTTAATTCTGGAAGTCACTCAGATGATTAAAACCAAAATTAATGTTTTGCTGTTATTTAAATGCCAACTGCTCAGAAGCCATGGCCAGTCCATTTCTCCTGCACCACAGGGAGCTTTTCTCGAGTTTCAAACTCAGTGTACGTGTATATAGACCAGCTGGGACAGCTTGGCTGACAGTCGCGGTGTGGACAGGGAAGCAAAAGAGGCTGCCCTTCCTCCCATTCCTCCAACCCTTGAACCATCAAAGGCCCTGGATGAAAATCTCCTGTGGGGCTGGGCGTGGTGGTACACGCCTTTAATCCCAGCACTTGGGAGGCAGAGGCAGGCAGATTGTTGTGAGTTCGAGGCCAGCCTGGTCCTACAAAGCGAGTCCAGGACAGCCAAGGTTAACACAGAGAGACCCTGTCTTGAAAAATCAAAAAAAAAAAAAAAAAATCTCCTGTGGCTACAGGGGTGTTCTTTGACCCTCCCACAAAGTGACCTTTTTAAAGGCAAGAGTTGAAGTGGTCAGATAGCAGAGCCCCACCCCACCCCCACCCCACCGCAAGATTTGGATGAAAGTTTTGACCCCAGGGTCATTCTGTCCCGGCTTTGTGGCAGCCTGTCCTTCGCACATCCAGTGTCACCTCCACAGTAAGGCAAAGCAGAAGGAGACCAGGATGAGAAAAGGCTCAGCCTTTGACCTGCATAAGATTTACAGTGCATCATTCTGTAAAGTTCTGTGGGCTTTTTTTTCCTGGTTCTGAACTCCCTTGGGTCGCCCTCCAATCTAACTGAGGCATCCATTAGAAAGAAGAATCCACAAGAAGTTCCATCTGTAGGCACACTGGCACAGCCTCAGGTTTCCCCTCCATCCTTTCGTTTACTGAATATCTCAGGATGAAGGACCATGGGGGCGGGGGGCGGGGTAAAAAGGGATAATGGTTCTGAAACAAGATTTCATTCTTTGTTATGTTAAGTCTTTGCTTCTTCTTCTTCTAAGGGACATTTTTAGAAGAGATAATGTTCCCAATATGCTTGATGAACGCCTTTCAATTTCTGGTCCCAGACTTGGGGAGCTCTAGAGAGGAGCTGCTACAGTAGCCAGGCGCACTGGTGAAGGTGCCTGATGGGCCCAAGCAACTCCCAGGTGCCAGTGGGATATTTATCCATATCTTACCTGCACCAAAGACAACTAAGTTCACTATGTAGCCTGAAAAGTACTGCAGCCAGATCCTTCCACCTGTCCTGTTCTGAGGCCTTAGATACCTATATTGCCCCAGAGTAGCCCCAGTCTGTAATGATGTTCAGTATACAGAGGACAGACCAGTGACCTCTTGAGAAACACTAAAAGAGAAAGGACACGTTTCTTATCCCACCCTTGCAGCCATGTGGTGACAGGCCACCTTGACAGATCCCTGCATGTCATTAAGTGCCACATGCAGTTCTGTAAACCGGTCCAGGCTACAACCTTAGTTGCAGATGAACTTCTGAGACAAGGGCTGGATAGACGTCAAACAAGACTCAGAGATGCAATATCCAGCCAGAACTTCCTGCTTTGATTTAGTATCTTACACAGCACAGGTTGGCCCTGAGCAGTGGGCCACCATGGCCACTTCCATGTGGTTCTGGAAGCTCAACACGTGACCCTGAACATTAATGAGGAGGTGTCCAGAGAATAGGCACCAAGAGGTAATCCAGTTGCCTGCTTTACAGTTAATTTTTAACTCAAATTCAAGGTAGTCAAAGCGCTTTCTTTCCACACCACCAAAGCACCAAGGGAAGACACTATAGGCTAGAACAGCACTACCTACCTATTTCTCTTGGTTTTCACACTTTGGTCCTCGCTGCCATCTTCTGAACTGGATCCATCACTGCTCTCAGCTGAAAGAGACATCACATTAACACAGCTGAAGGGTCAGGCTCAATGCTCTGGAAGCCAGCAGGCAGGTGTGGTGCTCACGCCAGCCCATCTGAAAACTAGGAAATTAGGCACTGACATGACTCGCATGACCTTGCCTTCTTTGGTGCATATTGCTTTGCATTTTGTTAGAAAAATAGACCTGACCGTTGATGTCAGAGAGGCCACCACCAGCCCTTCAAACCCATAACAAGCCCCTCAAGATGGGCTCGATGAGTAGATAAGATAAAACCAACCACTGCTCCACTCTAAGGATCAGCCTTTCCCATGCTGGTATGAGCACTGCCCCTGTCAGCTGGCTGCTAAAGTGCTAGTTTCTCCATATCAGCCTCCTGGTACCCGGAGCTCCCCCCACCCGCTTCCACTGCAATAGCCACACGGCTGTTCAGCACACCATATAATCTTCACCACAGGTGACTCTGCTTCCAAAGCCCAACTGTTTGGGAGATGCATTACTGTTTTCAAGCTGCATGGTGCAGCCTGGAAATGCTGCATGAAACGACAGAAGGAAAAAATGTGTATTGGTGCCCTGAGGTTTCCCGTATGGCTCCAAGAGAGCAAGAATGAGTGAGGGATGGTTCTACAGCTTTGTCATTTCTGACACATTGGGTGGATTGTGATCCCAGTATAGAATAAGAGATAGCCTAGCCTGCTTGCCCCCTCTGTGTCTGTATACTCCCAAATCCACCATCTTTGTAAGCTAGTCCTTATGTTGACAATGGAGAGGGATGGGGTTGGTTTGGTCAGGTGTGCCTCCAGGTCTCCACTCGGCTACCTGGGTCACACCCTGCCCTCACTTGCTGAAAATTGCCTTTTCCTTCTTGGAAGGCCCAGTGCCTCTCTCTGTTCTATTGCTCTCTCGATAATAATTTCCGAGTCATGTGCCTCTCCTCTCTCTCTCTCTCTCTCTCTCTCTCTCTCTCTCTCTCTCTCTCTCTCTCTCTCTCTCTCTCTCTCTTCCTCCACTCCTCCTCCTCCTCCTCTTCCTCCTCCTCCCCCTCTCCCTCCTTTCTTCTTTCTCTTTCATATAGTTAAGGCTGACTTTGGACTCCTGATCTTCTTACTTCTACCTCCCTACCTTTTCTTTTAAAATACTACTCTTCACTTACCACTGGACACTGACCTGGAAGTTTCCTTTTTACTAGGGTTAGCTTTCATAGTGCTGAAGTTGCTATGCATGCTACCAGGATAGAAAAGTAATCAATACGCTTATCCTGCATATACAACAATGACTGGACTAGCAAGGCATGCCCATTGGTACAACACTGCCACACATGTCACAGAAGTGAGAAACCACTTTCAAGTTGGATTTAAGGCTCATTTCATGAGTCAGAACTTATTCCTGGCACTATTAAAGGGCTCAAGATCCACAGGTTAGTTAGGTTCTAGGACCTGTGTGTGTGGGGGGGAACCCTATTACTATTATTCTGACAAACGGGCATAGTATTAAAACGACTCCTTAAGACTTATCACTATTCCCGTAGAACACTGCATCTTTCCACCCTCGTAGAGAAGCTTCCCTTTACAGTAGATGGCAAAGAATACAAAGACCCACACATGGCCCAAATGCAGAGAATAAGAGACTGGATCACTTAAACACCCAAAGCTCTGTGTAATCATCATGGAAGGGGCTGTGTGTAGAAAAGTTGCAAAGGCCAGAGGTGGTGGGCGACTACAGAGAAACTGTTTTCTCAACAAAATGGGACAGTTGCTCATATGACCTAACAGAGGTCATATGAACCTAACAATACGATCGAGCCAAACAAAATACCGCCATGGCGGGTTGGGCGCCAGAGAGCCCCACTGCTAGCTGAGTAACTATTGGCAACTGATAGCTGCTTGGGAGAGGGAGAGTCAGTTTTCTTCAGGGATGAGTCCCCTGAGAGGCTATCTGTGATCCAGTAGATAGCCCTACACACCCCTGAACACACTGGCAGTACTAGTGGACTCAATGGGTTGTTTTGACCTGAAAAGAGTACCATGCGATCAGGAGGGAAAGATAGCGGTGTAGGGGTGGGACTGGAGGGAAAGAAATGAATGGGTGGACTAGATCAAACACATTATACTCATCTGTGAAATTCCCACCAATCCAAAAAAAAAAAAAAAAAAAATCAATCAGTCAGTCAAACCTCCAGTTTTTATGCCCTGCACTTAAGACCGCAGGAGTGCCTCAGTTAACCATGCAGTCTAACTACCCATACTTTTGCTCTTAGCATGTGGTGTGCAGCTGTTAGCGGGATGAGAGGGCCAGATTCTATAGGCTTCCAGCTCATCCATGAGACTACGCATGCCTTCTAAGTGCTTCTCCTGCCTGTGTGTACAAAGGGACATGATAAGCAACTGTGACCAGTTTGTATCCACTTGTCTTTGCTGTACACTTGCTTATGGATGAGGAGACAGGCAGTGACAGGTCATCATGGGGACAGAGACAGCTCTACTCTTTTACCTCATCACACTCCAGGGAGGCCCTGATGCCAAGGATACCCAGTATTACACAGATGCTATTCGAGACAAATATGTGTAGTGTTGGTTATTGTTTAGGAGGCCTTTTGATAATTTTGAATAATTTCAACATGAGTAGACAATTTATTCCAAACATAAAATCCATAAATCACAAAGAAAAATATTTGTAAATTTGACTGACTTTAAAAGGACAAGATCATAGGGAAAGTCACACAAAATACATCTTTTGGGTGAGTCTCTCTCTGTCTCTCTGTCTCTCTCTGTCTCTCTGTCTCTCTCTCTCTCTGTCTCTCTCTGTCTCTCTCTCTGTCTCTCTCTCTGTCTCTCTCTCTCTCTGTCTCTCTCTCTCTCTCTCTCTCTCTCTCTCTCTCTCTCTCTCTCTCTCTCTCTCTCTCTCTCTCTCTCTCTCTCTCAGGAGCCTATGAGCACTGCTACCCATGAGGGCAGTCAGTGCTGGGAGAGGTTTTCATCCTCCACTGGCTTCAGGAATGATGGGGAAGAAACAGCTGTGATCATTTGCAAAGAAGACAATACACTACATGAAGGTCACTTGAAACATCAGAGGTAGTTTGTACAAGCCAGCAGCAAGCCAGGTCAGCAATTCCCATGAATTAGGAAAAAAGACTTAAAGAGTTTCCACCTAAAAGTACCCAGAATGCCTAGCTGAAGAAGTAGACAAAGCACACACACACAGGAAAGAGCTTAAGAGACTTATCTGGAAGAAGCACACAGACTGACTTCACTCAGATAGATCGGGCATGGACTAAAGAACTGAGAATGCAAAATGTCTTAGTAACACAGCAAAGAGAGTTTCAGACACCAGACCTCACAAGGATGCCTTAAGCATGGTACCAGAGATATAGTCCCTGTGGGAGGCTGAGGAGATGGTGAGGTTGTTAAGTGTGCATACCACTCTTGTGCAGGACAGGAGTTTGGTTCCCAGCATCCATCTAGGATGGCTCACAACAACCTGTAATCCAGCTCTGGAGAATCTGATACCCTTTTCTGGACTTTGTGGACACCTGCATTCGCATATGCACACTCCTCTCCCCACAAAGAGCATAGTAAAAAATGAAAATAAATCTAAAAAACAAGGTCCATGAAAAACTAGTAAATGGGACAAGCTCAACATGAAAAGCTTTGTGCATCATACACTGTGCCAGAGGAGTGAGGCACCGTGCTCTCCCCACTTTCAGCTAAGTGGACATTGCAAACTGTATGTTACAAATCTTATGTCTGGTAAAAGACTAACATCTGGAAGTCTCAGAAAGCCTACCACTCAGCACAACATAAAACAACCCAGTGAAATGAGAGAAAGGTCTTGAATAGACATTTCTTCAAAAAGGAATCTACAATGGCCAAGGACCGCAGGAAAAGTTGCTTAAGGTTATTGGCCATTAAGTAAATGAGAATCAAACACACAATTCCAGCCAGCTTCATATCCGTGAGCACACTTACAACAAGACAACAGACCAGAAATAAACAAAGGTCAGCAGAGGAAGAGGATAAGTGTTTTGAGTCTTGCAAGTGAGGAAATGCAATAAGTAGTCCAGCCATTGTGGAAAGCAGTTCAGTCACTGCACAAATAATTTTTATAATTTTTAGATACATGAGTGTATGTGCATCGTACATATGCAGGAGCCTTCTAAGGCCAGAAGCAGGTGTCAGGTGCCCTGCTTTTTTAAGCAGTTGTGAGCCACCAGGTGGGTGCTGGGAACTGAACTCAAGTCCTCTGTAAGAGCAGCCAGTGTTCTAAACTACCGAGGTGTCTCTCCAGCCCCAGGGCAGCATTTTGTTTTACTTATTTTTGTAGCACTCAGCCAGAAGAAAGTGCGAATGACACATATCCACAACAGATGAACGAATGAACAAAATGTAGAGTTTGCATCTGATCGAACGTCGTTCTGCATAAAAGGAATGACGCTCTAAAATGGGTTATAACCCCAATAAACTTTGCAGACACTGTGCTAAGTGACACCGGCAAGATGCACAAGGATGAATCTACACCCTTCTGGCACGTGTGCAGATGTTTCTCTCTAGAGACAGAAGGTAAAGGGAGGGTGCCAGAAGCCAACGGGAGGAGAGCACAGGGAACTACTGTCAAATTCTTACAGAGCTTCTCTTTGAGAAGACGGAAAAGATTTAGGAGTAGCTGCTGGTGATGGTATGGAATACTGTGAATAAATTTAATGATGCTAAATGTAGATTTTAAGGCGAGTAACTAGTACACTGCGTGCTACATACATTTTCTCAGAATAAAAAAAAAAATCATGAACAAACTGTTTTATGGAAAAGATCAGAGCTCAGGAAAAATATGGGAAAGATAAACACAAACACATTAATCCCCCAATTTACAGGAGCCCCTATAATTCAACGAGAAGCACAAATGTAAACGTATTCCCAGAAACACAAAACAAATGACCAACAAACCCCTGAGAATCACTCAAAATTAAAGGAATGCCATCTGAAATAAAGAACGGTTTTCCATTAAGTTCTGGTGATGTACAATGCTGGTACAGAGTACATCAGTGGGAGTGTGTATTGATCAATCGATCCCTTCAGAGGAAGATTTCACAATATTAGAATTTAAGATGCATGGATCTGATGACACAGCGACTTCAATAATATGAAATTATATAACGCATGTTCTTATGAAAATGTGTATATATATTGATGTAAGCAGACACGTGTTGAATTATAGAATTCATGGACTGGGGTTTGTTAGCCAGCACAAACGGCCCTGTATCTTTGAGACAATGTTCCTTTCTGAGACGTTCCTTCGTTAGTGGAGGGGTCACCCTGACTATGTCAGGGTGCATCAAGTATAATCTGTCATTGAAACTTAATAAGGAATTATGGAGTTCAAGAGTGGGAGATGAGTCATTAGCTCCTTGGGGTGTGGTTTGTACCTGAGTTCCAGGCAGTCACAAGGTATAGAGTCTAAATCAGTCACTCCTGCCTATTGGCATTCCAGGCAAGATACGTCTCTGTGTACAACAGTGGCATGGCTGTTATGGGAACAGGCATGCTTTTCTGTTCTGGTTGAATTTATGACCTGGTCCATAGAGGGAACCTGTGCTTTGTACTATAATCCAGGGGGAAAAATTGAGACTGGGGAAATTACAGACCTCAGAGAAGAGGCTTCTGCTATTGTTATGCTAAATAGATGGGATTTACCTGTCAAATTCTCCCAAACATTTTGCTTATGCATATAAATTACTGCTACTGTCAACTCAGTCAAAGGAACCTTATTTTGACAGTGGGCCACAGTTACTGCAGAGATTTCATTCAGGGTGACTGAAACTGTTGGGAACAGGTGTCTATTCTGTGCTATGGCATAGTAGCCTAATAATGCTCAACACCAAATAGAAGAACCTCCCCTGCCCCCCCCCCACTGTGTGTGTGTGTGTGTGTGCAGACCCCCCTTCAAGGACATCAGGAACCATAATAGAATAAGATGTGGGAAAATGTAAGAGGTAGAAGAAAGGAGCAGTCCCCTCCATATTGGACATGCCCATCACTGCCTTGTCCTGAGTGGCTGTGAGCACACTCATGTGCCTGGGCCTACTCAAATTGTGTTGTGGAGGGAGAACCTTCAAAGGCTCAAGGGACCTTGATGAGACTTTTATAAGACCTTTGTGTGGTCCTTCCTTCCTAAGATTATATAAGAGATAAGCAGTTTACTAGAGTGGGACTCTTCACCAGGGCAACTGTGCATAAATTTCCCAGAGGACTGGCTGCTGGTATGGTTGCCTTTGCATTACCCATGCACACAGCCACAGTAAATGTACAGGCTCACCAAGCTGGCTTGGACAGTCCTTTCTTTTGTCTGCTGGTACATTATCTGATGCCTGATACGTATATATTTCTTTATGTACCTCCAGGAAAAGTCAGGGTTCTTTAGGAACAGAGGCCATAATGGAGACAGATAGCTGCCAGCAGAGTAGAAAGGTAGTTTGCAGTGGGGACAAAAGCCAGGGAGAAGGACGCAGTCATACTAAGCCCAGTGCACAGCGGCTCCACGTGCACACTCACTACAGATCCAGTCTGACACCCTCTTCCCCCAGGTACTAGCACTATCTTCTCTGCACTCCTAGGGCACATTTGAATTATGGGATGACAAAGAAGCTCATGCTAAGAAAGCATGGGCTGGGTCAGAGCTGATGCCACAGGGTGTCTACCCGGGAGATGGCTTCTATGGGGTGCTTTGTTTGGTTGACCTGGGTTCCCTGCCGAAGCTCATGGGGGAAATGCATCATTTTGCTAGAGATCATGGAGGATACACCTTCAAGATCATTGTCCAAGGCTTCAATTAGTGTGTTCTCTCTATACCATGCTCTAACACCACAGTGGAACCTACCAGGCCTCCTCTTCTCAGCCCAGAAATGGATGGCTTAGGTCTTCTGAATTGGTCTGCTCCTCTAGCCGCAGGGCCTGCAACATGCCATATGCTTGCATCCCCTATGTAAGGTCAATGTGAGCTCTAGCTTAAGGTAGACCAAGGCTACTGGCCTGGATGTCACTGTGCTTTGTCTCCATATCCTCAGAAGGCACATGGCTTCCTGATCTGCCTGTATTCGCTCTCAGGGGCAACGCCAAGTGTCAAGCCTAGGCTTGATCAATATCAACTCTAAAAACCCATTGGCTTAAAGAAGAGCTAAGTTCCCTCTTCATTCCCTTTTCCCTCTCCTTCTTCATCCCACCTACCACATCATAAGATTAGTGAGAAATGGGGAGAAGTTTGGTTCTGGGAAACCACAGTGATTAGGGCTGTATAGATCCATATAGCAGGCAGCGGCTGAAGGAGCAGAGGGTGACATAGGTCCTTTCTTGAACTAAGGAATAGGAGCTAACACTGCATGAGCCCTGAACTGCTCATTAGCCTTTCCTGATAGATGGAGGCCAAATGCAGCTGTGATGAAAGTGTTACGACAGCATTTAAGACACACACACACACCCTGCCCTCACAATGCCGGTGTCAGTTCCTCTTGACATGATTGTTCCTTTCCAAGCTGGAGCCCCCTATTGAACTCTCCCTGCGTTTGGTCCTCTGTTTCCTGCTAAAGTCTGTGTAGGACTCTCCCAAGAGACCATGGCTTCCTCCCCCTGCTTATTTGGTGTCATATACAGAGACAGACCAATATAGTCATTGGAATGGCCCTTATGAAACAAGGTTCCTGTTGCCTCCACTGTGAAAAGATTGGGCAGAGGCCTGGCTGATTCAAAAGGTACACCATACAGAGCTTAGCTCAGCTGTAAGCATCAGTCTCTCAACAGAGCTGAGCAGGTGTGCTGTGTAACTAGAATCTCCTATATCTACCCCGTTCTTCTTGGGCTAGGGAAACACACCCTTACATTTCGGGGAGGGCTCCAGAATTTGCCTTTCAGTGGCCACCTGGTCCCTTTGTGATGTGGAGAGCCAGTACACACTGTCTTGGCCACACAATATCTAGGAAGTGGCCCCTTCACCAGCTGCAGCTGTGTTTACCCTCAGGATGATTTTCCTCCTACTTAGTGAAATGTCTGTCACTGTAATATCCACATTTGCCCTGAATATAAATGACTAAAGTGTTTGCACAGCAATTGAGGCTGAGTGAGCTCTTGCTTGTCTCTGTCACTGCACAGGGAACAAGAAATTGTTAGCCAAGGCTACCTGTGCCTGACTTCTCCCTTGTGTGGCCTGACCGGGCAGCTTTTCTCGAGCCTCAGGTCAGACGCACCAGCCTTCAAGTCCCACCCAGCCATACGTGGGTGTGATTGACCTGTGAGCTGAGCAAGATCCCTGTTCTGTGATCAGAGGTAGGTACAGAGATCATGGAAAGCAGAGATACCTCCCAAAAATGTCGCCAAGGTCACCTGAAGCCTGGGACTATGTTAGGTCACTCAGAGACTCACAGTTGCTATGCAGTTTACATAGTGCCAGGGGATCGTCCTATACCATCTAACTGGCCATGGATAGTGAAAAGTGCCTAAAGAAGAAGGGAGGGCCCATGTCAGAGAGGGTGGAGAGTTGCTTTGAAGATGGAGGAAGGGACAATGTGCCAAGGAAATCAGAAGGCCACAGAATTCAGAAAGGAGGAGGAAACAGACACTCTCCGAAGCTGTGGGAAGGACATGTCTTGTGTTCACCCAGGATACTCACAGTGGCCTTCTGCTCTGTGCTACTGAAATCTGCTCTTTTTGTTTTGTTATAGGGCAACATTCAGCAGCTTGTCACATCTGCAATTTATGCCCCAAACATACAGCAGCAGCCTGCAGGGCTGTGAAAATTTTGGGAGCTAGGTACAGCTCCTTGTTACGTATTTCTCTGTAGCTTCTGCCAAGGGGATGCCTACCATTTCTGTACCATCCCCGGGCCTCCTGCTATCTTCTGCCACAGGGAAGAGAGAGAACAGCAGGCAAGAGTGGAATGATCATTGCTTTCCTGCCTCTCCTCTACTCCTACCCCAGAGGAAGAGCCCAATGACCAGGTATCTAATGCACTTTGAGATTTGATGCTGCATTGTGCTAGGCTCCCAGTGAAAGGGCCTCCCAGTGCAGAAGCAGGATGCACTCTGTAGACACAGCAGGTGGGCTGCAAGGGCATAAAGCTGCCAGTGCATTGACCAGATGGCAAAGAGTTTCTTACCCATGCCCAGAAAGAGTGGACATTGCTGCTGCTGATTAGCGCCTCTGTGGAGTATGATGGAGACACAACTGTGAGCTTCTCCAATGGCAGGAGTTTGCACAGTCGTAGAGTGCAGTGATGGGCTCAGGTGAGGCCTGTGCTTCTCATTTCACGTTAGTTCAATAGCAAAAGTACAGAGCCATAAAACATCTGGATGCATTACAAGGTAATTAGAGGGCAATTTGGATCTTCTCTGGAATCCCTCAGCAAGGCCAGGAGAGTGAAAAGCTGGATTCCCTCCTTACCTGCTGCATGACAAAGGATAAGTACTTGGGCTACGACCAGTAAACTGATCCTGAGAGCTCCCACTCCCTTGGCTTATATCATAAATGCTCACAACACACACACACACGTGCATGCACACATGCACACAAGCACACGTGCACACATGCACACATGCACACAGACACACATTCCTATGAGTTCACACACATTCAGATACACACGCACACATACATACGTACATATATACAATACATATGCACATGTATATACACACTAATACGCATCACATACACAGTCACATATATACAAACACCACACACATATACATACATGGACACATAATCAAACACATAAACACATATAAACACACACTCATATGCATACACAAACAACAATATACATACTCACATATATACATGCATGTTCATATACCCACATACCACATGCATATTAACATACACACACATATATATGTACTGTCATACACACATACATACCTGCACATTCATATATACGCACATAGATATGTACACCCATTTACACTCACATATTCACATACATATACCACACACACATACTTACATAAACACATACACACTCAGACACACACATTCCCATAAACACAAATACATGCATGCACACACACATACATACATACTCATGCATGCATACTCATATATAAACACACATATGCACACTCACATAAATGTGTACACATACACATTCACACACATTTATATACACACACACACACACAGCCTCATACATTTACACACACTCATATTCACTACACATTTCTTTCATAAATACTACATACTCTCTTTTTCTCTCATAAACTCTCACATCTACATGTACTCACACTTACATGTTCTTACACACACACACACACACACACACACACACACACACACACACGCACATACCCCGCCTGACATTATACATAGCCCATTCATTTCATTTGCCTCTTGGAAACCAGTGGGGAACAACACTCAACCAGAGTGCTAAATTGTTCTGTTTAGATTACAAAGAAGCATGTATCAATACACTCAAATCCAGACTGGATCACAACTGAACAAAATACAAAACAAAATTTGCCACCAGCCACCTCCCTGGAACCTTTATATTAACAAAGCCACATCATCTGTGAACCGTGGAAAGCCAGCATCTGGGGGAGATGTCACGAGGCTGCTGTGGGCTGGAGACCATCAGACCTTTCCCTTGTCATTAATCAGTCCTCTAGAATTAATTCTACTTGCTTGTCATATTTCACAAAGTTAGAAGTTCTGGTCTCAAAGTACAAGTCTACCTGACAACTAGAAGCGGAAAACAAAGGCCATTTGCATTTCCTTAAGAATCATACGGAACGTCGTGTTTGGTTCTCTCCTAGGTCTCTGGGCTATGCAGCCTCTGGGTCCTGGCTCTCTGAGCAGTGTCAGGGATGGTCTCCCTCTTGTGATATGGATCTCAAGCTGCACTAGTCACTGGCTGGCCACTCACACAATTGCTGCACCGCCTTTACCTCAGCATATCTTATAGACAAGACAAATTTTAAGTCAAAGGATATGTGACTGGGTTGGTGTCCCAATCCCTCCACTGGCAGTCTACCAAACATGGCTGTCAAAAAAAGCAAGTCAATGAAACGATCCCTAATGATATTCTAATATTGGTCCCTAACTCAATTGTCATCAGAGAGGGGTCATCCAGCACCTGATAAAAACAGAGGCAGAGACCCACAGCCAAATATTAGGCAGAGCTCAGGGAGTCTTGTGGAAGAGTAGGAGGAAGGACAAAGGGAGCCAGAGGAGTCAAGGACACCACAAGAAAACCCAAAGAGTCAACTAACCTGGGCTCATAGAGGCTCACAGAGGCTGACCTGCCAACCAAAGAGCCTGCATGGGACTGACCCAAGCCTTCTGCACACATGTTATGGTGTGCCTTCTTGTGGGACTCCTAACAGTGCGAGGGAGTGGAGGGGGGTCTTTGACTCTTCTGCCTGCTGTTGGGACCCTTCTTATAGTGAGGGAAGGTATATAGTGTTATTGATACTTTGCAACTTGATAAGTCATGCTTTGTTGATATCCATGGGAGGCCCTTATCTGAATAGAAATGGAAGAAGAGTGGATGGGGTAGGGAGGCAAAGGGGAGGTGTGGGGAGGGACTAGAAGGAGATGATGAAGGGGAAACTGCAGTCTGGATGTGTAGGAAAAATGTGGGAAAATGCTTACTGTCTTGTGATCTTCTCTTAAAGGTAAAAATGACTTGGTAGTCACGTGTCTTAGACTTTTCTGTCTACTTGTCTCAAGGGTGTACTGTCCTAAGACTGTAGCTATTCATTAAGCTAGGCAGACATTCCTGGGAGTGTGTGAGACTAGACTCTGGGCTCTGAATTTGTACCTAGGAGGTGCCATCCCTGTTGGGGTAAAATGGAAGCACTGACCTATATGACCTGGGTGACTCAGGTTCCTTTCCTCTGCCCATGGCCCCCTCCCCAGATGACCGTGCAGAGGCTCTGGAGATGCCTCCCTGTCTCTTCAGATCTGGCCTGATTTGGCCCACATGACAGAAAGTAGCTGTGCACTCATCTCCTAAAAACTTAATTTATTTCTCCTTGCTGCCAGTCCTTTGGGGGAAATCAAAAGAGCACATGGAAGTTTCTGGAAGAGTCTGAGGCACAATGGCATCATTGCCAGGGTGAGTAAGGCATGGCATCTGCTTCTCAGAGGCTCTGAAACCCTCCTGCTCCTTCTGACCCATGCACCTCCTCTTGCCTGAGATCCAGAAGCGACTGATCTGCAGGGTTTATAAAGTCTCTTTGGAGAGGAAAATGTTCACTCGGATTCAGACATCACTTTCATCAAAAGAGGGAAACAGTCACAAGTCCCATCTCATCCTTGAACACAGGGACATTTTAGCAGGTTTTTTACCCAGTAAAATATATACCTAGGACATCTTTATTTTCCCAACATCAGTTGGAAAAACTCTCCAGAAGATGTTGTGCTAAAGTAAAGTAGACATACTATATTTGCTGTTCTTCACTCACTCACGATTAAGTCTGGCTTCCTAAGAGGCCCTGCTTCCACGTCCCTCAGCACTGTGAGGAGAGCTAAGAGGACATTAATGTGCAGCCTTCTAAACGGTTGCAATTTAACCATCAGTGGAAGCTGACGTCATCTTGTTCAGCTCTAGATAATGTGAAATAAACAGTCACTATAAGCATTATAAAATGCCTCCTAAGATTAAACAACTTCCTGAAAACAAGTAAAAAAAATCTCATGCCCACCATTCTGGCTTTTTAGAGTATATAAACTATTCTCAGCATGGAAAATAAGGCCTGGTGTGGGCCTCTGATTCCTTCCACTTGGACAACTGAAGCAGGGGAATCGAAAGTTCAAAGCCTTTGGGGGCCACACCATGAATTCGAGGACAGTCCGGGCAACTTAATGAGACCCTGCACCCAAAAAACAAGTAAAAAGAGCCTGGGCTCTATACAGCTCGGTGGTCAGCAGAAAGACTGTCTAGCGTGTGTGAGACATGCTCAGTCCCCAGCGCACCCCTGCGAGGATGCTATTTTAATCCACGTGCTTAGGAGTCCGGGTTCCCCACGCACCACTCATAAACATGCATCTGTCTTCTTGAAAAGTAACCCCTCAGAAGGCAATACAGGGTTCAGATAGGCCTCACAGGCCAGTCAGAAACAGCTGCCTCCTTGACTAGCAGCCGCTACATGACCCTTGCCCCACCTCCATCTCTGGGCTTCCATTAATGCATTGCAATGACCCTCATGATGGGGGTGGGGCGGGGTCTAGAGTGATCCATGGGATTGAAGGAAACAGGCTTGCATTTGCCCACATCTGCTCTATGGAGCAGACCATCGGGGTGTATGAAAAGAAAGCTAAAGGACAGCTGGTGGCCATCTGCACTATTGCTGCACTAATGACCTCATGGGATGCAATGAAAAGCCCAAACTCGAAAGGGTCAAGTTTTCGGTGGAAAGTGTCACAAAACCTTAATTTGTGAGTCTGCAGTCCTGAACATGATTCTATTAGAGCTACTTTCCAGCGTAGCCAGGGACAGCAACTTCGGCTCTTGGCCCCAGACAGAGTGTAACCCTCCCACAGTGGCATGCCTCCCTTCCTAATTACTTGCTGAGGCCTCCAGCTTGCGTTTGTGGGGTGGGTCCTCGATGATCCTCTTGAGGTCCCCACGGTTCTTCAGGTCCACTGGCTTCTCCCAGACTGACAGTTGCATGGTCGGGTTGAAGAAGAAGACGCGGTCGTCACCCGTCCAGACCACGCACCTGTGAAAGTTAAAAAAAAAAAAAAAATACTCACCTTAGTCACTGGTGTGTCCTGGTGTGTTTAATTAACACAACAGTGTGGGGGTCTTTGCATGGGAAGTACTGGGGAACAGAGCTTGAGAGAAGGGGCAGAGCACCCAGGGGAGAAAGCACAAAGACTGTTGCTGGTCAGTCCTCAGAGAAGGAGATCAAGGAGGGGATGGGGAGACACACAGCAGCCTCAGCTAATCCAAGGCCCCACCCCCCATCGCAGAGCTCTAGCAGGCTTTCCTAATGGGGAACAGATGGCTCCCTGCATATGATCTGTGTGGAAACCCCTAGCTGTCCAGAATCCTGAGGGTCACACACTGAGCTCTGATGAAACTCTTCTGGTCAGAGAAGGGGCTTGGGCATGAGAGGACTTGAGGGATGAGAGGCTGAACTCAGATGAGGGTGGGCAATCCTTTGCTTCCGGGTGGAGAAGAGCAGGAGTGCTGCCCCATAGTGCTGGAGTTCAGTAGCAGCATCTGGCTGTCAGCTGTGGACACTGGCTCGCCACAGAGAGATCTCCCATCACCTGGAAACTTGGCTCAAAGTAAGTCAATAGATCTGGAAAAGTGGACCGAGGGGCTGGGACAGGTAGCTTGCACATCTGGGTGTAGGTGGTCCAGGAAGCTGTGTGGTGGAGGGTTATGAGTCCCCTACCCTACTTAAGGCTCCCTAGACCTTTAAGTCTGAACAGATAAGAGGGTTGCTGGGTATAGTCTCCAGTGCAGGGAGCCAAGGGCCAAATTGTGCAGGTTAGAGTGGTCTCCGGAAGGGGCTACCTGAATCTCACCACTGACCAGAGCAATGCAAGGGAGCCAGGCTCATAGCCTTCTGCAGTTGTTCTTTTCCTTGAAGTCAAAGATGCAGGGCCCCTTGGGAACATGTATCTAAAGGCCTTTCTGCTGAATGGCCCAGGTCAGTGTCTCTGGGTTCTCAGGTGTCTCTTTTCTACCTCCCAAGCTCTCTCATTCACTAAAGAAACAGACTTCACACCTCAAAAAAAAAAAAAAAAAAAAAAAATATATATATATATATATATATATATATATATATATATATATATATATATATATATATATATATATATATGGCCAAATTACCCCAGGCCTTGTTTTCAAAGTTCTGTGGGACGCAGTGGCTTTAGCAAGTGCTGCCCGAGTACAAAGCCACACCAGTGCATCCCACCCTAGGAAGAGCTGGCTCTCTGCAACGCCTCTAGGAGGAGGAAACATCGCCTGCTTCCCTTCTTGCCACCACCAAACTTCTAAAGCCAGGGAGGAATGGAGCTAATTAGAGACTTAATGGAGCATTAGCGTCGAGGGGGAGGAGTGACAATTAACACAGTACACATTTATATCCAGGCTGCAAAGAGCCAGTTCCTGTGCCTGTGCCCAGGGGGAGCATGTGGAATTGAACTGCAGGGCCAGTGACAGGTAAATAGATGTGGCTCCCAAGAGGAAATCTGCCCGTCCACTTGTTCCGGTTGGTTTCAACTAGACGGGGCTGGCTATGACATGCAAAATTAATTTTATGTTTCATTTTATGCCCATTTTAAGTACACGGATAGCTCCCCTTCTCTAATCAAGCCACATAATTCCTGGATGGCAGCCATATCCCTCTTCTCTCAAAATGTCCCCGGATCCCGGAGGATGTAATTAGCACACTGGAGTTATTTAAGTCTGATACAGGATCCCCACACTGAGAGGCCCCATGTGTAGAGAGATCTGGTGGCGGTTGATTTGTTCTAGAAAAGGGTTTTTAATAATAAAGTTGCCCTTTAGTAATAAAGCCTTGAGGTGTGGGAGAATCACTACTGCTTAGCCCACTGGAGTGGGAAATCAAGTTTGGCTTGCTGCCTATATGAACCCTGAACAAACACACCTGTGGCTTCTCGCTCTCTGGACTCTGTCCTGCATGCTCCATCCAGGGTAAGGCATTCTTGTGCGGGATGAAGCTTGGCGCTCACTGGGTCTGGTACGCCATCAATGAACAAAGAGCATCCCTGTCCCCTTTGCTGCTCTCCCTCTTGGGTTTTTGTCTTTACAAGGGACTGACCTGGACTGGGCTTTGGGTCGTTCATGGTCCAGTTGCAGGAGGAGGACTGTGTGTCTTGCAGAGTTTAAGCAAGAAGATGAAAGGAACAGGCTTTGCAACCCAAGCACTTTGGCCATGCCCCGCCCCCAACCCTGGTGGTTTTCAGAGTGAGTTCCTAACGAACAGAAATATTGTATCTGACACTCAGGACAGGGATAAGAGCAACTGACACATGACTGTCAGCAGCACTGTGCTGGAGAATGTACATGGCTTTATGATGACTGTCACATCCCCCCCGCCCCGCAATCCCCCTGCCCCCCTCACCCCCCACCCACGAACTGAGGCATGCCAGAGGGAAGTGTCTCAGGATCTGGAAAGACATTGCTCCTGAAGTCAATACTGCTTTTCTTTTTTTTTTTCCTACTTCTTACTTTCTGAGGTGAGAGCAGGCAGGGGTTGGGAGAGAGGACTAGGGAGAGCTGACAAAACCCTGCCTGCTGCTCACGTGCATTCTCACTGTGGCACCCAGAGAGGCCACAGGGATGGCTCCTCAAGGTGTGCCCCACCTGAGCTCCTACACTGTGCACCCAGGGTTCGTCCTTGTTTGCTTCTTTGCATGCCCTTGTTGCATGCTATCTGTAGCTGCTTCCTGCACTCAGATCTTCTCGTTCTGTGAGTGGCTAATCAGCAGTAGCAGACCAGCCTTTTCGGAGTGTTTGTGCAGGCTCTCCCTCTTCAAACATGGCCCAGGCTATCTCCAAGAAACCTGGCAGGGATTGACCTTTGACCTCCCCTACTCATTTTAAGACAGTTAAAAAATCACAGGTGAGGAGTTACAGTGGGTCCTCCTGCCTTAGCACTGTTTCAGGACTCAAGCATACCTTCATGGAGACTGATAAAAAAACACCCAGAGCTGGGACCTACTCACTCCTCCCCTCACCCACCCAGGGGGCCACCTCCAGAGGCCTCTTTAGCCTGGATCTAAGTGGTAGCTTCCTCCTGCCTCCTCCTCCATCTGCCGTAACTAAGCACTTTGACATTTAATTCAGCATTCAGCTCCCCTCCCCAACAGTAACACCTTACCTGTCCCTTCTCTGACATAATAAAAGCTCAATTATGCAAAGGGGACAAAATGACATTTGGTTTCCCTTCAGCAGTATGTACTCAAAGAAGAGTGATGCTTGCTCCCAGCTGAGTGAGCGTGATCACATGTCACATGAAAAATTGACACTGCGCTGATGTGGCCCAGCCTGCTTCTCCCTTAATAACCATGATTCCTAATCACCTCTCTCTCCAGTCAAACATCCATATGCGTCACGCCTGGGGAACTACTCCTTCTCTCTGAAGCTGATCTGCCAACTTCATCCAAGAACATCCTTTCATGCAGATTCTTTTAAAGCCCAGCAAAACGCAATACTTACAGTGCTACACACCCAGGGATTCTATTTTTTTTTTTAAAGGCTGTATGCAATTAATGGATAGTTATGATATTCTTAAAATATCAAATGATTCAGGTTAGAATAAAAGCCATGCCATTAACATGAAACCAGGGACAAAGAATGTGCCTAGGATGACTAACTCCACCCAGCTGTTTGAAGGGCCACTCTAGGAGCCATACCAGTAGTGGTTGGACCCAAAAACGCCTCTTGCCCAACATGGCCCGCCCACCACTGGCCTCTCTGTGGGACAAGAGCACCAGACCCTGGCTACACACCATGCTCATTTGGCCAAGTGCTTTAACTGCATCTGCATCTTAGGACAAGAATCAAGTGTGAGGCCTTGGTAGGAGGCGGCGCCTGCGATGGTACCATGTCCCCTGACTCCTTGTCTGGACACTTCTCTCCCCACAGCACTCAGGAAGAACTTTGCTCGTAAGTTGCTGACCAAACTTGACCACATCAATCTGCACTTTCTTAGAAAAGTGAGACGACGTGAAATGTTCAGTACACATCGTTTAAATTTCATGAAAATAGCTAATTATTTATAAATCCATGATCTCTAAAATGACTCTCGGATGCTAATTAATCATTGATGTTTACATTTATTGCCCTTAGAGCCAAAGCTTCATGGATTTTACTCTTTGTTTAGCCATTACCTTTGAAATGTCCCCGTGTCATCAAAAATTGCAAGAAAAGCCTTTCAATGTTAAACAGAAGGTTTCACAGGTACACGCTCAGCTTTCTCATGGGCAAGGCCTCGCTTTGAGTGGAAGTGGGGTGTACACACTTCCCTCTTCAGTGCCCTCAAAGCTGTGTCTGGATTCTGGGTCCCTTCAAACCACCCAAGAATGCTAATCTCTGTGGCCTTCTGAAATGAAGAGTTGTCTGAAGAGGTTATCCCAGGGCCTGGAAACATCTTTAATAGTTTAGCTGACACCCACCATGAGAGGAGGATGGACAGAACTCTGGATTCACTCTTATTCAGGGACTGACTTTGTGTTACTAAGGTTACAGTAATATGTCTGAAGAAACAACCTGGCCATCTCTTGGTGCAATTAGACTATAGGATTGGGTCCTAAGTGGTTAGGGAGGCCAAAGGATGCTCTGGGTCACCTTTGACTCACTTAGCTGTTAAGTATAGATTGTCCCTGTGGGCAAACAGGGACCACCCTTTTCCCTCTCACACTTTTAAAGTTTCTTCAGCATGACCAGCTCCTTGTGGGTTTTGCACACGTGGATACAAACAAGAAATACAATGTATGGCTTTAACCTTCAGCCTTTGCTCAAGTCTCCCACACCTGTGTGCGTGAGACTGGAAGTCTTCTTTACCGGGAGTCCTGTCAATTGTTTTGTTTCTCAGCTCAGTTTGCTAAAGTGTGAAGACAGAATGAAAAAAAGTCAAGAGGTAGATTTGTGTTTTTCAATTTCCTGCTTGCTCTGGTTGCAGCCTACCAGGCAGCTCTGAGGTTCAGAGTGACACCTCTTGCAGCCATGTCAGCTCTGCCTATGTGGGAACCTCCCCAGCCATGGGTCCTCAGGGGACTTTCATTCTGAGATTTCTGTTCTTCTGCCAAAGTGTCTCCTTCCAGGATCTGAGCCAGGCTGGCGGCTCATATCTTCCCACTTGTCCTACTTTTCAAGGTCTGTGTTTAGCTATAATCATCCCACAAGGCAGGAGGGGTTCCATCATGGGAGCAAAGTGAACAAGATTCCCCTAGACACAGGAAGAACACTGGGGTGACCGGTCAGAAGTAAAGAGACTTGATTTGGGAACCCCTGGAGCCTCTTCTGTCATTCTGCTGCGTGTCATGTCACCTGTCCCTTACTGTATGCTTGTGAGATCTTCCAACACACACATACCTTAGCTAAAGGGCCACTTTACCAGGAAAGGAACTGTAGCCGAGGTTAGGAAGACACAAAGCAAAGGATGTAAGGGCATCACACTCCACACTCTCTGTAATATTACATAGGTACCAGCCAGGAGGCCCAATTCTGACTGGGTCATACAATGGAGCCGCTCCATCGGTGTGTAAGCATTTAGTGCTTCTCCTATACTTTTGTATCCTGTGCACTGCCCATATGGGCTCTGCTGTAGAGTCCCCACTACTATCAGCTTGCCAGTCAGAGAGGAGAGGACCAGGAACAG
This sequence comes from Acomys russatus, assembly GCF_903995435.1. NCBI lineage: Eukaryota > Metazoa > Chordata > Mammalia > Rodentia > Muridae > Acomys > Acomys russatus. Next base: position 18,829,043 of record NC_067141.1, read on the forward strand.
CCCTCCACTAGCCTAAGGCAGCAGGAAATTAGCCATTTTGTATATTAAATGGCACCTCTGTGATTCTGTCACTTCCTTCCGGTCTGAACCCTCTCTAGCTACAGCTGTATCTCAGTCTCACAGCCCTGCTCCTTGTCAACACAGGTAACAGCCGGGTCCTCCTCCTTGTTCATTCCATCTTCTAGAAGAATCCAGAACTTGATAGCTCCATTCTCAGAAGCTTACAATGGCCCCATGTGGTCCTTTTCCTGAGATAGAATGTTTCATTCAAGTGGGGCCAAGCCTCAACTCATTGATTCCCAGATGTCTGCTATCGTACGGATGCAGTTTATTTATATCATGGCCATGTGATACACAAGGGACCCCTGCTACTCAAGGCAAGAAGGCTCACATTCTGACCTTAACAATTAAGAGATCCTCACACAGGGCATGGGGAAGCTATAACCCATGAGCCTTGTTGACCATCAGTCAGGCTCATCTCTGGTTCCTTTTTCATTGCAGTACTGTATGGTGGGGGAGGGGAGAGGAAGTTCAGGGTTTAGTCAGAAGGGTCTAGTGTTCAAGGTCACGTCTACAGGTATAGTCTCAAGAGGGAAGCTCCGTGGAAGTCACGGCATGAAAAATGATGAATGGATGTTTCTATACATAGTTCTCCCCCTGGGTCCTGGCATAGAACTGCTAGGATTCCTGGGACCTACTGAATAGACAGGGGAATTCTTTGCCCAACTGACCACACTTGAGTTCTTGCTAATGTGTTCAGGATGAGGATTTATCTCTACAGGTCATGACATCCCATTATGAGCGCTTGTAGCTCTACCATAACCTCCTGGAAAGGTAGGACTGATTTCAATCACTTGGCCAAAGACCTACCCAAATATGTTTCCATGGAGACACTGACACTGAAATGGGGCAAGATGAGGATCTTCTGGGGATGAAAATATGTTCAGTTGCCAGGTGCTCAAAAAAGACACAGAAACATTAGGCCCTGTCCCAACCCCAGGGCCCTGCGTTTCTCTTCCATCTCATAGCTCCTGAGTCATATCCTTTATAATAAAACTGCAATCATAGCTAATCACAGTTAAGCAGTTTCCTGAGTCTTGTGAGTCACTCTAGAGAATTATCACCAAAATCAAGGGAGGCAGTGGGAGGCCCTGGCTTTAGAGTCAGCTACACAGAATGTGGGTAGCCTGCTGAGGCCTCCTGCAGGCTAGCATCTTTATGAAGTAGCCTCCTAGGACTAAGCCTTTGGTCTGGAGGTCTGATGTCAACTCATAACCGAGTATCTAGGGTCAGAACTTAACAATGGACTCTGAGAGCACTGGGGCCCATGGGCTTGGGGAAGCAGCAGCCAACTACTCCCAGAAGCTGAGCTAAAGGTAGTGAACAGGAGCTCACTAATGCTGCAATATGGACACTACCTTGCCAAGATGGAAGGGACGCCCTTTCTATAGGTAGACTGGATAGCCAGAATATGGTTGTAGGCTCTGTTAACTCTGCATAAAAGATGCAAGGCCCTGAGAAAATAAAAAAGTCACTCTTCCAGATATGCCATTGCTATTTTTAGAGAATATTGTATCCCGATGGCTCCATTGCAACTCCCAGGGGTCATATTATCCGGATCCCCCAACTGCTGCTCCAAGAGGACACATTACTCTGCTACACCCCATTGCTGTGCCTGGAGGGCACGTTATCCTAATGCCATCATTGCTATTTCTCTCAGTTGGATTTAGCATTTCCTCCCAGCTGTATATTGTACTCCAATTGTCAGGTTTTAAAAACTAATTTTTACTATAATAACCTTTTTATCCTGTTTCCAAATTACTCCATTAGAAAAGGGCACTTTTAAAAAAAACCAAAGACGGTGGCTCCCTTGTGGAAGGTGCTTTGGAGTAAGGCAGACTTGGAGCTCAGGAATCCTCTCAGGGCAGCTGGGGAGAGTGAGACAGGGCTTTAATTAACAGTTACTTCCCGGCACTCCTTCTTGCAGGAGAGGGTAGAAAATCCTTAGCAGCTCATGGCATGGTACATTTGCCTTGCCCTGCTGACTTTTGCTTATCTATAGGTATCGGCACTGCTGTTTTAATACATACAAATACACTAGGATCCAGGAACTCATCGTTTAACTGCCATTTCCCTTTCTACAGATGTGACAACAGTGGAGAGAGAATCATACCTGCCCTGGGAGTGGAGGTTTTGTTTTTAATCATGCTATGTCTAAGGAGTATGGGCTCCCTCCCTCCCTGTCTCTCTTTCTCTCTCTCTCCCTCTCACCCCCCCCCCCACCTCATGACATTAAGCAGACTCTGGGACAACATGAAGCTGTGTTTTATGGCTCTTGGCTTTAGGGGTGGCTTACCAGGGGGATCCTGGCACAGGCGTGGAGGCCACAGGTCTGTTGCCTTTTGCTGCAGTATCCTCCCCTCTTACCAGCATGGGTGGGGGCTCCTTTGAGAGAAAGAGAAGGAGAGAGATGATTGTTTCGATTCCGGACACTCTCCCAGTTCCAGGAACAAAGCGAAAAGTAGCGAGGCCCCAGCAGGCTCAGCTGTCTCCAGCAATGACTGCAAAGTAAAACACAGCTAAGAGGAGGCTCTTAGATTGGGCAGTCGCAAGAAGGCTTGAGTTGACAATGGACTACATCACAGGCACACACAGAGCAACCCACAAGAGGCAGCCTCTGGGGTCCCCATTTGTCGGCTCTCAGATGCAGAGACAAAGGGAAATCATGAGACTGCTGCAGTTCCAGGGAGCAGGGCAGGGCAGGGCTCATATCCAGGACTCATGGGCTGGAGTCACTGGGCTGTGAAATCCCTGTACAGTGACAGAGAACCTCCATGCTGCAAGGTAGCCTAGACACAGCCAGGGCTGACACGTTTGGGTGCATTAGGCTAGGAGAAGTGACAAGCCTATCTGCCCCAGGTTGTACAGGAAGTCATTATATAGCCTGGGCTGGACTCAGTCTTGCAGTGATCCCCTTGTCTCACCCTGTTGAGTATGAGCCTTCCCAGTGTCAGCCACCACACCTGACTCAAGCTACCATCCTTAAGTGAGAGCAAAGTCCTAAGCAAGTGGTGGGGGTATTCCCTACCTCTTGGCGTCACCTTGCTCAGACAGCACTCAAGGGGTCATTTTCCAAGGTGCATGTGATTCTGATGCCTTGCTAGGTTTGGAAAGTGTCACTTTCTTTGTCCCCATGTAGAAAACAAGAGTTGTTTGAACTTTGTATCTCCTAGGGGGGAAAATGAACATTTATTCTCTCCAGTTCAAAAAGGCATCGAACGGGCCTTTCTCGGTGTTCTTCTCAGATGGAACTAGGGCAGCAGAGGCAAATCTTGCTTGAAATTAAAAATATTGGTGGATCACGTGTCCAGTAGGGACCCACAGCCAGGACTTGGGCTGTCATACTTAACTGTCCTACTTAAGAGTATCATAAATTCTTGGTTCAACAATGGGCTAAAGTCTAATTCTCACTGTGGAAAAGCAACATCCAGAGAGCAGGCTCTTCAAAAGTGAACAAACATTAATACAATCATGCCACATTCTAGGAAAGAAAAGAATTCAGAGAACATAAATTCTAGGGATACAGACCTTTCTAGACCTTTCTCTCCCACCCATCCACCCACACAAGCTTACACAGTTTCACTCTCAAAACTCAGACCATAACGAAGGTGATAGCCTCTCTTTGCATCTGGAAATTCAGGTGCGATTAAAGGGCTGTTTCAAATGACAACCTGGTCTGAGGTAGGGATTATGAAACAGTGTCTCACTTTGACACTTTAGAACCTGATTTCACCGTCAAGGACACCAATGGATTTTAAGTCGTATACAGGAAAAGATGGCTGGCCATGCGCCCAACCAAATCTGAATGAAGTTAGGACTCATGCCAGTGGCAGAAACATCCAACACGAGGCCAGTGTAGGACAGACAGTAGTGGCACCAATTCCTGGCATCAGTGACCAAGGCCCCGGACAATGCTGCAGCCACAGCTTGCTTTCCTTGTCACTCTTCTAGGTAGGGAGGAAGGAATTGCACTGAGTTTCGGCCATCCTTGGCACAAATTTCTAATGATGTGAGAAAGAACTCTGAGTTACTGTAAGAGCCAAGAGCAGTGGTTCTCAACCTTCCTAATGCTGTGACCCTTTAATACAGTTCCCCAGGTCATGGTGACTCTAACCATAAAATTGTTTCATTGTTACTTCTTAGGAAGTAGGAATAAACCTGGAGCTGGTGTAATGGCTCAGAAGTTAAGAGTGCATACTTCCCTTGCAAACGACCTGAGTTTAGTTCTTAGTGCTTAGTTTGGCCTCACAGCTACATGTAACTTCAGCTCCAAGGAATCTAGCATCGTCTTCTGGTCTCCTCAGGCACCCACACCCACGTCCACATATCCCCACAAAAACATCATTATTTTTTTAATCTTTTTTTTTTTTTAAACGAGAGATAACCCAAAGAGGTAAATCAGCCAAGTGTAGCAGCTCTTTGGTAAAATCCTTGATAATACAACAAAGCTGTTTCACATTGACTGTGTTTTCAGAAGGGCCAGTTAGTCCTTCCCAACATGGAAGGACAACAAATGTGAGATGGGAGTAGATGGATGGCTACGAAAGCACCTTCCCTGTTCTGGTGTGTAGATAAATCTGAGAAGAGGGTAACTGAAGCACTGTGCCCATGATGCACCTGTGCATGTGCATCCCATGTCTTTCCGGGGTCTCTCATAGCCTCTGCTATGATACCTACATTTAATAAATGGGTTTTAATTTATACAGCCACCCTGTATAAAAATCAAAGCTTTTGTGGAATTAAAAAAAAAACTTTCTGGAAATGGAAAATATTTTTGTTTCCTGTGAGAAAATAAGGTCAGGATAAAGAATTAGCTTAACAGCGACTATTAAGAAGCACTTGTCTTAACCAAGTATACACACACACACACACACACACACACACACACACACACACACACACAAATACACATACATACATTAAGATCAGGGTTTATATTGCTAATCCAATTAGGAAAACTGGAAGGGATTTTCATTTGGAAGTTAATTGAACAATAGAACTCAACATGGAGCCTCCGAGTACCAAATTACTCAAGTAAATACGGTAGAGTATAATTTGTGATGGGACCAACTTCTAAATTTGGCAATGCTAGGATTCTCTCTGGCTAATTACCAAGATCTTCTTCACGAGGCACATACTGGTTATAATTTCCTGTTGGTGATAAAAATGGCTAATCACGGTGTAAAACTCCTGCTTGATGAGGAAGTAATAAAAGTGAATCAGACTGGCAGAACCCAGTAATAAAGCCAGTATTTATGGACAGCACCAGCGAAGCTAGCTGTGTAATTAATATGTAATTCTGGCAGAGATGTGCTAATTTCTTCTGGAACACTCATGCACCAGGGCAAATTTTAGTATGCACCAACCACACACTTGTGGTAGGTGTTTACCACCCAATATGGGGATAATAAAGGTGGGTAAGAAGAGGTGAGCTTCCAGGTGACTGAGTCCTGGGATGAGGCTAACTGGGGACCCTGGGCCAGGAAGAACAAAGCATCCCAGTACGCACGAGGTAGAAACACATGAGAAAAGCAAGGAGAATATGCTGAAAGGTTCTGAGACACACAGGCTCCAGGACACCCTTGTGAGGGCAGGAGCCCTACAGTTTGTTATTCTCAAGTGTAGCGACGTAGGGTAAACATAGCTTACTCAGGTGTGAGACTGTGTCCTGGCTGGTCTTAAAAGGCCATTTGGCAAATGTGTGAGGAGAATGGCCCAAAATTAGAATATTGAAAGAAATATTGCCATGCCTTGGGGTTTCTTTAACTTTGCTTTTTGTTTTGTTTTTAAGATTTATTTTATGTATACTAGTGTGAAAGTATCAGATCCTTTAGAACTGGTTACAGATAGGTGTGGGATGCTAGTTGGATGCTGGGACTTGAATCTGGATCCTTTGGAAGAGCAGACAGTGCTCTTAACCACTGAGCCATCTCTCCAGCCCGCCCCCCAGCCTAACTTTGAACCGTATGTAGGCAGAAGCCTTACCCACTTATGCCTTCTCTTCATTCAGAAAACAGATGCAGTTTGAACTGAACTAGAAGCTAAGTTCCTCCCACAGGATCCCAAGAATAAGCTCTATAGGTCATGGTGCTCTCCCGGACCATGTCTGGGTCCGCTTGCTCTCCCTCAGGGTACAGAAGTTGCCAGCCTGGGTTCCGCAGTGGTGCAGGGTGAACAGGCAAAGTCATTTCATAAATGCCTTGTGAGAAACATGTGGGATTGTGTCCCAGCCCCAAAACTCCCAGACCTAGGGACTGTGTCTCTATAACACTCCAAGGGTTGACACTCACCTTGTCCTCTTTGTCCCCCACCAGGCTCTTCCTCTCTGGGGCCCGTAGCATCAGGGCAGGAGGACGGGGTGCACGGCTGTGCTCTTTGCTTTTATCTGTGGAGCCAAAACAATGGCCGTTAGTATTCCATTTGTCATGTCACTTATGACTTGAAAAATTCATCAAAGACAAAACGTGGCTTTGAAAATCCAAATTGATTACCAACACTACGGAATATAGAGGCAGGCACTTCAGCCATGGCTTTTCAGCTATAGTCTAGTGACAGTATTACCCTGATGCCTCAGAGACCTGGGTCTCTCACCAGGGCCCTTTCCTGACCCAGGCAAGGATTGCCCATAACATCTGTGTCTGTGACTCCCTGCAGGCTTCTTTTCAGCCTGTCCTTGAAGTTTCTAGCTGGTCTCACTCTGTCACCCCCAATTTTTTAGATGGAGAATCCCAGGAATAATGCATTCATGTAGAGTGTCCCCAACAAAAACCACCCAGGACAGGAACGGTCCTGCCAGTGAGTCAGCACATGGTGGGAGGTGGTAAGAATACTACCAGCAACTGGCTAGCTATGGCCATCGCTCCTCCCATATGTTCCCAGGTCCATGTGCAAATATGGCTGCTGTTGCTTTCCCTGTGTTTCCCATGCCTAGGCAGTCGGGAGTTTCCTCTGTATCATCAAAGTTCATTTGGGCTTGTGCTTAGCACAAGATAAATTACCTTTGGTAATGCTATGTGGCCAGACTACTTGGGTTGAGGATGCATAGGACCCAGGCGTCCCCCAGACAGGAACAATGTGTGACACAGAAACCAGCCTCAGTAAACCTTTGACAGCTGATGGCCCTCTTGGACATCGTAGAGCATCCCTGCCTAGTGTGGAGAAGACTCCAAGGTGGCTGGACCTCTAGCTATCCCTCACTTATCACCAAATGGGTAAGGGCGTTTCCATGGGCCAGACTGCGTGACATTTTAACAACAGTTGCATCAGCAAAACAATAGAGAAAAAGACAAGCTCTAGCAAGTCCTAAATAAAAAAAAACCAAATTGAAGTTTAAATCTTCTTTTCCAAAATATATCTATCCAATGCCTAAAACCATAGCAAATGCTTTCAATAAAAGGCAGTAGGCTGATGAGTATCTAAGCATCAAAAATAGAAAGGGAAACCAAAGCATCTAACCACACACCAATCCAACAGAAAGTAAAAGCAGCAGAGAAGCAGGAGCAAGCTTCTGGTAGCTTGAGAGGCATCACACTAAGATAGCTCTGCTTCTCAAGATGGATCCAGAGCTCTTGACACCAACCTCTGCTGCGAAGGCCACAGAGAGGAAGGTAGGAGATGGCAGAAAAAGCTTTCCATGTGCACACGCATGCAAACATACTCTGCAAAAATGGTGACCTGGGAATGGCTTCCTCTGGGAAAACATTGGAGCCTGGAGGATGGGGCAGGCAGGGCAAAGCAGGAGAACCATCCTAGCGTCTTTCACCTCAATCTTTCTTGATCTACCAATGTGAATTTCTTGTGTACTTTCAACACCATGCCCACTGTCAACACTGCACTAACTGCCATCCATTCTGTGGTGGCTGGTGGCTGGGGCCATACAGATCTGATTCTCACACTGGACTTGAGGTTTCCATTATGCTCATATCGATACCCTAAAGGCTGTGGCTGCAGAGTCATCCTGTTCCTGAACTGTGAAAAGGAGAACGCTCATTGAGGCATGTTCATTCAGCAACTGTGCTTCCTACACAGAGAAGCTGGGAAGCTCTGGCCGTGGAGAAAGGAGCCCTGTTGTGTAGAGGCACAGCATCTGGACCAAGACAGTAACATGGATGCTCTACCTCTGGCTCCTCTTCCCTACCAGGGAGTGGGTGTGAGTGCTTAGGTGATGTCATAAGGATGAGGTCCCTTGTCCACCACCGTCACTCTGTGGACTGTCCTGGCTGACATTTTCTCCAGAGGACAGAGGACTGGTACTTGCCTCTGAAGGAAGAGCTATCCTTAGCATGAGCCATAGGCAAGCAAGCCCAGCAAGCAACCCTGGTGTCATGGCTTCCTCCTGTCATTGTGTGTGCAATCCACCCATATCCTTCCTTTCACACAGAAGCCAGACATGCTAGCCTCAGGGCTTCAGCACAACCAGTTATAGCCACAACCAAGATGTGTCCCTAGGCCAAACTATCTACCCATGCAGCACAAGATTGGCGTGGAAGGGGGAAGGGTGTGACTCAGTAGAGAAGTTTTTACCCAGAATGTGTGAATCCTGGAGCTGGATTCCCAGTACTGACAAAACAGAAAGGGAAAGGTGTAGGGGGGTGAGAAAGAAAAGCAGATGGGTCCACCTTGGGAGGAGCTATCAGCTTCCCTGTGGCTGGATAAACACGTCTAAGCCATGAAACTTAAAGTCAAGGATATGGGAGAACTTTCTCACCTCTGATCCTAGGCTTGCTGCCAAGCACATCAACATTTCTAGAGCTTGTGTCTTCGAGATGGCTCAGTGGTAAAGGTTGACCTCTAGAAACAGATTGCTATGCCTGTGTGTGTGTGCACATGTACACACACACAGAAACAGACACACACACACACACACACACACACACACACACACACACACACACACACCATGACACATGCAAACAATAAATAAATAAATGTAATTTTTAAAAGACTTTTAACTCTGGGATCATGCCTGAAGCTCATTCCTTGCCAAAGTGTGAAGTAGGCCTGGAGGCCTGGATACAGGTCTCTGTCCCAATTCCACACTGGGCAATCCAGCCCAGAGCAGGAATTTAATGGTCTAAAGAGTCAAGTCAACAGAAGTTTGTTACTCTGAGGCATAAAGCCGGTGTAAGGCCAGTCTGTTAATAGGGGCAATAGTCCTTGCTCCTTCACACTTTCTGGATTCACTGTCATTGACGTTGGCCCTGGGCTAAGAAGAAGCCTGTTGCTTCTGTGACTTCTCTAGGTAACTGAAGATGTTTTCAGTCCAGTGAGATCCTCAGTTTGTTTTCCAATTTCAGTGGAGGTTTCACTATGGAGACATGGTTGGTTAGGACATTGGCCAAGCTACTGAACTCAGACCTGCCTCCCTGAAAGGTCAAGATGGGGGTGTATGCTCCCATGGTGGGCTATTGGAATCTCCGGAGACCAGCCCTCATCCTGAACATCACTAGCAAGATGTAGGTGTGGTTAGAGGAGTGAAACACATTTCTGTCACTCGTTTTACCTTATAAGAGGCTCCAGCTCTGAGTCCAGCCTAGGTACTAGGGTACAGGAGGACAAAGTAGAGTTTATTCAGAGACTTATAGACAGGTACTGGGCTCTTAGTTTGCCTCACCTGAACCCTAACAAAGAAGATGGGCAAAGATTTGGACTAATGTGGATGTGGTTCTGAGCTATAACAGGAGGTCTAGGCCCCAAGAAGTCTTCCACTGGAGATGGCCAGGCAGGACCTATGGATGCCTGTCCTTCTGTCTTGCATACAGCCCTCATACGCAGGTTGAGAAAAAGTGGAAAAAGTGAAGTAAATACAAGCTGAAATGAGTCCTTGTCCACAGTGACCCAGCTTAGAACAGACCCAGGTATGGGAAGAGAAAAGGCAAACTGAGGGAATGTTGGATGCTCTGATTACTGCCGTGGACTCAACATATTTAATTACTGAGCTGAGAGCTATTTCATGACTGGAAGTGAGTGGACAGGTTTTTACTACCCAAGAATGAGTCACAAACCATTTGGTTTGGATTTGATCCAAAATGTCATAAAGAACAAGCTGTACAGAACAAGACAGGACAGACTTTGCAAGGAAGGAATAAGGCTGGCTTTGCTTCTACACTGCCTACTCTATGATTACAACACTGTGGGCATGGTAAAAAGACAGGAATGTACGTCTGAGGATATGTAAATTCATATTCACTGCCAAGAATGTTGGTAGAATTGACAGCAAGGCCAGGTGTCTTTAATGCTATTCCTGAGCAAAGAAAATATGGCTTATGTTTATTCCCCCATTATCTTGAGAAAGCATACTGAAGTCTTTATTTTACTGGAAACAGTTGATCTTTGGAGAGATCTGAATTTAAATCCTAGCCTTTGAGATTCATGGGTTTATATTGGTCCTCTTGAGTGTTTCTTGGAGAAAATATTTTTGATGATCACTTTAAAGCACTTCGTGGCAGACACATATCCCCTGAATACCTGTGACAAATGTCTGCACCTTGCCCTACACGGTTTCCTTAATCGCCAACTCTTTTTAACAGCCATTGATTTTGCAGACCCTATGGAGGTGCAAGGGGGAAGGTCCACCAGCCCCCAGACATAATTGGATCTGTGCCTCAGCCATTCCACTGAAAGTGCTTACTCTGCGCTCTCCACGGGCCACTTGCAGGGTCCACTCTGACATGCTTAAGTACTCTTTGCTTTGGGCCTCTCCACGGATTCCGATGATGCCATCATAAAGGACTCCCTGAAGTGGCCGAGAGAGCTGGTTTATGAAGCAAAATCAACAAGTTGTAAGATTTCAGGCCCCCACGTACCTGGGGGAGTGCAGGATATATTTCCACCTAGGAACAAGGCATGATGGCAATGCCTTCCCTGCAATCCATCTATTGATCAGGCCAGACTTTTATTTGAAGGCTCCCCAGAGGAAGCTTTCCCTTTTATTTTTTCTTCTTGGCAATCTTGAAGAGCAGTAGAAATAGATAACAGAGTAGTCTGGAAGGACAGGAGCCAGAGTTGTGATGTCATAGGGACTGGAAGGTGTGGCTTCCTGTTCTTAGGAGTTTGCACAGTGCCCCTTGTTGGTGGAGAGGAGTGAGGGGTGTTCTCTCAGTGCTCCCTGAGGACCATAAAGGCTAGTGAACAAAGGGTTCCTCAGAACCTTGGAGGTACAGCCAATAATCAAAACAGGAGTTCAGGAGCCAGTGACAAAGCAGTAGGGGACAGAACTGTCCTTCCAGGAACAGGACAAGGAGTCTACCACCTGACTGAGGAGCCCATCCCAGAATGTTCATGCCAAGCACCAGCCCTGCCAGGAAGGTGACACCAGCACTGTCCTCAGAGATCCCCTTCCAGGAAGTGAATAGCAGAAAAATAGGTACTGTCAAGCCCTACAGCCAGCTAGAGGACTCCTGGTCTTATGAGTGCAGGCTCCTGAGCTCCTGGTGTCCATCTGTGAGATGATCCTGCAGTCTCCCCAGCTCCTGTCTCCCTAGCACAGCCACAGGGAGCTCCAAAAGACCACAAAACTGGAGATCATTTTCATGGCAACGCAAATCACTTCTGAGTTCTCCTAAATTTTTCACAGGTTGTGATTTCAGAGTTGACAAGTGACAGAGAGAATTGATTTTCCACCCATTTTTATTTTCTTGGAACTTCCTGTGCCAATGAGGTGGTAAAACACTCAGACAGGAGGGCAGGGCTGAGCGTCTTCAAGGTGTATGGATTCTGGACTACAAGACCATCCAAACCCTGAGGGTGACCCACCCTGTAATGTGACTTCCACACTATTTCTCCATTCCTCCACTGCTCCACTTGACTGTAAGGGAATCCTAGGTCTGTGGGGTAATGGGTCAGTTTTCCTAAAACATTCCAGAACCTGCAACCATCTTGTTGTAGGATGCAGTCAGGCCACATGAGGCTATGGATACAGGTACACTGTACATCATAGTGTCAGCTATGTGAAGCAGGCTGTAGTATGGCTGCCCTGTGGGACGGCAGGGAGAGAGGCGACCCTGAGACACACTTAAGCCCTTTGATAACGTGTGTGGCAAGTGTGTTTCAGTATCATTAAAGTGCAATGCCACATGTTACCCAGAACACTGTGGCCATCCACCCCAGATGCAGTCTGTGACCTGCTGTGCCCAGAGGAAGTTGACATCATGTATACTCTGGATCCAGAAAGTGACCTCAGAGTCAGCTCCAGCCTACTTTTCTGGCCTCCATAATCATATGTTCAGACGTTAATTAATGGGCAGTGAGTGATCCTGCACAATTTCAAGAGGAACAAAGTTCTAGTCTCCAGTCTAAAGTTGAGATTTTAAAGGGAAGAACATTAAATTAGAACACTCCTGTTTGAAAAAAAAAAAAACTGCATTTACTCTAAGCAGTCTGGGTCAGCTCTGGGACCTGGCCACAGGCTTGGAGCAGGGAAGAAGATGAACAACTAGACTAAGGCTGGAGGAGAGGTGGATACAGAGAAGAGACAGAAGTAAGGGTTGAGATAGGAGGGGGCAGGAAGAGAGATTCATGTGACCTTGAAAAATGTAGCAGTTTCTCCAAAAAGCTTAAATCCATTTCAATAGCAAGCTGGGCTATTCAGGCAACACCCACCATCCAAGGCAACATGGTATCAAAACCACGGTCAAGGCAACATGGAATCAAAGCCGTGGCCAAGGCAACATGGTATCAAAGTCATGGCTAAGGCAACATGGTATCAAAGCCATGGTCAAGGCAACATGGAATCAAAGCCAGAAGGAGAAGAAAAGCAGAGACTCACTCTCCACATCTGAAGAGGCTCCACTACGTTCCAGGAAGCCGGTGCACTGAGAAGCTCCAGATCATCATAGTTGGACCTTAGTACTTGGCCTAGTACACGTGGGACAAGTTCTCTGACTCTCTAAGATGCTGATGCTGTGCACAGGTGGACATACACACAGATGCACACAAAGAGATACGTATGCATATCTAGATACCCACAGACATACAAAGATGTAGAGAGAGACATGTGTCCACACAAGTTCACTCAGAGACAAAAGTCTATACACAAAGGGACAAGTGTGTACACACACGCACATGGGTGTACACAAAGTAACAAGTATAGATAAACAGGTAAATGTGTCCCAAGGATGGTGGCCATTATTTTATTTAATCCAGCAGCCTCTACATTCTTAGACAGCTATGAAGTTTCTCCCTTTCTTTTGCTTCGAGGGTATTTTCAACTTCCTGTGTCCTCCCAGGACCTGTAATATCAGATCACTAGAGGGTGTTCACTTGGGTGCCTGATGTGTGAGCCCCACAGCTCATATTTACAGCCCAGCACAAGATCACAGCACAAGAGCCTCTAAGGACCACACGGATGGGGTTTCCTCAGGGTGAGAAGCTAGTGGCCTATGGCAGGTGCTTTGAACCTTTGCACCTGCACGTTACATACTTACTTTGTGAAAAGCTGGTATGTTTAGATCAAGATTATGGAACAGTTGAAATTTCCAGATTAGTGTAGACAAGGATACTGCCAAGGGCCCCAGCATCACAAAGCACCATAGAGCACACTGCCAAGGGCCACAATCACACAACACCACACAGCACCACACAGTGCCGTACAGCACACTGCCAGGACCCCCACCACACAACACCACACAGCACACTGTCAGGGCCACCACCACCCAGCACCACACAGTACCTTACAGCACACTGCTAGGGCCACAACCACACAACACAACACACAGTACCACACAGCACCATACGGCACACTGCCAAGGGCCCCACCACACAGCACCATACAGAACACTGCTAGGGCCAAAACCACACAACACCACACAGCACCAGACAACACAACAATAGTACACTGCCAGGGCCCCCACCACACCCACCACACAATACCACACAGCACACTGCCCAGGCCCCCACCACATAGCACCGCACTGCCATCTCTACAGAACACTGCCAACCTTTCTCCCAGAACACTGCTTTCTTCTCCCCTAAGCACACCACTATCCACTCTCCCCAGACCAGCACAGCAACTCCTGTTCCCGTAGCACTCTGCTGTCCTCTTCTGTGAGTATACCCCCAATCTGCTGATCCTCCAGCTGTCTGGAAACCACTCAGAACCAGGCGTGAGATGCCTGTGATTCCTCCTATCAAAGCTCAGCTAGGGGGAAGGAAAGGCATCCAAGGACGAATTTATGCCACCTTTTTCTAAGCCTATCTCAAGGGCCCCTGGGATCCTCAGGCCCCATTAGAGGTATCCATAACATCACAAAGGCTCTGGGGATGCAGATCCTCACTTGCTAGTTCTTGCCATCATTAAGTGGAATCAGAGCCAATAGATGGGACGGCGGCACTCCACTCCAGAGAGCCACAGTAACAAGCAAACAAAGCGAGGCCAGTAGCTCTGTGGGAATTGCTTGGTGAGCATGCGTCTGTAACAACCCCTGTGCACCCACGTGAAGGCTGCACATGGGTTGCTGTCCCAGATTTCAATTCATATGGCTTTAGCTCCGTCTTTCAGCCTGTGCTGATGGAAGGGGCCTGTAACCCTGTCACTGTCGTGTCCTTCTGCAAATACCCACCCCTGCCTCTCTCCTTGGTAGACAAAGCAGATGGTCACACTGAGGGCTGTGAGAGCTAAAAACATGAACCAGGTATAGTGTATTACAAATATAAGAAAATTAAATAAGCTCTATTCATTATTTATTGACATATTGAAGGCTTTTTTAATTTGGGGGACTATAAAATACATATATGATTCCTCTTGCCTTTCCTATTCCAAACATGTCCTCTTTTTCATTAATATGTTCACACACACATACCATACACGAAATAACACACACACACACACACACACACACACACACACACACACACACACACACACCCCATACATTCCTAAAGCCAGCCAAGAGTGGGAGAAATCATCTTCTCCAGGGAAGGGCACACTCACACCAATTAGGTATTCAATACCAAATGGGCTGCCACTGAAAACACCCAGGACTTTTTAAGTCCTCCATGTACAGCCCACTATGGGTTTACAGAAGAAATGAGACTTCAAGAGGGGTTGGTGCTAGTCTAAGGTGCATTTTGACAAAGGTAAAGTTAAGTGTGGCTGTCCTAACATTCCAGTCCGGGCAGGGACATTCATCACTTAATATTTTGAAACTTCCTCAAGATACCTTTTTATGTAACCTTCAGTTAAATATAGACAAGAAAGGCATGATTAAATATATTCATTTTCTAAATTGTATCATTAAATTTGATCAAATAGGAACATTTTGTAAAAATAGGATTCAATGTTAAAGCAATTGTAAAACAGGAGAGAGATTTGTGACTCCCGACTCTCTAGAATGGGATAATTATAACCCCAGAGTGGATCTTGTTCAAGCTATGTCATTACCTCCCACAATGACAGTGTTGCTGGGTGTCTGAGGTCTATGCTGTATTCAGAAATACCCCTTCTTGCCACTCTATTTGTGTGGTTCTTTGGACCTCAGGCTGGGAAATGTGTGGCCTCTAGCACTACCCCCTGGACCTGAGCACATAACCCTGGGACCAAGGGACCTTCAGCCGTCTGGTCACCAGGGGAGATTGTTCTAGAGTTTTCTGCCAGGACATGGAGGAAGAGAGATACTAGGACAAGGAGAAGGAAAGGAAGAGCTGTAGCTAGCTCAGGTGAGAGAAGCCTGCCTCCCTCTGTGTGACCTGAGAAGTTGGCAGACATGACAGTGGCTACCACTCCGAGGGAGAGAGCTGGGCTCCACCCAGAGCCTGAAGTCAGATGAGCGAAGTGTCAAAAGCCAATTCAGCCACAAAGCAGCCACGAAAGAAAGGTGGTTTCTATGGTGGTTTGAATAGTGTGGCTCACATAGAGAGTGGCACTGTTACACGGCGTGGCCTTGTTGGAGGAAGTATGTCACTTTGGAGGCAGCTTTGAGGGCTCATATATATGCCTGAGCTACACCCAGTGTTGAGCTAAGCTCCTCCTCACTGCCTGAGGATCAAGATGCAGAACTCTTAGCTCTGTCTCTAGCACCATGTCTGCCCGAGCACTGCCACCATGCTTCCCGCCATGATGATAACGGACTAAACCTCTTGAAACTGTAAGATAGCCCTGAATTAAATGTTTTCTTTTATAAGAGTTGCCTTGGTCATGGTATCTCTTCACAGCAATAAAACCTAACCAAGACAGTTTCCTTCTCTGAATTTCAATTTCTCCAACCACAGAACAGGATAATGGCTCTGGACCAAGATGTATCCATGGTGCCATATGATACACAACACGATGGGTCTTCCTGATATATGATCTCAGAGCCTATTGGGCAACAGAGGGGGGAGAAGAAGGAGGAGGAGGAGGGAGGGAGGAGGGAGGGAGGGAGGGAGGGAGGGAGGGAGGAAGGAAGGAAGGAAGGAAGGAAGGAACCCATTGGAGCTTGCCTCATGTACTGCAGGGACAGCATCTTTGTGGCCTGGCTGCTTTTGGGGGCCTCACACTGGGAGAACTTCGGTGAATTGATAATGTAGAAGCAAGCATCTAAACACAACATAGTCATAAATCAGGATTTATGATTAATTCATCCTAGGGTACTGCATTTGCATGATTTAAATGGACAGATACTTAGGCAGCCTGGGACCAATGCTCAAGAGCACTTCCTGTGCTGGCAGCCTCATGTGATGGAAACAGGAGGGTGGTTCCAGAAGAACGCTGGGCTCCTTCCGCAAGCTAGCAAACTTGGTGAGCGGCTTTTGATTTACATTCCGGCTGCTTGAGCTTGCGCCTGCCGCTCTCCTCCAGAGAGCTCAGATTGAGTCAGCGCTGACTTCTGCAGACTAATCTACATGGAAATGCAATCCTCACCTAACTGATTTATTCCTGCATTTAGATGTAATAAAATTAATAGTGCAGTTCTCGGCTTGGTTGATGAAATTAACTCAGACTTTCTTAAGCAACTTCTTCAGCTATTTTCTCTATTTTCAAAAGGCAAGCCATCCCAGTCATTTGATACAAATGGCTTTAATTAGCTTAAGGCAAACATAACCTTTAAGGAATGCGGGCTTGGGATCGTGGGTCCTGCACTGAAGGATGGGAACAGTTCTGTGCACACAGATTTCATTTGTCACATCCAGCCATGCCATCCGTTTTAGACTGGCACCAAAGCAGACCCACCATCCATTGTTTGGAAGAAAAATTTGTCTGCCAAAGCATCAGGAAGCCACCCTGTCACCAAAGGGCAGGCACAGTGCATTTCGAGGGAATGGAGAGAAAGAGGCTCAAAGTGGCTGTGTTCTGACACCATGAGCCACAGCAGAGACTTGATCACTTTAGAGGCTGTAGGCATTTTCCAGGGAACTTGCAACTTTAATGCCTATTTCATTTAGTGATATTAAAATTTTAATGTGATCAATCCTAAGCTACTACGAAGCACCTGGTAAACAAGACCCTCTGTGTGAAAACCACAGCCCCTCTCCAGGGTCCAGCTCTGGAATATTCCTTTGCACTGCACCCCAGGGATTCCTCACTCCCAGTCAAACTAGAATTAGGATGTCTAGCCCACAAACTGATACTTCTGTTTGCAAGCCTGACTAATGGCTTCCCTTGCCCCTCACTGACTCTCCCAGCCCTCTGCAGCCTAGAAGCCAATCCCATTCTTTGCTCATCAGCTCTCACTCTCAGGATTCAGCCCAGCCCACAGCCCTCCCTATGAGACTTCCTGATCATGTTTATCTAGAGTCGTGTGTTCTCCGTCCGTCTCTGCCACTCATAGCCCCCGCCGCTCCCCAAGATGAACTGGAAATCTGTCCTCTCTAAGTCTTTAGACCACATGGAGGACAGTTCACCACGGAGCAGATTGCAATCCTTGGCTACTGTGTGTTCTTTTTCCTGAGATGACCTCAGCATTTCTGTCCACAGTTCTTGTTTTACAGGTGAGGCTCAGCCACCTTCCTTGGGCTGGCTCTGCCTCCTACTACTTCCACATGAAGTGACAGGAAGAGCGGATTGTTCCTGGGACCCACCACACTGTTCCTCTGTGCCTCTATGGCTCAGATTCTGGGGGCTTACTTCCATTTCTGCCTGGAAAAAGCCCCCTCTTCTCATAGAGTTCCACTGTCACACCCCTCAAAGCCTGAATCTAAGCCGCCTCGCTGAGCAAGGTCCCCACTGCTGTGTGGCTTGAAGTGTGATTTGCATCACACATAAAGGACCCATCTCATGTCTGTGAGCTCTGGAACCAAAGTCGTATCTCTTAATCTTAGATCAATTATAAATCAACTGTGTGACTGACATACATTAATTGCCCAAATAAATAGTGCGTTAGCTGACTAGACGAATGCAGCAGTAAATGACCTGCTATCCACAGGAAGAGACAAATGGCCTTGTCATCTGCCCTTCCTACTTCTCATGTGGAGAGCAATGAAATGAAAGAGAAACAAGCCAGACATTAAACAAGTGGAGGAACACAGTGTCCCTGCAAGAGCCAGGACAGCTGGCATGGGAATTCCACTACGAGAACAAAATCACAGTCATGTAGGGATCTCAGCAGCGGATGTTAGGTGTGGGGAGGGGGCGGGGGAAGGCAAGTATACCATCCTCAAATGAGTACTGGCTGGCACAGCTCTCATTCTGAGCACATAGCAAGGGAGGGTTATCACCCATTCTGAGGTGTGAATCTGCAGCCATACCAGTGATAGAAATAAGGATAGCTGTAGAAGACAGATCAACAGGGTTGCTGGGGCTCATATAAGAGAGAAGAAATCATGCCTGTTCAGAACCTGCACGTCCTCTAAGCCTCTAGAGAGGATGCTCTTTATACCAGGCAAGAGTGCAGTGTTAGCACCAATCAAAAATGGTGACCATGGATTCTCAGATATCTTTGGCTATGTGCGCTGTGACAGTCACATATCCTTGTATTTATATCTTCCAAGGTCCCAGCTGATCTAGAGTCAAAAGGTTTTGACCTACCTCAACTGCCCTCTGTATTCTGTTATCCCGAATCTCAAGGTGCATGTTCCTGACCCAGCAGGGTACATTCTGCCTGGTGGCCCACTGCTGACATCCATGAGCTGGCTCACTTAGAAATGAGTCCCTGGCCTGAGCTCAGAGGGACATTAGCAGTGACATCCCTGCCATTCTGTTGTGCACATCATCCTTCCTGACTCCATGGTGATAAATCAAGACTTAGGACACTTGCTACATCTGGACGAAGAGTCTCTCTGGGTCTCCTCAAGGTCTGGAGTTCGCAACACCTTGACACTTCCTCCACTATTCTCCGGCCACAGCCTATCTATCTCCTAAGTGGAGAGTCAGACCATTGCATTCTGCGAAGTTTCTGTGCCAGCCCAACGCACCTGTTACCCGCCAAGCTCTGTGACTGGCAGCTTTGGAAGGGACTCATCTCCAGCAATTAAGAAAGGAGAAGGAATAGGTGCTCTCAAAGGTATGCACCCCATGCCCTTCCTCAGACTCTACTTTGCGCTCTTGGGCCTGATTCCTGCTGTTGAGGGGTCCTTTAGAACACGAGCGGAATGCAAGGCCTCCACCCCAGGTTGCTCTTTGCCTCCTGAAAAGCAGCTTTCTACTTTGGTCCCCAGGATAATTCCTGGGCAAAGGGATGGCAGGGACTTTGCCATTCCGTGCCTCCTCCGGTGCAATTAGAGCAACGCGTACGCAAGCTTTTGACAAGAAGATGGAGAGCTTCTGCACCGTGGTGGCTAATTGGTGGCGTTATTTATGTGTTTCAAATGCTTGTGAAGTTCCCTGGCTGTTTCTGAAGCAATTAGTCTCATCGATGGCAAGGTTTATGAGTTGAAATAGCGAGAATTAAAGCACTGCCTAGCAGAATGGAACACAATAAAAATGAGTGTGGCCTGCTGGTCTCCAACCCAGAGCACCTAGGAAATCGGTGTCCAAGTTTTACAGGGAGATGATGGGTCTCTCTTTACAGCAGTTGTCATGACCAAACCCTTGCCCCAAATACTCAAATACAAGGCCCACAGTGAACAGAAAGAATCTATAGAAACCCAAGGCAGGTAGCCACGGATGCAGTTTTACTTTTTGAATGTCTAATTAGTACCCACAAACAAAAATGAAATTCTGTATTTCCTAGTTCCAATAATGGGCAGCAATATCAGTAATATCAATCAGGACTATTCTAGAAAAATCAAAAGGTGGGTTTACAAGCAATTCAATAGTTTTGACTTTAGAGTTTTTTTAAACATGTATAAATCATTTATCTTCACAACTGTACACTTTAAATAAACTTAAACAGACGCCATCTTATGTTCATGATTTAAAATGTAAAATGCACAGATATATCAGCAATACCCATTCCATTTACACCAGGCACACAATTGTCACAGGACAAGGTGACTTTGCTACCCATCATATAGATTTATAGATGTTTCACATGCTTTCAGCAATATTAAGTTTGCATTCGCCCTTTGCCCTCTCCTGATCGCTAACACACCATGACATATATTTGCTTTGAATCTTCTTTTAAAATACAGTGTCTTTGTGATCCAGGCTGATAAACCACACATTGTCTTCTTCTTCTTCTTTTTTTTTTTTTTTTCTTTCTTATCTTGCATGGGTGTATGTGGCTGGTGGTGGTGGGGGGGGCAGTGATCAGAGGGAAGCCTTCGGGGTTGCTCTTCTCCTTCTACCTTGTTTGAAACATGGCCTCTTGTTGTTTACCACTGCATATGCCAATCTAGCCCTTGAGTCTCCATGCTTCTTCCTGCCTCTGCTTCTCATCTCATAGTCGGAGTTCTGTCCTTACCAGTCAGGGCTATTACATCTGGATTTGTATGGGTCTGGGAACCCGAGCGCAGGTCCTCACACTCATATAGCAAGTACTTTCCTCCTTGAACACTTCTCCACCCATGACATCACCATCCTCAATGACTCAGTGCGTACCATGGTACATGTTAGTCTGTAACTCGCCACCATGTTTGTCTGTAGACATACACAGGAAACTTGTTTCCAAAACTTACAGAAATTTTGTAAAGAGCAGCTCTGAACATGCTGGCTGACTAAGCATTCCAGGGCTCTGCTGTGAGGATGAGTTCTCAGAAGTAGGGCTCGTCCAGATGATATCCTTGGCTAGTTCCTAAGGTGCCTCCCACTGAGGTGCTCTTTGCTTCGTCCCGAAGATGTCAAAGTACAAACACTGTAAGTCCTGTCCCAGTAGCCAGATAATGGCGTCGAGAGTGCCTCTGAGCACTCCCAGCCTAGGACAACTGTACAGGCGATTCTGTGAGCTGTTTATTCTCACATCATGACTATCTTTCTCATGGATTCTAGACCTGTCTGCCTCACAAATTTTTACCCAGGTATTAACCTTTGTGAGCTACATTACTGACTTACCTGGCAAGATATGCTCATTGTTGCAATAGTGGCATGAACATCATGGGAGTAAGCAAATGCTTTCTAATTGGATTTAAGGCTCTCTCCCCTCCACAGGATGAAACCCACATTTGGCACCATTATGAGGTGAAGATACTATAGCTAGAGAGGCCCCAGGCTCCAGGGAAGAACCTACTACTATCGTTATACTAAAAAATATAGAAGTAAGCTGACTCTTAATTACTTGTCATTACACTCATAGATGGATGCACCTCTCAACCCTCATGTGAAAATCTTCTACTAGCAGTAGATGGTGATTAACACAGAGACCCATAGCGCAGAGAATAAGAGACTGTAGCATGCTCTGTTCTAAATGGGACATCTGTATCACATCTGCTCCTTTCAAGGCTAAGGGATCATTGCAGGAGAAGAGGTAGAACGAGTGTAACAGCCAGAGGCAGTGGATGACTGCAAGGAAACTGTATGCTGGAATACAACAGGACAGTTGCACTTATGAGCTCACAGTAGTTGTGACAGCAGTTCCTGGCAGGGAGAGGGGAGATGGCTATGACATTCTATGCCTGGCTAAGGAACTATTGGCAATTGGTAGGTGCTGGGAGAGGAAGGGTCAGTTTTCTTTAGGAGTATCGCCCCTTGTGAACTGGCCATGCTCCAGCCAAAGGCCACACATCTAAGTATATATGAGGAGCACAAAGTAGAAGAAATAAGAACACACAGTTCAGTGGGTAGGGAAAGGGGTGGATCTACAAGGAGTTGTCGGAGGCATCAATAAGATCGAAATACATCATACAAAGTTCTCAAAGAACTAATTAAAAAAGAAAGAAAAAGAATTATTAAACACCACAAATGCCAGAAAATGCCAAAGAGTAACAGACTTGTGATCAAGTATATCCAAGTCCCTTTTGCTCCCGTTTTTCTGTGTTACATGCTACTCAAACAGCTCTGTTTTTGACAACGATTTTGAAGCATAACTTTCCGTGAATGGAAACATAGGCTTCTGCAGAGGTATCAGGAGTGAAGTCACCCATCCTCCTCCACACCCAGTGTAGACATAATCAGGGGGTTTTGCTGCAGGTCACAAGGCTCCACTCATCCCATCTACAGATCACCATGGGAACCAAACATGTGCACAGCTGTGGTACAGTGGAAGCTTCACTGCCCAGGGTGTTCCCACAGGTGAGAGCTCAAATTTGGCTGTTTTGAGTTGCCAACATACTGGTAAGTGGAGGCACAAATCCTGGGACAAGAGTTGATCTCAGCCAGAAGCAGAAATCCAATTCTAGGGGTCCAGGAGATGGACTCCTAAAATGACACCAGAGCCTGGGTTCACAAAGGAAGTGAAGAGAGGAGAAGAGAGGAAGGAAAGGAAAGAGGGGAAATGGGAGGAAAAGGAAAACAGAAGGACAAAGGAGGCATGTGGAGCCATTGCTCATATATGCCATGTCTAGCACAGAAAGAAGTTCCCATGGGCTATCTTCCACCTCTGCACAGGTTATGTGGTCCCCATGTGGCCCTGTAACCACTGTCAACTGCTTCAGGGTCACTGACATCAGAACCCTAAGCCTACCTCTGTACCTTTGGATCATATGGGAGGGACCTCTGGAAGTCATGTCTGGCTCAACAGGCTATGTCTTACAGAAAATTGACAGAGAGTTCCTTATTGCCCACACAGCAGTGAAAGTAAAAGAGCCCCATTGCCTGTCTCCTTGGCCAGACCCTGGCATGACCTCACACAGTCTACCGAAGCAGGACGAAAACAGTGACATAGGTGGAGTAGAAGGGTATGCAGCCTCAGGGGCATGGAGCAACCTGGCCAATTCTACGGGAAGGCAAAAGCATGAGGAAGCAGCATTGGGAGCACTGTGGTGCCTTGGCAGAGTTTAAAGGGAGATTCTCAGAGCTCGGGCTTCCTAGTGTTTCTGAGAACCCATCCCCGACAACTTAAGACCATTCCCTATGCTCAGTATTTTAGCACACACATTCTCTGTGTCACTGAGCTGTTTTATGGGCACACTGCTAATGGTGCCCAATGTTTCAACAGAGACACACACTACAATCTGTTCGGCCCTGCTGTCGGGTACATACCTTTTCCATCCTTAGTTCTCTGTTCTCAGCTCTGTCCCTTGAATACCTTCACCAATCATACTCTGGGGACCTGTAAGGGTCTTCTACACATCCAGTTGTCATTAAGTCTAAGATCTATTGGCCACTCTGCCAAGTCTCACTGCCTTTATCTCACTTGCAGGGCTCACAACACCCTGGGCTGACAGCATACCTACCAGCATTCCCCTAGGGATGGGGAAAAAGCAAACAGGAGATGTTAGAAATGACTCCCAAGTACCAGACAGGCTATGTGAACTGGGCTGGGGAAGACAAGGGCCAGGTCTGGTGGATGAAGGCCTGAGGATGGGCCTGCTGACCATGTCTTAAGGGTAGTTCCAGTAGCTGGTACCACAAGGGTAAGTTGAGAATACTAACTTCAAATATATTGTCTAAGTTCTATTATTGCCAGCTGCACAAAGGGGTTCAGACAGTCTCAGCCACTGCCTGTGAGTGTCCACACTGGGAGCAGAATATCCCCACCACAAATCAAGAATGTGCGTCCCTATGTCAAAGCCATCACAGAACAGCGGAGTCTGGAGATGGCAATGTCACCACAGGGTACACTTCCACTCCTGTTGTTAAGCAAAAGAGTCATCTAGCAGAGATTGGTGGACTAACAACCTTGTGCTTACAACTCCCCAGGAGTGCAAGGCCCTGGGTGTGAGCCACACACTGCAGAGCGAACAGCAGCACAAAACCTTGTCTAGAAGCAGGGGTGTGGGCTCTTAGTTCTCAGGGGCAATGTTCTAGACTCAGTCCATAGCAGCATGGAAAGAAGAAAGACAGAAAGAAAGAAAGAAAGAAAGAAAGAAAGGAAGGAGAGAGAAAAGAAATGTCCATTGTTGTGGACATTTACATGCACATGCACAAAATTCATTGTGGACAACAAACTGTTTCTAGAAGTTTCTTCTGTGTTAAGGATAGAAAAGGGTTCTATGTTCCTCTAACCTGGGAAGGAGAGATATAGTGTGAGTTGTACTTTCCATTGTTAAAGGGAGGATGCTTGCCTTTTGCGGCTTAACTAGAAAAAAAAAAAAACATTGAAAAAAAATTGCTGATAGATGTGAACATCAAATTGGTCCATTGTCGTGAGATGTGTTAGGCATACAGTTCCCATGAGGACGTCTGGAGGAGAGGGGTTTGTTCTAGTCTGATGATTCGATGGCAAGAGGGTCAAGGGATTCAATGGTTCATCTGCTCAGAAAACCACTCATAATTGCTGCACCTAGAACCATGCCCTCCAGGTCCTCCTCTTTTTCAAGGCTATGCCAGGGAGCTGTGGCACTCTGTTGTCACCTCACACGAGGTGAACCTGCCCACCCTAGAGGCCAAGCCTTGGCTCCCCTGTGACTGGGTGTGTGAGGGGGTGGGGTAGGGGTTAAGATTGTGCTGTTGTGCTTCAGGTCTCTTTCCAGATACAGCCCTATAGATCAGGAGGGGTGGAGAGTTGGGGGGATCTGACTACACAGCCATCTGTCCACAGGATGGCATGATGAGGACAGGGTGTGGTTCGCCAAGCAAACAACGGCATGTTGGTTGAACTAAGAAAGAGAGTCAGTATGACCAATGCCACCTGCAAGGTAGTTTTCAGCTCCCTGGAGTCATGTCTCAGCAGCCCAGCAGCCTTGCTGGGCTCCTACACCAAAGTCCTAGAAGGCCTTTTGGACATCATTGGGCTTAACTGATAGATCGTCACCTCCTAGGACTGCTCCAAGGAGGAGCAGAATCCTCAGCTGTACAGTGTAATCCACACACGGCTGGTGATTTTGTCAGTGAAATCTGGCTCCCTATGTTAATTATAGTCATGTTGCTTGGATCACATGGCTCTTAGCATTGCCCACCTAGATGGGTTCCAGAACTCTGCCATGAAAAGTGAGGTGTGAGTCTTGGCCTCATGGAGTCCAGGATAGGAGGCTGCTCAGCCTCCGGGGTACAGAAGTGAGAGACCACACTGACAGCTGTGACATGGCAATTGTCTTAGTCAATGTTGTATTGCTATGAAGAGACACTATGACCATGGCAACTCCTTATAAAGGAAAGCATCTACATGGGGGTTCGCTTACAGTTCAGAGCTTTAGTCTATCGCCCTCACGGTGGGATGCATGATGGTACACAGGCAGATGTGGTGCTGGAGAAGTAACCAGGAGTTTTACATCTGGATCGGCAGGAAGCAGGAAGAGAGTGACATGGGCCTGGCTTGAGCATCTGAAGCCTAAAGCCACAAAGCTCACCTCTTGTGATATGATTCCTCCAACACGTCCACACCTACAGAAACAAGGCCATACTTCCTAATAGTGTCACTCTCTGTGAGTATATAGGAGGCCATATTCATTCAAACCAACACAATTGACTTAGATCCCACAAATGCACATGTCCTTGAATCAAAGGGTATTTGCTTAAGGGTCGGCCTCTGGAGTCTGTAAAAAGCCATAGAGTTTGTAGAAAGATTTATTCTTCAGGGGACAGAGTTTCTCAAGAGAGCACCCCTAGCTCTCTGCCTTGGTAGAGGGTACTGCCCACCAGCACCCTTCTGCCTCTCCATCAGGGCCCAGAGGGAGTTGGTCAGCAATCAGGCTGCAGGAGCCCTGATGCAGAGACACTAGATGTCTGTTCTTTCTCCAGAATAAGTCCTTGGCCAGTGGCATTCACTTCCTTGAGCTTCCCAAAACAAACAACCGTAAAGCTGAGGTCTTAGGTTGCAGAACTCAGGTTCTTGTGGCATGGGGTTGCAAAGTGTAGCTCCCAGACTCAGGCAAGAAAATCTTCCTGTGAAGGTCCAAGCATGGGCATCTGCCTCTTCTGGATTTTATGGTTCTTGGCACTTCCTGGCTTACAGCAGCATGGCTCCTGTCTCTGCCTCCATCAGCACATAGCCATGGCCTGTAGATCTGTGTCCTTGCCTCCTCTTAGATACAATGCTAGACATCTAACTAATAACATCTGCAAAGACTCCCGTTTCCACCTAAGGTGACAGTCAGAGTCTTTGGGTAGAGTGACACTGGGGACCCTTTGCCCAAGGACTGTTACAAAACAGATCTACATTTAGAAGCTGAAAAGTCTGACTCTTGCTTCCAGGTTGGTAAAGTTGACACCATTCAGGGAGTTGGCATATAAGTGAATTCACATAGGGCTACAACACGAGAGTCAGTTTTCAAATGTTCCTTGGCCACTTACTCTGTGACAGAACCTGACCTCAGCTCCTCATTCCATCTGCATATAAAGAGAGAGCTTGTCCACCAAAGCTTGCATCACTTAGGTCCCTGTGCAGAGATTCCCGTACCCGAGGTCCAGGGTCCTTCTCAGCAGGGGGCTCTGACTCCTTTCCAGAATGGGATCAGTTCCTGCCTGGGTCCTGTTTCTGTATCTTCAACCCATCTCTGTCCATTCTGATCTGATCTGAAAAATCTAGCCAAGCCAGACCAAGTAAGCCATGTCATAAAATGAAGCCTGCCCACTCTCCATCTAACACCAACACAGCTGCCTCTACTGTCTTTACTGACAGATAACTGGTTTCCTTTAGAAGGGAGAGAAAATGTTAATCTTAGCAATTATTCTTTTATCCCAACAGCTCTCCTGTGTGGAATGCCATATAATTAAAATTCGAAGTGAAGGTCCATTGTGAAGCAAGAATTAGATGTACCGGGCTATTGGCTATGTCACTTACTTCTGAAATAGGGAGCTATGAAATCTAACCAGGTTTTCAATTTCTCCTAATGTCAAAAAAATGGCAATAAAATCAAAAAGTGAGAGAAAAGGTGGAGAAAAGGGAAGGCCCTGGAAACAGCATTCAGGAAACTACATTAGATGTGAGTCGTCACTACTGATTTCTCTCGGGATTGTCTCATTCTAGCCCATATTTCACACCATAGAAGTCACAGACCCACTAGACAATTATTAAGAAAAAAAGTCTTTCTAAGTGGCCTGGAAATCCTGGAACTACTTTCTGTGGCTTCTCCAGCCGAGTGCTGTCACTGGAGTCTCTGGTGTGCTTCATCCCTCATCCTAGAAAGGCCGCTGTCCCCTTTCACCTGAGTCACCTTGCTGAAGACTACAGCCCTGCAGGTTCAGACTCACAGAGAACTTGTCCTTCCCGAGAAGTGGCACATGGGAAAGGAGAGGCATCAGGACCACCAGTGTGGACAGAGCTCAGGATGTGGTCAGTGACTTACAGCAAAGTAGGCAGGTCCCACCCCATCCCTCCATAGTCTCTGCAGAATACCTGTAGACAGCAATGGAGGCTCAGACACAGCCTTCATGAACATCAGAGTATACCTATGGGAGGAAAAAGGCTTAAAGGGTACCTCCCAGCACATAAAGAACACCCCAGGCAACAAGTCAACTGTGCACCTGGAGGAAGGCTAGCATTAACACAGAACCCCAAGGAAAGGGCATGAAGGGTACAGGAGTGGCCATTCTATAGATAGGCTATGAAGTCCAAGGATGATCTGCACTAATGGGGGCTGCATACAGTGGGGCTGGAGAGAGAGGGAGAGAGAGAGAGAGAGAGAGAGAGAGAGAGAGAGAGAGAGAGAGAGAGAGAGAGAGAGAGAGATTTCTGAGGGGCAACTGTCCCCAAGGTCCTCCTATCTCAGCTCAGCCAGGAAGGAGGGAGAGAATCCACGCACAGGATCTGAAGTCACCTAGAGGTTCAGCAAGCCACAAAGAGAAAGGCAGGTCCTGAGCAAGGTGGCCATGGGAAGGAAGCATCGTGGACAGTCCATCTGTTTCCCTAAAGCCTTTCTAGCTCGATCATGGACCAGGAACAGCACAGACCCTAGTGCAGAGTCCACATAGGCATGGTGTCCTGGCTCAGCTCAGTGAATTTTATGTGATGAAGGAACAATGGCAGCCACCTTCCCTATAAAGTGACTACAGTGATAAGAGAGTGGAATTTGGGGTTCCAGAAGCCCAAAATAGAAATGAGCTCAGAGATGGGTAAGGGAGAGTGCAGCTCCTGGCAAGCCAATGTCCTAGGCTAAAGGCCCAAGATTATCACAGAGATGCCAAAGTCCCACAGAGGGCAGAGTCTGTCCAGGGAAGAACAGGAGGTCTTCGAGAGCAAGTTAAGGGGCAAAATAAGGGAGACAGGTAACCTTCAAATCTGTCCATCCCCATGTCCTAAGCAGGTCTTTGGGTCATCACTCCAAAGCTGACCACTATCCATGGGGCCTCTCCTTAAACCTGTTTCAGAAATAATACAGAGAGAGGTGAGAGGGGGGAGACAGAGAACGGGAGGGATGGAGAGAGAGGGGCAGGGAGGGAGGGAGGGAAGGAAGGGGAGAGAGAAAAGGAAGGGGAGAGAGAGGGAGACAGAGACAGAGGGGAGGAAGGAGAGAGAGAGAGAGAGAGAGAGAGAGAGAGAGAGAGAGAGAGAGAGAGAGAGATCACAGATAAAAGCTAGAGAAAGCTGCACCACTGTTTGTAAAGATGCCCCCAGTCTCTATCCTCCTACCTGCCCACTTGAGCCTCTAGCTCCAACACAGGGAGATTCCTGCCTCAAAGCAAGGGTCTGTGCTTAGAGACGTGGGCCCTCACAGCTGCCTTTCACATGAGTAAACTGTCTTTGTCGATTCTGCTCAAGCTCAGCCCTGGTGGAGAGGCTTCTGCTGTGTAGGAGGCTGGTCCTTCAGGCCAGGCACAGAACAGAGTTCAAGCTCACTGTCTGCCTGTCCCCACATCCTCAGAGTCCTTCTCAGTCTATGACTGAGAGAGTCTCATTATCAAAGGCCGGCTGGAGCCCAGAACCAGCTCACAGGTGCCTCTGCCCTGTTTGGCCACCTCTCCTAGGGAAGGGCAGAGGCACCTTAGAGACCCACATCCTTTCTCATCCCAGCTTAAATTAAGCAAATAGTCTGGACTCCAGGAAGCCATAAATCACTTGAAGAGAAATGTGGACTCGGTTTACTAATAAACTGAGGTTAATATGAAGGAGAAAGTGGATTCTTGCCTACTGTAACCAGGATTTAAAAATAGGAGTTTTGTTTCAAAAAACATGAAGAGACCACTATTAGGATGTTAAGGAACATTTTTACACACTCACGTCAGGAGCAGTGAAATAGTTCTATCATTGCAAGTGTGAATATTCTAGATAAATGTCCTTATAAATATAGAACCAATCACCTTTGCCCTCTTGGATCCAGCCACCTCCTCTGCGCAATCACTTGGACTCTCACGCCACAGGCCCTGACAGCTGAGCGCCCATCTGTCTTCCCACCATAGCCACAAACCCCCACCTCAGTGCTGGGCAGCAATTATGCTTCACAGTTATTTAAGGAGCCATTAAAATAAGTTCTGAAATAAACCATTGTGTAATTGTCTAAACACATATAATTATTTAAATAACTTTAAGGATAAAGAAGGTTGGATATTCTAATATTAATCTTCAAAATATCAACATTCTAATTAGGCCGCATTCAGAACAGTTGCATGACAGCCATTTTTCACCTGGAAACACGGCACTCCTTGATTAGACCACATCCTGCCCCCTGTAAATTCACAAGAGGAGTCAATCCAATGGAAGTGAGAATTAGAAATCTAGATGATACATTTCTGAGTTTCGTTTTTTTTTTTTTAAGTCTTTTTTTTTCCTGCAGAAGGAACATCATGAGACAATGATTACCCAGAGGAAATAAAAGCCCTGCCCAAGACTCAGAGCCCTCCCTGTTCTCTTGTCATCCCCATAGCACTGGGAAGAACACTGAGAGATGTCACTGGCTCATTCCACAGCCTGCTGCTAGAGAGGGGCAGGGCTTTCTCTGCCTGCAGCAGCTCAGATTCCAAGCTAGCAGCTCCCAAGTCCTCCTCTCTTGTTCTGCCCTCACCCAGGTCACTCTGTACCCTCACTGCAGTCCCCTCTGTAGCTAGAATTATCTCTGGTTGTCCATGCTCTCCAAAGTTTCCTCACAGACATCCAAAGCCAGCATGTATGGTCAGCTTCCAGGAAGAAGAGGGCATGAGGAGTTTTTGAGGAAAGTACCAGCTGTGGGACACTGGCCATTGCCACTGATGGGCTATGACCCTGCTCTGCCAAATTTCCCAGCATTCCAGACTGCGCAGTGAGGAAAACCCACCACTGTGGGAGATACAAGACCATGACAATGGCGAGAGGTGTCCATCAGGTCTCCTAACTCTCTTTCCCTCTTCCCTTCCCTCATCTCTCTTTCTCCTCCTCTCTCCTCTCTTTCAGTCTCCTCCTCTTCCTTGCTCTCTTTCCCCCTCCTCTTTTCTCCCTTCCTCTCCCTCCTTATTATTTCTTCTCTCTGCTTTGCTCACTACTCCATCATGCCCAGGCTACAAGCATATTTTGCTTATTAGTAATAAATTATATCTGCAGTCAATAACTCATTTTCCAAAAATTAATTTGGGAGTGACAGCGCACAGCCTCCCACATGAAATCAAGTAGGCCTTGCAAACTGCCAGAGCCCTGAGTCGTTATTCCATGACGGGACTATTTTCTCATTTTCCTCCAGTCAAGATTTATAGTTTCCAGGAGGCACTGCCATGCACCTCCATGTCTGAATCAAAAATCAAACCTCCAAGACATTGCTCCATCTCTGCTGTGCCTCCACCCACCAGAGAACTCCCTGTGAAGAAATATACATACACTGGCACCCTGCACATCTGGGGATGTTGGCAGGACAGGGGACGGGCTAGAAGACAGCAGGTCTTCTACCCACAGTTGGAGCTAAGAGGCCAGCTCAGCCTCTAGAAGCCAGGAGCCACTTTGAGACCTCAGGGAGCCAGAGGTGGAGCTCATGTTGCAGTAGATGCCTCAGATTGGAAGGCCTCTCATGCTGAATCTGCCGCCATGCCAACACTTCCTGTTGTGACTCCTTCCTGGGAGTCGTGGAACTGGGACTTCTGTCTCATAAGCCCCCATGATAGGTACTGTCCCCATGCTCAGGACCTCTTCAGCACCCTCCATAGTGAGTTCAGTGAACACCGAGACTGAGCTGGGAGAACCAGAGATCTAGACAAAGAAGGATAAAGGGCAAGAGATTTCTTTCCACTGACAGTCACATCTGCTACCATGGAGAGCACCAAGTGGCACAGTGGACAAGAAGCAGATACATCCGGGAGGCCTCAGAGAGGCACAGCTCATGGCTCTGATGGAAAAACTTCCAGGTCACCAGATCAGTGGGTCCCTAAGCCAAAACCTTTCTTCACTTTTGCTGAGAAGACCTGTGGGCCCCTAGACAGCTTTCTTTACTTCAAATGGTAGGATGAGGGAAGTCTGAGGTTTGCACAATGCACATACAAACACACCTTCCTTCTTTGAGTACACACAAAGAAGGCGTAAGAAGGAAACCTCTCCTCCCCACCAGAAATGTGGTATCTGAAGTGACACCACAATCCTGGGTACCTCAGGTGCCCAACCTGGGGATGCCATGACCAGAGTGTCTCATAGTCCCTTCTCCCATAGGATTGCCAGGAGTTCAAGAATATCATGCATCCTTAACTTTGCTACTCTTAACGTCAGTTACTTACAGTCTACCTGAGTATGAAAATACTCAATGGAAAATTCCAGTAGCATAGAATTCATGTTTTCATCTTCATGCTGTTCTGAGCACCATGATGAAGCCTCAAGCTTTCAACCTAGAGTTCACTGCTTTGTCCAACATAAATGCTCCACCTGTCCAGTAGGCCCCTTGGCCACACAGTAGCTGTCTCAGTTGTCAGAGGGACCATGAGGATACAGTGGTGCTTCTCTTCAGATAACCCTATTATACTTAGCAAGAGCCCCATCCCCAAGATCCATGGTGCTGGCAGTTTGGATGTGACAAAGAGAAATAGCTATGTGTTTCATTCTCTGTTTAAGAAAAGAAACCTGCCAAGCTGTGGTTGCTGGAATTGGTAATAAGAACACTGTTTCAATCTAGAAAACAAAAACGCATGCTGGCTTTACTGTCAGACCTCAAGCTGCAAGTTATAGCCACCATGCATTGAGCTTGGTTAAAAGGGAAAAGAGCTTTTCTGCCCTTCTATGCCCGGTATTCCCCCTTCTACTTTCATATCATGTGGGATGAAGGTGGGGCGGATAGAGGAGAAGAAAGGGTGGGGGATGATTATACAAAACTAGGGGTATATGAGAAAGCCATATGGAACCCTATTACTTTGTAAGCTAATTAAGAATGTAATTAACGGGCTGGGGAGGATGGCTCAGTAGGTACAGCACCCACCACACAAGCATCAAGACTGGAGTTTCGATCCCCAGACTCATGTAAATCCTGGAAGAGCATATAGGCGTGTCTATAACTCCAGGGTGCAGGAGACAGAAACTGGGAGTCCCTAGAGTAATCTGGTTAGTGAGTGTCCCTAAAGGTTAGATATTTACATATGGAAATGTCATTGAAAATTACGTTTTTGTATGTGCATGGAGATGGGTGAAACCATGCGGTAGATTAGAGAGATTGTCTCTCCAGGCTGGACCCTCATCACCAGCCCTGCTAAAATCTACTTCCATCCAGAAAAGCTCCAAGATTCAAACCACAGGGACTGTGTGACACACACACACACACACACACACACACACACACACACACACACACACACACACACGAAGTAAGGGCACTGTATCCACCCCATCCTAGTCTCTTGGTGGATGAGAATGGCTCTCCCACATCTGAGATCGGGCATCAGACCCCACCACACAGGAAAGGGGCAGCTGAGCTTGTGTCTGTTTCTCCTTCTCATCGTTCGTCACTAACTCTGATTCAGACACGAGGTAAGACAGCAGCTCCCCATTGCTCACATGCACATTCAGTCTGCAAGACAGGGACAAGGAGGTGCTGAAAGTAATGGCCTCGTCCTCCTTTCAGGTACACCACTGGACTGAATTTAAGAGGATCCCAAACGCACGGTAGGAAAGTCCATTCATCTAGTTAACAAGATTAGGGGAAGCTCCATTTCATCTTGCCCACATGCATGATGGGAAAGGATGCATCTAATCCAAATACCTGATGGGAAACTTCATTCATCTTGGACAAATGTATAGTGGGAAATCTGATTCACCTAGTCCACATGCATGGTGGGGCACTTCATTCACCCAGCTTATGTGCATTGTGGGAAACTTCACTCCTTTGCCCAAATGCATACTGGGATATGACTTATCGAGTTCGCATACATGGTAGGGCACTTCATCTAGTACAAGCGCATGACGGTAGTGTTCATTCATCTAGACATCACATACTGTGAGACATTTTAGTTAGATCTATATATTAAGCCTTACTCACCCTAACTAAGTGTGCCCTCCAAAACAGAACACCTAACCAAAGCCTTGAAAGTCCAGGATATCATAGACACGCATGCAGCTACTCTCTGAAATTTCCCCACTCTTTTGTGTACACCCACAAGCCCACTGACAAGACGACTCCCACCTACGAATGGGAGTGAGAAGGCACAGATGCAAGCGCATGTGCACTTTATTAGAGATGGGCATACCTCAGGTCTGGGTGGTTAGAAAGGGCCATAGAATGCAGGGTAGGCTGAAGAGGAACTACAATGTATCCCCAAGCCCACCCTGACCTGCAAATGTCCTTTGGATCTCAGGACCTTAATCATCCATCTGCCCAAAACGCCCCTGTCCACCCACGTGAAGCAGACAGCCAAGCTAGCTGTACCCTAATCAACTTCAGTCAGGCCACATTAGCAATGAGGACCCTGCTCTGGTCACAAGCCACACAGGGCTGCAGAGCCTCAGAGTTGAGAGGAGCCCTCTTGAGGCCAGTCTCAACTGCTGAAACTACAAAAACGCACAGGGCACAGAGGAAAGACAGGTCCTACACCTGTACAGATTCACCGTAGAACTCAAAGGGTTTGGCCTCCAGGAGTCGGAAATTTTTGCATAAATTCTAACTGGAAAGCAGACATGATGGAGACCATAACTTATAGTAGAAAATTTTTCTCACTGGGACAAGATATCTGTAAATTCCAACAAGCTATACAAAGGCAAGGTTGCTAGGAAGCTAAGCACTTGGAGCCAGAAAGGTGAAGCCACAGTTAAGACTCCTGGCAACTGTCTATTCTTCAATATCCAGCCCTATGTCCCCAGGAAGATGTGATAAGTTGACTTCTGTGACAGGTCTGGTTCCATGGTCCTAGAAGCCTGTGTCTCCTGCTCCCAAGCCCGCAGTGTATCTTATACAAATATTCCTGGGATACATTTACATGAGAACTTGTTCCACAAAAACATTAGGCTCATGTGCTCTGGGAATTGGTTTAGGAAAGGAAGGAGACTGAGATGCTGCCCTGGGAGACAATGCTCAGCATGAAATCCTCTGGCCCTTCATGGTGTCCCTGTGTCCTAGAAGCAACAGCAACTCTGATGTGGAGAAAGTCAGCCAGTGAATCTGACAGGGTCCTTCCTCAGCTGAGCATGGGGGCATCTCTTCTTTAAAAGAAGCAGATAAGGAGCAATACAGTTACTGAATGTTCCCAAGAAGGCAGTGACACAGATGACCTGCTGGGCCAAGCTACACTAGACCATTAGCATCTCGGTCCACAGAAGCAAGATTAGCGCTTGGCAGCAGGAACCATCAAGTGCACGCAGATAGTCAATCAACTTACTTCTTTAACCAGCAGCTTTAAAGCTTAGGCTGGACAGCGCCCCTCTGCAGCCTTTATACTGACCGCCCTCTTGAATTGCCATTGCAGCCTGATGGCAGCCATGAGTACGATCCCATTTATAGGCAGAAAATCTGCCTATAAATAAGCTCAGAGCGTATCCAGAGAGGCTGCCCACAGTTACAGGGTGAGGGAGGGAAGAGATGAACCAGCATTGATTGTTCCCTAGTGTGACATGTTTAAGAGCCTTTATTCCCGTACCTCACCATGTGATCTAAGGGCACTGCTGATGTCGACCATTTTCTATCATCTGAAGCCCCACCCCCACTATAAATTTCTCATGGATCCTTCCAAGCCCCGTACCTTCTAGGATGCTCACCTTGAATTCATCCTGTCCCTTAATTGTAAATGCATGGCTAACGAGAGAAGAGTGTTTCTAAGTTGAAGGTAGCATTTTAAGTTGGGAGCACACCACCAGATAAACATCACCTGCTGAGAGAAAAATCACCCTAAAGTGTATATTTCACCAGAAATGGAAATGTGTGATTGAACACTCAAGGGCACAGCTGGCGAAAGCTTAGCAACTTATGGAGGCTCTGTGTTCATGGACAGCGATGGCTCTAACTAGAAAGCCCTTAAACTCACTTCACACTCCACTGGAAGGCCTGAGACAGCCTGGGACAACATCCACCTTCCAGAGTGGCAAGTGGAGACCTGCATTCCAACTCAGTTCTCAGAAGGACACTAACACCAGTGACTTTCCTCACTGCTGTTCTAACATACCTGGCCAGAGCAGTGTAAGGGAGGAAGAATCGCTCTGTCGTGATGTGAGAGTGCAGTCTATGGCTGTGGTGATGGTGAGCAGGAGCAGCATGTGGCTGTGAACACAGGAATGTGAGGCTGCCTTTCCGCAGCTAGGTGGATTAAGAAATAGAGAATTGTCTGGGAGGCAGGCCTAGACAATGTATGAAGCCCAAAACCTGACCCCCGGAGTTCTTCTTCCTCTAAAACCAACAAAGCCTTACCTCCCAATATAACCACAACTCGTCAAAACAGAAGCTGCCACTGGGGATCAAGTTTTCAAGCATGTGAGCCTCTGTGGGACAATCCACATTCAAACCATAGCAATGTTTTCTAGTCAGAAAGAATGGCTAGGCAAAGCGCACATGTACATGCATACACACACACACACACACACACACACACACACGGGGGGGGGGGGGGAGCACAGAGCACACCAGACCACACCACACCACAGGAGCTGGCTAGGCAAAGCACACACACATGGGAAGGAGGGAAGCTTACAGAAAACCATTAATAACAAGAAAGAAAAATCTTCTTGGGCCAAAGCTTTACTCTGATCCCAGTGGATCAGAAACAAGAAAAGCATCTAAAGAAGAGGATAAGCTGAAATGGTTGCAGGGAAACATCAGCGCTCGGAGTAGCATATTGACTATCTGAGCAGAAGCATGGGTCTGTAGCCGCAGTCTACCTGCCTCTGGCTGGAAGGCTCCCTCTGATGCAGAACCTGGGAGAGGCACGGCAAGTGAACAGATAGGCTTGGAGTGAAGGTCCCTTGTCTTCAAACCAAGCCTAGGGTCATCAGCAAGTCACATGATGCCCATTCTACCCAAGTTTAATGTGAGAAGAGTAGAAGACCACACCTGCTAATGAAGCCAGCCTAGCTAAGCTCCAGGTTCAGTGAAAGTTCTTGCTTCAAACCATAAGATGGAAAGCAACTGAAGAAGACACCAGACATCAACCTCTGGCCTCCATACACAAACATGTGCGTATATTAATACACACACACACACACACACACATAGCCCCTAAAATGTGTGTGACCACATAACTACACACCTGAAAAGAAGACAATACCATATATTTCTGGAATGTTCTAAGCAAGGAAAAAGTTCAAAGAAGACCAGAACTAGAAGAGGAAGATGTACTCTCGGGTGTCTACATTCTAACTGTCCTTATCTAATAGAGACAGATCCACTCTTCCTCGGTGTGGCAACAGGAATAAAAGGAATGCCAGAAGGATCCACCCAGGCTAGGGCAAGGCTGCTGCTGGTATAGTTGGTGCTCCAGGGTGGCTCATGTCATTTCTTATTGCACCAGTGGCCCTGGTGTGTTCCATTGACATGGAATACAAGGCAGTATGCCCTAACAAGACTGGTGTGAAAAATAAGCTCATAGGAATAGAAGACATTGATGGTGGACACAAAACATACATGAGTTTTTTGAACAACTTGCCTCTAAAGAGAAAGACATTAAAATCGGGAAATCATGAAGGCTGGGAAAAAGATGACTGAATTGGGCACTCAGCAGGGCTGTCATCCAACCCATGACCTCTCGTGTCTCCAGGGCACCTGGGAGGAACAGAGAAGAGGTGAGTGGCATGGTGTGTGAGCTCCAGAGCTGAGTAGGATTTTTTAAAGTATCTACCAGTTTCCAAGTGATGTCAGGCAAGCTTTTAGGTAGGTTTTTAATATCTGCTTTTCTCACAGGGAAAAACTGGTTTCAGAAATGGCACTGAATTAGGCCTTGATGCGTGTGTGTGTGTGTGTGTGTGTGTGTGTGTGTGTGTGTAGTTTATGTGGACATGTATGAGTGAATAAATGCATATATGTGCATGTGCTGTAATGTTTATTTGTGTTTCCATGTGTAAACTTAGACTGCAGCTCCTAGGCCAGCAGTCATCATGGCTGGAGTGGGGGCAGGGGGCTGCCTGGTAACACAGGGATCTTGGTGTTGTGTCCTGTGTTACATGTGCCTTGCTGCTTTGGACCCATCCTCAATGATCTACACGGCTTTGGGGAAGGCCTTACCTCCTACCCTTGAGTATGGATTTGGGGGCTTTAGGCGGCTGAGTAGCCAGGAGCATGGTGCCCATGTACGGATTTCTAGAGACAAAATGAAGAATAGGACTGCTGGCTTCCAACCACAGCCCCTCTTGAGTCTGGGCCTTGTGTAGTGCAGGAGGCATCCAGGCCACAAGAAAGCTTTGCTATGTCAGCTTTCCACAAGGCCTCACAGCAAACATGCCAGCATCTGCCACAAGCAGTGCTTCTGACAGACTGGAAATGGAGTCGTTTTCAGAAAGAAAAAAAAAATGTCGAGAGAAACATTTCTCTCACACGATCCTCAGTAAACCTGGCAATAGAAGATCTCATATTTATCTCCAATTCTTTGGTCACAATCAAGCCACATGGGGGACATAGGCCTACAATCAACCAAGAGGCCCCATGAGATCTTTGTCTTAGGCAGCCTTACTCATAGACCCCAGGAGAAATGACCCACTCTAAAACAGTTGTTTCTTAAATGGATATCGCCAACACAGATGGATGTTTTTGGCCAAGGATCAGCTTTGTTAGAAGTGTTTTCACTGAAGGGATAATTCACAGAGCCAGCCTTTCCATCACTGCTGTGGCCAGCATCACTGGTGTTCCTGAGAGAAGCAAGCATCTAGTTGCCTCTAGGACCCTCCCTTTACCCGTATCCTACATCTCTCCTCTGCCAGCTATTTCAAGGGACCTCTCTGTTCACCCACAGCTTTTTCCTCCCTTTTGTAAGACCCTCCCTTCCTTCATAGCCCCCTCCATTTCCCCAGATTTCTCCAGGACTCTCCTTCACCCACATTCCTTCCCTCTATCCCTTTCCCCTCTTTCAGCTTCCTCCATCTTTTCCTTTACTGACCTCCACTATGTTTAGCCGAGCCACTGTGGCCCATCTCAGCTGCTCCACAGACTCTCCTGACTTTCCTTCCTGTCTCATCCATCTATATACTGTAGAAAACTACAGGTGAGGCCCAAGGTCTATAGTCACTTTGTCCTTCTCCTGTCCCTCTGCACACCGCTCCCCAACCTCACCCCCCATCTACTTGGGCTGAGGCTATATGGAGAGGGACTTTCCAGACCTGGCAAAAGCAGAGGCAGACTGGCCCTAGAATGAGGGTCTCACAGATCAGGCCATGTAGAACCTTCTGAACCATAGACTTGCCAGCCAAGTGGGAAAGACAGTCCTGTCGTGTACAAAAGGCAATGGCTGCCCTCTCTCTCGAGGCCTTGGCACTCTGAGGGAAAGGTTAATTATTTAAAAGCTTTAGACAGACTGGAGCCTCTAGACAGGAGGAGTGCTTGTACTGCTAACCCACAGAAATTCCTGATAAGAAGATCCATATCCAGACTGTAGAAGAGATGGCGTGCAGATGGGCTTTTGGGGTTTTTTTTGGTTTTTTTTGTTTTTGTTTTTGTTTTGTTTTGTTTTTTTTAATCTCCAAAGTTCCCTCTTTTTAATCCTATAAAACCCTAAGGTCCTCACGCCACGTATGAACAGTATTCCCATGGAAAGATTCCGGTTCTTTAGTTGTTCTGATTAAAGACAAGTCTGCTCTGGAGAAGCCTATCTGTTTTCTGTTATTCCCAGGTCTCTTCCATCAATCCCAATCTAACATTTGGTGATGAAAACCAGGAGGGGTTTTTGAGATCCTACCCCCTCCAGCCATCCCCTCTGGATGACCTCCCCTCTTTCCCTTTGCATGTCTCCCTCTCTTTTCCGAGATTCATACTGTGGCTGTTCAGGAAGCTTATTAGGGCTTCACAGTTACCAGCTACAACTTGAAACCTCTGGGTTTTGGTGTGCCACGGAAACTCAGTTTGGATCTTCTATTACCTGCCTTCCCTTCTCCTGTTTTCTGTTCTCTGACCTCAAGAACAGAGGTCTTTTTGCTATTTGACCACAGGGAAGTCAACATCTACATGCCGAGGTAAGGTTGGGGTTCACTCTAAGGACACCCTAGACTGACACCCTTGCCAGACCCTGAGGTCCTCTGGCTTTGCCTGTCAGATTGTTGGAACTGGGGACACCAGTTCCACTGCTGCTCACTCATTTTCAGGTAAATTCTGGTTGAAGGTGAAAGCATATTAACAGGTACTAGCCTCAATCTTACCTTGACTAAGGTGACTCCTGTTTTTTGTTTTATTCCTCCACTTTAGGTTTTTAACAGCTCCAACATCTAAGCTTATTTCCTAACCCCTCCCCACCCTCTCTCTCTCATGCTAAACTGGCTGATGAGTCCCCTCCCCATCAAAAGCAGAGTATATTAAGCAATGTGACTGTAGACTGCCGGTTTCCTCTATTCCTATACACTTTTGGTTTGTCTTAAACAAACTTCAAGGTGTTGATGATATGCCTGTCAACTGGGGTCTGGACACAACACAAATTGGATAAATACTTCTGACTTTGCAAGTCTCACTGACTCATACAACCTCATAAGACAGAATGAAAAGGCTTGACACTCCACTTTCCAATCTATTTTCTTTCTTTACTTCTGTCCTATTCTTTTCCTCCATTTTAAGTTTTACAAGCTCAAACTTCTAAATCTGATTCCCGGAACTCTCTCTCTTTCAGAAATGACAAACTGGCTGGTACATCCTTTCCTTTCCAATACCAGAGTGTATTAAGTAATGGTAGTAATTTTTCCCATACTGTGTAAGCCAAGATGCTGGCTCTGCATGGGATTTGGCCTTCCCATTTCAGACTTACACATACGTGCTTGTCCTCCACACCTGTCTTCTGTGTCAGGCTAGTCCCTGACGCTGGCTATGAAAGGAGAGCAAAAGAGCCCAATTCTTACCCCATCCAGAATTGGACTGGTAATGCTGTTTAGGCGGCTACTCTTCTGCATCCAGGAGATGATTCTCGCTACTCTACCAGGCGTGTACAGATTCAGCTTACCTGAGCTGGGACCCTCTCCTCTTGTATCCATATTAACCTAGCTAACTAGTGACTTTTTAAAGGATATAATTAGATATATTTGATTTTCAAATTTTAAATTCCACAGAGACTTGGAAGGCCCTAATGAGGAGAGGGCTCACTTTACCATGTAGCTGAAGTTACCTTCACCATGTTGTTTGGTGCCATGTTGGCTGAGAGACCTCATCAAGATGGAAGCAACCATGTGACTTGTCCACCACCTTGCTAATAATATCATAAAGAAGAGAAACGCATGTGACTTCAGCACCATCTTGACTAATTCCACCACATGGACAAGTCAAAATCATAGCTGGCATCAATGAGACTTCATGGTCCCAGTGAGTGTTCTGGGAACCTCCTCCCCCCTTTATATTACACTCTGAGAAAACATCACACCTCCAAGGCATTTTTGTAACTTTAGTGTTTTTATTTATTTTGATATGGTTTCTCACATGATACATTTACTGGCTTCTAATGAGGACCTAAGAGGTTTCCTGGCCATGTTCCTCCAACACTGGCACAGTAACAAAGGGAACTAATGCTGTGACATTCACGGGTCCCAGCAGAGACTCACAGGATAAATTGCCAAGTGATAGACAAGTTGCTGCCAGTGACGGCTCCTATGGTAGGCTCTGCTGGGTCTCAATGCCTAACATTTCCTTCGGCTAACTCCAGGCCCAATTTCCTCTGAGATAAAATGCTCCCGCACTCACTTTATTACATATTTCTGCCTTTGTTTTTGCCCACTCTAACAATATGCTTGCTAAAGATCTCTGCATTATGTTTCCATTTCACAATGAGGATTATAAAAAACACGACACAAACAATAATCTTTAAAATCTTGGCTTATTAAAATTGTCTTACATATGATTATGCATGTATGTATGTAGACTGTCTACATATGATTATGGTTTGCTTTTTATAACATGTACTTAATACAAAATTGACTTATAAATAAATGCTCATGTAAACTAAAGTTTACTAAAGTTGAGCTTGGCTCAACTTCATTTTGTTCATAATAAAACTAAAATTAAGGGGGGGAACTAATATAAAATAAATAATGATAGAAAACAAAATATATTTATATGTTTAATTAATATGATAATATAGATCTTAGGTCCAAAGCCTCCTCTCCCAACCTTCCCACCCCACAAATGGTAGTGCTGGAGACATTATTCAGAACAGGTCAAGTAAACAGAGGAACTGTTATTGTGTAAGGCAAGTGCCCTTAATGCTCCAGTTACCTCCCTCAGCCTTCCTCCAAAGATCAACTACGTTGGGCCAAGGGCACCTAGTTCCCTGTCACTGTCAATCTGGATAGCCTGTATCAGCTCATAGTCCCATGCTTCTGACTGTCAGATGAAATCTGCTTGCTTTTTCACCATTTTGCTCTTTTCTCTGTCTGCCAACCCCTAAGATGGCCTTGGCAGCGTGATTCCCCAATTAAATCTTTCTTTCTATCCACTGAGCAGTCTATTTCAGCAGTTTCTCTGCACCATCACTATAATATGTGAAATAAACA
Organism: Acomys russatus; assembly: GCF_903995435.1. Taxonomy (NCBI): domain Eukaryota; kingdom Metazoa; phylum Chordata; class Mammalia; order Rodentia; family Muridae; genus Acomys; species Acomys russatus. The sequence continues at coordinate 18,871,390 of NC_067141.1, forward strand.
AAGATTGTTAATAGTCCTACGTCTTTCTTTGGAATAATTGTTAGTTTTAGTTGTAAAGTTCTAAAGTCTGCTTTTAAGGACAAAACATACATAAACATACAATTCTTACCAAGACATTACCTCCTTCATCCTTATCCCAATTCCAGTTTGTGCAATGTGCTTCCTATCCGATGAGGATATAATTTAACTTGAAGATGACTGTGTCTCCTCCAGGACATGTTTTCCTATTGGATAACTGCCCTCTCCTATGTCTCTGCTTTTAAAGATGCTTTATATGTAAATAAATGTATGCATAAATGTAAACATTTTAAGGCTTTTATTTTAACACTATGGCCTTTAAAAACGAACAAACCAATGAACAAAGTGTATTTCAACATCCTGATTTTAGCTAGGCCTGTGTTAAAAAACAAAACAAAACAAAACAAACTAGTATCCATCCCTTAGAAGACAGGACATTGTCCTATTTTGTGAGTTACGTGACTACCATCTTCGTACCTTCAGCCGTGCTGGCCTAAAAAATGATTTTCAGAGGATTTGTGAAATGTGAATACTTCTTCACAGAAGATGAGATGAATGGACCATCCCAGACAGTTTTATAAAAACGGAAGGAAAAATGGAGTGAAAGATCTACCTATGTGACTATAAGATGTCTTCATACAGATTGAGTAAAGGCTTTTCAGTGTGGCTGCTTCAGCGTCACCCACATTCCCACCCACTACTTACCCCTTACCAATTTCCTGAAAGTAACCCTGATAAACTCATTGGTCCCCCACGGTGAACTTTTGCCACGGACCACTAGCTAAGTCAGGGATCAGTCCTTGGGATCGGAGGTTCTTGGAGGGTCAGTGAACAGAGATAAGGCGAAGTGACAAACAGAAGCAACTCAAGTTTGAGTTTCCATCTGAGTGTATTTTTTAGCCAAGCAGTTTAGCATTATATACCTTTCTTGAAAGCAGGGGGCAGGGAGGTGTTTGGTTACATTTTCCCACAGAGCAGATTCACGGAAGTCAGTGAGCAATCAAGCATACATGGTACAGGTACAGATAGTTTTGTAATAATTTGAATTATGACTTTGAATTGAAACAATACAAGGTACAGAGTACATAGTGAAAAGACATCATCACTTCTAAGTTATTGGCTTAGTATCAATATGTATATGCTCCCTTTGTCCAAGGCCAATGTCCTCTCCCTAACGAAACTTTCTCCCTAATGAAACTTGTGCCCAGCACCTGTGTGCCAGGACATTTTTTCCCTATACTATTTTTCTTGTTTCTGTTACCTGAAATCTTTTTAAAATACTCTATTTCTTTGTAGGATATAGTATAACTTATTAACTAATGATTAATTTTTAGTCATGTCTCTTTTAATAAGTGGAAGTGAAGCAGAACTACTTCATCCACGGACAGTCCCTGGCTGCAGTCCTGGGCCAGGGTCTCACAGCAACCATTGCTACGCTTGAGGAATCCCACCTTGGGAGTGAAATGCAGTTAGAGTTAGAATTACAAAATATCTCCCAACAAAGAGAGTTTTGAAACTACAGTTTCTGCTGACAGGACTATCGACCCCAGCCCAGGAGACTCTCCCCTTTTCGAGGGTTCTTAGTTTTCAGGCCTGTGTAGTAAGTGTCACACAGACTCTACTAGAGAGGGGTGACAAACTTTGATAAAATGGAACTCTGGTTTGTCATTGAGATCATATGAAGAAGGGATGGAAATTGCTTAGATTCCCCCCTCACCCAGGAAAAAAGTTCTCACAGCTAATAGTAAATTTTTTTAAATGCTATTGTCTCTCATACTATTAAGCAATAAAAATGGTGTTGTAATGAAAACAGAAATTATTTTAATAAAAAAGGATTTGCATATGATTAAAATGAATGGAAGCTTCCAGAATGAAAAAAATGTAGACATCTTTTGAAAATTATGAAAATCTGAGTAAGTTAATTAAGGCATGTAAAAGATAAGACTTAGAGATTATATGTGTGGTATTAAAGTTTCTAAGGTCTAAGATCAACAATTACAAAATTGGCTAAATGTATGTTGAATCAAAGTTTATTTAAAGTATCTGGCTATAATATTACACAGTAGCTAAAAGTACCAGGCTGGTGTAATTGATCTTCCGATGTTTAGTAACCACGCTGGGAGGCTATTCTAATGTGGCCAGAGGGACTAAAAGGGACATTTTGGCAGTTTTTCTGGTTTTTCAAGACAGAGTTTCTCTGCGTATCCTTAACTGTACTGGAATTGTTTTGTAGACCAGGCTGGCTTTAAACTTACAGCCTCCCAAGTGCTGGGATTAAAGGTGTGCACCACCACCATGGCCAAAGGGGAGAATATTTTACCCTTTGCCCTGCAAGATCACAGAGGTCCCAGGGAACTGTGGGCCATCTCAAAGTGTTCTGCCAATGTGAATGGTCGCCCATTCTCTTGTTCGGGGGGCCCATGGAGACCCACTCAATGAGTTCTAACCAGCCTCCAGCCTCCAAAGGAGTCAACACACAGGAGATATTTCCTCATGGCTTCTGAGGGAAGCCATTCAGGACAAACAAGGCCTTTGGCTGCCTTACAGAGATGAACGACTGGTAAAGAAAGGTTCAGAGAGTCAGAGGCGCCTCTCAAGCCCACGTGACCTCCAAGAATCAGATCCTCCTCTGGCCTTGACAGTTCAGAGACAGAAATTAATTGTGGCCACCTGCATGGCTTTAAACACCCAGCAGGAAAAGTGTAACCAAGATTAAAATGAGTCATATATTTCTTTAACAGTTCGAGGGTCTGAATCTTCAGACATTATGCTTTGCAGTTTGAAATGTTATTTGGACAACTAGTTCTCACTAATGATTGCAGATATAGTATAAGACCCGAGAGACAGCAGCAGCTACAGTGTCTATCTGCAGCTAAGAAAAGCAGGCTGATCTCCTTACACATCTTCTTAAATATGAGGCCAAACCTAAAGGCTGTGTTTACCAACCATGGAACACTATCTCTTTCTCAAAGAGTAGTTCTCACAGGTACAAAGTGTCTTTCCAAATCCTAACCACCAATGTTCCCTGATTAAAGGACTGGCTGCCAGATACTCTGTCATCAAATTCAGTATGCGTGGGAAATTATTTGGGGTATCTAAACGGTATCCTTGGGATGTTGCTAGACAATCCTATCAAGGGGCCCAATAGGATTCTCCTTTTTTAAAAAAAATCATTTTTGGTTTTGCGAGACAGAGTTTCTCTGTGTAGCCCTGGCTGTCCTGACCTTGAACTCACAAAGATCCACCTGCCTCTGCATCCTGGGATTAAAGACATGCTCCACCACACCCAACTCTACTTCTTTTTGAAAATGTCCTTAAGATCCTGACTTTACCTGACTTCTTACAAATCTTCCAGGCATTTATTTTTCATGCAGAAGTCTGTTGTAACAAATAGGTCATTACCGTTACCATATCCAGCTACCCAACTCTGGCACACGGTCCAGCCAATTGTATAATCACATTGCACCTCAGTAAACAACCCTTATGTTAAAACTTTTTCCTTGCTGGGTGTGGTGGCACAAACCTGTAATCTGAGCATTTGAGGAGGCAGAGGCAGGTGGATCTCTGTGAGTTGGAGGCTATCCTGTTCTACAAAGTGAGTCCAGGATAGTCAAGGCTATACAGAAAAAAAAAAAAACTGTCTTGAAAAACAACAACAAATCAAAAAAAAAAAAAAAAAAAAAAAAAAAAAAAAAAAAAACCACAAAACCAAAACCCTTTTCTGCATAACCTTTGTTTTCTTACTGCTCCCAACCTGGTTCCACAGACACCAACTCCATCACATGGGACAACCCAAGCACACATGTTACCACGAAATGACTGTCTTATGTTCTGTCATTGCCACTGTTAAGTTTTATCATAACCTCTTAGATGGATACACTCTAACTTCTGACCCTTTGTACGTCACCCCTTTTGTCAACTCAAGGCATTTATGAGAGATCTGTACCCACAAAACTGCAAAAAGCAGTTTGGGTGACTTCTGAAAACAGGACTTATGGCCCACCCAACTCAAACCCTCTTCTTGCCACTCAGGACATTTTATCCCCAAGGCACACAACTAAAACAGATGGGCTAAGGCTTCTTTGCATCATGTAACGCTCTGCTTCACCAGCTCCCAGAAAACCTTAAGGAAGTTTCAGATACACCTAACATCCTTCAAGACTAACCTGAGTCTCTGGCTGCAGCAGTACTCCAGAATTAAAGAAGACTATGTCTGGCTACTGCTAAGGATGGAATCTGTGCCCTCCTCCAAGAAAAATGCTGCCTTCACACCTACAAATCCAAACCAGTTAGAAATGGGGCCCCAAGATGCAGGGCCTAGACAAAAACTCAACCATAGGCCTTCTCCTGTGACTAGGCTTTTGGTTCTCTCCCATTCTGGCTCCTTCCATTGGATGCCCTGTTCCTCTTTATTGTCTTCACACATACTTTTCTACTCTGTCTTTAAAATGTTTGCTTATTGGACCCACCTTTCTGAAAATAACCAAACACACATCTAAACCCTAACGAGGATGCTCCAATGTAAGCAGTCCTAGCGGCTCTCGCCCTACAGCAACTCCATTCGTTCCTGACACAGCTGCAAGACATTTTGGGCACTGTGTAGAGGACCTCTGGCTGCAAGAGACCATCATCCCTGTTACCCTAAGCCAGATACAATTCTTTTCATTAGTTTTCCCTTTTCTCCCTGATCCCCATCTTCAAAGCTCTCTAACGAGCTGTTGCTTCTGCTAGCGTCCTTTGATGCAGCACTCCGGGTAGTGGGACTAGCCACTGTCACCCCATATGACTGGACCTGGAAGGAAAATGTTCTACTAGTTTAGCCCTCCTTGGACTATAGTCCTTGGCTTCATACGCTGCCACCCTTACTTCACCACTTAGGGTGCCCTTACATTCAAACTTTTCAAGGTGAAGCATCCATTTAACTAGCCACAAGCCTTTTATCTTCCCTTTCTCCCTCTGATTATGATCCTTCTATGGGCTGCACTCTTACTTCTCCCCTAGTTTCTGCACAAGGGAGCTGGGGTACCTATCTTAAACAGAACTTACCAGTTCTTGAAGGCAGACAGTTTCACTTGCGCATCCAGCTTCCAGACCCACCTAGCCACTAAGGTCCAGCGCTCCTTGGATGATCCTGCTTCCTCCAAGGTTCTATGCCCACAACACACCTCCCAAGATGGCCCCATTTTCTACAGCCTCTTAACATCCCTACTGTTTTCCAAATATCAATAACTACTGCTCTCTTCCAACTGGCCAACTCTATTTGCAGCTCTCCCATTCTGATCCGCCTGGCTCACCCCTATCAAATACCCATAGACCTTGAAGACACAATCTGAATCCTTCCCTTGCCCTATGTGGGAGCCCTTATTTATGGATACCCACCCCCTCTCACTCTGTCTCTCCAGAGTCTATTCCTCCCCTTCTTCCTTCCCAAATAATCTCTCAGTTTCAGTCTGTAACTAAATCATCCGTCTTTCAGCCCTCTAACACTTATGTTTAAAGTTTCTTTAGGCAATCACACAATCCACTGCAATTGTTCAAGTTAAAACTACCCTTCTGCTATATGAGATTAATCCAATGATTGTCCCTTAGATCCTGGAGAGAGAGACTGGTCCTCCCCTCCATTGTACCTCTTCCACAGGAAGTAGCCAATGAGAGACTATGTCACCCACTTCTTTTTCATCTGTCCTCAGGGTCTGAAATGAAAGGTTAATGACGTAAAAGCCTCAGGAGGACTTAGACACTCTAGAAGGAAAGCTGACTTGACTGACAACACCTATGGAAGCTTCTGATTAGGAGATCCACACCACCCCTTGGTATATCTACAACTTCCAGACAACAGAGGAAGTGACCTGCAGATGGACTTTTCCATCCCCAATGTTTCCCCTTTTCCATTCCATAAAACCTAATAATACCCCTCCCACCCCCATGCCACATGAGCACAGTGTCACTTCCATGGAGAGACTGTGGCATTTTAATTGTTTTTGATTAAAGAGCAATTCTACTTCTGAAGGTTTCTGTCTGCTTTCGTTTATTTCTACATCACCTCCATCAACCCTGATCTGACACTGAAGACCTAGGGAGGTCCAGGTCATCCATGGCTGGGTGACCACCTCCCAAAACCCTCTTGCAGGGAACTGTAGAAACTGAGGTAAAAAAATGTAGAAGCAAAATTACCATGCTTGAACAATCAGGTCAAAACCGGAATGACTCATAATGCCTTGTGCAGGCATCTGGAGTTTGACCTTAATGACCTATGCCACCTTACACAATGGCCAGTCTCAGGAAAACCAACTCAGCCTGTAAATCTTTCTACTTAACAAAATGATGACATAGCTACCTGCTGCTCAGACAGGGGCCCTACACATGATGCATCTCAGGACCATAAGATTAAGTAACTGTTCTCTAGGGGCTTTGGTTGCTCAGTGCTCTCTCTCTCTCTCTCTCTCTCTCTCTCTCTCTCTCTCTCTCCTCCTCTCCCTCTCGCTCCTCTCTCTCTCTCTCCCTCTCTCTCTCTCTCTCTCCTCTCTCATCTCTCCTCTCTCTCTCTCTCTCTCTCTCTCTCTCTCTCTCTCTCTCTCTCTCTCTCTCTCTCTCTCCTTCTCCCTCCCCCCCTCTCTCTCCTTCCCTCTGTGTATTTTAATAAACATTCTTTGTTTATTCCTTCATGCCTTTGGGAAGTTCTCTTACCACCAGCAGCACTGGCCTTCTTCACACCTTTCTGCACAGCTCTAGCCATTATGCCAGCCACAGCCAGCCCCTCTTCCTTCTTATTCCTTATCCTTAGGCAGATGGGGGCAGGCTGGTCCCAAGCTCCTCAGAACCAGAGCTCCCTTGTCATTTTCCCAAAGTGACTCACTCTGAACTCATGCAGATTTATCTAAAGGAGGCTGCCCATTGGTGTTGAGAATGGAACACAGTCTGAGAAATCTGAGTAAGTCCCAGAAGCCAGCCAGAGGTAGCCCTCACATGCTTATCCTTGGGAGTTATAAAGAAGTGCTACTCGCTCTACAGAGAGCATCAGAGATGAAAGATGGGATTCCAATCCAGCTTGACTCACCTCACTATGAATAACAACTCTCCCTCATGGTGGCCAATGGTCCTATTATGTCCTAAAGAAATATTTCCATTATGACAATGGCCAAAAGCTGTCACCCTGCAGTATGCACATCTTTTAATGAGCAGGTCCCAGGCAGAAGGCAGAGGTTTGAGAGCCAGGCATCACCATGGACACCTGGGATTGGCTGGAATGGAAGTAGCTTGGACAGAGCCTTTGGTGTCAGGAACCAAGCCACAAGAACCACCAACAGAGAAATAAGCAATTATGTTTATGTCCAAATTCACCACCTTGGACAGTGTAAGCTAAGTGGACATTTCATCACCAGGCGTCTGCATTGTCCTGAGATCAGTTTGGGACAGGAGTTCACAGTTACGACAGCTACTAGAAACAGAGTGCCCATCCTGTGCTTTGTGATAACCACCCTCAAAGGCAGAGTTCTCCATCATATGATACATTTGGTCATCTCTACCTCCTGCCTTCAGAGCTGTCTACAACAGTGGTCACAGCCACTGACCTTTCTCTCTGGGACAAGATATGTTCATTAATAGCGGCCTTGTCTAGAAGGATTCCTTTACCTCTAAGCATCAGTTATCCCCAATACCATATATGTTGTGGGTAGATGGGGCCTGAAAATGTTCCCTGGTGGAGAGAGGGCTAAGTAGTATGAACAATGGTCAGTGAGGTGGTCACCTTAGGCAAGAACGTGCATAGGGTACCATAGAATGTCACGGGCCACAGACTGCAGAGTGAACGAGTTGACAGGCACAGTGAGTGAGTCAAACACAGAAGCGAGAAGTACTGACATGTAGCTAAGAGGTGAGTGGGTGGAGCAGGGATGCTGCAAATGGCTAAGTTCTCCTTTCCTCTTCCTTTCCCATTTTCTCTCTCATTTTCTCCTACCTTTTTCCTTCCTCTTTTCCTTTTCCCTCTCTTTTCTTTCTTTTCCTCTCCTTTTCTTTCTGTGTCTCTCCCCGTTTATCCCTCTTTCTCCCTCTCCTCCACCTTCTCTGCTTCACCCTTTCTCCTCTCCGCCATCTACATAGTCTACTGTCTTATGTGACATGTTCTTGCTCTCTGGGAAATAAATACATAAACGTGTCTAGTCCACTTATTGGGACATCAATGAAACAAACCAAGTCCCCAGCCATGTGGGCCATTCATCTGGGCATCGGTGCCTTTTACTTTCACTATCCCATACCTAGCTCTCCTATCACACTGAGTGTGACAGTCAAGTGGCTGGTTCACTACCCAGATGACCCAGATTTCAGACCCAGCCCTTTCCACTCCCAGAAACCACACACCAGTATACCTGACCAGGTTATGTCATGTCTCCAAAGGGCTTGGGCAGTCCCATTCCTCTGGTTCTGCCATCCACAACATATACAACTTGTCTCGTAGGGTAAGGCCAGGTCCACATCACAGCTGACACTGTCCTTGGTGATAATTCCATTGTCTTCGTATCACCAATAATACCCTGAGGTCTCCATTGAAACAGAGGTGTCATCTTTTGCAATGGCCTTTCAGTGCCTCTCTGTAAGGACTTATACCCTTACACCACAAAGTGCTAAGGCTCAGCTTCTTTCCATAACACTTTCAATGTTAAAGCTTCCATGACTCCAAAACCAGTACCATGTGGGCAACTCTTACTTGCAAGCTCTATATGTAGCCTTAGTGCTCTTCAGCTACAGATTCCATGCACTAACCCCAAAGAAGCATGCTTTCTTTCACAGACTTCACCTTAGCAATGCTAGGTTCTCATTAATTACAGCTAGTCACCCATAGATTCTTAGTCCAAAGCATCACACAAAGAGCTCACATAGAGTCTTCGCTTCCCTGTGAAACTTCACAAGCCGCGCCTCCCTTGTCTGTATTTATTTCAACATTCTTATCTTTCAAGCTCCCACACTACAGCCCGTTAAGTTCTGAGTACTCAGTGGCTTTTTCAGATACAAGTTTTCCAATTCAAAGTTCCAAATGCTTCCACAAAGCAGCATGGCCAGATCCAACATAGCAACACCCCACTCCTGTTACTTATTTATTTTTTCTAGTTCCCTTTCTGCTGTTGTGATAAAAAAAAAAAAAAAACAGTCTGACTAAAAGCAATTTGGAAAGAAAAAAATGTTATGTATCTTCTACTTTCAGGTCATGGTCAATCAGGGGAGGAGATGAAACAGCACACAGAGTGAGCTGGTCATCCTCATGTCAGCCATCAACAAAAACAGTTCCCTACAATCTGATGGGACATTTCTTCTGTTCAGATTCCCTCCTCCTAGATGACTCTGGTTTGTGGCGAGTAATTGAGTAACCAGGACAGAGATGAGTTCAAGGATTCAGAGCAGCAGCTTCTGCATCTTTTCTTATCTATGTTCAGGTAACAGATGAAGCCCAAGAATTGTCTCCCAGGAGGGAAGACAATGAGTTAAGAGTGGGTTTTCTCCCATGTCTTAGATCTAGATACCCCACGGGATTCCCTGGAGCTTGCAGCTCAAGGAATGTGCAGTTTCTGGTATCTTTTGCTTGCATTTGGAGAAAGCACACTGTCATTTCCAATCCTAGGCACTGTAGAGAAAAACTTGAGCAGAATTCATATGAAAATTTTATCAGAGAAATCCTCTCTCTTTTCAGCAGCAGCCTCCACGTTTATAGGTCTTTAATTTATAAAGACCCCTAAAGGATTTCTTTCCTGCTAATTTTTAAATTTCACCTTTGATGTGCAGTCAGCAGAGTTGAGACTAGGCAGAGGCCATTCTTGTTCTAGCAAAAGTACATGGCTGAGTCAAGGCAGATTCCACTGCAGAGACAATCAGGAGTGCCAGTCCTACCGCCCAACAGAAGCAGGGCAGTTGTGTTCCTCACATCAGCCAAAGGACACCACAAGGGAACCTTGAGAGTGGGGTCAGGGAGGGAAAAAAGGCAGTGAAGAAAAACCCAACAAACAAGGAGACAGCATCCTGACTCCGGCAAAAACAAGACAGAAGCTAAAGACAGTCTGGGCTCTGTAACAATAGTGTGGGGCAGTGGGAAGATTCGCTATGAAACTCAGTACATTTAAGACACTTGAGATTGTGCTCAAGATTGTATTTGTTATTACAGCTTATTGCCCACAGACTCCACCTCCTCTCAAATGATATGTCTGGTACCATCTCTCACAGGGACACCTCCAGGAATCCAGTGTTTACTGACCAGCTCTTGCATTCATCCAAGACAAATGAAAACATTGCATTTGCCTTCATGGTTCTCTAAAAAACCTAGCAGGACAGTGGGGTCCTGCAAACAACAGCTGTCCTGCCTATGCACCATGAGTGTCATAGATTCCATGTGGCTGTCCAAGCTAGTGGCCTCATCATTCATGTGGTGGTCCCCAAGGCCAACTGCAGTCCTGGGGCTCTGCTCACTTCCCATAGTTCCCAAGGCTCTCTCCTCTGTTCCTATGGAGAGAATGGTAAAGTAACCTTACAGCCCACACAGGGAGAGGACCACATCCCTCCTTCCAGAAAGTGGCCTGTGACATATTACACTGTCAATACAGTTTTACAAGTTCCAGGCCATTAGAATGGCTGTGTCGCCACATCGTGCAAGCATTAGCATGTCAAAAACATCCATCCATCAGAACAATGAGCCACTGATGCATGCCAGGGCATCCTGAGGCCCTGATGTGACAAATGCTGCAAGAATTATCCATGGATATTTCCATTCAGACAGAGACTGCTGCGCTTTGAGCCATGTGTGATTCCAATGGGCCTCAGTCTGAAAACTGCCATCCCCTCGCCCAGAATGGGTACATCCTCACCTGGCAGGTGCTGAACTCACAACAGCGACCTCAGTCCAAGAGGCTAGCAGGGCCTTGATTAGTAAGGAGACCATCTAGACACCTCCTCAGCATGCAGAGCCTTCCCCACATGACCCTCACTGAGAGCTGTCTGAGTGACCACTGAGGGCAGCATTGAGGCCCTGAAACCATGGACATGACTGTTCCCATGGCCACGCTCTTGAGGTCCACCTGGCCTTCTCTCCTAGTCATAGTTTCAATGTAGAGAACATTTATGCTTCCACGACAGAGCCCTTTGGAGGTCATAGGAGATGCCTTGAAGCTCATGTCAACATTAGAGAACGGCAGCCTTCTTACCCCAATCCCAAACCTCCAGCAAGCAGCTTTTTTTTTTTTTTTCCTAAACCTGGACTGGGCCCCTGCAAGCTGCATAATCCCTGCCAGGTAGTTACCTATGCCCAAGCCTCTCCCAAAGCACAAGTTTACTTCTCTCTGAATTAACCGGGAATGAGGGACAGACCACCCAAGATTGTCATATCTACAAACAGAACTAAAGACAGACCTGGGATGGCACTGGGGTAATTCCCATGTGCCCAATCAGTGAGCCTGATCACAGGGACAACATGAGTCACAGCCACCATAGGCATTGCTCTGGGCCACACATCTGCTCTGGGAACTGCTCTTCAGTGTACAAACACACCAACTCGGGAAGCACATTTGGCTGGTGGATGCAGAGGTCCCACAGTGTACACCGCCTGACCCAGGACCCACAGGACCATGACCTTAAGCCACTCCTATTGGATGTTCTTCTATAACATAGTTGCATTGACTCATTGATAGAAAGCTTAAGAAGAGAACCAAATAGCTTCAGCCCACTATATATGCCTCTGCCTGGCCCTGTGAGCCACAGAAGAGATAAGAAACATCAGGTTACATCTAGAGTCGCCAGCTAGGGCTCAAGAACAGAACCTAGAGAAGACAAATGCACCAATCTCGCAGGCACATCATCCTACCATGTGCAAAGAAGGCGTAAGCACAGGCACTCCCCATCCATCAAAATTTAATATATATATATTTATATTTCCAGGACAGCCTCTGAGAACACAGTGCTTGTGTCTGCTGCCCCATTGTGACAGCACATTTCTGTATTTGCTTTAGACCAAGGGTGCTTTTTTACTCATTACAGGACCTAGTCAGTATCTCATTCCAATGAGCTAAGAAGCACACTGAGAGGTCCCCACCCGCTAACACAACAGGGAAAAGGTGTGCTCACCTCAACATATCCACACCTTACTGTTCAGGGTGTGAAAGAAAGATTTCATATCAGTGTCCAGTTCCCCCATGCCCATGCATCAAGGATTCTCAGGTTAGTTTTAAGAGGAACCTAAGTGCCATTGGCCACCATTTGCATCTTTGCTTTATGTCATGTTAATGAGACGAAGTGTCTTGAAGGATACGTCTGAGGGAGGTGCACCCTGGACCCCATGGGAAGCTTCTTTTAAGACCACACTGGGCCCATCATTCCTTTGCTCAGTGGAACTCAAGGCTATGTCAAAAGGTGCCCACCTTCCAGAATGATGGCGCAGTCCAGAAATTGACAGTGCTCCCAAGCCGTCCTTTAGAGCCACTGAAACTGGAATTACAGCCATGGAAATCAGCATGCAGAAGAAGCAGGCGCTCTGCTCTGCAGAGCACCAAAGCCCGCTCTCATTAGGCCGCCAACTGAAGGAAGTGGAAATAATCAATGCAGCAGCTGGCATTTGAGAGCAGGTGGGGGCAGCCCACAAATGCAATTCCAAGCTATTCAAGGTAAATTAGCCACATAGTAAATATATGTAATCAAAAATAATTATAGTTTAGAAGTTTAAAAGCACAGGCAACAAAAACTAGGGTCATTTTAAACAAAGAGGCATCCTGAGCTTGCCTGGGGCAGACAGACAGATAAAGAGCTGTATTTTCATGTTTGTCTAAAACTTAGAGAGAACAAAGCCTCCAGCTTCCAAATCAGGACACAGAAGCCAAAGAGGAGAGAGAGAGAGACATCGTCATTTGCTGGTGGCCATCGGCAGGGAGGTAGGAGGTGTGCTGCCAGGTTAGGTGAGCTCTGAACCATGAGGCTGGTCCACTGAGTACTCGCCTGGCCACCTAGGTCTGTCTTGCCTCTGGACAAGCTCTTTGGTCCTCACTGGCCACAGGTAGGAGTGACACTTCATTCAAAGATGTCGCCATGTTCCCTGGGGATTGGCCTCAGGACGAAGCCTTTCTCTAGCAAGGGCTTTACTGCTGCAACCGGAAGTGGCCAGGCTCAGTAGAACCCTGTCCCAGCTCCGGAATACCACTAGGCTCTGAGCCTATGAAGGAGGGGCTTCCCCTGTGAAGCCACAAACAAGAAGAGCAAAGGACTCTAGGAATGTTGTGAGGTAGGCAGAGGTGGAGGGATTCTGTCTCACCCCAGGCCTCATGCCGGGGAGTGCACCCACTCTGATGGCCAGGCAATGACTCTCCCCAGTATTGTCCCCACAAGAGCCACTGGGGGACTTTTGTACACATTGAGGTCTCTTACAGACCCAGTCTATGGACTTGACCCAAGCACCAGGTAAGTAAAGTGTCAGTTAGACAAACTGCTGTCTGCATGAATTGGCCATTTTAGACCGAATGAATGGCCAAGCTGTAGATGTGAAAATGGAGGTCACGTTTTTTATGATCACAGAAAAGACTACCCACCATTTAATTAAAATATCCATGACATCTGACTAATGTCACCTTTTATCTTGTTTTTTTTTTTTTTTTTTTTTTTAACAAAGAAGATAAAGCCTTCTCAGTTTCCACCTAATATTTAAATTTTGATTTGAATAATTATCTTCGGGGCAGGGGTTGATTTGGCACAGCCTGGAAGCAACTGCTGAAGGCTGCTCTTGTTCAAATCTATCTTCCAGGTTTGCTCACTCAGATCCTACTTTGACCCCATGGTCAGGAGCTCTTCCTCCTCTTCCTCCTCCTCCACAACCACCCCCTCCTCCTCATCATCCTCTTCCCCCTCCCCCTACACCCCCCCTCCTCCTCCTATCACCTGACTAGCTCTATCCCCTTCCACCTCTCTATAAGCTGACTTCACATCAGACAGATAATATGGGTTTGCTGAGGGTCCCCTCCCTGTCAGTACAATTTACGAGGACAGGGCAACTGTCATCTGAAAACTTCTGTAGAGCCATTTCTGAGCCCCAAAGTCCTTTGGAGCAAGCGAGGAGCAGCCATCCTGGACAGGCCTGAGCTCAGCTCGAGGACAGTGAGCACCCACACTGAGGGGTATTTGCTATTTGCTATGATGATTAACTTCTGCAGTCAACCCAGCTGGATTTGGAATCACCTAGGAGACATGCTTCTGGGGGTGTCTGTTAGGGTGTCTCCAGAGAGGTCTAATTGAAAAGGAAAGACTTATTCTGAATGTGAGCAGCACTAGGCTATGGACTGGGGACCGAGATAATAAAAGGGGATAAAAGGAAAAAGCCATTTGAGTACCATAAATCACTCTGTCTGCTTCCTGACTTTAGACTCAATGTGACTCCCGTGATCATGCCTTCCCCTTCCTGGTGGGCTGCATCTCCAAAGTGTGAGGCAAAATAAACCTTTCTGGAAGTTGCTTCTGTCAGGTATTTTGTAAGATAAATGAGGAGAGTAACCAACTCGTCTATCTCCTGCTGACAACATTCCAGGGGCCTGGCAAGATCCCAGCCACCTGCCATACAGCCAGAGAGCAGAGTGGATGGAAACTGCCTATGAGGACCAGACACCCCTAGAGAAGGTACGGACTCTGCTAGCCACCATCCATCTAGCCGCTGCTGGTTGTTTGCAAGAAGTCTTGATGTCTCTGCTCAGGGGTCACATCTTCTGTGACCCATCACACAGCAGAGCCACATGCTGGGGACAGTCGGGGCCCAGGGAAAGGATGTCTGTTTTAATCAGAGCATGTGAGCCTAAAATACAAGCTCAAATACTTCAATTGGGACCCATTTAACCTGGCTGGGGTTAAATGTTTTACTACTTAACAACACTTTTATAATTAAACCATTTTGTAAAGAGGAAAAAGGCTCTCCTTGCTTAATTAAGCATCTGGTGTGCCAGTTTTGTGCCTGCCTGCGTCTGTGTTGTATCTGCATATGCAGATGAGGTAGGCACATGTGTGTCCTGGGCCACACCTTTAAATATTGCCCTTCATTTTCAGGGGCCCTTCGGAAATTGATTGGTAACGTTTAAACACATGATGGAGGAGACTCCCACTCATAGATATTTAACTGACTAACATTTATGGACTCAGCCACTAACCCTGAAGCAACTCCTGTGTGGCCAGTGTGGTCACTATGGCCAGTGTGGTTGATGTGGCCAGTGTGTTCTGTGTATCTAGTGTGGCCAGTGTGGTTGGTGTGGCCAGTGTGGCCAGAGATCAGCAATACAGACATCCCTGAAATCAAGTTGGGACATAGCCCAAGAAGGGTTATATAGTTTAACAAGATTCTAAGAGACAATTACATATGGCAGTTCAAGGTGGTGTGAGGTCCTCTGCCTGCCTGCAGGTGTCAGCGTGTGAACTGGATGTGACTCCTCAGAAATCTCCTTGCAGTCCAGTTCTCAGTGACCTCTCTCCATCCTCTCCAAGGCACCCTCCTGAACTTTCCACAGCATTCCTGCCTCTGGGCACTGACCTCAGACTGCCTTCCACCCCTGCTTGATGCTTCCTGCCCAAACTATGGTCCACTGGAGAGACTACTTTAATCTTAGCAATAAAAAAAAAAATCTAGTAATAAAATAACAGTCTTGGCTGGATGCATCTCAGTGGCTATGTGTTTCTAACCCCTGGTCTTAAGGAGCAACTGAAGGCCCAGATGCGACAGGAAAATTGGCCAGAGGAGCCATGCTCAAACCCTGATCTCAATTGTTCCTGATGCTAACAGTCCACTCATGCATAAAGCTCTGTCCTTAAAACTCCCAGGTAGCAATGGTGGTGGTGGTGGTGGTGGTGGTGGTGGTGGTGTGTGTGTGTGTGTGTGTGTGTGTGTGTGTGTGTGTGTGTGAGAGAGGGGGGGGGGGAGGGGAGGGAGGGGAAGAGAGAAACAGACAGACAGATAGAGACAAAGAGAGAGAGAGAGACAGAGCATCAGTATACAAGTAGCCAACAGAGGAGCTCTCATTTATGTGACAGAAGGGCTAGGAGAGTGACTTCCACAGAACAGCATGCAGAAAGTGTCCTGGAGTGGGGAGAGGAGGTCACTGGGAACAGGACATCTGGCAGATTCTTAAGAAGGCAAGGTCATTTCACACATGATACCTGTGGGAAGTGAGGGAAGCCAGCAGCAGGAGCATCTGTAGGCCCCCACTTCATGCTGGATACCAGCCTTCACTAGCCCCTTTCCTGCCTCCCATATGACCCCAGATCACTGCCCTTCAGGGAACTAGCTAGTGGAATAGCCAAGTCTAGCACAGCTCCCTCAAGGTAGATGGAAGGATCCTAAATAAAACAAACAGGTTACAAGAGAAGCATTGCCAAAATGGGCAGCTGCCCAACAGACCCAAGATGCATGAACCAGACCCTACTCTTGGGCATCCCACTTGTGAAGCCATCACAGATCACCTGGCTTCTGAGACTGGTGCCAGCACCTGCCACACTACCACAGGACAGTCAATCACCAGTACTTTGGTCCACAGCCAAAACATGACCAAGAGTTTGGCGACTTAGACCTGTCACCCTAGGTACTGGGTAGACTATGGCCAGGGATTTAAGTTTGAGGCTTGTATGGGCTGCAGAGTGAGTTCAATGCCAGTCTGAGAAGCAAAGTGAAACTATGGCAGGAAACAAAGTCGGGAAGAGCTGGGGATGTTGCTAGGATGCCCGATGGGCACAAGCCCTAGGTTCAATCCCCAGGGCAAGAAGAAAAACAAAACAAAGCAAACAAACAAAAAACACAACCAACAACAACAACAAAACCATTCCAGCTGAGACATTGTGACAAAAGCTTTAAAGTGAATATTTTTTTCATTTTCCTTAAACTGAAATATATAAAACAATCAATTTGCAAAAATTTGTCAAGCTCCCACAAAGCCTGAACTTGGGTGTATACCAGCCTCAGAGTCTGCTGCCAGAAGCTGCCACAGAGCGTAATATTGTGCACAAAACCTTCCTGTCACTGTGGGAAAAAAAATGCCACACCAAAGATGTCTTGAAAGATGAAATATTTAGTTTGGCTTATGGCTTCATTCCATGGTTGCTTGGGCTGGTAGTTTTCAGGCCTCTGGTGAGATAAAATGCCAAGCAGCAATCTGTGGGAGATGCACACCCGGGAGGGGGGGTCGGGAGCTGCAGACAAAGATGAGCTACCCTCTTCAAGGACTCACACTCACTGCCCTACTTCCCCCAACTAGGTCCACTTCGTTTCTACCACTTCCCCAAATACCCTCAATTGCAATTCCATCAGAGCTTTGTCAGTAAGGTGAGAGCCCTTGTGATCCCACTCTGCCCCTGACAGCAACCTGTGAAAACTGATGCACTGGGGACCACACTTTCAAATCAAATGTCCTTGGGAGCATTTCAGGTCCAAATCCCAAGAAGTAGAAAAAGTTCCTCACCCCTATACCTCCTCTCCCCTTCTCTCCCTTCATTCACAGAGCCCAGGGCAGGGGAGCAGCAGCCACTTGGTGTAACAAGGTAAGTTCTGCGTACCTCTGTATGCTAGCCACATGGCACAGCACTGCACAGCCTCGGGAGTTGCTTTTTCAAAGGCTTCACAGAGCGCAGACTTGTAAGAATCTCTCTCTTCTCTAATACTGGAGAAGCAAACTGATGGTGTCTCTCATCTCCAGGAAGGAGGAAATGCCCTGAGCCTTCAGTTCACTGAAGGAGAACCACAGTTGGGGACACCAAGTGATTCAGACGCCCCAAACATTTTTAGAGCCTTGTTCTGCTGTGAGCAGTGTCTATGTCTCTGTTGTGTCACAGCTTCTCCAGTACAGAGTCATGCAATGGCAGGAAGGAAGGGGCAATTGTACTGGGGGAGGGACGGGATGAAGGAGAAACAGGAAGGAAAGAGAAGGAGAAATCTCAGAGGAAGGGAGCTTGCCACAAAGTGAAGTACTGTGATTTCACTGTTACTGTTTCAACTGTTTGATTTTACTCTGCGTTTAACTCCCAGATTCCCTTTTACTTGATGTTTATTTACAGTCATTACATAAACACATGGATATACATATGCTTACTCAAAGACAATTATATAGTATGTGTGTGTCCATGTGAGCACACTCATGTATATATTTGTATGTGGAAGCCGGAGGGCTGTGTCAGGTGTCTTATAAAGACAGAACCTGGAGGGTCAACCAGGGCTGAACAAATTCTCTGCCTCTCTGCTTCTTGAGCTCTGGGGTTAAAGGTGAAATGTGTGCTGCCATGCTTGGTTTTTCACGGGCGCTGGGAAGCTGAACTCAAGTCTTCATGTTTAAGTAACAAGCATTTTCTGGATAAGTCATCTCCACAGCTTCCCCACAACAGTTATATTTTAATAAATAAAATATAAATATATATACATACTTAATTTGAGTTTGTATTTCTCAGTCATGACTTCTGTGACTTTTTCCTTTCATTTCTGCTTCTCATCTCATCCATTTCTTCAGCTAATTCTGCTTTTTATAGATAAGTTTATAATCCATTTAGTGTTGCATTAAACATAAGCTGTGAAATTAACAACAATATAGTGAACGGAGTGTATGCCATTTTCATCCGCATTCAACTTTTACAGAATTGTTTCCTCCTTGAAATAGTCTTGGCCACTGACGGTCAAGTCCTTTTACTTTGGTTGTGTTTCCCGCTCCCATCAGTCCTGACCTCCATACCCAGGACTCCCTTGCTGATGGAAGCATACATTTGGATAGTGTCATAGCTTATTTGTCAGCATTTCTTCACATAATTTCATGTTTCCTTGCTCTACAAATGATAATTTTGTTATTCTCTATGTTTGAGGCACACCAAAGTCTCAAAATGGTGAACTGAAACACATCATTATGGCCTTTCTTGAGAGTGTACTGAAAAACTGTGTAACTTCCAGCTTTCCCTAATGAGGTAATGGACCAAGGCTGCTAGCATGGCCTTGACTGTCACAGGAACAAGACAATCCATTCAGGCTTTCTTCATCAAAGCTAACGGAGGATGTGCAAGGCCTGAGAGGAAGTCGCTGGGAAAGCCCTACTGCTGCCATGACCTGCCACAGTCACACTAAGTAGAAGAAGATGCTGCACAAGATGGAGGTCAGGGAGAATGCTTCCTGTAGGCCCACATGGTCCACAATAGCAAGGGATCTGGCACGCCACACAGACTGTCTGCAGATGCACAGGTCAGTGCCAAGGCCAATTACACCTCGACAGTCTCCAGTAAAGCCCTGTGCCTAGAAAGGTGCCAACAAAGTTATTTTCTTAAATAATTGCAATGATAAGCAGATGACCAAACCATAGACATTAAACCTCAGAGAAAGTGGCACAGACTGTTCTACAAACCCAGACCATCAGAGAAGTAGCTCTCCTACAGACCATGAATGCAGGAGGCAGAGTCATTTTCATAGACCATTCATAAATATGTAAGGACACAGCACACCTTTCAAAGAAGCTTCACCTTGGACCTAATGAAACCTATGATTGCAATGTGTCCTGAAGATCCTCAAACAAGGACAGGGTTGTGTGTGTAAGATATGCTCTGCCAAAATTTAAAGGTGGTGCTGGTAGGCAATGGATTTATCAATTGACATTTGAGAACTCTAAAATATTCAGGTGCACTTGAACAGAATTTTGAAGACTTCTATGCACCGATAAAGGAGACACTTAAAAGATGGTTAAGTTTCAAAGGCCAGTAAATGAGACATGACCCTGTAGAGGCCAGGTGCAGCACAGGTGGGATCTGGATGGCTGGGTCACCAAAGGCTGAAGGAAGAGGGGGGCCGGCAGGGCTAGATGTGGTCAGATTGCAAGTCTTTCTCCAGGCCCTCCTGCTGTGTGTGAAACTTATCAATTGAGAACACATTCATTCACCACTTCAAAGCAGCAGTTATGGGCTGGGGAGATGGCTCAGTCAGTAGCGTGTTTGCCAGGCGAGCATGAGCATGAGTTTGCTCCTCAGAACCCATATAAGGAAGTTTTCAGTAGTATGTGTCTGTGATCCCAGAACCAGGAAGCTAGAGACTGAGAGGTCACAGAGGCTAGCTGGCCCAGTCTAAGCAAACCACTGAGAGACCTTGTCACAAAGGAATGTAGACAGCATGGTAGGCTGACCTCTGGCCTCTAAATGTATGAACAAGGTACACATGCACCGCATATTTAAACATATGTGCACATATAAAAAAACAGATAGATGCATGCATACACACACACACACACCACCACCACCACCACCACCACCACCAGCAACAGCAGCAGCAACAGCAGCAGTAGCAGCTACATACATACAAAGTACCTTCCTTTAATTAAAGAGCTGTGCAGTAACTGTGCCAACAACACCTCAAACTATGTCTCAGGGTAAGTAAGAGACTCTGCGATGCAGGGAAGCCCATCTGAACAGATGTGATACGGTACTTGAGAACAAACTCCCATACAGCTACCTCCCAAGGTACCGATGTCCTGCTTATGAGCCTTTATCTCATGGTATCCCATCTGCCTGTGCATATCAGGACCACATTCCTCCATCCCAATATATGACCTAATAAATTCAACCAGGATCATCATTCAGTGGGTCTCAGTAAATCCGTTACTATGGCACTTCCCTAAACAATTTAATTGAAGCACTTATTTAGTCGTTAGCCATAGAGCACAGCCCTGCTATGACAACGGGGCACACCACGAGGCCATGCTAGCTTCGCAGGGGCTTCAGAGTCACACTCGAGGAAGTAGCATGCCTTTTCATCACTGGGCCCTTCCACACATCCTCCTGCTCAACTTGTTTGCAGTTCAGAATGGCATCTACTCGGCAACAGCCAACCCCACTGCGTTCAAGAGCCGCAGATCTTTTCATCAGCTCTCGCCCACTTTGCAGCACAGCTGCAGATGATCCAGAAGTGGGGATGCCGAATGGAGGTAATTGGGTCTCTAATGAGACTCTGCCAGGAGCTTAGACTCGGAGAAGACGAGTATTAAGGTGGATAAGTGAGAGCATATACACATGTCCCTGCAGGCTGGCGCAAAGAGAAAGTCTGTCTAATCCACTTGCTTTGTGGGTCTCGGCAACTCATTGTTTCCACGTGTTTCGTCCTATTAACACTTTTCCACATGCCTATCCCTCACTCCCATGGCCTGTTCTGGGAGGTGACATACATTCTATGATATCCCTCTGCCCTGAACCAAGCCTGGCCCCGTTTCACGTGGCCTCAATGGCTTTTTGATAAATTCCTCTGTAACCCAGTCTTTAATGGCCTCCAGACACACCTCCTCTGCTTCCTTCCCTGGCATCTGGCTGGGCGGCAGATGTGCAGTGCTGGCTCACTGGCCATTGTGTTAAGCAAGCCATCTCCCCTGCACAACACACCACCCAGAGAGACACACGATAGACTCTAAGCCATGGCCGAAAGGCCATGAGATCATGCGCTCCCTAGACACAGAAGCACAGCCCTGAGGCACCCTTGCTATCTCCCTCTTCCCTACAGAGCCCACTTTCTAGAATACTGTAGCACACCCTGCCTTCAGTGTATGCCTCTCTTACTGTGTTGAGGCCCCGTTGAGACAAAAACTAAGGACCAAAAGCACCAAGTCACATTTATCATAGAGTTGAGAAGTAACCATTGAAATGAATGCGTGAGTGAGTGAGTGAGTGAGTGAGTGAGTGAGTGAGTGAGTGAGTGAGTGAAGACAAGTAAGTATACGGCCACGTTTTGTAACTTAGCTTCATCATGTGTGACTATGTAAACCTGTAGAAGGATAGTTTCAGGGATGAACATGAAACCCTATCATTGTCTACTGTACTTGGAAACGTACTGATGACTCCCAGAGGGGGCATCCCTCCACAGGAGTGCTTGCAGTGCATCCTACTGCTGGGTTTTCAGGTAGAGCTCAGCATGGCCCCAGAGCAGGTGCTCCTGGTCAGTCTGCTCTCCTGGTCCAGGGGGAGGCAGAGGAGAGTGAGTCCCATGGAGGAACAAGGTGGTTGAGTGTGCAGCAGGTGCAGCTGGCAGAAGCCAAGAGCTTACGGATGACTGCCCACAGGGGACTTTGCAGAAAAGCAGGACCACTGAAAAAGGTGGGTATCTACCTAAAATCTCTTCACAGTCTTGCAGCCAGGGTGCAAGATGGGACTGTCCCACAAACCTGTGCTGGGATATTAAAGAAAAGGAAAAATGCAAGCCAGGGTGGAAGTCTTAAATGGCACTGTTCTGTGTGGGCACCTCCCTGCAGCTTCAACAGCTTTCCATTAGGAAAAAAACCAAAACAACAGAAACCAACCCAAACCAACCACCTTTTTTGCTGGAGTGGGGTCAAGGGTCAGCAAGGTCAGAAAGGGTCAATGAGACCAGGTAGAAAATGTCGACTCTACAGCTGCTTGTCTTCTAGATGTGCTAGCTAGCAAAAGGGACCTCACTGGGTGGCCCTCACTGGGTGGCCCTCACAGTTTGCAAGAGTCAGTGCCCTCTTCCTTCATGTTCCCTGAGTGCTGTTTGCTCATGATGTGTATTTTCCTTGCTTACATCTTCTGTTGATTTCCCACTGGGCATTTGCTCAATACCCTCACTTTCCACCACCACATCCTCCTGGAGAACTCCTCCCGAAGCCTGCTGGAAGAAACTGTCTTATCTTCACACACACACACACACACACACACACACACACACACACACACACACACACACAAAAAAAAAAAAAAAAAAAAAACCCGCAAAAAAACACCTCTGTGTTTTGGACAAGCTTGACTCTCGCTGCTCATAGCCCTGGCATCCTAGCCCCTGACTGACTTCCATGCCTTGCAGGATGTTCTTTCCCACCCACCTGGCTTCACCAGGACAGGGGATAGCAGGTGGCTCCCACAGGCCTTCAGTTAGTGTGGTCACCTTAGTTAAGTGCATGCACACCCACACTAGCGTGAAAGCAAGGAGTCATCCAGAAGTGAGTCTACGGAAAATGCTAGGCAAGGATTTTGCCCAGACTACAGGGAAGTCTGGTCCTCCACGCCAGTGCAGTGTTCTGCAGAGGAGCCCCAATGCACACCAAGGATCTGGCTTCCCACTGTCCACACAATAGGAGCAAGATGGCAGCAGTTCAACAAGGGAGGCCAACAACCAGGGAGAGGCTTCACCATGGCCACAGGAAACATGGAGGAAAACTCTCCCTCAGAGGCTTTGGGAAACTGCACCTGTACCTATGAGACTCCTCCGCGTTCCCCATCACTATCTGTACCCTTTGTGTGCCCTGAGTCCGTGAAGCAGAAAAACTTCTATTTGCATCCCTGGTGACAATCCTTCCAGAAATGCTGAGGGCCTTGTGCTAGAAAGAGCTGTCATAGCTACCCCAGACAAGCAAGGCCATCCCCCTGCCTTTCTGCCCTCATATGTCACACAGGCAAGTACACACTCCAGCCCAGTACTGTGATGTCTGCCCCCAGAAAGGTCCATCCTCCTGCCTCACACAGGCATGTATATGCTCTGACCCACCACACTGCGGCACTTGCCCCAGACAGGCTCGTTCTCCTGTCTTCACACAGGTGGGTTCATGCTAACCCAGCACCGTGCTGTCTGGGCTCCTTTCCCACCTAATGTAAAACAAAATCTGTCATTCTTGTCGCTGTGCTGCTTTCTGTGAAACATGGCTGCATGCTTATGTCCCTGCCCCTCCAGAAGGCCACCTGCCTCCTTGCCACCCGTACTTGGACTGTGAGATGCTTACCCACCCAAGGAACAGGGTTATGTGTGCTTTTTCTTTGATGCCCAGCAACACACTACTTTTCCAGAGACCCAGGCTCACAGCACAGAGCCACCCCCCCTCCCCCCACCGAGAGCAGATACAGGATGAAGCTCCGAGATGAAGCCCTAAAGGGGCCTTTCCTTCCCATTGGAACAGAGGGAAGGTTACAGATGCCTTCCTGAAATGTAATTCCATGCCTTCAGTTAGATGCGGACTTTATCAGACATTAAGAGTAAACAACAGTCTATAAATTGTTTGCTGATGTGGGACCAAAGATAAGCACATAGCAAAGAGCATCCTGTGGAAGCAGTTTATAGTGATGCAAAGACTAAAATGAAAATCAAATGTCAGCATGCATCTTATCTCCTACAATGAAGGAATCCTCCCCCTTGCTACCCATTTGTTTGTTTCCTGCCTTTTAAAGAAATCTCTTTGCAACTTTGACAAGTGGTCTAATACTGGAGACAAGTGTGGTGCTATTCCAACACCTTTCATGAACAAAAAAAAAATCCTCAGTCACAGATAGGTGGGCTTTGGCTGTCAGGCAGGCTGGGCATTTACATCTCTGCACACAAGAGCTGGCCCCAGAAATGATAGGTAGAGGCCAGGCACATCTGGCAGCCATTTCTGCAGAGGGGTTGCCATGGGCTTGACACTGGAGACTGTGGACCCCGGGAATTCTGGACAGGGAAGTAGAAACTTTGTCACCTGACTTCCTGCCCAGGCCCCTGCTCACTCAGAATGGCAGCCTCTCCCTTGTGTTTAGAGATAGCAGCACAAGCCTCAGGCCAAAGACAAGACACTCTAGAATACAGGGAGCTTCTTAAAGTGTTCCACAAAAGAGAGAGAGAGAGAGAGAGAGAGAGAGAGAGAGAGAGAGAGAGAGAGAGAGAGAGAGAGAATCCCCCAACAAACAGGTGTGCACTGAGTGGGGTAACAGGATACGTGAACTGAGACAATAGCCCTCTTCTCAGACTGCCATGGATAGATACACTGGTACCTAGACTGCAAACCAAGCCCAACTCATCCCGGGAGCTCAGGAGAGTTATCAGCTTGGCCCTATGTCATTAACTCCATGGAGAATTTCACACCCTTATTTCAGAACATATCCCAAGCCAGATGCTTTCCTTGCTATGCCCACTCTAAACATGGGTGTGATTGGAAGCAGCACCAGAGGGCCAGCATAGATGCCAGGGCCAATGCCAGATCCCCCAGCTACATCACACAGCCTCCTGTAGGCAAGCAGAGACTGGCTTGTCCATGGATGACAGTCACGGAACAAATTCCTGGAGCTGGTCGGTCTTATTATCTATCTCATTCTACTCCCTCAAACTTTTCGAGAGCAGGGACTTGAGGTTTTTATACTGAATGCCCAACGCAGCTTCTGGCACAGACAAGTCCTCACCAAGTTCTTCATGAGGGAAAGAATAAGTAACTTACTGAGGGAAGGATAGAAGGAAGGAAGCGAATACAGCAAGGGCACATTGGGGGACAGATAAATGAAGTGTCCAAAGAACTAAGGCACTGATCTTTGTGCAGCTTAAAAGATGGCCAAGCAGGTGTGTCCACACGGCTTGGATGTAAACACTGTCGCAGAGCTTGTGGCTCCTAGTGGCATGACATCTACCTAGTCATATTATCAAAATGTGCCTATTTGTTAGCTTGTGGGATTAGTCTGGGAACGAAACCATAAAACTTGTTGGCATGTCGAAGGCAGAATGTAATTATTAACACACTTGAAAATATGAAAGCAAAGCACAGCGTCAGAAATTAGACCTCAGAACGGAGGTTCTTACCAGAGAATGCAGATTTATAATAGAAAATAGCGATTTGCAACAGAGCCTCAGGTGATGGGCGAGAGAATCACCACTCTACAGAAGATTCTCATCACTTTATGGAAGGAGAATGTGAAGTTCAAGTGTTTTTATTCTCATTACAATTTATTTAAAGGATACTTGGTCATAAATATCAGAAACTAAGGATGATTGTGTGGGATGGTGTGCGGGGCTGCATTCTGGAGGCCAGGTCTCCAGTGATGGTTCCTAACTTGAGTAGCTGTCTCTAAGCCCACTCCTTCTATAAATCCCACCCTCCACAACCCTGGGTGTGGCCAGCAGGCCTGTACTTACCAATGGGACAATAGCCAGTGGAGAGTTGAAATTGGCATGTGTGTTGGGCTTGCCTTCTCCTGTTCCTATAACCCCTCAAAAGAGACAGGTGCCAAGCAGACAACCAATAGGCAAATGAACCCTGCACCTTTAACCTCTTACCCATTAAGGGCACACCACAGGTTTTCCTCTTCTTTCATTCTTGTAACCTTCTCAACTACTCTGCCATAAAGCCCTGGGTTAGGCCATGAGGCAAGGGGACTTACGGTTCTGGAACCAGGCCAAGAAAAAAAAAAAAAAAAAAAAAAAAAAAAAAATATATATATATATATATATATATATATATATATATATATATATTCGACATAGCTCCACAAATTGACCTCTTACAGATCCACAGAAATCTCAGTATTAGGGAGTGACCACAAAGGGGACTGTTACAGAGAAAGATCCTCATACCACCAAATGCCTTCCATAGCCCTAGAGTCAGACCAGCTGCCACAGCAATATCGCAGCACTTGCCCGGGTTGACTTCAAAATCACACAGCCGAGCCATAGGCTAACTTCTTCCTGTCAGCTGTTTCTCTGGGGCCCTAACTCCGATGCGAGGGTTATGATAACAGCTGTCTAGGCTCATGACTATTTAAGCCATGTTTGCCAGAAATGCTGATTTTTCTGTTGGTCCTGTAGAAGGTGGATGGGTGACAGGAAAGGGGTGGGAAGGTCTCTCCGTCTTCATTGTGTCTGTCTCCTCTGCTTCCCTACCTGTGGGTCAGTTTCTATTTGGCTCTCAATGTGGACATGTGGATCATTTAAAACATGTTTCCCTGAAGACTGTGACAGGCTGACCTGACCCGTTGCCCACTGGAGCTGCTGTGTGTCTTTTCAGTTGCTCTTATATTTTCTTCTATCAGTTGAATGACCTAAAAAGTCCTGCAGTTTTACCGTAAGTCTAGAAGAACTATTAGGGGCACTTCCTCAGCCCCCAGGCCAGCTTGACCACCTGTTAAATTATCAGCCCTTAAATAAGGCTATTCTCATGAAAAAAGAACATTTTTCAAAACTGTGTCCACAGCCAATAAAAAAAAAAAAAAAATCAAAACACTAAACTTCTGCTCACTATGGCTAGTCAATAAAAGCCAACCATTCCATCCTGGTCAGCCATATCCTCTGCTCGATCAATCTATTTCAGCTAATATTCCAACCTCCATATGACAGATGTGGCTTTGGAGATGACAGACACATGACCATTCAGGCTGGTGAGTGACATTGTCCTAGGCCAATCAGCCTACAGGCAAAACATCCTAGCTGGCAAGAGAGGCAGCACAATATAGCTAGCAAACCAAGTGCCCTGCTGAGCCCATCCCCATTCTGTGTGGACAGCAAAGGTAAGCCATGCAGGCTGTCTTAAGCCACCATGTTTTGGAGGTGTTTGTTGTGCCTCCCCTATTGATCACTAATTGAGAAAATGCCTTCCAGCTGGATCTCATGGAGGCCTTTCCTCAACTGAGGCTCCTTCCTCTCAGATGACTCTAGCTTATGTTAAATTGGCAGAAAGCCAGCCGCACAGACCTTTATGGCTCTGTAAAGTACTAGAGCATCGCAGACGCTCTAGTAAGGGCCCCCAGCTGTATCTCATCATGGTGGAGGGCATGGTGGTGGGAGTGTCTGGAAGAGGAAGCTCCTACAGAGAGAAAGAGAGAGAGAGAGAGAGAGAGAGAGAGAGAGAGAGAGAGAGAGAGAGAGAGAGAAAGTCAGAGAGCCTGCCTTGCTTTGTGTCATGTGTCTAACTGCCTTCCCATGAGACTCAACTCGTCCTGAGGACAGTGTCCCAGTGACCTAGTTACTTTGCACCAGGCTTCGTATCCTAAAGGTTCTGTCTCCTCTCAGTCTACCACTCTGAGGACCAATTCCCACACAGAACATTTGGAAGACATCCTCAAACATACCCAAGGCATAGAATCCTCACTTGATGAGTGATTTCCAAAGTGGAATGAATTCTGAACCAAAGGCAAGATACAAGACCTTGCAAAAATAAAAATTGACTCTAGAGTCCAGCAGGTCTTTTAGCTAAAAGTAACAAAGATCTAAGAAGCCTTGCAAGCACAGCTCTACAGAGGCCGAAGCTTATGATTGTTACGACTCTAAGAGAGGCGCACCTCAATCTCACACGTGAGTTTCCCTTTCGTTGAGTGAGTCTAGTGTGCACCAAACCCAGAAGCTTGTGACTGGGATCAGCAGGAGAACACCCCTCCCCCAACAAGACCAGCCAACTTCCTTTGACCTACAAAGCATGAGTCACTCATTGGCTATTATCAGGGGTCATTCTGTTTTGGATGCCTTGGTAAGTAGAAGAAGGTAATGCCCCTCATTATAGCAATAGGCAATATGAACCTCATCTCTCACCGAGTGCCAAAGGCAAGTGTTCGAAGGTGACAAGCCAGTTGGCAAAGGCCTCAACACTCTAGGTAGTACTAAAGGGTAAAGTAAAAGCAGCACCAGCTAAGAGAGGACAGGCTCAGGCAGTCTGCGATGCAGGGACGTTCAGTTTTCAGCCCCATGAGTATGGTACTCCATATGAATGAAATAAAAATGGAAGAGCTGAGCGGATCCTACTATGTCAAAGGCTCAGGCCTCAGGGGCTTCAGGCACTTGAGATGGAGGGAGAGGGAGAAAAAGAGAGACAGAGACAGAGACAGAGAGGTTTCCTCACAATGTGGGAACCTGGGTGAGCAGCCACGCATGGTGGACCTGAGGGTGGGGCTCTGCTTTCCTCAGTCTGTAAAGGTGCTCAGATTTCAGGTGTTCTGGACAGAGCGGCTACAGGAAGTTTAACAAGCTTACCCACTATACTGCTGCCCTCACTGGCCATGGTCAGGCTGTGGTCGCAGAAGTGTCAGAGTACAGCAAACACACTAGTAGGAAGGTTAAGATCAGGGTAAGGGCAGGCTAAATTGCTGGCTGGAGGCCTCCAAAGACCATTGTCACCAAGGTTGCAGTGCAGTAAGGAAGTGACAACATGGCCTTGTTTAAGCTAATGATCCAGGTGCCCCAGATTCCAGAGGAGCTTGGTTACAGCCCGGTGCCCTGAACACATCCTCCTATGAGGACTCCAGCTTGCTCTCCACCTACTGCCCAGAGTGGCCCACTGTCCTCCTGCCCTGGACAAGCTGAGGAGTAAGAATAGGACAACAGGAAGAGTCTAATGCCAAGAAGAACCCAGGTGGCGGCAAGAACACAAGGCAGGAGATGATGACCCCCGTGGGGCTGGAGCAGTGCTAAAGCTTTGAAAGCTGCCACCACAGACACGAGGCATGCTGTGGGAGCATCCGTGTCAGTTACACCCAACAGGAATTAATCCTTTTGCCGAAGGACTCAGGACCTCCTTGGCGAAGGACCTGAGCTGATGGAAGCCTGCCAGTCATGTGCTCCGCCGAGAGCGGCTCATTGGTATGACTGCCACCAGCCTGGGGTGCAGGAACCGTGACTCTGCCACAGGCTGGAAAATAGTCTGCAGAATGTAATTAAAGAGTCCAATGAGAGGAGGCACCGGAGCGATATTAATTACAGTATTTAATCCATTAGGTGGGGTTGCCTGGCCTAACCTCTTTGGAATTCTGAGTTTGTCTATGATTAATTATTTTGGGGAATAACAGCCAACATTATAGCTTGCTAATAGGCTTAAAATAATAAACTTTAAAAAATGAAACCCAAGAGGTTGAAACCAGCTTTAGTTTCCGAAGTGCCTGGTTATCTCATGAGCTCCTTCCTTCCTCAGTGCCCTGTTCCCCATTAAGGCATCTCACAGTATCCATCCACATCGCTGTCCTTGGCAGGCACAGGAAGCTCAGCAGTGCTTCAGCTCACACTCCCCAGACGACCGCCGTCCATACCACATGCTCCCCCATCCTTCCCAGAAACATCTAGCTCAGTGGCCAGGATGAGGGTGGGCCTTCCCAAGAGGCTGGTGCGATGGAATCTGGCCAGGTAGCAGTTAAATATTTAGTCCAGATGCAGGGCTGCCCAGTGCTAAGCTGAAAACAAGAGATGGAGAGCTGTGAGTAATAGGGGATTGTGGGTCAGTTTCCTCAGGTCAGGGAAGCAGGCCTGAGTGGGTTATAGAGGCACAGACTGAACTCTATAAAAGGCCTGAGCAAGAAGTCCCCATTGGATGAGCAGGTGGATGGCTCTGGACATCCTGTTCTCACTGCCTTCATTAGTCAGCATCTGCTAAGCATACAGGCTGTCCCTCTCACTCCTCCTCAGGGCTTAGGACATGCTGAGGACACAATGTCATCTTTGCTCCACTGTTCTATGTCCCTAGCATAAGCAAAGGTGGGGGCTGCACAGGGGTACGGATCCAGCCCTGGGGATGCTGGCTGGTCTAAAAGAAACAATGGATTTTTCCAGTAAATCTAGGCTGAGCAGTGCCTAAGTGCTGGAGTCCCCAAAAAAAACCTGAGGATGAAGGGCTGGGCAGGCAGTACCCTCTCCCTACTTGGTTTTACGTGTCACAGTGGCAGAGCTCTGCCTTTGTAGGTTTCTAAGGTAGCCACTGGCTGGCTAGTGCATCCAAATCCTGGCCCTATAGGAGATGGAAGTGAAAGAGATCCTGTAAGCAGTGATGAAAGGTAGGGCACTCTGCCTTTTCTCCCCCCAGAAAGGATGTTTAAATTTTTGGGATCTGGGGTGATTCCCTCTACTTTTTTTCCAGAACAATCTAAACAGAAAGTGGTGCTTCTCTCTCTCTCTCTCTCTCTCTCTCTCTCTCTCTCTCTCTCTGTGTGTGTGTGTGTGTGTGTGTGTGTGTGTGTACTCTCTTCAGCATAGCCACATATGTGGACCTGACTGTAGGCAGGCAATTAAGGTATAAGTCACACACCTTACAACTCACCCATTCACAGCACACAATGAGTGATTGTCACTAACGTCAGTGTAATGCACTCATCACCACAAGCAGCATCAGAAATTCCATGCTTGAAAAGGAGCCCTAGGTCTTCCTTTGTCACCTTTCCCCCATCTCACCTAGATGCAATCCAGAACAAGAAAGTACAAACAAACAAACAAAACCGATCTGATCCCTGTATGCTCTTATCTATTCTAGATGTTTATGAAAAAAGTCATAAAACACATGGCTTGTGACAGGTTAATTTATGTTCTTTTCATTGCCTGTCTATGTTGAAGCAAGCATGGGCCTTCATTTTTTTAGGGTGCTGAATAATATCCCAGGGTACATGCAGACTACATGTAACTTATCTGCTCATGAGGCAATGGGTACTGGGTTGTTCTTGTGAGGAGTGCTATTGTACTGTAAGTTTAAAATGTTTTCAAATCTCTTGGATTTGTACCTAGAATGGACCTCCTGAATCACGAGGTTACCCTGTGTCAACTATAGAGGAGTTGCTTGCTTCCCTCATGAAGGCCCACCAGTTTGTCATCCCACTGCGAAGTGAGAGCTTTGATCTTTCTCCATTTTCACCAATGATATCACTGGGCATCTGTTTTTCCTTCTGATGTTTATAGGATATGGTGACTTGAGTGAGACCACCCCATGGTCTTTGGGCATTTAAACGCTTGGTTCCTAGTTGGTGTCACTGTTTGGGGAGGTCTGTATGGTGCAGCCTTGCTAAAGGAAGCACATCACTGGGGATAGGC
Organism: Acomys russatus; assembly: GCF_903995435.1. Lineage (NCBI taxonomy): Eukaryota > Metazoa > Chordata > Mammalia > Rodentia > Muridae > Acomys > Acomys russatus. The sequence goes on from NC_067141.1 coordinate 18,902,906, forward strand.
TCTGAGTTTAAGAGCCTCATGCCACTTCTGCGTTGCTCTCCATGCTTTGTGCTTGCATTTGAAGATGTGGCCTCTTAGCTTCTTGCTCCTGCCTCAATGTCTGCTGCTTTCTTCTGTGCCTCCCTGAGATGATGGACTCTTATCCCGTTGGAAACATAAGCACAAAGAAATAAACTCTTCCATAACTTGCAGAAAAGTAACTAAGATGAAGAGTGAGAAAGGTGTCTTACTGTGGTTGTCATTGGCCCTTTTCTGATGGCTAATAATGACGAGTAGTTCTTTCTGCGTCCACCCACCACCGAATTCCTTGGCTATTTTTCTAAGCTTGTTGCTTGTCTTGCATGGGCATTGTTTACAAGTTCACATGAATCTTTCATAAACCTCGTGAGTGTATACTGGTGGGTAATAGCAGCCACACCAGGTCCACAGTACAGAGCTGACACTGCAAACACCCCAGGCTCCTCCCTGTTCCATGCAGGCTTCTATGAGAATCCTGGCATGAGCTTTCAGGAATCCTTACCCTGCCCTGCCCCACAGCTGCTCTGCAGAGCATAACCATCTCCCTTCTCTGTGCCAGAGAGCCTCTGTCTGTCATTTCTTTCCCCTGGATGTTACCTGAGAAAAATGAGTGCAATAAAAATTATAGCTTACTTAGTAAAATTATAAAGATTTTTTTAATGCATTTGGGATCCTTTTGTTGCAATGTGGGCATTAAATGTGCACGTCGGAGTGCCACAGAGACATCTTGGCGTGTGAGTCTGGAGTCAGGGAAGTGGTCAAGCTGAGCAGCAGCATTTGTTGGGCAGCTACTGAAGCTATGAAGCTGGGTAGCTTTGGCAGCTGAATTGTGGTAGTAGAGTTTAGGAAAGGGGAGCCCAGGAGTGAGCCTGGTCAGCTCATTTAGAGACAAGAGAAGAGACAGCTCAGGACATGGGCTACTCCATATAACAAAGTGGGCTAACCTGAGAAGGCATGATGTGGGGAAGGGGAGCGAAGAAAATGATGAACACTGCCGAATGGTCAGTGATAGCAATACAGGAAATCTACTCTTCAGATACGGGAAAACACAGATGCTGGTGGCCTTGGCGGGAGCAGTTTCAAGGTCAAAGTTCGCCAGAATTGAGTCCAAAGGAAACAAGGAGAAGAGCAATTTTGATTGGCAAGTACACACATGTTGTTTGGAGGAGTCTTGTTTAAGGAAGAGAGAGGAAGTTGGCATCCACAGGAAGACTCGGGGTCAGAAGTGTCACTCAGCTCCATGTGAATGGAGCCCAGATTGCTCAGGAAATCACTGCATTCTTCCTGGCAGAGTGACGCCATGGAGATCACCTTTGACTCCATACTTTCCTCACACCCAAACATTCTGCTAACAAGCCTGCTGCCGGTGCCTTTAAATGAGTATGGTCCGGATCTGACCCCTCCACAGCACCCTCCACCATCTGCTTTGTCCAAGCCTTTAGCATCTCTCTCCCATCTGCATAGTCACTATGGTGCCTCCCACTCAGGTAACGGTCTGAGAACTAATAAATTCACACCCAAATGGCTTCATATGACTTGGCCATATACTGTCAAGTTCTTACAGAAATAATACAAGATAGTACTCTTATCCTACGACCGCTCTGCCTACATTCAGGGTCTGGCTGAGAAAAAGTCTTGACCCAGATGCATCACAGGGCACAAGAGCTGCCCTCACCAGACAAATGCAAGAAGGAAAAATGCATCTCCCCAGTTCTTAGAGTGAGGCACTTTCAGAGCAGACATCAAGACTTGCCCAAGCCCCAAGCGGGACTAAACCTACTGACCCAAAGTGTCATGCCTTGTCCAGGCTTGGCCTACTCTGAGCTCCTAAATCACACCCCAGGCTGGCTCTTGACAGGACTGACTATTCCTAAGGAAGAGCAGAGCTAGTGGTCTGGTCTGTTGACGTAGATAACTGTCACCTCCTGGAAAGCAGTGGCCTCCCTGCACTCACTATGCATTACCCAGACTCTTATCCACAAATGGCTCCTGAGTGGGGAGAGGCTGACTGAGCAGACAAGGAAATAAAGTATTTAACAGAGAAAAGCCAGGTCTTCTCTCTTTAGCTTCTGTAGTAGAGCCCATAAACAGATGTAAAAACACTATTCTGCCACATTAGCAGATACCGCTCAGCTGGAAGAAGGAACAGAAGGGATGGCCAAAGCTCTGGAAAGGCATCAGTGGTTTCAGAAGCATATGATCTTTCCAGACCCTGAAAATCAGCATCTCCTCATGTCTTTCGTGTTGTGTACAGGCAACTAACGATGGTCATTCCTTCCAGAGATACAAACACACCAGGTTCTGGCAATAGAAGTGTATTCCTTCTTTCGGTGACTGTCACAATCTCTGATCTTTCTATAAAAGTCTCAGATGCTTTCCTTATGACTGCACACACTGCCATATGGTGCAGGGCTCCAGTTAAAGCAGAAAATGATTCCATCCTGCTGCCTCCCCTGGCTCAGTGCGGCTCAGAGCTGCACCTGCATGCCAGTGGGCACGCACTGGCTCTGCGCATGAGCAGCTTGTGGATACAAAGCCTCAAGTCCTGGCCCTCCTTTACCAAGCCATTAAAGAAAGCAGAGACATTCAACCTAAAAACCTAGGAACAGAAAACAATGCCTGGTGCTTACTCAGCACACAAGTCAAACAGAAGCCTCTCTGCTTATAAAAAAATGGTCCACACCCACTGAGCACCCAGAAACAGGGCACAGACCCCAGTTTCACATAGCTGACACTCTGGGAAAGCAATGGGACTGTGGAGGTTTGAATGAGCCGTCTGTCACAGTCTCAAGTGTTTGACCACTTGGTCCCCTATAGGTGGCTGCTTAGGGAGGGTTAGGCATCATGAAGAGATATGTCCCTGGGGCCAGGCTTAGAGGTTTCAAAATAATGCATGCCGTTTTTGAGTTAATTCTATCTGCTTCCTGTTTTCAGGTGGAGATAGGAGCTTTTCAGTTATTGCTCCCACAACCTGCTGCCATGTGAGCCTGCTATGATAATGAACATATTCCTCTGGATCCCTAACCCCAAACAAACCCTTCTTTCTGTAAGTTGCCTTGGGGGCAGGGTTTGGTTTCTATAACAATGGTCCCCCATAGGCTCATAGATTTGAATGCTTGGTCATTAGGGAGTGCGGCTACTTTTCAGGGATTAGGAGTTATGGCCTTGTTGGAGGAAGTGTGTCACTAGAGGTAGACTTTGGGGTCTCAGATCTCAAGCCAGGATCACCTCTCTCTCTCTCTCTCTCTCTCTCTCTCTCTCTCTCTCTCTCTCTCTCTCTCTCTCTCTCTCCCCTTGCTGCCTCCTTATCTGGATGTAGAACTCTCAGCTATCGCTCCAGCACCATGTCCATGTGGCTGATAAAGGGACAGATGATAGACAGGCAAAGCTGAGACAGCCCACCGGAGCCCACCTGCTCCTGGGTACCACCTTATTCTACAGACACCCAGGAGGACCACCATGCTGGCTTGACTGTGTGGGCTTCTTGATGGAGTCTACAGCCCATTATTTTAAAGGGGCTGCCGCAGTTTGTTTACCTGTTGGCATAATAAGATGCTCTGGCAAAGCAATTCAAGGGAGGAAGGGCCTGTTTCAACTCATGGGTTAAGTCACAAGGCATCTTTGTGGAGAAGTCAAGGCAGTGGGGTTTGGAGCAGCTGGCCACATTACATCCACAGTCAGGAAGCTAAGGACCTAAACAGCACTCACCTCCGTTAACCTAATCAACACAATCCCTCATACCGCTTGGCGAGAGAAATAATGACCACTCAAGGCATGGGGAGAGGCTTGCCTCCTAAGAGAGCCCAGATCCTGGAAAGTCATTATAAGGATGAAATGCAAGGGCTGTGTCCAAGCAGAACGCACCTACCTGCCCATCACTTACATGCCGCCTGTACTGAGGGGACACCTGAACTCACCTGAGGTAAATGGATCTGAGGCCACTTTAATTCCCTAACCTGCGCATCTCCTTCCACTGTGTCCAAGCAAGGACTGGTCACATCAGTACCCAGGGAACCAGTGATGTAATGAGAATGAAATCAGCAGCCAGAAAAAAAAAATACTAATGATTCACCAACTGCTGACCTGGAGGCCATCCTCACCAGGAACCTGCCACAGCTGTGACGGGACAAGTGGCATAGCCTGTGCTCAAAGCCAGTTGACACTCTGCGTGTTATTTCTGACTGTCCTTGATTCAGAGACAGGTTGGGGCTTGAGCTGGGGAGAGGCAGAGGGAAGTGTCAAAACTCAAACACTACAGGAGGGTGAAAAGCTAACCCACAGATGCCCTGTCACCTCTCCAGATGACAGCAGCATGTCGTTGGGGGGGCAGGCAGTACTCATGAGCTCAAGGCCCCAGGTGTCGATGCAGCACTCTGTCCTTACTGAACCCCGCAACTTCTTAGGACTAAGAGCAGAATGAAAACATGGGACTCTGCCAGTGGAGTAGCCTGAGTCCCAAGTTGAGTCCGTTTACTTGCGGGAAGCTGCAGACTTTTGAGCACACTCCATTTTCCATTCTTCCTTAATAGTTTCCGCTTGTGTTCCATGTTACTTCCACAGAAATCCAGGGTCTGGACAGACTAGAGCCCTGAAGTAAGGTTGCTCCCTTCAGTCTACTGCCCCAGGGTCCAATGTGACCAGAAGATATGGAGTCTACAGGAAAGGCTGATGCCTGCACAGCTGTCCAGATCCTGAAGGAGGACTCGACTTGGCCTGAGGAATTTCATCCTCTCCAAGGCCCTGCTAAAACCCCTAAACCATTTTGTCCTTAATTTTAAAAACATAATTATAGGCTATTATTGGTAAACATTAATGACTTTTTTCTTTTTTACAACACTGTGCTCTGGCCCAACTCACAGCATCCACCTCCAGCGCCCACCCACTCCTCTGCTGAGTGAAGGCGGAGCCATCACACCTTAGACCACCACACTGAGGGCTGCCTCTCACTAAAAACCCATATCTCCTCCACACTCTTTTTCCACCAATATCAACTATAAAGAAAAAAAATCAACAAAATGAAAAAAAAAAAGCAAAAACAAAACCAACAAACAAAAAACAGCCTATGGATTAGGGGAAATCTTAAAATTGGGTGTGTGGCAGGCATTAATATACAAAGTTGAAGTACTCATAAACTAATTTCAAGAAAATACACACAACAATTAACAAAGGGGTGGGAGAAGATAGACTGCTCATCACTGGAGGTCAGCAGGTAGAGGCAAAGGCAGGCTACACCTCCCACCATCAGCGCATGGAGATCAAGACTCCTGTGAGACAGAGTAGGCTGCTGAGGTGGCACTGGTGGAGAAGAGAGTGAGTACACAAGCTCCATGAAGGTTGGAGCAAAGGGAACCCTAGCTCACCGAGGGCAGGAACAGAAGTCCATGTGGCCACAATAGACACAGCATGTCTGGTTCTAAAGAAGTTAAGAAAGGACCTACCCTATGACCCAGACTTCACTTTTCTGAGTGTATACCTAAAGGAATAAAGGGGTCACCTTTTTAAAGAAATTTGCATCTCTTATTGCTCCCCAACAGCCAAGGTGTAGTGAAAAAGTATTCGTTAGAAGCTCATATGCAAAAGACATTGTACCAGGTATGTGTGCATATGAGAGAGAGAGAGAGAGAGAGAGAGAGAGAGAGAGAGAGAGCACATTAAGAGTAGCTTTATGCAGGACCAGTTCAAAGGTCAAATGTAGTGCCAAAGAGATGGCTCCATAGTTGAGAGTGCTTATTGTTCCTGTAAGGGCCCTGGGTTTGGTTCTCAGCATCTACATATTCTTATGATTGAAATTCTGGGGAATCCTTTGGTGTCTCCTGCCCTGTGACGGTTCCTGCATATATGTGGTACATGTAAAACTTACACAGACTCATACACATACAGGTAAATAAAATAAATATAGATAGATAGGCTATAGATGATAGACGATAGATAGATAGATAGATAGATAGATAGATAGATAGATAGATAGATAGATCTTTAAACACCAAATGCATGATATGAGCTTATCACTCAAGTGGGTGATCCCTTGTCTTGAGATGGGTAAGTAAAATACTCATGTAAGAGGTGGATGCCCATTTGGTTAGCTACAGTAACCATTGCACTACCTACATATCTCAAAATGCATGTCACATGTTTGAAACAAACAGTAAAACCTAAGTCAGAACCTTTGAGTGGGTGAGTCTATGCTAAACATAAGAGATTAAGAAGCAGGAAGTGAGGGTCTCCATCAGCACCCTCAGAGAAGAAGAAAAAGGAGCCCAGGGCAAGTGAGTGGCTGTTGGAACAGAGAGCTGTGGTGTCCTGAACAACCCTGGGCAAAAAAAAAAAAAAAAGATGTTGAAGAACATCTGCATAGCACATCTGGACATTAAAGGAAGGAAGGTCCTGGAAATAACCTCCTAGCAGTATATATCAAGACATGCAAGAAATGCAAAGGCTACAGGAATAAGAAAATCCTGGAAACTGACTCAGCAAAGTACAGAAAACTTGACACCTGAGTTGGTAATAAACACCATGTAATTATTTAGATTTTTTTCAACAAATTAAAAAAAAAAAAACCCAAGTGAATGAACAAAAGAGCTCTGACTTCAAGAGGCAGATCCTTGGTTCTGAGATTCTTCCAAAATAAAATGAGCAACATTCATGGCTGTCTGGGCCACATCGGATACAGGCAGGGTAGCATGTACATTTAAAATCCATTTTAACCTAACTCCTCATACCTCTACCTCCCTTGTCCACTTCTTTTCTCTCCTAGGACCTTCCAACACCTCAACACTAGGTAGGAGAGAAAGAAGGTTAGAAGGTCCCTTTTCACAGAGTCCACCCAAGATCTCATCAGAGTGACCACCATCTTTTCCTGACTTGCCCATCACCAGGCTCTAGGGAGCTTTAACACCATATAGCGTGTATGAACTGCCTCCAGGACCAGCATCTCCTCAATAAGTCAGCCTGGCCTTTAGGTTGGCACAACAGTCCTGGCATGGGGTGTGAAATTATGGTTGGTGTGGGACATTGGATGCTATAGAAAGGCCCCAGAGATCCTTGAAAGGCATTGAGCGTTGGCCACCCTACCTTCCTTGAGCATGGGCCTTAGGGCTGGGTCTCCACTGGCCTCAGTGCAATGGGGGCAGGCTGCCTGAGCTGAGGCCCTTGAACCTTTCAGCTGATCCTTTGGGACTACAGGAATTCAGAGATCATGAGAGGACGGAGGGAGTATGGCCCTGTTTCTTTTTTGTTTGTTTGGTTGGTTGGTTTTTTGTTTTTTGTTTTTTGTTTTTTGTTTTTTGTTTTTCAAGTTCCTCATCTAAATTTATTCTTTTTTTCCCCTTTTTTATTATTAATTTATTCATATTACATCTCAGTTGTTAGCCCATGCCTTGTATCCTCCCATTCCTCCCTCCCTTCCGCTTCCCCCCCCTTCCCCTCCCCTATGTCTGTGACTGAGGGGGACCTCCTCCCCCTGTATATGCTCATAGGGTATTGAGTCTCTTCTTGGTGACCTATTATCCTTCCTCTGAGTGCCACCAGGCGTCCCCATCCAAGGGACATGGTCAAATATAGGGCACCAGAGTTTGTGTGAAAGTCAGATCTCCTTCTCCACTTAACAGTAGAGAATGTCCTGTCCATCGGCTAGTCTGGGTAGGGGTTCGAAGTTTACTGCCTATATTTTCCTTGGCTGGTGCCATAGTTTGAGGAGGACCTCAGGGCCCAGACCCACCTGTAGTTTTCCAGGACCCTCTGGATCCTTCTATTTCCTCCTTCTCCCAGGCTTCTCACACCTAAAGTCTCAATAGGATGTCCTCCCCTCTGACCCACTTTCCTGGTAGGTAAAGTTTTTCATGGGGACGTACCCCTTGGACCAGTGTCTCAATATAAGTGAGTATATACCATTTAACTCTTTTTGCTTCTGGGTGAACTCACTCATTATGATAATTTCTAGTTCAATCCATTTGTCCACAAATTTCTGAAATTCCTTGTTTTTAATAGCTGAGTAGTACAACCACTTTGGAAATCTATCTGGCACTTTCTCAGAAAAATGGGAATAGGGCTTCCTCAAGACCCAGCTATTCCACTCCTTGGAATATACCCAGAAGATGCACTACCACACAACAGGGACATATGCTCAACCATGTTCATAGCTGCCTTATTCATAATAGCCAGAACATGGAAACAGCCTAAGTGTCCCTCAGTAGAAGAATGGATAAAGAAACTGTGGTACATTTACACTATGGAATGGCCCTGTTTCAAAAGCCTCACTACACAATCCTGCCATCTTCCTGACCTCCCGATCAGAGTTGTCATTGAACTCACGCCTGGAGTGAGAGTGTGACCCCTACCATGCCCACAATGACTATAGCTCAAAGCTAGTGACCCTGCTTCTAGCATGACCCATTACAGGAGCAGGCTTGGGTGAGAACAGTCATCTTCAGAGCTGGGTTCTCTTCATCACTTTCCTACAGGAAACAGACAGCAATGCTGGCTCTCACCCAGGGTCTCTTTGCTGAGCTCTCAATGTACGTACCAGCTGCTGGGCAGTGATAGGCCTTAACTATGTCCATTCATCAGAGAGCTGCTGACAGACAGCTCCTCAAGCTTGGTTATACATAGTGAAAAGTGACATGTGCCAACGGCTAAAAGGCCCGTAGCCTCCACAAGCACCGACCCACCTCCACAGGCACTGGCCAATCCATCTAGAGTCATGTAACCACAGATAGGATTCCCCTAGAAGCCTTTAAAAGAGCCTGAGAGTTCCCCATGGGGTCACAACCACCATTTTGTATGCAGGCTTTTCCTGCAGAATGAACGCTCTTTGTTTTTACATACTATTTGAGCCTGGGGTCTACTTTCAGCGATTTTTGGACACTTACACAAACCTGACCTGCCAGAGGGGAAGAAAACAAAGAAAAAAATAGACACCAAAGGTTATTCCTGGCAGTGATAAATACCTCAAAGTCAGCATACAAGAAAGTGAAGGTGGTTCTCCCAGAGTACACTGCAGAACAAAGATCTCAGGCCACCTGCCCGGCCAGCGCTGTCTCAGTGAACAAATAGTTGTACGTGGCACTGGGAGGCTGAGAGAAGAGCACTTACGTGAGAGATGTCCAGTGCAAAGGCCCTGAGGCAGCCAGGAGTTTTCAGTGCTTAAGGAGTGAACAGTACAAGGGGGGGGGGGGCAACATTTCAAGCTGCCAAGGAAAGAGTACTTCTAAGATTTGGGGTAGGGGATCTACCCTGAGCTACTGAGCCAGTGTCTGGGCATAAGGGGTATTGCCTGCTCTGAGGCACCCTGCGATCAGTTTACTTACTGGAAGACTAGGGAAGACATTGAGCTCTGCAGTCTATATAATACACATAGAAAGCACAGGAGATCATGGAAGCACAGGGCATCAGGCTGGGGGAGGCCATAGGACTATTGGAGGTGCACAGGCTGTCTCTAGAGACCTGGGAAAGGCCCCTGGGAGGGGCACCAGCAGAATCAGAAGCAGAGAAGAAAAGCGCTTCCACAAAGGAAGGTGAGAGCGGTCCGTTCTGTGGCATTTCTAGAAGTGTCCCCAGCGCCCCCACCCCCTCCCCGAGTCACAAGCATGGGGTATCTCTGCTACCTGTGTGAGCAGGTGGTCTGCTAGCATGAGCCTGAGGGGCACGCTAAGGAGCACATGCAGAACCACAGTCACAGAAGAATGCATACATGTGGCTCATCTCTATTAAATTCAGCAGAGCCCCACTGGGCAGCACACAGCCTACCCAGGGATGACACATTTGCAAGTGGGGGAGGCTTTTCACAAGCTGAAGAGGAAGGACTGCAGGGGTTCATTACCTCTGGAATGGGAGGGGCCCGGGTGGATAGAGATCAGTGACTGTGTCCCACCAGCCCTCTTTAAGGGAGACAGATGTCTCTAGCACTATAGTCCTTTGGGGATGAGGATATATTTCCAGTTTCCTTATCAGCGATAGAGTAGACAGTATGTTGTGGTAGAGATAACAAACATAGATCCACCCTAAAGTGTGCATGGTCTTAGAGATGGTAGGGATGGGAGGTTCTGGGGGACAATGGCCAAAGGTGGGCAATGTGGCAGAGAGGACTCAATGTGCAAGCAGTCCTTACTTTGAGATCCCAGTAACAGGATCCCCACAGAGGCAGCTCTGGCCCTCACCCACTGCCTTGTGTAGGAATCAGGCTCGGGGCATTCTTATGGAGATCAATATAATAAATACTCAGATAATAAATGCGCAGAGCCTTCTGCTTGTTTGCTTACATTCAATCATGATCCCCTCTAGGTAGGGTGACCTCCAGGTGCCAGACCCCTGGGAGTTTCAGTAATTATATGGCTTCAGGGTTTCTGAAATTTTGTCCCTCAAAATCTCTAAAACCGCAGTATGTATTATGACACTTTTTATTATAGTAGAGCAAGGAATAAATTCATGTACTTAAAAAAATAATAAAAATAAAAGAGGAGCCAATTTTACCCCAAGCGGCTGGCCCTCTGTAACCAGAGGTAGCCTAGCAGCTGTGGATCTCCTTAATGAGAGAACTGCCAGCACTTGAAAGGCCATGGGCGACACTGATGCCCCGAGATGCCTTGGACTTGGTATGTGGCTTGGCTGGCAAGTCACTAGGAGACAAAGAAAATCGTCACTGCCCAGCTGTTCTGTGGCAAGATGGTATGCTAAATTTAAACCAATAAATAGTTCTGGAAGCGAGAGAACAGGTGGTGAATGGTCTCTGAGGCAGATGGTGCTTTTCAATATTTGTATCTGATCATAATTGGTGATACTAGAGACAGGGTCTCTAAGCTCCCGTTTCACCTTCCTCACTTGAGATTCTTGGAAAGGGTGGGTCACACTTTAAAAATAAACTCTATCACTCTTTGGAGAAAAGCCATTTCAGATACTTCATCAGATAGGGAGAGCATCAGGTACCTGGCTTGCTTTTTCTAGCCAAGGTCTGAGCAGAACTATAGTCTGGTGACTACAGGACAGGCCAGTTCGTTCCGGAAACACCATGGAGGCATACCTGCTCTGGGCCACGTCCTCTACTTCTCGTCTTGTCCTTGACACCCAGACTACCATTGAGGCATACATGTGCTGCCCAAGACCTCTTCTCCTGAATATGTTTCCTTTATCATCTGATGCCCTGAGGATAAGTAAGAAGTGACTGAAAGCCTGTTTGCTGGAGAAAGGACAGTCCCCACTCTGTTCTCCTTTTCTTAGTGGCTCCTCCAGCCACCAGCCTGCACTGTCAGCTGAACAGACAACATGTGTCCAAATGAGACATGCTCCTGTTTCAAACTGTCCTCTGCCTCAAGTGGGACTCAGAGACAGGTGGGCAACCAACAGCATTAGATTCCACAGGCAGACAGAGTGGCTCTTCTCAACCTGAGAAGGACCCAACAGGGGCCGGACCAGGGATGTCGCTGAGCCCACAGATCCACTTCCTATTCTCCATGAAGGAGTACATGGAAGAAAGACACAGCCTAGACAGAGCCTTCTGATGAGGGACATGCAGTCCAGAAGAGGGACATGTTCCACGGGCAGTGGCCTATAGAGAGCAGCCTCAGGCTTTGGCCCTACACATTATACATCAAAGGAGACAACCCCATCCAAACAGCTTAGAGCCGGCCCCTGGCTCTTTGAGTTTAAAACTCTGCACACACACCAGGGATGCAGACTTAGTGTAACTCCTCTGGTTTCATTCTCTCCCTGGAGATATTTCCTTCTGGTGCTCCAGCTATTAGGACACACACACACACACACACACACACACACACACACACACACACACACCACACATCACATAACATCACACTGTCCTCCCTACCTCAGCAGAGCTCATTCATGTTGCCCCAGTACAAGGTCTCACAGTTTCTTAGTTGGTATTCTGATTTAAACCAAGGGTTTTATATGGAAGTAGGACTTGGGACTAACATAAGGTTTGCAGGACCCAGCCTCTACCCACATGCTGACATAACCCAAATCCATCTCTGGTGGTTGTGTGATATCCCCAAGAGGCAAAGTCGTCCTCAGTTGTGCCTCATCAACCCACACTATCTGAAGCCTCTGGGGCATCTGGCTTTTTCCATCAAGTAACAGACTCATCATGTGAGATGGTGGTTACCCTTCCATTATGCACAATTTGCTCACTGAAGCTACACCAAGAACCACAGACTGTAGACAAGCTTGCACAGGGAACAGGCTGCATCAGACCTGCCTTCTCTACCCATCAAAACCTGTCTCCTCTACTTCGCTCCATGCTGAGCCTGTTAAGGATTCTGTCTTCCTCCTGATCCCAGCCTGGTTCATCATTTGCACGAGTGACAGAAACTTCTTGGCAAACTGGTCTTCTTAAGAATCTATTCCTTCATGTCACTCATTCGATGGGCTCCTGAAAGTGGCTTAGAAATGGGCATACAGCATGACGCGTGTCTTAGGGTTTCCATTGCTGTGATAAAAACCCACCATGACCACAAGTAACCCAAAGAGGAAAAGGATTATTCCAGCTCACAGCCTCCAGGTTACAGTCCTTCATTAATGAAGTCAGGGCAGGGACTGAATGAAGCAGACACCATGGAGGGATGCTGCATCCTGGCTTGCTCCCTGCCACTTGCTCAGCCTGCTTTCTTCCAGCACCCAGGACCACCAGGCCATGTGTGGCACTGCCCACAGTGAACTGAGACCTCCTACAACAATCATCAATCAATGAAATGCACCACAGGCTTGCCCACAGGCCAGTCTGGTGGGAGCATTTTCTCAGTTGAGGTTCCCTCTTCCAAAATGACTCAAGCATCTGTCAAGTTGGCATACTACTAACCAGAGCAATGGGCAAACTGCGCATCCTTCCAGCTCCTTTTAGAAGCTCAAAGGACACTTGATATGGCTCTTCACCTGAACTATACCCAGCACCCCTCAAGGGCCTTGTGCAGCCAGCTAGAGAAGAGACCCAGGCCAACACAACCAGGTGCCACACCTCCCAAAGAAGCCCTGGCTTGGGCACCCCTGGGTTTCAGTAGACCTGGAAAGGGAAGCCAGAAGGCAGTACAGTGTCTGGTTCCAAGATAATTTTTCATAAACCCCAGAGGATCCAAGGGTTTTAGCCCACTGCTTCATACAGCAGGAATGTAGGCTTCAAATACAGACTGCCCAAGGGTTTGTTCTCATCACATCTAAAGGACAGTTCAGTAGCACACTGAGATGGAATGCAGATTTCATTCTGGGCAATTCAGTATGCTTCTGGCCAGCTAATCCATGAAGCTGGAAGTGAAACACAGAGGCCAAAAGTCCAGTTGAAAAGGACCATACTAGATTCACCAGAAAGAAAAAATCAATAACAGATCACACACACGCAAAAAATGGAACATGAGTTATTTATCCTTGCCTCATATGCATGCATATGAATGTGAATATAGCTGAATATATATGCATGTATATATATGTGTATAGATATGTTGTATGTGCATATATGTGCATGCATGTGCATGTGTAGCAATATATTTCCTATTGCTGAGAATATAGCAATTAATGACATGGATAAACATCCCTTATCCAAAGTGCTTGAGATGTAAACTGTATTGTTTTTGGAATATTTCCAGATCTTAGAATATTCACATATGCATAATAACATATCAAGTCTAAACTTGAATTTATATACTTTATATAATGCACATCACAGGCTTGGGTTTATTATATAATGTTTCTAACAATCTTGTGCATAAGCACAGTTTTCCAACATGGAATTTCCCCACCTATGGCATCAGATTAGTGCTGAGAGTTTCTGGCTTTGGATTTGTTGACACAGGAGTCTCAGCACGCTGCAACTTCTCTCCTGCAGACTTTCTGTGCAAGCCCTACCACAGCACATTTCCAACCCACTAAAGCAACCAAGACTCAGGTATGAGAGGTTTACCCTCTGGCATTCCAAATTGGCATTGCTATCATGTTTGAAGAACCAGCATTGCACAGGGACATAGAGCACACTGATTCCAGTCAACAAATATAACACCGAGAGCAGTAGGCACTTCACATGGACAAAACAGATAATGTGGCCAGTCTGGCACCCATTACACAACTCATAAGCCCACATCTCCAATCTTTGCACTTCAGGATGCTGAGGTACCTCAAGTTCATCCCCTCCAATTCTTCAAAAAGGTCCATTACCCTGCACACCAATGGTTCAGGGCCATGACCACTCTTGTTCCCTGCCCCTGTCCGGTGGGCAGGATTTCCCACATGTCCAGAGCAGCTATCTCAAATCCCAGGCAGAACTAAAAGGAACCATGGGCAGCTCAGCAATGGGACCTGATATCACTGGCTAGATCAGTGGCTGCTTCTTGGGTGAGTCTCCCTTGGTCTCTGTTGTGTGCCAACACAAGGAAATTACAAAAGCCTTGGGGCCCTGAAATGTATACATGAGCTGTAAAAGGGTCTTATCTCTTTGAGCACATGCACATATCAAAATCCACATGGGCACAGTCAAGCTATGCTCCATAGAGTCCACGTATGTTTGTATAGTATGACATTGAGCAAATGCATCCAATAACCAGCGTGTGTCAGAGACAGTGACCAAGACACTGAGCCCCTGGGCCCAGCTGGCCCTGCTTCCCCAGCTGGATTCTGAGAGCAATTACAGCTTTTTCAGATGATACATTGTTCCTACCTGAGAATGGAGCAGTACGGAGTGGGATTCTGATGGGAGTCAACGTCAGGAAATGGCACGGCTGCATAATGGAAGGGGACAGGCCCCGGAGTTCGTCAGGATCCACAGAGACCACGGCAGTGGCTGCAGCAGCCGCAGCAGCAGTGATGGTGATGGTGGGACCACTGCTGATTGGCTTAAGGCTGTTATGGCAACCACCTGTGGGAGAGAGACCAAGGTCAGCACATAAAACACACATCCATTTCAGATGAACAGTGCCCACAAAACATGTGAAAGTACCACTCCCGCCTTCAGTGACATCCTGTACTGATTAGCATTGTCCCAAAAGTTAATCTTGCCATTCAGCACATACACTTCGCTGTATGATGCTCGGAGGACCATGTTACTAAAGTTACCAAAGAGGATCCAGGACATGCTCACCATAAAAGGGAAATCAGGTCACTGTGGTACACATGTGTGACACAGGTCATCTGAGGTGGCCATGAGGACGGCACTAAGAGAATCAAGGTGGGGAGGCTCTGCAGAAAGGGGTGGTTGTGGGCTGGAGTGGGTGGGGTTCTAAAGCACTGGGCCTCAGGATGCTGACCACCTACCCCAATCCAGTGGAGAAATCAGCACCCAGCCAGGCTCTCCCAGGTGATCCCAATACAGAATCAAGGGGTGACACCAAGGCTGCCGACAGTGACCGAGGAATTCAAGCTACAAAGTCACTTTTAAACATCCATCTTACAGCTGTACAATCCGTCATCTTTGGGAGCTGACAAGATGCTAAGCAATGACCAGATGGAAGGCCTGTTTTCCCGAGAACTTTCCAAAAGGAAGTGTACAGTGAACACACTTCTTCCCAGTTGGTTTTACGATAGAGGTTGATGGGTATAAGTCAAGGGAGATGAATTGATGGGTTGGGCCTCAATTTTTCAGCAGGTTGACCTTTACTGAGATGAGGACAAAAGGCACAATCATTCTAAAATAAGAGAGTGAGGCATGCTGGCCCCTAGGAAGAGGTACCAGTAGGCATAAGAGTTCTGGTGCGACCCAGGTGATACAGGAGCTTTGAGGAGACTGGGAAGCAAAGTGGAGCAGAGCTGTGCAATGGGGACATCAGGCTAGGCAGGTGGACACAGGTGTGTGGCTGATAAGGTTGGATGCAGAACAGTGGGCAGGGTCAGGCCAGGAGTTCCTGCATGGCCTCACCCTGGCTGCCTTTTGTATATGAACACTCAGGAGGCAGGGCTGAGTTCTGGGTAGGCTCAGACAGGCTGTTCAATGTGGACCTCAAGAGATTCATTTATAAGGGAGAGAGAAATATGAAGGCATCTAGAAAAGTAATGAGATTTTTTTTTTTTAACTATACATAGGGAAAAAAACTCAAAAAAAAAAAAAAAAAAAAAAAGAAGGTCTTGACTGTGAGTGTGTCTATGCAGAAGAATCAGTATTCTCTCCCTATCTTTCCAAATTTACAAATTCCCTAAGAGGGACACACACCATCTTTTAAACTTACACTAACACAGCAACTAAGCAGGAACCACTGTGCTCCCCGACAGCTCTCGGCAGTTCCCTTGTCATTACTACCTTCCCCAAGGGGCTGCACGTCACCACCCATGAGCTCACACTGACACGCTGTTAACTAAAGGCCAGCTTTCCTTCCGCGCGTAGGCTTCTTCCTGGTGGATTTTGACAGATGTAGGATGTATCCACATAGCACCCCACAGGAGAGGTTACCAACAGGCAGCTTTCCCCTCACACCTAACCAGCCACTGATGCCAAAGCATCACAGTTTGGCCTTTTAAGGAACACCATGCCTTTGTAGGCACCACCACCAGCCTTTTCAGTTGCTTTCTTCCACTGAGCAATCTGCATTGCAGGTTCCCTTCCTGTCTTTGTTATAACTCAATAGTATCGTTCCTTTTTATCGCTGAGTAACATTGCATTATAAAGACGTGCCGCAGTTTATTTTCCACTCACCTACTGAAAGACATTTTGGCTGCTTCTAGCTTCTGACACTCATGGTCAAGGCTGCTATAAGCATCTGCATGCAGACTTACTCATGGGAATGTTTTCAATTCCTATTGGGTAAACAACACAGTCTAATTGATGGGTCATGTGGCGCGGGGGAGTTATTTCGGTTTGTTTTTAATATTTGCACATGTGTGTGATACGTGTGCATGTCCTGTATGTTAAGTGCAGGCAGGCATGTGACATGTAACACATGCAGAGGACAGAAGGAAGCCTCAGGTATCAGTCCTTTACTTCCACCTTGTATGTGACAGTCTCTTGGTCACTGTTGCATAAGCGAGACGGCTGGCCCAGAAACATCCGGAGATTCTGTTGCCTCCGTCTCCCATTTCACTGTAGGAATGCTGGGATTACAGGCATATTCTTCCACGTCCAGCCTCACAGGAATTCTAGGGACCCGGACTCTGGTCCTCAGCTTGTGGAGTAAGTTCTTTATGTACTAAGGTGTCTCTCCAGCCCATGATTAGTTTCTAAAGAATCCTCCAGCTTTGTCTTCCTGCTGCACTTCCTGCCCAGTAAATGAGCACCCTGGCTGCCCACAGCCTTACGTGCGCTCCATGTCATCTGGGCTCTGGGTCTGATCCTTCCTGCTCTGTGTGCAGTAGATTGCCAGGGTTGTCATACACACATTTGAAATCAGTGCTCTCAGGGATGTACTTCCTACGTGATAGAAGCTCACCATGGACAACTGGCGAATGTCCTGGTCCCCACTGAGGCTGCTGCCCTTCTGTCTACCGGAAATTCCCTTGGCAGCACGGTCCAACTGGTATGGAATATGTCACAATCCCCCTGTGTGTTTGCCTTTATCACAATGAGTTACAGAATCAACAGCCTCACCCTCACATAGCTCCCAATAGCCAATAAATCAGGACACCCGGAGAACAGAGTAGTGCATAGGTGTGCCATGTATTCACATCCTCACCCCCGTCATAGGTATTCCCTCTTAAAAGTAGCCATGTGGAAACAGCTGAGCCAACAAATTGGTGTCTTCCAGTCACATAAAACAGTCCTGGGAGCCAAACACTGTCAGCACTTTGGGGATGTAAGGTCAGCCAACAAGGACATTTTGAATGTCTTGATCTACTTCAAGAACCATTTAAATGTTTCTAACTCAGAGCCACCCACTACCAGCCCAAGGGTCCGCTTCTACCCATTTCACTAAAGCTACAGAAAATATAGCTGGGATGTAATTACACACATGTTCTGCTCAGTAGTCTGAAGAGACGCCAGAAGTTTGGGGAGGGGTGGTGGTGGTGATGAGGCTGGAGTTGGGGGCGGGGCTCGGTGAGACACAAAGGGTCCAATTATGAGAGCCCTCAGAAACCCCCACTAGAAAGCAAGGTAGCGTGGCAGAAGTAGGCTAGAGAAGTATAAAGCACACCAGGCTTCCACAACATGGCCCTCATCCTCACAAGACCAAAGTCCTGCCCAGCCAGGAGCTCCTGGGAGCCGTCCCTCCACAGTACCCCACTCTCTACTCACCCCCCCCAGCACTGCCTCTCATCCCTACCAGACCCAAGTTGTGCCCAGCCAGAAGCCAATGAGAACCAGTTGTCCAGGACACCTGACTCTTAGCCCCACAGCACAGTCCCTCATGGCCATAAGCTACAGACAAGTAGCCCATGCCTTCTGTTGTGAGAGCTCCAGGGAGCAGCTTCCTGCAAGGAACAGCCTCCTGCAGGGAGCCCAGCCCCGTGCAGGAAAGTAAGTTCGGGACATCTAAGGGACCTAAGCTTTTTGCAGATATTTTAACGAGCTCCTGTCCCCAGACATAACTCATGGACTAGAACCTGAAAAGATAAGCACAGAACTCAAGTTATTTTTCAGGCAATTACCAAGAATGTCCCTGGAAGGCATCCAGGAAGCTGCATCGCTGACCAGGCTGTGTGTTTACCAGGTATATATGGCAGGCAGGTGCTGCAGGAAGGGTCCAGACCCCATCCCCAGGGCTAGTCATAGGCCTCTATTTTGCCTTCTTGGCAGAAGTGGTGCCTTCATGCCCAAATCACTCTATCTGAGACCCTGACTGAGGTCGTTTCCAATGATTATGCTCAAGGCCCTTACCTCCACCCTTCCTTATGCCAGGACTTGAATACCTAAGTCCATGTGCCTCAGCAAGGGGAAGACCCACATCTGCAGCTTTGCTTGGCCCCAACCTAGACGGTATTAATCTGAAGGAGAAAAGGGGGTAGAAAGTTGTCAATCCCTCAATTTCCTACTCAATATCTTCCCTTGTCTTGTGTTATTATTGGTTATTTTGATGCCAGACAGGCCCTTTTTAGTTGAGCTAATGGGATTAGCTCCCTATTTTAGAAGCACCTCCCATCAGACAAGTGTCCAGGCTGCAGACCTCTCATAGGAGACAGACTGGAGTGGGACCTGTGAGTGGCACTTTCTCTCCATCTATGAAGAAGTGTTAATGACCACATGTTCCAATGCTGACAATGTAATTTGATAAATAAAAAAAATTTACTACTAAAACATGCTCCAGAAAGCCACCATTAGTCATGAACCACTCAGAGCCAATGGGGGACCATGCCTTCATGTCTCTCCTTTATAGAGAGGCATGGCCTACAGAGCCAGGCCTCATGATCTCAGCCATGTGCTACCTAGTGAAGTTTCTGGAATAAACGTGCTCTATTCTTTAAAATGAAAGTGACCTTGACTGGCAGAAGAGAAAGGTACCATTATAAAAGAAACAGATGCTAGTGCAGGTGAAAGCATTTTGCAGCTAGAAATATGAAAACGTTTTTTAATCACCACGTGATTTTTGTTGCCAAAAATCATCTGTCAACTTAAAAGCAAAATAACTATGACTCATTAATCTTCCCTTTAAAACTGAAAATATGGGTTTTATTTTTTTTTTCTACCTATGTTGAGTTCATTTGGCTTCATACAAAATTGCACCATCTCCCAACGTGTTCACAAAATCAATCAAATGCCAGTGGTAACAGAAAGTTAATGTGAACCATGTGTCCAGTGTTGGTAGGTGACAGGGAGAGAAGAGGTCCAGCCTCCCTCAGACTGTCTGAGGCCCTGGCCCCTGTGACCCTTAACCTCAAACATATAAGAGCCACTGGGTGGCCTACAGTGGTCACCAAACCTCCTCTACAGGACACAGGTCACGAGAGCAAGCAGGAGATCCTTTGGGAGGGAGAAGGCTGCTTTTCTTATCTCTTCTAGTTACTGTGATGCAGCACCTGGAAAAACATCATGAAGGAGGAGAATTTCATTTGCTCACAGCTTCAGAGGGTTTGGTCCATCACATCAGGGAGGGAGAGCATGGCAGAGTAGCTTACATCACTACAGACAGGATACAGAAGGAAGGGTGGGCAGAAACGGCCCATGCCAAGGGCTAGCCACCACAGCTATAGGCCTCTAGCTCCTCCTCGTAGACCCTGTCTCTTCCCATTCGCTACTTTCCAGTAATGTGGTCCTCCAGTGAACCCACCCAGAAGTTTATCTATGTGTGTATCAGAGCCCTTATGGCCTAATCATCTGCAGAAGGCCTCTCAGACATACACACCCCCAGGGATCCTTTACTATCCCTCCATAGTTTTCAATCTAGTTACATTCACAATCAGAATCGGCACTCACAAGTTCCTTGTTTTTAATAGCTGAGTAGTTTCCTTTGCATAAATGTACCACAATTTCTTTATCCATTCTTCTGTTGAGGGACCTCTAGATTGTTTCCAGATTCTGTCTATTACAAATAAGGCGCGCTATGAACATATTTGAGAAAATGTCCTTGTTGTATGGTGGAGCATCTTTCAGGTAATATGCCCAGGAGTGGTATAGCTGGGATTTGAGGTAGCACTATTGCCAATTTTCTGAGAAAGCGCCAGATTGATTTCCAAAGTGGTTGCACAAGTTTGCACTCCCAACAGCAATGGAGGAGTGCTCCCCTTTCTCCATATCCTCCCCAGGATGTGCTATCACTTGAGTTTTTGATCTTAGCCATTTTGATTGGTGTAAGGTAGAATCTCGCTTGAGTTTTTGATCTTAGCCATTTTGATTGGTGTAAGGTAGAATCTCGGAGTTGTTTTGATTTGCATTTCCCTGAAAACTAAGGAAATCCTGAAATTTTCAGGCAAATGGATGGAACTAGAAATGATCATCCTGAGTGAGGTAACCCAGACCCAGAAAGACACACATGGTATATACTCACTTATAAGTGGATGTTAGCCCAAAATGGATGTCCACTGAGGGACTCCATTCAACAGAGGATTGGGACAGATGCTAGGACTCACTAGTAGATTCTAAGTGAGAGTGGTATGGAAGAATGGGGGATTGGAAGGATGCAAAGGGTTCAGGAGCCCCACAAGGAGACCATCAAAGCCTGTGGATCTGGACCCAGGCGGGGACTGTACAAACTATTGCACCAACCAAGGACAATGCATGCAGTAAACCTAGAACCCCCATTCAGATCTAGTCAGTGGGCAGCTCATTCTCCATAGTTGTAGGGAGAGCAGGGACTGCCTCTGACATGAACTCTGGTGCCCCCCATTTAATAACTTCCCCTTGGTGGGAAGTCTCGGTGGCAGTAAACAAAGAAAGGGGAAGCAGGCTATCCAGATGAAACCTGATAGACTGGGGTCATATGGTCAGAGAAAAATCCTACTTTGGTCAGAGGTCTAGGGGAGGGGAATAGGGCAGAAGAGGGAGGGAGGGAAAGAATGGGAAAATACAAGCCAGGGGGTAACAATCAGGATGTAATCTGAATAAATTATAATAAATTAAAATTTAAAAAAGAATCCACACTCACAACAGTGGACACTTTGACAGATAGATTCATAGTTCACAAAGCATGGGAGAAAGCAGGACGCTGCTGTTGGCTTCTCCTTCCATCGCATCTCCCTGTCTTGGATCAGAGCGGAGCATCTCTGTGCCAAGCTGCACACAGCTATGGGACTGAAAGACGATATGATAGAAACAAGGCACAAGGCATCACTGGACACAAATAGATAAATGCTGCTGGGTACCTGCTGCTTGAGAACACCAGCCAGGAAGTGCACGGAGCCAAGAGAGCCTGGATGCCAGCTCTACCCCCTGAGATCTGCCTCTCAGCTGAGTTTGGAGTATAAGCAAGGAGGCACTCAATAAACTGTGTCAACTGGTAAATAATGACAGGAACTTCCTTTCCCCGAAGGACTTCAGAAAAATCCCTTAGTTGAGTAAATAAATAGTAAGATAAGATAGGTACAGCCAGAGAAACCTGCTAAGCCAGCAAAGAGATAAACCAGCAAAGCCATGCCGTAAGGATTACTTATAAAAGTCAGTGTTCTAAGCAAACCAGTAATTAACCAGGTGCTTCCTTGAAGACAGCCTGGGTGGTGGGGGATGTGATGGGAGTGAGGGGGTGGGAGGGTAAAGGAACAGGGATTTATGAGACACATCTGTGTAGGCTCAACCTAAGCTGCTGCTGCCCTTGATCTTGTGAGGCAGGTAAGCATAGAGACATTTTAGATCCAGGGACCCCACCTCCACACAGTTTGGGGTTCATGCACACCTATTAATAACGCCCTTGGTAGCCTTCTTCCTTCAACTGCACATACTGTGCACACAACCTCTCTCCAGGCAAAGCTCCCAGAAACCTCAGAGGCCTTCATCCCTGCCTGCAACAAGCTACATGTACTCTCCACTTTGAACAAAGTATACCTTTGTTTTCCCACCCTTGATAACAATCAAATACAGACAGTTTCTATTCAAGTGTATTCCCAATGTATCCAGGTATAAAGAATAGAAGAGTTAATCTGACCTGAACAGGCTTTGAGTGCACATGCAATAAGCCAAAACTGTCCGCTAGTAACCTTTTTTGAGAGAGCCCCTATTTACCATCTTATGCATATACATAATTGATGTGGATATTATTATAACCAGAGACATTATGAAGAGGGTCACGGACAGTTAACAACACAATCGATGAATCAAAGTAGGGAACTCCCCTTAGAAACCAGTCATTCCTTTCTTCCTTCCCCTTAGACCAGTAAGAAGGACCCTAGGCCGTACCCCAGGACACTTGAGTACTCTTACTCATGGGACCCACTGTCAGTCTTAATGGTGCACCCTTCTATAATTTGAACTATCACTCTTCTCCACACGAATTCATCTTTCTACTTTTGCAAGTCCGTGTAAGCATCATTTTCAGTTATTTGGCAAAGAGGCCAAAACCCTGGAGACATCTGGTCCAGACCCTGACCACTGGTGACACTCACAGCTGCTGGAGTTGTCAAGGTCACTCCATATACCCTTGCTCTCAAACTACTAAGGAGGGCCTGCATGCTCTCTTTGAAGGCAGTCTCACACAGGGGAGATCTTCAAGCACGCTGCTGTGGCAGAGAAAGCTGAGCTCTTAATGCACCTCCCTTTATAGACACATCTGAGACATTGAGGTGGCCAGACTCTCTTGGGCCATGTACATAAGATGCATCAGGTTGCTAGCAGTCCTCGCTTACTAAGACACCATTGACCTCTGAAGTGAAGGCGGACAGTGAGTTCTGCATGTACAACATAGGACAATTTAATGTGCTCGTGGAACCTGCTTCCAAACTCTGAAACTACTGGTGCTGAAATTTGCTTTTCTGGGACAAAAGAGAGGGAAAGGAAGGATGGCGTCTATGAGGTCTGGGACGGTGGGCAAGCAGGAACTCCAAAGCCATAGACATCAGAGTAAATAGGCTAAGTTGGCACCGTTAGAACCAGAGATGTCCCACAAGGGATGGGCAGCTGGACCTTCCCATATCTGGGCATATTCTATGACAGGTAAGATCTCAGCCCTTGGTAGCTCCTTATGCTTGGAAATGGAGAATGTTGGCACCAAGGGCTCCAGGGGCCACCTTAGATATTGTTAGGGATCATGGCTACCAGTGGTTATGGAGTAAGTGAGATGCTAAATATTCCATATCCAAATTGTGTAAATTTTGACTATGACACGCAACATCTGTCAGGGAGGACACCCCTATTGGGGCAAACTTTAGGATTCAAAGTTGTAGAGTGTTGGGCAAACAGCAGAATGGTGAGAGCCTCTGACGAGCAGAATCTGATGAGCACCAGCTGTCACCCTCTCTGCTGAGCAAAGCATTCAAAGAAATAAACAACCGTTCGTTAGCGACGTCTGCTTAGCAAATGGTTTCGGCTCTGGTGGAAATCCTTCAGGCGCCGCGCTACTGACTGGTAATCATTTCTGCAGAAATGATTGAGTGATGAAGGTGATGACTTCATGGTGCATGGAGCACATGCTGTGGGCTCTCAAGGAGGTCTGGTGTGGCGGGGGGGAAGGGGTGCTTCTGAAGCCACTGAACTCACAGAGGGCGCTGGGGAAGCCATCAACAGTCTCTTCCCTCCCATTACGTGAGAGCATTGGTCTCCTCTGCTCCAAGGGATAAGAAAATCTGTTAGGATTCGACCGTGTTTTTATGGAAGAGTAGTGACGGGTTTCATGGGTCTGTGAGACAAGCTCTGATACAAACCCAGCCTCCGTGTGTTTGAACTGTGGCTTAACGATGCAGCCAATATTTGCTTGTTTTGCTGTTTGTTCTGGTTGTTTTATGAAAGAGACATCTAATTCCTGGTCTCGTTACGAGTGCTGAAGGTGCCAAGGAAGCAAACCTGCAAGCTGTGCTAGACCATCTGCTGAACTCCAATAGGCAGTACTCCTCTCACATGCCCAGTGGTGTCTAAGATGCTGCCTTTCCCAAGGACGCCCTGCACTGCTCTGCCCTGCCCTGCCCTCCCAGGGATGGGAGCATCATAGAATCCGGATGCTCAGAGTGGCCCATAGAAAACCCATGCCTGGTAGGAAGGGCAACTCCTGGTCACCACTTCTTTCCCTGGTCTGGCTCTATGTCCCAATCACAGACAATGGCCTCTGAGAACGAGAAAGGCCACACTCTCAGGCAGTCTCCCATCAGTGGGACAGCAAAGGGAGGTAACAGAGAGAGTAATTGTATCATTTTGGACTTCAGTGACCTTGGTGGCCACTGGGATGCAAATGGACACCTTGAAGACTTGCCTGGCCCACTGAGCTCCAATGCTCATATTTTTCTGGGAGTTCATGCTTGAGCCTCCAAAATGGGGAAGTCCTCAAGGGGCCTCTGTGCTAGGCGATGTCCTACTGCCCCAGTTTCTGCACCCCTGTGAGACACCAAAGCCACACAGTGTCCTTCAGTGGTGGCTACTGCAAACTAAAAGTTTGTCCAGGTAGGGTATCCTCTCAGAGCACACATGCCTTGAAGAAGCCCTTTCCTAGTTAGCCACTGGCATTCACACAGTGGGAATCACACTGGACATGAACCTAGAGCAAGGAGCAAAGGGGAAATGGCCTGGATGGCAATGTACAGCTGAATAGACACAGGCCTCCAGAATCCAATGAATGGATGGGGGCTGAGACCTCCCCCTTTCTGGAGCCTTCTGTATTCTATATCTAGCCAAAACACAGCTCTTTTCAGACCCACGCAGTATCTCAGGCAGACCCTTTCCAAAGCCGCTTCTTCCTCCAATCTCTCCCCCAGGACCTGGCCAAGAGCTGTGTAAACAGAGAATCCATGCCAGCCAGGGGCAGGCAAGGAGGCCTTCAGATAAGAGTGACAGGGGGTTATGACCAGGGCTGGACTGACCCTCCCATGGCAGCTCTACCAGCCACTCCTATCTTGCCCTCCTGGAAGCCTCAGCCAGCCGAGGAAGAACACTGTCCTCATGACAATGATGTCACTAGACTGCATTGCTGGGAGCCACCACCAGAATACCCTTTCTGGGCTCCCGTGTGTGTTACCGTGGGCAGGGGTTTAGAGGCCCTGGCTATGGAGGAGAGTAGTTTCTGTGCAGGGCCCCAATCAGCTATGATGAGCTCTCTGCTGAGTCTGATGAACCTCTTTGACCAAACTCCTAAAGGGAACCTGAGAGCAAAGCCTTGGGGTTTGCTTTCTCAGCCTCAGCATCAGAGGGACTGTGGAGAGACCTGCTCACGAAGGAGTAAGGCTTCCTCCCCAGGGCACCTGAATACATACTGCTGGCCATGCTCAGTCCATAATATTCCTCTATATCCCTTCTGTAGGCTTCCCTCATCCCTACACCACTACCCACATAGGGTTTAGACACACAGCAGGTACCTGGTAAGGAATGATTAACTCATACATATTCCTTGTTGCCTTCTCCCGTGGAGGATCCACTTTCTACTTGACACGCCTGCGGCCTCCTGTACCCACTCACTTTGGCACACTTGTCTCATATCTGTGTCCCCTCTTCCTCCCAGCTCTATGTCCATACTTTTTCAGTGACCCCTACGGATCCCTCGGGTCCACCTGGACCTCAAGAACATCTGTCTGGATAGGCCATGTCCTTAGGGAAAATCAAATCCTATTGTTCTACTAAAAGAACGTTAACAATGAAATGACTCCTAAGGACATCCTGGTATACCCATAGATCAGTGCCCTGCTCAGGTATCATCAGAGACGCTTCCTCTTGAAGCAGATGGGAACAATACAGAGACCCACAACTGGACCATGTGAAGGGAATGAGGGACATCCTAAATGGGATGCCAAAATGGGATCAAACCCCACCCCTTGGCCTCAGAGATCTACACAGGAGAGGAGGTAGCACGAGCGTTAAGAGCTAGGAGTATGGATGACTCCCAGGAAATAGTGTCTTCCAGACACAACAAGACTTATGCACATGTGACCTCGCAGGGGTCATGCACAGGTTTTTCAAGCCAGACAGGGTCCCAAGCCTGAGAGGGGAGAATTGACATAAGTCCCCACCTCTAACGAAGAAGCTATCTGCAATTAATATCTGCTGTCCATGGAATAATTGAGTCTCACTGGGTATATTAACCACACATCAGGGCAGGCCCCATGCCCAGGAACAGCTGGACAACACAAAACAAACTTAATGATATTCTTGTAGACTTTTCATCTCATTTTGCTTTGTTTGGGCATTTTCTGACTTTTTTTTTTCTTTGCTTGTATATTTTGGTTTTCATTTTTTGTGCCAGTGTGTGTGTGTGTGTGTGTGTGTGTGTGTGTGTGTGTGTGTGTGTGTGTGTGTGTGTGCCTATGTGTTACTTGGTTTTGTTTTTATTTTTTAAAGAAAAAGTATGGAGTTGGATAGATGGAGAGATGAGAAAGACCTAGGAGAAGGAAAGAATGATCAAAATACATTATATGAAAATTTTTCAATTAAAAAAATAACAATTAAAATAAGCTAAACAAAAAGGGGAAAATAACCCAGACAAAAAGGGGAAGAAAAACAATCTCAGGGCTTCAAATTATTCACTCACACTCAGTTTCCTAACACCTAAGCTCAGGCGTGATCACACTACCTGCCTTCCCCATGCTGGCTCATCCACAGGTTCCCAGGGAACTAAGCGCCTCCTCCTAACAGGAGTCCTGCCCTGGGCCTTATCCCGCAGTGACCCAGAGAACTCTAGGACTCACTGATGCCTCACAGGGCCAACCAGAAGTAGTAGGCTGGGGGTGTTGGTGCCCAACCCAGAAGGCCCTCTGTTCAGGTCCTCAGGGAAGAGAGAATATTGCCAGGACTTAGCTTAAAGTGGTAGTGAGTGATCAGAGGAACAGATTCTCCAAGCTTTCCAAACAAATAAACAAACAAAAAGAAGGATACTTCATGGAGAATGTGTGGCAAGAATAAGCCTTCTTTCTTGGATCACCTGTTTCCTTTATTTCCACTCCCTACGGTGGAAGATAAGCCTGCATCTAATGTCTACCCAGAGCCTTGGGATATATTGTTTCCACCAAGGCTGAGGAAAGAAGAAGGCACCTGGCAGCTGGCAAGTCCAGCAGACATGAGAAATAGTCTAGTAAAGGCCATTTCTAAGAGACTCACATTCCATATTAGCAACGGATTTCTTCCAATGCACTTTGACAGGAAGCACAGAAACTCCACCTTCCAGGACCACACTTGTCCAGGGTACAACAGTCAAACACTTCCCCACTCTGCATGCTCCATACAGATCAAAGCTGAGGGGAGGAGATCCGTGAGGGCATGGACTGTGATCCTCTTGACCATTCTATCCCTACAGGAAATTTGAAACCGACTTCTGTTCCACTTTGTTCCAGTAGCCC
Organism: Acomys russatus; assembly: GCF_903995435.1. Lineage (NCBI taxonomy): Eukaryota > Metazoa > Chordata > Mammalia > Rodentia > Muridae > Acomys > Acomys russatus. The sequence goes on from NC_067141.1 coordinate 18,930,668, forward strand.
CTTTCTCTTCATCCATCTGCAGTCATAACACACCCATGCACACACCCTGCTTTGCAAAGGGCTGGGGCACTCCAGCTGTATTTCATCCAACGCCTCAGGGGGACAGCTCATCACACTGTGGGCCCCACTGTTGTATGACTTGTGCTTTTTATTATAGTTAGTTTTTAGACAGGGACTTGCTCTGCTCCTTAGTTGGCCATAAACACCTTGCCTAGGTGATCCTCCTGCCTCAGTATCCTGAGAAGCTGGGGTTGCAGGACCTCTTCACAGTGTCTGGTTCACACTGTAGATCTGTATACATACCCCAAATTGCCAAGTCTCCTTCCCAAGCACTAGAATCAGGCCCCCAAATATCTCAAGATTTGTTGGCTTTTCTAGTGGAGCTAAGCATCAGCTGGGTGGGATTCTGTCCAGTGATGTCAAAGCTCAGCCCTGGTGGTAAAGGTGGCAGTGCCTCAGGCTGCCATCCCTTTATTCCAATCTGGATTGCCACCTTAGATGACACCTAATAGGCTCAGGAGTTCAGAGAAGAGCACACGGCCATGTGTACTGACCAAGAACACCCAATAGGAGCCTATGATAGATGCTCTTTTCAGGGCCACTGCCTCCCAAACCCATGGAAGGGAAATGCCTTTCCCAGCTCAGCACTGAAGGGCCAAATCCAGGTCTAATCCTGTCACCTTGACCCCATGCCCAGGGCATCATGGGAAGGAGCCCTTCTTACATGGGTCTCCTTCCAGAGCCTTAAAGCTAAAAGTCACTCACTCGGGAGGCAGAGGCAGGCACTGTGAGTTTGAGGCCAGCCTGGTCTACAAAGTGAGTCTGGGACAACCAAGGCTACACAGAGAAACCCTGTCTCAAAAAACAAAACAAAACAAACAAGAAAAGCTAAATGTTATAACTTTGGTGGATATGTCTAGCGAGAAAGCTAAAGACCTGAGTTCAAAAGGCCCACAGGCTCCTGTTTTACAAACTATCCTACCTCCACATTCCTCACTGGATAGACACTAAGCTGTCTAGTCACCAACCAAGTTAATACACATACACACACACACACACACACACACACACACACACACACACAACACATCACACATCTTTTTCTCACAGCTCCAGCAATGCTGATACCAGAAGACAAGTTATTCAATCCCCAGGGAGGTAGAGAATTCACTTAGCTCTTTTTTGTCACGTTACGAGTAGTAATTTATTATTTTATGATTCATGTAACTTGGTACACAATAATTTGAATATTCATTTTATTAAAACAAGAGATTAATTACAGTACTCCAAAGAACAAATTGCTGCTAAAACTCAGTAGTCTGAACATCCTCAGTGTTGTAATGAACCGAGTCAGGGAAGGAAGGAGCCAGGGCAGCAACACTCTTTAGAAGTAACAATGGTGGCTTCATGGTAACTTTGCTAAGTGCTATCCTAGCGTCCACCTGGCCAGTGCCTGTGGTGGCAACAGCCTTTCTGGAATGTGGAAAAGAACCTCATCTCAGGGACAGGCTTGGAGAGCAGCAGCCTAGGCTCAAGCACCTAATCAAATGAGAAGAGTGACAGCATGCGGGTACCCTGGCCACACTGGAGTCCAAGTGTGGAGGCCACACTTGACTCCCCCAGGTTCACTTTCCATCAGAGCCCTAGCCTCACCCACCTGCACCATACACACAGACATGTTCCTGAGTGGCACCATGCTCAGCAGACACCCCCTGTACTCTGTAGGTCTCAAGCACTTAAAAATGTGTGTTGACAGAAGACATTTGTCTTCTGGACAAGTCGTTCAGTAGGTGGCTTTAGTAGGTTAAAAGGGTCATATAATTGCCCCAGCTCCTAAATTTCCTCCCCCACCCCAGAACCCAAGAAGGGCTTGCCCTATGAAAGGTATGGCAACATCCACCCAGCAGAGTCCCAATAGACCGAAAGTCTGTGGATTAGGAGTGTCTTCAGTGGAGTGTGATGGTTCCAACCAAGGATAGATCTGTCACAGATGTGTTGATAGAGGTACAGCAGGCTGACTCTTAGCACACAGGGGGTTCCTCTGACCTTGGGTGCAAGATAGAATCCTATTTGTTTGTAGAACAAAAGTTTGGTGCAGGGTTCTTTATGGGTTCAGGGACTGGCTGTTTATCACCAGGCAGCTGTTTCCTCATATTCCATGAGCACACAATTGACGCTCACCTCTTACCTGCCTCGTAATACCCCATGGTGGTAATAAAGCCCCGGAAATTATTCTCAGCCACGACTTTCTCTTCAGAGACACATTTAGACAGCAATGCAATCAACCAGCCAATGGTTTTTAGGAACTTTCCTGCTTTGCGGTGCTGATCTTCGTTATGAAATTAAGATGATTGAATGCTTCATAATTGAGATACCAAATATGCCTTTCTCTCCAGCACCTGCCTGAGTGGCTCCTGCTCCTGACCCCTCCCCCCACAGGAGAATGCAGGCTGCTGTTTGCATTCAAGACTTGACGACTTGGTTGTCCATTGTGATAGATGACTGTATACCTAAAAACCCCAACCACTTTTACAGGAATCAGTCTCTAGACCAGAATTCCACGTACACCACCTGGTGAGTGCATGGAAAATCGAAGGCAGAAATCATCAGAAGAGCTTTTTCACCCTCGCAGCTGTTGGGATGTCTTGCTGGTTTCAGCTGCAGTCGGTATGAGCTGATGTTCTGAGTGAGCAGAAGCTGTCATCGCAGGAGTCGGGACATTGATGGGAATGAGGACAGCCATGTCCTTCCTGAGCCAGGAGCTATGAGTTTCTGGAGGGCCCTGCTCCCACAGATATACCTGGCCTAGATGGGTTGGAGCAGCTGGGCCTCTGGGGAGCTGCTGGCTTCTGCATCCACAGAGTGAATTGCAGTCAGTGAAAACAGGGCTTGACCCCAGCAGACACCTGGAGACTCTGGAGGGTATGAAGATTTTATAGGCCATCCTGGGGAGCCCAGCAATGAGTCATAGGCATTTCTTGGGACCATGTCATGCCTACTGCATTAGCAGGTCTTGCCACATCAGCCATATAGACAGACAACAGCCACCACCAAACAAACAAAAAACCTTGTAGGTCAATGAGGCTTGTCCCCAACCTGAACCACCCAAAAAGTCTTCCTGCCTCTTGCCTGTGTTCATACCAGCCAACGTGGGCCCTCTCTGTCTCTCTGTCTCTCTGTCTCTCTGTCTCTCTGTCTCTCTGTCTCTCTGTCTCTCTGTCTCTCTGTCTCTCTGTCTCTGTGTCTGTCTCTCTCTCTGTCTCTCTCTCTCTCTCTCTTTCTCTCTCTCTCTCTCTGTGTGTGTGTGTGTGTGTGTGTGTGTGTGTGTGTGTGCCTCTATGCCTCTGTGTCTCTGTGCCTCTGTGCCTCTGTCTCTCTCTCTCTGTCTCTGTCTCTGTCTCTCTCTCTGTCTCTCTCTCTCTCTCTCTCCTCTCTCTCTCTCTCCTCTCTCTCTCTCTCCTCTCTCTATCTCTCTCTCTCTCTCTCTCTCTCTCTCTCTCTCTCTCTCTCGTTCTCTATATGCCTCTCATGTGTACACAGGCTACACTTGTGTCCCAGCTCTTCACACTCCAACAGCCAGAGGCACTTTGAGTCAGACCCTTCTAGGAGCCAGTGCCACTATTCTGTTCATCCTCTGGTACAAAGCAAAGATGTTTCACTAGTAAGCTGCCACCTCACCTTCCTCTTCCTGCTCCATATTCATATCTTGACCTTTCAAAGGCAACCCCAAAATGTCATTTAAAAAGTAATCGTCATGGCCCTCTGCTACACTTCGCTTCTCTTACCTGCATCACTGCCTGGGTGAGGACACATTGCCCTGTCCTCAGCACTCACTGGTCTTCCCTATTTTAGTGCGTATGAAAAATTCCCGACTCTGTTTCCAACTCAATCAGTATTCTTTTCAGGAAACCAACACACCAGTCCCAAGAGTCCATCCAGTGCAGATCTCCCAGCACTGAATGGTGAGAAACACCCTCTGTTCCTACTACGGGAGAGAGTGAACCCCACGCTCTGCCATAAACAATGAAGGCACAGACTTCTCCAAACTAGGGAGATTCAAGGTTCACTTCCAGTCTGAAAAAGCCTACTGTGCTGAGACAGTGTGAGTGGAAGGAGAGAATTTTTTCACTCAAAGGAGAGAATGCCATATTGTTTATATAAAGGCACTTATATCCACACAGGTAAAACCTAAAATCACCAGACCACTACTGCAAGAAAGTATTACTGGTCACCCAAAGGGAAGCACTCCCCCTCACCTTCCCTGTGCTTCAAAGGTAGCTGCACCTCTCGAGGCTAAAGAGGGTTAGTGTAACCTCCAGGGCACCTCCCAACACTCTAGTTAGAAACCTACACTATTTGCATCTTAAAGCCACTCTGAGGAAAGTCACCAACTCTGTCCCTAGAACACACGGAGAGCCAGATATTTGGTTTATAAGCTTCAAAATTCCCCAGACTTCTATTTGAAGTCATATGCCCAGGAATTCAAAGAAAATAATGAAGAGAACCAGAGCTGTAGCACGGAGGCATTTTAGAACCTAACACTATTTCTGATTCAGTTCTTTCTGAAAATGCGCTATGGTTTGCGATGCCTGGTAGGGAGAGGGGAGTGATCTCCCTCCCCAGAAGCCAACAAAAGCAGCCTGACTGAAACACCAGAAAGACTGGACCTCCTCACCCTCAAAATCTCACTGAGAGTTTGTCATCCCACGACGATGAGCTAATACCACACAATTCTAATAAGATAAACTCAGCGGTAAGATACAAGGATGCAGACAGCTGTGCCTGCTTTGTTACCCCTCATCCCCAGCAGGCTAGCCATGTATGCCACGTTGTAGGTGCTTAGCCTGGATCTCGGCTTTGGTTATAGATTTGCCCCCAAGCACTTCCCAGGCTCCAAAAGAGTCAGTAATAAATCAGACAGCCTTTCTGCCTCCAAGACCTCACTCCCACACCTTACGCATGTGCCTCAAAGAAGAAAACAATGGGATGGTGATGGGACGTTCTGTTTTCAGGAGACATCTCTTCTCTGGCTTTTAGTCCATGGAGATCTCAGAACTAACTTTCTGACAAATTAAAGCTCTGGTGATCACTGCCATCCAGAGGCCTCTGTGCGCCTGTATGCCTGGCTCTGTGCCAGGCCGTCAGCACTTAGTAATCTGAGGGTCTATAATTTGAGACAAATTGTATTCTCTGTTGGAAGAATATTTCTTACTGTACAATTTAGAGATAAGTGCGCACAGGCCACTGAAATGACTGTTCTTTCAGGAAAAACAAAAAACAGGTGATCTAGGAGACATTTTCAACAGGGCTCTGAGCTAGACTCCTGGGGTGTCTCTGCAGCTACAGTGGGAAGCTACTCTGGATGGAAGGCAGGGCCAGGACCACCAAAAGTATGCTTAATCAAGAGGACTTAGCTTCTCTCTCCCTCTCTCTGTCTCTGTGTCTCTGTGCCTCTCTCTCTCTCTCTCTCTCTCTCTCTCTCTCTCTCTCTCTCTCTCTCTGTGTGTGTGTCTCTCTCTCTCTCTCTCTGTCTCTCTCTGTCTCTCTCTGTCTCTCTCTGTCTCTCTCTGTCTCTCTCTCTCTCTCTCTCTCTGTCTCTCTGTCTCTCTCTCTCTCTCTCTCATGGGTTCACAAGAGGCAGATGAAAGAGACAGGACTACCTTGAGGGCAAAGGCAGAAGCCATTGAAGTCTGCAAGAACTAAGGGATCTTCAAAGGCACCAGGAGCTGCTCCCTGGGGGAGGGGGATGTGGCCCAGGCCTGGTCTTGCCCAGCAGTTCTACAGGGGAAGACCTCTAGAGGAAAGAATAAACAACTAACCTTAGCCAGAGTTCAATACAAAACAAAGAGAGGAGTGAGCTAAGACGAGTCAGCAAAAACAATGTGAAGTAAGCCTTCACCTACCTCTACAGGATATAATATAAAGTAACTGTGTATGAATTGTTTCCAAGAGAGCAAGGGTCAAGACAATGAATAAGGAAGTGGGCTTTTCAGAGATGGCAGAATGTCTAGAGATGAAAATGTAACTGCTGGGATGAAAAACTTCTCAGGTGATTGAAACCAGAGAGTCAAAATAGATAAAGAAATATTTAGCAACTGGAACAACACCCTAAGAAATTACCTAAATAAGCCCAAAGAAGAAAAGACAAGTCACACAAAAGGAAAATGAAAAGAGAGGGAATTTAGAATAACAAGGTTTAAATTCCTTACCAAAATTTTAGAGGGCAAAAATGAGGACAAATAGGGGAAGAGTAACATTTGTGTGATGTCTCAGAAATGATGAGAGACAGATAGATAGATAGATAGATAGATAGATAGATAGATAGATAGATAGATAGATAGATAAATGGTCCTCAAAGGAACAATGTGTAAAGTGGAAGTATCTTTAAAAGGACCACATTCTGATGAAAGTATAAAGTCGGGGATAAGTCTCTGAAATGCAGAGAGCATAGATGGATGACTTACACACAGTGCCAATTAGACTGACAGGAACCCTCAGCAGTACTCCACTCATGTCACAAAACACTAAGGAAATGGAGTCTCAGAGTAAGGGGGAAACAACCTCCAGCCAGAAAAAAAATTATTTGAAAATAAGGGAAAATAAGTCCAAATTTTTCAGACAAGGCAATATTGAGAGATTTTACCACTAGCGGACCTTCATCAGAAGTGTCCTAAATCTGTTAGCAACATACTCTTAGAAGCATCATCCAAGAAAACTAAATATACAGCCAGTGTAGAATACCACTAATGATCTTTTTTTTATATAAAAATATGCTAATGAGCAACATAGCCTTTAAGTTGGGTCCTCAATAAATATGGATGTCACAGTCAAATTGTCTGTGTCCTTCTACTGTTCAACAGAGACAGGTGAAGCAACACGGCACTTACCTAAACTTTCCCCTATAAATGACAAACAATAGAAGATAATGAAAACTTCAAATGATGGCAAAGTTAAATCTACAGCAAAGTGTGAGATAGGAGAAGAGAGAATAGAAATGAAAAGAAATAGAAGTAAAAAAGCAATAAGGTCATAACAAACCCGCCAAGATCAATATTCATTATAAATGTTAATTGGCTAACTGACTAGCTGAGGGACAGATTGCTAATTAAGAAAAAAAAATATTCCATCCATTTAATGTCAAAAATACTCATTTAAGTTCTGAGAGCACATAAAGTTGACAGCAATAATAGGAAGAAATACTGGTCTATCTAAGAAGAGAGCCCGAAGGGCAGGGGGTCTGGGTAGCCATTCTCCTAGATGTGAAAAAAAAAAAATGGTATTGCCGTGTAGGAAGTGATGCTATGGTGGAAAGACTAAAAAGGGAAATTCGAAATAAAACTATGACCAGCAAAAACACAGGGAACTGTCAAAAATGCTAAACCACTAGAGAAGTGTAAGAAACTCCCTCCATGCTATGACACTTGGCCAGCCTTTCACACACTTTTTCAAAAGGAAGAAATTGAGGTGAAGCCTAATGATCAAGTCTGCCCCCTACATAAGGCCACTGTGCTCCCAGTGCTGACAGCTGCACACGCTAGTCAACCCCATGGAGTGTTGGAGACAAATATAACCTCCATGTTACACAAAGGAACACACAAACAAAGTGCAAGGAGTTTGGCAAGGTGATTTCCTTTTGAAAAGGCAAGGTAGTGTAACTCAAACTGGACTAGCAAGCACACCAGGACAGGGTCTGTGCTTGTTTTGGGATTTGGTTTTTGGTTATTGTTGGGGTTTTTTTTTTTCCCCTAAAACATATGGTGACTGTACATTTTCCCTATTGGCTGGGGTCAGACCTCATAGTCCTTCATAGTTGTCTAGTTTAAGAAGGACCAGGGCAAAGGAAATGAAGCAAGGGGGGGCGGGGTCAGAGGTCACTGCTCTAACCCACAAAGTTCCAGGAATTGATGAGTGGGAACATATAAACAAAGGTTTTACCAGATGGAGGAGATGTTTATATAAAAGTTTTACAAGGCGAGGAAGATTGAAGGTATGAGTTGTTTTTGGAATACTGGCTCTTGGAAAGCTAGGGGGAGTTAGTGACAACTTGTACTCCCAGCATACAGAAGATCTCCACAGGTGTTAAAGGGATATTTGTTGCACACCTTTAAAATGATGAGCAAACAAGCAAGAACAAAAAGGCTTTTAAGGGGTGCCCACAACTAAGAAATTACTGGTGTGAATCTCTCTGCAAAGACAGTTGTTTTCACCACTCTCAGGCCAATGCTTAAATAGAACTTTCTTTTTAAAAGAAATCCATAGTATGCCTGGTAGAATGACTGACTCTGGAGATAACACACTTGCCACCAAAGCCTGGAGACCTGAATTCAATACCCAGAAACCACGACTCTTAGCTAGGTTTCTATTGCTGTACGCCTGACCAAAAGCTACCTGGAGAGGAAATTGTTTATTTAATCTTACAACTTATATCCCATAATGAAGGGAAGTAAAGGCAATAATATAGAGACAGGAAGTGAAACAGAGGCCATAGAGGAGCAATGCTTACTGGCTGGCTCTTCATGACTTCTCAGCCTTCTTTCTTACACACTGTAGGACATCTGCCCAGGGGTGGCACTGCCCATGGTAAACCCTAGCATCCCCCATCCATCATTAATTAAGAAAATGCTCTACAGACTTGCCCACAAGCCAGTCTAGTAAGGATATTTTCTCATTTGAGTTCTCCTCTTCCTAGATGACCCACGCTTGTGTGAAGTTGACATAAAGCTAGCCAGTACTCTGTGTATAGGCAAACTAACTCCATGAGGTTATCTTTTAACCTACATATGTATGCTGTAGTGCGTGAACCTACCACCACATACAACAATAAAAAAGCAAATAATGTTTTAATCGATGGGATACAAAATTACAAACTGAAAAACCAATAGTACTAGGTGATAACAAAAATAGCATATTTTCTGGAGACAGAGGCACATGGATCTCTGCAAGTTCGAGGCCAGCCTGGTCTACAGAGTGAGTTCCAGGACAGCCAAGGCTACACAGAGAAACCCTGTCTCAACCTCACCCGCCAAAAGATAGTCAAGTGAGAAAAAAGCATTAAATCAATAGCTAAAGATCTTACCACAAAGGGAGGACTAAGTTGTATTTTAACAGGCAAGTTCTACTGTAGAGTCAGTTTTCTTAACCAAAATATTTTATTAACAACTTATTGACCAAGCCTACGTCAATTATAACCCAATTAACCAAAACAGTAGGAAATGAGAATTAATTGACACAACAACAAAACCTTAAGGATATCAGTCCTGAGGAATGATTCTCCAGTAGGGAGCCACAGGATTTCTTCCACTGGAACTTGGGGTAACCAGACCCCAGAGCCTCATCAGGAGCCAGAGCTCTGAAGCCTTCCCTTGAGCAGTTTTCTCTAGGAGCGTCTTGAAGGGCAGCAATGAATAACCAAATCTATCCCAGGTCTCCAATCCACCCCGCCACCAGTTCTGGGCTCATTGATATATCTCCGCCCAGAGTCTGTTCATGGGATCTTTTCAGATGGCAGCAATTAAGCTCCTGCATGAGGTGGTTGCTCTTCTAGTGAATTAACATCACCTGTTCTCTCACTAGACTGTTCCGATCCCACACTTGGGATCCTAAAGAACAGGTTTCTCTCCTTCATTCTACATCTTAACAAATATTGTATTCTAATACTGTGACATAAAGCTTCCAAAGAATGAAAGTAGAGTAGTCATTTCTCAGTGAGCTTTCACACTAAATAAAATACAAGATCAAAAGACAGGGCTGTTTCACACAGACCATAGATCAAACACCTGCCACAAAGCAACAGGAGCAACTCCAGCCCAGCCCACAAGATTTGCCAAGAGGAGCATAGGTCATCTGGGGACTGCAAGTTATTTAACACTTCAGCACCTAATACAGGTAAAACAACCAGCAGTTCTGGAGTTAGCCTCTCTGATCTGTGATAAACATGCAAGAGTTTATTTGGCTGACAGGTCAGAGCCCATAAATGACAGACACCAAGGCAGGGACTCAAGAAAGAAGCTGGAGGCAGTGACTAAAGCAGAGACCATGGAGGAATCCTGCCCTGCTCACTGGCTTGCTCCCTCTGCCTTGCTCTGCTAGCTTTCTTACACAGAAGGGGATGGGCACTCTCATCTCAACCATCAATCAAGAAAATGCCCTACACACATGTCCATAGGCTATTCTGATGAAGGCAATTCCTCAACTAAAATTCCCTCTTCCCAGCTACATTTCAACTTGACAACTAACCAACACGCCAACTAAAAAAAGAAATGTCTGGTTATCCTAATAGAAAAGTAGAAGAAAATCACACAAAAAACGTCAACATTGCATCATAGGGGCTGGCGGGGGTGGGGAGAATGACCACCAGCAAACTAACATGGGAGGGACATTCCCAAGTAAAGGAGCTACTTTCCCAAGTAGCTTGTGTCATGTGCACTATCTATCCTTGATGACCCTTAGCACCATCCCTTTAAAAACACTGCTCAATGCTGCAGTTCTGTCTTGTACGCAGATTCTAGTATGTTATCTCTCTCTCTCTCTCTCCCTCTCTATCTATCTCTCTCTATCTCTCTCTCTCTCTCTCTCCCTCCCTCCTTCCCTCCCTCTCTTTCTCTCTCTGCACAATCGTGAGTGTGAATATAGGTCATGAAACTAGAAAGGGGACCCTGAAAGGAGAAAGAAAAAGAGGTTTGAAAGAAACAGGGCAAGAGGTAAGAGGATACATGTTCCTTGAAAGCAGAAGGGGTTGGCTGGGGATGGAAATGTCCACTAGGGGCAGGAGTGAGAGAGGAAGAACAAGGAAAACATGGCTGTGTGTTGCAAATGCCATAGTCGATCCTATTGCTTTGTATGCTAATTAAGAAGTAAATCAATAATTCTTTGAAATGGCTACATCTATGTCATTACTATTTCAACACTGCATTCAAAGTCCTAGATAATGAAAGAAAAAATTAAAGCTTAAAAATGCAAATCCCAGCATGAACAGGGGAGGGATCGTGAAGTCCCAAGGGTGCTGAGGAGCTATTGACAACTGATGGCTCCTGGGGAAGGGAGACTCACTTTACTTCCTCAGATCCCCCATAACATGTCAGGCTCCGAGTGGATGGGCATGTGGAATTGGACAGTAGGGGGTGGAAAGGAGGACATGATATTGACCAGGGCCTGTGGTGAGGAGATTCTGTGAGGTCTTGGAGGAGGGAAGTGGGAGTGTGAATACTGCTGAAATACATTGCATGCATGTGTAAAATTCTCAAAGTATATTAAGATACATGTTAAAATGTAAGCAAAGGAAACGGGAGAATGGGAAGAGACTGGAGCTTTTCTTCTGCATGCGAGCATCTCAGTGGCCCCTGCAAAGCTGACCTCTATTGTTCTTTAAAAGCCTGGAAAGCTACTATAAAGAAATGACACCTAATCAAAAGTGTTCCTGAGCAGCGCCATGTCTGAAAATAGTTTTACTCTGGTGTTAGTTATGAATATTTCCTAGCACTATGGATGTTGTTTTCTTCCATAAGTTAATAATATCCAGCTTTTTTCAATGAAAGAACAGATTCTTCTTATACTGAGAAAACAGAGAAATTCAAAATTAAAAGTAAGTATGACTTTTGCCCAGGTAAGCAGCATCCCGACCTGTAACACCTGACTATCTTGGATGCTGATTAAAATGAGCATTTTATTCTCACCAGATAATAGATGGGATAAGGGAGAGAGGTGGCATCAGGTCTGTTTGTTCACAGGATGCACGGTAAGAAAATGCCTTAGAGCTGCAAACCTCACTGCACTCTGTCAAGATGTACCCCAGCCTCGCTCTCTAAGCCCATTACAAATAAGTGGGGTCCTATGGCTGCCATGGCCATGTTTACAAAGCTGTTGAGATAAGGGAAATATATCTCTCATCAATCAATTTTGCTGGACTGTCTTTTTACCTAATTCAGAGAGTTTTAGAGTCACCCTTGATGAGATTTCTGAGAGCCCCAGGGGGCGTTCCATGCTGTTTTATTTCTTGCCTAGAGCTTCCAGGAGACAAAGTGGAGAGCTGAGCTATGACTCTGATGGTCTAGCAGCTTTGACCTCCCGGACGGTGAAGCTCTTAGCTCAGTGTCTGTATCTGGCACTACATCATGTTTCAGATTTCAGGCTGTTACAAATGGCTGTTGGCTTTGCGTGTATCCCACAATGCATCTTCATGTAGCTTACTGACATGAATACAGTTTTCTCATTAAACCAATGGACTTGGTGCCATGGTCAATGCCTGGCTTGCTACTACACAGCTCTGTGGTTGTGAACCATATTCCACTTGATCTCAGCAGATGTTAGCATTACTGAGCAAGATACCTTCAGTGTTTGTATTTTTACAGCCATCTAGGATAATTGAGATTTATATACATAATTAGAGCTTCTAATTGTTTTCATTTTGCAAAAATGCTAGTATTGGCAACCACTTTTGTATAGCTCCGGCATTTCCTGTGTTCCAAAACATACATCACAGGAAATAACACCTATCTCAGGTGTAGAAGGGACTCACAGGCAGGGGAAAGAGCCAACATAAGGTTACCTAGCACATGCCCGACGAGAAAAGTGTAAAAACCCACAGGATATAAGTAGCCGCCACATATCAGTTCAAGCTAAATAGCATCTAGGTCCCAGTAAAGAGCTCAGCAGATGATAGAAAGTAAATGTTTATCTTATGTTTTGTGTCCACGGGATTGAGGAAACTTTTGTTTCTGAGACAGGGTTTCTCTGTGCAGCCTTGGCTGTCCTGGACTCGCTTTGTAGACTAGACTGGCATCAAACTCAGAGATCTGTCTTCCTCTGCCTCCCCAAGTGCTCATATTATATGAGGGAAACATTTTTAATCAACCTAATGTATTTATGATTGTTTAAGATGTGTCTGCTCCCCGCCCCCAACTGGCTTTCCCATACTTTGCTTTTCTTCCTCTAACTCCCCGTCCCCCTACCTGGAAATCAGTCTATGCACCCATCTTTGTTGGACACTTTCTGTGGCACCTTCAGATCCATCTCCAAAAACTACGTGCTTGCAACTTACTCCATATGCGTTTCAAATTTGGTTATTTTACAAAAGGGTTACGTCAGTAATTTCGAGTTGTTTCATTCATTTTTTTTTCCTCTGTAGTTTAATGCTTCAGGCTTTATATTACTTATCTGAGAGAGAGAGGCTTTATTTTCATTTCCAGCTGTTCATGGCAACACAGGGACTCGGATGAATTTGCACACTGACTTTGTGCCCTGCAACCCTGTGAAAACCTGGGCTAGCAGCTTCTGGCTGATTTTTCTGAGGCCGTTACACTGTCTGCAAGTAGAGATGGCTTTGAATATGATGTGAACTCCCCTTCCTCGGTACCTTCCCTCCTGTTTCCTCATGGTCCTGCTTGTCCCACCTGCAGCGTCTAGAACAAGTTTGCATGGGAGTGATGCGAACACAAGTGCCTGCCTAGTTCTTCACCTTGGAGGGAACCACCATTATCTCTGTTAAAGTCAGTATTGCCTGTGGATTTCTCAGGGTCCCTTTTGCTCATTCTGGAAGGTTCTCTTTGGTCTCTCATTGGTTTACACGTTTTCCCCCCTTTGTTAAGCTGAATAAATGTTGAGTTGAAAATATGATGTCTATTGTTGTTTTGTTTTCAAATATTATCTAACTTTGTAGCCCAAAACTTGAGATCCGTCCACATTAGCCTCAATGCTGGGGTTACAGGCTTGCACCGCTATGTAGAAAATTTACAAATTTTCTAAATCTACTGAACTGATCTTACTGTTTTTCATCTTTCGTTTTTGACAAATAATACCAGTTGGTCTCCTAATGTTGAATTAGCATTTGAGTCCCAGAAAGCAACAACTTAGTCTCAAGGTGTTGCCAACTGTATACACTGCTGGACACATTCCATTCCCTTAGACGTTTTTGAATCTGTGCTGGTGAAGCACCTCACTTAGCAGGCTTCCGGTAATATCTGTATGGCTTTTGTAACAGAGGAGGGCTCATCTCAGGGGAAGACATTGGGGGACATTACCCCTGATCCTGTTGTCTGAGCAAGCTTGAGTAAATGTGTCTATCCCTTCTTCCAGAAACAGCTGGTGGAATGCACTGGAGACATCTGATTCTGGAGGATTTTCCCATTGGGAAAACATCACCCCACATTGGGAGGCTTTTAAAGGACTCGCTGTTTATATGCACTCAGCTCTGCTCACATCCTGTTGCCTTTTTAAAGCTCAGCTTGTTCTGTACAAAGAGTTGGTATTTGAGTTCACTCCATGAGGTAGTGACTCACATTTTCTCACTGCATTTAGTATAAGGCCTCGAGTGGTAACTGCTTTTATTCTTTATATTGCTCATTGTAATTGGCTTCCCTTTCTCTTATGCCCCATCCAGGAAGTGACCAGCTGCACTGGTCTGTCTAAAAATTCGGTTTTGCTTTCATCCATTTTTTTAAAAAAAAAATATTTCTCTATTTTAATTCTTTGACATCTCTTTCTATCTTTTGTGATGTTTCACTGTCAGCGTCAAACAATCTAAAAATCACCTAGGAAGGAAGTCTCAGTGAGGGACCGTGTAGGACCATGGGGCGCTGTCCTCGTTATGATGGTTGAGCTATAAAGACCCACCTACAGTGGGTGACACCATTCTCTAGGCTGGGGAAGTGAGGCAAGCCCTAGCGTGGGTTAATTGACTCACTGTCCTTTGCTCTTAACTATGGATGCGATGTTACTGAAAGTTCTCTGGTGCTTCTGCCACTGTGACTTCTCTGCTGTGAGTAACTGTAAAGTGCAATTGTGAGCTCTTTCTCCCGGAAGCTTGGGCATCTCATCACAGCAACAGAAAACAGAACTAGGTAGTCATTTTTTTTTTTTTTTCAGTTCTTTTGGCTTGTTTTGGTTAGGAAGCTCTCTCTTTTCTAGTTGCTTTAGGGTAAGCATTGATTTAAATTTTCCTTTTCAATGCAGACATTTTCATGTTATAAATTTCTGCCTGTGCCCGGCTTTGGCTGTGCCCCAAAAGATTTTTTATAATGATTTTCATTTTCATTTAAATCAAAATATTTTCTGACTCCACCTATCTCCGTGACCCATGTGTTGCTTGAGTACATTATTGTATTTTCAGGTATTTAGACATTTTTTTCAGATTTTTTTTCCTGTTCCATTACATGTTTCTAAATTAATACTATTTTTGCCAGAAGGTAACTTGTATAGACTTTAATACCTCAGCGTCTGTGCCCTTGCACATGAACACATGCTGACTATCGGGAGGTGGTGTGTAGCTGTCCCTCTGTCCAGAGTGGAGGGCAGACTCCTGTCACCTTCGCAGAGCTGAAAACATGTCACTGTCTTCTCTTGCAGAAGGTGCTGCCGAAGCCTTCAGAGAAGGAGAAGCTCTGTCTGACAACATGGAGTTGAGCCTCACATTTTAACCTCCCTTTATGGTTAGCTTTACGAGCTTCTTCCCCGTGTTGTGATCCTTCTGTCTCTTTCTATACCTTATTTTGTGCTGAATACTTTTGTAGGGTTTTTGTATTTGTTTTGTTGAGGAGTGAGAGCATTAAACCACCAAGATAGCTGCAGGAGATTCTCTTGGTGCGTTTTTATTTGTTTGTATGGATTTTTTTTCTTTTTTCCTTTTATTGAAAATGGATTTTTTTTCTCATATAATATATCCTGAATACTCCCTCCGTTGCTCCCCACCTCTTCTCCAATCCATATCTACCCTCTTTCTGTCTCTTATTTAGAAAACAAGCAGGCTTCTAAGGGATAAGAATATAGTAATTAATATAATATAATATAATATGATATAATGATAAGCTAAAACACAAACTAACACATTAGACTAGGACAATGCAAACAGAAGGAAAAGAGCCCAAGAAAAAGTACAAGGAACAGATATAGATGCAGAAGCCCACTTGTTTGCACACTCAGTAATCTCACAAAAACACAAAAGTGTAAGTCACAATATACACTCAAAGGACATGTAGGGCTTAAGGGGAGGGGGGGGTAGGGAGGAGAAGGGAAAAGGAAGAAAAAAAAGAAAGAAAGAAGACTAAATACAATAAAGTAAAAATAAACCAAACCTTAAAAGCCCTGACAGGACACTGTGTGACAAGGAACCTCCAAAGATGTGATTGAGCTTGTTTCTTGTTGGCCATCTACTGCTGAGCATGAGATCCACCTTTATGAATAGTTTGTTTCCCCAGTGAGACTCCCTAGAAGAAAACTAAATTTTCCTTTGCAAGTGGTTATCAAGTGGAGATGGCTTCTGGGTTAGGATGGGGGGGGGGGTGTTCACTTCTCCTTTCATCTCTAGGACCCACCTGGTGCAGACCCCTGCAGGCCCTGTGCAGGCTGTCTCAGTATCCGAGTTCCTGTGAGCCCTGATCATGTTAATTCAGAAGACCTGGCTCCCTTGGTGTCCTCCATCCCCTCTGTCTCTGTCCCTCTTTCTGCATCCTATTCCACAGGATTTACTGAGCCCTCAGGGGAGAAGGATTTGATGGAGATATTTCGTTATTCTGAGTGTTCCAAGGCCTCACTCTCTGCACATTGTCTGAATTGTGGAATTCTGGATTTGTTCCCATCTTCTGCAGAAGGGAGCTTCTCTGATGATGGCTGAATGAGGCATTGTTCATATTTGTCTTCCTGGGTCTTGTTACCTCACTCAGGCTTTTGTTTCTAGTTCCATCCATTTGCTTGCTTCTCTGACAGGCTTGGCTGGTGGGTTCCCTGAGACCACCTGCTGGAGGGGGCAGTGATAAAAGGATATGTAGGAAGGTTGGATGATAAGATCTGTGTGTTTTCCTGGAGATGGTGGCAGAGAGAGAGGTGGGGAAATATTGGAGCATGTGGTCTGCCACAGAGCTGGGGGTGAGCCTAGAATATTGGATTTGGAGGAGAGGATCTGGAGTTAGCCTACCTGCTGCTCTGGCCAGAGTGGCCTTTGGGTGCCCAGGGACTATTATTATTCGGTCTCACCATATAGCCCTGAGAAGCCTGGAATTTGCTATACAAACCATGCTGGCCTTGAACTCACAGAGATCCATCTGCCTCAATCTCCTAAATGCTGGGACTAAAAGTGTGAATCACAACACTTGGCTTTAAAAAACAAAACAAAACAAAAAACAGGGTCTCACCACTCCAACCTGGATGGCTAGATTGAATATTTATTATGAATCTGTTTTGTCCTTAATTTATTTATATTCACTTTACAGCCTAATTGCAGTCCCCTCCCTCCTCTCCTCCCAGTTCCTCCCCCAGTTCTCCACTCTCCTCCTCAGAGAAGGAGAAGCACCCCATAGGTACCAACCCACCTTGGCACATCAAGTCACAGCAGGACTAAGCGCATCCTCTCCCACTAAGGCTAAGCAAGGCAGCCTAGCTAGGGTAAAGGAACCAAAGGCAGGCAACAGAGTCAGAGATAATTCCTACTCTAATTGTTAGGGGACTCACATGATGACCAAGCTGCACATCTGCTACATATGTGTAGGGGGTCTACATCCAGACTATGCATACTCTTTGGTTGGTGGTTCAGTCTGTGTATGCCATCATAGGCCTAGGTTAGTTGACTCTGTAGGTCTTCTCATGGCGTCCTTGATCCCTCCAGCTCCATCAATCTCTTCCCCCAACTCTTTCACAAGACTCCCTGAGGCCTACCTATTATTTGGCTGTAAACCTCTGCATCTGTTTCTATCAGTTGCTGAATGGATCCTTTCAGAAGACAGTTATGCTAGGTTCCTGTCTGCAATCATAGCAAAGTATTGCTAATAGTGTCAGGGGTTGTCTCTCTCCCATGGGGTGGGTCTCAAGTTGGACCAGTCCTGGTTTGGCCTTTCCTTCCATCTCTCCTCCATCTTTATCCCTACACTTCTTGTAAGCAGAACAAATTTTGGGTCTAAAGTTTTATGTGTAGTTTGGTGTCCGCCTCCCTCCAGTAAAAGTCCCACCTGGGTACAGGAGGTGATGACTTCAGGCTCCATATGTTATTATATCTACAATTATTTTGCTATATTGTCTCTTCACAATTTCTACTGCCTGCTCTACACCCGCCCCATCTCTCTCTCTCTCTCTCTCTCTCTCTCTCTCTCTCTCTCTCTCTCTCTCTCTCTCTCTCTCTCTCTGTCTGTCTCTCTCTGACTAATGTACCATATAATAAAATGTACATCTTCATATAAACAAGTAGGTCATATGTAAAGGTACCAGGTCTATCTTTAGGTCTACAGAATTTGCTCTCATTTGTTACCATGTGTCATACACAGATGGTGGGAAAGCATTCTGATGTCACACTTCCTGTTCCTCCTCCAAGTCCCTTGTGGAAGTGCCAGCACACATCTTGTCTTTTACAAATGTTGTAAGCCTGAACAAGCATGTTCTGTCTCTATCCACTGCTCTTTACACTGCTGCCTATTATCAGAGCAGTTGAGAGAGAGAACAACACAATCTTTATCATCCCTATCACTTAATTTCTTTTCTAGAGGAGGTAAATTCCCCTCTGATGTTACATTATTTGCTCCTGATAAGCTTCCTTTTAATTTCTTGAGCCGACCATCTCCAGACAATGAACTCTTTTTAGTTCCAGTTTGTTTGGGATAATATTTCACCTCAAGTTCTGCTAGAGTTTTATTGGTTTAAGTTGTAGATTGAGAGATTTTTGCCTCAGCTCTTTAAACACATCACTTTGCTGCAACAATAAAACTTGTGAGATTTTCATCTTGGGTTCTTGTCTGTGGAATGTGTCTTTTCTCTGTTTTCAAGATTTGCTTTTAGTCTTTTCCTTACAAGTTTGACTATGACTTGTCAAATGCTCTTTTCCAGTTGGGTTGGCTGAGATTCTTGAATCTACAGTTTGACAACAGTGTTTATTTTTGTATCACCTTTGATCATTATCTCTCCAAATGCTTTTTATGCCATGTGTTCTTCTAGGACTTCAATGACACATATGCTAACCATCTGATGTTATCTCACAGCTCTGAGAATGCGGGCTCCAGTTTTCCACTTGCATTCTCTCTGAAATCCAGTTTCAAGGGTTTCTACTGTCCCATCCTTAAACTCTTTCCTTACCTTCATTGCACCTACTCGTGAGCCCATCAACGTCCTTTTCCATCTGGGATGTTATATTCTTTTTAATATTTCCATGACCTTACTTCCCTATCTCTGATGAAATCCTACACCCATTCCCTCCAACAGGCCATTAATATGCTAATCAGTGTTGTGAGGAGCGGTCCAGTGTGCAGGTCTCCAGTTCTGTTGACTGTCTTATTTCTTGATGGATCAGATTCTTGCTTGATTTGCACATCTTTTAATGCTCTTACCAAATGCTAGCCCTTATAATAAGTAGGACAGTAGAAAATGCTATGCATGGGACTTCCTTCTGGGGAGCATCACAGCTGTCAGCATCAGGGCAGGGTCAATATATTCAGGAGTGGACCTGCACTAGGTTCCTGCTGTCATGTTTGCCTGCACAGGCTTCAAATTCTGTAACAGTGACTTTTCCATAGGGCTTTGAGTTCTGGGGTATCTCGCCATCTCTTTTAGTATTTGTGCCCCCCACTTCTGGCCACCCTATATTCCTACACCACAGAGTGGGTACAGCACACATTTTCCCTGTGCTACCTGGTGGGCTGGAGCTTGGTCCAGCTACAATCTTAGGGAACTTCATAATTATTGTGAGTTTGTGGTTCTCACAGCACAATCTAAGCTCTTGCATTTCAGTTACTGTTATAAAAACAACTGTGCCTTTGCAAGGAATACAACTAAGAGCTTGTCACTCACTCCGGAGACCAGACTACCCATCTTCACATCTGTCCACATCTAACCACAAATGCCAACATTTGTAAGTATTCTGAAGCCTCACTTACTTCCTCATCCTGAGTTCCTGTTATAGATTTATTTCTCAGTAGAGGAAATTTAAAAGGAAATAATAAAATTAAACAATATGAATTTTTCTAAATGCCTCATGTTTCACCGAAGAGTTCTAAGGTCATGGTGGTCTCCTAATTTGAAGTTAAGAAACATATGCTCAAGGCAGATTTAAAAATTTAAAATTTCATCTGCTAATTACTGGAGGAAAAAACAGGACCCGTATGACATACTCCTACTCACCTTATGCTCAAGTAAACAAAAACATACATGCCACCAGACAAGAAACATCAAAGCAGAGAATAACAAGAAACTATAAATTAAAGTGAGTGCCGAAATCACATAGGAAAATATAAAGTACAAAATACACTAAACTTCACCTTAAAAGACAGATATTGTGATTATAAGCAACCTGGGTGCAAAATAAAAGACAAAAGGAAAAATGATGAGCAGGAAAAAAAAAAACCTGAAGCTGTGAGCAGTGATGTCAGCAGCAGTGTTGGGGTGGCTTTCATGTGTCCCCCATCTCAGGCTTCTCTAAGAGACTTCTTCCTCACCTGTGTGACAACGCAACTTTTTCTGGCAAGACATAATTATTTAACGATTTCCTTCCTACTCTCTCAACTGTTCTCAACATGAAGACCAGATCTAGCAGCGTGGAATAAACTGAGCTAAACAGTGGTGCCCATTTCTCGGCTCTTTCCTACGGTGCTCACATTGTGGCTTGAGTACACAACAACCTCAGGTGTTTTCCCCCACAATGGGGTGTACCTTGCCCCTCAAACTGTGAGCCCAAATACGCACTCCTTCTCCTCCCAAGTTGCCTCTCAGATATTAGGTCACAGCAAGGCGTCATGGATATTATCAGACTTCAGTGAGCCAAGATGCTCTTCCCTATCACATCTGACAGTGCACTTTTTATTGGCTTATGGGAGGTCAGAGCATCATGGTCTGTGCTTTGCCTTTTGCCGTCCTTGCCCATCAACACCTTCTCCCGGCCTACTCTGCAGTGTGACGGTGGCACACTGGGCACATTTGCACACTGTCGTCAGCTGGACCTTCTCCTCGGTGGTTGTAATCTCTATGTTTCAGAATTGCCCTTGCACTCCTTTCTCGTTTCTTCCGACGGCCTCTCCACGGAGGCAGCTCATTTTTTTTATCACAACCCTTTCTGATCTTCTGTGGTTAGTTATTTATTTATACATGTTAAACTATACAAAAATTTGCTTTGCCCAGAAGGGTGACCAGGTCCTGTGCAAAGCCTTTCTTCTGTGTCTTTGGGATCAAAGGATTCTGAGCAGAATGTTTTCGCTGCACACCTGTGCTTTTGTCCCCCACCGCCTTCCATATTTCTTTCTCCTCCCCCCGCTGCCCCCCCCATCTATCTCTCTCACTATTGAAGTTGGGATGGCACAACCAGTTTCAGTGGTATACATTTCTGTTCCCCGGCACAAGTTTAGTAGACTTAGGCTTTCTGATCTCAGGCTAATGGCCAATGCCACATAGCTGGCTATTACCCAAACCTCCAGTTTCCCTCAAGGCGATGGCTATCTTGTGTCTCTCTACTGGACGGCAAGTGAGTTAATGATCTTTTCCCACAGCTTGATGCTCTCAGCCTCGGCTATTTTATTTCTGAATAGTGTCCTGGCACACTGCCACATTCCAGGGGCTCACATACTCCATGGAGGAAGAGGGCTGATGGAGAGATGAAACAGGCACATCCTGTAGTCTGATCGAAAGGACTGTCCTGGCCAGTGACACTTTCTTGCCTGTCTGCTTCCTACCATGAATCCTCTGCCGCAGGCTGGGGATGAAGAAGTCTTGAATTACTTCTCAGTTCGGCCCATTAATACTATCATTAGGGACGGTTTCCTTATTAGCCACTTAATTATTATTATGGCCCTTGCTCTCTCCTCAGCTGTGACTCTGTGCTTTTGCATCCTGGGTCCAGTGGCCAGTGAGAAGACACCAGGCCTCCTGCTGTTCCTCGGCTTCCCAGAATAAGTCCTTGCTTCCCTAGAGCATCTGTGGATCCATCCAAGTGGAATGACAATATAAAATCTCAGGCTATTATGAAACCTGAGCTTTCAGGGATGTCTCTGGCTGAAGTGGGCCTGAGCCTGGTCCCTAGTGTCCCATCTAGGCTCCCGTTAACCCTTACAGTGGCCCAGCTTCACTTGATTACCTGTAGCTTCTTGCATGTTATATCTACTGCTTAGCTTAGCATTCTGCTCCTCTTCTGCCCTGAGGTAGGCCTTCCCTCGAGGTGACCCATCCTTCCTAACTATGTCACATGATTGTGACCTACTGTCTTCCATCTCCCCACTAGGCCATATAGCCCAGCTCTCATGGCTGCCCTCCCCACCCCCCATGGTTTGCCTGGTGTGTGGAAAAAAGGTGACCAGCATCAATGATAACTTCCCACATGTGAGATGGCCAAGGCTGCTTCTTGCTCTGAGTAGAACAGCATGCATGTACGAACTCATGAAATGCTTTCTAGTTTATCAGCCTTTAGATGGCTTTCCAAGCTCAGTCAAGTTGAGCTTACACGACCTGAGCCCTGGAACTTACAGTTAACTAACTCATAGCCAGCATAAGTGAGGGAGGTGTGACATTAATCCAAGCCTCAGAGTTCCTTACCCAGTGCTCCATCCATGTGACCTCTCGCAAGGAAGCGAATAGCACAGTTACTCAAACTGCCTGCTAGGCATGCACCACTTGAGTTCCTGGTATATAACCTTCCACTGTCCCTCAAATGTCAATGCACGAATGAACAGCACTTAAAGAATAAAATTGCGTGAAAACCAGCATCCAGCCAAGAAAAGAAAAGTCTTAGTTCATTGGCACTAGGTAAAATGAGAGCCTTTAAGACTCACTTTTTCCTGTTCTCTGGAAATTCTGTTTCTTTGATTAATTTGAAAGAAATCAATGAAATATGTCTATTTCAAAGGTTACTAAATTTTGAATAAAAACATGTACAACAAAGTTGATCAATATGATATTCCAATCATGTATTATATATTTTATATTATTGCTTTTATAAAATGTATATGATCATAATCATGTATATTTGTATAATATAAATTTTAATGTAATTAAATATAATATGCAAAATCATCCACATATAATGTATAAAAGATAATAGTTATAATAGCAACATATCTGATAATTTACATATGCATGCTTTAACAAAGGTGTAATTTCTAGTTTTTGTGGTAAAATTGAAGTGATATATTTTAAATTTTGACTGATTTGTGGATTAACTCTACCTTTCACGTTTTCTTGCTCCCCTCCCAAGTGTTTTGTTAGGCAATTAATAATGCATACACAACCCCTGCATATATGTTCAAGCAGGCATTCAATTTTCAAAAGTGAATAATTTCTGAGAATTCTAAAACGTATCAAAAAGTCAAATTTTAGTGATGCAATTTGGGAACCTCCATCTCGAGGAGACGCACCTGATTGGGAGTCACCATGGGAGAATGGTCAACGTTTCTCCCCAAGATGAGCGCCAAGTTGTGTTCATTGGTGAAGCAAAAGATGAAAGAAGGGTTGGGGAAGATTAAAAAGCAAAGATTTGACTAATGGTAGGCAAAGTTGGAATGGAAGATCACTATAATATTATGTTTGTAATAAACACTATTTCATCCTTTACGGGTTACTAATCCCTAAATCAGAAAGTAAAATTTATGAATGCTGATTGAATAGAGTGTGCAATCTATGCCACATCACAGTAGGTAAGCACTCTGAGATGTTATCGGCTGCCCATGGAACATTAGGATATCCACAGAATGTGTTTACTGAGAAGACGAAGACATTCTGAGTAACGTTTACATGGCCTTCTGCTGTGAGTGGAAAGAAAGAGCTCCACCCAAAGGCTTTACCAAACAGGTAGCTTGCAAAGCTAAACCTGCTGATGGTCTGGGCAACATCACCCGTACATCAGGAAGTATCCTTCTCCCAAGAGTCACTGAAAGCCATGGCACCCTCATATAATATGATACATGTCATCACATTATCTTCCATGACTATTAATGCAAATAGAAAACATGGACATCGTGGTATGTGGCATCACAAGCACATGTATCCCCGATGTTTGGTCAGATCTCAACCAATCAGCAATGCACAGTGATGAGGAAAGAAGGCACTTCCCAGTCAAGAGTCACAAAAGCCTGCGGGACCCGCTGCCTTGTTCTTCCTGAGTTATTGCTAAACAAGGGTCCTTGCAAATTGGAATAAATATGCAGCCAAACAGAGAAGGAAATAAATGTATCCCCTACCCCGGTGCTGGTATCCACAGGAGCAGCTCCTTATTACTAAATTTTAGAGACACACATTGAGATAAGCTTGGTAGGTAGGAAATTACAGGAGGATAATGCAATTCTGCAGTCATAAAATATTCCATAATGGAAGGGGCTGCAAGACAATTTTGGCACCGACAACATTTGCTTTTGTAATATGATCATATGTTAAGGTGATTTTAAAAAATCAATTTAAAAATTCATAAGATGATTTTATTCTCCTGTTACAACACAGGTTTATTATGCAATATCTCACCCAGGGATTGTTTCGGGGTGGGGAGGGGGCGCTATGTTACAGGACAAATGTTCTCTCGGGTCACTTGATTCCAAAGATAGAACAAACCCATCTTTCAAGCACGGTGTTTTATAATCCATCCCCAGCATCACCCTCATTGATAATGCAAAATTCACAGAAGGGCTGTGCATGTACCTGTGCCTTGTAGACCTTCAAGCATCCTTGCATGCAGCATCCCAGACAAGCAGCACTGTTAATGGGTGACTGTTCACCTGCTGCCCTTGTTAACCAGTAGCAGAAAATATGGTCCAGTTATAAAAGCAGAGCCTTGCCAGTATCATACTACACAAATCCCGCAGCTAACTCCTCATCATTAAAATTGCCCCCATAGCTAAAGACCTGACTCAAGTTTTTAGAAAAGATTCACACTGTGCAATATGCCATAAGAGAATTTGCTAAGAGAATTGTGTCATGAAAATGACACTTGGTTTTCAAGCTGAGTTATGGCTAACACAGACAGGCAGAAAAGTCACATTATTGCTGTTACTTGGGCACTGACCTGGTATTGGTTGAGCTGCTAATACCACAGTAGGGAGGGGCCTGGAAGCAGAAGCTGGCCTGGACAGAGACGAAGTTACTTGGTTTGCCAGAAAATGAGATTTTTCATGGCTGTGGAAGAGTCCACATTCCTCGGGGTATATCCATGTCGAATCCAGAGCAAAGGAATTATTTAAAAAGATCTGTCCAAAATAAAGTAAACAAACACTTACAACAAAGCACTTGGTGGAAGACACAGGTGTATGCTATTGCTCCCTGGTCAAACAGTGGGTGTTATACTACTGGGCATGCCATAGACATGTAGATCCAACACTTAAAGAAAAGGGTTGCTGTAGGAAGCCAGAGAAAGGCCTCTAGGTGACACCGGGATAATATTTAGCTGTCAGCCCAGCCAGTTCAGACCAGCAGCCAGGTGACACCCTGAAGAATCACCCATTACTCTGTGTGGTGGAACAAGTTAACATCTTACTCCACCTTTCACGTAAGTAAATGATATTCAGGAAACTCAGATTCATAAACCACCAGAAAGAAGAAAAAACAAAGTGAGAGAACCATGAGGAAAAACTCCTTTTCAATACGTAAAGCTTACATTATTCATCAATGGTTATAGATTTTAAAGCTGAAAAAAAAATCTGATTCAGAAGAAGTTGGTGCTTTTCCAACAGAACCCACACATTCAAGTTATGACAAAATTATCCCTATCTGCTTATGCCTTTGAAGAGGACAGTCTGTTTTTTTAAATAAGCCTTCTCTGAACTCAGATAGTCAGTCTACTATAATTAGAAAATGCATACTGTTTTCTATTAACATGGTGATACCCAGCAACTTATCAATTAAAAATCCACTTATCCAATTAAATCGCTTGCACATTTACCTTGTAATTAGGCATCCTCTTATCTATCCAGCCTTTCCCAACAGGAGGTGGCAGAGCAGGACAGACATGTGGGAAAAGGGGCACCAACTCCACAGCAGAGGAAGTGGACAGTCCTATGGGTGGAGAATGGCCACCAAACAGCCACTGGAACCCAAAAGTTTTAAAGAGAAAGGAGAGAGAGAGAAAGAAAGAAACATTAGCCTGTTTTATACCAAAAGATGCTGGAATAAATGCTATGATAAAGGAATTTAAAATGTAGAAATTTGCTGAGAAAATTATCTCATTTGTGATCAAGAAAGGCCACAAACACTTATAAATTACAGAGAAAGGTTTTAAAGTTTTATATCTAGATCACCATAAAAATTATCATTTCAGTGTCTTTCAATATTGGAAAGGAACTTCCTAGATAACACAATGAGAGACACAAAGAAATGAGACTTTTACAGCCCCATGGTTACACAGAGGCCTGGATTGAGCTTAGCAGGTCAGGAAGCAAGCCTAAGGTTGGGAATCCTGGAAAGAGATTGGTGGAGAGGGAGGGGGAAGGAAACAAAAGAGGGTGGGGGGAAAGAAATGAGATATTGTCAAAGAACTAGCTGAACAAACTAAGAAAAAGGAAATTTGGGGAATTTCTTTTGAATTCCCGGCCTCCACCCCTCCTGGAGAGCACAGAGCGGCAGTTTGCGTCATTTCATTTATCATTCTGAACTGGTTTTAAGGAGTTAAGGATGGTAACTTTATCATGATTCATTAATACAAACAGATTCTAGAGCAAAGAAATTGTAAGGACTGCTCGGGTGAACATCTCGCTGCAGAAAAATAAGATAGTCAGCACAAGAAAAGGACAGACACTGACTATGGGTCACCCATTAAAACCACCCAGGCCTCACCCCAATAACCCTGAGGTGGGGAGTCACTCGGTAGGTACTGTTTCAACGTCACAGTGTTTTACTTGTTTTGACATATCTAAAAATAGCTTTCTGATTCTAACTATCCTTACTTAGATAGTGAATAGTAGAAAATACTCAAAAGACTAATGCTAAGTTTTTACAGAATTTTCTTTTTTAAATTTATAAAGGGCGAGTAATGCAGAGGGTTTTTTGGGGGGCGCATTTCTTGACATTATGTACCTCTAGTGGTAACACTCTGGAATGACAGCCCTCCTAAACATGGCAAAAGCTACCAAAGCTTATCCAATAAAAAGGAATACGATGTGCATCACACATCAAGATAGGATGCCAGAATGGCATGTATCATTATCATTAAGTCTAAGGAATAGCTTAGGGAGAGTCTGATGATGTCTTCTAGAAAAACGCACAAGGTGGTATCAGGCCTAAATTAATGAAAAGGTATACTGTGACTGAATACTCGTTTGAATATGCTAATGAGATCAGTCTCGGAATGAAATCTATGCTATTCCTGGATCCAAAGTCATTTGCACAGATAGAGAACAACGAATTTGGCCAAAGCCAGGAAAGGTTGCACCATCTCACCATCCATCAAGGTGCATCACTTTTCTTTGCTACTCCAGTATCTGCATGCCAAACTCTTCTAAAGCGGAATCTGCTTTAAGCGAATTCAGAGGGCAAGAGAGGAAATACCCGCCACAAGACGCTTTCAAAGCAGGATTTCCACGCTGCCTTCCGTGGCTGGAATTCTTTTAAGCACTGCCCTGAATCTATATGCAGGAGTAGGGGGACCAGATCAGAATCAAAAATAGCTATTGATCTGCAGCTTGCTTTCAAGTCTGGCGGAGACTGTAAAAGTATTAACTTCGAGGCAATGGCAGCTTCGGTTCTTGGCTGCTGCGCTCTGCTCGGCGGCGGTTATTTCAGCACCGCGTTCTGGACAGCGCCCGGCGCCCGGGAAAGTTGGGTCCAGGCTGTGCGACACCGGCCAAGGCTGCCTGTTCTAAGCCTCTCTAATGAGAGCCAAGGAAAAAATACCGCAAAAAAAAAAAAAAAAAAAAAAAAAAAAAAAAACTGCCCAGGCAAACTGAACGTCGAAGCATGAACTTTCTTGCCAATGTAGGACTGCGAGGCTGCGCCCTGATAATGTGGGGAACCCAAGACCACCGGGAGAGAGAGAAGCGCCAACCCGAGGGCCAGGGCACCCCTGAGGCAAAAGGGGACCCGCAATCCTGAGCCTGGCTAGGATTGGGGCCGGGGTCGTTACCTGTCCGTGGAGCAGGGGATAATGTTGCAAGGCGGCGTGGTCTGGCGCAGAGGGCAGCGGCAGCAGGGGCAGCAGGGGCTCTCCCGGGGCTGGCCAGCCCGGCAGCCGCGCGAGCAGCGGGGCGGCGGCGGGCTGCGCCGAGGCCAACAGCACCGGCGGGGGCGCGACCCCTGCGCCCAGCCGGAGCAACCCGGCGGAGCCGGGGACCATCCAAACCCAGGGCGGTGGCGGCGGGTCTGCATTCATCGGCCACGGGAGAGGCTGGCGCCACCGGGACTGCTGGGGCTGCTGCAGCTGCCGCCGCCGCCGCTGGAGCCTGGCGCCCGCCAGCATCCTACACCCCCGCGCGGGCGGCGGCGGGGGCGGCGGGCGCCCGAGGTGCGGGCCGGCGGCGGCGCGGGCTTCGGAGCGAACTCACTTGGTTGCACGACGCGGCCGCTCGCTCCGCCCCTGCCCCGCGCTGGAGCCCCTCCTCCTGCCCGCGCCCTCCTTGCCTGCGCCGCCCCGGGCCCGGGGGGGCCCCAGTCCCCGCCCCCACCCCCGAACCCCCGAGGCGGGAACGCGGCGCAGCAGCAAGGGGCACTCCCCACCGGGCCAGCTGATTCCTCTTCTGCGGTCTCCAGCCCTCTCCATTGTCGCTGCTAGTAGCCCAGGGCTCTAGCTGACGGTGCGCACGGCAGGGCTCTAGACTCCGAGCAGCGATCCTAACAGCGAGCTCAAGCCGAGGTGGTGGCTCCGGAGCCCTGCAGGTCCCACCACCTGCCGAGCTGGGGGGGTGGGGGCGCCGGCCTCATCTACCCGGTTTAAAGTGAGTCTAGGGCGTAGGGCCCAGGGGGAATACTAGACAGCCGACGCTGACGCCAGGTTGGCCCCGAACCTTTCTAGGCATGGGTCGATTTCTCTTTTG
Source organism: Acomys russatus (assembly GCF_903995435.1). Taxonomy (NCBI): domain Eukaryota; kingdom Metazoa; phylum Chordata; class Mammalia; order Rodentia; family Muridae; genus Acomys; species Acomys russatus. The sequence continues at coordinate 18,959,560 of NC_067141.1, forward strand.
CATAAATATGCAAAATATTTTCCAAGGTCCCTAGAGGGTCATACTTGCCCTGAAATCCAATTATTTTGGTACTGGAAGTAAAGTCCTTCCCCGTATCTGCTGGCTTCCGCGCCCTCCTTTGCCTCAGACACCCAACCTCTCCCCTCTCTCTGATGCCACGCACAAGACAAGTGGCCTCCTGGCTTAGAGTGCTCGGGTTCCGTGAACTCGTCTTTAATTCTTCGGGTCATAGGACTGAGTGCCTCCATGCCTCGCCATAAGCTGCTCTGCTGCTACAAGCAGAAGTGTCTAGGTCAAGGAACCTCTGGTTCCATTTGGAGCTTCCTCTCAGGCCGCGGCAGCTGAAGGAGCCTGGGTCTAAGCTGATCACACGCAGTATCCGCCAGGCGGCGCTGGTCCCAGCCCCTGTGCTAGCCTAGCTTGCGCAGAGGACTGGGTGGACTGGTCCTATGCCAGGCAGGTCTGTTCCTTCTCAGACATCAGTTGGTAGTGGCTTTCCAGCCCCAGTCCAGTCCTGGACAGTTCGTTCCGACAAGCAGGGTACACACGTCCACATGCTAAAGAACCCTAAACCCTAGACATCCATCCTTAACACCCAGCCCTGCTTAGGAGCACTTGAGCAAGCCAAAGGATCCATGCAGTTAAGATCTTACCTAGGAAGCCTGCCTGACTTGGGTGGAGTGCGTCCCACTCAGCTGCATCCAAAGACACACCTAGATCAGGCATATACTCGTCACTTTTCACCCCTTTAGCAGCCCCTCCTGGGAGATACAGACAGCCCCGGGAGCTTCTTAGGGTTTCTTCCAGTAAGTTTCTAGGGTCGCTTCCTCGTGCCCCTGATTTGCCCAACTTCCTCCTGGCCTGGCATGATTTCTTTTAGATCTCAGCATATGCTGATTTGCATAGCTGGCACATCACTAGTTTTCCCCACCCAAAACACTTACAATTAGCGAGTTTCTCTCTCTCTCTCTCTCTCTCTCTCTCTCTCTCTCTCTCTCTCTCTCTCTCTCTCTCTCCCCCTCTTTGACGCCAATGTACTGACAAGATTATTTCCCACATACAGCGCCAAAGCTTTGCAGCTTAGAGGACTGGTGTCATCCACTTGAGCCTGTATGTACACAAGTGATGCCATGAGGCCATCTTGGTCTCTAGGGTCACAGTCCCTAACCTGAGGAGTTGTGCCACTTGCTAAGAAGACTAATGGGCACCCTCAAAGCTGTACGGCTTAGTGAAGCAGAGCATGGTTTGTTCACCCCTTCCTGGTGTGACCTGGAGAGACAGAAGACACCCTCCCCCAAGTGGCCCTGCCTGTGTTGTGTGTACTCTCAGCAAAGCAATGCTTCATACCTGTGGCACGCCTCCCAGCTCCTGGAATAAAGAAAGGGAGTTAACCCACATCCGTGGGGACTTCCCACATCCATTCTCACACAGAGGTTGTGCAGTCAGCTTGGCTAAAGACTGAGTCCCTCCCTGGGCTGTTTGGTGTTCAAAGGCCTTGACACATTGGGAGCCTCCTGACTCTAAAGAGAGAGCAGTCTCTAAGAGCCTCAGAATGGCCACATGGCATGTTTTTTTTTTCTTTTTACCTGTCACAGGTTCAGCTCCATGCAAGAATCTCAATGCTTTGAGCCACTTTTCTGCACCATGCTCCATGCTGGATTCTGGGTAACAGGAAAAAAACAAAACCAAAAACAACTCCCACTTGCTAATTGCTGCCAGGAGGCTTAAGAGAGCGTAAATCCTCCTTTAGGTTCTTGTTTCAATGTCTCTTCAGCCCCCACATAATTCAGGAACAACTTTATACCCCTGAAGATCTGAGTTCTCCTCTTAGGCCCCCTGGCCTCCTGGTTATTTAAGAGGATTCTCCATGACCATTCCTGCGAAGGTTACTTGGGTGTCAGAAGGACGCTTAAGGGTCAAAGAAACAGAAACTGAAAAGATGGAGCAGGGGAATACTACCATCAGGCCAGGCAGCATTACCTAAAGGTCACAAACCAGTAGACCAGCCCTCTGTAAGTGTAAGCTGCCCACCTAGTAGATGTGGGGTGCAGTGGACATGTCTACTTACTGGTCAGCACTTTAAGGGGATCTGCCTACAGGGGGCAGAAATTGAAGCCTCATTAAGTGTGTGCCCTACAGAAGTCAGTGGGGAGTTTGCTTCATAAAGGGTTTATGTCCAACCATCCTGACAGGCAAAGTCTGTCCTTTATATTTAGACAAAACAGACAATAATTCCAGCTAAGGTGAACCAGAACACTGTGTAAGCAGACAATCCACAGAAGGAGGAAACGGGCTAATTACCCTCGGATACTAATGAGTTCTGAGTTGCATATCATCTTTCAGGAAGAAATATTAGGGGATGTTAGGGAGAGGATGGTGGAATGAGATTTAGCAACCCGGAGAAGGTGTTCTTTTAAAGTTTATTTTGTTTTTCTAAGTAACTTTGAAATGAATTTAAAAAAAAAAAAAAAAGGAAAAATGCAAATGCTTCCTGGCAAGCTTGCAGAGTTAAAATAATTGTCAGGGGAAGCTGGGGGACGTTCAGTGCCCAGGCTTCCCCCACCCCGCCCCACCCCCAACAGTTCCCTGCCCACCCGCCAAGCTGTCTCTCCAAGGATCCTATCAGATGAAAACTCATTGTGGTGGCAATGGAGTCCTGGAAGACAGCCAAGCAAGCCAGCTACCACCTTGGGTGCTGGCAGATGCTGGGGGCGGGGGTGGGGGGAGGGTGGGAAGGGCTGACAGTTTGACACCTGAGTCCCTGATGCATGTGAAAGGTCTCTCCAGCTGAATCCATTCAGAGCCAATTCTGAAGGCTCCTGGGCCACCTAGGAGCTCTGTCTTTGTCACTGTTGGAAGCTTTGAGCTAGAGTTCAGGAGCAAGGTCTTGGAGGAAGCTAGAATTGAGAGTGACAGCTGTCAGTAGTCATGGATGTCACAGAAGCACTCTGAAGCGCAGATTCAGTATGGTGGAGAGAGGGCAGCAGTTTGGGGGTTAAGTAGTGGTGTGTGATGCTCTGAAACGCAGAGGGAAACAGGATGCACCCCGTAAAGGCCGGGGTTTTGAAAAAGGGGTGTTATTGTTGTTTTATGTGTGTCAGTACAGATATCCTGAAAATGCAGGGAAGCACAGAGTCAACACATACAGGGGAAAACAGTGCTAACATTCGGTGGTCTTTCCTCCACAGCAATGTTTTCCTGGTTTTTAGATGTTTTTTGTGTGTTTAGCGCATTCTCCTGTGCGTGGCTTGGTGGGTGGGGTATAGAGGTCAGAGAATTTGCAGGAGTTGTTTTCTTCTTTGATCATGTTGGTCCAGATAATCGAACTCAGATTTTCAGGCTTGGCGGCAGACACCCTCAAGCATCTAGGCATCTCACTGTCCCAACATCATTGTACTGGCATCTCTCTTCACACAATGTGGAAACAGGCATACATTACAGTGTGTATCTAGTGTGCTGCATCTTGTGACATTGCATTTCATATTCAATTTCATTTTCAATAAAGAGCACTAGGTCAGCTTCTGCTGCATGTGATTCTAAGTCTTACTTGCACACAGCACAGCAGCCTGTGAGCTTTGCATGTTAACACAAAGTCTGCAGGAACTCGCTCACCCACATAGAACACACAGCTCGGTGAGGACTGAGCACCATGGGTAAATGCTCCCACCACTGGCAAAGAGAACAGAGCCACCAATGCCAGGGATCTCTGCCTATGACACCTCTTGCTTATCGGACTGCTATGGCTGCTCAAGCATGCTCCCCAGACAGACCTGCCTCTGGTAGCCTCCAAGGCCCCTGTCTGCTCCGCAAGGCAGCCATGTCCCTGTGGCATTTAAGGCATATTCCTCTCACACTGCATTTCTGGAAATGTCCCCAGAATGTCCTTCTCTGTGCTGTCCCAGACCTGGGCCACTTTTGTTCCTTAACATACCTCCACTTCATGCTCCAGATCAGCAGCCTCCCACCCTGAACTTCTGCCCCCACTGTCTCAACCACCAAGGTTGTCCTGGAATCCTCCCCCCCTTGGGAGCCTCGATGAAGCCTCCACTACAGGTTTTGTTCTAGAAAGAAGACTACATATTTGCTCTTCTAGGCTGGCTTGCACCTCATACAGCATATCTACCTGAACATTTTCTGATGGATGCATCCTTGCTCAGTGAAAAGGGCCCAATAGATGCAGTGAAGACAGGGTATGAAAATGAGCATGTTCTGGGGATCCATGCTTGATTCATTGTTAAGATTTTAGTTTCAAATATACAGAATACTATATAGTGTAAAAAAAATTTTTTTTTTTTAACTATCGGAAATCAGGAAGTTTAGTGATAAAATAATAAAATATCCATGTGAATGGAATATTATTCTGTGATTAAAATTATGTTACAGAAGTCTGGAAATGGAATTAAATAACTCCGTACCACATCTTAAGGAAAATAACTTTAAAAGAGAGCCCTCTCCTTAACGGCTCCAAACTTAGAAGGTGTGGGAGGTCTGGGCCACTCTGCCCTTCTCAGTTTCCCCCTTCTGTGTATTGAGCATCTATGTCCTAAGCTCCGTTTATTCTCCTGTTTATGCACTTGAGCAGATCTAGTGGTTCATGGGCTGTTCTGTTTCCACGGTCTTTGTGTCTGGAGTCACCCTAGGCATTCCCTTGCCCAGACTGCACAGGCTTCTGGCCTGGATCCAGAACAGGGACTCTGATCTCGTCCCCTCTGCCTTTCTCTGTTGATCTCTTTACCTTTTGTGGCACAGATAACAAGAAGATTAAACAAACAAACTGAAAGTCCTTCAGTTACACTAACAGATGTGAACTGTGACCCTGGGTGAAGGATCTACCCTGGCTGGAACTGGGGTTGATTTGAGAAGGAAGTTGAGGCTCCCAAATAGCTAGGTTCTAAGAGGGGACATCTATTCTGGTTCTACTTGGGTCTCACTCTTAACTTCTTTCATGTTTGGCCAGCTCTTGCCTAAGGAAAGAAAAGTGTCCCTGCCTGGGTCCCCGCACTATGTCATATGCCCACCTGGCCTTCCAGCATCCTTGGACTTGTAGAAGCCCAGGACAGGAGAGCTTTCCTGGATGCCCTGCCTCTTTGTGAAAGTCTTTTTCAAGGGTGTGATATTAAATCAGAGCTACAGACCCAGTGCCTTACGGGTGCCTCATGCAGAGTGAGAGGCTACCTTCCAGAGATTGTGCTAGACAATACCAGCTATCTGTGTGGGGTCTGTGGTAAAATGATACAAGGGAGAAGGCCTTCTTCTTCCACAGGCAGGTGAAACGGACAACAGTGGGGCTGCCTCATACAGCAGACCTGCCCTAGTACCTACCATCTCTTTACCCAGCTCTGGAAATCAATAGCAAACACAGAAGAGCACCCCACTCAACAGATACACACACACACACACACACACACACACACACACACACACACCTATTACCTAACTACCATCTATTTGTTGTCTACATGTTAGCCAGTCTATCTGCCTCCCCTATGAATCTGCCATCTATCTACCCCTGAAAAGATATCCAGTTAAGGAGAGGGGATCAGCGAGGATCTGTCTATTCAGCCTGCTTTCCAGGCCACTGTTCAGGTTTCACTGTTGTAGCCACACATGGTACCTCCCTGAGATCTGCAGAGAGGCAGACTCTGTGCTGGGATCACTTCTGAGTCCTACCCACCCATTTCATCTGCATGTCTCTTTAAGGCCAGGAATATTTAGGAGAACAGGAAAGAAGAGAGCTGATTCAAGATTCAGTCAGGGTGCGTTTCACCTGTGGGCTTTTGCAGGGGTTCTTGGTGTGTGTGGTTTACCTGTGTGTACATGCTTGAGTGTGTGAAATTTTATATGTGCATGCATGCATGTGTGTTTGTGTGCACACGCATGTGTTCCCACAGGCACCCATGCACACACATACACATACGGAGACCAGAGGTTAATATCGGGTATCTTTCTCAATTGCTGTCCACCTGATTTTTTGAGGCAAGACCTCTTATTGAATCTGGAGCTCCCTGTTTTGGCTAGATTGCATGGCCAGCGAGCCCCTGAGATCTGTCCATATCCACACCCCAACCAGTACTGACATTATAGGAACACACCTCCATATCTGGTGTTTGTTTTTTATGTGGGTGCTAGGGATTAAAACTCGGGTTCTTATATTTACACACCAAGCATTTTTGCAACTGAACCTTTTGTTTTCTTGATAGGTGAGTTATATTTTTGGAACAGGGTCCCATCTAACCCAGGCTGGCCTTGAATTCACAGTGTAGCTGAGAACAACCTAGAGCTCCTGATTCTCCTGTTTCCACTGTGATGGGATTACAGACATGTGCCGCACGCCTGATAACAGAGTGCATTTCTTCAGAGATACCAGAAAAGCAACCCTCCCCAGAAGAAAGTGCCCTAGGCCATTCCTTGGTGGCTCAGTATCTGGCAGCACGTTTCTGACCACATAGACTGCTGGAGATTCATCAGTGCATTTCCATTCCATTAGCTGCCCTGGGTCTGCACAATGCGGTGCCCGTAGTGGAGGACTCATATGTGACACAGTTAGAAGTGCTGAACCCAGCCCACAACACAGCTGCATCCAGGTGACAGGGCAGGGCAGCAGTGGCACTCAGCTGGTGGCCACATCTGCCATGGTTAATGCTGGGCATAAGCTATGTTGCTTGTACAATACTCCCAGAGAGATTAGTTTGAAATCTGGTCAGGACGTGGGCAGGTGAGCCACAACATGGGGTCTGACCATTGGACATGCACAAGAACCACAGTACCCTGAGCGCACACACAGATCATCCTGTTAAACCCATCGTGATGCCACGGAAAGGCTCTATGTCTGTTTAGATGACAGGAAGTTGAGGCAAAGGGGCCAGCAGATGAGATGACTCAGTGAGCAGGTGAAGCAAAGCATTTATGCCAAGCCCTAACCTCAATTCAAGCCCCAGGACCTTGTGTAACAGAAGGAGAGAAAAGACTCTCAAGAATTCTCAGACACTAACATGCATGCTATGGAATGTACACCTCCTCTTGGCCCTGTACGTGCACACACAATAAATACTTTTTCGTTACAAAAATTAAGAAATGGGTGAGGGGGCAAAGAAAAACTTGCAGTGTGCCCCAGCCCCTGAAGCTGATCGTTTTCAGGACTGGAATTCAGATCCGGAGAACCAGACATTCAGGGAAGGAAATCAAAGGCTCTGGGACATCTCATGGGTGATAGAATATCTGGGAAGCAAAGGTCACATCACTTCTCCGTCCCTTCTCTTTAGAAGAGTCCCAGCCAGGGAGCCAGTCTCCTTAAGCCTGATTTCAGAGCACTGTGAATTCCAGAGAGTACCCATCACCTCTGAATTAGCCTCATAATCCTTCAGTTCACACTCTCAACTCCTCGTAGTAAGTTATATACCATCAGAAATGAATTAGGAGACTAAGTGTGTTCTCTGCACCATTGATTGTCTTAATATTTTCCCCTTGATAAAACTGTTTTGCAAAGAAAAAAAAAATTCACAGAAAAGTCTGTAGTTTTTTTCCCTGGGCATTTATCTTTAATAATTCTGTGCATTCAGCAACTTCTACCATTTATCCCTTTTCTCTCACTCTTCCAGCTCATTAGTAAATATACTGAATTAATCTCGCCTCGTACCACCCCCCGCGGCACCTGTCTTCCAACCGTTCCCCATGGTCAGAATTAGACAGGGCAAGAACTTCCACTAAGGAGCTATATAGATCCAAACATGAAAGCATAAAGCCTGGTGCTGAGAGTGGCTTGTAGGAAGAGCTAAGCCATCAGAACAGACAGTTTGGGGACTGCCAGGAAACCAGAGAAAGCCTAGATGGTGTGCAAAGATGCGGACCCTCCCCAGCTGTCTCAGCAAGTGTTTTCAAGTGGTTGGGCCACGTTTCATGGCTCACCTCTAAGGCTATCAGCGAGGTGTACGGATCTGCTTCTGTGGGACACTCACCCTGCTCCCTAACCCCACCCTCCCCTCTGCCTTTCCTGTTCTAGAACCCAGACCCTGACATTGCTGGCTCTCCAGGTGGTGTCTCACTCCTAAGTAATAGGCTCCATCAATCATCGATCATCGCATCTGCTACAGTGTCCGAGGAGCATATCCTGGGCCCTGCTTTGTTGTGGGCTGGGCTGCCACGTAATTCTAGGTTACTTCTGTGATCTCTGTAGACTCTATTTCCCCAGATCGAAGCAGTATCTCATGTAAGGAAATGAGGCCCATTTATAGCAATGCTCTCCAGGGTCGAGCATCACGACAGCTGGGAGTGGGTGGAAAGACAGCATTTCATTGTCATAGTTTCCCTGTCCAGTGGCACAGCCTGGGGTTCTTGTTCCTCTGTTCATGTCTGTGCCCTCAGCCAGGTTGTGACTTCCAGAATGCAGGAGCCCAGAGACTGTTGTGGGCATCATGCACAAACATGTAGAACCTTCTCCCATTTCAAGATAAAAGAAATCATTGTCAGGCACCCATGTGGCTTGAGAGCTGTTGGAGGGCAGACCCACCAGTGGCTGAAGAATAGCATCCTAACCACATTAAACCGCACATAGAGTCCCTGTTTCTGCTCATTTCAATATGGCAGTCCTACCACAAGCCTGAAGCCTATGGCCAAGTAAGTGGCAGGTCAACTATGGCTACCTCTCAGGCCCTCAAAAGGAGTAGTTTTCCTCAGGCAAGTCAGTAATGAACAAACAAACAAATAAATGTATAAATATATTAATTAATTAATTAAAAAGTAGCTCCTGAAAAAGAACCCCCCAAAGAGGAGAGAACAAAGCATGCTGAGACACAGGCCCCTCATTTCTGAAGAGAAATTTCTTTTTCCCAACCACATGTGGATCCATAGTGCAGAGCTAAGCCCCTCCTAGGACTCAGCATCTCCTACATGCTCTACTGAGCGTACCACACAGGGGCTTCAGCCACCCCGAACAGAGGGGCTGCAAGAGCTCTGGGCCCACCCTCCCCTCACTCACCTGTGCTGCTGCCTTGTGAGTAAGACCTGGTCATCCAATGCCTTGCCAGTGTCTGGCGTCAGGGTTCTGTGTACTGTCTTCATTCGTCACCAAGGCAAAGAGCAAGTGCAGAGGAATAGACTAGTTTTGGAAAGGAAGAACATAATTGCAGGAAAGCCCCAGGGAAGGATCCGGCCATGACAGGTAGCCAGTGGGGCAGGGAGGCCATCAGTGGAGCGCTGTTTTATGGCAGAGGCTTCCATCCTCCTCTCCAGTTTCTCCACCTCTGCAGGCAGCTCCTCCTGAAAAGCGACAGCCTCACCTGATCAACAAATCTGGTGACAAAGGAGCAGGTTCTCATAGGGGCCCTGTAGTTACCCTAGCTCCTTTCTAGACCTCTGAGCTAAGCACAGAAAATCAACAGTGAAAGATCCCCACTCCCTGCAAGCCCCAGAACACCCAGAAGTACCTTTCTATACCACACAGAGGCAATGGGGTTTGTTGAGTAATATGACCCCTTGTTAGCCAGTGTGTCTTACTAATTTATCAGCAACTATCACTGGGTTCACGCATCAGAACAGGACATGAGAGAGATGGACCATGGGGAGTTCAGAGGAATTGGCGAAGGCCTGGAGCTGGACACAGATCTGGGGCTATTGTACTTTGACAAGAAGAGCAACACCCCACCCCACCCCACGCCCCCACACACACAAGAAGCTTGGTAACAGATGCGATGGGATTATGAAGGTACTAAGGTTGTCAGTGGCTTAATCTGCTGATGAGTTCACACTGAGTGAACTAAGGGGAATTATATATATATATATATATATATATATATATATATATATATATATGTATGTATATATATATATATATCATTTAATACAATTTTTGAAGCCTAAGGCTGACTTGTCCACAATGATGGGGAAACCGCAAAAGTTTGAAAATGGCAACGACACCCCAAGTAGAGTTTTGTGGGAACTATCATTGGCTCATGGATAAGTGATGAAAGCTGTTGTTTTCTTGTGGGAATTAAAACTGAAGCCTGAGAGAATCCTAGGTAGAGTTGGGGTCCCCATAAAGTGGCAATGCTCTGTCACAGGGAGTCATCTGAAACCTGGCACTCATCCCTGAAAATCCTCAAAGAACCTGACCACCATGCCCTGAAGTCTCTTAGGGAGCCTGTGCATTCAGCCCTTAGGATCCTTGGGGAACCTCTTCCCTTGACCCCTAAAATGTTGTGGAGAACCCACCTGCTCAGCCCTCCAGTTCAGGAGAGGGTCTCTTGCCAGTGGTTCAGCCCAGACCATCCACTGAGGCCTGGGTGTGGTCCCACCATGGGGTTAAAAAAAACCTCTGGAACATACAGCCTCAATCTGGTCCCCAGAGAGCTGCCATGCACAAGGACCAGAGGTGTGCCTCAGAACAAGGTACCTGAAAAGGTGGGTCTCTATAACTGAGATGTAAGGGGAAAACTGAGATAAAAGGATCAAATCCCCCAAAGACAGCTAGTATAGGAATTATAGGGCATTAGATATGAAATCTATGTGTGGGATACATTTAAATAAAATTTAAATGTATTACAGGGCTCTGCCATGAATGTTTTAAAATATTTTAAAATAGCATTGTAAACTTGAGGCTGAAAATGAAAAATTATTTTTAAAAATTTTAGGTGAGTTTGTGAGTTAATTTAATAAGCCCTTCATGAATGAGAATAAGTTTTAAAACACAATGTGTGTATATTAAAAACCAAATGAGGGAGCTGGGGAGCCAGCTCAGTAGGTAAAGTGCTTGCTGTGCAAGCACAAAGACCCAATTCAGACCCCTAAAACTGCATTCAAGCCTGGCGTGGTCACACATGTATGCAATTCCAGTTCTGGGAAGACAAAGCAAGGCAAATCCTAGAGGATTGCTGGCCAGTCATCCCAGCGAAAATTCTAGGTTTAGTGAGAGTTTCTATCTTTTAAAAGGTGGAAAACAAGAAAGGATGACAACATTGTCCTCTGGCTTATGTGTATACACATGTACACACACACACACACACACACACACACACACACACATACACATACAAAGTGAAGAGATACAACAAAAATAGAAAGCTATAAATCATATCAGATACATATGCATGAAAATGTATGAAGCTTATCATCATATTTAATTAATATATGCTAATAAAGCCACAAGTAAATAAAGAGCTCAAACTAAGCTGAAGAGCTGAAGGACTTGAAGAATATAGGATGTATTTACCCAGAATCCCCTCCTTCCTAGGGAACTCTTATGATCCTGTAAGCGAGCATGAGCACTTGGAGGATAAAGCAAGCAGCGTGAACGTGCAGCTAGGGAGAGCACCAGACTGATGGGTGATGGAGAAGAGACCAGGAGACCGTGGGCAATATGTGGATTGAATGTGAGATGCCCCTACAGGCTCGGGTGTGTGAATACTTGTCCCTTGCTGCTGGTGCTATCTCTTTGAGGGCCGTAGAACCTTTAGGAGGTGGAGCCTTGTGTTAAGAAATAAGTCACATAAGGATGGGTTTTCTGGATTTGGCCTTGGCCCCACTTCCTGTCTGCTTTCTGTTTCCTGTTTCACCAACATATGAGGTAAGGAGTCTCAGTTCGCACAGGCCTGCCACCATGAGAGACTGTAATCCCAAGCTCTGAGCCAAAATAAAGCCTTACTCCTTTAGGTCCCTTCTTGTCCTGTACATTGTCAAAGCAAGAAGAAAGTCGCTAGTAAAAGAAGTAAGGGACAAATAAAGGCAGGGGGTGCAGGGAGAAACAGACCTCAGAAGGTCATTAAAGTGAGCTCCAGGAGAAGGAAGGAGAGCCCCACCTGGAGGAAGGTGAGAAATGCTGACACCAAGAGGAAGCACCAAGAGAAAGAATGTATATCAACCCGTCCAGCCTTGTGAGGCAGTGAGGACTAAGGAACTTTGCAGGTTTAAAAATTAAGCTAAAACCAAAGTACTTGACCAAAAATAACATGTAAATTTGGAGGGAAAGTAAAGATACTTATTAAAATTTAACTTTGCCAAATTAAATATTCATGTTGGGATTTCTACAGTGGATGCTGAAGGAATAAAAATAGGATTTGGCAAGTGTTTTTTTAAAAATCAATATATAAATGTTATTTGCATTTCCATAATGTATGCAATAAATGGAGGACATAACTTAAAAACATGTAGTATTTACAATAGCCACAAAAAAAGATGAGGTCCATAAGAGTAAACTAGCAAAAAAAATGTGTAATTTCATCATGGAGAAAATTGTATAACTTTATTAAGACATTTAGAAAACACTTAGAACTGGAGAAATGGACCACTTTTATGGATAGAAGTGTAATGTGTTAAATTTACCAATTCTTCCCAAATGTTTGCAGGATTTTAATGCAATCAAAATAATCAAGCAATTGTTTTTAATAGGCCATGGTGCTAATTATCAAATACATACTACAAGGGCAGGGGGAAGAATAGCCAAGGCAGGACCGCCCTGCTGAAAGAGGACACTGTAAACAAACCGAGCAAGCCTTGCTGGACAGTGAAATGGGCACTGTGGCTTATGCCTGTGAGTGTTGCACTTGGAATGCAGAGTCAAGAATGCTGCAAGTTCAAGGCCAGCTTGGGCTAAAAAGTATGACATTGCTCCAAAACAAACAAAACAGCAGTTAACAGTGCTTACTGCTCCTCCAGAGCACCTGAGTTCAGTTCCCAGCAGCAGCCAGTCAGGAGACTCACAGGTATCTATAGCTCTGGCTCTAGGAGATTTAAAACCTTTGGCTTCTGAGGGCACCTGCACTCATATGCACATACTCACAAACACATGCATGCTTGTGCATGTGTGTGCGTGTGCAACACACACATGCACACACACACGCACACACACATACACACAGAGAGAGAGAGAGAGAGAGAGAGAGAGAGAGATAATTAAATGAGCCTTAAAATAGTGTTGAATAAAAATGTGAAAGAACATGACAGAACAAATCTTGAACCCTTGCCTCATTCAATATGTATCATAGAACTAAAAGCAACAGATAAAACTATTAAGCCCTTGGGTAGATAAAAATTTTATAGGCACAGAAGGCATAGTATTTTAAAAGAACAATGAAAAGTTGGTACCCATCAATACTATATTTGAAATGTTGCCCTTCAGAAAGCTTCATTCTGGATTTGAAAAAGAAATTCTCAGCCTAAGACAAAAGTTCATAATGCACACACTAAACAAAGACCCATAATCTATAGACTGCCCAACATATTTAAAGAACGCTTGCACATCAACAAACAACTAGCAGGCCAATAAGAAAAGACTAGACTAGACATTTCATAAAATATATCAACAGATGGCTGGGGTCTTTGTGGGGATGCCATCTACAGAGTCCAGAGTCTCCACGATAAGTCCAAGTTCAACCTCTGCTGTCCGGGCACTAAGACAGCCTAGAGCCGTTGAGTTCTGCGTTTAACTGCTCTATGCTAGATCTGCTGTGGGGCCTGTGTGCTTGCTGTGGGGCCCAATGTGGTCAGAATTTGTGACCAGAGAGGCCAGGATAGAGTTCCTGCTTGGAAGGGCTTAGGCTTGGGCACCTGCACTGAGATGTGGCTGTGCTGCTCCGTGTCTATACCCAAATATTGCCAGATGTCTCCTAAGAGGACCACCCCACGCTGAAAACAGTATCACAAAGCAGAGCAGAGTTTCCACAGTGATCCTGCCTGTACCTTGGCTACCAGGCTTCTTGGATCATATCAGTACTCTTGTTCTGAACAGATGCTGTCACATGCCTCCATCACACCATCTGTATCTATCCAGCTACACATCACCTGAGCTTAGCACACAGATTGCCAAACCACTAGTCCCCAGTTTTATCAGTCTGGGCACTTTGTATTTGCACTGAAGAAGTTGTCCCCCTTCCCTGTGGCTGCCCGCCTTCTCCTGTGCATTTCATCCAAGAGGGCTAGACATGATGAGGACAACCTCCTACCTCTGACAAAGAGCAAAATGTGACAAAGGCTCAACTGTGGTTTTCTGAAAGTTCTCCACCTCAAGGAATGCTATGGACCATTCCTGTAACTATAAATGTGTCAGCTGATGAACATTCAAGTTTATTTTTCATGGTGCTGGAGATCCAGCTCAGGGCATTGCACATCTAGCCAAGCACCACTGTAGTGCTGAGCTCTATGCCTAGCCCTTCAGTGTGTTCAGTGGAGAATTCCATATTGGGACTCTTCACACAAGAGCATCAAGAAAAACAGTAGCCAGCTCTCAACAAAGCCACTCCTGTCGTTACCCTCCAGCATGACCCTGGATCTGGACCCATGAGTCATACTGTGAGAACAATACCACTCTTACAATCAAGGGCAAGATGCCTTAAGATAACAAGGCTCCCCCTTCTGCAGCTGGAGCTGCTGTCCAGTAGAAGGGACGGACTGGCTGCTCTTCCAAGGTCGTGAGTTCAATTCCCAGCAACCACATGGTGGCTCACACCATCTATAATGAGATCTGGTATCCTCTTCTGGTGGGTAATCATACCTGCAGACAGAACACTGTATACATAATAAATAAATAAATCTGAAAGAAAGAAAGAAAGAAAGAAAGAAAGGCCAAGCAAAAGAAGCCAGCACCACCAAGGCTCTGCAGGTGCTATCAAGGGGTAAGTAGTAGAAGCTGAAGGGTCACAGAGGAAGCCTACATTCCTAGAAGCACCACAAATGCACTAGAGGTATGTTTTCCGCTGTGAAGGTGACTGAAGCAGTCCTTGGCCAAGAAAGGACAAGTTGCTTTGATAAACACGTCACTTCACCTTAGACTCTCCTAATGGATTCAGCTGCTAAAACAGGACTATGAAACGATCAGGAAGATAATGGTGGAAAAGTAGATGGTCCTCATGAACGCAGATACATCCTGGGGTCACAAAGAAGAAAATGAGCTTGCAGGCAGTGCTGGGTCTCTGCTTGGTTTCTGGAGGCCACGTTCCTGCCCCTGTTCCATTTTCAAGCCTAGACATGGAGATGCTGTTAGGATTTCTTAATGAATGGTAGGAACCCCCAGTGTGAGGGAGCCTGGAGGTGAGGCCGCTGGATGGGAGTCATAGGGTGGAACCCTGTGGTAGGATTACTGTCCCTACAGGAAGATAGGACTATTTTCTTTCTACATTAAATGGAGAGAGAAACAAGTGGCCATCTTCAAGTCAGGAAGGGAGCTCTCCTTAGAAGTGTGGGAAACGGAGGCCTCCTGTTTAAGCCATAAGCCATTGGTAGTATTGTGATATAGTTTGTTTATTGTCCAGAGCTGGGAAACACAAACTGAGTCCACAGAATGGGGCTTTCCCCTCCAAGGAACCACTGGACTGAGAGTAAAGCAGAGAACTCAAAGAAACAGCAAGCAGAGAAGAGCTGCCATAGACAAGCTGACAGCCTCAGAAAGTCTAAGGAAGGAGAGGAGAATATCACTGCCCAGCGTGGTGCCAAGCACAGTGCCCGCTGGGTCTCCCACCAACCCAGGCTCATTCAGGATATCCCAGTGCCTAAGGTCCCATCAGTTAGCCAGCATGTCTCTTGTCCCTGACCAGGGGGCACATTAGGCTGTTTCCTCTCCCTGCAAAGCACTGTACCTGTCACATGGTTTCTCTGTCACCATCAACTCCCCAGTTCCTCCAAGGTCCAGCCTGGAAGTCAAGTCTTGTTCACCTGAGCTTTCCATGAAGTACTGACCGCTCTCTTCAACATAGCATGGGTATTGATGACCAGGACATCACCAAAACTTCTATTCCCCCCCCACCTCCACTTGAGCTAGAGAGAAGAGAGGGCAATTCAGTGTTACCAGTGTGGTCTCTGTGAGTGGCAGTGAGCAAGTCAGGCAAGCAGATACCACCTGACACATCGCTCTAAAGTGAGACAAACAGCAAGTTCAGGATGGCTATACACAACCCTTTAAAAGATAAAGAACATAAAATGGCCCTGTTTTCTTGGCAATTGCAAAATCTTTTAGCAAAGCTAAGCTGGTGTGCCACCGAAACCGGAACATGGGGTATCCAGTTAGGGTTGACTTCAAAAGCTTTAAGTATGAGGAGAGGGGATTCACAGCCTGCCAGGCTCACCTACCCTACCATGGAGCCAGGTCCAAGCAAAGTCTGTGCTTGCTCTGCGGTGAGGAGGGAGTCCTCCTCCGTGCCAAGGACAGACTTCTCCTGAGGCACTAATTACCACCAGCCCACACGCAGCTCCATCACTCCACACACTGCAAGGAAGGACTGCTGTGAGAAGCCTCTGCATTAAAGGACAGTTGGTACGTGGACCGTGAGAAGTTATTTAGAATATGGTATGGGGGTGGAGGTGGGATGGAAGTGACACTGGAAGGTATTGTGTGTCCCTGTTTTCTGTATCATTTTGCAGCCACTTCTGTGTGCTCGCTGACCAGTTCCACCTCAGCAGAATGTACTCGAGCTTGCCTGCAGCACAGCAAAGGTTTGCCCCCTCACTGCAAGCAGGGACTCTCCTCTGTGCTTTCCTTTTTCCTTCCATCCTTCCACAGAGGAAATGTCAGGTCATGCCTCCTTCCCCTCCATTCATTTCATTTCAAGAAAAGGAAAACTGGATTTATGTGCTGAAAAGTGGCATTTCTGTATTGTATGGCCAAACTATTAATTTCTAAGTTTTGAGGTGCGCCACTGTCTTACACCGCACCAAAAGCTCCGAGTCCCAGTTTCTGTGCATCCTTCTGCTTTTGGTCACTTTCTGTAGAGTTTTATTACAGTTGTCCTCATAAGTGTGGGGAGACACCAATTCATTAAGGCTCTGAGCCCAGTTCCTATTATTAGTAACATCAAGTTTCTTTTTATGTGTGTGTTGGTCACTGGCTTTGTGTGTGTGTCTCCTCTCTCTCTCTCCCTCTCTCTCTCTCTCTCTCTCTCTCTCTCTCTCTCTCTCTCTCTCTCTCTCTCTCTCTTTCTTTCTCTGTGTGTGTGTGTGTGTGTGTCTGTGTGTCTGTGTGTCTGTGTGTCTCTGTGTGCATGTGCCTGTGTTTGAGTTTGGATGGCGGTCAGAGGACAGAATCACGTGTTGACCCTTGCCTTCACCGTGACTTAGGGTAGGTAGGCTCTCTTGTCTGGGGCTGCATATGCCCCAGCTGCCAGGGATTCTAGCTCTGCCTCCCATTTTACTGTAGGAGTGTGGAATTACAGATGTGTGCTGAGGTCCAAACACTCACATATGCACAGCAAGTTCGTTACCCACTGAGACATCTCTCCAGTCCTTACACAGCCTCTTTATAAAATGCCCTTTGCCTGTTTTCAAATATGGTTATTTGCCCTGTTACTGGTAGGTAGACGTTCTCTATGTTTCCTGAAATTAACCTCTTACAGGACACAGGATCTGAGGTGTCTGATACTCAGAAGCTTGCTTTCTTCCTCTTCTGGGCATTTCCTCTGGTGAACTTGTTTTATGTTGCGATGGTCCAATTTGCCTGTGCTTACTCTCTTTCTTCCCTTCATCTCTTTGAACATTCTTTCCTCTTGTATGCTATTGTGTTGCTATTAGTTAAGTAGAGGAGATCTTAGTTTGGTTTCTGTATCTGTGATAAACACTATGACCAGAAGTAACTTGGGGAGGAAAGGTTTAATTTGGCTTCTATTTTTTCCCTTTATAGTCTATCACTGAGGGAAGTCAGGGAAAGGACTCAAGCAAGAACCATGGAGGAAGCAACTTGTTGGCTTGCTTCCCTGCCTTGTTCAGGTACCACTCTTACACTGCCCAGGGCCGTCTGCTCAAGGTTACCATCACCCACAGCTGGCTAGGTCCTCCCACATCAATCAACAATTAAGAACATGTCCTTCAGGCATGCCCACAGGCTTATCTAATTAAGACAATTCCCCCCGTTGGGATTCCTTCCACCCGGGTATGTCTATGTTTGAGTTAAGTTGACAAAACCTATGAAAAGCTCCAAAGCATTGGGCTTTGTGAACGATGTGGTTTTGAGTCAAGGTTCTAGATAAAATTCTAATTCATCTGCTTTCTCCTCTGGAAAGTAGAGTGAACATCCCAACACTGCTTTCAGTGCTTGATGACTACACTAGTCTCTAAGGGAATACAACTGTTATGTGTGTGGACATGTGTATATATATGTATATGTGTATATATGCACATATATTTTATACTCACACATATATATTAAAAGTGGATTTACTACAATGACTTACACAATCAGGTCTGCGTAGTTCAACAATGGCCCCAAGAGGCTGAGAACACAGTAGTTCTTCAGTCCACACAACTGGATACCACTGTCACCAAAAGGATAGAAGATTACTGGAGAGCTGCTGGTCTTTATGGGACACTGGAAGGCCAAGAAGCTGGGCTCTGGTGTCACTGAAAGATGGTGGGGTCAGCAAAGCCATGGAATAGATAGATGCACTTACCAGCAAGATGTGCAGATAGATAGGCAGGCAGCACAGCTTCTCCCGCAGAGGAATGCACTGCCCACTCAGGTGAGGGACTTTTCCCCTCCTGATACTTCCGGGACATGCGCTCACAGGCTGTCCTCCAGGCCCATCTCTTAGGTTATTCTAGATCTTGTCAGGTTGATAGCCAAGGTTACCCATCCAAGGACACAGGCTGACTCAGGGGTAGCACCTCCCCCCCCCTTGGAATCCTCTGCACCTGGCTTTTGGAAGCACAGGATCTGGGCCCTGCTTGGTGACTATGGTGCATAAGTCCCACAGCCTGGGGAATAGCGAACCCTGCTCCGCCCCTGACTCCCTCACAGGTTCTTCAGTGATGCCTTGAGCTCTTTGCTCTCCTGCACTTTTCCTGGCTGACACTGGCTACTTCAAGATTTTTACCGTCTCAGTTGTACCTTTCTGAAGGAGAGCCTCTGATGAGTAGCTTCTCTGTTATGTGCACACTGGCACATGCCTTTGGCAGCATCGCAG
The DNA here is from genome assembly GCF_903995435.1 of Acomys russatus. Lineage (NCBI taxonomy): Eukaryota > Metazoa > Chordata > Mammalia > Rodentia > Muridae > Acomys > Acomys russatus. Next base: position 18,978,432 of record NC_067141.1, read on the forward strand.
AGACCATTGCATAAGACCCTACCACAGAAAAGACAGAGACATTGCACTCACTGTTCCCACTACACATTGTCAACTCTGCAGTTTGAAGAAATGCTTGAAGTGTTTTTCTGTTGAATTGTGAAATAGAATTTACTGGAAAGAACATGATTTAGGTTTTGCCTTTTTTTTTTTTTTTTTTTTAGGTGTAGTCTTTTTTTTAATAAATAAACTTCTTAAGTAAACATTACTTAAATGTCCATTGTGTGTAATAAAATGTATCCATTTAGACATCCCCACCTCCCATGAGAGGGACTTGAACACTGTCCCGCCTTAATGTTGCATAGCTCATGGGTTCTTTAATTTGCCTTGGACAGTTACTAAAGATGTTGAGTGACTTTTCATGTGCCTGTGTACTCCTTCACCAAGTGTTGTTTCAAATATGTTGCTGAGCTTTTAATATTAAAATTTGAAATCACTTGCACCTAGATTTGATTTGCATGGGATAAAATGCATTTATTTAAAATATGTAGTTTCTGTATGTACTGTAACACTTTATTGAAGTGCCTATCCAAATATTTTTACCATTTTTATTAGATTGTTTATCTTTTGAAGTTACTTGAGCCATTCGTATATTATGAATACAATTTCAAGATCCAACCATTTTTCTTAAACAAGTGCTCCTAAGGTTGCTGCACACTTGAAGTTAATTTTAAGAATTCTGAATTTGACAGTCCTTTACAGTGTTCTCATGGCTTTCCCAGAGTGACAGATTTCCAGAGTCCCTGGCCATTTGCGACTCTTCCCGGTGGCTCTTCATTTCCACCGGTACCTCCATTTTACATCCAGTCTTTGTGACCCACTTGCCTTTCCCTGTGCAAATGGCATGGTGTGCTGCTTAGTCTATTATAAGATCAGATGGTATGGTCACATAAAAACTGCAAGTGCCTAGAAGAGGTTTCCCCGCCGCCAGCCCCCGCCAAAAAATTGAACAGAAAGGACAGCATTAGAGAACTCACAAGTCCCTTCAGAAGGGTGTGAGATATCAAGGTCGCATCAAGGTCACCCACTTTGGGGCAGTGCTGAAGCTGAAGGGCCCTTTCAGGGTAGACCCTGGGTTTCTGTCAAAAGAATTTCCTGCTCAGATTTAAGTCATGATTCCTGCCTCCCCCACCCCCTCTATTGTTTCAATATGGTGAAGCAAATGGATTGATTTTTAATGTAAACCATTCTTGTATTCTGGGAACAATCACCTCTTGATAATAATACATTATTCTTCATAGAAAACATGCATAATTAAAATGCCACAACCGACCTTCAGTTGCTGCACCTTGGCTGCAGAAATTCACAGCAGCACACTTCAGTCTTCACTCTCCACTGTGTGTGTGTGTGTGTGTGTGTGTGTGTGTGTGTGTGTGTGTGCAGGTGTTACTGTCACCTGTGTTACTCTGGTGCACATTATAAATGCCATGGTGCATTGTTTTTCAAAATTGGATTTTCTTAGGTCTTCAGCGAATGCCCCGGTGCTAAGCCAGGGCCTCGCCCTCCTCTGGCTGATTGGAACCCAACCTCCTCAGTACTGTTTACTGCCTGAGCTCTAGGGATGGTGCAGGTTGTAGCTATGTGGCAGATGTTCCTGCAAACGTTATAATGTTCTATGTTATGCAATGCAGCTTATGATCCAGGCAAATATGCAGTGGGGCCATGGTACTACCTGGAGTTTTCTCCCACAGCTTCTGTCTTCTGTTCTACAACTGCTGCTTCACAAGAGAGGGAACAGAACTCACCTATGCCTCCACAATAAGCAGAGACAATCACCATCACAATCGTCAATATTTTTCTTAACTGTTGGTCTATTGTGAAATAGTGCTCATCATCTGGTCAGCAGCAAGTTCTCTCGACTCAGTTCTTTCTGGGAAAGCCTCTTGCCTGTCCAATAAACTGTATTCCTCTCTGTTTTCTATGAGCCGGAGCCCTAGCCTGTAAGGCTACTGCACATGGAAAGGAGAATTGCAAAGAGGATATGAAGGTTGCACATACAGCAAAGGGTGGGGCTCTAACCCAGTTTGATGGGTGCCCTAATTAGCAGACACTGGGACACGCTCAGTCTTCAAGCCTGGAGGAGAGGTGAGCACTTTGACCTTGGACTCTCAGAACTTTGAGACAATTCCAGCTCATTATTTAAGCTGCTCGGGTGGTATTTGATTATGACAGCCCAAGCAGATCGACACAAATCCAGTGGGTATTAGATGGTTCTGCATTTGTAGAATAAGGTGTCTTGGTCCATCTTATGATGCTATAAGCATCATAATGAACAGAAAGCATATGAAGAATAGAGTTTGATTTGACTCACAGTTCTGAAGCTGCAAGTCTAAGCTCATGGTACTGGCATCTGCTGAGGCTCTGATGGGAATCTTCTCACAACACCACAACTCAGCAGCAGACTTCCTACGTCCTGATGAGCCACATGTGCTAGAGACATCTCTCTTTTCAAACAGAGATACTTCTTTCATAACCTGTTAACCCATTAGTCCATCTGTCGATCAGCTCAGGAATGGATAAACCCATTCACTGGAGTAGAGCCTTCAGGATCTCCTCAGGTCATCCCTGTCTACCCAGCTGCAGTAGGAACCTCTTTTCCAACATATGAGATGTGAGGGGCACATTCACACCACAGCACACATCCACACCCTCTTCAGGAAAGAGTATCGTCCTATTCAGAAGTAGCTTTGGCATGGATGTGTGTCATCACAGCCAATGAGACATGAGCTGTGACGCTGATCAGTCAGCGAAGTCATTAAAAGAGTCTTGTATAAGGAAAGCAGAGAAGAGGAGCAGCTGTCACGTGGTTAATTTTGATGGAGGTGTATGGACTTATCCTGCCAGCAGGAGGAATTAGGCCTGAGAATAGTGGCAGAAAGAAGGTGGGAGAGAGCCACATAGCCCTTGGGTCATGTGCCAATTTCTGGGCCACCGCTGCACATGACACCATGGTTGCTGCAGATCCTACTGTAGCAGGCACCTTAGTGCCACATCATTCTTTATCCAAAGGTGTGTGACCAAGCATGCCACTATTCTGTAGCTACAATAATATTATGCACTTTGTAACATACATATGTATTTATACATCATGATTTTCCATGTCATTAAACATTTCTTATAAATATGATTCCTCACAACCACATAACATATGAATTTTCCATCTTCCTGCGGTGAGGACTTAGAGCTTCTAGCTTTGAAATTGTGCTTGGTACAGAAAAGCTGCCAAGAACGCTTTGTCTTCCCTTCAGATTATATCAGGACCACTGGAGCAGTCCCCTCCTGCCTCCTGCTGCATGTGCCTAGTGGGAAGCACAGGAGCAAGGCTGGCCCCTCCCCCACAGTGTCACAGAATGCCGCCCTCTGACCTGCTTGGCAACAAGTGTTACCTGTTTCCCTTCTGTGGTTTGGTTTTTAGGAAGTTAGGCTGGAGTTAAAGCCAGGGCCTCATGCATACTATGGCATTTCCTTTCTCCATCATCAGACTTAAAAGCCTATGTCAGATATCTTCTTCTATGATGAGCGTTTTATTACCCATGTCCTTGCCAATTCCACACCTGCTACATTCTCATAGTGCAGTGTACATCTTCATTGTACTCCGCCATGTTATTTGGTCCTTGAAAAATAGATATTCAAGAAACACGTGGTCCATAAATTGATTGATTGATTGATTGATTGATTACTGCACTACTGGTGCTGAGTACCCTTCGCTGGTGCTTGCAGGACTATGGCAGGACATGACTAGGAGCCCCCTGGATGGGGATCCTGTTCTCTATTCTTTCATGACAAATAGATGCCAAGTGGGAAGACACCTTATTCAGGTCTGAGGCAGAAATCTGGACCAGGCAGAACAAAAAAGCCTAAAACTCCTCTGAGCACAGTGAACTGCTGGAACTGTTTGCTAAGGCTAGCATGGTTGTCATTGTGTCATTGTCACTAAAACAAAGCCATTGTTAGTATACTCAAGGCAAAGATACCTAGACACATGGGTGTGGTTTCCCTTCACACCTGTGTGCAAGGCTCCAGGCTGCTTCACCATGATCTGTTCTTGTCTAGGAAACACCAGAGTCGTCTAAGCTTCATTCACGGGGTTGAAAATCCCCACCTCTGAAGCTTTGCCTGTGTTTCCAGGTCTTCATCTATGACTCCACATCTATAGAAGTGTTGTTGTTGTTGTTGTTTTAGCTTCATCAATGAGAAGCTATTCTTGCTCATTCTCCCCCTGCCCCTGACCCACTTTGAATCACTGAAAAATAAGACCCACGTGTTACCTTTCTGATTCTACGATGCGTTTTCAAGAATTATCTAACTATCTGAAAGGAATGCACACCCTGCATGCTGCAGCTGAGGCTGTTCATAGGAAGCAAGCTTTTGAAGGTCAGCAGAGCAAGGCTATCTCTCTCATTCTGATGGACCACTCTTCACACATTTCTTTGGCACTCAGCAGTTAAAAGGAAACCATTTTAAATGACCAACTGTCTCATCTTCAAAAGTAATGGAGATCCTGAAATAACTAGATGAAATTTTTTCTAAAAAAATGTTTATAGAAATGAATTCTTCCACAGTTGGAATAATGGAAGGCTGCTGTATTGTTTTTTCCCAGGACTTTTGCTTAATTCCATCCCACCAATCCTGCTGCTGGGTGGCTCATCACTGTCCGAAGGCATCGCTTCATCTCCTCAGTGCTGATCGCTACAGCTCTGTGCTGCTAGGCCACATGGAGCAGCAGAGCTTCCTTCCCCTGGAATACCAGCTCCAGAAAGAAGAATTATATTCACCCTTCCCCTCTTCAGAACAATGTCCATTCTCTCCCTGGGAGCCCAGCTTCTCCCAGGAAGGCACCACGATCAGCTCATTTCTGTAGCTGGCCAGGCAGGACTTCTAGTGGAGGGAGCGGGATACCAACCCACCCACAAAACCTTTGACCCAAAATTTGTCCTGCCTACAAGATGTGCAAGGGTAAACATGGAGCAGAGATCAAAGAAATGGCAAACCAATGACTGGCCCAAATTGAGACCCACCTCATGGGAGAGAGACAACCCCTGACACTATTAACAATACTCTGCTGTGCTTGCCGATAGAAGCCTAGCATAACTGTCTTCTGAGAGGCTTCACGCAGCAGCTGATGGAAACAGATGCAGAGACCTAAAGCCAAACAATAATTGGAGCTCAGGGAGTCTTGTGTAAGAGTGAGGGGAAAGGACTGAGGGAGCCGGAAGGGGTAAAGAACAACATGAGAAAACCACCTGAGTCAACTAACCTGGGCCTATGGGGGCTCACACAATTGAACCACCAACCAAAGAGCATGTATGGGCTGGACCTAAGCATATGTGTAGCTTGGTAATCATGTGAGTCCATTAACAATTTGAGCAAGGGGGACTGACTCTGACTCTGTTGCCTGTCTTTGGATCCCTTTCTTCTAACTGGACTGCCTTGTTGGGCCTCATTGGGAGAGTATGTGCCTAGTCCTGTTGTGACTTGATGTGCCAAGGTGAGTTGGTACCCATGGGAGGGGAGAATGTGAGAGGGGTCATGAGGGTGAGACTGGGAGGAGAGGAAGGAGGGGGCTGCAATTGGATGTTAAATGAATAAACAAATCAATGAAAAAAGTTTGAATCCAAAGGAAAAAAAAGAAGGAAGGAAGGAAGGAAGAAAGAAAGAAAGAAAGAAAGAAAGAAAGAAAGAAAAGGAGAAGAGAGGGAAAGGAAAGGAAAGGAAAAAAGAGATAGGTAACTTCTCTAAAATGCTTTTTTTTCTCTAAAATGCTTGATACCAGCGCTCAAACTGTAAGGGGGATGAAAGCTTTCTAACCAACCCCAGGCAAGGTTGCATGTCTGCAGATCTCCCTGTGACTCTGTGCTCAGAATCTAGTGGGGAAAAGTTCACACCAGAGAAGATGGGATGCTCCACAGAGACCCAATGTAGGAACCCCAATCCACCTGAGTTAATGGCCTTTCTCCTTGTTGTGCCAGTTATAGAAACAAATGGAGAGGAAGAATTTGGTTTGACTCTCAGTTGAGACTATTTAGTCCCTAATGGCAGGGAGAATGTGACAAATGGGATGCGCTCTATCCATAGCATTGGGAGCTCAAGGCTGATCATCTCCTAAGGGTCCCACAACTTCCCAAAACAGCCCCACCAATTGCGTCCTAAATATTTAAGCATCTGAGCTTGTGGAAGACATTTTAGATCCAGATGAGACCCAGATTTCCCCAGGTTCTGATCATCAGCTAGTCCCCAAGAAAAGAAGCACTGTGCTTGTAGCTGCAACTATCTGTTAACATGAACCCTACCACAGTCACAAGGTGCACCATGTAACAAACATCCCCTTGCTAAAAAAAATGGATGTTGGTTTAGCTCATATGCCCCTGGGTTGGCCAAATGGTTCTTTGGTTTAGCTGGACATTGAATAGCCAACAATGGCTCCTAAACATCTGGAGTGACTGGGCCGCTTGCAAGTGGCTGGAAGATGATACCCTGTTTCATAGGATAAGAGGCTTAGCCTGGAAAGAATCAAGTCACCATTGTGTGGACCCAGACTTGTTGCTAGTACCTTTCATACCCAACTCTTGAGTCTGAGGGAGGAACAATAAACAAAAGCATTTGGATGATTGAACTCAAATCATCAGTCTTGGTGACAAAGTCTTTAAACACCAAGTCATCACACCAGCACACCTTTTCTTTTCTGGAAGAGACTTAATGTCATTATGACTTCTAACTTGTGAAGCACTTCCTGGCCACGTGTCAGATGGCAGACGCACTCCTAGAGGACCATGTATGTGTCCGATTGCCACAGCTGGAGGAATGTGTGAGTCACTGGAATTTAATCTGCTACGGTTGAAAACTCTGAGATGCACACGTGACATTGTCCCCTGGGTGGATTAAATGTGGAGATGCTGAGAAGGCACACAGAGGACATTCTGCATTCTGTAATGTGACCCAAGCTCTGTGTGTCTTGGTATTAAAAAAAAAAAAAAAACTCACGGTAACAGTTAGATTTCTGGTCTCTCTCGCCCATGAGCTACTAGAATGCGTGGCACAGTGACATAATGCATGGCACTTGCGCTGGCCTTGTATGGCATGGCAGAAGAACTTTAAAGGATCTGCTGTCCAGAGAGCTGGGGCCACAGCAGCAGGCCCCACAGAGTACAGTGGCCCACAGGTCTTCTTCCCACCAGCCACAACCTATAGGCATCTAGGACAGAGGCTCCCATTGTGGGGTATGGGATTAACAGCAGCTGCTGCTGTGAAATTGATGGCAATGCCTGTTCTCTGGCAGTCCCATATGCTGGTTCTCTAAAGCCTTGAAGGGCCAGCGTACACAGCTGAGCCCTGAGGGTCAGGCTCCAACGCCAGGCCTTCGCTGAGTGTGGCTGGATTCTGTTTCACTGCAGGGGGACAAAGGAATGTCTTTTTTCTGTCCCATAGGTTTCCTGCAGTCTTGAGATTTCTCTATCAGAATCCTTCCTCTCACAACTTTATCAAACCACATTCTAGGAAACTGTTTGGGCCCAGTTCCCATCAGAAAGCAGCTGGTGAAACCCACTGGGAAAGCAAGGCTACTGATCAGCTGGCTGCATTCTAAAAAGTGCCAGGGGCAAGCACAAAGGCAGGGCAAGCTCATGCACGATGTCACTGTGGTTCCCAGAACTCAACGAACTTGTGAGAAAATGAACAAGCTTGTTAACATTCATACAGTTTGATGAAGCTTTTCTCACCCCATGATGTGGAGATTTCACTGAAGATAAGGTGTTTGACCAGTTGTAGGAAGAAAGGCCACTGCGTGCAGGGAAGCTGTGGTTTCATCCTCTGGGTCTAGAGTGGAGTATCTGGAGAAGGTTGCATTGGGCTTGTTGTCTCCTGGGCTCCCCAGCACTCTCCAGAAAGCACTAGAACCTTGGAGGTGGTTCTGAGATTATCATACTTTGCTGAGGTTGAAATGGAAACAAAACACCAAAAATCTCATGATGCTCTTAGGGGCTTGTGGGGAGGGATCTTGAAGTTAGATTTGGGGTGCCTGCCCCTAAAATGTCAGGCTGCTTAGGCATCCTCACTGTGTATATCTGGATGGAGAGCATACCAGCAGCACTTCAGCTATGAGTCCATGTCACAGCCTAGTCCTCTCTAAAGAAGCCTCAAGATACCACGAAGAGGCACTACAGTCAAGAGGGACACCTGACTCACATCGGACCCCGTGGCCTTTTTCAGAGTATCTTCATACTGGGAATTCTGAGACCTGCCCTGACCCCCAATCTCCCACCTCCAGGTCTCAGGTGAGCAATGTTCATGTTGCTTTGATAAAGTGGGGTTCAGTCAACAATCTGAATATGATTGCCAGGACAGAGCACTCTGGTGCTAGCCTCCCTTGCTAGGCACAGGAAGTAAACACTGCATGAAGGAAACCAAGCAGCAGTGGCATAGAGCCCTTGGGCCAGTATTGTCTAGGTCACCACGCCCTCTCTGTCCCTTCTGCCTCCTGTACCCTAGGCCTCTGGCCTTTCTTCTCTCAGAAGGCACACTTAGCCTTTCAGAGTGAGCACATGTGTCTCCTACACACCTTTTCCCTCGGAGTTTCTTTCCACTGTGGAGGTTTTAGAAGGAGCACTCCCTTGCCAGCCTTACCTATTGGGCAGTCTATAGGAGGCATGTTCTCAGATTAGCCTGGCTCGAGGGTGGAGCCAGCATTTGGATTCTGTGCATGCTCTCTGTACGGCTCAGGCTACAGTGGGTGATGAGTTCTCAGCTCTTCTGAGCAGTGAAGAGGCAGCAGTCCCTGGGGTGTGGTCACTGTGGGACATCTTCAACACTTTCTCTCTTGGTGCCCCATTTCATATGCCAGATTCGAGTGAACACAAGTGTAGTTAGCAGAGCTTTTTGTCTGGGATGGTTTTGCAGAGAATTCTATTTGATGTCAGCATGTTTAAGTTGCTCAGTCACTTTTAAAAAAAAAAAATGTATTGTTTGTGTGGGTGTGAACATGTTTATACAAGTTTGTGTGCACATGTGTGTGTGGAAGCTAAAGCACAGTCTTGAGTGTCATCCGCCTTTGTCTTTGAGACATTCTCTCACTGGCCTGGAACTGACCAGTAAGTGTCATGGATCCTCTTGTTTGTCTTTCTGGGGCAGGAATTACACGCATGAATCATCCTGTCCAACATTTTTCATGTGGGTTCTGAGGGTTGAACTCAGATACTCATGTGTGCAAGCACACTACCCTCTGAGCTATCTCCCCAGGCTCTGAATCATTTTTGAGGACATTTAGGCTTAGTCCTTATTGCCAAGGCTCAGTGACCCCGCCCCCTGCTGTTTGCCGTGGTTCTTAGCCACACCTTCGCAGCTGTCGCTGTGTCCTCTCCAGAATGCTCTGCTTGTCCTCCAGCAGGGGTGAAGACTAAACCAGGACTCATTGCGATTCTGCACCACCGATGCCAACATCTCTCGGAGGAAGAAGATCCTATCCAGGGAACATCTTCCCTGCTCTGCAGGTTATGCCTGGCTCTTCATGCGGCCATTGTAAGCACTTCTTTCTCTGTGTGAGAGCTTTTATTGTCCATAAATCAGGAGGAGGCAAGCTGCAGTTGTCCTTGCTGGAAAGTGGCAATCTCTTCATGAAATCTGAGGGTCTCAGTCTTGAGAAAGCACAGTATGGGCACAGCAGGGAAGAGCCTGAGGCTGTGGGGTGGACAAAAGACCTTGCTGAGGCACCTGACCTCCCAGGGGAGCCAAGTTGGGGATCAGAAACCCACAAACCATGTGACAGAAGTGCTCTGTGCCCAGGAAGGAGAGAGGACAGGAACTTTGCTGAGCCAAGCTTGGCTTCTGCATACAGAGGGTGTAAGCTTTCTAGCAGGACCCCCAAAACCTGGTGCAGAGCCATAGTCACACAACATCATCTATCACTATCTCGTCAATTTTGTCATCACTATCTGCATAGTCTTGATGGGGGGTCTTGTGCTAATTTGCAACTTGGCGTCCATCAGTCCTCTTTTTAGCCCTCCTTTTCCTTCCTCCTCTCTCCCTCTCAGCCTTGAGACAGGTAAGGATCAGCGACTGATAAGAGCTGAGCTGTGGGTGGGCAGGCTTCCTGGGAGATAGTGTCCATGGACAGACATTCCATCACTGTGGCATGACACAGTTGGTGGAGGGCAATACTCCTGAAATAGCAAGGAACAGGTCATGTGCCAGCTCAATACCACCTTCTCCCCTTACTCTCAAGTCCCCATCCTGCAGGAAGGAAGAACCCTTCAGGACCAGCATTCCCTTGCTGTTCCTATGACTGATTTTGGCTCCATTTCTTTGAAGCATACTGAACAGCTTTCCCCCCCTGGTTTCTCTGATGCAGAGGAGTGGGGTTGGGGGGCGGGTAACTTAGTTCCCATTTGACCTGATTCACAATTATTCACTTCCTGAGACCTGAGCCACAGGCACCTACTTACAATCATTTCCAGACATCTAGTTAAATGTCGTAGAGAACAAGCTAGTCAGAACTGAGCTGTGATGGGTCTTGGAGCAATAAAGAGTCCATGTCCTCAGCTGCTTGGTGCTGTCCCAGCTCTCTTGCACAGTAACTCCTCCAACCCATAAGGCTGACCTTGAGGTCAGTGTTTCTATTATCACCGTTCCCAATTGCAGCGAAGGAACCCGAGGCACAGTGGGTGAAATAATTTGTCACCTAGCTAGGCAGCACAGAGCCAGGATTTAGAAGCAGGCTTAGCATCTGTGGTTTTGCCCTTCACCTTACAGTTTTCAAACACTTTAAGAAAAGCACACAAGGCCAACACGGGGGATTAGGGTGAGGTCACCACTCAGGATCTGGCCTGAACAGTGAAGCACATTTTCTTGCCTCTCTGTGGGTTTTGTGGATTGAGGACACTGAAAAATCCTCTCAGCTCAATGTCACAGTGGTGGGTCTAATCCAGCTACGGCAGAGACCTACTTTCCTCACAAATGATAGCCTTACTGAACACATGGGGCGTTCATCATTAGACAAGGATAGTCTAGTTTCAGAATCACTTCCTTCTCACCAAGAGAACGTGCTTCTAAGGAGGCAGGCGCTGCTTAGGGCTTGGAATCCACCCACCTGGGGACTCTGCAGATCACTGGCTGCCAGCAGCAGTAGACCTGTGAGGAGCACAGTGCGGGGATGAGAAGAGTCCTGAGGAGAAGGTGGAGTAGGACCCTGTACAAGGAGAGCAAAGGGCCTAGACCCTGAGGGGTAAGCAGGCTCAGCCTGTAGAGCTGGTGGAACCATCTTGGCCTCATCTCCCCCAGGGGACTACCTGGTCACTGGGGATCTGCAGATGGAAAGTCTCTGGAGCTCAGTCCCCTGGCCTAGGAGAATCTAGGTCCAGCAGCTGTCATAGCTCAGAAGCAAGCCTCATCGCACAATTCTCCAGAGCCCTGTGTCTCTCAGGCAGACAGCCCCACCATCACTTGTGAGGAACAGAGTGAGTGCACAAACAAGCTCTGTTGGTCTGACCTTCATCGCTGCTCACCTCAGCCTCGAAAGGATCACCAACAGGGTGCTCACTGTTCCTGCTTCCTGACTACGAAAGCAAAAAAAAAAAAAAAAAAAAAAAAAAAAAAAAAAAAAAAAAGGGAAAAATAGCTCGTAGCAGAGAGTCCAAGAATTTAGGTGATTCTGTTTTTGTTCTGCCTTCTCTTTCTTTCATTTTTCTCAGACACAAGGTGTGCAGCTATGGATTTCCTGAGAGCTCAGCTTGAAGTTTCTAGAAGAAACACTGTTCCCAGCTGAGGAGAGGATGCCCCTGACCTTAACACTAGCAGAAATTACTTCACTGGTCTGTTAATTGGATATTTCTCAAAAAGAATACACACATAAATCAGCAGCTGAGCCACCTAACAGAAATGCAGGATGCGATGGAGACATTAAATGATTGGAGCCCCTGCTCAGTGAAATTCCCCCCAGGGCAGCTTCCGGGAAGTGGACTCAGTGGTGAGTGTGTCATTCATGGTGATTTGGAGAATCAGAAGCGCTTGTGTGAGATAGAGAGAGGTAGAGGGATACACTCAGATAAGAAGGATTGGCTGCAGGAATCTGAAGAAGGGGGAAGCCAGGGAAGTCTGGCATCTGTGGGACAGGCTGGAGTTGATGTTGTGCCCTGGAACGGAACCCTCCCCTGGGACTCAAGTTCCTGCTGACACTGAAGCTCACGCATGTCATTAAGAGTCACCCGTGCTCAAAGAGGAGTTTCAAAGATGCTACCTGCAGGGACCAGGCAGTGGGAAGCTCCAGCTCAGCCTCTGAGGTCTAGCTGGGTGAACACACAGACCTGATGACACACACCAATTGTGCCTGAGTTCATTTGGTAAACAGACACATCTATATCTCCTTCTGTGCAAAGGTAAAGACACAGAGATCTGTCCTGGCTGGTGCCAGGTCACCTTGGAGACCCAGGGCGGGGGGGGGGGGGGGGGGAAATTGTGGCAGGTGAACTCCGGGCAGGGACAGGCTTGCATAGAGACACTCTGAGTTATTTTCTGCTCTTCTCTTTGCTCCCGAGGCAGCCCAGAGCCCACCGGAGGCATGAGCTTGGAGAGGCAGAACAGAGGAACAGTGACTCTGGACATGCACTGACAGAATCCCCTTAGCGGAGCCCCAGGGTAGGTGAGCACATAGCTCAGACACGAGCCGGCAATACTTTCAGATCCTCCCTCACCCTGTTGTGGCCTTGCTGACCCACAGTTCTGACTTGTCACAGGACTATGGCTAGGAGCCCCTCCTTCATCACACTACCTCCATCCACGTTGGCCAGGCCTCTTCTTAAGCTCCCCAGTCACCCTCAGAGGCAAGTGTTCACCATGTGACTCTGTCAGTATAATGGAAAGAGCCAGTGTGCATGGAGAATGTGACAATCTGAGTTCTAGCTCCTCCGCACAGAGGCTGCCTCTGTCCATGTTCTGAGCTTCAGGTTTTTGTTTTTGTTTTTTTTTTTTTAACTTGAAGACAGACTTAAGACTGGTGCAACCTGCCAAACGGCAAGGGCTGGACAGGAAACACCATCAAGCTGCTGGCTCTTCCCTGGCAGTTAGAATATGAATGGGTACCTGGTTCGCCCCTGCCCCTTTCTTTCCACACATCAACTTCCAGCATGTGGCAGGCCAAGACATGCCCTCTTCCAGCAGCACTGAGGGTGGCGGGCACAGGGCGCACAGAAGGCTCTTTCCCTGCCATGACCCAGTGCCATTCCAGATATGGCTCACAAAGCATTCACTCACTACCAGACACAACCCCAAGCTAATTGACTCCATCCTGCATGTTACCTTGGCCCTCAGCACAGGACCACAGTTAGAAATGGATGCTTCCATTTGGCTTTCTGTTTTCTCATTTCAGACTGGAAATTGTCAAGGCATCCCCAGATATCTCATATGTGTCTTCAAAACTATTTCTGGATGGGAGCCATTCCCCTCTCACTTTATTGGGTGCTACCTCCACCCTTGTCTGTGATTGCCTCAAGTTCTACCTAAGCAAGCCCCTCAGTGCACAGAGCTTCTTATGCTCTTCTTCTGGACCCTTCTGCCCTACCCTGCCTATTCCACCCACTTCCGTGTTCATGACCAAAAGCTACAGAGATCTTAAGGTTCACCGACAAATGTCTTAGTCACCAATGCCACCTGCTGTCTGGGCAGCTCATTACTCTACCCTTTCACAAGCCATCACTAACCCTCCAGGACTCCCTAGCCTCCTGTGTCACTGCATGTCCCTTCATGTGAATCACTCTTGCAATTGTTCCTTCATGTGTAGCTTCTTCTTTGGCCATCTTTTTGGGGGTGAGAAAAACTGCCAACTGGGTAAGGTCTGTATTTTCCCATTCCCCTGGGACCAGCTTTGGCAGTGCTCTCTATCCAGAGCAGCCTTTCTCTAAGGCTTATGCCTCCTTCAAACTATCTCAGTTTCTCCTGAGGTGCCTATCACCCAATTTACCACATATTTTATTTTATTTTTCCATTCATTAATGATGTCTCTGCACTAGAATGCAAGCTATAAACCCTAGAAGACTATGATTTCTGGGTGGTGGGGTGTTGTTTGTTTGTTTTGGCTTCTAAGACATTCTGAATTGGTTTCTGACAATGTGTATGTCACCTTTACACTGCTATAACTGAAATACATGTCAGAAGCAACTTTGTTTTCAGTGCTTAATAGAAGGTTTATTTATACAAGCATAGAGTCATACTTGCCAAGCTTAATAGGAGAGGTTAAATTTTCGGTCCAATTTTCCTTCCTGGATAAGTCTTTCCTTTCTGTCCCTGTCTGTTTTGAAAACATAAAACCAGAAGACGAGGGGCCCAAATGCCGCCACAGCTCCTATAAGTGAGTTCTTGGCAGTGGGCCTGAAATTAGGATAAACATTTGCTGATTTTTGCGTAGGTCCAACGAAGCAAGGCAGGATCTTCAATGAGCATTTGGCATTTGGGGTCATTGTACTGAAGCAGATACTCCCATTTAAGCCGGGCCCTTATGCTCAAGCGCTTAACCTGCGCCTTTCAGGTCTCTGGAGACAAGTCATATTCGGCTCGGTTGAAGGTACTGGGGAGAGTGGCCAAGGGAGCAGGCTTATACTTGTCACCCAACATCTTGGCTACCGACACACATTTACCAGAAGCAACTTTTAAAAAGGAAGATTCATTCATTTGGTCTCATGGTCTCAACATCATGGTAGCAGCAGTGTATGGAGAAAGTCAGCTCACTTCTTAGTGGTATCAAAGATAAAATAGGAAGGGTCCACAGCAAGATACAGCCCCAAAGGCATGCTTCCAGAAACCCACTTCATGCGAAGAGGCCCATCCCTCCTGTCACCCCTCCTGCAAATGCCATCAGGTTTTGAATACATCAAGAGATTAATCTATTAATTAGCTCAGATATGATCTTATCCTCAGAAACAGCCTCACCGATGCACCCAGAGGTGTGCTCTGCAAACCTCCTAGTCACTTCTCAATCAAATCCAGTTGACAAGCAATACCAGCTGCCACAGCTGAATTCCTCAGAGCAGGAGAGGAGCTTGCCTGAGGCGCTCTAAACCTCTGTTTTCAGCACCCCGGACAGCGCCAGACTTCTCTTTGTTTGGTGACCCTCACCTGTGAGAGACAATTGATAACTGAGAGGTGAGCTTTCCCTTTCTTTTAGCCCACTTTTGTAGCATCACTGAAATTTGGGTCGGTAGCTTCCATTTTTCCTTCTTAGCATTTGATGATACAGAAATCAAAGGAACATGCCGTACGTGAGCCATTTCTCCATGCTTCCCTCCTGCGCTTGACAGAAAATAATGATACTGTTCACTACATCAATTTGGGGTTTAAAGTCACGGGGCAGCCCAAAGACCACCTGGTTTATAATTTAGCTTTCCCTCGCCTAACATTTGGACTGAGTTTTATGGCAGGAAATATCTAAAGAGATTTTTCATTTCTCTGAGTTTGAAAAGAAATTTAGGGTCATTTTCAATGTCACCTTATTAAAATAGAAGCTGACGAGGCTTTGAAGCAATGCCAAATGCAGTGAGTCCCCAAGTATTGAGGCTTTTTTCCAGCAGGAGCCAGTAGCTTCTCCTCTCCTCTTTGCCACACACAGCATGGACGTTTTTTTCTAACCCAGTTTATCTCAGAGCCTGAGAGCTCATAGCACGGGACCAGGTAGGAACTCTCAGGTCTGTGGCAAGCCTTTGCTTCCCTTTCGATTCCAGACACCTATGTAGGAGTAGGGGGGCAGTGAGGAGGACACAAGAGTCACAGCCCTCATCCCACCCTCAAGCCCAGTTTCCACATAATGTCCACTGCCAAAAAGCCCTTCTCTCCAGTCATCTGGACTCACAGTTGTTTTGGGACTGTGAACTGTCACAAATGAATATTTCAGTGTGATAAGTGCATGGTGCCATGGAGCCCTCCTCTCCTCAACCTGCCATTTCTGCTTGCTCTTGACACCGAGATTCTGACTACCCGGAATTTGATAAAGTCAAGAGGGAAGAAATGGAACCAGGGTTCAGGGACGACTCATCAACCAGAGCCTGAAGTCTGTAACTGGCCCAGAATTCTATCCATGTTAACGTTGATGGCACCATGCCAAGAGTCAACCAGAAAGGGTTCAACTCCACTGTGAGGCCATGTTAGCTCTGTGGAGAAGGTTTCTATAGTCACCAAAGCTCTGTCATAGGTGAAGATGCATCTGTTTGGTTTTCATTTCCAGAGTCAAAGAGGGTCAGTCTGCAGCCTCACTTCTTATGACATTAACCCAGCATGATGCTCTGAGTGACACACACACACACAGCAGGCACTGTGTGGGCTTCTGTGTGCTGGTTGCTAGCCTGATGCTAGACCCAGAACCTCATCATGTATAACAAAGAACAGACAGGGATGTCGCTGCTGCTGTACACTTGCATTTATGGAAATCATGGCTTCCTCGATAACAGAAAACCACAGAATCACCCTATCACACACATAAAACCACAAAGGTTTAACATGGAGGAGTCCTGACATCTCATGGGACTAACCAGATCCTCATGAGTTCAAGCTGCCAAGTGACTCTTGCGGGTTCTGTGATCTGGCCTCTTCTGCTTTGTAAAGATACTGAGCAAACAGGAACTGTTACCCTTATTAATTATGTGTCAGTCATTTGAAAACCAGTCAACCATTCACATCGCTTCTCTGTCACTTTGCAAGATCAGCTTCTGGCTTCCTCCTTCCAGCTCTGCAGGTGGCCCAGGCTGCTTTCAAATGACAGGGGGAAAGGCATATGAAAGTCCACCCTGGCAAAGGAATCTGACACGACTGTTAGTTATTGCACAAAGATATAGGATGATGGCTGCTAGAATGTGCTCACACAAAACTAACAGAGGGGTGAGTGAGAAAGATGATATTTTCTATAGCAGTGTTGAAACTCCACTACTGTCAGGAAATGTGCCACTTTCATCTTCCAAATTAATAAGAAAGATTTCCCCAATTTTCTGACTGTGCAGCTCACAGCCAAATGTACCCAGTTCTGAGGATAATTTGTTCTCCCCCAAAAGGAAGAAGGTGGTGGTGGGCTTTCCCTCACTGGTATCTGGGGCTCTGTTTCCAACCATGCTGACTATAGCTGTCTAATTTAGTTTGTCAGTTTGTTTCTACAAGACAAAATGTGCCACCACTGAGGGGGGTGAGGCGGAAGCTCCGGTGCCTTTGTGTGCCTTTCCTCCTCATCAGTTCTCTGTGGTGTAGAGAGTAACAGGGGGTTTCCCCTTTCGCTGGAGCATGCCTGCAGTCCTCAAGCACAAGTAAGCATGGAGCTGGTGCCTGGCTCACCCTGCCCCAAGGGAAAGCTTCGCAAGGCAGAACTGATGCCCCAACATAAGATAGAAACATTTAGTAAACACGCCTTGTACCACAAGGGGGCCCCAAATTTGAGGGTTTTTCTCTTTTGTGTTCTCTGTCATATTATGGTTTCATGTCTCATGACAGAATTGCTTGAGACAGTTCCCACTGCGGATTTTCAAACTAATAAAGCAAGAAATAGCTTTCTTCATGCCAAAAGTGCTTCTCTGCACTGTGTGGATAAGAACCCACCCGGGTTCAGCTACCTGTTTCCTGAGTGAGTGGCCCCCACAGCATAGAAACCTCTAGCAGGCAGGCTGGACCCAATGGTGTTTCTGGTTTGGCCAGATGCACAGCCTTCCTGCTCTGAGGCTTCCAGCGTTTTTTCTTGCCTCAGCAGTTTTACTTCCTGGGGCACTTGATTGTCTCTTCACAAGGTTTGCACACAGAGTAGATTTCCGTTTGAAATTGAGATGGAAAAACACTTAGAGAAATCCCCCAAAGCAGATAAAGTTCTTTTTGTTAAGTACTGATCACATAGCTGTGCTCGGCAGTCTTGTCAACACATCAGGTGACAAAAGTGCCCATGGCCACAGTGGCTTCTCCAACGTTAGCACAGAAACTGTGTCAGACTGAGCTTCCATCAATGGACTTTCTGGTTATAGGACCAAGGGGACCCTTTCACCTAGCTGAAACTAAAGGTGTGTGCATGTGTGAACATGCAGCAATATGGTATATGTTTGTGTTCATGCACTTGCACATGTTCTCATAGGTACATGTATCTGTAGATGGGTGCTCACATGTGTGTGCATACATTTGCATGCATGTGAACATTTATTTGTGGGTTCACACATGCGTATGTACATATGCATATATGTCTGTTACACTGCATGTGTGCTTATGCATGTGTGCATATGCTTTTTATGTGGCATGTGTATCCGTGCTCAAATATTGTGTTTGGCATGTTCCAGTGGAGAAGGGTGTTGCAAGGTGTCTAAAGTTCAGCGCATCACGTACCTTCAGTTTATAACATATGAATAAGAGAGTATCCCAACCAGAACTGGGCTAAGAAGCCACAGGACCAAGCAGAAGCTCAGCATGGCTGGAAGGGAACAGTCTGTCACCACAGGTGTGACACTGCAATAGCAAGAAGGCCACAAAGCTCAGTCCCAGGAGGAAGGTCCCTCTCCAGAGCCACCTTATCCAATGGTGACTGAGCTGCTGAGGAAAGAGGTTTGAGATCCTGTGGGGAGAGGAGTGAAATGCCCTGGGTGAAAAGACACTGGCCACCTGTAGGAAAAGCAGAAGCAGCCTGACTTCTTCCTGTTCAGTCTTGTCTTTTCAGTAATACTAAAGCAAGACATGGTCCTGAGACACTTGGTTGGCCCTCAGCATCCCTGCAGATGAGAGGGACCAGTTATAGGAAGGCCTGTCACCACGTGGCAAGTACAATTCAAGGGCAAAAGGTTCCAAAGATCACCAGTTTCTCAAGATGGCCCTTTAAAGTTCCTGCCAGATAAGCGAGAATATAGTTGCTCAGCCTAGACTAAGGCATCCACAGCTGAGTCCTCCCAATCAAAATGCCCATAGCTCACTACAGTCTCCTCAGACTCTGAAATAGCTGTCCCTCGAATCTCCTCTTGGATTCAGATGTCCAGTGTTCACATCAGACTTCCTGGTCCATCCTCCACCCTCACCACCCAGCTCTACTCAGGCCAGTCAGTCTCTCAATCTGGCTGTCTCCTCCAATACCTCCCCCTCCTCCTTCATCTCACAGCTAGAAAGAGGCAACCACAAACTCTCCTGTCTTTCTCTACCTCAGATGAGCCCTCCCTGTGTTTGTTTCTCAATGGTGCCTGTGAAATGTAGAAGAATTTTATGGTGTATAACCTGATACATGGCATATTACTTTCCCTGAGGCTTCACCAGCACAATTAGGTTCCCCACCCATGAGCTTAGTGTAGCCCGGTGCCCTCTTTAGCTGCCCACCCATCTGCTCCTCCTTTGAGATCCAGAAAAGATTCTCTATGCCAGTAGTATCTGTCTGCCCAGAGCAGGGCAGCTACCTATACAGGGAGAAACATTGTATAAATAGTCTATACAGAAGCTTCCTGTGTGCTTGACTCTCCCCACCTCTGGCCTAAGGGATCCATGAAGTCTTGCTGTGATGCTCCTTCTCTTGTGTTCTGGTTTTTGGCATAAGGGTCAAACTCTAGAAAGAAGATGCTTCAATTCCAGAGGTAAGGCAGAGCCATGGCCCTGTCTCCCACTGGGAGTGTGGCTGTGAATAGGTTACTTCCTCATTAAGGATCCTGAGTCCAGATCTCTGTCCTGGGAACTCAGAATCCCAGCAGGTGCCCGAGGCATTAGGCATTGGAAGCACTGCCTGTGGGTAGCACAGGCTCTTTTTGTTTTGTAGCAATTAACTTGCCTTTGGGAATCATTGAGTCAATACACGATACTTGTAGATGTGTGCCATATGTGGGAAGCTGAGAATGCACCAGGCATGGTGCCAACTCTCCTGAATTCTGTAGGAATTTCAGTCTGTCCTTTGAACTCTCTTTTTGGACTGGGTCTATGAACCATAACTGACTGACTGACTGACTGACTGACAGACTGACTTACTCATTCACTCCATCCTTCCCTCTCTCTTCCTTCCTCTCTCCTTCCCTCCCTCCCTCCCTTCTTTACAACATTTTTGACAGAGTTTCACATAGTCAAGGCTAGCCTATAACTCACTATGTAGTTAAAGATGACCTTTGAACTCTGGCTCTCCTTCTCTTACCTTCCAAGTGCTCGGATTACAGGCATGTGTTGTCACACCAGTTTCCACAGTGCTGAGGATTGAGCCCAACGCTTTGGGCTTGATACATCCCCAACCCATAACCTACTTTTTCCATGCCAGCGTGGCATC
The DNA here is from genome assembly GCF_903995435.1 of Acomys russatus. Taxonomy (NCBI): domain Eukaryota; kingdom Metazoa; phylum Chordata; class Mammalia; order Rodentia; family Muridae; genus Acomys; species Acomys russatus. The sequence goes on from NC_067141.1 coordinate 18,998,662, forward strand.
TCTCAACTTCACTGTTGTGTTGGATGACAAAGCAATCTTCTCTCTCCAGCCTCAGGCCCATACACAGCTAATGTAAATCACAGGACAAGATTTTAAATACACCCCAGGCCCAGTTCTTCCTTCCTTCTAGACAGTGGCCACCTGGGTGTCCCACTAACAATTGGTAAGGTGTTCTGCACCTGTGCAAGTGAAATCAGATCCCAGACTGCCAGCATTGCCACTACTAGCAACTCTGGTGTCCCCAGGACTTCTGTGTTCTGTAGAAATGGAAAAGAAATGTTTTCCTTGCAAAGTGGAGTTGAATTTGAGTCCCGTTACTTGGCAGCACTGTATTCTCAAGCTGCGCGATGTTTTCTTGGATGCTTCACTGATGTGTTAAACCATTTCTGCCCTAGCTATTTTTTTTTCCTTGTGGGTTCACAGAAAGTGTTTTATGAAAACTAGTTCTACATAAGAACTTAAAACGTCTTAAGCCCTGTACTCATTCGTTGTTGGAACAATAGTGTCTTCTAAGTAAGGCATTCACTGACCCAGCACCATCCCTCCCCACTCAACCCTGCACCTCGACACTCTTGTACCTTTAACATTTTCAACGCCATTAAGGACCACTTGCCATGATGGTACTAGGGGATGGGGATGTGTGTGAGAGGGGACAAGTGCCAGCTTTCTGGTGCCCATTCATCCTGAGGAATGGGAGGTCTCCACAGCAATTGGGTGACTCTCAGGTGTTCAGTGGCCCTGGCACAAGCAAGACATGCCACAGGAGTGGTGCAGGAGTGGAGCAGGTGGTGTGCCTTGTCAGGTAATTGAGACATTTGCAAAGTGAAAACCAAAAGGTTTTCAAAACTACCGTGAGGTGGATGTTTAAGTGTGGACCTGCGGGAGCTGGGAGTCAGATTCAATCATATCTGAGTGAGCTGCTGCACTCCATGTCTTTGCGCCCTTTTCTTCATTCATGGAGTCAGTGTGAGATTAGCGAGAGGACGGCATGGAAGGCCTTGGGAAAGTGAAAACACTCTTGTCCCACCTCTTCTCATTACACATTCTATCTAAAAATGCAGACTTCCCCGCCCCACTCCAGATCTCGTTTGACAAAATTCAGACACAGCACATACCTACCTAGATGTCAGGTTCTCAGGGTTGTTTTGACTAGTATACAGACAAGGGCATTTTTTTTTTTTTACCTGCTAAACAGTACCCAGTATCACTAAATTTGAGTAAATGGCATATGTCTGTTTTTTAAAAAAAGAAGGGTCCTTCCTGACCAACTTCTGATTTTTTTTCCTGGAATGGTTAGGGGTTGTTTTTGACAAATAATGTATTTTTCTTATAGCATAGACTATGTAAGAAGGCTCAGGAGATGGGAGGAAAGGGGAGATGGCTCAGTCAAGGAAGCGCCTGCAGTACCAATAGAAGCTCAGCATTGGAGGCACAGAGACGGTGGGTCTCTCAAACATATTGACCAGCCAGCCTAGAGCTGAATCTGGAAGCTCTGGGTTCAGTGGGAGGTCCTGTCTCAAAAAGCAAAGACAGCAACTAAGAAAGATACCTAACATCAATCTTGGGACTCCACAGTCACGTGCACATAATGTGTGTGCGCGCGCACACACACACAGCCCACATGCATGCACGCACTCACTCACGCACATGTGCACAACTGCAGAGCTGAATGCTATACAAGGAAAACAAGTGCCACTCTCGGAGGACCCAGTGAACCAGGCAGGACACCCCTGTCTTTTGAGGCCTTCCCTGCTTCTGTTAGCAGAGCAGGCCACTACCAGGTGCCTGCTTAGATTTGCTCATTCTCTGCGTGTTCCGTCTTTCTATCACACACTCTAATTGACATCACGCAGAGCTATTGATTTCAGTGGGTGATGATGTTGCCTTGCTGAGCTGACTTGGCTCATTATGAACGGACAGATAAACGGCTGGTAAATGTGGTAGTGATGGATCCACAAAGCTCGTCTCTCCCCACACGAACTAGAGTGTCCTTGGGAGTCACCACAGCTGAAGTTTCTAAGCCTCTGCATACACAAGAACACATTTGTAACCCAGTACCCATGTGACTCTACGAGAAAGAGTACCCAGGAGCCCATGAGGAGTCAGTGGCTGCCTTCTGAGTCCCCAGACAGTCTTGTCAATGCAGCTTCAGTCTTGGCTATATCTCTGAGTTCTGTTAACTTCCTGTCCATTATTCTACCAGTCTTGATTCTAACATTATAATAAGAATGTTAGACATTTTTTAAATGTCTACCAGGACATGTATGGTTTTCTTCGTCCTTGACCTGCTACATACATTTTTAAAAACAGATGCATTGTGCAGAATGGCACACAAATAATAAATATCCATCTTGAACTTCTTCAAAGTGGGCGGGTCTGTACAGATGAGTAACAGTCAGTCCTCATCAAGCCCCTCAAATCCACTCTGGATTAGTATGACCCTCATAGAGAGGAAGCCACACTGTCACCGTGGCATCCTGGAGGGCCTGCCTGTTCTTGGAATCTGATCTACCGTCATTGGATACTTGCCGTATCTTTCTTCTGACAGTGAGAGCTAAGCTGCTGAGGTTAACCCCTACTGTGTGTGTGGCTGCGATCCATCCCAGTTAGTGTCCACCTGGTGTTCCACCGAGGTTCATCCCTGTCTGCAGCACGTGTGTGGCTCTTCTTTGTAAACATGCCCAATGGCAGCGGGATGACATTGCGGCAGGTGTTTGCTGACACACACCTGTGTCTGTATTGGGTCTTTCCTCAGCATCTTGATAGACTGTATGTTGCTGTTGTTTACTGTAACTGCCATAGGGAATTACGAATCACTTGACAGTTGTGCCTACTAACAGAATAAAGGGGCCCAGGTCCGTCAAGATTTCTACAGACCCTCAGTATCCATTCCCCTGTCTGGTATACTATCTCATGTTTTAAGGCAAATCTGTCAAAGAGCAGTTTACCTGTGCTATAGTGCATCCACTGTCAGAACATAAGAAGATACACCTGGCAAATAGATCTCTACCACTTTAGAAAGGTCTCTTATTCCTTTTTGGTCAGTCCTCCTGTGCATCTTTCAGGTTCTGCTGCCTGTCACACAGATCATGAATGGAAGATGTAAGGTACCTTCCTTGTGCTTGGACTCTTTTGATAAACAAGTCTTTGATGGTGGTGGTTGTTGTTGTTGTTTCATTTTTATTTTTGAGATCCACCTAAGGAGACATGTAAAGTAGAGTTATCTGATTGAACGATTGATTTTGCTGAGGAGCACTTGATTGTTTGAATACTTCAACATATGTCCATCCATTGACCTACTAAAAACTGTTGATGTCTTTTTTGGGGGGGGGGTTGCCCTTAGGTGTGAAGCTACTGTGGATGTTAATATGCAAGTCATATTTGAACACATGTTTTCATCATTGGTGGGTAAATACCAGGAGTGGCTCACATGTTATTTTCATGGCAAGTGTGAGTTTAACTTTTTGAGCATTTAATGGGTAGTTATTGAAACAGTTTTCTCCTTTATTTTATTTTTTCATGAGAATTAGAACCAGTCATCTTCTCAAAATGCATTATCAAACTTTGATAAAAATTACATTAAATTATATGATGGTTACTGGGAAAAGATATTTGGCAATATTAAGTTTTAAACAATTGTTGTTCAGACAAAACTCTGAATTTCAAATTGCTGAAAGGTACATACAGAACAAAATTTTAAAATTTTAAACAGCTATTAAAATGCAACATTTTAATGTCGTTGGTATTTTTGTGGACATTTTTCACTGCCTGGGTGGTTTCCTGATCTGTGTTTTTACACAGTGAAATGTGCATGGTACTGCTGCGCTGCTGCAAGGGATGCCAGAATGTACCACTCAGGTATCCTGTGCTAGTCAACTTTCATCCCTTCATAAGATAGCAGAAATGTGGGTTATAAAGGAAAAGTATTAGAAGCTTTATGGCTTCCGGGATATGATCAGACAAACATACACACTGTTCTTTGGGCTTCCGGGATATGATCAGACAAACATACACACTGTTCTTTGACCTCCAGTGAGGTCAAATCACGATGGGTATGTGTGGAGGAGCAAAAAAAATCCTCTTCCTTGCTGCGAAGCAAATGAGAGTGAGGCAAGCCTACAGTCAACCGTCTCCCTCATGGTCACATGCCAATGACCCAAAGACCTTCATCTGAACCTGGAAGATGGCTCATCAGGTAAAGACAACCAACATCAAGTCTGACTGCTTGCTTTTATCTCCATGGAAGAAAAGAATTGACTTCTGAAAGTTATCCTCTGACTTCCATGTGTGCAACTGTATGGTGCACGCGCACACACACACACACACACACACACACACACACACACACACAAATAAATTAATTAATTAAAATGAAAAAAAAAAAAAAAAAAAAAGAAGAGCTTCAACTAGCCCTACCCCTTGATGCTCTATGGCTCTTCAATAGCACCACACTGGAGACCAAGCCTTTAACAAATGGACCCCTAAGGGACATTCTGAATGAAAAGTATGGCATGCTTTCCCCAGGAGAAATGACAGACTCCCCCTGGGGAAGGCTTAGCTACAGAGTATTGCAGTGATGTCTGTGCACTGTGTATTCAAATGCTGGTTTTTGTTCCAGCGAGGAGATCTGATTACAAGCCTTTGGAATTGTCATTATTACGAAGCATCTTCTGATTCAATATTGTGTAAACATTGTCTTCTGATTGGTTAAATAAAGAGCTGGATGGCCAATAGCTGGACAGGGGAGGAAGGCAGGATCTCTGAGCCCAAGAGAGAGAGAGAGAGAGAGAGAGAGAGAGAGAGAGAGAGAGAGAGAGAGAGAGAGAGAGAGACAGAGAGACAGAGACAGAGACAGACACAGAGACACAGAGACACAGAGACACAGAGAGAGACAGCGACAGAGACACAGACACAGACAGAGACACAGACAGAGAGACAGTGAGACAGAGAGGAAACTGGTGTCAGAAGGAGACTAAGATGGCAGGTATGGTGTGACATAGGCCAGGCCAGAATTGTTGGATTAGAAAAGCTAAGTATCTGCTCAGCTGGAGCAGCTGAGCTTATAATAAACATAGTAGGCCTCCATGTCATTATTCAGCCCTTGGGTGGGCATAGAAAGTCATGCGGTTGCAATGAAATCCTTTTGCTAGGTCAAGACTTTTCCCTGGGGAGGGCTGGCCCACCTGCAGTGCAGAGGTGCCAGCTGCTGCCACCATGAGTTAAGACATTCTAGAAGATTGTGCCTCACTTTTCCTCTCCATCAGTCTCACCTGCCCTATCCTCCTAAATACTCTCTAGGCCGCTTCTTCAATCAAGTTTCCTTGTTTTCTAAGACACTCTACCCAGGGAAGAAGATGAGATGGGACCTGGATGGCAGGTAAAGGCCATGATGACTGGTGGTCCATGAAGCAAAAGTAGCTTCTGGCATACAGTCAGAATACAGCAGGTGTCCCGAGGAAGGCCTGTGAGCAGGCAGGCTCCCCTTGGGAGGGGAGGGCCATGCCCCTCTGAGCCTTCTGATAGCCTCTAGCTGCCCTACCCTCACTCCACCATCTTCTTGCAAAGCCTACCTCTGAGAGTTTGCTTCTCGGGAATCAGACATACACTCAACACTTTACGGTGTGGTTATTATTTGCATAGAATAATACCTCATTCTATTTCTTTTTGCATTGCAACTAAAATTGATATGAAGTTGTTTTTTCAAAAGTGTATTTTCTGCAACAATAGACCCGAGGGAAGCATTAAAGGAAAGAAGTACTCTGTGGTCACCTAAATCTGTGGACTGCGTATAGATTCCCCTTTTCCCTCAGGAATCCAGCACGCCTGTTAGTCATTACAAGCTCCCAAGAATTTTACTATGGAGGAAGTTATTTATTATTTATTTTACACAATGTTTCCAAAGTTTAATTAAATCTGCCACATGTGTTGCCTAGTACCCTTGGATTCTGGTGCCGTGGGAATTCCTCAAAGCCCTTGCAACATCTTGCTGTACCCACATGGCCAGTGTACAGGGATGAAAGAATGAGACATAGTCTGTGAACACGCTATCACAGGATTGTGGTCTCCCTGAGGCTTCATGGTGACACCTCCAGCATTCCTGTAGGACCCTCTTCTTGCCTGAGGTGACACCAGGCAGCAGCCCTCTCTTTCAGCAGATGGCAAGGCATCTTGGAGAGAAGCTGTGTCTCTCCAAGCTTTGCATGAAGATCAAGCCATTCAGAGATACTGACAGAGCAGAGGGCAGAGTTCACTCGGAACCATCACAATCGGCACAAGGGCACCACAATAGAGCCCTCCCTTTTCTATGTGTGTGTGCGTGAGTGCGTGCGTGCATGTGTGCGTGCGTGCGTGTGCGTGAGTGCGTGCGTGCATGTGTGTGTGTGTGTGTGTTTGGGCTTGACATATGGCAGGTTATTAAGGATTACAGGAAGACGCAGGATAAAGGTCTGTGATAGATAGTTAAAATGGGAAACATCTAAAGAGATCCCAAGAAATTGGCCTAATGGGATTCTGGGTGATGGCGTGACCAAACCTCAACAGTCTATCACAGACGAGGAAGAGAAGATTGTGATTGGATATCAGGGGGAAGAGACTGCTAAACTGACTCATGGCTCTTATTGGTGATTACATCTTACGTATGTACGGATTGGCCTAGAAGATTTGGGAATGCTTCTGAGGGCATTCGGCTTCCTTAGTATTCCCTCTCAGTAACGACTCTCAGAGCCTTACCGTTGGCTATGATGAGAAGATTGTAGTCACCTGTGTCATAGATGGCAGTCCCCTTCTTTACAGACCAGCACTATCCCTTGATTTCAGACATCACAGAGCTGGTCTCCTGACTCTTCTTCAACATTAGTCTCCTATGACTCATCAGCAGAGGAGACAGGAGTCTCCTGGCACCATTTCCTAGGCAAAAGGATGGGGCAAATTCACCATTTTTGCTAAGCCTCATTGGAAAGCCATTTCAAATTTCTAATTTTTTTCCTCCTCAGAAATTTATACTAAGACTCCTAAGCAGCCACAAGCAGTTATTTGCAGTTGAGCGTGCTCCATGGCTATCCAAGAGCTTGAGACTTCTCTAGGCCAGCAAGAATATTGGTGGGTCTCCAGGGAATCACTTGTGCCCAGTGAGCAGGCCTTGGTCCAGGATTCCAGACATTTGGGGTAGCAGCCGGGATCTAGATGTGGCACCTCTGGGTTCTGTAGAGGAAGGAGCTTTTCCCTGAGGCTGGTTATAGCAGTAAGACACCGTTATGTTTGATGATTTTTCCTTCCTTCCCCAATTCCAGAAATAACTACTCATGTGACTCCTTATATATTATGTAAATGCCTAGGCCATGTAGCTAAGCTCTTCTCTGACTGGATCATACCTTAGAACAACCCATTACACAAATTTAAAGCCTGCCGTGTGGTTGGTTACCTGAGCTCAGGCTCCATGCATCCATGATCTCCACATCTCCCTGGCTGAATCTCACTCACCTGTCTCTCTCCCAGAATCCTTTCTGATTGCCAGAAGTCCCACCTTCTATTTCCTGTCTCAGATATAGGCCATAAGTTTGTTTGTTTGTTTGTTTGTTTGTTTTGTTTTACTTGACAGGTGTTGCGTCCATACAATAAATGCATAAGAGATTCCTTCACACCTGGAAAGGGAGACAAAGCAGTCTACCCTTGCAGAGGACTTGAGTTTGGTTATAAGGTGGCTTATAATTGCTTGTAACTCCAGCTCCAGGAGATTTGATGTCCTTCTCTGGCCTTTATTGCCACTTGCAAATGTGGTGCACATAAACTCACCCAGATACACATCCACTATAAACCAACCAACCAACAAATAAATAAATCATTTGGTGGGTGGGGGGAGGCAGGTATGTCCTATATATTTTTAATGATGCTTTTCTTTTATTACTTTTGAGATTATAATATAATCACAGTATTTCTCCCTTCTCTTCTCTTCTCTTTCTTTAAGACATCCAATATGTTCCTCTCTGCCCCCTTTTCAACTTCAAATTCATGCCCACTCCCCATTTTTACCAATTGCTGTTGCATGCATGCATACAACTGTATATACCAACATATTCCTAAATATAACCTGCTCAGTCTATATGTTACTTATATGTTTGTTTTCAGGATTGACCACTAGGCACTGGACAATCGAATACTGTGTGCCTACCTGGGAAAGGCCACTTTCCCCACATCCATCTTTCAGTTTCCCATGGTTCTTTGTGGAGGGTTGAGGCCTTGTGGGCTTTTCCCTGTCATTGGTGTCATTCTTGTTCCACTATTATTCAGGCAATCATGTTGGTAAGACTCTGTGGGTGTAGCCTCCACTGTTACTGGGAGACCCAACCTCACAGACAACTCCTGGCTCCCCCAAATAGATTTTGAATGGAAAGAAAGTTTCAAGTGCAGTTTTCTTTGCTTGCTTATTTTTACGAAACGAATTGTCATTTTTTGCTTGTTTATTTTTGTGGAATGTCCTGCACGGCAAATTTATCTCATTTACAAACAGGTACAGAAATGGAAAAGGTGTCCTCCTGATAAATAGCCATTTGCTCCAAGCCAGTCATGGACAACAGACAGCTCAGATGGTTAAAGAAACATCATATTCTCTAGCAAGATGCCTCTGAGAATAGCAAATGGAGAAAAATACATTTCTACTCCATGAAATATTAAGATCTACCAGAACACTTGCTAAATATGACTTCTGTAATTGCTGGATATTTTTGTTTTATGTGATTAAATTTGGGTATTTTAAATGAGATTTTCTAGCCCCTTGAGCAACCCTAAATACGGGTTTTGTTTTTTTTAAATAATTGAATTCTACAGTTTGATTAAACTCTTAACCAACATCACCATCTATAAAATTACTTTTAAAACAATAGTTGACTCAATGTTTCCATTGATAACCTGGCTTTAGATACAATCTATCTTTGCAAACCTCTCAGGGAGCTGTTACCATCACCCAACATCTTTCTGGAGCCGCTGTCTCCAATCTCAGCCATTCCAGCTCCTGCGTGGTCTCTAAGCTCCACCTTGCCTGCTTTGAGGTGACAAGCTATCTGCCCTCCAGCCACTGACTCCTATCTTATCCTGTCCTGCTTGCACTCCCCAACAAACCATCTTGTGTGCCCTTCCCTGATTATCCTGATGCCAATCTCACACCATGCCCTACAGGAGACTTCCCCAGCCTGCTTGAGCCTGAGCCAGCCCTGCAGTGCCGGGACCCTTGCATACGTTTGTCCGGCAGTTCTATTACTGAGATAGTATCTCTTCTCACCTCTAGACACCAACTCCTGAGGATATCCCTATAGTGCCTCCAGCCCAACAACTGGCCAGTAGGAGCATCATAGACAGAGATGGCAGGCTCACGGTCAGTGCTGGCCCGGTGATCCAGAGGTCGGAAGATATGGTCTGTCTTGGTCCCACCATAAGCAAAGGCCTCGTGTTGGCCAGCTGTGAAACGCAGTGCTTCTTCTGCAGGCAAGAAGGCTGGGTGGGGTTTATTTTTATGAAATGGTCGCCAACGTGGTGGCATTTTGCTAAAGAAACCTTTAGACCTTGAAAAGCCAAGCCGTGATACATAATGGCACCTCTGCAGGGGTCAGCATGCAGCCTTGTAACTTGAGCTGAGAAGTTGGTTTTGCAAGAGTTTCATTTAAACTGTGTCTCTGGTGACAGGACTTTCATATGTTCACATCCTAAAGATATTCTCCCTCCCCCTCCCCCCGATGCTTTCAGGATTATTTCAGCTAAATGATAATTAAAATACAGACTTTTTGCTTGGCCTACACTAGTCTCTCCTTGCTCTGAGCCTCAAATGTGTGGGAAGAGATGCTCCCAGGAGTGTGTGGAAGGCCCATTCTCTGTGCAAACTTATCACCCCTATACACATCCTCCTCTCCAGGGAAGTTCGGCTTTCTTCTGTCTAAATCAGATCAGAGCAATCAGGACTGTTGGCTGTGACAAACACAGGAGGAAGAATCCTGCTCCCGAAAGGCTGGCAGAGAACTCAATGGGCTGAGAAAATGGGAGTAGACAGTGAGCTGGAGTGAAGTCTGTGATACACACTAGGGACCAGTCTCTGTGGTGATTAGCCTAGGGAGGCCTAATGGGCCAGGGAGCTTTTGCAAAGTTTGATTGGCAGGACATCGATCACTCTATTTGTGGTTCTGCTTGTCTCTTTGAGGTAGTAAATGGAAACTTAGGTTGTAAAATCCCCTATTAGCTACTTTATGGGATTTGTTCTCCAGGGGCGGCTGTGTGTTCCATGCTGGGGAGGCACCGAAACACCGGCTGTGTTTGATGCTGCAAGCACAGATATAGGCTTATCTTCTTCTATAGGCAGCAAGCCGGAGCCTTCATCTCTCCCCAGAAGGAGCTTCCTTCCCTCGAGAGTGTGTCATTTGAAACATCATGCAAACCTGAGCTGTGCTTTGGAGTCCGTTGGACCCATGGTTCTGGGTTCTGACATCACCGCCACAATGGAGCTTGTATTCTCCTCCTTGGCTTGTGGCTTCAAGAGAAATGGCCTTGTCCACAGCCAGGCAGCCAGGAGTATCATCTTCTGGAGCTCTGGGCTTAGCAGCTGGAGAGCTTCCTGAGTTCAAAGGTGGATGATGGTTTTTGCTATACATACACTGTGGCCGAGTACCCTTCATAATGGTCACCATGGAGATCTAGATGTTAAGTTTACATAATAACACAGACAGAGCAATACCTAATGGCTAAAAGATAACTCACAACAAGGCACCAAGGCATGCACCATTTTGGGGCATGTCTGTGCACTCACACTTCTGTATGTGTGCATGTGGCTGTGTGGGTGCCATCCTGGATTGTGTCCCCATGGAATTTTGGTATGAAATTTATGACCACAGTGAAGCGCTCTGGGGACAGTCCTGTCCTCGAGTGTCTGTGTGGAGGAGCTGAGATGACCCACAGGAATTTGAAATTCTCCAACAGCAGGAAGCAGCCTGTGTTCTGGTGTGGAGGGGAATTTGTTGAAGTTCTGAGCCTGAAGTAACCCAATTTCTAGGCAGAGCTGTGCTGTGCCATGCTGTATTCTGCTGAGGGGCTACACCAGGCCTCTGGCTGTGTGTGCCATGCCTACAGCTTCCAGGCAATGCACAGAAGTCAGCATTTTTTTCAGATAGTGTTATTTTAAACTGGAAAACAAATTCACACTCTGTAGGATCTTTTTTCCAGATAATCAGTGCTCCCTTTAAGATGGCTCCTCACCTGCCACTCCTCCCTCCTGGGGAAGCATCAGACATAGGTCAGAACCTGACTTGTAATGAGGAGTCAAAATACATGTCCCGTTTAGAGTGCTACGAAATGACTGCTCTGACTTCACTAGCCCCTGGATAGCAGCAGCAAGATTCTCGGGTGACACAGGAGGTGGAGACCCAGGAGGTGGCAGGCACTCCTGAACAGCCAGAGGTGGAAGGACACATCTGACCCTGCCCTCAACCTTGAAGCCAAAAGCTGCCAAACTGTCACTGCAGCTGCCTTTGCTGAGGCCAGATGCAGGCATGAGTCACACTGGGACGGTCAGGGAAGTTCAAAGGCACAGTGACAGAAATGCTGGAGCTCCCAGTCTGTTTCAGAAACATCTACTTCCAACCTGCAAGGGGCCCAGGAGCTCAGGATGAAGCTTGGCCACAGCATAGGTTGTAGGATCAACTGACTGGGTGGGGCTCATGGGGTTAGAGCATCCAGGAAGGCAGGAGCAGCCAAATTTGTGGAAATGCCCAATTCCTGGGAAGTTCAGGAGCCAGCCTGATGAGGGAAGCAAAGCTTCTGCCGTTTGCTTCCAGAGGCCCTTGACAGCGGAGGCAGAGACATTGCAAATAAATCTGGAGAACAGTCTGGAGCAAACACAAATGGCAAGCACCTTAACCAACTTGATTGGCAGACACCCCTGTCCCTACGAAGGACCTCAGATATTGGCCATGGGCCTCAGGCAGCTTTGGTGTGCAGAACCTCTTCTTCCTGTGAGAAAAAAATCTCAGGCAAAGGTGCTTTATCAGCCCCAGAGGTTCAGGGCAGAGTCTATTGCATTCCAGGATAACAGAGAAGGGTCAAGACTATGGTGATTGAACATGCCTGAAAGTATAAACCTATGGATATGTCACACCAGACAGTGTGTGCATGCAGTACCCAGTAGAATGCTGGTCATTCTCCCAGCAGGCTCAAATAACACTCTCTGCCCCTATGCAGCTTTCTCATGTGAGTAACCGAGACTGGTCATATGCAGAGATGAATATCCTGTGGACCAAAGAATAGTTTCTAGCATGAGTCCTTCAGAGAATACCAAGAATGGGATGCAGGGGACAAATAAAGGGCTGGATGTAAGTCAGGAGTCAGGAAGAAGTGCGCAGCTGTCCCTGAGCAGTGATGGTGTAAGGCTGTGCTAGGTTCTCCGAGTCTGCAGAGAGACAGCGACTATGCCGGACAGCACTAGAAGAGGAGCAGTCCGCAATGGGCATAGAAGATCCCTGACGGGAGGGCAGCACCCACATTGAGTTGCTTACTTGCTACAGAGCAAGGCACACTGTGGTCCTCAGGTCTCTTGATGTGGATGCTAGAGTCCTTTAGAATTCCTCTTTAGAACAACTCTTTAGAAGCATCAGGGACAAATACCAGCAGCTGTATCTTCTGATAGACCATCTCCATTCCTGAGACTTAGCCCAAATCGTCAGCCTTAGTCGGGTGGGGCTGTGGGCTTCTAGACACCTTCCAGATGGCTAGGGATGTGGAACAGAGCCAACCATGCTGGGCTGCCCAGATGTCTTCCCAGCAGGCTCCGACTCCTTAGAAATCTATGTGAGGAGAGCAGACATTGCTCTTGCTCATTTGATCAGAGCAAGGTTTTAGTAAGAAGTTGTTTAGTAAGTCAGGGCCTCTCACAGGGCTCTTGAACTGTGAGGGACCCAGATCATGGTCCAGATATACAGGAAATGGACTGGTGGTCCGTAGTGAAGACAAGCTGTGAACTCACCGACTGTCAGGTCCTGCATCATTCTCAGACAGCTTCCAGCCTCAGGCTCCCACATCTGTGGTTCTGGAATCTTTCTCTCTGGACTTCAGAGAATCAGCAGAGAACTCTCCATACTCCCAGTCACTGTATCCCCAGCTCCTAATGAGAAGTTGACATAAAGTCTTGGCCTGACGGGGTCCAGGATAGAAGCTGTGGTGGTTTGAATCAGCATGGCCCCTGTCGGCTCATGTATCACTATTGGTCACGTATCACTATGGTGTCTCTTTCAAGCAATAAAACCCTAACGATGAAGAAACGAGAGGCCACACTGATGATTGTTGTAAGGCAATTGTCTTGGTTGGTGTTCTGTTGCTGTGAAGAGACACCATGCCCTCAGCATGTTTTATAAAGGAAAACATTTTATTGGGGATGGCTTACAGTGTCAGAGGTTTAGGCCATTGTCATCATGGTGGGAAGCATGGCAGCATGCAGGCAGACATGGTCCTGGAGAAGGAGCTGAGAGTTCTAAATTTGGAGTAGTAGGCGGCAGAAAAGAATATCAACCCCTAGGCCTGGCTCCAGCTTCTGAGATTTCAAAGGCCTCCTCTTAGGGACATTCTTCCTCCAACAAAGCCACACCTATTCCAATAAGGCCACACCTCCTAATAGTGCCACTCTACCTGGCAACAACCCCAAGTCACAGGTGGGCGATTCCCCAGATTTAAAAAGAGGCCGTCATTCTGGCTAATTTCTTGTTTTAAGTTTATTGACTGCACCCCAGGTGTGCAAGTGTTTGCTTGCGTGCTACTTTTCTAGATTTGGTGAGCATCAACATCTCTAGACAGAGTCTAGCTGACACCTCCCCCAGTTGGGGTTTCTTCACCCTGTGAGGGCCTCAGGAGAAGAAGGCTACAGGAAGCACCCTCCTTTCTCTCTACAGTGTCTTCAACAGGGGACACTGCCACTGTCTTCTCTTACCCTCAGCTCAGTGTGGAGCTCAGGGCACCTCTCTCGGGTCTTCCAGCTGCCCTCTCTGGAGCGGAGACTCTCCTCTGTCTGAGGTAACATGACAAAACCCTGCAGCAAATCTCTCTATATTTTGGTGAGTGTGCAGGGAGCTGGGTGGACAACGATTTTTTTAATCCACTCTCAATAGTCTTTCCTCTTACTGATGAAATAATAAATCTCCCAATGCACAATATTTAAATGTTATCTTAAAATATTCATATTTACAATAAAACATTTTCCCTGTGTTCCCATCTTCTACACATGCAGTCAATAGAAATAGTTTCAATCTCAAAATTACAGTTCTTTTTTATATAAACACTGAAAGCCATTACTGAGTAAAAGAAATCTGTCAAGAATTTTCAGTGATTTTTAAAGGTAGTGAAATGGGCTTTGCTCATTCCCAGCAAATCAGATAGCCTTGTCCAAATAAAGCCTCATGGTTGGCATCTGCCTGCTCTTGCTGGTTGGCTCAGACTGTGGGAGGCATCTCAGTTGCTACCCGTTACCATTGCTAACAGCCATTTTGGGAAACTTCCACTTAATCATTAGATAATCAAATCTTACAGTGAAGTGGATACCAAGAGTTGTGGTGTAACTATTTGGAGGGAATTTCCAGACATCCAAACACAAGGGATCCCCTGGCCAGTTGGGGTGACTTCCAAGATGGAAGCTTTTCCAGAGCCATCTTTACAGGGCTCTGTCATAGCCCTCTCACATGAGGCTCCCTCACACTCTCCTCACCTCCCACCGGAAGAGATTCTTTTTGCAGCAAGTGGAGACTATTATAGATATCTACAACTGGTAGAAACGCAGACAATAGTGTCTGTGGGGTTCCCAGTCCCCAGTTGTTACATTTACAATACAACCCATACACCTAAGACTCAGGAAAGATCAGGGAAGAGGAGACATATTGTTAAGAGCCAGAGAACAAGTGTATCTCTTGCAAGATGGTTTCTTCTAGACACAACAGAGGCGCCCATGATACCTCAACACCGTGGTTGCCTAAATAAGATCTGTACAAGGATCACAGTCTGTTGGCATGCCAACATAAGAAGGGGAATTTCACACGGCTCTACCCCTAGATGAAGAAGTACAGGCAAACAATAGCTGCTGAGGAAAGGAGAGTCAGTTCTCTGCAGGAAAAGGCCCCCTAATAAGTTATCCAACCCCAAATAGTCAGGCCTAAGTGCAGGTACTAAACAGACTCAGTAGCGTGTGTGACAATAATGATTAAAGAATAAGAGGTTATGACAAAGGAGAAGTAAATGTCCGCAGTATCTCCTGGCTCTCACTTGTTGAATGTTGCTTTATTCTGTTGGGAAGGGAACAGGTAGGAAAGTTAGAAGGACAGTGGAGAGTCTGTTAGGACCATCAGACTGGTGGAGATGCCGACGCCCAAGCTTCCAGCATGCCATAAGAGTAAAGTGATAGCATAACAAGGAGAACAGCCATTCACCCCCACTGACCATGACACAGAGAATCGCCTTGATGAGTAGCTACTGGTGACAGCAGGTAAAGGAAGCAACAGCCATAGTGGTGGGGAAAAGCACAGATTCAAAGTTGGCAACAGACACAGAGGTGAAAGCCTGGCTCCGCATGGAAGGGTACGGCCTTCTCAGTGTGGGGGTGTTTGCTATTTGCCACAGAAAACTGGACCTTCACCTTCCTGCTCATTTTATAGGGTTTACAGCCTTGAGCCAGGCCAAGTGGTGCAGGCCTGCAATGCCAGCTGCTCGGGAGACTAATGCAAGATCACAAGTTCAAGGCTTTGCTCAGCAGTTTAACAGGACCCCACTGCAAAAATAAAAGAATACGAAGAAGGCCAATGACATAGCTCGGTGACAGAATGAGGTGTTCCGGGTTAATCCCCAGTGTCACAAAAAGAAAAAGGGAGTGAATAGTTTGCGTTGAGTTCAGAACAGACTAGACTTTTGGACAACTTTGGGACTGCTCAAACTACGGGGACTTCTGAAGTAAAAGTGACTGTGTTCTGCATTTGGAGGTGCCTATGGGCTTTTGGGGACAAGGAATGGAATGATTTGGTTTGAATCTCAGAGTCTCGTGTTTTTATCTTTTAGTCCCCATCTTACAGACCTATTTAGAAGGCTGTGATGGCTTTAGGAAGTGGGGCCTGCCAGGCAGTAGGTCGTCACAGATGAACCTTTGAAGGCCAAAGCTATCTATAGTTCCAGCCTGTTTTAGCTGCTTCTTGCCCACCATCATGTGAGGCATCTCTGCTGTCTAATCTCTGAGAAATGAACTAGGATGTTCCTGCCAGGCCTTTCTTGGCACATAGGAACAGAAATCCTTCTAAAACTAGGAGCCTGAGTAAACTCTTCCCTCTGTGTCCTAGTCTGGTTTTTATTGCTGTGAGAAACACCATGGCCAAACGAACTCGAGGGAGAAGGGGTTTATTTGGCTTTACACTTCCATGCACAGGCCATCACAGAGGGAAGTCAGGGCAGAAACTCCAGCAGGAACCTGAGGCCAGGAACTGAAGCAGAGGAACACAACTCCGTGGCTTCTTCCATGCCTCATGGTTGTTCAGTCATCTTTCTTAGCAGATGCTCTCTCCTCTCAGATGTCCAGTTATGTCACATTGACAAGAAGCCAAGCAATACATTTTCTTTCATATTGCTTCTGTCAGGTACTTTGGTGACCAGACCACTACAGTGACTGAGAAGACAGCTGGCCATACTAATGCTTCAGAGTCTGAGGGGCTTTTAGAACTAGGGAAGTTCCACACACCCTGGATCAGTCACACTTAGCCTGAGAGTCCCCATGCAAGGGAGCAGGGGATGAAAAAGCAGATGGGAAGAACACTTTGTCCCTACTGCAAGACAGGAGCTCAGACTTACTACCTGCATAAGCCGCCCTTTCTTGTGGGTCATACATAGTGACCTTCGAACCTCTCCAAGATCATTTTACGAGTGGGGAAACTGAGGCTCAGGTTTGGCCTGTGGAACATCTGTCTGACCTCAGAGTGCTCATTTCTTACCTCCTCACTCATCAGCTCCTTCCAAAAGATGCCTGGTCCCAGTCTATCCCATCCACCCAACCCCACTGTGGTGGCCACCATTTGAGAAGACTTGTTGTTGTGTGTGTCTGCGGGTGAGTTATGTGACGTGTGTGTGTGTGTGTGTGTGTGTGTGTGTGTGTGTACAGGACAGCATTTAACTCCCTAAGAACCCCTTATTGCTCTCTATCTTTTTGTATAAACCCTTCACAACAAACACTCTTTGGCCTGATTTCCCATCACTAAAAAACAAAGGCAAACTGCTTTCCGTCCTCCCGCCCCCCCAGAAATTGTTTGCATCATTTGTATTTTATCTCTAGACCCGGGACTGGCTCCTTCAATTATGCAGCGCTGCAGGCTTGGACTTGGGCTGTCTGGACACATCTCATTAGGATTCCCTGAGACCGGGTGTCCATGGCACCAACAGGATCCTTGTGCTGAAAATCAGGCAATTTGACTATGAGGCATATTGGATATGTGGGGAAATAGTCAGATACAAATAAACACACAGGGAAGGAAAGGTACATACATCAGAAGCTTAGAAAATGTATGACTATTAAGAGATTTTGGAAAATTGGTGGTATCTGTTTAATCATCTCTGAGGTAACTGCAGAGACGGATGCAGTTCTGGCACCATGCAGCTAATGTTATTCATTGCAGCCCTTATCAGGCCCCAGCCAGCACATAACGTTTCTTTTCCCTGCTAACCTACAAAGGGAGATTCCTAATCCCTAGGGGGACACATAGAAGGGGGAGTAGAAGGCTTTAATTGATGAGTGGAGAGCTGGGAGCACTACTGAGGCCATGTCATCCTGGATCCTAATTGGGAGACTGTCTGTAAAAAGTAATCCATGCTAGAGGCAACTAATGCAAAATGTTTTAAATGAGAAACTTTGCATAACGACCTGTTTTGGCAGCTCGTTCCTGGCCAGATGCTCTGCAGTGACACTCTATTTCCTACAGGAACTGTGTGCCCTGGGCAACTTCCAGCTGACTGAAACACCCATGCTGGGCAGCCAGCCTCAGTCTAGGAGGACCCATAGGCATGTCCTTTTTACCTTGCTGACACAGTACATGTAGTCAAATACAGTACACACACACACGCACGCACACACACACACATATACACACACACACACATATATATTCATAATAATAGACACACATATGCAAGGACCCATGTATACACACATAGATAAAAGCATGTACACATGCACAAGTGGATTCACACAACCATACACACTCACCTATATCCACACATCCACATATTATATTTATACCCACCCCTGTACGTGAATACACAAACATGAACACATATTTACATTTAGAAATGCTGCCAATTATATACTCATGAACACTTTATGTATGATACACAGATACATATAGAGAGAGGCACAAATTAACACACCTACATGTACTGATAAAAATACCTACATATACAAAAAAAAAACCACACACATACATTCATGTACGTGCACACACATGGACTTGCCTACACACACACACAATCTCTTGTAAAGGTCATAAGTCCCAGTGACACATATTGCTTCATAGGATTTTGGGTCCACAAATAACAAAAAATTCTGATTTCATTGTTGTCTTAAAATGAGTGATAAAAAGTGTCACTCTCTTCACTACAGCTTAAAGTAAAACTTGGAGCCTCTTTTACGTTGCTAGAATTGGGTACTCTGTCTGACTGCTCAAGGGCCTAAGGAGTTTGGTGGTTAATTGGCTCAGCTCTGTGTGTTCCTAGCCTGGCTAGATTTATCATGTTTCGGTTTTTTTCACTCTGCATGTCTGTAGGGAAGACAAAACTAGGCAAGGCTGTCAAATCCATGATGACCTAGTTAAGCCCAGGCAAAGATCCCCTTCTGTTCCCTTGGGGGAGGAATCTGGTGCAGAGACGTTGCTGTCCCCTGCCCTGGCAGTGCCCCACAGTCTATGGCTGTTCTTCATATCTTCCTCAAATGCTATTTGGCAGCCTTAGTCTCTTCTTCTATTTGCCCCCATTCAGTCTCAACACCTCCCTTAGAATAATCTTGTGAGGATGTGTGGGCCCTTCTGCTCCCCCAAATCCTCACCTGGTGGAACCCCCTGGCTGGCATGCTACCTCCAACTCCCCGTTGAGCCTCTCCATTTCTATCTCCTGTCTCCAGATACTGTCCCTGCATGCTGTCCCAGCCAACCTCCCAAGCTCTCTATCCCATTGTGGTACTACTGCTCCTGTCTGTGTTCAGTTGTGCATTCGCCATCGACAAACCTCTAATGCTCTGGAGGCTTTGTTTAATAACTTTAAAAAAAATACCAGTTTTAGATTCACAGTAAAACTGAGAGAAATGAGCACAGATTGCATTTTCTACAATATTTTGGCTTCAAACACACATCATCATGATCACCATCATCATCATCATCACCATCATCATCATCATCATCACCATCAACACCATCACCATCATCACCACCACCATCATCACCATCACCATCATCACCACCACCATCATCAATACACACACTACAGTTGTTGAGCATCTGTTATTGTTTCAACTCAAGTCCCTAATCTGACTGGGCTTTGGTCTTGTTGTGCATGCAGTTTATGGCTTACGCCGACTTTATACAAGATCTTTGGAAGAGCATCAGGCCTGAAAGGCCCTACTCTGCCTGTTCTCCCTAACTCTCTAGCCCCTGGAATTCATGGCTCTTCTTGCCACAGCTACAGCTATGACTTCCTTAGAATATCTTGGCTTTGGAATCACAGTGAGCAGGCACCTTGTTCCCAGAGGCTTTTCTTGCAGGTCTCCCCCATGTCTGTGTGTGCCTCAGCAGCTTCCTCCCATCTTTCAGCACGTATGTTCCGTCTGGATGTGCTGCAGCTTGTTGACCTACCAGCTGCTGAAGAGCATGCCGGAGGTTACAGTTTTGGGAAATTATAGATAAAGCTGTGCAGGGCACTGAGTGGATGTCAGTACCAACTTGCCCTACACTTGGAACAGCCAGAAACCAACACTTTAGAAGTGGGCCCCAAGCTTGTGTGAGGATGAGAACATGAGGTCTGAGATGCATCCCCAGTACTGCTGCACACCTGCATGAAGACAAAAGTGACAGGTGTCTGCACTAAGCTAACAGAACACCCAAGTGCATACTTCAGAATACCTAAACCTGTAAAGGCTGATTTGCAAAAGCTTGGAGTGAGTGAGTGAGTCTTAACAGCCTGGAGATGAGTGAGGGCCACTTGGGCACATGACCCGGAACCTATGGCTTCTATTACTTTAGACCATTTGATGAGTCCGTTAAGGGTCTGTGGAAAGTTCTAGAAGCTTTGGAGCCACACCCAATAGCAATGACATTATAAAACATCTCCAACCTCTTCTATATCTTTTATCTCATTTTATAGGTCCTCTCATACTATAAGGGACTTGTTTGTGGGAAGGTAGACTAAGCAGATGTGGGCATGGTGCATGCTCACTATGCTGACTTTGGGGTTAGTTTTCCACAAGCACCAATGTCACCCACCACTGGCCTTTTAAAGGACTCTCAGGTATTATGGCTTCTTAGGTTTCTCAGCTAGTCATTTCCTAATCGTATCTGTGACAGTAGGTACTTGACATGTTGTAGGGCCTGCAGCAAAATTACACTTAACCCATTGGCAATAGCACAGGAGCAAGGAGTTGGCAAGCTAAGCCACCTGCTCTCTATTCTTGGTGTCACCGAGATCTCCAGGTGCAGACGCAGCAGATAGAATCAATTAGGGGTGGTGATTGGAGCCGAATGTGAGAATGTGATTAATTATATAATTTGAGTGTTTGGGATTTTAATTATACGAAAATCATCCCATCATATACACAGGGCATTGGAAGGATCACCAACAAAAGGTTTCCAAGAAGAGCGCAGCCATTCAACACCTGTTCCCATGTACACTGTCCCCCTTGTACCCTTGTAGCATGCTGAGTACACCCCACACGAGTCACACAAGCCCCAATGACCTGCACGTGCAGAGGCTTCTGAGAATGTGTGGGTGTCTGATCCCACAAAGGAGTGGGGAACAGCTCTTTCCCTAGGAAGTATCCCTGTGTGCCCTGTGCTACCCTTACTGTTCCTGTCAGGATGCTGATGGACTTCCCATCTTTCTGGATATGGAGTTTGGTTGATGTTGCATTTTCACTGACTTGAGATAGCTCTAACTCCACCCAGTCATCTTAGCATCCTATAAAGTGGGCCAGGTTAACTCCCATATGATGTGTCTGGCACACTTTTTTTTTTTTAATGTTGAGGAAATAGGACATTTGTTCTGTGTGAGGTGTCTTGTTTCTCTGTGTCTCTCCAACTTGTTCCCCTGAATAGGATCATTTCATAGCCTAGGTTCAATCTATCACCACTGGAGAGGAAGTCTGCCGGGCAATGAGTTCCTTGTGGACTCTTTGGGATCTCCATGATTGGGCTGTCACTTGGTGCACAGGACCCAAGGAGCATCCCTCTGCTAGAAGTCTCTGAGACATCCTCCCTCCACACCATCACTCCTAACACATAGTCTTGCCAACACACTGGGTACTAGGATGGCCACCTCAAGCTCTGACAAGATTGAGCCAGCATTAGCAGAGAGGAGACTAGAGAAGAATCGCCATCCCCAGAGCAAATGGTCACATTATGCAATGCAGAGAGACCATGATGCCCAGTGCAGAAAATCATGGAGCCTAGAGCAGAGGGTCATCGTCTCCAGAGCATCAGGTCACAGTTCCCAGAGCAAGCTGTGATCCTGCAAAACTTAGGAAATGCCTGTTTATGTAAATCCAGGTGCTAGGCTGTGCTCATGCCAAAGAGAGCTCAGGTGGGCAGCACACTCACCCTCTCATGTACAGAGAGAGTGATGTTCCCTGTTCCTGCCCCCTCCTGAATGTGCCCATTACTTCCATGCCCTTACTGTCTCCTGAGCCTGAGACTGAGAGACTCTTACAAGTCTCAGTTTGATCTCATACAGCATTATGTCACCTCCTTTAGCCCTCTCTTGTTGGCTTCTCTCTGCCCACCCAGATGGATGCTTAACCACCTGCTCTGCTAGGCTTCCTCTGTCCTTGACTCCCCAGCTCTGGGTGCCACTGATGGCATATTTGCAACTGATATTATCTTGAGTTTCATGTGTCTGGGCGACCACCTTGGTTGCAGAGTTCAGCACTCTGTACCCTATAGTAAGTCACTAACTTGGTGGCCATGGCCAGCATCCATATGTGGCAAACAGATCTGTTGATAGGTGTGGAAACTTCTATCATATTTGCAGCACACTTAGGCAGCAACAGTCTCACATTTCTATTACATTTCTGCCACTACTATAGTACCTGCAAAAGGGTGTACCAGCAGATGCCAAAGCACACTGCCTGAAGGTTTGTTTTTGGTGTTTTGTTTTTTATTTTCAAGACAGGGTTTCTCTGTGTAGCCTTGGCTCTCCTGGCACTCACTCTGTAGACCAGGTTGGCCTCAGAGATCCACCTGCCTCTGCCTCTGCCTCTCAAGTGCTGGGATTGAAGGCCATGTTTTGCTTATGTCTTGGCCACTGAATAGGGATCTTCGAGTTCAATCTTTCTTAAAGGCATGAAATAGCTATTCGCAACTTGAAGCATTGTCTAAGTGTGCAGGTTAGGAAACCTGGAGACCAGCTCTGAGATGCATTTCAAATTTCCAGCATCCACAAGAGCTTCCTAGATATGGATGGGACAAGTTCACAGGCTTTACCAACATAATATGTAATTATGTGTGCTTTGCTCTTTCAAATATGATGCTCAGCTCACAACAGGGGATGTGGAATGGCTATCTCAGTGGTGTTTGCTGATGTGACCTTAAAGGAAAATGGCGTTCATAAATAATAATCACCAACTTTGTTGATTTTCTTGCTTCTTAATAAATTAAAGGAAGCAATTGACAGTCCCATCGATTTGTACTTCAAGTCATATTTTCAAGATAGCAGGCCAGAGCCAACTGCACTCCTGCTCCTGGGTTCACCCCTGTCTGTAGCATACCTATTAATTTTGCTATTTTTGCAGGGATAAATGAAACGATTAGCTCTCTATGATCATAGCCATGATTCACATCTTGCAAATTGCACACAATAACATGCAGAGTCATGAATATCACTATCCAAAGATTCAATACAATGGCATTTATAGACATGTGTACCTTTAAGATAATATAAAGACGCATAGCACTCTTTACGTTTCAGAACACTCTCTAAGTGTGATGAGTCTTGAAACCTTACAATAATCACCACCCATGCAAATTGCCTGTTGTTCCTTGGAGTTCATTTTTAGGAAGTAGACATCCAAGTCCTGATGGGATTTCTTCTGCAATAAAGCAGTACACCAGGCAATTACAGACTGTAAGTCTGCTTGAATCGGTATTATTCATAAGCACATTGAGTGATAAAGAAAAAAACTGTTAGATGATAATTGCTAGCTCAGTCACTGTGCCCCTGGAAGTTTGCTGAGCACAGCACTGTAGAAGTTGGCTGGACATTGAGAGCACATGGGCCATGACACCATGAGTCCCATGATGGCTGCTGCAGGACCAACCTCCCCATCATGGTGAGGCCTCTGACTTCCTGCCTGACAGAACCAGCCATATGGAATCAATCCAGCAATCTGGCCAAGTCCACTTAAAGAATACCTCCCTGGAGAGACTACATCTTCACCATTGCATTTTGATTGCAGCCATGTATACCTTTACACTTTTTACTGAGACTTCAACATTTGACTTTGCATATGACCTCCCCCATTTTCACGTCTAAGGAGAACGTTCTTAGGAAGGGTTTGCAACCTTCTGCATGAATACAGAAACTCTCTGTGTTCATGCACATGCTCAGACTGCTCTGCCATGTACATACATATGGATTATTAAAGCCTATCATATGTTCTATTTCAGAGAAAGCATAAAATCCAGATTTGAGTCTGAGAGAACATTCCTTAATGGTATCAAAGCTCTGTTACTGGCCCCAGCCTCAGCAGCACCATCCCGTCTGTCTTTAGGACCATCTGAGTTGCAATGCTGGAGAGCCTCTCCCCTTGGTCCATGTCTCATACACTGATTCAGCCCTGTGGGGCCACCAACTGTCTTGAGTTTGGGCTTTCTGTTCTTCCTTACCAACAGGACCCATGGCTTTCAGAGGAGTTTCCAGGACCTGCTTGCAGAACGGGTTGTGTACAGACTTAAGGGAGGTAAGGCCTGCAGGACAGAATGAGAGGACCTAGGCATCTGGGAGCACCTCTGCTTGGTCATTTTACAAACTGCTTTCACAGCCTTGAAATTGAAAAGTACTAATCTAATGTCGCATATAGAAGTTTATTTCCATGCTCCAGTGATGACAGGGACTGTGAGACTCTTAGCATCCTTAAAATACCTTCCTTCTTGCTTCACTCAGCTATCTGAGATGCACAATTTGGGCCTGAAGGGAAGGAGGAGCCCTATTCAAGGCCATGCCCACATGTTCCTGGGGCCGTTGGGTGTTTCAAATCCAACTCTTCTCATGTTTGGAGTCCAAACAGTCCTTTTTAAAGATGTTAACACAAATCTAGAGTAACGCATGTCCAGCATGTGAACTCAGGGTCATAGCTTGTAATCAAGACCCCGGAGGCTCATCTTTGAAGTGGAAGTTTCTGGTTTCTTTAAAAACTCAGTTGTGTAGTGTGATGGTTTGCTGGAAGCTGTCTCCTGCGAAGGGTGTGATTGGGGCCAGTTAAATATATCTGTGGTGGACATTGAGAAGAAAATATAAATAGAAGCCCACAGACAGTGAGAGTGCATTTTGCATTGCTACACTTTGCAACGGTTCACATCCCTTCACTGGCCTTCGTTTTTCTATACTTCACTTATCAGAGAGAAATTCTCCCGAGGATTTCTTGTGACACTCTGGCTGAATCCACTGCCTCGTGCTGAGTCAGCAGAGTTTTGCTGTTTCTGTTGGATTTTTCCACTGCTACTGATTCATGTTTCTGTTTGCCGTTTGCTTTTTGACTGGACTGCTGGTATCCAGACAATGAAGAATGGAATCATCCTCAAGGAACTACGTCTAAAAATGTCCACACTTCCCGCTTCTATTAACATTCATTCTCTCCTACCTCTGGTCAATATGTTGGAAGGAAGGTAGAAGCATTAAATCAAAGTACCATTATTTGAGGATGATATAATAGCATACATAAGTGACACCAAAAATTCAACCAAGGAGCTCTTACAGCTTATAAACTCCTTCAGCAAAGTGGCTGGATACAAAATCAACTTTAAAAAAAAATCAGTAGCTCTTCTGTACACAAAAGACAAATAAGCTGAGAAAGCAATTAGGGAAACAACAGCCTGTATAATAGCCACACAAAACAAAACAGAACAGAACAAAACAAACATTAAAAAAAAAAACAACTTAGTATAACTCTAACCAAACAAGTGAAAGACTTATATGAAAAAAACTTCAAGACTCTGAAGAAAGAAATTGAAGAAGATACCAGAAGATGGAAAGATCTCCCATGCTCATGGATCAGTAGGATCAACATAGTAAAAATGGCCATATTACCAAAAGCAATCCACAGATTCAATGTAATTCCCATTAAAATGCTAAAACAATTATTTATAGACATTGAAAGAACAATTCCCAACTGCAAACGGAAAAGCAAAAAACCCTGAGTATCTAAGACAATCCTGTACAATAAAAGATCTTCTGAAGGTGTCTACATCCCTGATCTCAAATTGTCCTACAGAGCAACAGTAATAAAAACTGCTTGGTACTGGCATAGAAACAGACTGGTGGATCAATGGAATCGAATTGAAGAATCAGAAATAAATCCAGACACCTACACACACTTA
This sequence comes from Acomys russatus, assembly GCF_903995435.1. NCBI lineage: Eukaryota > Metazoa > Chordata > Mammalia > Rodentia > Muridae > Acomys > Acomys russatus. Next base: position 19,024,491 of record NC_067141.1, read on the forward strand.
ATCTTCAACAAAGAAACCAAAAATCACACAATGGAAAAAAGACAGTATCTTCAACAAATGGTGCTGGTCTAATTGGATCTCAATGTAGAAAATTTAAATAGATCCACATTTATCACCCTGCACAAAATCAAGTCCTAGTGGATTAAAGACCTCAACATAAAAACAGACACACTAAATCTGTAAGAAGAAAAAGCGGGGAAAAGCTTTGATCTCACTGGCACAGGAGGCAACTTCCTGAACAGAACACCAATAGCTCAGGCTCTGGATCAACAATTAATAAATGGACCCTCATGAAACTGAAAAGCCTCTGTAAGGCAAAGGGCCCTGTCAACAGAACAAAATGACAGCCTACAGACTGGGAAAGAGTCTTCACCAGCCCTGCATCTCTCAAAGGGCTAATATCCAAAATATATAAAGAACTCAAGAAATTAAACATCACCAAACCAAATAATCCAATTTTTAAAATGGGATACAGAGCTAAACAGAGAATTCTCAACAGATGAATATCAAATGGATGAGAAATACCTAAAGAAATGCTCAACATCATTAGTTATCAAGGAAAATCAAATTTAAAATAACTCTGAGATTCCATCTTACACCCCTCAGAATAGCTAAGATCAAAAACTCAAATGACAGCACATGCTGGTGAGGATGTGGAGAAAGGGGAACACTCCACCACTACTGGTGGGAGTGAAAACTTGTACAACCACTTTGGAAATCAATCTGACACTTTCTCAGAAAATTAGGGGCAGCTCTACCTCAAGACACAGCTATACCATTTCTGGGCATATACCCAAAAGATGCTCCACCATACAACAAGGACATTTGCTCAATTATGTCCATAGGAGCCTTGTTCATAATAGCCAGAATCTGGAAACAACCTGGATATCCCTCAACCAAAGAATGGATAAAGAAATTGTGGTACATTTACACATTGAAATACTACTCAGATATTTTTAAAAATGCCTAAAATCTGCAGGCAAATGGATGGAAATAGAACAGATCATCTGAGTGAGGTAACCCAGACCCAGAAAGACACACATGGTATATACTCAATTATAGGCAGATATTATCTATATAATACAGGATAACCACACTACAATGCCCAGACTTAAAGATGTTAAATAACAAGGAGGACCCTAGGGAGAACTATTAGTGCTCATTCAGAAGGGCGACTAGAATAGACACCAGAAGTGCTTGAAGAGAGGGAACAGGAAGGGAGCCTGCCATAAAGGTCCTCTGAAATATTCCACCCAGCAGGGGATCGAAACAGATGAGAGACTCACAGCCAAACTTTGGGGCAAAGCACAAGGTGACTTAGGGAAGAGTTGTGGGATAGAAGGACCTGAAGAGGACAAGAGCTCCACAAAGAGAACAACAGAGCCAACAAATCTGGCCCAGGGAGTCCTACAGAGACTAATGTACCAGCCAAGGACCATGCATGGAGAAGACCTAGACGCCCTGCTCAGATGTGGTCAGTAGGCAGCACAGTCTCCATGTGAGCCCCAAAATATGAGAGTAGGGGCTTCCTCTGACATGGACCCTGTTGCCCACTCATTGATCACTTCCCCCTCATGGGGTGGTCATGGCAGCCCACAGAGGAAGAGTATGCAAGCAGTCCTGGCGAGACTTGATAGACTGAGGTTAGATGGTGGGGGAGGAGGACTCCTCCTTTCTGAGGACTAGGGGAAAGGAGAGGGGGAAGGAGGGATATAGCATGGGACTAAGAAGAGATGAGAGAGGGGGCTACAATCAGAATGTAAAGTGAATAAATTACAAATAAACAATCATAATATTTAAAAAAGAACCCTAAATTAAGTAGGTTTTCGAAAAACTTAAGCCTAAACATGTTTGCTTATTTTGCATTTTCAGAAAACTCAAAGCAACTCTACTACTCAGGATTCTTAGTGTAACCATAGGTGTGAGGTAGCACATTCAAGGGTTCTGTTCATTTAAGACATGGAAAGCTAGCAGGGCGGTGATGGTGCAAGCCTTTAATCCCAGCATTTGGGAGGCAGAGACAGGTGGATTGCTGTGAGTTCGAGGCCAACCCAGTCTACAAAATGAGTCCAGGACAGTCAAAGCTACACAGAGAAACTCTGTCTTGAAAAACCAAAACCAAAACCAAAACCAAAAAAAAAAAAAAAAAAAAAAGACATGGAAAGCTTAGAGTGTATTTGTTGGGGGGGGGGGGGGGGGGGGCGGGGGGGTTAATCAACAAAACATAGTGTGTCCCATCCCAGGGTAAGCTCCGGGGTTCAAGGACTACATCTGACATACTCATTGTTTCATGCTCAGGGTACCCGGATGGATGTGTGAGTGTGCAGGTAAATGGAGGAACTTCTGTTACATTAAATGTTCACTCAGGACTCTCAAAGGTCATCTAATTACATATCAGTTGAGTGGGATCTATTTTTGGCTAGAAGTTATCAAGTAAGTCATATTGTCTCATAGGCAAAGCTTAAACAGGACTGAAGTGCTGGCCTTTTCTATCTCCCAGGCTCCTCCCCTGATAAGTACTTAAGCACTCGTTCTCAAAGTACTTTTAAAACGAAAAGAAGTAAAATTGTAGGAAAAGAGGGTGTCTTAGTTAGGGTGTCTATTGCTGTGATGAAATGCCTCATCTGAAAAGCAAGTTGGGGAGAAAAGGGTTTGTTTGGCTTTCATATTGCTGATCATTATAGAAGGAAGTCAAAACAGGAGCTTAAACAGGGCAGGATCATGGAAGCAGAAGCTGATGCAGAGGCCATGAGGGATCCTGCATCCTGCCTTGCTCAGCCTGCTTTCTTAGAGAACCCAGGGCTATCAGCCCAGGGCTCAGGTCCTCCCCCCGTTGATTACTAATTGAGAAAATGCCCTACAGTCAGATCTCGTGGAGGCTTTTCCTCAACTGATGTTCATTCCTCTCTGATGAGTCTGATGATGACTCTTGCTTGTGTCAAGTTGATACACGAGACCAGCCAGTACAGGAGGAATGAGTTCGAGCCTGGCACTCTAAAAGACATAATTAGCCCTTCATGTGAGACACCCAGAGCACAGAGACTAATCGGTTCCTGGGAATTTTCCTAATAGGTAATCTCCATGTGTACTCAGAATTCCACTTGCCAAGTTTTTTTTGCTTGTTTCTGCTTTTTTTTTTTTTTTTTTTTTCCTGTTTCATTTTGAGGAAGACATCAGAATGCGCACCCATCGAATCATGCATGCTGCCAACACCAGCACCCATCTGTGAAATATACCCTCCTGGCAGTCTTCGCAGGCAGCAAGACTGTAAATAAATACTTCTGAGTTGCTTGATTGTTTTACATGCGCTTTCCTCACTTGGAAATTGAAAATTAATAACCCACTGATGCATGCAGACGTTGACTTTCTGTCTGAATGTCGGTTGTGAGGAGCCAGCAGTCGGAGACTCTTAGACGTCTCCTTCTCTTGCAGGCTGACAGCCAAGATCGCCCTGCGCCTGCAGGAAGAGCTCAGAGACTCCACCCTTGTGCCCAAATATCACAATGCAAATTACTTTAGAACCACTCCTTCGATGTTTGTAGCAGATCCTATACAGATAGAACTTATAAATTCCAGGCTGAGACTTTTGAAGTCGTTTTTGAATTTCTTGCATTTGAGGTACACAGTAAGTACTTGTGATCCAGAAGTTAATTGACAATAAGAATTTGCTAAGGCCTTTGGTTCTGATGACCAGGTTGAATTGCTCGTTCCACTTGGATGGGCTTTGTCAGGGATATTTGCTGTCATGAATTCCTTTGGCCCTGCAGACAATCTTGGGGGATGAACCCACCTGTGGAGTCACATCGCAATGTCTCCATGAAGAAAAGTGGCATTACTAAGATGCAAGTACCATTTCAATGGGTAGCAGAGCTTGTCCTAGTAGACACTGTTCATCTTCATCTTCCAAAATAATACAATGAACCAAAAGGACAGGAAAAAAAAAATGTTTCCACCCAGTCCATGCAGGGAGGGAGCAGAGACCATCTGACAGATCCTGGGATGGGGGAGGGGCAGTTTGTTATAGCCGGAGTCACCTCTTCAATTAGCACTCACTCTTGAACAAGCTCATTTACCAAATGGCTAATGAAAAGCCTGCCTTTCCCTGTGTAGTGGCACGGGAGGAGGCCAGCTAAAGACCTTGAGAACTGAGCCCTGAGACAGACACCCAGTGACTTCAGGAACCTGCTGGAAACAGGGGCCAGTAGAAGCCAGGCAAGCCTGAAAGCTCATTAACCATGACATTTGAGTGAAGCCAGCATCAACCGAAGCTAAGAGCAGCCTGGAAGGTGACATTTTCTTGGCCTCAGGAGGAGAAGGGGCCTCAGCAGTGGAAGCAGAAACATGACTTTCAGAGACCCCTGGCTAATGAGGCCTTGTAATTCTTTGCGCTTGGATTTCCCTGCAGTGTTCTCAGAAAGAATGGCCTTTACAAACTCTTGACCTAGAGCCGAGGTTTAGCAGGATGGCCTCCTGTTTTTTTTGTTTTTTGTTTTTTGTTTTTTTCGTTTTTAGTTTCTGTGCATACACTTTTTCTGTATTAGGATGACTTTTCAAGGAAAAAAGAATTCAGAGCTTGGTAACGTTATCAGATGTGTCGCACAGTTAGAAAAAGCCTAGCAGTGAAATCTACCTTTTCTTCCCTTTATTCTCATGGCTCTATTCCATGGCCCATGGTCAAAGTTCAGGCAGGCTATGGTAAGGTCAGAGCAGACAGGCTGTGCCATCTCACATTTTATGCTAACATTCCAACGTGCAAGCATAAAAATCTCTAAAAGTTAACAGGAAATGCTGGTGAAGGTGGACATAAAGATGAAGCTGTGGTTTCCATGTAATCATGCAGAGCATCCTGTCCAGCAGATCAACTGCATAGCATGCACTCCTGATGAGATAATGGTTAGGGGCTCAGTCAATGCTACTTGCTTTTCCCAGGATCCAGTTCTCCCTGCTTCTTGATTCTGTCCACTTAGCAGCCTCTGGAAGTTTTAATCAGCACAGTAACAGGGATCAGGCCTCCTCGCTTATTACAGTCCCAACCATCCCTGTCTCCACACAGCCAGGGGATCAATAGTTCAGTGTCTCCTGTCATGTAAAGGAGAGAGGTTCTTGTCAAGGCAAAGGCCGGTGACGGAGGTACCTGGGAGTGTATCTCTCATGCATCACCTCACTTAATCCTTACAACAGTGTGAGAGCTGCAGGCTGTTCTTGGTTCCAGTTTACAGGCTGAAAGATATAAGCCAAAGAGCAGGCAGAGCTGACTCTCCCAGAGGACAGCCCTAGTACATAGCAGGCATAGGCTCTCCCTTTCCTACTGTCATCTTCTGTACTGGACAACCTTGAACAAAGATAGCCTTCCCCATGTATCCTATATGCAATCTCTGGTCCCCTTGAAGGGCCCCTAGCAACCTCTGTCCTGTATGTTATGATTCTTATTGATAATGGGTCTTTCCCAGGCAACCTCTTGGTGGCTGCTGAGCTCAGAGGCTTGACTAGCTGGAATCCAAGCTCTAATTGTTTCTGAAGCCTCCCTGGACAGAGAAGAATACACTCTGTCTCTATCCCTGGTCTTCCTTTAGAAGGCCTCAGGGGACACTTAACTTTAATGTGCTCATACTCACTGTCACAGGACAAAAGTAAAGTGGATGTCACTCATGCCTCTCTCGTGCCTCTCACTTATCCTGTGTAGTGGGACCTTCAGCACAGTGCTCTGCATCTCACCTTCTCTCCAGCAAGCTCAGGGCTCTGCTTCCCAGGGCAGGCATGGCTCTCCCATCATCCCATTGCCTCTTGTACATACAAGAAAAACACTTTCAAATGTGACCTGAAGGTTCTCCCAGCATAAACAAACCTCTGAGTGCAGATGAGCTAAGGAAATTCTCAGTAATAGCTTCTTTGTGTACTATGGAAGAAACAGTAAGTGTGGGGGAATCTTTGCTGTTGTCTCAGTCGATGGTAATTTGGTGGGTCAATTGTCACTAGCTGGGCTTCATCCCATGATATTCTAGGAAGTTCAGGCATCCTGCAGAGGAACAGAAAATGATATGTGCAAGATGTGACGAGGAGGCTACCTGGCCACCTGACTAAATGTGGAGCAGGGGTACTCATTATGGCAGGATGAGTGGAAAGGAATGGGGTGCGAGTGAATTTGGACCTCTGAGAGAGACAAGTCAAGGAAACATCCCACATCACAGCAGAGAGTCCCAATGTTCAGTGAGTATGATGGGAAATCTGCATGTGACTTGACTAGGCCTTAGGTGTGAAGACAGAGTCAAGTGTTCCTCTGGGTGTGTTTCCAATATGTCTCTGTGTAAATAACATCAGATTGATTCATTCATATACTAAGTTAAGATGGCCTCCCCAGTGAGGGTGGGTCTCATCTTATTCATTAAGGCTCTGAGTAGAACTAAAAGGTTTACATCCAGAGGAAGGGAAAAGCCTCTTGCCTACTGCTTGAGTTGGGATGTAAGTGTGCTCCCTCCGAGTAGAGTCTACACTGAGCTTCTGACTCCAGGTAATGAGGGATGCAGCAGCCTCTGCATGTTCACCCAGCCCTGATGATAAAGAGTGTGTGTGTGTGTGTGTGTGTGTGTGTGTGTGTGTGTGTGTGTGTGTGTGTGTGTACGCACACGCGTGCGTGTATGGTATGGCGTGTTATTTATATAGCACTCTGTTTCTCATTTTTTTTCTCTTAACCTGGCTATCACACATAAATGAGACTCTTATATTTGTTTAACAATAAGCTTCACAACACAATAACTGAGCAGTTATTACTCTATTCTTCACCCTCTAAGCTAATCTGGTTTCCTCCCAGTGTACATCTCAGAGATACGTTTTGGCTTTCCTGCCCCAGCTCCCTCTCCTGATGTCTCTTGGACCTCTCCTGTGGCTGAAACCCCTATTTCCTATTCTAACTGCTTTGTCCCTGGAGGGCAGGAAGTCCATCCTCATTCTCTCCTCTGCTCAGCAACTAGCAATAAATTGCTTTATGGGCATATCAGGGAACAATTGGGGAGCATTATTTATATACAACACTGAGACAGGAGATTCTCAGAACAAGGATTGCAACCAGATACGGGAGGGTACAGAAATCAGCATTTGAATTACACAATAGCCTTATGCCTACGTGTGTGTGTGTGTGTGTGTGTGTGTGTGTGTGTGTGTGTGTGTGTGTACATATGCCTGTTGTATACTGTGTGCCTCAAGATAGTGGTCCTGTGTAAGTGCCTATCTTGTATGGCTGGGGCCCACTGTAAACGCTAAATGTTTCTGAACACTGGACTCAAAGCTAAAAAGCCCTTTCCTGTAGAAAATCTGTCCTGTCTACCCAGATTTTAGAATAGTCTTAAACAAATAGTCAAGATCCTGGGATCCTTTGGAAAGGACCTGGGGTTGGGGGCTTTCAAGGAAGGGGTCATGATTTTGCAGGGTTAAGGTTCTAAAACATGTGATCTGTGACTGTACCACATAAAAACTGGAGCTGGCTCCTTGTGGGTCTTGGGTCCCTTGCCCTCGGCGCTGCATGTGTCCCTGCCTTCCACATCTTATTGCAGCTCTGATGCCTGTGTGTCCTCTAACTCACACAGACACACTGCAGGTATGTGGGCTGAGTAGTATCTTCACACTGTGTCAACTCTCTGAAGTGTCTCAGCTTGTGTTGTATTTGCTAGTCTCTTTAAGTCTGGAACAGCTTAGCCCCAGATAATTCCTGACTATTGAGTCATTCTTAATATTGATTTCAGCCTATTAATGACTCTCTAAATCCATATCAAACACTCCTGGTGAGGAGTGGACAGGCTGTGAAAGAGGAGGCTTGTTCTAATTCCAAGTGGTGCTGAGAATAGGAGAGGTCCTGCTAACCTGGCAGTAAGGAGTAGATCTGAGGACAACGGTCAGCACCCTGCTGCCATGTATAGTCACAAGCTTTCTTCTCATTGTTAGAGCAATGAATTTTGTAGAAGACTGTATCTTAGTAACTGTGTTGTGAGCTGCAGAAAGGTGTCTGAGTTAGTCGTGCTGCACTGGAAGCCTATCAAAAAGAGGTCACAACTCCCTGCAGAGACAGCCACCAACATGTTACTGGCTAGCTGATGCACACCTGCTCTTCCTAAGGTCCCAGGAAGAACCACACACCACCTGTGTGTACCCCCAAGCTAGAGACCAGGAGCCCCTCAGAATGATCTAGACTCTACTCCAGGTTCTAGGCTATGCCTGACTAGTGGGTGGTTTAGAGGAGGCCACTGCTGTCACACACAGAGAACATATGACAGGCCAAGATGGTGGCCAGCCTCCTTTGAACGCCTTCAAACACAGCTTTTGTGAGAGATTACGGGCTTTCTCTGCTCGTGGATGGTGCCAGCCACTATAGTCTGAGTATGGATAGGAGCATGAAGCACGCTCTATGCCAGAGGTTCTCAACCTGTGGGTTGTGACCCCTTTGGAGGTTAAATTTGAATATCAGATATCCCGCATATCAAATATTTACATTACGACCCACAGCACTAGCAGAATTACAGTTACAAAGTAGGAACAAAAATAATTTTATGGTTAGCTGTCACCACAACATGAGTATTAAAGGGTCTCAGCACTCGGAAGGTTGAGAACCACTGCCCTAGACAGCCCAGAATAGCTCCTTCACCTAGAGATGTTGGTTCTGAGTCACTCCAGTATGGGTCTGAGAGAGGAACATGGCCCTGGTCCCTGCTGCTAGTGAGGCTCCCAGCCTAAGATGGGCTTGGCTGCTCCCCAAATCCTGAGCAGAAGCAGGGAAAATGAGCAGCAGGAATGTGACAAGCAGAGTCCAGTTTGCCGTTTTGAACAACTTTCTTCTTTCTCACCAAAGATTAAAGATTTCCAAAACATCCTTGGGTCAGTCCCAGCATCTTCTCCTGAGTGGCCTCTCAGCAGGGCATCTTTCTGATCATTGCTCACATTCCAGGAAGTCTCTTGTTGTCTCCAAATCACCGATTCAAAACAAATGACTTTCCCCCACTCTGCAAACCATGCCCTTGAAATTGCTTAACTGAGGGGGAGCTTGGAAAATGGCCTCCAATAATCGGTGGCATTTCTGTTTGTAGACAGGGAGGGCCCTGGTGTCAGCAACGCAGAGGACAGAGAATGAAGACCCATGAACTGGACAGAGAGACATGGCTGCCTGGAGAGCAACCTTGAAGAACTCAAACATGAAAGAATGGCTATTCAAATCCAAATGCCTTTCCTAATCTGCCTCTCTCCAGCTCTTAGGAAATCGAAGCACCATGCCCACTTTAAGATGCTGAAAACTGCCCATTCCAGACTCTCCCAGAGCTCTTGGAACAGGGCCTGGACTTAGGGACTCAAAACTTTGTGCTCCCAAGTAAACAATGTCCATGATTTCTGTAGCCATTGCAGCCAGCTGAGCAGATAAAGGATAAAGCTCCCTCCCCAGGAACCTGCCCCCTGTCAGTAATTGGCAGCTCAGGGAGGAGGGCTTCCATTTCACCTCTTGACACCCCAAATTTGTCACAAGGGCAAGAATGTGAAGGGAGTACCCACTCATCACAAGGTGTGGAGGGAGGAGCCAGAGGTGGGACAGACAAAGGCCAAATGCATGGCTCCAGGAACTCGGTGTGTCTGGGCAGAGCTGCCCTGTCCTCCTCTGTACCAGTCTGTGTGATGCTGCCCTCTGTCTGGCCTGTGGGAAGATTGAACACACACACACACACACACACACACACACACACACACACACACACACACACACATACGCGCACACACACACACACACACACACACACACACACACACACCTCAAAGGCTTGATGTCCAGGCCAACTCTGATGGGTGATAATGGTAACGCGACATAAGAACAGGACAATCAACCACACAACATAGCCCATGAGCTTAGAAAACAGCCTTTCTGGCAGCTTTATCCACTATCTTATGGCTGAGATGTTGACTGAACTAGGGAGCTAGAGAGCATGGTGAAAGGAACCTTGTAACAATAGGTATGTCTCGCTGGCTAGATCCACCTTGAGGGGCTCCCCCAGCCAGTGAACTGTCAATCTCAACTCTCATTATCATCACAGCCTCCTTGGAACTCTGTGCTCTCATCAGCATAGACATTTGGTACTAGTACATACCAGAAGCTTCCTACCCTCCAGGTCTATAGGGTTGTCAATCAAGGAAGTGGTTTTATTCCCAGGCAGTTCTGGTAGGGGCTCTGTCCTGGGCCTGGAGTATACTGTTCATTCACCTCTCAAGAATAACACAGAACCTGAGTGTCAGATACCATCAACGCGAGCTGCTGCTTTGCCCATTGCCACGTACAGAGCCGAACAGATAAATAGAGACTGTGGCTTCAGAATTGCACATTAATGTGCCTAGCTGTAAATACTAAACTATATTGATGGCTGGAATCTAAATCGGGTTTTCTTTCTGGAAACGGTAATAAATAACAAGAAAGTATTTTGTACATCAGAAGCTTTATTTGTGAGGAGCATCCAAGGAGATATAAATGCCACTTCTTCCAAAGGCAGGGATTGAGAGAGAGAGACGGGGGGGGGCGGGGGGGAGGGAGAGAGAGAGAAAACCATCCCCACTGGACAGCTCAGGTCCTGGGAAGATGGAGAGAAAGAGTGAAGTGGGTTGAAGGTGGGAACACAGACATGTGGGGCAGGTCCCCACACTCTGCAGAAAGAGTAGACAAGAAAACGCTCACAGTCCAGAATGTCTGGCATGCTCAACATGGGCCTGCTAGAGAGGAAGGACTACTGGTGGCTTAGAAGTGCCCCTGAGGTCAAAGGGCATACAATTTTTGCCATGGCACTCACCAAGTACTAAGAATGACAGGCAATGATCCACAGTTTCCTGCACCAGGTCCCTCAGTCCCATCTCTATGAAGATATGTGTGGGTAAGTACAGCACAGGCGAGAACGCATGGCCAAGCAGAGAAACTAAGCCTTTCGAGTCTGAACCCCACATTGTCTCTCCCATCTTATTCTCTATTCTGGAAAGACCTCTAGGAGAAAGAGTGTCATCTGTGCTCAAGACACTCTGTAGAGGACCTCAGCTGAAGCTGGCCTCATATCAGAGCTGAGGCCACACACGAGAGCCTGGCCTCTGACGAAATGGTGACAGACATCTGCAGATCCGGTGTTTGCAATCCACCCAGGTGCTCAGTGCACGTGCAGCCTAAGCTCAGAACTCATGATGCTGTTACCATCACACATGAACGGCTGCAGAAGAATGACAAACGGACTTTAACAGTCCCTGCCTGAGGCGTCCGCCTCTCGCTGTAGACATGCTCTATGCTTTGAAAAAAAAAAATTTTATTTATTATGTATACAGTATTCTGCCCACATGTGTGCCTGCCCACCACAAGAAGTCACCGGATCTCATTACAGGTGGTTGTGAGCCACCATGTGGTCACTGGGAATTGAACTCAAGACCTTCAGAAGAACAGCCAGTGCTCCTAACCTCTGAGCCATCACTCCAGCCCATATGCTTATGTTTTTTGTGAACAACTCCACTTCTGTGTTCCACAGGCAATGAGCTAAAGAGAGTCTCAGTGTTCCTAAACACAAAGTCTACAGCATGCCTGGGGAAGGAAAGACAGGCCAGAGCCTCCTGCAGGCCTCTGACAGCAAGGTCAGTATTATGACCAACCATACATGCTAAGGACTTGAAAATTCTTATGCCATAAATCAATGTTATGTAGTGATGGCCAGACCAAAGTCTCCCAGGCAACCAGCCCATAGTCTCCAGAAGCAAGCCTTCCAAATACGCTGAAAAAGTGTTCACAGTGACTACAAAGCATTCTGGGAATAATGAGATTTGCCACCATGAGGTTTAGCCAAGGTGATGCTCAGTGTGCGTAGGTCCGGGAGAGGACTATCTGTAGAGTATGTGGGACAGGCTAGCCCTAACCCTGTGACAGCTGCAGCCCTGATGACTTGGCTTCTCTGCACGGCATTGGGCAAAGTCCTTTCTTTGCATCATAGACTGTCGGGTCAAACAGAAAGGCTAGAGGCAGTCTTCTCACCGGAACACAAGAAGATAAAAGTCCGGGAGTCAGGTAACTGGTTGAGCTCCATGGCTTAGGGAGAAGGAATAGAAGCAGGACCCAGGCCAGGTGTTTAGCCCTGTGCTCTGGGTCTACCTGCCCTATTGCAGGACTCATGGGAGATGGGAGGCCTGTCACCCAGCACCCTCTCCTGGGGTCGAGACTATAGCAGCAGCAGATGGAGATATTCCTGAGTAGATGACTGTCATGGTCAGTCCTTAAGGACCAAGCACCCATTAATTTTCCTCCCAGAAGTGCGAGGTCAGGGGCACCCACTTGTAGAGGAGTGAGCATAGGCTGCTCCAGGCAGGTGACATCTTGGAATGATGCCCTCAGGGCTACAGCCTTTGCATAGAAGCTAGGAGTTTGCTTGATGTTCTACACTCAGGCCTATTTTAGGCACAGATGAATCACAGAGGAGGGTCGCTAGGCTTTCTCTGTCTGGTGACTCCAGACAATAAGCTCTTTTGGCTCATATAACAAGCCATGGCTCAGTAGCCAAGTGTGGTCTCTCATTGTAGGAATGAGGGGAATGTTCCAGAAGCAAGGGAGCTTTGTGAAGGCACAAGGGCAGTGTACAGAATGGGCCCAAAATGGAGGAGCACCTGGAAAAGCAAAAAACTCAGAATAGCTAAAAACAATCCTATACAATAAAAGATCTTCCAGAGAAATCTCCATACCTGCTCTCAAGCTGTACTATAGAGCAACAATAATTAAAACAGCATGGTACTGGCACACCATAGGCTGGTTGATCAATGGAATCGAATCAAAGACCCAGAAACGAATCCACACACATATGGTCACTTGATTTTTGACAAAAAGCAAAATCTATTCAATGGAAATAGGATAGCATCTTCAACAAATGGTACTGGTCTAATGATTTCTACATGTTGAAAAATGCAATTAGACCCATATTTATCACCATGCACAAAACTCAAGCCCAAGTGGATTAAAGACCTCGACATAAAATCAGAGACTCTAAATCAGTTAGAAGAAAAAGTGGAGAAGAGCCTGGAACACGTTGGCACAGGAGATAACTTCCAGAACAGAACACCAACAGCCCAGGCCTTAAGGTCAACAATTAATAAATGGGACCTCATGAGGCTGAGAATCTTCTGTAAGGCAGAAGACACTGTCAACAGAACAAAGTGTCAGCCTACTGACTGGGAAAAGATCTTCACCAGCCCTACATCTGGCAAAGGCCTAGTATCCAAAATATATGAAGAACTCAAGACATTAAACACTGCCAAACCCAATAACCCAATTAAGAAATGTGGCTAAGAACTAAACAGGATTCTCAACAGAGGAATATTGAATGGCTGAGAAACACTTAAAGAAATGTTCAACATCTTTAATCATCAGAGAAATGCAAATCAAAATGACTCTGAGATTCCATCTTACACCTATCAGAATGGCTAAGATCAAAACTCAAGTGACACCACATGCTGGTGAAGATGTGGAGAAAGAGGAACACTCCTTTATTGCTGATGGGAATGCAAACTGGTACAACCACTTTGGAAATCTATCTGGTGCTTTCTCAGAAAATTGGGAATAGGGCTGCCTCAAGACCTTGCTATTCCACTCCTTGGAATATACTCAAAAGATGTTCCACCACACAACAAGGGCATATTCTCAACCATGTTCATAGCAGCCTTATTCATAACAGCCAGAACCTGGAAATAGCCTAAATGTCCTTCAGTTGAAAAATGGATGAAGAAACTGTGATACATTTATACCATGGAATACTACTCAGCTATTAAAAACAAGGAAATCCTGAAATTTGTGGACAAATGGATAGAACTAGAAATGATCATACTGAATAAGTTAACCCAGAAGCAGAAAGACTCACATGGTATATACTCACTTATAATTGGACACTAGTCCAAAAAGCATATCCTATGAAAGTCTTCCCTTACAAGGAGATTGGGATAGATGTGAGGACATCCTACTGAGACTCTAGGTGAGAGAAATATAGGAGAATGGGTTAAATAGAAGAATCTAGAGGTTCCTAGAAACCTACAAGAATAACATCATGATGGGTGGGTGGATCTGGGCGGGGGGGGGGATGGTTGCTCAAACTACTGTACCAACCAAGGATAATACAAGGTGTAAACATCAAACCCCTAATTAGATCTAGTCAATGGACAGGACATTCTCTACAGTTTTGTGGAGAGTGGGGACTAACTCTGAACACTGGTGCCCCATATTTGACCACTTTCCCTTGGTGGGGAGGCCTGGTGGCACTCAGAGAAAGAGTAAGCAGGCTACCAAGATGAGACTTGATAGCTTATGACCATATAGTGGGGGAAGAGGCCCCTCTAGGTCATAGACCTAGGGGAGGGGAATAGGGTGAATGTGGGAGGGAGAGAGGAATGGGAGGATACAAGTGATGGGATAACAATTTAGTTGTAATCTGAATAAATTAATTAAATTATTTTTAAAAACAATGGAGGAACACCATCATCATGAGTAAACAGGAGACCAAGTGCAGAGGAAGCTAGGCAGGTGGAGTGTGAGGAGGTACTGAGAGATTGATGCAGGCACCAGTACACTCCCATTTCCAGGGTTACAGAATCAGCACTGGTCCGACAGCTGCCCCGGGAGCTCCAGAGTTCAGTTGCAAGACATCTCTGTTCCTGGACTCCACTTCTGAGAAGTACAAAAGACAGTGTTGCTTTTACAGGAAACTTATGTGAGCCAAAAGAGATACTAGATAGAAAGATGAAGGCACAGATAGCCCTAGACACCAGGTCTTTAGCCTGCTTCCTTCTGTGCTTTCTGGAAGTCAGGCTGCTCTTGATGAACTCCCCTAGGCTCTGTAAGCACTCAGATTTGAGTTGCAGGAGACAGACATCCTTGATTGAACTCCACTGTCTGAGTGTTCTGCAAACATACCCAGCTTTCCTCTCAAGGGAGTATGACAGCTATCTGCATTACGTATAGTTCTTGCTTTATTTTAGTGGTTAATACTGAATCAAAATTATGAAAACACAGGTGACAGGTACATCAATAGATCAATTTGTGACAAGAGCTACACAGTCTCACCTGAAATAATCCACAGTAAAGGAATGCTTTAAGTATGCTTAGCTCATCAACACTTATGGCAGAAATGGTAGCAGAAGGCTCATCTAGTGACCCATTGTGCAGAGATCAGGCAGTCAGTGGTCATGCTTGAGGCTAAGATGCTTCTGGGGGTATCAGGACAACTTATGCCTAGGCTTCCTTCAGAACCTGCAGTTGGCTCCATGCCCCAAGAACAACGGAGCCTGTGTTCTTCAACTAGTCATACACTGTGAGATGATGACTAACTCAGCATAGTTCAAGATCAGTGGACTTGCCTTTCAGAGGATGGCTCTCAGTTATTTGCACCTGTCATAAACTGAAGATGAAATAGGTCCATGTGTTTGCACACTCAGTCCCCCACTGACTGTGCTGACTGTTTGGGGAAACTGTACATTCTTTAGGAGGTGTGGCCTAGCTGAAGGAAGGAGTTTCTGTGGGTGGGCCCTCACACTTAACAGCACAGCTCCACTTCCTGTTCTCTCTCTCTCTCTCTCTCTCTCTCTCTCTCTCTCTCTCCTCTCCTCCTCTCTCTCGCTCCTCTCTCTCCGCCTCTCTCTCTCTCCCTCTCCGCTCCTCCTCTCTCTCTCTCTCTCTCTCTCTCTCTCTCTCTCTCTCTCTCTCTCTCTCTCTCTGCTTTCTGGCTGCAGATGCAGTGTGACCTGCTGGCCTGCCTTCTGCTGCAATGTCTTCCCCTCCAACTGTGAGCCATAAAATACTTCCCCTCTCTAAACTGCTGGTATTTCTCATAGTGAGAAAAATAACTAATATAGCACCCCTCATATCAGATATGACTGGGTCCAAGACTTAGGATACCTACAAAATAAAGATGTAGCTGTTTCCCAGATGACAATAAAGCTATTGTATTCTTTGATTACTGCCATGTGTGTGAAGGAATTGCAATTAATAGCAGATAGGAGAAAGGCTAGCTAATGTGGCAGGTATCCAGAGGACTGATCTCAGGGTCACATATTCAGTGGCATAGCAAAAGTAGGAGCCTCAAAAGCCTATGTTCATCTCAGTCCTGGCTGCAGCTCAGAGAAGTAAGGTCCCCAGCTTTCAGTTGCTCTGAATGACAAGGACAGATCACATGAGTAGGCTGTGATCCCCCATACCCTATCTCCCTCCGGCCTTCATGGAGGGAACCACACAGGCCATGTAATCTCAGCCCATTTCATCCTCAGCTACGAGAGCAGAGGTCTTGAGGAGAAGGTACAAAGACAGAAACCATCAGCTGTGGGTGGACTGTATCCCCCTTGAACTGTATGCTGAAGTCTTACCCCAGGTATCTGTGAGGTGACTTTATTTGAGAAAGGTGACACAGATATAGCTAAGTTCAAAGATCACACTGGAGTAAGGATGCCCTAAATCCAATGGCTGGTGTTCCTAAAGGAAGAGCAGAAGAGCCATCCAGACACACAGAGCAATAAAGGCAGAAGCACAAATTATGGTGCTGCCTGGACAGCGCAGGGATACTGGGATCACAGGCAGCAGGGGCGGGGGGAGGTGGTGGTGAGAGACACCGCCTCCAGGTCTACCCAAGGAGACAGCCCAGCAGATAACTTGCCTTTGTGCCTAAGTAGAACTGTGAAAACCAGCTCCTCTGTCCTGGTATATCTGTTTTTGTGAATGTGACCCTCCTTGCAAAACAGAACCCCAGGAGCAAGCAGAAACTACGCCTGAAACTGTCACCATGCTGGAGCAGGGGACTGGCATTTTGCAGATTTAATAGGTACATCACAATCCACAATGAATTGATCTCCAGATTTGTTCCCACAGTGTAGGAACAACACTCAGACAGCATGCTAGAGAGGTCAGAGTGCTGTTCTACCCTGGGTGGCCTTCAAGAGAGCAGCTGGTCCAGTTGTGACTCCGTCCACCCTTACGTACTGCCACCACAGCCCCACCCCTGGAGCCACCACTGTTGCCACCGCCAACTTGTTTAGCTTCCCAAACAAGATGCTGCAGAAAGCTTCTCTTCTGGTGCCTGCCTCCATGCAGGAGTGTCTCAAAGCCTAAGGACAAAGACCTGGAACTAGTCAGAACTACTCCAAGCACAGGAAGGAAAGGGGCAAGTTTTTGCTTTATTATTCATGAGACAGTCACATTGCCTGGAGTGCTAACTTGCCAGAGAAAGATGATTTCTGTAAAACATCTCCCCTAGAGGAAGACATGGCTACAGTTGGTGAGTTCTAATGTAGGTGAGGACATGGTATTCCCAAGAAAGGAGAATGATATTGGGAAGCTCTAATTAAATTTTATAAAAATTAATTTCATTGCTAGGAAACCCCAAACACACATTTCATCAAGACGGGAGGGGGCGGTCAACCTCCAATCTTAAGAAAAAGGGTGTGACAGAAATTAAGATGGACAATAGCACCCATTGCCACTGGCACTGATGCCTGCAGGCTGGGGCTGTGAGACACTCACAGCACTTGGAGGCTCAGCACTGGGTACTGACTAAGCTGAAGGAGCCGGAGACTGACCAGCTGGAGAGAGAAAGACTAGAGAGGAGGCCTGTGGCTCTGTAGATCCAGCCTTCTTTAGGGCTCTGCCTTTCAAGCCTTTCATCCTCTGGTCTTTCTGTGTGTTTGTTTTATCTTATTTTATTTTTAGACAGGGTCCCATGTCTCATATGCTAACTTAAAACTCATTATATAGCTGAGGATGACTGAACGTCTAAGCTTCCCAATTTCATCTCTGGATCACAGGCATGGACCACCATGCCCCATTTATCTGATGCTGGGGGTCAAACAAGTGCAAGCTAGGCAAGTGCTCTAGTGACTGAACTACAGCCCTGCTTCATCTTATGATGGCATCCTGAGATCATTCCATCTGGCCAATAATGTGAAATGTAGTGAGGCACACTCCCTGCAGGTCTACAGATCACACCAAAACCCATCCATCCTGGTGAGCTCCAGGCAGTCAAAGCTACCTTGGTCCTGGGAAATGGTCTGTGCTGAACAGGGCTCTGAGTTCTGTGAGCATGGGAGTCACTTAGGGCTCCTTCTATGGACATCCCCAGGTCACAGCCACTAACGCCCCTGCTTAAGCCTTCAGCATACCTTTCTCTTAAAGCAGAGTAGCCATGCCTATCCTTAACAAGCTTAAAATTAAGTCTCCAGTCTTTTGCAGAAACAGCCACAGACCGGGCACACAAAAGATCTAGTTATGTCTGAACCTGTTTTGATTTACAGACTCTAGTACAAATGTCATGCAATGTTCATGCCATGAAATACTTTTTTTTTTCCAACTATTTAAAATGCAAAGGCCATTTTCATTCTGTGGGCAACACATAAACATCTCTGGTACACAGGCATGGTGAGCAAGTCCTTGGTCCCACCCGCCAGATACTCATGATATCTGGGCTTGATGACTGTCATGTAGGCACAGACATAGTGACAATATGGCACACAGCAGGCCAACAGGCAACGATGCTAGCCATGCCTGTCTTGGGTGGACGATCTATGCCATGCTTCCTAGGGTTAAAGACACAGGAGTTTGGATAGCACATTATGTTGAGGTGTCATTTGGAATGCCAGCCCACAGTTGGAATCTGGGGCTTTATGGGGAAGGCTGTTAGCATGGTGACCAGATCCATCTACAGCAGCTGGGGATGAGTCCATCCCAGGGGAAGGAGGGAGGGAGGGTGTTTTGCACGCTCCCTGGGAGTCTCTCTCACCTACTCCACCACTTGCTAGAGCCCCTGGATCGTCCCTCTGAGATCTAACCATAGCTCTCCAGATGCTCCTCAGTTGACTACCGAAATATAAGGACCTCTGATGACCCATCTCAGGAAACACAGGTTTGCTGAGGGCTCTGTCTTGGAGCCTCCCTCTCAGGACTCCTGCTCCCTTCTCTCTATGTGCTTAATCAGTCAATCAACCCACATCTACTATCTCTAGCACCACATGGCCAGGTCTTCCCTGTGTCATCTCTTGCAGCCATGTACTCTACATGCCTTCTCTTATGAGGACTTTTGCCAACGGGCTTAGGAAACTCATTGAAGTAATTGTAGAGGCCTCTCTGGGTTCAGGGTTGTATTTAGTGCTGCAGATGTAACAGTGACACAGAAGGTTTGGGGGCCTGCCTATGGAATGGTGGTGGGCTCAGGGGACAGAGGACAGACAGATGCACCAAGAGCTCCTTTTCATTAGAATTGTGAGAAAGGGGGCTGTCCTATCACTAGGGGGACAGAGAGCTGCCTCTTTCATAGAAATCACACCTCATGGGAGCTTTAATAGGTGAGCTGGAGTCAAATGGGATGGAAACAGGTGTAGGCCCGGTGTCCTTCTGGCACCTGTAGGTGGATGATGGCCCCTCAGATGTGTTCTCCTAGTGTATATTCTCCAAATAAGGGGTTTTCTTTTTGGCGGTTGTTGTTTGTTTTTGTTTTTGAGAAAGGTCTTTGCAGGTGTAACTAAGCTGCGCAGGCTAAGATGAAATCACCTTGGACTAGGAGTTCCCTAAGCCCAATGGCAAGACTCTTTATAAGGAAAGAGAAGGTACATAGAGGATATGACCATGAGAGGTGACACATGGAGGAACTGGCCATGCAAGGATGGACTCAACAGTTGGGCCATGCACCTGCAAGCTGCAGAGAATTGTGGACACCCCTAGGATCCCAAAAGGACAAACACAGACCTTCCCTGAGCACCATAGGGATCCAACGATGCTGATGCCTTGGTCTCAGGATTTTGGCCTCCAGGAACCATGAAGAAGTAGGTCATTGGCTATTTTAAGCTCCCTGACTGGGGTTCATTACAGAAGCCTTGGAAGTCAGTACAGGGACTGAGGAGGCCTTGAGTGCTTTGCCTGGGATGATCAGGAAGAACTGACAAAGGCTCCATATGGTGGCGGCAGCAACAGCACGTGTGTGTGTGTGTGTGTGTGTGTGTGTGTGTGTGTGTGTGTGTGTGTGTGTGAGTGTATGTGTCTGTGTGTCTGTGTGTTTGTGTGTGTGGTCTGTCTCCCTCTCTTTCTGTGTATATGTGTGTTTCTGCCTTTCTTTGTGTTTGTGTATGTGTGTGTTTATGTTTCTCTCCATGTGTAGTCTGCCCGCCCCATGTGTGTTTATGTACTTGTCTATATATGTGTGCAGTCTGACTCCTTTCTTTCTGTGTGTTTGTGTGTCTGCCCCCTTTGTACGGGTATGTCTGCCTCTAGGTATGTCTGCCTCTGTGTGTGTGTGTGTGTGTGTGTGTGTGTCCATGCGTATGTATGTGTGAGGTTTGCCTCCCCTTCTCTCTGTGTGTATGTGTGTGTCTGCCTCTCTCTCTCTGTGTGTGTGTGTGTGTGTGTGTGTGTGTGTGTGTGTGTGTGTAGGACACGGAGAGATAAGGGAAAGCCAAATCACTGAGGAGCTGAAATACTTGTCAAGGCAGGAGTCAACGAGGTGACTGTGTACAATGGATAACCCAGAAAACTCTGTGACTCCTTCAGACTAGTGATGATTAGGTGGCAATCGATGGTGCAGAAGCTAGTGGGAGGTTTGTGGGGGTTTTGGCTCTCATTGCAGAGTATTGCTGAGAAGGTGTCAGCTGCTTGTCTCAACACTGGGCAAATACCTGCACACAACCCAAGACAGAGGGCTCACTTGGCTCACAGGT
The DNA here is from genome assembly GCF_903995435.1 of Acomys russatus. Taxonomy (NCBI): domain Eukaryota; kingdom Metazoa; phylum Chordata; class Mammalia; order Rodentia; family Muridae; genus Acomys; species Acomys russatus. The sequence goes on from NC_067141.1 coordinate 19,045,197, forward strand.
TCTGAGGCTTTGCTCCACAGTCTCTCTCCAGTTTCTATAATTCAGAACCCAATTCTGTCTCCGTTGAGGCAGAGTGTCACGGTACAGGAGCACATGCAGGCTGAAGCTGCTTGTCTCATGGCAGGCAGAGAGAAAGGAAGGAACTGGGGACTATGGATATCCTTCAAAGAAATTTTTCTAACAACCTACTTCCTCCAGTTAGTTTCTAGAACCTTCCAAACTAACACCAGAGCTAGGGACCAAGCATTTAATACACAAGCTTCAGGTTTAGCCCAGCCTTCATGGTGAGTCCTCTTCACAAAGAGACAGCATCTTTTACTGATGGTCACAGATACCCAGAATCCATCAAGGATGATGCTGACCATCAGTGCTAAGAGGGTGTTTGGGACAAGATCCACAATAACCCCAGACAATGAGCAACTGCAGCCTTCCTAATATCCATGTAGCTGTCACAGCTCTCTGTTGCATTGGCTGGGTTCTGTCCATCGGAGTGGCTTGGGTCACCTGACACAAGTGCAAACCTAGACGGCAGCAGACAAAGGGAGCAGGAAGACTCTGAGAGCACCTCTGAAGGGTATGCTCCCAAACCCGAGCCCCTCAGCTCCAGCCCCTTCCTCCCTGAAGAGCTATGAGGGAATGCTTAGAGAAGGTACTGGAAGCCCAGAGAACCCTGGAGAACACTGCAGTATTACCAGAAGCCCAGAGAAATGTAAGGAACCCTGGAGAGAGACTGATGAGAAGGGCCAGTCAATAAAGCATGCCTGTGTAAATAAGCTGGGTGCAGCAGTGTCAACCTGTGGTTTCGGAGCTAGAGAAACAGAGAGGAGGATTTCTCAAGCTCACTGGTCAGAAAGTCTAGCCCAAATTGGTGAGCTCCAAGTCCCATGAGAGACCATTTCTCACAAAATGAGGTGGCCCCAATCCAAGAGGACACTAGATGTCAAGCCCTGGCCTTCCATGCATGTGTATACACATGCAAACATGTACACACAAATACAGACACATATATAGAGAAAATTCCGAAATAGACAAAAGAATCTTTGAAATGTGGACAGAACCTTGGCGAGTACTGGCAAGCAGAGAGGAGTCCTGGAGGATGGGGTTCCATAGGTCAGCCAACCACCTACAGCTGTGCCATTTCCCCTCGTAATAGGTTCTGTAACACGGTTCTTATCCTCAGATGTGAAAACAGTTTGAAAGCCATTGCCTTTGTTCACCTTTCCAGAACAATATAATACCTTGCAACAATGATATGAAGTGTGCCTCCGGGAGTGTGCCCTCCGCCCATTCACAAAAGGAGATTACCCGTCGGAGTGTAACCAGTAATGATGAGGTCATTTCAGAAGCGCGCTCGGAAAGAGATGGACGAGGTGGTTACAGACGGCCACAGGATTCCAGTTTCAAAGGCTCAACCAGTCCTGCACAGGTCTCAGGGCTAGCTAGGAAGGAAGATGCCAGGGGCTTGAGTGATGAGTGTGTGTGCCTCAAGGAGCGAAAGAGAATTTCATTTTCTCACTTATTATCCTCGACGATATGTCACCAATGGTCTGTGAAGGGAAAAATGGAGAGGAGCGCTGTAAATTTTCTCAGTGAGCTAAAAAGATTAAGGAAGAGTCAGTGTGAGCTCTTTGCTTGTATTTCTTTCTCAGCCTAAAAAATTAGTTTACTAAGCAAACTTTTTAATATTCCCATTGGCTAAGAAGATGAACCAAAGAAAGAAGAGCCAATGAGTAGAGGTGACAGCCAGAAAAAGTCGTCTTAATAACCTAGTTTGGGTAAATGCCCTTAGCATGCTTTTTAAAAACTATAAACATGAGGTATGGTTCCACTCAGATCCATTTTCCAAACGTTCCGTCGCCTTGGCCTCTAAAACGGCTTTTGCAAGTATGTGGGGGAAGGGAAGAGCTTGCATTGTAACTTAAGGAGCTGGGTTTTTCTTCACTGATGTCTGAAGATAGCAGGAGTGACCTTGGAGTCCGTCCTCAAACATCTATAAAACAAGGGAAGCATCTGCCTGTCATTCCCCAGGGAGCCTGTGAGCTCCTCTGTGAGTGAGCATCCTTGAGGACATGCAAAGGCACAGAAATAAGGCTGGGCATTCTGGTACCACCTCCTTCATGTCCTAGGACTCAAGGCTTCCGTCTAAGGAGCATCTTTTCCAGCTGGCCACTACCCTGGGCAATGGTCCCTTTCATGTGGATGCCAGTGACCACCCATCAGTTGTATCAAGACCATGAAGCCTGTGGAATTTGAATTTGAGTCTTAGATTAGCTGAAGAGGCTGAGACTTTTTTTTTAATGTCTTAAAAATGAGTTACTATGCATAGGTTTCGGATACGGTGAACACATCTGTGCTGTTACACACATGCGGAATGACACAACATGATTTTGTGCCTGTAGCCTTTCTGGAACTCACTTGAACCATGAAGTCATTTGTGCAAATGCTAATCAGGAGGAAACTCATGTAGCTGGCACACACTTTTTGAATGTGCAATGATGGTTTAAGGAGGCCCTGGGACATTTAGAGGCACCAAGGCTATGTCACTTTGTGGCTCAGCATGATAGAGACTTTGGAAGCCATAAAGATATCTGGCTTGCTATATTATTAAAGACGCCATCTTCTAGGAGCTTCATCTGTGGTCCTACACATGCACGCCTCAGATGAGCAAGTTTTTAGCCTACGTGAAAGCCAGCTTCCTATTCAGTAAAACGGTAGTGAAACACCTTGTATATATTTGTATGATGCCTTGTGTGACTTCCAAACTCACCAAAGGGCAGTCTACCAGATGGCGTAAGAACATTACAGGGATTTTCACAAGCAATAAGCATGTCTATCATTGCCAGGTGTGCTATATAGCTCACCTAGGAGATGAGGCAAAACCATTGTCCGTGAGTCCACACATTAGCCCTGGCTACAGAGTAAGACCTTGTATAAACAAAAACAAAACAAGACAACAAAATTATGTGGCGGCAATTTTGTGTGTCTCCCAAGTGAAATGAGGACAGCAAAGGTCACCGCACTTTAAGGTCCCATGATACAGAGGGACGGATCTCAGGGTACATGGAACCCCTCCACGATCTGTCTGTTGCCCATCTCTCCTCTTCCTCCCTCTTTACCTTCTACTGTTTTGATTCCTTTCCTCTTCCTTTGAGCTATCCTTCACATTCCCTCACCCCCTAAAGGACAGTGCTAGCCTGTTAAATGTGTCTGTGCTTCTTTGGTTTTTCTTCTCATAATGCCTATTTGTCTTTTTTGCCTGTGTGTTCATTTTAAACTATTTTTTAGTTTATTTAATAAAATACGTACACTATAAATGTACAGTTTATTAACTATTGAGAAATAAAAATAAGAACGGCCCATCTCAGGTTAAGAACAATGCCATCAACCAGACAAACTTCATGCCACTTTCTGGTGACCTCAAACTTTTTTTTTTTTTAAAGAAAACTATTACCCCGAAACCCAATCCTTAAGTCCATAGACACAGGATGTGTTGTGGCCAGTTTCCTCCACTCAGCCTGTCAGGCTGATCACCCACTGTCTGATGAATTTACTGATTTCAGGCTTCCTTGCATGTGCATCCAGCATAGCATGGAGAACCAGTGAAATTGCTACCACTGTAGGGTATTTTAGAATAACACAGCAGAATCCTTCTTGTGTGGCTCTTTTGATATATCCCCTACACACACACACACACACACACACACACACACACACACACACACATGCATGCATTTGGTTGTGCTTATACTCAGGAGAAGGACAGAATCACTGGGCTTTTGAAACCATCTTCAGCCTCGGTAGATAATTGTAAATAGACTTACATGCTACTGTGCTGATCTGTCATTCCCCAACACTCTTGGAAAGCATCAGTAGATTCAGTTCTGCTAAAGTTTTGTGCCACATCTTTAGCCAGCTTACATCACTACATCTTAACTGAATTTGCATACAATTGTATTCATGTTTCCCTGATCATTAACACAGGTGGATGCTCTCATAAAGGAGCTGCAGAGTGCATAATACGGTTGTGTCCATCTTGAGAAGCTATGCCATGTAATACCTAGAGATCGTTGGTTATTATTTTCATTGTATACCATGTACAGTTTTTTTAATTTCAAATTTTCTAGACTTTCATATTAAATATAGTATCTGTTGAAAATGTTAAATTTTATTATTATTTTGATTATAATGAATATCTTAACCTTAACTTGACTTAAAGTTTTACCTTTTGTAAAATAACTGCTTCCCCTGGTTGGTACCTGCCGTTTCGCTACTTGTTTTCAATCTGGTCCTCTTTTGTGTCCATTTTCTTTCTCTTTGTATCCTTTCCAAGAAAATGCAGTTGGCTCTGGCCCCAGGTTCTGCAGCTGTTAAAGATTAAAAACATAAAACATAAATTGCATTTGCAATAAGCAAGTAGAAATGATTTTTTATCATTACTCCATGAACAAAATAGTGTAACTGCCATTCACAGTACTTGCCTTGTGCTAGGTGTTATTAGCAGTTCTGAGAGGGTTTTAATGTTCAGAAAAATGCACATAAGTTCCAAGTAGACACCATTCCATGTAAGAGATAAAAATTCCCAGATGTTCTGGAACCAATGCCGTGAAGATACCAAGAGAAGCCAGTGTTAATGGCTTTATTTTCACCCTCTACTAAGCTGATGTATTATCTCTTTCTTCTTTATTTTAGTTGTCCTAGAAATTAAAATAGATGTCATCTACTCTTCATGGTCTACTCCAAAATACTCTTTTGCCTTTGCCACAATACTTGCCTTGCCAATAAAGGGAACACTTTACCTCTAAATATATCTCCTCATTGTCTGGTAGCTACCACTGGAAGGCACTTTATGCTTTAAATTTTAAATAGATACATTGACGATATCACAGGTGACAATATTAACTTTGTTTTGGCAATTAATTCTTATTTATCCTTCCCGACAAAATTACTCTTTCCATTCAGCCCAGGTTTCTATTGCATCTCTGCATTTTCCTTTAGGGTCAATTTCTTCCTTCCCAAAGAAAAGCTCTGGTAGTGATGAGCTCTCCTCTTCTTCCCAAATCCTTTGTCTGCTCCTGATTAGTTACAGAAATCTTTATTTTATGCTTACTGTCAGTGGATACTTGGGCTAGGTATATAACTCCTGTTTCTCATATGGACAAGGTAGCTGCTAAATCATTGTTGTTCCTTTAGAGAGCTTTTTTTTTTTTTTTTTTTTTTTTTTTCCTTTTGAAGTTTTTTGTTTTGTTTTGTTTTGAGACAGAGTCTCTCTGTGTAGCCTTGGATGTCCTGGACTTGCTTTGTAGACCAGGCTGGCCTCAAATTCACAGCAATCCACCTGCCTCTGCCTCTCAAGTGCTGGGATTAAAGGCATGTGCCACCACGCCCAGCTGGTTGTTTCTCTTATACCTTTAAGATTTCTTGATTCTAGCATTTCTGTTGTAATGAGCCTAGTTTATTCGCATTACTATTTTATTTTCTCATTATTATTTTATTTAGTCCTTTTCTGTGGTATTATATTGTAGCAATTTTTAAGCATTCATTAATTTATAAATACATTTCAAGTTTAAAATTGCTCTTAAATATTTCTTCTTAAAAGCAAACCAAGCTTCCTACTTTCTTCCTGAAGCCCAAATGAACTGTTTTAGACCACCTTCTCTTCTCCCAGATATTTTTATGAGCCTTTTTGGTGCCTACCTGCGCCTCTGCTGGGATGCTTTTGTAGACTTGTCTTCTACTCTACTTACCCTCTCTTCAACTGTATCTAATTCAGCCTTAGTTTGTTCTTGGTTATTCATACTGTACCTTTAAGATGGAGTGTGTCCATATGTATGATAAAAAGATCTGTTTATTATGTATTTTGTAGCAGTTAGTCGCTGCCACTTTAAAGTTTTTAACTGCTGATGCCAGTGTCTGGGCCCCCATGAGTTGTTTTCTGTTGTTTCTTATCCACTTTGGTTTGCTTCACACCTCTCTCTCTCTCTCTCTCTCTCTCTCTCTCTCTCTCTCTCTCTCTCAGCTTTCTAATCATCCCTGAATGCCAGACATCACACACAGGGCTGTGGTGGGCTCAGGAAGTGCCATCTACTGGAAAAGGTATCTGCCTCTGCTAGGCAATCAGCTTGGCTGGTCACATTGAGCTAAACAGGATTTGCAAACTGCTGCCCACTGATCAAAGCTATGTCTGCTGTCTCATTTATATGACCTGTGGGCTAATAATAGCATTTACATTTTAAATAGTTGGGGGATATGAAAAGATGACATGAGATGAAAACTGTATAAAGTTAAATCTGATATGTTTAAAAATAAAGTTTTATTCATAAACACATTTGTTTACATGCTGTCTGTGACTACTTCCATGTCTTGGTAGCAGAGGTAAAAGATGTCTGGATGCAAAGATGAAATTATCAATCCCTTGGTCAATCAAGAACTAAACAAGGAGAGACTTACACTGTGGTCTTTGTGTAGCTGGGATGCCTCACTCTCACTTGGGTCTAAGGTAGAGACCCACCGTTTCAATAGGCAGTCTTCTGTGTTCATCCTGGTCCTCCTGTGAGATCCAGCAGCTCAGTCTGCATCTACATGGCACTGAAGAATCCCAGGAAGCTTTCGACAGCATCAGGACTCTAGAATCAGTGCACAAGCCTTTAACTTTGTATTTTGAAATGTCAGCCACGAGACAGAGCCACAAGCTCTGCTGATCTACTGATGCTCAACCTCCATCCTATCTCTAGAACTGACAGACAGCCGGGATGAAAGGTGACTCTAGCATTTCAGTGCTGAGTTCTTAAGTCCCAGAGTTGCTGCAGAACTCTCTAATGCAGGAATCTGCTGAAATGGTATCACCCCAGCACACAGGAGGCTGAGCGAGAAGGATCGCCAATCTGAGTCCAGTTTGATCTATAAAGTGAAAACTTACCTTAAGTTTTTTTTTTTTCTCTTTCATTGAAAATAGTTTTCAAAAATCTCACACACATTCTACATACTCTAATATGAAGTATTGCACCCATACAACTCAAGTGGAATACAAGGTTTACCTATAATACTTTGAAAGTGCTATTGCAGGATGTTTAGGATAAGTAAGTTATACAAGTTCATTGTCAGTTGTTCAAATCATGGTCATGTCAATTACTAGTCTACTTAACTTACAAGAATATACATCCTAGGTTTAACAGATAGACATGATTCCATAGATAGATAAGGTAAAATCGTTAGATAAGGTCTTCAAAAACCTCAGAGGCATACATAATATGGAATTTAAAGATGTTCTTCCTATTTTAAAGATCATTGACAATAAGACAGGTTAACTCCTGGCAACACCCAGCCTACCTCAAAGAAAATGATGAGAATCAAAGAACCTCCTTATGGAGATAACTTCAAATGTGGCAAACCAGCCACTGGGCAAAATGTCCTCATTTCGGCCACTGACAGAATTCTGCCTAAAAATGGGCAAGCTTGGAAGCAGGTAGTGTCAATAGCCAAACTCTGCTAAGAGAGGGTAAGCATGTCCTCAATAGTTCCTGCCTCACAAATACGTTTGTCAGATATATTGGGCCAGAAGGCTGAAGATGATGCCCAACATTATAGAGTCTTGGGTGATTGTTCAGGCAGCAAACTGTCTCTGTCATTTTTTTTTTTAATTTTGAAGCTGCTAACCTGCACTTCCTGCTTACTCAAGTAATTAATTGTATTCCTTCTCAACTCTCTGATGGGGTTAAAGGCCAGATAGTTTAGTCTTATAAGTAAGCTTAGTTGTTTAAGGGTGAAGATGTCTTTAGGTCTAGATAGATGTTTTAAGTTGACAGAGATGAAATATGATAGGTATTGATTTACATTCAGAATTTTAGACTCACTAAGATGGGAAAGATGTTTTTTCTTCAAGGTTGCCAAATACAAATAGCCAAAATACTATGACTGTAACATTAATATGATTCCTGATTTTTTTGTGGTTCTTCTTACTGTACATAGTTTATTTTATATATGTGTGATAATATAAATGTATATATAAAACTAAAAAAATGCATTTAATAAGAGAAAATAGTTTTCAAAATACGGTTGAGTTTGTTTATGCTAGCCAATCACCTGTTGGATATGGGCCCTGCCCTTAAGTGTGGTTTGTATACCCAGAGAGACTCCATTGGAGAAAACGAACTATCCATTTGTGAGTAGTTACCAACTGAAGATGGCTTCTGGGTTAGGGATGTGGGCTTGTGTCCAGTGCCATTCTCAGCACAGGGACCCCATCAAACCCAGACCTGTGCAGGCCCCGTGCATGCTGCCACAGTCTCTATGAGTTCATGTGTGCCTAAATCCTGCTGTGTTTAGAAGGCCTTGTTTCATCAGTTTTTTTGTTTGTTTGTTTGTTTGTTTGTTTGTTTTATCTCCTCTGCCTCTTACAACCTTTCCTCTACCTCTTCTGTGAGGGGAGGGAATTGATGAAGACATCCCATTTATGATAGAGTGTGCCAAGGTCTGTCACTGGCTTTACCTTATCCATCTGTGGCCTCTGTATTTGTTCTCATCTGCTGCAGGAGAAAGCTTCTCTGATGATGGCTGAGCAAGACACTGATCTGTGACTATATCACAATGTCCTTAGGAGTCATTTTGTTGCTTTCTTTTTTTTTTTTTTTTTTTTTATGTTTCTTTATCAGAACAGAAGTATTTTGTTTTCCCTGAGGCACCTGGCCTGGCCAGGCTCAGATTCTTGCCCACCTGAGCAATGTTGAGGATGGGTTCCATTGCATGAAGTGGGCCTTAAATACAATCAGATATTGGGTGGGTAGTTCCACAAGTCTGGTGCCACTACTGCTCTAGCACTTCTTGCACCTAGATCACCATTGTAGATTGAAGGGTTTGTAGATGGGTTGGTATATAGCTTTCTATTTCAGTAGTGTGTAGAGAACCTTCCAGTACCACAAACACTAGTCAGTTGGGGCAAAAGCGGTTTGTAGGCACCAGCTCAACTTCTCGGTTCAGTGAGTTGTATAGATGTCGTCTTCAGCAATGGGGCTTTACCATCAGCTTGTGGAGAGAAACCAACAGCCTGGGTTGTTTGTTGGTTCCCATGTGGGCCCCTTTGGCCAACAATTCAATTAGATGTTGCCCATTCCTGAAACTGGAAGCTTTACTGGGTGACAAAAGATGCCCAACTGGAGCTCTGTCTCTCCAGTTATTTGGTGACTCAACTTAGACCACCTTCATATATGTATATACTTTAGGAAGCTTCTGCTGTATTACTTTTCCACAAAACCCCTCAGAAGGCCCTTACTTTTAGCTGCCCTTCCCCCACACTTTCTCCCTCAGTCCCCTCTTCCCTCTCTCCTCATTTTATTCTCCCATTCCAGTCCCCACCCCCATCCACTCATATTCTTTTTCCCTTTGCTAGGGATATAAATTCTACCACCACCACCCCCAGTTCCTGTCCATACCTAATGTCTGTGGTTACATGGATTGTAGCCTGCTTATTGAAAACTTAACAGCAAACAGACAAATATAAGTCTGAGTTACTTCACTCAGGATGTTTTATTCCCTAGCTCCATCCGTTTACCGGACTCCCAGGCTATCATGATCAGCAGGTTTCCAAGGAAAGTCTGACACCCAGCCCCAATTTTTTTCTTTAATATCACCCACACAGCCAAGAGAGATGGCACACGTCTGTAATTCCAATATTTGAGAGGTAGAAGCAAGAGGATTAGTGGTTCAAAGTCATTCTTGGCTACACCATGATTCAAAGCTGCTCTAGGCTACATAAGACCATGTCTCAAAAAGCCAAAAAATAAAGGCATCCATAATTAAACAGAAACATTATAATGATACATGTGTTGGAAAGGAATTATGAGACTAGACATGACAATTTTAATAGTAGATATATTTGGGTTAACTGAGCTTGTAATGTTTGGATTTTATTTTTAAAGATTTATTTATTTTATGAATATGAGTGTTTTAGTACATGCATATATGTGCCTGGTGCCCTCAAAGGTCATAAGATCCTTTGGAACTAGAGTTACAGGCAATTGTAAGGTACCAAGTGAGTGGAAGGGAAAAATGAACCTGGGTCCTCTGCAAGAGCAGCAAGTGCTCTTAACCATTGGATCATCTCTCCAGCCCCATATTTTTTAATAAAAAAAAATGCTTCTCTGTGTGTTTGTGTTCACATATGTACATATGAGTACATATGTGCACATGTGTATAAGTGTGCATGACATGAAGGTGTGGAGGCCAGAGGACAATCTTAGATGTCATCTTCTGGAATGGCTCTTTTGGGGCAGGGTCTCTCTCTCTCCCTCTCTCTCTCTTTCTCTCTCTCCTCTCCTCTCTCTCTCTCTCTCTCTGTCTCTCTCTGCCTCTGTCTCTCTCTGTCTGTCTCTCTCTGTCTCTCTGTCTCTGTCTGTCTGTCTTACACACACACACACACACACACACACACACACAACAGGAGCTTACCAACTAAGCTAGGCTGGCCAGTAGGCTTCAGGGCTCTGCTTGTCTCTACCTCTCCAGCAGTGGGATTCTGAACCACCATGCCTAGAATCTTTATGTGGATTCTGGGGGTCAAACTAACATCCTCTTGCTTGCAAGGAAAGCTTTTTACTAACCGAGCCATCTCTCCAGCCCTCATATTTGAGTTTTAAAATATCACTTTTTATTTTATCTTCTATTACCAGAGAACATCATGGAGTTAAAATGGAACAATGTCAGAAGGAAGCTCCATCCATAGACTTCCTGTTTCCCATTTGCTCTCTGCACTCATATAAGAGGTAACCCTCATCCTCCTGGAATTACTTCTCATGTTGGAGTTGAAAGGGAGAGTCCATTTCCTCCCTACATGGGTAGCCAGTCCTTCTCATCGTTTACTTTGCTAGGTCTGGCCTTGCTGACCCTGCCATCAATCAAGCACCACACATCTACAGGCCTGTATGTCCTTTCTTGCAAGAACAGCCTTTGGTAAATGATGCTGAAAACACACACCATTATGCAGGGAAATCAAGCAAGCTTAAGGGTTTTCTCTCAGTATGGTTTTGGCTGTTTGAGACCTTCGCATTTCCTTGTGAATTTTAGAATTTGCTGGCTAGCTAACAAAATAAGCAAACAAAATCCAACAACTACCATCACACACACACACACACACACACACACACACACACCTGCTGGTACTTTGCTTTGGTGTTGGAGTCAAGGAACAACAACCCTACAATACTGAATGTACCTCAGCAACCTTCCAGTTAGCTCAGTCTATAACAATTTCCCTTAGCCTAGTTGTCCTGGCTTCTCTCACTTTTCTCAGAGATCTGAAATAATCTGCCCACTGTTTCCAGAAGAATTCACATTCTCATTAACTTACATAAGGGAGATCCTATTATTGACATTGATTCCTTCATATCAAATTTGATTTCTTCATTCAACTCTGTGGTCCAAGTTGGTATTGTGAAGATCAACTGTATTGCTTTTAATCATTACAAATACATATAAAGGGAATTCTTTTGTTCAAACAAAAAATAAAGATCTTAAATCAATAAAGAGAACTTAAAAGGGGATAAGGGCATAAGATTCCCAGATAAACAATATACAGAGGAAGAGTTACTTAAGCTCACTAACAAGCAAAGAAGTGCAAAATAGAACACCAGCCACCATGGCTCCTGTCGCATCAGTAAGGGATAAAATGCAGACACATGGGACTCCATAATGCTCAGATTTAGTGAGGCTGTGAGTGAGAGTCATGCTCATTGAGTTGTATTAGAAAGTAATGACCAACTTGTCCGTAGCTGACAAGGGTCCTTCAGTGTGACAAACTTTCTCCCTAAAGTTTATCAAACCAAGCACAAAATTCATCAATAACTGAAGGACACAACTGCCCCCATACTGCTGGGGTAGGAAGGTAAACACTCTGAGGGTTTACACGTCCGTGAGCACAAGATTGGGTGTGTAAATGCTTGGGCCAGCAAAACCAGTTCATATCCATTACCATCGTCACCTAAACATTTGTGTGGAGATGTTACACGACACAGAGTTCAAACCAAGCAACCCCAGATTTGGGCAATTTCAGTGTGTCTGCCTCCTGTGCTAATTGGTAGAAAACACAGACAGACATACAGAAAAAAATGAATGGATAGAATTGTGAGACAGGCACGGTGCCATATGTCTGTAATCCCAACTCTAGTGAGGTCAAAGCAACATGATCATGGACTTGATGCCAGCCCAGAATATGAGATCCTGTCTCCAAAGCTTGTATAAAACATTCCTCATCCTCATTCTTATATCTGTGAGCTAGGCACACATAATAATACATGTGCAGGCAGGCATATCCCAGAATAGACACAATCCTTTAAATAGTGTCCTTTGACTTCTATTTCTGAGATAACTATTTCTGTGATATTTGAACTTTAAGATGATGGATTGTGACTTGATGATCTTTGCTTATTGGGAAGCATCATGGAGAGAAAGTCCCATGGACCACTTTCTGGGTTCTGAATGCTCACTCTGCTAAGCCTTGGTGCCAAGCTGAAGGATGGACGTCTCCCCAGGGCCAGCATCATGGAGACAGACAGCATAATTGTTGGCATCTGCCTTCCAAAATGGACCAGAGGATGGCCCCATTGGAAAGCCCTATGTTCTCACTACATAGTGATTTCAGAAACTTCTAGAAACAAGCACAGCTCTGCATCTGTCCTCCACTCCTCTTGTGCTGACCTTTAGGGGTCACAGTGCAGTATTTTTCCACTAAGAAACAAGAAGTACCAGTGTATTTGGCATTATTCATTCTGGGGCCCTGCACGACTTTTTAAAGCAACAATTTAAGGCTTTCTGGAGCAGAACATTTAAAGTTGTCTGTTTAACAAAGCACACAACAAATGCCATGGCTAATTTAAAGAAGAGAGTCTCCAACAGGTTGGCTGAGACTATGTGCCCAACTTCATAGCCCAGAGTCGCTGTCATCCAACACTCAAATTCATAGTTACCTTAAAGGTGATACCTCTGATCTGACCTGGATACATGACAACTCACCAAGTCCTGTGCCTGGTGGAGAACACGGACAAGCACAGAATGTTACTCTGTGGTAATGAAAAATGTTGTCATTATCCTGGGGGTGGGGGGAGCTAGCATGTGAGAGAGGGAGCTCCCTCACCTAAACAAACTGAATGAGGGCACCATGTGGGGGAGTTGGTGGGTGAAGGGGACTCAGAGATGCTCACACAGAGGACCCAAGAAGGGGAAAGCATGTCTATCTCAAGCCTCAGGGGGGTGGGGTGTGAGAAGTCATTCTGGTCTGGATTGCAGGAATGGGTTGCTGGGAGAGGGGAGGCTCTGGAAGGGAAATTTGTATGGGCACCCTCCCCTCCCTACACACTCCTCCTCATGAGATTTCCATTTGCACAGCCCACCTGACATTGTCTAAAGGACCTTGTCTCCTGACATTAAGTTACAGTGACTTTATTTCTTAGGTTGTGCCACAGGGACCTAGCTTCCTCTGACCCTGGGTCTTAGGAACATTGCTTCTTGACACTGTACCATATGGACCCTGGCTGCTGCCACTATGTCCTTGCCTTGTGATCCTATGTTCCAGCAGCTGCTTTGGAACCTGGCTCCCTGGGGTTTGTTTTCAATAGCTTCAGAGTCTTCACCCAAGATCTCGGGGATGACATAGGAGCCTTGAGCCTTTTCTTAATAGGTGTGGACATTTAAACAGCAGGCAGGAGGCGAGCATGGCCAAGCTGGTGCTGCAGCCCCTTGGCGCCATCTGTCCTTGTTTTGTTTCTCAGTTTGTTTTGTGGGAACTGGATAGAGATAGGGGTCTAACCGATCCCCCATTTTGGACCCCTTCGTGGGTTCATCCATGCCATTTCCCATGGCCAGTGGTAGGGACCCAGGGCTCTATCAAGCTTGAGAGCATCTGCTCAGGTCCCAGGCTGAGCAACAGCATGCACTGCAGTCTGAGAACATGACTATCTAGGAAGCTCTAGGGGAGCTGGTGTGGGGGTGCCTCCCCACCCCACGGTTCATATGTTGCAAACTGGGCTGGGGACTGAAGGCTGAATCTGGGCAGCTTCCCAAGTTTTGCCTAGAACATTGGGTCGAAACAGCTTCCAAGTCTCTCTGCCATTACTGTTTAACACACCCATCACTCAAGTTTAGGAGCCCTTGTTTTCACAGATTACAGCTGGAACGGACAATTTTAAGGGCCAAAACACCGTGAAAGAGGCCACTATTGAACAAAATCAAGGACATGGCAGAGAGGGGGGATGAGGGCATCTGTGTTGCCTAGAAAAGCTGCCCCCAGTCTACACCCATGGGAAGTGAGTGGCCTTAAATTCAGGTGCCCAGTGGACCATCTAGCACTTAGATGGAAAAGTTTAGGCAATAGAGGAACCTGGACAGTGGACACTGACATGCTCAAGAGTCTCTAAGCAGACTCTCCCGGGTGTGGTGTCTGCACTAAGGCCTGAGTGTGGAGCCTAGTAACGTCCTTTGCTTGGCCCTACAGCAAGCAGGCCTGGTGATCATTTCCTTTCATAGGAGTTGAAGGTCAGAGAGGGAGCAACCTGGATGGGTGCTCATGAGGAAAGGAAGCAGCCTGCATGGGTGGGTGCTCATTAGGATAGGCAAGAGTGCACAAAGTCGGGGGTGTGCAGTTGAGAAGGGAAGCTGGCTTCTGTGCTGCCTTGACTCCAGTCTGTTGATACGGTCCCCACCCAGGTCCACAAAATGAAATTTAAAAACTCCATTTCTTCCATGCCTCAGCTTTCTATAATCAGGTCTTTCTACTCTCCATGGGGGGAGGGGCTACAGCTGGCTGGAGCACCTGGCTTTGTGAGGCATTCACCTGGGAGAGAAGGTCTTATTCCCACTTACTCTGGGCAAGGAAGTGGGGGGAGGGAGGTCTGACTGGCAGCATGTGTTACTTACAAATAGGCAGAGGCAGGGAGTAGTCAGGCTGCATTCCACAGTCCCACAGCACACCTGGACCAGATGTCTAACTACAGCCTCACATTTGCTCCTCTGTGTGTCGTCCACGAAGCCTTGAGCTGGCCCTGCCACCCTTTAGTGGCCAGGAACCTCAAGCCCTTCTTATGAGTGGCTATCTTTAATGCCCTTGAGCTGTGCCTAGGACACAGGAAAACTCTGGGGGGTGAGGGTGGGGGGAGGAATTGTCCTTCTCCTATAACACAGAGAGAGGTGAAAGAGTTCCCACCATCCCACACCACATCCTGACATCTATGGGAATTACAAAAGAATGACTCAAGTAGGAGAGAAGATATTCAGCCAGCAGGGTGTGGGGCTTCATTCCTATAATGCCAGAACTTGAAAGGTAGAGGCAGGAGGATCCAGAGTTCAAGGCTAGCCTGGGTATATGAAACCTTGTCTCAAAGGGAGGGGGCATGAGTAAGTGGTTCAATAGGGAAAATGTTGCATGAACATCAAGACCTGAGTTAAGATGCCCAGGAACCAGGCCCAGGGGTCCTGCTCAAACTATGGCACCAGGCAAGGACAATATATGCAGTAAACTTCAAACCCCTACACAGATCTAGCCAATGGACAGGACATTCTCCACAGTTGAGTGGAGAGTGGGATATGACTTTCACACGTACTCTGGGGCCTCATATTTGGCCATGTCCCCTGGATGGGGGAGACCTGGTAGCACTCAGAGGAAGGACAGCAGGTAGCCAAGAAGAGACTTGATACCCTATGAGCATATACAGGAGGAGGAAGCCGCCCTCAGTCACAGTCATAGGGGAGGGGAGTAGGGGGAAAGTGGCAGGGAGGGAGGAATGGGAGGATACAGGGGATGAGATAACAATTGAGATGTAATATGAATAAATTAATAAAATATATATTTTTTAAAAAGATGCCCAGGAACCATGTAAGGCTGGATGGAGTAGTGGGCGTCTGTGATCCAAGCACAAGTATGAGGAGATGGGACACAGAGATCTCTGGAAAATTTTGGGCCAGCTAGCTGAGAGTTTGTACCACTAAGCAAGAGACCCTATCCCAAACACGGTCAAAGGAAGACCCATTCCTGAGGGCAACCCTCTTGCCTCTGTACACGTGCCCATATACAACGCACATTCGCACATACATAGCAACAAAGTTTTTTAAGTAGTAGTACTCATCTGGGTAGATGGCTATTTCAACTCTTAAGTATGTATGTCAGAGTGGAGTCACTTTCTCTCTGAATACACAAAGCAAGTAACACAAAGAATGTGGGGTTTTCTTCCTTGTGTTTTTGTTTTTCATCACTTCTACAGAGCAGGGTTGTCTCACACGGAAGCTTCAAACCTGGAAATTAGACTATAGCTTGTTTAATTAACATTTGTTTGAAATGAATATACATAAATTTGGGCATATTTAAGTTTGTTCACTGTAGGGATAATGCAAGCTATTATCAAGTAATTTTCTCACCAGAATTTCATTACTGTTTCTTCACACACTGCTATTCTTCTATTTGTTTTCTTTGTATAGCACTTGATTGCAACAAGTCCGTACAATGAGTTCGGCAAGGTGATGTAAGAGGCTCCAGCAGACAAGAACGGGTTGTAACCTAAAGTGGTGTTTTCTGGTGACCTCAGTTCTACCTCTGCCTGCTCATTTAAGGGTTGGCCATTTGACCACAGTCAGTCCTCAGATGGGGAAGGTGCAGCCCATGGGTGTTGCTGGAAGCTGTAGGAACTGCCGGGCCAGGCTTCATATGGCTGGTGGGAAATTTGGGATCTGAGAGGACCAAAGTACCTGCCCAGAGGTGTCCTCTTGCGCTCGTCCCACCTGCTCCCCAACCTTACCCATCAGCCTCTCAGAGGGGACCTGAGACATGAGACCCAGCTCATGTCACACCACACATCTGTCTGGAAAGACAACCCTACTTCAGGTCCCTGCTGTTCCCAGCCTTCAATTCCTCTTTTGCAAACACAGAAACCATTGCCAAAAACAATGTGGTTTCAGAGAAGAGTCATGAGAATATGAAAAAGTATATAAAAGTCATATCTGCATTGCTAATTCCCATTGTCCTGAGTTTGCTTAGGTCTGGGTGTTAGCCACACTGAACAGGGAGGATATAGAGCTGCACGGTCCCATCCTGGTTGGCACTCAGGACAGGTGTGCAGAAAACAAGCAAAGGAACCTAAGGGTCAGGCACTTCCCGGCACTTCCTCACTCCACCCTTCTTCCTTCCTTCCTAAAGAACCTGCCAAATAGCAGTTTCTCTCAGAAAGACTCTGATTGCTGTGATTTTTCCCACAGAATTCTCTCACTGTTTTCTCTCACTTCACATGAAGAAATTGTTTTGCCTAAGAGATGTGTTTTCATCCATAGAAAAGAATGTTAGAAGTACTTAAGTGGGAGGCAGGGCTGATGGGCTCTGGCAGACACGGCTGTGCCAGCTCTGGGTGTCAGGTGTATCCTCCCCAGTACTGTGCTCTGCACTCCACTGGACATCTCCGCTGCCAGACTGAAGGTGACACTGTGGGAAATAAAAATAAAGTGTACTGTCTTCTCTACCAAAGAGGTAAATAAAATAAAACTCCATTTGAAAAAAAAAAAAATTGTAAAGAAACTGCTTGGCTGAAATTCAAATTCCTCCAGGGTCGGCAGTTCTTGAAATCAAAATATGTGCTCAAGGTTGCAGTCAGTGCTCAAAACTAGATTCCGCTTGTCAGATGTGTTGCTTTAAATTAGCCAGTCACCAAAAATGTGAGGTGGAGTGTTAACCACTGAGAGCGAGGCATAGGACCGCTGCCTTTGCCTTAGAGATAAAATCCCAGCTAGGTGTGCTCGCTTGCTTGATTTGTTGCAACTGTGTACCTTTCTGCAGAAGTAAAACTTTTAGCCTTGCTGAAATAATGTGGATTGTGTGGCCATGACCCCAGGCTCATTTCTAATAACACGCATCCCACGTGCCTGAGGTCTGTCTTAATCTGTCTCCTTCTTAAAAGTCTCTTGGGACTTTCTATAGCGCCCCCACACTGCTTAGCCATGGTGTGGCCAGTACATACTGGCAAACAACACAAGGGCTGGGGAAACCAACCGTGAAGGTGGCCACGAAGGTGCCGAATGAGCACCCATCAAATTAGAAGACAAACCATAGCTTGGTATGAAAGCTATCGAAACGCAACTAAGACTTCCTGCAGGGGGCGCTGCTGAGACAAGGGTTGCATATTGGGACGCCCTGCTGCACACAGAGACACATTGAAACACCAGTGAGGATGGTGCTGTACACATCCTCCAGACCCTTCCCTTGGCTGCCTGTGCTACAGAGAGAAATGAGAGAAATAAAAGTGTTGTGCCAGCACTAGGCAGCATTAACTCTGAAGGCTTTCGGGTGCTAAACAATCTGTGTCTAATGGAGACATCTGCAGAGTTGCTTCTAGTCTCCAGTTTGACACAGTATCATAGGAACTTCCAAATCTATTTTAAAATGTTCGTTGTGTCCTAAGGAAATTTCATTTTAATTATAGAATAGCATATACACAAAAATACCAACGAACGGGTCACTCATAGCTTTATGAGCAGAATGAAGTCTGTGGAATAGAAGTACAGCTTATTTCTAAATCACAGGTGTCAACCATACTTGGTAAAATGTGTCCATTCAACTTTTTTTTAATGTGTGGGTTGAAGGGTGCACATGTAATGTGCATGTTGAGGGGCTTGTAGAGGCCAGGGCACAGTCTCAGTGTCGTTTTGGGGAGCAGTATTACCTCCATTGAGACAGGGTCACATTGGTATGGAGCTTACCAATCAGGCTAGGGTTGGTTGGCATAGAAGACTCATGACCAGACCTCAGTTGAGAGTCTCCACAAGGTACCCAAATTTCTAGCTCACTGTGTTTGATGGCTGGTTGATCTTTGGGAAGACCAAAGACAGAAGGCTGGCTTGGCAGCAGGGGGCAGAGGAGCCTGTGAAGGTAGAACAGGCATAATTGTGCTTTCATTTTCCTTTTCAAAATGGTGACACCCATCAAACTTCCTAGGTCAGTCCCACCAAGCTCTCTGGTTATTGTCGTCTCCTCTCTCTCTCTCTCTCTCTCTCTCTCCATCCTCTCTCTTTTTCTGATCAACTAAGGAGGCAACAGCAGGCCAGCAACCACCCCTCCCTGATAAACCAGACTCACCCCCTCAGCACTGCCTTCCCTTGTTTCTTTGTTTTATTCCAAGTTAATTATATTTTTCTATTCACATACATAGTTGAGACAGGCTCTCCATACATATCCCTGGAAATCACTACCTATACTATGTCTGTCTCCAGTTCATAGAGTTCCACCTGCCTCTGCCTCCCGAGTGATGGGATTAAAGGTATGTGGCACCATACCTGCCTTCTTTTTATTGTACATTTAGTTTGATTTCAAAATGTATTCATGCGTCTCTCTCTCTCTCTCTCTCTCTCTCTCTCTCTCTCTCTCTCTGTGTGTGTGTGTGTGTGTGTGTGTGTGTG
Source organism: Acomys russatus (assembly GCF_903995435.1). Taxonomy (NCBI): domain Eukaryota; kingdom Metazoa; phylum Chordata; class Mammalia; order Rodentia; family Muridae; genus Acomys; species Acomys russatus. The sequence continues at coordinate 19,064,610 of NC_067141.1, forward strand.
TGTGTGTGTATGTGTGTGTGTGTGTGTGTGTGTGTGTGTGTGTGTGTGTGTGCATCCAGGAGATGTGCCAGAGAGGGAACAGGGAGGTACTAAGGCATGTGGTCCCTTAACATCTAGGAGAAGGTATGAGAGCTGAACCCCAAAGTACCAGCTTCTAGAAAGGATTCACCACACTGCTGAATGAAACACTGGGAGACGTAGCACCAAGACAGGAAAGACTCACTGTGCTAGGGCTGGAGTGGAGAGGTCAGTGGCGGGGTAAGGAGCCCCACAGAGAAGTGTGATGCTGTGAACAGAAGCCATGGAAGTCAAGAACCTGAGGAAGATATCCCAGGACAGAGTGGCTTTCCCAGGGACAGCAAATAGACAAGAGTGGCCACTGACCACTGTCATGGAAGCAAAACACTCTCACGTGTCAAGGAATGTCATGTCCATGTCCAAATGCACAAGTCTTTGGCAAGTGCTCAGAGAAAACAGCCAGCCCCTACTCCTCAGGCATGAGACCTTGGCCAAAAGCATTAGCACACTCCTGCTTTTACCTCATACCTCATGAGAAGACGGGAGTCACTCAAATTCTGTTCTTCTTTATATAACTACTTTAAGCAATATAAAGATATAAAAATGTTTATTTAACTATAAAGTGTTTCATGTGGGTCTACATGATAAATATACAGCTTGATTGGTGGTCTTAATAAAAAAAAATTATCCAGTTGAATTTAAAAATAAAGGCAACAATTACTTAATCTTTTCACCACAGGGAAGGTTGCCTACCAAATATGAGACACCTGGGCCTTAGGACAGGCGGCTCTGGCTTACTCATGGCCCTGAAGACCTTGGGGTTTTGAGAGATATGAGATGTGACCATCACTAGTGAAAGAAGAGGTATAGCTTTATGACAGGGTGGCTAGCAGGTCCTGAGGATATGGACATCTGCTGCTGTGTCTGCCTTTTGACAGGGAGGGGACTCTCAATAGTGATGAAGGGCACTCAGGTGTGGGCAAGGAAAGAGGATACAGAATACAACGGTAGGGGGAAGTGGCAGCCACAGGAAAAGAGGTCTAGATGGGGGTGGTTGTTGGAATTGGAACAGAGTTGGAACCATGGAGCTGAGGAGCTGTGTGTGAAGGGCTCACTGGTCTAGGTGGTCCTGTGCCTGGCAGGGACAAAGTAGATTCTACTGAGGAGACAAATAAAGGCACAAACATCTCCAGGTTCCTCAGGATGATGTAACGCAGAGCTCACCTGTGTGGAGTCCTTAGCATACACCAGCCTGTGTGCATCCTGTGTCACAAGCACCCTGAATCTCAAAGTCTGGCCTCGGTGCTCAGCAGAGTCTTCATTTTGCACCTGGAGGAACCGAAGCCCAGAGGGACTGAGTTTCCTGGCCACAGTCCTGATGTGGGAAGTGTTTGAGGGGGCCGAGCTGGCATCAGTTAACTCACAAAGATGCAGAGGAATTCTCACACAGGTATATTCTCGGTGTTGGAGGATGGAGACTGACCACAACAACTTTTCCCTCAGTGAGAAAATCCCAGCAGGCAGCTGGTGCTCCACCTTCACCCACCCAAATGTCTTGGAGCAAACTGCAGAAAAGCAGCCAGACTCTGCAAGGCTGACCTCAGCTGGGGCCCTTGACTGTGGTTCCAGAAAGGAGCTCAGGCTTCAGGGCTCACAGGCGGGACCAAAGTGGACACATACCACATTGTGTGGTGTGACTGTCCCTTCCTACGTGTGAGACACAAAACTCAGAGAGTAGGAGCTCGGGCTGAATGAGCTGCACCTCTCCCTGTATCCCAACACTTGTCCTCAGTGCTTAGAAGAAGGCCTTCACCACCCAGGACCCATGGACTGAACATCTATCATGCAGCTCCCCAGGCAGGTGTGGGTGCTCTGAGCAATGGGACTGCGGGCATGTTCACAGTGCCTAGCATCCTGGCTTCCTTCCCTTTAGCACTGTGGAAGAAGGGCTCTGCGTCCAAGGGTCATTGATAGGCTTATAGATGGAAAACTGTGAAAACACTATCCCCTTGTGCATAATGTGCAAAAGGCAGCTCATGGAGGAACAGAAGGGACTCTGAAATGCAAAGGTGGTGGAAAGCAGAGCATTGTAGATATGCTGTGGGAGTTACTACTGATGGACAACCTAACTAGAATCCCGTAGTAGACAAGCTTCTGCTCACATGTCTGAGGGAGTTTATAAGTTGGGTTAACTGAGGTGGAAAGACCCACTATGAATGTGACACTATCTCATGGACCTAGGTACTGAACTGATGAAAACAAAGAAAGCTACTTGAATGCAAGCATTCATCTCTCCTGCTTCCCAACTGCCGATGCAATGTGACCAGCTGCCAGCCTGCCACCGTGATGGACTGTGTCTTCAAAGTCTAAGCCAAAATGAACCCTTCCTTTCTTAAGGTCCTTTTGTCTTAGGGACAAGAAAAATAACTAATACACATGAGGCACTAAGTTTAGATGGCTTTCCCCCAATAATGTCAGGGCAATTATATAAACTTGAAAATTTAATGTGAACACTGGTCACTAAAAGAAGTGGGCATTTCCATCTATCTGTATGTGCAGACATCATACGTGTGTGTGTGTGTGTGTGTGTGTGTGTGTATAGCAAATGTGTATGTGTGCAAACATGGCTATGTTTGCATGTGTTCCTGGTGAATGTATGTTCAGCACTTATGTGAGAAGAGGTCTTTTTTAATTCTCCCCCACAATACAATGCTCCACTCTGAGCTGTCTGACCTTACCCAGTAATTCCATATGTATCACAAGCAATCACATAGATTGTTAAAAAGCCTGTTTTTCTAAGAAGATAAGAGAAATCTGAAGTGTCATTAAAAGATTCCAGACCTACACTGTGGAAGGTCCACAGCTCTACGCTTCAAGATTGTGCACTTGGCCTGATACCTCCTGTGGAGACACTCTGAAGGTTTCCTACACAGAGAACCAGGCAAAACCCAAGGGCCCTGGATAGATCCTCAATCTGAGCCAGTCCCAGCAGTGAATTATGCTACTGGTGACATCACTCAGCAGGGTAAGATGATAGCCAGACAGCTTTTTCCCCCCAAGAAGTAAGTGTGGTGAGGGGCATCATCTGCAAGTCTGATGTTTTTCTTTAAGTATGTGGTTTAGGGTATATCTTTATTTTGAGGCAGGGTTTCACATATCTCAGGCTAGTCTTGGATTCACTATGTTTCAAAAGACGACCTTGATCTTTTTATTCTTCTTCCTCTACCTCCTGGGAACAGAGGTGTGTGTGGCACCATGCCCGGTTTATGCAGTCCTGGTGATTGAACTCAGGGCTTGCAATGCGCTAGACAAAAACTACCAACTGGGATACATCACCAGCCCTAAATATATATCTTTGAAGTTTTTGACAAATCTCTTGCACAGAGTATATGATAAATGTTGCCTGAAACTGAGAATTGGACCAAATACTGAATCCCAGGGCTCACACTGGGGGTGTGGCTGTCCTGTTGCTAAGACCTCGGGATTTCTCTAAGCACAGCCTCTTGTTTCCTGAGAGCTTATGAGTGCGGTGAGGAACTGAGATGAAGCAGACACTGACTTGGGGGGTCCCAGCACAGGACTCAATGGCAATCTATCAGAGGATGCCCTAGAACTCAGTGTCTGTAGCCTGGGGAGATTCCTCTAGCTATCTTCGAAGTTCCATGGTCTCTGTGGACTAAGACCTACTGACGGAGTGGGCTCCTTCCATCACACAGACAGGCTACTGCAGCCTTGTTCGGACCGTCACTCAATTGAATCAGCCAAAGGCTCTAGGACTTTGGGCGCCAGCGGCAGCAGCAGCTTCTGAGCCGGAGCCAGCCTGGATGTCCCTGGAGTCTTCTGAATAATTGTGTCTTCACCAATATCAGCAAAAATATAATTATTAATGAGTTCCTTCCAGAAACTGCTGTTTCCCAAAAAGAAGAAGAGAAAAAAAAAAAAAAAAAAAAAAAAAAAGCCATGCATGTGCCAGCAACAGAACAGAACATGAACTAAAACCTGTATTTTAAAGCACAGGAATCAAAAAGGAGGTTCTACTTTACCACGACAGCCAGCAGGCCTCAAAGAGCGGGGATCCCACCACGCGTCCATGGGGATCCAAAACAGGAGGCTAATGAGAACCGAGCTTATGAATAAAAGAAGGGACTCGCTTCTCAGGCACACCAGCCGCGTGCCAGCGCGGCTCCGGAGATAACAGCCTTTAGAGCAAAGCCAGGGTCATTAGAGACTCTAATGATTTTTTTCCTCCTCTGCCATGTAAGACCCTTTTAGTTTCAGGAAACTGTTGGTGCATGCTTGTTAGAGAGGGAAGTCTTTGAAATCCGTCCAACTTCGCTCCACATCTGAGCCATTCATAATAGAAGACTGATTAATGTTTGAGACGACGCCAGCATTGGCTGAAATGCCAACTCTCAAATTTTAACACTCCCCTCAAGGAGAGAGTGCTCTCCTTGCATACATGGATGAGGAAGACTTCCAGAGGATGGAGGAAGGCTCGTTCCCCTGCCAGACCACACATTAGCCTCTGGCAGTGATCTAAGAGATCCTGGGATACCTTGGCCTTTCCTAAGTACTTACTTGATTTATTGCCATCGTGAAGAGAATTTTTGCAAAACGCTAAAGCTGTCGTAGTTGTTAAGTGCTGGTATCAGTGTCTTCATCAAACTGGCTCTAGGCGACAAGAATATATAAATTTCTCAGAGCAAGGGTGGCCAGGAGTTCAGAAGATGGGTGGGTAAAAGAGAGTCGGGGAAGAGGCAGGAAGGGAAGGACTCTTTCCACCTCACTAGCCTTCTGTGTGCCCACTCCTCCTGGGCCCAAGGATCTGACCCTCTCTTCCTGGGCAAGTGTCAACCACATAGAAACAAGTGCTATACATTTTTTTCCTGGAGAGACATAAAGAAATGTCTATTTGTTGCAGATTAAGAGATCATCAGAAGACCAAAAGATTCTGCCCAACCTCAGGTGGTGAACTATGAGTTTATTGGGATAGGTGTCAGGGCATCTTCAGCAGCTGTATTAGCTGTATTAGCAGGATTCCCTGTAGTAATTTACTTGCCACTTACTCATTCTCAGAGAAGGGATGGGCTTAATGAGCCCCCAGCCCTTTGTCTGTCATGGAATGTTGCCTATGGGTGAACACAAAGGCTTTGTTTAAGACACTAGTGATCATGTCCAGCCCTTAGGAGATAGTCACATGACAGAAAATTAGAATCTCCTGCTAAACGGGCCCCAGCATCCTTCCTGCCTACTGGGCCTAGACCTGGCCATGTACATAGCTGCAGAGGTAGCTCATGAATTGTTTCATGATATAGTGACTTCATATGCTCACTGATTGGGCCATGCTGGCTCTCAGGGTGAGGTGGACCATTCCTGTGCTTGCTAGAGATGTCATATCCTGACATGTCTACCATAGAGCATGAACCTGCACTCTGACTCCTGAGGGTGAGCCTTTGGACAAGTCTCTTGATGGCTCCTGGTTTAAGTTTCCTGACAAACGGCACCACTAGGCACTGGTCTGCTGACAATGCTTTGGGCTCCATAGTTCTGCGCTCAGAAAAGCTGGTTTGTCCAGCAAGGCTTGTCCCTCAAAGTGTGGGAAAGCCTTACATGGACATAGATTTCCCCATCCAGGTAGGCCTGAGCCCTACAGCTCTGCTGGGTCCAGGATGGCCCCAGCACAGAGCCATTTGTTCATGCCAATGAGCAATGTTTCTGGTGAATTTTGTTCCAAAGAAGAGATTTGATTTGTGTTCAGGAGAGAATGCGAAACCAAAGGCAGATATCAGCAGGCAAGGCCCACACGATGTATCATGTGGCTCTGCTAGACTCTTCCCCGGGGCCTACAGAAATGATGGCATCGGTCGTGGTGCTGGATGACAGAGGCAGCGGTGACATGTTTCTCGTCTGTTTGGATAGCCTGGCAATGACCAGCTGGGCTTTCTGTGTGGGACTCAGGCTGCGATTGTCCCAGCACTTGATGTGATGTTCTGTAAAGTACAAGAGCACCCAACCGTGCAGAACACAGACAGAGGCACTCCCTGACACCCAGAGGAAAGCCGGTGACGCCAGGCTGCTCAGAGAAGGCCCATGCGTTGCTCTTATCTGGCCTATTTCCTCTCAGTCTTCCTCGGTCTCCTCCCTCATTTCTTGTGCTGAATTCCACCTTCCTCTCTTCCTTTCTGTGTGCACACCATTTTGCCACTGTTCTTTGCTGTTTTAATTAGGTTGTTCCTTCTTTGATTCAATCATTCACTTCTTAAACTTTTTGATCTTATAGTGTAATTACAACCTTCCTCCCTCCCTTTCTTTCCTTCAAACCCTCCCATATCTCCCTCCTTATAACCTCTTTAAAATTCATGGGCTCTTTTTTTCATTAGCTGTTGTTTAATACATATATGTATGTATCTGTATATAATATACAAATATATATATATATATATATATATATATATAATATATATATATATTATAGATATATTTCAAGTATAACCAGGTTGGTCTGTATAATGTTATTTGTATGTATGTTTTCAGAGCTGATTATTTGGCACTGGACAGCCAACTCCCAAGCCCTCCTGGGGAAGATTATTTCTCCTGCTCTCAGCACTCCTTAGTTGTCTGTAGTTTTGTTTTGTTTTGTTTTGCTTTTTTTCCCACTCATCAAAACACTCAACCTTCTCCTCATTAATTATTTCAGAGTCTGAACATATTCTCCCAGGAAGGCAGCCAGGCCCTGGCATCGTGTGTATCTAGCTATGTGCCTTCAAGCTGGGTTCCTGGGCTGGTTCAAAGTTCAGATGGACAGGCCCTCTCTGCTCATGTCCACTTGTGTAAACCTCCTAAATCTCTTTCGTTGTGACCCCCTTCCCTTGGAGAACTGCTGATGGCCATCTCTCTCAGCTGTGCTCTCCTCCCAATGCCAGGCATGAGGTCGGTTCCATTGCACTCCGTGCCCCGATGCCTTGCCTCAGCCCCTGGGCTCCAGCAGGCTGTACACTGTATTACACTTGCTTCCAGCTTCCAGAAGCTACTGTGGGGCTGGTATTCAGAATAGCAGTGGCCAGCTTGGTGGGAACAGGGTGATCTTAGCTTTCCAACTACAGATCCCTAGTGGGTACTCTTTCCTTCCCTCAGCCCCTGGTCACTGGGCAGAGGACAGAAGCTACAGCCCTGTGGGGGTCTGTGAGGATGAAACAAACCCTTATAAACAATTCCTCCAGTGTTGGCACTTAGAACTCATGTTTAATAGCAAGTACAGATGAAGGGCACTTCAATTATTTAATGCCTCTAAACATAGATTTTTTTATTAAGTATCTGTTAAAATGTTCCAACAAGGCCCCAGAGCCTGGGCCATTCTTAATTTTGGCTAATATGAAAATGTGCATGTCCTTGGTGATGGACACAGCTCTAGTAGATAAGACCAGGTGGAGATGGGACTGGTCCACATCCCAGTGACACAGGCTTCTTCTAGAAGGGAACAGGTATCTAGTCCCTGGGGCAGTTCCTGGAGCAGACCATGGCTTCAGGTCAGCATTTTGATCCCGTGTTCTGGCCGTTCAGTGTGTATGCACCCTACCTTCCTACACAATCTATCTATGTCTTACCTTAATAGTTGCCTAAGCAACTCAGCAGTAAAAGATTTTAAAAAACAATAAAGCTATAAAATGGAAAAGCATCTGAAAGAGATGAGCACTCCCTTTGTCACATTGGTATATTTCACTGTCACCAGAACGCTAGCTGTCACCAGAGAATCAATCTTAGCAGTCTCAGTGCCTCAGAACTCAGAACTCAACCTTGTCTCACCAGCAGGTCTTCATGGCTTATGCTGTTCTGAGAGGAAACAGCAAGCCCTCTTCCCGATGCAGCGCTCCTGGAATGTGGCTCCATGAGGTCAAGATGCCAGAGGGTGACATGGAAAGGCAGCCTGGGAGGCAATGCACTCAGGACAGAAAGTAGCGGCTCCCACACAATTACTTGAATCCACCGTAGACATGAGCCAAATGTGCCTCTTGTGTAATTTGACACCTTGCTGAGATTCTAGTTATCCACAGCAGTCTTCACAGACCTTTGCCACAGAGACAATGGTGACCTTGGAAAGGTTTTTGCTGGATATTTCTAGGAGCCAATGGTCAGTTCTCTGAACAGCAAGCTCCATGCCAGCCATGGAGAAGGGGACCCATTCTAGACTCAGGCTGAGGAGCTACCCTGCATGGCTCTGTGAGTCTACATGGGTACACTGAGGGGCACATGCCTCTCTAGAACACGACCATTCCTCACATGTAAGAGAAGGCTGAGCTAAGGAACCAAGCCATTGGAGCCCAGCACCAGGCCAGGCTGTGACCTTCCACTTATTCTGCCTACAGGGATGATGTCCTAGCTAGGTGACCTGGAGAGGAAGTGGGCCTATCACAAGCACCTGCCTGTCACAGCACCCTGCCTGTGTCATCGCCTGATTGACAAAGGGCTGGTCTCTGGCAACTCAGCTGGTCTTTTCTTGACTAAACACAACCAGAAGAGGGTTGCTTGCAGGTACCGAGGCCTTTGGGATAGAAACTGAGTCACCTATGCTGAACCAATGGAAGGAAGGAAAAGATAGAAAGAGGGAGTGAGGGAGTGAGGAAGAGACAGAGGGAGAAAGGGAGGACAAAAGAAACAGGCTGCAGGGAAAAGAAGAAAGGAAGAGACGAAGGAGGAAGGGATGAGAAGGAAGGAGAGAAGGAGAGTGGCTCTCTCCTTCCATTCTGTCTAGGTAAACTGATGACTGCTTTTGGCTAAAGTCCCAAACAATGGGAAGGTGGGATCTCATAGCTACAGCTACAGGCCTCACTCCCCTGGTGGTGGGAAACCCTGTGAATCCTACAGGAAAATGGGAGAAGAGCAAAGAAAGGAGACGCTAAAGGCCAGGTGATGGAGGGAGGGAATGGCAGGCCTGAAATGACATGAATTAAAAGCAGGCTTATGCTGACGTCCAGGCAGAGGCATTACCCAGCCAGACAGAAACGCTAGGAATGGAGGCAGGCTGCGAGTTTGTCTTGTGCAATTGTGCTAGGATACAAGAAGGGTGCTTAAATGTTAAGCTGGAGCTGTAAAGGACAGAATTCACCATATGGGAAATGTGTGGTGTGTACTGGTTCATTGATGGGCTAGCCTGTATTGGCTTCGAGCCAGCACTTAATGTGGGCTCAGGATATTTGTGCTAAGCTTCAAGTCCTGTGCTGAATAAGGAGAATGCGAAACCTAATGAGCCTGGGCCAGTGGGGCTCAAAGGGGTGAGAGCCCACCCCCCACAAAGAGCCAAAGCAGTGCAGCATGTGGCTGAGGAAGCTGAAACTGGCTGGATGGGGAGAAAGCAGATGGAAGATTCCGTTCTGGATTTGAGCACTGACATGTGAGCTGTCTGATGTGCACCATAGCCCCCCTGTCACTTGTGCGCGCTGAAAGCTGAAAAAATAGACTTAGGGTTCTCAGACCACACTTTAAACTTAGCTATATTCTGCGCATTTGAGATTTCTTCGTCGGTGTTTTGTGTGAGTGATTGGGACAGTTTCCCTCGGCACACGTGAGGATTGGGGGCTGCCGTGCCTCGGGGGTGGGTCAATAGTGGGCATTAGGATGGTGAGGTTTGTGCCCCACTATCTGCAGGTGAGCTGCTGCTGGCTGCTGGACCTCAAGCAGTGGGCATAAGACAGCAGAGCCCAGCCTCACAGAATCCCCTTCCCCGCAGCGAGCATTGGTGCTGTTTCATTATCAGCACAGATAGATTGAAAGCAAGTGTGTCTCCCTGGCAGCCTCGGGAATCCACGTACCTCCTTGCCGTGCATCTGTGGCATCCTCGCTCTCTGCCCGTGCAGCCTCTGGTTCCCATAACTCATTACCAGAGCCTGAGTCAGAGCCTTGACTTTGGGCCCTAATTCCTCATATTAAAAACAAATGCAGCTAATTGCATTACTTGAGATTCAGCTGGAAAATTGAAGAAAATGTAACGTCTGCAGTCACCAGTTCGGAAGGAAGAAGAAGAAGAAACAAAAAAAGAGGCCATTTCTAAGTTCCAGCTGCAGCCTCATGACATGTTACTGGGGCTCACCTGCAGCCCCACGTGAGCTAATTTAAAGGCTTAATTATACTACTCAATGCAAAGTGGAAGGTTTTAGGTATTCTGCCTTCACATTTTTATTGTTTGAGAATTCCGTGTGTGCCTATACTGCAAATCCACCCCCCATCCCTCCCCTCCAATTTCTCATCTACTCTCTACTTTGCCCTCCCTTTTCCCCAAAAAATAATGAGCTTTTTTTTTTTTTTTTTTTTTTTTTTTTTAGTCCCTTTAGTGTATGGATATAGAACCATCTACTGGACCACTTTTAGCTTCTCCAGGATCACATCCTTGAAGAAAACTGACTCCCACTTGTCCTGTAGCCATGAGCTGCCAATAGCCCCTCAGTCAGGCGTGAGTCTGCAGGAGCCCCTCCCCCATCTGCACATGGACTCTGTGCAAATGGTGCACAGACATGCTCGCAAACAAAACACCCAATACAGAAAATAAAATATTAAAAAATAATAATAATAAGAGCGTAGTTAATAACTATGTCTGCTTAACATATTAATACTATTAGTCTGTCCCCTGAGGCCTAAGATCTAGCCAGTCTTTTGTTTGGTTTTGGTTTTGGCTTGCTTGATTTGAATTGGAGTTTTTGCTCAGTTTACTATAGTGGCCATGAATTCTCCCTTGTAGAGAGGGCTCTAACGCCAATCAGAAAGTGGTTGATTACTCCTATAACATTTGTACCATTACTGCAGCCAATGATTACTGTAGCTCACAAGGTCCGCAGCTGCCTAAAACCAATGATAACCACCCCTAGCCAAATATACAACATCATCCAGCACTGTGAGAGCTAGCCAGTAGGGGTGAAGCTTCCAGGTCTGTACCATCTTGATTTCTCAGTGTCCTGTGACTCAAGGTTATGGTGTCTTCAACACTAGGGTCTTTACCATCAAGTTCACTAGGGTTGTTGTCTAGAATACATAAAGAACAGTAACAATAAAAGGAACCTAAACACCAAGAAAAGAAACAACCTCACTTACAAATGAGGCATAGAACTAAACAAAGAGTTCTAAGAAGAAGAAATACAAATGGCTGAGAAATATATTTTTCAATGCCCAAGACCCTTAGCCATCAGGGAAATGTAAATTAAAACTATTTTAAGGTTTCATCTTACTTCAGTCAGAATGGCTAAGATTTGAAAAAGAAGGGGGGGCAAGGGTGATAGCAAATGCTGGTGTGGGTGTGGGGAAAGGGGGTCACTTATTCACTGCCAGTGGTCATGTAAATTAGTGCAGCCAATATAGAAATAAGTGTGGAGGTTCCTCAAAGAGCTAGAGATTGATCTACTGTATGATCCAGCTATCCTTTGGGGCATAAACCCAAAGCACTGTGTATCCTAGTCTAGAGATATTTGTTCACCTATGTTCTTTGTTGTTCTTTTCACAACAGCCAGGAAATGGAAACAGCCTACATGTCCATTGACAGACAAATGGATAATGAAAATGTGACTCGTATGCACAGTGAATTATTATCCAGCTGAAATGAAATTATGAAACTTGCAAGGATATGTGTAGATCTGGAAATAATGCTTCTGAGTCAAGGTAACCCAGATGCAGGGAGACAAATATGCGGCATACTCTTCCTCACATATGTAGCTCTGAATCTTTAGAGATGGATGCTTAGATTGACATTACCCCAGAGAAGTCAGAAACTAGTAAGGGACCATGGAAGGAAATTGCAAGGGAAGTGGAAGAGAATGCAGCTAATATGAAGAGGAAACAGGAAATAATGAAACTGAAAGGTTTAAACGGGGAGCCATGGGAGGACAAATACAGGAATCGATACCTAACACTAATGACATTTAGAAATTATATATGGAATCCTACTACTATAGAAGCCAGAGTATTTGATTTAATGAGATTTACACACACACACACACACAGAAAGTGAGGGGGGGGATTTAAATAGAGTTTTCCTATAATAGGTTATGTCTTTTTGAGTTACTTGTCAGTGTGGTCCCACAGACAACCACCAAAACATTACAGGCTATTGTCAATGTATATTTTGAGATGACAATCCCTGCTGAGAGGCAGAGCCCTCTCTCCAGTGGGAGCTGACTACAGCCAACACTTCCTTTCCATTCTCCTGTGGCCAAGGAAGGATCATGTGTACTCTCTATGCTGTTGTTTGATTTCTCCTTGTGGCATGAAAGGATGGCAGTCCAGAGTAGTACCTGCAGGGCCAAAGGCCACAAACCCAGTGTCTTAGTCAGGGTTTCTTTTGTTGTGATAAAACATCATACCCAAAAGCAATTTGGGGAAGAAAGGGTTTATTTGGCTTATATATCCTGAATAATATTCCACTGAGGGAAGCCAAGGAGTAACTCAAATTGGGCAGGAACCTGAAGGCAGGAGCTGATGCAGAGGTCATGGAGGAGTACTGCCTACTGGTTTGCTCCTCAGGGATTTCACATCCTGCTTTTTTACAGAACCAAGAACTACTAGCCCAGAAGGGTCTCCACCCACAATGGACTAAACCCTTCTCTACTGATCACTAATTAAGAAAATGCCATACAATCTTGCCTGCCTACAGTCTGATCTTATGGAGGCAACTTTTACAATCGAAGTTCCCTCCTCTCAGATGACTTTTGCGTAAGTCAAGTTGACATAAAACTAGACAGAATACTCAAATCATGGGGCAGAATGGCACAGGCCTAAGGCAAGATGCACAGCCCCATGTCTTCTTTCCCCTTTTCTCTCACCTTCTAGCCTTCCTCTTCTCCTCTATCTGCACTCTCTATGCTGCTGGCTTTTGATTTCCCTTCTTGCTATGAAGGCAAGCTATTCTATTCAAATGAAGAAAATGTTATTTCAAAGACAGGAGAAATCAGAATCTACCTTTAGAGTGAGTAGTGGTGAATTTGGCCCGAGACCTGTGTGCTTTAGACGATGACTGCAAAAAGGACTAGAAAATGGGGCACACCTCTAGGAAAGGCGTTGAGGAGAACAGAGAGGACAAGAGCTCAGACTCGAATGCATGGCCACCAGAAGGTGCTAGCAGAGGAGGAACCATGAAAAAGAAGAGCCCAGAGGAGAAATACATGGTGAGAGAAATGGGGACTCTTAGGTGGCTAGGAACAATATCACAGGGTTGTCATCTACCTGGACTGCTGGAATAGCCATGTTCTTCAATCAAAAGACACAGAGCCAGGGCTGGCTCCAGGCTCATGTTACTCAAGTGCACACTCAAGGGTCGTGACAAGGTGTATCTGGGGCCATGGATTCTGGAAGCTGTGTCCAGAACTGTGGCTGAGCTCCAACATGTGCTGAGCAACAGTAGCTATGACAGGTTTCATCGGAGGTCTGTCAGAGCACTGCAGGCTGTGCGAGAAGTGAACTTGTGAGACCCCACTCTATCTAGAAAGGGAGATGGGGAGCAGATCACTAGAAGCAGCTCTGCCCTGAGAGTGAAGAAGCAGGACCCAGTTCCCTACACAGCAGGTAAACATGGGGTGAGCTTCACACCAGAACAGAACACAGGACACATGACCCTGGGAAACAAGAAGTCACATACCCAAGCCCCTATATCTATTGCACTGGATGGAGAACATGGGAGAGTGGTCAGAGGATAGGCATGTCTGTGCACAGGGAGTCATCAAATGTAGCTAACTGTATTCCCTTCCATGTGGCTCACATTCCCCACTGTCATAACTGCAAATGGAACATCCAGCTGACAGAAGGAGCATCAGGACAAATAGAGCTCACATGGTGAGAGCCAAGCAAGAGATGTGACCAAATGGGTACTGGAGGTCCAGTCCTCCAGATATCATGGAACATTTCACATCCATCAAGTGTGCATGCGTGTTGGAAGTGACTTCTTCTTCTTCTTCTTCTTCTTCTTCTTCTTCTTCTTCTTCTTCTTCTTCTTTTTCTTCTTCTTCTTCTTCTTCTTCTTCTTCTTTTCTTCTTCTCCCCTCCTTCTCTTCTTCTTTCTCCTTCTCCTCCTCTTCCCTCTCTTCCTTCTCTTCCCTCTCTTCTTCATCCTCCTCTTCCTTCTTCTCCTCCTCTTCCTATTCCCTCTCTTCCTTCTCTTCTTCCTCCTCCTCTTCCTCCTTCTCCTTCTCTTCCTCATCCTTCTCTTTCCTCTTTCTCCTCTTCCTTCTCCTCCTCTTCCTCCACCTCTTCCTCATCATCTTTCTCTTCCTCCTCATCCTTCTTCTCCCTTTATTCTTCCCTCTGTTTTATTTTCTTGAGACAAGGTTTTGATATGTAGCGCTGGTTGGTCCAGTACTTACCTACATAGCCCTCACTGCCTTTGAACTTGTGACAACCACGCCTCTTCCATGTACTAGGATTATGGGTACATATCACCATGATGCATGGATCCCTATTTTGTCTTGATGCTGGTTCATGTGGTGCAGTGTCCTAAGCAGGGACAAGTGCTCATGATCTGCCACCTTGGTGCCCCAACTATTGAGGCCCACTGTCATCTCAGGCCAGCACCACTGATAGAAGTTATACAGAATGCAGCAGAGCTGGTGGGCCTCTACAACTGGAGTTAACATGAAAATCAATGGCTGGAGAACAAGATGGATGGGTATAGTCCGAGCCACCAGGCTTCCTGGGAAGGACTGAGCACAATGGGAACCCCTTGATGGTCACTGCGGGCTGTCTCAACACTCCCTGAACCTTGACCCGCTCGCTCTTCAAAGCCCAGTGGGAACAGACCCCTGTGGCCACACCAGTGTGGTGGGAAACAGGACAACAGCACAATTCTCCCCTCTAAAATCCTGGCAGATAAGGCCAGCTACCATGCACTGGAAAATATGTTTAATAATTATCAGAGCAGGAACTTATTGGAGGTGATCTATGAAAATGTCAACCCCATTCATCTTTAATGAGAAAACAAAACCTTTCAGCATTATTACTCTTTGGAATTATAGAACACATTGGCTGGTGTTCTGTCATTTTCAAAACCAAATGAGAAAAGAACATTAAGAAACTGAGTGTGGTCTAATTGGCCTGGCCTGGGTCTCCAGGAAGGCGCTGCCACCATCTGTAACCAACACTCGCTAGTGAGGCCCGATGTCACAAGCATGATGTATGGCTCAATAATGCCCTGCCAGCTGGCAAAACACATTTTGTAGATTCAGACTGTGTAAGTTAGATCAAAAAATTATCAAGATAGATGGGGTGATCAGAAACTAGAAGAAAGATTAGACAGAGTGATAGGTACTCTGTGTGTGTGTGTGTGTGTGTGTGTGTGTGTGTGTGTGTGTGTGTGTGATCAGCAGATGGTGCTGGTACATGGAGGAGGGCAACACAACATGCAGGTGACATCGTGGCTGGAGTTAGAAGCCCTCAAACATGGACTACCATGGAGCTTTCCTGGTCTTTAGCTACTCTGAGCATTAAGCCCAAGCCTCAGTTTACCAATCTGTCATTAAAACAGCATAGCCCCTTACTCTTTCCAGGTTTTGCTGCGACCCCTAAAGAGCCAACAGGATCATGGGACGTTGTACACAAACTTCTATCGCATTCTGCTCACGCCCATGGCATGTGTCCTAACTGGTTTTATGTCAACTTGACACAAGCTAAAGTCATCAGAAGGAAGGTGCCTCAGTTGAAAATGCCTCCATAAGACCCAGCTGTAAGGCATTTTCTTAATATCAATGGGGGATCAATGCAGGAGGGCCCAGCCCATGCTGTGCAAGTCATGTGAAGCAGGCCAGTAAGCAGCACTCATCCACGGCCTCTGCATCAGCTCCTGCCTCCAGGTTCCTGCCCTGTGTGAGTTCCTGTCCTTACTTCTGCCTATAATGTACTATGTTCTAGAAATGTAAACCAAATAACACCCCCCCCCCATGTCTTGCTTTCAGTCAGGGTGTTTCATCACAGCAATAGAAACCCTAACAAAGATAGTATGGCAATTTAATAAGAGCTAAAGACATTCAAATAGAGTTTGACTAGTGTGTGGGGCTGTCCCCAGGCCTGTGGTGTCCCCACTCAGATGCTTATGGTTCATGGAGCACATGACATTTATAAGCCACCATTAGCAAAAAGGCACCTGCTTCAGGGTAGAGACTACTGTTCAGTATGAATAATTCCAAGCAACCTCCTTGGGTTAGGCACCATCACCATCTCAGTGCTAGGAATACGATTGTCACTTCAAGTATGGGCAGAAAAAAAAAAAAAAAAAAAAAAAAAAAACATCCGCCAGGAGCTATAAACTCTGAATATTTTGCAGAATTTGTGGCCACGTAGACATAAATACAAAAACATGTTTAGATATAAATTTGCATTGTTACAATTATTAAAACAATTATGATATTTATAACTGTATTGAATTTTGATAATATGTGAGGGAAAGAGGCAAAGGAAACACTGTAATGAATCTGCTCGGTCATTTATGTTCCCATGAGAGTAAATGATCTCAAAGTCTCTGATTCTCCGTCTCCCCCCACCTCTGCTATGGCTTATCTCTTAGCTCGGAAAGCACATTTCTTATCATATCCCTAAGTGACTGTGACCCGAGAGCTTTTCCCAGATATCCCCGAGACACAGGCTTGAGTCACATCAACTTTATTTGGCTTTTTTTTTTTTTTTCCAAAAATTTCACTCTGCCTCTTTATTGCTCCAGAAAGGCAGTGTTCTCCAGAAATAAATATGGTGGGACTGCAGTGGTAAAGCCCCCACACAGGCAAAGCCAGAATGCAGACCTCATTCTCACACATGCAAACTCCAATAAGTAATTGAACGATGCCTTATTTAAGCCTTGCATTGCCCTTAGAATGTGCCCTTGGAATGAGTGTGTCAGCTGCATGTAACACTAAGGAGTCAGGTGTTTTAAAAAAAATTTTTTTTTCTAACATGGAATGTAATTATAAGGGAGGCTGCACATTCTTCCTAAGTCTATACTTATAAATTCTCCTCAATAGGGCTCTCAATTGGAGGGCATAAGCCACCATGGTGGGAAAGTCATGACAGTAGGGACATGAGACATTTGGTCCCATTGCAGTGGCAGTCAGGAAGCAAGGTCTGAGGTATTAAAGTACTCAGCTCATGTCTCCTGAGATGCCAGGACCCACAGGGTCTTCCACCTCAATTAATCTAATCTACGTTACCCCTCACAGACGTGCTGGGCTGCTCAGTTTTTGTCAACTTGATGCAAACTAAAGTCACCTGGGAAAGAGGGGACCTCAGTTGAGGAATTGTCTCTGTTATATTGACCTGTAGGAAAGTCTGTGGGGGGCATTTTCTTGATTAACGATTGATATGGGAGGTCCCAGCTTGCCATGGATGATGCTACCACTGGGCAAGTGGTCCTAGGGTATATAAGAAAGCAAACTGAACAAGTCATGAGGGGTATGTTCGTAAGTGGTATTCCTCCCCGGCCTCTGCTTCAGTTCCTGCTTCTAAAGGTCTGCTTTGAATCCCTATTCTAATTTTCCTTGATGGTAGACTGTGACCAATAAGCTAAATATCCTTTCCTCCTCAAGTAGATTTTGATCATGGTGTTTATCACAGCAACAGAAAGCAAACTAGTACATATGCCCAGGAATTTGTCTCCCGGGGGATGCTGGGACCTATCAAGTTGACAGTCAATGTAACACCACACACACCTCCCCATGTGAGTGACAAAGTTGATGCAGGCAGCTGTTCTATCACTGTGCAGAGACACCATGACTACAACAGTTCTTATAAATGAAGACATTTTATTGGGGCTTGCTTATATTCAAAAGTTTAGACCATTATCATCATGGTGGGAAGCATGGAAGCACATGTAGACATGATGCTGAGGTAACTGAGAGTTTTTACATCTGGATCAGCAGGCAGCAGGAAGAGAGAACGACATCGGGCCTGGCTTGGCCTTCTAAAACCCCAAAAACCCAGTGACACATTTTCGCCAACAAGGCCACACCATCTCCTGTCAAGTAGCACCACTCCCTAATGACCAGTCAAATATGTGAGCCTATGGGGTCATTTCTACTCAAACCATCACGTTCCAGTCTCTGGCCCCCAGATAGGCTTCTAGTCATATCATTATGCAAAAAAATGCATTCAGTCCAACTTCAAAAGACCCCATAGTCTACCACAGTCTCAACACTGTTTAAAAGTCCAATGTTTGAAGTCTCTTTAGAGACTCACATAATATCTTAACTATATAATCCCCTGTAAAATCAAATGTAGATCACATACTTCCAACACACAATGGCACAGGATATACATTACCATTCCAAAAACAGAGAAAAGGGAGTATATTGAGGAGCTATTGGACCAAAGCAAGACCTAAAACTGTGGGAACTGGACAAGGACTAGCTTCCTTAAGCAGAAGCCCCTCCCTACCCTGTGCTTAATCACTTAAAGTCAACTTCCCTGGGAGCTAGATGAGGGGCTCACTTCCCTGAGATCCAAACAAAAGCTCACCTTATCAGATTAGGGCCAGCTTCCCCTTACCCAGTTGTGTGGGAGACCCACAGTGTAACAGCTACAGTAGGTGAAAAATTTAGATAAGACACCCCCCCCCCCCGGAAGCCAGGCGTGGTGGCGCATGCCTTTAATCCCAGCACTCAGGAAGTAGAGGCAGGCTGATTGCTGTGAGTTCGAAGCCAGCCTGGTCTACAAAGTGATTCTAGGACAGCCAAGGCTACACAGGGAAACCCTGTCTCGAAAAGCAAAACAAACAAAAGCAAAAAAAAAAAAAAAAAAAGAAAGAAAACAACAAAAAACAAAGAAGAACCAAAAGAATCCCCACCCCCACCCCCGAAGACTAGTTTCCTCTATGCCCCTTACCCAATTACATAATGCCAAGGCTGGGAAAGTTCCACTGGCAGTTTCTGCCTTTATAACCCTTGTTTCTCAAGGAGCCAAGGCTCCCCACCTTCCTCAGCCTCTGGGGAACAGACAGTCCTTGCTCCAGAGCAAGATCAATAAAAAAGACCCTGTGTGTATTACATCTAGCTGGTCTTTGGTACTCTGTGGAGGTTTCGTGACTTCGGCATTTCAAAACCAGCAGGGCAGACCCCAAACTCTGCAGCCTCATGAAGGATGTCGGAGTGCTCATCACATCTCCAACTTATTTCAGCTTTGTTGACTGCAGCACACATGCCTGGCCTCAGTGGCCAGTTGAGGAGAGAGATTCCACAAACCCTTTTTTGTACCCTTGACTCTAAAGCCAGAACCATGCGGTCAAAGCTGCCAAATTTTGTTGCTTACTGAGGCTGGAACATGGCCCCCTCATTCAAATGCATTTTCACCAGCTTTATGTTTTTGATGATTTCCTTTACTGTCTAAGCTTGGCTGTCCTGAAACTGAATTTGTAGAGTAGGCTGGCTTTGAACTCAGAGATCTGACTGCCTCTGCCTCCCAAATGCTGGGATTAAAGGTGTTTTTCACCAGGCCCCAAGCCCTAAATTTTTCGGTAATCCCCTTTAAGAAGTTAGAAGCTTAACTGGGAGGGGTCTTGTCCGAGGTAGACACTCCCTTTATTCCATTCAGCGCTTTCTTTAATCCATTTATCTCCTTGTTCAAGGGAATTCCAGGTGTTTTCTTTCTCCTCAAACTGTAGTTTGTTTGCTCAGCCTGCTTCTTTTCATTATAGCGTTGAGACCTGTTTTAACTACAGCCCCTCTGTTGAGACCTACATTAGGTTTTAACATAACTGTAGCTCCTCTGCTGACACTTCTGTCTTTAGCATAACTGAAGTCATTTTGTCTTTAATCTCCATTTTGATCATAAAGTGAAATTGAGTTCAAGTTCTCAAGCTCTGGTGGCATGACATAAGAATAACCTTTTATTTACAATTCAATACTTACTGAATCTTCTGCTTCAATTAATAATAAATGCATGTTCTACTTAAACAAAACCACAATACTCTGCTATGTTCCTTTCTCCCACAACAGTAAGGAGCTGGAAAGCCCCTAAGCTCCCCTACCCTATATCCCAGGCAATTAGTTTAAATTGCTTTGTCTAGCTACCTAGATACAGCATACCTGGTTCGTCTTGCCTGGTTATGGTCTTTTCCCCTTAAAAACCTTACTTGAAAAATGGCTTGACATAATAGTCCTGGTTCTCAAGTCCAGATCATGTCCCTGACCAGTCAGACTTTGCTAAGCATTCAATAAACTTCCATCCATCTGAGTTCAGTGTCCAGTGGATATACATGAGACTAGCCACTAATAACCTTGCAACACAGTCACCACTAGGTTGTCTGGGAATCTCTGACAGTGCCCTTAATCCAACACTCTTAAATTTAACCTCAGGTGGACTTTTTGGTGTAGACTTTATGGATTACCATTTTTAGAGGAGACCCTCTCTGTGCACTGCAGCCCCTAGGATTTCTCTCTCTCTCTCTCTCTCTCTCTCTCTCTCTCTCTCTCTCTCTCTCTCTCTCTCTCTCTCACACACACACACACACACACACACACACACACACACACAAGAAAAAAAGAAAAAGAAAAGAAAAACCAATTTTTTTCACAGAAACTTAGCTCATAGCACACGAGCCATTATTGGTTTGAAGCCAAATACTAATTCAAGAGATGGGTGTGATCCTGAGGGGGTGTGCCCCAAGGAGACACGAGGACTGAATGGGTAACTCTTGCCCTGGTTTCCAGCCATCTGTGTTTAAAATGAAAAGAAAATCAAAGGCACAACAAAGCACCACCAGCTCTTCCCCAAGGATAAACTCCCTGGGAATATCAGAGACCTGGCTCCGGCTCCGAGGCCAACAGGACACTTGACAGGATCTCAGCACTCAAAATGTCATTCAAAAGACTCCTTGCATCATTTACTGCTCCAGTCCTAAAGAGTACCCTAAGAATACTTTCTGTGCACAGTGATCTGGAACACACATTCAGCCCACACCCCAACCCTGCTGAGGTCATCATCTGTGAGCACAGGCTTGTGCTGGGCTCCAGGAACTGAGTATTTGAGAACTCAGGCATATGCGGCATCCTTCCTCCCTCATCTTGCCCTTTAGGTCCTGTGTGCACCTCTGGCCTTCTATAAGAATAGCCCTGGGGTTTGAGAGGCCAGTCCCTTCTCCCATACAGACTTGTGGCCTAGCTTCCTAGTGCAGTTCTTAGTCTCACACAGGGAACTGGGAACAAGGAAAAGGGTGACACTTGTCTTCATGTTAAAATCAGCTCATTCAGGATAAGATAAAAAAAAAAAACTCAAGTGACAGCACATGCTGGCAAGAATGTGGAGCAAGGAGAACACTCCTGCATTGCTAGTGGGAGTGCAAACTTGTACAGCCACTTTGGAAATCAATCTGGTACTTTCTCAGAAAATTGGGAATAGTGCTATCCCAAGACCCAGGTATACCACTCCTGAGCATATAACTGAAAGATGTTCCACCATACAAGGACATTTGCTCAAGTATGTTCATAGCGGCTTTATTCATAATAGCCAGAATCTGGAAACAACCTAGATGTCCTTCAACTGAAGAGTGGATAAAGAAACAATGGAATACTACTCAGCTATTAAAAACAAGGAAATCTTGAAATTTGCAGGCAAATGGATGGAACTAGAAATGACCATCCTGAGTGAGGTAACCCAGACCCAGAAAGACAAGCATGGTATATACTCACATATAAGTGGATATTAGGCCAACATAGATGTCCTGTGAGAGACTCCACCTAGTGGGGGGATCTGGCCAGATGCTGGGACTCACTGCTGGTCTCCAGGTGGAGCAATGAGTGTGGTATGGAAGAATGGGGGTAATCAAGATGTAATCTGATTAAACTACGATACATTTTTTTTTAAAAAACTCAGCTCATTTGAAGGCTGGTGTGTTCCAGCCTGTGTGTTCCCCCTACATGTGGCCTGTATCTCTGTGGTTTGTGGCAGTGAGAAGCTGCAGGCTTGAGCTTCTTAAACTATAGGTTACAGCCCCATGATTCATGTGATTAAATGCTGAAGGAGTACAATTGCTGACAGTAAAATGTCTCTGAATACACAATAACAAAAAATCAATTAAAAGTCTATCTGAGGAGCCTCTGTCCAGTGCTCATGCCTCATCTTGTCCTCTGACCTCGGCAGCTTTGTTTTTTGATACACAGCGTGTACACATCACACTGCAACTGCCTTTAGGCCAAGAGTCACTAACTGGCGCAAGCATAAAACTCAGGCCTGAGACCCAGGACTTCCCTTTTCTTTGCAGTGTTTTTATTGTACATACAAAGTTCTCTGCTCTCATGGAAGTAATGGTTTGATTATGGAAAACAAAGACAATATATTCCTACTGTCATTCCTCAATGTAGCTTTGAATCAGTACATCTTTGGATCTTTGGATCCAATTGCCTTGAGATTAGCATAGAATTTCTAACAGTTTCTGAAATGACCCTAAATGTACTTCTGCCATTTTATACTATTTATTCATGGGATCCTCTCTGGTCTTAGCAGTGACAATTATAAAGTCAAATATTCATCAACTTCACTAAGAGGAAGCAGAAAGGTTGTAAGATAGGCAAAGGTTGTGAAATGTCATCTTCTGGGCAAGACACAGACACGGCAGTCAGGAACTCATAGCAATAGTGAATTCTCACACTGGGGCTACACAAGAAATGGGCCAGTCAGCATGGACATAGAGGCCCGCAGGGGCTCTCTGAGCTGAATTGTTTCCTACTGATAGACTGGGAAGGAGGACAACCATGGCCTTCAGTTGTGTACACACAGGTGACCGCAGTGGTCACACAGAGGGCCCTGGTTAAACTAAATGAGTCACAAAACCAAACCAACAGTCATGATCTGGGGAAATAGATTGGTACCGAGCGGGGAAGGGGTGTGTAAGGAATAATAAAAATGTGTCGTATACACATATATGAAATTGTTAAAGAACTAACTTAATTAACAAAAAGAAAAAGGGGGAAATTTTTGAAGATGCTCTATGTCCCGAGGTATTAAATCTTTAGGCAAGATTTAATTCTCTATGTAAAAATAAGCAAACCATCTCATTAGTATGCAAATATATCCATCTCATTAGCATGCAAATTTCCTTTCATCCTTAATAAATGGTAAAATTGTATCTATACAAAAGAGCTGTTTTGAAATAAATTTCTTTATGATTTATTATCAGTAAATGTTTTATGTGTGTATCTATTTTGTGTTCCGTATATTTGAGATTGTGTTAAAGAGAAAAGAGGTCACAGGAAGAGAAATATTTTAAAAGCCCTGATAGGATACATGTTTCCTGGGAACAAGCACTGATGGCCCTACTTACCAAGTAACTCAGATTTTATTTCAGACTTAATTTGTCTGCGAGTAACCACAACCGTGTTCTATAAGGGTCCCGAGTAACCCTTACTCTGTGGGGTGAAGCCCTGTGGCCACCTCCAGCCTCTGGGAGGAAAATATCGTTACTTTGTTTTGAGATTGTTTTAGGGATTTAATCAAATTGGGCAAATCTTATCCAGATTTCTCCAAAATCAAATCCCAAGGAAGTCTAGGCTCCAGCTACAGAAACACCTCGGCAACCATTGTAGCTTAGTGTCCTCCACCCGCATCTGCAGCCACATGGAGCTACCTGCAGAGAATGGCAGGCAGTCGTTCTCAGTTAACTATTACACACACACACACACACACACACACACACACACACAGAGAGAGAGAGAGAGAGAGAGAGAGAGAGAGACAGAGACAGAGACAGAGACAGAGACAGAGACAGAGAGACAGAGAGAGAGAGAGATGGATAATCACAGGCATGCACACTGAACACACATGCACGTATGCAAGTGGTTCGTGCATTCGTATCCACGTATACACTCTGCACACTCATGTGTATGCACTTCATGACCACACCAATGTGAAACCTTAAAGGTGAGGAGATTATCTTGAAGGAAGTTCACTGAGACTAGGACCACCATTATAAAGGTAGTTTCTACCCTCTCCTCTTGAGAAACAAAAGTCATTGAATGTGTCTGAGGTCTGAAGAGCTAAAATGCTATTTTTAGCTAGAAATTTGGTCCTGGGCCATGCAGAACCAGGAGAGTCTCTGTGAAGGCATCTCCACATCTCTGGAGCCTATGGTCACCTGTCTGGTTTTACTCAGAAGCCAGCCAAGTGAAGCAGGGCATGTGTAGTGACAGGAGTTAGCTCCACCAGCAAATAGCATCTCCAGATTCCTTCCTGTCTGTAGCATTTGGTATCCTATAGGCATGGCTCTTCTCCACCTACACTTCTTTATCTGGGGCTTGGGTCTTCCCTAGCTATATAGCACTGAAGAAGGGAAGGGATCCTTGGCCCAGTGCCCAGCTCTTTGGACTGTCCCTGTGATGATGTGACACCTCTGGGCTGGGGTCTCCTCACCTTCTCCCTAGCAGCAGATCCCACTGTGACCAGATGACCCAGGGTTGAAGAAGTGTGGCTGAGGGGGCTGGATGTTGCCTGATGTCTTTTCACTGCTGCAGTATTGCACCACCCACCCTGTCCCCCCTGAGACTTGTGAGTTGAACAGGAAATGCAACCCTCCCTTCCCTCCTCCAAGAAGGCTGTACCTCTGCAGTCTGTACCCATGGACTTCTTTCACTCCCTAAACAATTAAAAATTACCAGACTCAAAATGGAGTCACTGATGTCAACCTTCCTAGAAAAAAAGTCAATAAAGCCATGGGATGTGATGGGAAGGGTCCTAAATGTGGCTACATGATAGGAGCTTCTGGAAGGGCTCTGCCAAAAACTCAAGGTTCCACAACTTAGACCAGATATCTAGAAAGACAATGGCCCACACCCACATGCTCCACCTCAGACTGGCACCATCCTTTTGAGCATTATTGATCAGATGTGAGTGAGGCACTTTTTCTCCTCTCACCTCTGAACCCATGCCTCTGCCTTCATCATGTGGTCTCACTGCAAGGATCCACTATTCCCAAGAAGTCTGCAGCCTCCTTTGGGGAACATCTCCCATTTGGTCCACTTAGGCCAGCCCTGTTAAGTACATGACACTAGAGAATCAGGTTTCTTCCTGCCCTAAGAGCAACCCAGGAGAGACAGAAGGCCTGCCCCAGAGATGGGGACCCAGAAAGAACTCCCAGCTATCACCGGGCAGGCCTTTCTCTGACAGTCCCTGCCTTTGAAATCGTGTGTCCAATTGTGAGATTGCATTTGAATACCCAAGGTTGTGTGTTAATTCTGTTTTTATTTTCCTTCTATTCTCTGGAAAAATCCTCACTCTCCGTCCTTCACCCCAACTCAAACAGAAGCTCTTTCTTTTGAACAGAGAGCCACTCATGTATTTAGAAAGGCAAGCAAGGAAAGCACTCTCCAGCACGTCAAATTGTTTATATTTATATCTCCTTCTCTTCATCTTCTTTTTGACACTGCTTCTTGGATATCCTAGGCTGACCTGGAACTTCCTATGACTTTGAACTAAAGATGACCTTGAACTTCTTCTCTTACCTCTACCTCCAGAGTGCAAGAGCTAGAATTACAGTGCTGGGATTAGACACAGGGTTTCTTGCTTGCTAAGCAGGCACTCTACCAACTAATCTAAACTCCAGCTTCCCTCCTTCCCTCCCTCCCTCCCTTCCTCCATACCTTCCTCTCTCTCTCTCTCTCTCTCTCTCTCTCTCTCTGTCTCTCTCTGTCTCTCTCTCTCTGTCTCTCTCTCTCTCTGTCCTCTCTCTCCTCTCTCTCTCTCTCTCTCTCTCTCTCTCTCCTCTCTCTTTGTCTCTCCTTCTCTTTGTCTCTCTCTGTCTGTGTGTGTGTGTGTGTGTGTTTTAACGATATAAATCCTTTATACATTAGGGATACAATACTCTTTTTTCTTTCTTATCGCTCCCTCCCATCTCTCCCTATCTTCTTTCTTTTCTTTCTATTAGCATTCAAGGTACTAGATATCATGAATCGGAATCATGTGGGTGTCTCTTCTCTTGAACATTTGTATAAACTATATGATGATACTTTTCCAAATTTGGGATGGACTCCACCCTGAGACTCCTGGGAAGGATCCAATGCCTTCCCTCAGAGCCACTACAGGGTGCCCAGGTTCCTGCTAGTATGCTCTCTCACAGTGCTCTGATTCCCCATTCCACCCACTCATCACCCTGAGGCTTCATCTAATGCCCCTTTATCATTTATGTTTCTAACCCTAGAGGAGCCAGAAGGCCCAGCATCAGCAAGCCTAGGAGTATCTACATGACACTGTGTCCTAGAATAAAGGAAAGAACATCCCTAGTGGCACTGGGTTGAGTTATTGCCAACAGAACAGAGTCAGCAAAAAGATCCCAGAGGGAGAAATCTCATGACTGGGGTGGGAGATGTGTCCAGTGGCTGCTCCTGGGCCCATATGAATCAGGAAGTATGGAGACAATGAGGAAGCAGAGGGAGGTTGCAAGAGGACATGAAACAAGCTAGGATCCTCACAGATACAAAACTGTCCTGCTGGTAGTTTTTTGGGCACGCCCCATTTACTCTTCAGGTACCTCATATTACTTTCTTCTGGACGACCAACTCCCAGGGAGGTCCTACTGCCCTAACAAAGCCCTAGAATCCAGGCACAGGCCTGATGTTTCCAGGCCCTTGCCTGAGCCATGATTTTCTGGCTTCTTGGTTGGAGGCACCTGTCAATGGATGTTCTGAAGCACAACTGAATCCTCAACTTCCACTCCAGGATCTAGTCACCTCTTCCTGCTGTGCTCCCATGGCTGCCCACATAAAAGCAGGCTCCTTGAACCTGTGTTTCCTGTGGCTCTGAAGTGTCCACGTAGGCCTTGCTCTAAGCCAAGGCCTTTGCAGCCCAGCTCCTTCCTACCTGCAAGGAAACCCCTTTTAGTCACTTTCCTGTATCTGACTCTTCTTCTAAAACTACTGACCGCTCACCCAACCATGCTTCCTCTGCCAGAATTCTTGCTGCCCATCATCTGGACCTGTCCTAGGATCACTGGCTTCCCAGTCCCTCCCTGGAAGGCCTGTATCCTTTCCTAGGGTCACTAAGATGGGGAAACTCCACCCTCTGGTTCATCATGACTAGAAACTCATGGCAGCCAGCTAGGAACTCATGACTGAGGGCTCCCTGGACTTCTAACATCTCTGCCGCTAGCCTGTTATTGAATAGTAATGTAAGCTTGACCTTGGCCATACCTCTCAGTCCTATTGAGACCTTCATTCCACTTCTGTAGGCTAGGCTGTGTTACCAATATCCAGAGAGAGCTATGGATACAACAAAGTGCCTGTGGTAGTTTGAAGGTAATTGGCCCCTATGGGCCTTTAGGGAGTGGCACTATTAGGAGGTGTGGCCTTGTTGGAGTAGGTGTGACCTTGTTGGAGGAAGTGCATCACTGTGGAGGAGGGCTTTGAGCACTTATATATGATCAAGCCACTCCCAATGAGACAGTCCCCTTCTGCTGCCTGCTGATCAAGATGTAGAACCCTCATCTCCTTCTCTAGCACCATGTCTGCCTGGATGGTCCCATGCATCTCACCATGATGATACTAGACTAAGCTTCTGAATGGTAAGAGAGTCCCAGTTATATGTTTTCCTTTATAAGAGATGCCATGGTCTGCTGGGAAGATGGCTCAGCAGTTATGAACATGGCTTGTTCTAGCAGAGAACCAGACAACCCGAGTTCGATTCCCAGTGTTCCCATGGCTCCTCACAAGGATCTCTAAGCCCGGATTCAGTGCATGCAATCTCTCAGAAATCCAGGGGAAAAATACCAATGGACAGAAAAGAAACAACAACAACAAAAAAGAGATGCCATGGTCATGGTGTCTCTTCACAGCAATAAATCCCTAAGACAGTGCCTATATGTTGCCTGGCTACAACAGAACCTTTCTTCAGATTACCTGAGCACCGGAAGCAACAGGTCTTCAGCCTCACAGTTTCCTGCCAATGAGACTTCCAAACTAAAAGTGTACACAAGGTGGGTATAGCCAAGAACTTCCTGCAGAGAGCCCCTCAATCTTGCAGGTCCCTGTGCCCATACACCAAGGTAACTTGTACTTGATTTAAATACCTGAATTTGTTCTCCACTTAAAAAAAAAAATCATTCCTTTCACTCCTGGAATGTTCTGGAATGTGAGCATGCATCCCATTATCAATGATTGTCTGGCTTTTAAACATGCTTTTGCCAGCGTGAAAGCTACTTGCTCTAAATGCCTTAACTGATTGTCAAAAAGCCTGTGGTTGGCCATGCTGCCTAGCCATAAAGGCCACTGTTACAAGCAGCAGCATGAAGTGCAGACTTCGGCTCAGCCTGCCATTTTGGATTATAATTGAGCTCATTAACTTCAGTGAAACACATTCTAGGCATTGGAGGAAGCCTGCTTCATGACAAGATGCCTATGAGTGGCCAGGTGAGGACAGAAACAAGGAGTGTGCTGAAACAGCACCATGGCAGCATCTCTTTTTGTGTGCATCTGTGTGTGCATGTTCATGAATGCCACAGCAAATGCATAAAACTTAGAGGACAGCTTGCAGGAATTGATTCTCTCCCTCCAGCATGTGGGTTCTGGTCATGGAAGTCAGGTTGTTAGGCTTAGTAGCAAGCACCTTAACCCATCATCCATTTTGCTCATGGTGACAGTGGTTTTGCATTTTAATCACCTATCAAGAGCTCTGGGGTGGCTAAGAATCTGGAGACAGACTAGGCAGGATCTTGTAGGCCAACTCAGGGACAAAGAGTTAATAAGTGGTCAGCATTTCTCTGATGACTAAGGACGTTGAACATTTATTTAAGTGTTTCTTAGCCATTCAATATTCCTCTGTTGAGTATTCTCCATTTAATTAATTCTAAGCTCCAGTTCTTAATTGGGTTATTTGGTTTGGCAGTGTTTAATGTCTTGAGTTCTTTATATATTTTGGATATTAGACCTTTGTCTGATGTAGGGTTGGTGAAGATCTTTTCCCAGGCTGTAGGCTGTCGCTTTGTTCTGTTGACAAAGTCTTCTGCCTTACAGAAGCTTCTCAGCCTCATGAGGTCCTATTTATTAATTGTTGACCTTAAGGCCTAGGTTGTTGGTGTTCTGCTTAGGAAGTTGTCTCCTGTGCCAAAGCATTCCAGGCTCTTCTCCACTTTTTCTTATAATAGAGTTAGTGTCTCTGGTTTTATGTTGAGGTCTTTAATCCACTTGGACTTGAGTTTTGTGCATGATGATAAATATGAGTCTACTTGCATTTTTCTACATGTAGGATATTCCATCTTACATCAGAATGGCTAAGATCAAAAACTCAAGTGTCTGCACATGCTGGCGAGGATGTGGAAAAAGAGGAACACTCCTTCATTGCTGGTGGGAGTGCAAACTTGTACAACCACTTTGGAAATCAATCTGGTGCTTTCTCAGAAAACTGGGAATAGGAATTCCTCAAGACCCAGCTATTCTCCTCCTTGGAATATACCCAGAAGATGCTCCACCATACAACAAGGACATATGCTCAACCATGTTCATAGCAGCCTTATTCATAATAGTCAGAACCTGGAAACAGCCTAAATGTCCCTCAGTCGAAGAATCAATAAAGAAACTATAGTACATTTACACTATGGAATACTACTCAGCTATTAAAAACAAGGAAATCCTGAAATTTGCAGGCAAATGGATGGAACTAGAAATCATCCTGAGTGAGTTCACCCAGACCCAGAAAGACTCACATGGTATATACTCACTCATAATTGGACACTAGCCCCAAAAGAATGTCCCATGAAAGTCTTCATACCAGGATATTGGGATAGATATGAGGACATCCTATTGGGAGATGGGGAATATGGGAGAATGGGGAAATAGAAAGATCCAGAGGGCCCTAGAAACCTACAAGAAGAACATCATACTCATCCTCAGAGTGTCGGCACTACAGTTTCTAAGCACACTTTGTCCCATGGAAGCTGCTCTTCTGGACCCAAAAGGGAACTGTTTCATTGTAGATTTGAGTGTTCGGGTAGCAAGCATTCCTACATCAAAGCATATATTTTTATATATTTAGATGTATAATGTTAAAAGTTCTAACAAAATGTTACATCAAATCTGCTTTCTCGCTCTACTATGAATAAATAGAAGCCTGCTAGCCTCAGCTGAGTTATTGCTTTGAAAATTAAGATGATTGGTTCACGTCAATGCCTGAACTGCGATATGTGGAATGTGACTTCTCCTTAGAGGGAGCAGCTAATATTTCAAGCTTCCGTGGGTGTGGGAGGGGGAAATTCTATAGTAGCATCTTTAGGCCTGTCTAACATCCCATTTCAGGAAGAACATTCCAGAAGGCACCACCAGTCATTAGACCGATACATGTGTTAGGATGTCAGTACTCTCAAAAGGAACACCAGGAAAGTGTGTCGGTATAAGGTCCCCTCGCTGGTGTGCGCCAACTTCAGGTCAGTTGGCATAAAGTCAAGGGTGAGTGCCTGATTCTTCGATGTATGGTAGGTGTGTCCAGTAGGGACACTAGTGTAGGCTCAGCCAGCCATGTTGGTCACTAGACAGTTACCTGTTCATTATATACATTGCTCTTGATAAGCCCGAGTCCAAAGCTCTCCAGGCTAGGTGACTTCCTCTAAAATGTGCTTAAGAATGAAAAATAAGTGAACTCTCAGCATGCTCACTTCATATTAATGCTTTCCTCTCAAAACAGCCCACTGTCTAGACTGAGCTGTGTCTCTGGTTTCAAAAGCCCCGTCTCTGAATCTGTATTCCACAAATGCAGCTTCTGCAGGATATGCTACAGCCAAAGAAGGAAACCGATAATTGCAAGGTTTGAAAAGTTGATTTTAAGTACGCCGAGTGGTCAAGAACAGTCCCTAGAGGGTCAGCTGCCATGAAGTTTATCTTAAATGAGTCTGTAATGGTTAAAGACAGAAGAAAAATGTCATCCTGTCCTTCCAGTGTCTCAGAATGAAGGCACAGAATGAGCTTCCGTGTTTTATAGGGACATCTGTACTGAGCTGTGTGACACCTGCTCCAGAGCAGGCAGCTCCAGGGCGCTGTGGGAACACTCTGTGGGACCACTCCACACCAGATGAGGCTGGACTCACTCAGCATGGGAACCACGAAAGTCTCCAGAGTCTGCTGGATACACTTACACCTCCCTTGCAGCTGCCTGTGTGTGAGCTTCTTTTAGGCTTCCCACCAGGATGGAACCCACTGCCCCCTCATCTATGACACATGGAGCTTACAAACGCTGAGGAACCCTTGTCTCTGAAGGAGTCACCAAGAACCCAAGGACAGGAGATGATGTGTCACAACCACTAGCAGTCCTGATCACCTCAGGTTGGGCAGGACCAGAATAATGTCCAAAGAATCTCTGCCTTGAGGCTCCACCCAGCAACAAATCAAAACAGATGTTGAGACTCACAGCCAAACATTGAGTGGAGTGCAGGGAGTCTTGTGGCAGAGTTGGGGGAAGGATAGAAGGACTTGGAGGTGACAGGAGCTCCACAAGAAAACCAACAGAGGCAACTAATCTGGGCCCAGGGAGGCTTATGGAGACTGAAGTAGCGACCGAGCACCATGCATGGACTAGACCCAGGTCCCCTCTGCACATGTACCCAAAGGGCAGCTTAGTCTTCATGTGAGTCCTCTAAGGGGAGCGGGGGCTGTCTTTGACAAGGACTCTGTTGCATGCTTTTTGATCACTTCCCTTTGGAAAAGCTGCCTTGCCAGGCCACCAAAGAAGATGTGCTCAGTTCTGATACAACTTGATTTGCTGGGATGGGGTGGGGGACTCCCCTCTTCTGAGAAGTAAGGAGGAGAATAAGAGGAAGAGGAAGGGAGGGTGGTACTGGGAGGAGAGGAGAGGAGAAAGGCAGCTATGATCTGGATGTAACATGAATAAATTAATTAATCAATTAATTAATTTTTAAAAATCTCTGCCCCTGCTGATGACCTTCAGTCACAGGGAGCCACATTGGTTTGTCCAGTCAGTATTGTTGAATGCTGTTGTATATATCACAACATGATACTTGCAAGGCACCTCCTACGACAACAATCAAGATGAAAGAGAAAAATGAAGATAAGCACATGAGTGGGCCATCAGCAAAGCTGGCCTGGTTCCTCAGGTCATGCTAGGAGGGTGTAGTGACTCCAGCCTTGGTGG
The DNA here is from genome assembly GCF_903995435.1 of Acomys russatus. Lineage (NCBI taxonomy): Eukaryota > Metazoa > Chordata > Mammalia > Rodentia > Muridae > Acomys > Acomys russatus. Next base: position 19,096,689 of record NC_067141.1, read on the forward strand.
GAAGAGCCTGGAGGCTGGTGGCTATCACAGGGCCTCCTAGAAGGTCATGAGAAAAGTCTGTCTGTGTAAGAACAAAAAGGGCATGAACTCTGGTGCCCCATATTTGACCACTTCTCTGTGGCGGGGCGGCCTGGTGGCACTCAGAGAAAGGATAAGCAGGCTACCAAGATGAGACTTCATAGATAGCCTATGGCCATGTAGTGGGGAAGGAGGTCCCCCTCAGTCATGGACCTAGGGAAGGTCTATGGGTGAAAGTGGGAGGGAGGGAGGAAAGGTGGATACAAGTGAGGGAGAAACAATTTAGATATAATCTGAATAAATTAATTAAATAATTAAAAACTTAAATTAAAAAAAAAGGAACAAAGAGAAAACACTCTTGCCGACAGGGATTACAGAACTCTTAGGAGCGTCTGACGCTGCTTGAGTGCTAGAATGCTGCCCAAAAGGAGGGTCACAGCAGAGGACTTGAAGCCAGAGGGCTCCTTAATCTGCCTCATGGAGAAGTCACTGTGCTGCCTAAACAGCTTTCCCGGCACACCATCGGGACACTGGAATTCGCCGTTGTATGGGTTCAGTGCAGCTTCCTTTAGTGAATGGATAGCTTCCGACCACCTTCACCACAAAACATGTCGAGAACAATCCCACCAGCCCCAAAGCTCCCTCATACCCAGCCACAGTCCATCTCAGGGACCACTCTCAGCCCCAGGAAACCACTGACCATTTTCTCTTTTGGTCAATGGGCTTTTTCTGGGTGGGGCATAGAATGGAATCCCACAAGGCCATCTTTGGCACCAGGCTTCTTTCTGCCCTCTTTCCACCATCACTTACAGCAAGTAAGAAGTTGGACATGATCCAATCTTCTCTGTTGTTAAGCTGTACTCTGTTGTATAGCTTCCCAAATTTTACTCATTTCAATTGATGGACAGACACTTGGATTGTCTGTTTTGTAGAGAATTTAGTGATAATGCTGCTATAAAAATTCCTATATACATTTTTGTCTGTGTAGACACGTGTTCATTTTCTCTTGGTGGAGTCCTTGGAGTGGTATCACTGGGATATTGTCACAAGGATGTGTTTTACTTTCTCTGAAGTTGCTAATCACTTTCCAAAGTGACTATGTCATTTTGAATTCCCAACAGCAGCATGTATGAAATTCAGTTTCCTCTTCATCTTTTTTTAGTTTGGTGGTCAAGGAATTTTTACCTTTCTTTTTCTGACAAATTACTCAGAAGTTGACTGTGGGAGAGGTGATCCTCTCTGGAGAAGGCTTCATGGTGTGTGGCTTCTGAAACAAACTCTATAAATAGTCTTACTTACGTTTCAAATGATAATCTTCCAATAGTCATTAGCACAACACCCACCCCCCAAGGCCATCCTAATTGTTGCAAACAAAGCAATCCTATCAAAATGCAATGGCAGTTACCATCCCTGTCTGTATGCTGTTCTCTTAGATCCATCTGGAGAAGAAGCAAACCAAGAAGGGGACTTCTCAGTCGGTAATTTCAGGGAAATTGGCTCCTACCTTTTTCAGTAATACACTTATCTCTGAGGGGCCTCCAGCCTCACCCTTCTCACTAAAGCAAAAGGTCCTGTCAGTTCATCTACACAGGGTATGCAGGTGCCTTGAGTTCCCAGCCCAAGCCCTGTGCACCTTCCTCTGTGTGTAACCCCATACTCAATATGGTGATTTTCATACTTAAATGATATGTCGGAGCAAAAGCACATTACTCCTCTCAGAGTTGAAATCCTCCCCCTTGTTCACAGCTCCTGTTCATCTCTCAGCCTCTAGACCTCAATTCTCCTCAAATTCTTTCTGGTCCCTCATAGGGAATCCTAGTATGTTCTCCAAGGGCTGAGCTGGATCTACCCCATATTTTATACCTGTGCATCAGCAGATACCTTGGTCCCAGCTTAGAGACGATGGCTTATCCTCATGTTAGAGGCCCACCATTCCAGGCTTCCGCCCTAAGAGCCCCCAGGAATTCATTTCACAAGCTAGAATTTCTGAGCCAGCACTTGTCCCAGTAGTAATTTCCATTCTGGGGCACAGTGACACCCTACACCCATCAACCTACCTGTCTCTGATCTTGGGTTATGGTCTGCCATGTATCCTCTCTGCCATGGATCAAAACAAAATTGCTGCTTCCCGTCTTCTTACTTCTTATTTGTCATTAGGGTTCTTCAGTGGAGTTCCAGTCGCTATGGGATGCAATGGGAGTCTGTATTCTCCGTTACCAGAAAGCTAACTTATTTCCACGGCCCTCACCATGTTCTTGCATTTATCTGTGTGATTCATGGTGCTCCCTGTTATTTTGATTAGGATTTTTCACTCTGTCATCTGGCTTTTAACCACAGCTTACTTGTTCACCGTTCTTCCACAGAAGGACAGTCCCATCATTTCGACTTTCAGAGTTAGAAACTGCTCCGCTGAGGAGCCAGCAGGGGTACCTCAGTGGGCTGGTCTGAACTTGGATCATTAACCTTTAGTGCTGGAACAACCATTCTAGGTCTCAGAGCACAAAAGAAGCATGGGGACCGTACTTGCTCCCCAACGTTTGACGTCATCTGCTACAAACATCTGCCTCTCTGTGGATCACGATGCTTTCTCCTGGAGGACGGACATATTCTAAGAAAGACCTTAGTCTGTCTCTGGAATAATTACAGTTATTCTGTATCTGTCAGAGTACTGTGTCTCCCTTGGTTGACAGTCTCCAAAGTGCCCAATGCACCCTGGACATGCCTCTCCTGCCCACAGTGGTCAAGACTTACAGCCCAGGTGCCTCACTTTCCCTGGGCCTCTGATTTCCTAGCTGTGAAAAGGGAAGGCTGCTCTCTGCCCACAGTGGCAGTTACTCATTGTTCACCAAACTGCAGCTCTGTGCCATCAGTCATACTCCCATCATCCCCTGGGAGAGCATTTCTCAGAGTCTCCAATGAGGAGATGTGGCCACAAGAGGGTATTGGCAAAGCGAATGACCAGATGGTTATGAAGCAAGCATTTCCTCCCCTTTCCTCACTCATTTATTGTTGAAGGCACAAAGGCCATGAGGAGATGAGAGATCTGAGTCCCGGGACCTCAATGAGGAGAAACAACCCAGTCTGGATTGCTACGCGAGCACTGAGCATATCTCTGAGCTAAACAGCCCAACTGGGCACAGAAGCTCTGGTCACTTGGACCAATGCTGCTCTGGGAATTTATAAGAAAACATAGGGAGATGAAGCCTGGCTTATCAAAGCAGAGAGGTGGCAGTGATGGTAGCACCGGGACGGCTGCTCCCAGCAACGGGGCTTTTAATTGCTAAAAGCTAGGAGTGCAGGTGGAAACCTCGCTCCACCAGAATTGTTAAGTCCCAACCCAGCTAATGACTGAGTGGCTCTGAGAAGTCATACACACTCTGACTTCGGAGGGTGAGGCAGCAGGGATAGATGGTTTCAAGAGACCTGCATGACTCCAGAATATAGGAGAAGGGAGCGGGAGAGGGCCCACGCCTGTGGAATGTTCTCTCTCTTGACTTCCACCCATTGCTGTGGTGTTTTAGACAGCAAGGCTTTCAGAAGTGTGTTTAGCCACCTCTAAATGATGTCCAAAAATAAATAAACATAACAATAGCACCTTATTGCATCCTACCCCTTACAAAGGATTGTGGTCTGAAGGGCAGTAATAATAAGCATTTATTGAGGTCAGGGTGTAAATGTAATTTTCATATATTGTCTCCTATTTCCTAGGGCTTTTGTTAGGGTTTGATGTATTTAGCACCATTTCATATGCAAACAAAATTTTAAAAAAATACATCTGAGAGTTTTCATGCCTCGCTGAGGGTACAGCAGAAAGCAACAGGACCTGGCTAAGGGTGGGTGGCTTCACTCCCTCTGCACCCCCAGCCTTCACTCTCATTAAGTCCTGACTTTGCAGATTGGGCCATGAGGCTGCCTTAGGACAGAAAAACCCTAATCTTAAGGAAGGAAAGTGAGTCACCTGGGGCATCTTCAGCACCTGCCAGAGATTGCAGTCCTCTGTCCAACCCCTTGTCATCCACAGTGCAATACAATACTGGAGCTTCATGAGATGGAGGAAAGAGGAAAGAGTGCTCCACCAGCTGCCTTCCTCACAAAAACACCAGTCTCGTCTGCTCTGGGGAATGAGTTAGAAGCAAAGATTTAGATTTGCCTCAGTAAAATAAGCAGAGTTGTACTTTCATCTTACTTCATTGCCATGCAGTCATCTTGGTCCCTTTGTGCTGAGTATACACTACGGGCTAGGTAGCTGTCCCAGGCTCAGGCTTGAGGCAAGGCACTATAGCTTCGCATCAGCAATAGGGTGATGGTGGTAGTGTCAGGCACTCTGAGCTATCTCTGCCAAGGCAGCGGTGGTCTTGATCAGCCATGGTTGTAGCCTCAGTGGCAGCTGGCAATGGCAGCTGCAGCAGCAGCTGAGAAATCCCTATGAGAAAGAGAGAGAGAGAGAGAGAGAGAGAGAGAGAGAGAGAGAGAGAGAGAGAAGGAGGGAGGGAGGGAGGGAGGGGTGCGTGTGCATGTATGTGTGCATGTGAAAATGCTGTGTGTGAGTATGTGTGTGCATCTGTGCATCTGTCTCCACGGTGTAGGTGCCTTTGATCCGACCACGGCCATGGCGAAAACCCTACACATATGACTGTGCTAATGTGTTGTCTGACACCCAAGATGATGCTGAAGACTTATTGGCGACTTCATGGGGTGAGCTTTTCCATCAGAATTTTCCGCCCTCATCTTTATCATTTATCATAAGCATTTTTCTTGATCCTCAGCAGCTGGAGCTGGTTTAGTTACTAGTTTCCTACTCTGTAGCACTGTGGCCTTGTGGTCCAGCCCCTTGTCCTATGTCAAAGCTGCTGAAAGCATGCTTGCAATGGGTACCAGGTAAGGGTCACAGGGTTTGTTTGCCGTTTGTCCCTTGATGGTGTTCCTTATTTGTCTCAAGATTACCTAGGCAGATGGCAGTGTCCACAGTGACATACGGGGAAATGTCCTACTAAGGTCCACATTTTAAAGGTCCATAAAAAACTGCCACATTGCTACGACATATCCAAGCCACAGCTAGTGACGTTTAAAGCTCCCAATCCCCAGTCAATCTCAGGCATACCCTACCTAGCACACAGGCTATGTACTGCTCCAAAGGGACTCCAGATGGAAAGACTAGAACCTGCGTACTCGGTTTCCTCCTGAAGGAAAGAAAAAGGAGCATCTTGCAAATTTTAGGATTGCAAACACACCCAACAGGGACCACGGGAGTACCTGGCTCCTGGGCCTGGTGACTAAAAGACCACTACAGTGGGAAGGCTAGTGTCCTAGGAGACTTTAATTCCAAAGTGATGCAGCTTGTGTCAAGCTGAGCTACCTACCCAGAGTTTCACTCAACATTAGAGGCCAGCAAAACGCAGATGGGCCTCCTGGGAACTTGGATAGCTTATAGGAAGGGGAAAAGTGAAACCTATAAGTTGTATGAGAAGCAAAAGGTGCTGAGAGTCCCCAGGATTTCACTAAGTTAATTCTGTTCTCTTCAGCTATGAGGTGGCCAGGCAGGGAGGCCCTCAATATAGCCGTCGGTGCTGCAGGACACCCCAGCCTTACCAATGCCTGGTGCACATGGAAGGAGACCCAAGTCCTCGCCCAGGTCCTCTTGTTGCTGCTCTGGTCCCCACCCTCGGTAAAGCCTGTCTGTGCAGAGACTCTGGCGGTGGCATCTGCAGTGACCAGCTGGAGAACTTAAACAGATAATTACCTCTGCATGCGGCCTGGTGAGCAGCGATTAGTTGTTGATTAATTGCTTCTAAGTATATGCTGAGTGACATTGAAGCCACATGAAAGCACGCTGGCCAAGCATCTGACACCAGAGAGTCCCTCCAACATGCCAATTACCCTCCTGATTGCTGTCCCCTCACTTGGAATTACGGAGCACTTTGAGAAGATGAAATGGTATCTGTGTCACTTAGATTTCACTACATGGCACGCAGCGTGTGATCCAGAGGCCCAGGTGCAGGGCCAGTTCTGTATCATGGCACTCAGGAGGCCTCACATGAGCCACGGGGTTGATCCCACTCAGGAGACCTGCATAGTCTTAGCTTTCAGGCCCTGCTCTATACCTTTTCCACTGCCACAGGGCATATTTTTTTTCTTTTTCCTGTGAACACAACTCCTTTCCTTGTGCTAATGACTTGTAACACTTTGTTTCTGTCCCACAAACTGCCTTTGTGTCCATGAGTGACAGAAGTCAGTCTGAAGATTCCACAGAGGAGTCTCGCTGAGGATGTTACACCAATTCCCACACACCTCCAAATAGGTCCAAAAGGCAGGGCCCCTGATTTATCTCTCATGGACTGTTCTAAAGTTGATCAAAGACTAAGGAGATTGTATCATTTCCAGTGGCTGATGGAAAGACAAAGACACTAAGGATATAATTAGTCCCTGTCCCCACCCCCAAGGTCATTGTAGCCCATAAGCACAGGGTCAGTACATTTGTCTGTCCTACAGCACAGGGTGAAAGGGAGCTGAAATTTGACCCTCAGTCCAGTAACTATCATCTTCAAAGACATGGTGGGCTTGCCAGCCAGCCATCCTCCCTAGTGTCTACCACCTGCTTTCACAGAATGTCATCAACCTCTGTCATTTCATCAGTTATCTCAGGATGGAATGACTACTGCATCTGAGGGATGATGACGGCAGAGAAGGCCACCCCGCCCTGGAAACATGCACCTCATGGTCCCTCCAGTAGCCAGGATACAGCTGTCCTCCCTTTTGGACCTGTGCCTTCTCCTGAGACCATCAGGCTCTGCGACCCCCAAAATGCACCTTTGGTGTTCCCTCAGTGCCTAATGCACATGTGTAGAAGTTCCCATTAATAACAAAAACCACTGAAACTACATGGTAAGTGGCCTGCTCATGGCTTCAGACTGAGGCTATGATACTGTTGAGACAATAGTCCAACAGCAAGCACCGTCAGCAGTGCTCAGAGCTGTGGCCTTTACTGCTGCATCTCTGATGTGAATCTGAAGAGCAGGTCCTCACTGGCCACGGCGCAGAGGCAGCTGGCTCCGCCCACATGCCCTTTGCCCTTGGTCTGAAAAAGAGTTTAGAGTAAGCAATGAGGTCACATGACCTCACACCAGCCACATAACCTCTACACCTCCTCTGTAAAAGGGAGGATAGTATCTATCATTCGAATGGTTAGCCTGCTTGGCACAAGGTCACACTGACACCATAACCTGCCCATGCTTGTTTGAGGGGCAGACTGTGGCAGCCGATTGTATTTGAGTCAAGGTTTTGAGCTAGGGTTATGTAATAGGATTATAGTCCTCCTAAGTGATGATAGCCACGAAGATCATTTCTCAGTGAGCTCAGACAAGAAGGTTGAGGAGGAAGACACAATTCAGAAAGAGTCCTTACCAGGCAACCTTGAACTTAAATCCTAAACCCTGGCATGGTGAGAAGCAAGTGTCTTGGGGAAGCCACGTAGTCCATGGTGTATACTCAGCACAAAGGGGCTGAGATGGCTGTGTAGCAGTGAGGTAAATGAAAGATCAGAGCTTTGCCTGGACATCACAGATCATTTGCTTTGAGGGTCTCTTGAGATGTAAGGCTTCTATCCTACTGTGTACTCAGTTCACTTGTTTAACTTGCTTTAAAATAACAGTGTCACAGCCAGCCTTACTTGCTGTGGCTCTCCTACATTACCTCCACTTTACAACCCAAGCTGATGCATAGCTGTAGTGTTAACTTGTGTTCTCTCCCATGCCTCTGACCCAAGAGTAATGCATATATATCTATCTGTATGTGCATTATGATACTCATTTGCTGAGGGCAAAAAAAAAAAAAAAAATATGTTGAAAGCAATCTTATAAAAGGAATATCTGTAAATGTTGAGCACAGCATACAATGATGCTGGATAAATAGTAACATTTATAATATTGTTTGTTATCTGGGGCAGTTGGGGCAGTTGGAGTCAGTGACTTAGTGATTTGTAAAACTCCATTAAAGATGCCTGTCAAGTGACCCTCTTTCCTGCCACACACAACGCTTTCTATGATGTTCAATACATGAGAGAGCTAAACCCTTTGCTAGGGACGGGCACTCAGATACGCACAGACAAAGGGTCAGATTCGCAAGGCAGCATTCCATGGGCATAGATCCAGACCCATAAATGGATAGACGGGGGACAATGGAAGCCACAGGGAGAGCAAAGGGGAAGGTTCAAATATGGGCTCATTATTTGTCAAATGATACCAAGGAGAAGGTGTTTTCTCATGTCTGTCCTTAATGTGACATTGGGACATTACTGATCACTTTGGGTTCATTATTAATGCCTTCAAAACAACACACAGACACTGGTCCTGTTAGGCGTGGTAAGCCCAGAGTGAGTGAGTACCTTGTGAAAAAGAAAAATGCGTGTGCTGCATTTTTTTGTTGTTGTTGTTGTTCTTATTGTTTGTTTGTTTAACCTTCTGAAACAATATGCTTCTTAGTTTTCGTCAACTTGATACAAACTAGAGTTATCTGGGAGGGAGAACTGTCAGTTGAAGATTACTTCCATCACACTGGCCGGTAGACAAGTCTGTGTAAACATTCTCTTCACTGCTGCCTGATATGAGAAGGCCCAGCCCACTGTGTGCCCTGTCACCGCTGGGCAGATGGCCCTGGGTTGTGTAAGAAGCAGGCTGAGCAAGCCATGAGGCACAAGGCAGTAAACAGCCTTCCTTCAGGGCACCTGCCTCAGCACCTGCTTGAGTTTCTGCCATTACTTCCCTCAGTAAACAGGACGTGTAAGCCAAATAAACCCTTCCTCCCCACATTGCTTTTGGTCATGCTGTTTATCACAGCAATAGAAAGCAAGCTTGGACAAGGCAGGGTTTCATGTAGCCCAGGCTGGCCTGCAACTCCTGATCTTCCTGCCTCTGCCTCCTAAATGCCAAGCTGATAAGACAGGTGTGCTCTATTGGCTCCTGTGTACACTGCACCGATCCGTACTTTACTCTCTGCCCAAGGTCATGTGCCTCCGGTGGCAGGGAGGGATTTGCTTATGCCACGTTCTGTATCTTTCTACCGAATGTCAGCTTCCTTTCAGTATTGTGGTAAATACACTGTTAGCCAGTTAGCAGAACATTATCAGTGACAAGCCCTTCCCCTGACTTCCCCAATCAAGATAGTGTGTTAACAGGCATGTTTACACCGAGAACACGTGGAGTTCTTAGTATGTGTGCACGTGGGTTTTTGTTTTTAATATGGTCTTCTTCATCCCTGCTGCCTTTTTCAAGCCAATGTGATTAACGCCTTGCAAAGCGGAGCTCATTAGCAATTCGGAATCCCGAAGACAGCCTGGAATATCAAGTGTCTGGAGCAAAGTGAAGGAGCCCTTCAGAACTTTTCAGATCAGCAGCCCAGCTGCATTAATTATTAACCATCCTGTGACCTAAATAAATCTGAGCCTTGTGCTGCACTTAGACACTGGCTGTCACGCGTCGTGTTCACGCAGGCCTCCAAATGGCTTCAGCGCACAGGGATAAAAGATTCTGTCTTTCAAGTACAATTACAACCCAATAACGACACAAATTAGCGCAGCCCACCCTTTGCCACGGAAAAAATGCCCTGCGCTCCGGTGCCTGCCCGCTCCAGTGTGATCCCAGCTTCATCAGAAAGACAAACCACAGCACGCTTTCAGCATGGGGAGTAGGGGTGGGGTTAGAGCCACTCCTCTTTGATACCTGAGATTTCTGTCAAAGTGTCCATCTGTGACTGTTAAAAATTGCCATGAAGACTATTCCTAAACATTTAGTAGAGAGATCTGCTTTGCCAATAATGAAATGATGGTTAATGACACCAATTAGGATAAATTGCACTTCTATCAGAAGAAATGCTGCTGCCTTGCAGATAAGTTGAAAACCCTTCAGGCTACAGGTTGCGTTGGTTCAGCAAACCACAAGCCACACCTTTTGTGTCTGCTCGTCAATCATAGAGCCACTGACTGGACATAGAGCCTGCTAATTTGGGAATCGATAGCAGTGATTGCACCTCACCATCTGGGTTTTTTGATGTATCCGCTGCCAACCTCACAACAGGGCCCCAAAAGGCTGGAAGAAAGCTCTCGGAATTCCACTTCCTCATTAACTAGGTAGTTCCTGGCCCCTTTCCCAGCTTGCCTTCTGTCACAGACTTCCCCGTGAAGTGAGTGACCTTGTGACCTACAAGCATGGTCAGCTGGCTCTCCTGACTCCTAGCCCAGAGGAGCCACAGGCTGGGTGAGATGCGGAAGGGCGCTCCACTGTGGCACCATAGAAGATCCTGCATGCTCAGGGAGTCGCTGCTGAGTCCTCAGCCCTGGGCAGGAGAGCCAAGGGGGCCTCAGGTATCTCTAGGGGCAACTTTAATCAACTCAAGACCACTCATTTCTGCCACCAAAGACCACTTCCTACCAAACGTGACATCACAAAGCAGGTGCCTTCTTAAAGTCTGTGGTACAGGGTTCATTCCAGGTGAGCAGTGGTTGTTTTGTGTTTTGTTTTGCACCCCAGATCAGGGCCAGAAGGAACCACTGCCTTCTATGAGTGAACCCAGCTACTGAACTGGGTGCAAAGTTCTGATAGGGGAGACCATTGCACTTCAAACACAAGAGAAAAGTCCCAGGGGACAGTCATCTCAGACGACACAGCAAAGAGAAAGAAGACATATTTCAGCCTCCTGACTTCTCTACTTTCTAATGTTTCTATAAGCCATCTCACCCCCCAGTGAGCCTTCCTTCCCTGAACTACAAAGAACGTTCTGTTGCTTCTACATAGCTTCCAGGCCATAAAGCAGAGCTCGTGCTGTGAATGGCCCACAGAGAGGAACCGGTGGCCCTGCTCAAATGCCACCATAGAAATGTCACAGCTTATGGGAGGGTGTTATTTCCTTTAAATTGGGATGATGAGAAAGATTCCATCAATTTCCTTGTTTGGGAGTGTTCATTTGCATATTTCTCAAATTTCCCATAGTAATGAGCTGGGCTTTGTATTTGATTTGCATCATTTAAAGGGAACAAGGACAGCCTCAAGTGTCTGAGGGCCAGCCACTGCCTGATTGATGCGGGCCCTTGTGTAGCAATGAGCTACTTCCTTCCACTAATGGCCCGATAGATGGGCCTAAAGATTAATCACCAGGCACTCTCCAGGCAGTGACGGCTCTGAGACAGTTTTCTGAACCAAGCGGCAGAAACCTACTTACTAATGCTCTGTGTTCTCTCACACAACTGCCCTGACCCACCTCTCATCTATAGACTCAAGACGCCATCCAGCCAAGAGACAACATGAGAGACAGCCAAGAGCATGCTCATCTCATTGTCTAGTCCTGTGACCCTGAGTGGACAGCATGCCACTTTCCCAGATGTTAAGCCATCATGCAAGGAGCTGCAGGGACTCTGGGCTGCCACACCCGATCCTCCTCCTTTACTGTCACTGTTGCTTATGCGTGCCACCACCACTGTGGGTCCAGCAGAGTTTTCCAGCTGACTTAGTTTGTTAACTGGATGGAGCTGAGCCAGAGTGATAGGAGTAATGGGAACATAATGAGGTATTTTCAGTGTTTTAAAAGGGTGAGGAATGCTGCTGTTGTTTGAAGTCTGTCTTTCTGTAAATCTCAGGCTGAGCCAGCCTTAAGTTGAGCTGGTCCATTGAAAACCCATGACACTGACCTCAGCTTATAGCTGTGAAGCCATTGGTGAGGGGTTTATTCTGTTGTGATTTGATTGCCTGTATCTATTATGATGAAAAGGTACCCAGAAATGACGTTTGACTTGAATGTACATGGTCATTGGTACGGCCCCTTTATTTATATATACCATCTGATCTTCATGACATATTTGATCATATAAAGGAGAGCACACTGCTTAACTCTTCTGAAATTTGGCTTTTGAAGATCCATTCAGTTTCAACGATATAGGTAAACTGGTCTAAACACATCCTAGCTCAGCTGAGTAGCATAAGCCTGACATCCCAGCTGCTCAGGCAGCTGAGGCAGTAGAATCATTATGTTCAACGCCAACCTTGGCAACAGAAAGAGATCCTATGTCAAATACATAATTTATTTTATTTGAGGCTGGAGAAAAGGCTTAGAAGGTACACACGTGTGATGCAGAGGAGACTAGGATGAGTTGTCAGCACCTACACCAGGCGGTTCACAACCATAGCTCATAACTCCAGCTCTAAGAGATCCAGTGCCTTCTTCTGGCCTCCTCCGATACCTGAACACACATGGTAAACAATCATACAGACACTCACATAAATAAAAATAAAAAGTAAATATAAAAATATTGCTTTAAATAATAAAAATAAAGGATTTCTTTACAAAAAAATATTTTTTAAAGTTACATTTATGTCCGTGTGTGTGTGTGTGTGTGTGTGTGTGTGTGTGTGTGTGTGTGTGTGTGTGTGTGTGTGCAGGCATCCTTAGAGAACAAAAGAGGACATTAGGTGCACTGGATCTGTTGTTATAGGAGGTGGTAAGCTGCCTGGTGGGTGATAGAAACCAAATTCTGTCCCTCTGCAAGAGCAGCAAGTGTTCTTAATGCTGAACCAGACGCTAAAATTTGTTTTTAAAATGAATTTGTCCTAGCCTCATCCCATTGCTGGGGGGGGGGGGGGGAGAGAACCAAAAGCAGATATGGGAAGAAGTGGTTTAGTTGGCTTTCACTTCCAGGTCATAGTCTGTCATTGAGGGAAGTCAGGACAGAATTCAAGCAGAAACTATAGAGCAATGCTGTTTCCTGTCTCACCCATAGGCTCATGCTTATTTCACTTTTTACACAGCCCAGGACCATGTTTGTAAGGAATGGTTCCCACCATGATGGCCTGGGCTCTCCTATATCAACTGTCAATCAAATCAATCCCCCATAGACATCCTCACAGCCCTATCTGATCTGGGAAATTTCCTCTAACACTCCTTTCTCAAGTGACTCTAGGCTGTATCAAGCTGATAACTTATTTTTTTTTTTTAATCCTAGCTGAGACAGAGGTCATGTATGATTACTTGCCTAGTCTGTGCAAGACCCCGGATTGTTTCCCCAGTTTTACAAGAATAAACAAATAAGCGAATTATAACCACCCCATGTTTCACAGAGAAGCTAATGAACTTTTGGGCAGTGACCAAGGTTCAGTCTCAAAGAAACTGTTTGATTTTTTTTTTCAAGGCTTTTGATTCTGATGAGATGTAGGCAGCCAACTGAATGGATACTGGTTCAGTGGTAGAGTGTTCACCTGGTATGTTCCAGGCCCTGGGTTTGATCCTCATCTAAAATGTGTGCAGCTCTAGGGCTCAGGACTTAGCTCAGTGATGAAGAGTCTGCTTGACATGAGCCCAGCTCCATGCTCAATGCCCAGCGCATCCCAAACATGCATGAGTTTCTACAGAAAATGAAGAAACACAACAGAAAAGGAAATATAATCAAAGGAAGGTGATGACTAGATAACATTACCACTGTGACTCTTCTACCGCTTTGGAAATACCCATAAGGGTCAGGTGTTGTAGGCAGTGCTTGGGAAATGCCATCACACTTGCACTTTCTCTTCTGCACACTCACAGTAGTGGAGAGTGGGAACGGCCTTCCCTTGATCAGACAGGCAGGCTGCTGGTAGGACAGATGGACACACGCCTACATGGCAGCTAGTCACAACAAATGGGGCCTTCATGGATCTCCCTCTGTCCAAAAGATGGTCTCTGTGTGTGGATGCTGCCGGCACCTGTCTGCTTGCTGGGGGAACGGCAGCACTCCGCATTATCCCACCCGGATCCTGCTGCTGAGCACTCACTACTGTCCGGATGTCACGCGCCCTTTGCCAGGGTGGCACCACACTATGCGTTAGGATAGGCTCTTCTCAGCGTTGAAGATATGGGCACGTGTTTCAGTTTCTATTCAGTAAATTGGATTGCACTGTTTCATAATTCCGTCTTTGAAATACTGTAATTTCTTCCTTGAAGTAACAATGTGCTGGATGCTTTCTCTGTAGAGAGAGAACTTGGTCCCGACAACACACCTCAGACCAGTTCAATTGAATTGCTGTGGTAGTTCTGAATATTAAATTGATTTTTCTTAAGCTGTATTGCCAAATTTATGACTGCAGGGAACAATCAATTAAAGTCAGTAAGCTATGAAACAGTAACACTGAGATGGAATTAAGAGAGCAGCATAAAATTATAATAATTTGACAAATTTGCCTAACAATAATTTTTACCATGTTCATAAATTACAGTCATGCCGTTAAAAAAAAAAAAAACGTATAACACATTGCAATGTGCCCATCCTTAGAAAATGCTAAAAAAGAGTTTACTAAATAAATATGATTTATCAACTTGGCTCTTTATTTGTATACAAATATTAGTCAATTCAAATGATTGCTGCAGGTGGAGACCCTGGAAAGTGGAAAGCCAGTGTCTTCCCTCTGGAAAGCTGGCGCCTTTTCTCTGGTGATGTCATAACAGAGACAGGTTTTTCATTGGACACTGAAGTACCATAAGCATCTGAATGAGGAGCAGCTAAGTCTGTTTTCATGTTACTTGGTTTATGTCAGTTTCTGCTGTCAGCATCTCCACCCCTTCTCTGCAGACCCTGAGTCAACCAACCATAGGTCAAAAAGATTTTTTAAAAAAAAAATCACATCTACACCAAACATACACAGATGATTCTATTCAGATTATTATCTAATGAATGCAGTATAGGAGCTAGTCATCTAACAGTAGCAGCACACTAGGTGTTAGAAGTGCTCTAGGGATTATTTATAGGACATACAAGGATGTAAAAAAAAATCCTATGTTAATTCTAGTTCATTTTATACAGGAGATTTGAACGTCCACAGACTTTTTATCTGTGGGAAACAGTGGGAAAGATGGTCAAAGGCTGGTCCTACACCAAGAGGTGAGTACATGCGTGTGAGTGTGTCTGTGTCCATGTCGGGGTGTGTGTGTGTGTATGTGTGTGTGTGTGTGCACGTGTGTGTGTGTGTCCATGTCTGTGTTCGTGTGTGTGCGTGTGTGCGCGCGTGTGTGTACGTGAAGGTGTGCATTCACATCTATGAACACTGAGTATAAAAAGGCATCACAGAGGACTCAAAATGGCCCTAGTGCTCATATAAAACTAAAGGCATTGGGCTAGAGAGATGGCTCAGTAATTAGGAGTACTTGTAGCTTTTGTAAAAGGCCCATGTTGGGTGGCTCACAATTGTCTATAAATCCAGTTTAAGATGATATTTCACGATATTCTGGCCTTTGTGGACACCTGTCATACTGTGTCAGACACACATAGGTATACAAGTATACACACACAAACAATAGATGTAAGTTTCTGAGCATGATGGGACGTTCTTGTGATCCCAGCATAGGAAAGGAACAGACAGAAAACCCTGAATCTCCCTGGCAAGCTAGTCTAGCCTAATTGGTGAGCTCCAGGACAATGAAAGAACATGCCTCAAAGGAGGTGGGTGGTACCGCTGAGGCTGGCACTCAAGGTTGTTTTCTGGTGTGCATATGCATGCTTATGCACACACACTTACATGAACGTACACATATGCACACAGATTCATAAAAATGCAATACACAGCACTAATGATTTTAATATAGCCAGCACCATGCAGCATTGTATATAATGTGTGTATCTTGTTATAGAAGCAAACAAATGTTTCATGCCAAAGTTATTAACCAATAATCCTGCTTCTTTTCCTCCAAGATTAATTTAAAGAAATTGAGCATAAATAAAAAGTGCCATATAAGAGTCTAAATGCTTACTTTATCAAATAAAGGTTAATAAAGATGATGCTGAAGTATTTAGTCATTTTTTTAAGCATAGAGCAGATATAAAACTCGAGACTACGTTCAGAAAGGGAGGTAGAGAGAGATTACTTGTAGCTATTAATCCTGTCAGCTAGTACTGGGCAGCACATGCTTTCATGGGTCTAGCTATGAAGGGCTGCCGAAGTGGCAAGTGTCCACAGACACGTCCCCTGGTCTGCTGCACAGATGCTCTACATCTTCTGGCCTTTTCCATTCTGACAGGAGACGCTCTCATAAATATCACTCTCCCAGGCTGACCTCCATCTTGACAAAATCTGTTCTGAAGTAAAATAAATTATCTACCAGTTTTCCAAATGATGATTTGGGAGAGAAAACAGCTGGGCAGGCTAAAGAGCTGATAAGTCAGGGGGACACCATAATTGTCTGCCTGTCACAGCCAAGCACAGAACCTCAAAGATCACACAGACTTCATCTGTATTCAAAAACTGAAGTCGAGAGACAAACTTTGACTTCCCTTTCAAATCCTCTTCCGTAGATAATGGGAGCAGGTACACACTGTTAACGAATTAGCATAAAGTATAGAATGCAATACACAGAGTGTGTGGTTTTTGACATAACCAATACCATCTAGTGCTGTTTCAAATTTGCCTTGTAGCTTCCTCCCACCATCAGCATCATGGCTTCCCTCGGTGCTATTTTGCAAGATCTCATACTGTCATCTTCATCACTCTGGCCACTGGCGTTGCCCCTCCCCCTCCCTCCTAAGAAGCTGCAGAAACATGAAACTGTCACCGTGCTAACAATGAACTGCTCATTCCAGCTCAGTCATTACACACAGCAGTTGTTGTGCTTTTACTAAATTGCTTGTACCATGGTGAGAGCCTGCGGGGTCCATGGTGGTAAAATGTTTTACATTTGTATATGCATGTTTATTTTTTTTTAACATGCATTGATGTCTGCAAATGTGTTTCTACATGTATGCTCTTGTATGTTAAGAGTTGTCCAGCCATGTGTACCTTTCTGTGAAGGACTCATGTCCATATGCATGTGGATACATGTTTTACATATGTATGTGCATGTGTTCTTGTGTGTTATGTGTACTTCTGTGTACTTGAACGTCTGCCTCTGCATGTTTTCATGCAAATATGTGTGCCTGTGTATGTTTGTGAGCATACCTGCTTATGCTTGCATATGTATGCATGAGTTGCAAAGTGTGTGTGTGTGTGTGTGTGTGTGTGTGTGTGTGTGTGTGTTCATGCTTGGGCATGCTCACACCGTCAACTCTTCACAGCTGAACAGAGCTTCAATGAGCTTCGCAGATCTTCCTCTTACATGGAGAAGCCAAAGGGCTGCTGCTCTGGGAGCCAGTGTGAGGGGCCAGCTCCCTGCACCACTCTATTCTAGCAAAAATTATAAACTAGCTAGAGCAAGGGAGGCTCACAGGTGTTCACAGACATGAGCTCGTCTGTGTTCTGGTGCACGGAGGCAGCCCAGCCTGAAGAAAGGCGGGCAGGCTTCCAAGCCTCCCTTGGCCTTGTTTGTCCTCTGGCCTCCTGGCCTGCTACTGGGGTGTAGACAGAATGGAAGCCGATCTAGCTTCCTCACCAGCAACTCACACCACTTGCCACCCAGAGGTCCACAGTGGGCCTTGACAGTGCATCTCTTCCCATACAGTGCCCAGTGTGTTCTGAACAGACTTAGTTTGGAACTGGAGCCTACAAGTATTTCTATGTCCAAATCCCATACTGTGCTCAGAATCCAAAGGACCTTCTTGGCTGGATTGTGTGAGTCCTTTTCTCTGGTTTATAAATTTTTTTTTTAACCAGGTGTCTCTCCTTCATCAGGAAAAGGACTGTACAAGTGAATGTAGGCAATTAGAATGGAAAGAAATCTACAATCAGCAAGCTCATCAAGACCTAACCCCCTCACTGCCTCCCAGCAAAGGAGCCGGACTCATCACAGCAAAGGAACCAAGGAAGTAGGATTCTATAGAAAGGAGACACAGCCATCTATTTGCTCTGAGATTCATGCCTTTTTGGTGAGGGAACTCACTCCATTTCCATAACCCAAACCTCTGAGTTTAGGGAAATTTGCAGCCCTGCCTAATGTTCTATTGGTTACTGTTCTAAACATGTCAATGCAGCTCAGTCTTAGTGTTAATTCATAACTTGCACCAGCCTCCCGCCAAAGGAAGCTTCCAGTAACTGCTGAAGTACTCATCTCAGTCTGATGAAGGGCCCCTGTAAGGCCCACAGCTGCCCTGTCCCTAACAACAGAAGCCTAAAACCTTCCCGGGATTAGGAACAAAGGCAGCTTATTCACTCTGTTCTGGCCACTTCTTCGTACCACAGTACTGGCAGTTCCAGTCAGGGCAATTAGGAAAGAAAAAGAAATAATAGCCATCCACATCTGAAAGGGAAAAGGCACATTTGCAGATCACATGGCCCTGTACAGAGGCAAGTCTACAGATCCGCGGAGAAACTACTCGAAAAAATAGACGGGTCTAGCCGAACTGTGGGGCACAAGATTTTAAAAATTCAAAAGTCAGCCTTGCCTCTGTCTAGTGTCAGTGAACAAACAAACTGGCCGTACAGCTTAGGAAGCAGCCCTTACAGTAACACCCAGAAGAACAGGACACAGATGCAAAGATAAGAAAGGGGGAGGCAATGCATGCCCAGAAAACTACAAGACGTCGCTGCAAGAAATTAAAGACTTAGGTCAGTGGTTCTCAGCCTGTGAGTGAGATCCCTTTAGAAGTCACATATCCCATATCCTGCATATCAGATATGTCCATTATGATTCAAACAAGCAGCAAAATTACAGTTATGAAGTAGCAATGAAATAATTTTATGGTTGGGAGTCACCACACCTTGAAGGATCATAGCATTAGGGAAGTTGAGAACCACTGATGTGGATGAACGGGAAAAACTCCCAAATGTCCTTGGATCATTGTTAAGATTTGCATATGCTCTATCCTCCCAGGGGCTTGTGTGCAAAAGGTCCGATTCCTGTTGCAGCTGTATTCAGAGCTGATGTTTTACTATAGTGACTGGATCCTGAGGGCTCTAAGCTCATCACTGGGTTAACCCTCCCAATAACATATTGGGAGATGGTAGAAATTAGAAAATGGGGGGAACTAGGAGGTGGGGCCTAGTTGGATGAAGTAGCTTATGGGGACAGATATCAGAGAGCTATTGTCTTATTTCTGGTAACTTCTCTGCTTCTAGGTGGATAGTCACTGAGTGTACACATACTGGGTTCTAACAAGGATGGTGGGAGGTCCTGCGGTCTTAGGGTGTTGTCACCCTCAGGCAAGAAACAGGTCCCCCTGTCTGTAAACAGAACCTCTCATGTGGCCGAGACACAGCACCCTTGCTGCGATCTGTGGCTCTGGCTCAAGAGGAGTCCAAGAGCTGTACAAATACAAGGCCGGAGCATGTGCGGGCTCTCACAGGAGCAGTCACACTCACCTCAGGACACAGCAAAGGGTTCAGTCTCCTCCCAGCCTGGAACACTTCCTGTGGGTGAATTCCCCTTGGTTCCCACCCACAGTAAAATCCAGTGCCAATTATCAAAGGAAGTGTGTCCGTGGGTGAGGGAGAATTCCTCCCCACAAAACCCACCAGAGATCTTGGATTCCTTCAGCAGGAAGGAAGGGAAGGAGGGCAGCACAGATGCGGGGAGGAAGGGAGGGAGGGCAGCACCGGAGGAGGAAGGTGGTTATTTTCATCTGTGGAAGCTGAATAACAGCTCAAATTCATGGAATGAGCAAGGCACTGGGCCAGGAGCCTTGATCAAAAGCCCTTCTGTTCACCAGGAGCTCCTTCAGGTGGCTTTTCTATTGACCTGAGGACATCAGATCAGTCTTTCTATCTGGGTGGAACCAGTTCAAACACCCAGTGACAGACCCTACAGCTTCTCTGAGCTGGTGTGCCTTTCTCAGGCATCTTTGAGAACCTCATCTTTGCTGTAGAATTCTGAGTACCCTGAGGAGTGGGTAAGGTCCTTCTGCCTGCAATCAGGTTATGGGAAACAAAAGCTTTCCATAGACTAGTTAGCTCATTAACAAGCTGACTCCCTGGCAGCCCACTACAGAAGTCCAGACTATTGCTGTTGTACTGTTTGGTGACCCAGCTGAGACTAACTTCCAGATACACCCCTTCTCCCCCCGCCCACCTTTCCAGGACGACACATGGCTTGCCACAGAAACATAGCCATCTAATCATGCAGGTGATAGCTGTGCAGAAGCAGCAGTATTGCTTAAGCAAGCGAGAAACTAAAGTGATAAGGCAGTTGGTAAGATACGAGAGGGGCCCATGCTGTCCCTCGTATGTTTGGGGCATGATTAATGGAAATGACTGGTTAACGTGCCTCTCGATGAATAGCTTCCATGCAACCTCAGCTTTATTATGCTCTCCTGCAGTGGGCTATTAATAGTGGTTGCGCCTCAACTTGTTCTTTCAAACATTTCAGACACAAATAATAGAAGATTTCCAATTAAAAGGGATAATCTCCCTTCAGGAGCAAAGTAGTAAGCACGGTGAATAATTTAAAGAGCTTTGGAGGGATAGAAAGATTTATTTCATCTCTATAAGCAATAAGTCGGGCAGTTTTGATTAACAATTTAAAAATAGAAGGCGGGGCACAGGAGACCTGGGGCAGGAGAGCTTCTGCCCGTAGCTTCCCAGCATTACAGTGTTTCCAAAACCTTGTCACCGTGTTAAACATCATTTCAATTAGTTTCCAGAAAATTCCCAAGTCACATCCAATAGGTTTTTACTGATTTAGAAAATAGGAACTGAGTGACAGGAAAAAGTGTGATTACTGAGAAAAGCAGCAAATACCCTCAGGCTTTGAGCATCTCAAAGCTGAATTTGAAGGCTGTGTTGATCCATCTGCCACTTAGGAGGACAATATTTTCTAATTAATCATGAGGTCGGGACAACTCTTAGCACTGTTAACAAATACAAGCTTCTTCTCATTATAGTTTTGTGTGTGTGTGTTTGTGTGTGCGTGTGTGATTTGCTTGACAATTTTGCACAAATGTCCAACGCATACTGATCGCTCTCAGCCTCCGCCTTCCTACTGCCTCTGTTTCCCCATTGTGTTCCCTGAAAGTCTTTGTGATGTTCATGTCAGTTCAATCTGTTTTGTCACCCACTGACTTTAACTTGGGCTGTCTGAGTGACAATGGGGCTGGAGCGATCGCACTACAGTCTGGCGGACTCAGCAGTGGGTGGACAACTAAAGACAGTGACTCCCCTCCTCCCTGAATCTATCATTCTGCAGAATGAGAGAGGGCCCATGAGCCCCTCCCCCTCCCACAACTGACCATTGACAGGCCACTCTGGTGCAGGCCCGGTGCAGGTAACCACAGTTGTGATGACTCATTTAATAATATGTGTACGAGAGCAATTTGGTATTCACTCCTAGGATGGATTCAAAAGTAATATATTGGAAATTTCAGCCCCATTATCTAAATGGCTCCTCCTTTCTGCCTATCATAAAGAGTGTGACAGTACCAGACTCAGGGTGAGTATATGTTATGGAAAATTCTGGAAGGCTGAGAAGTGGTGAATAGAGTTCAGGGCACTTTCCCTAGCCTTCTGGTAATTTCTGGGATAATATCAGTTAACAGAAGAAAGATAGGGGCCAAAAAATGGAGCCTGGGAAAAGGGCCTCATTTTCTCTGCAAAACTCATTATCTGTACCCAAAGGACTGCAGGGCTCAGCGTGTCTCCGTGAAATACTCCCTGTGCTTGCTTATTTCAGGTGCTCTCAAGCCTGTCCCTAAGCAGGCAGCGGTCTCCCATGCTAATAGAGCACGCTCCTGTCCAGCCATGCCCAGCTTGAGTAATTTCCAAGATTGTATCGGGGCTGTAAATAGGACCGCAAGGATGGATTCAGTTGGTTCTCCAGCAGTAAGCTTTGTCGAGCTCTGTGAACCATTGAGATAAAAAGGACACACAGAGGGTTCATTTGAGGATCAGGGGGGAGCTGATAACAAGAGCTGCGGGTCACCCTGAGCTGCTCCGCGCATGCTACAGAATTTCTATCGTGATTCCCTTTGATTTCAAATATCAGTTTCCCCCCAGAGCTCCTGGAAACTTCTGGAGTTCAAAGAACTTGCCAGGCACACAGTAAGCAAGGCCATGCTGGCTTTCAACTCAAATGCTGCTGTTTTATCTACCACAAGTTCAGGTGCCCCTGAGCATGAGTATCCCCAATCTAGCCTGTGAGTGGCAGCTTCCTTAAGTTCCACTGCCCCCACCTCCCAGACACTGGGCATCCTGTGCACTGATTTGGCCCCTCATATTGGTAAGGAGATAGAGACTCAACTTCAACTGTGCTCTACAAGAAATGGTGGTTTCCCAAGTACACACCCAGGTTTATCAGCTCTCAAGCCACCCGTCTTATGAATCAGCCCAAACCTGGCTGCCTTGGGAAAAGGGTCATAGGTTATAGAATTAGTCCATGTGTTCCAGGAAAGGACCAATGTGTACTACCTGGGGTTGTGGAGACAAGGTAGGTACAGCAACCATGGAAGGGACATTCCAAGGCTAGAAGATGAGCTTCTCTGTCCTGTGCTCCACCCACCAGCAGCTTGCCCCATGCCTTTTTCCTCTGCAGGTAACCTTTCTGTTAATATTGGAGTGTGGGATGCTGCAAGACATGCCTGGTACTCATGAATTCATGCATTCTCATTCATGAATGACACAGATGTGTGAGGTCCTCAGGACACCACGGGCACAGGCCATGCCAGAAGGTTCCCTAATCTCCCTGTCCTACAGCGGACTCCTGGAGGCAGTTGCCATGGCACCTTGGGATAAGGCAAAAGAATCAGCAATAGTCCTATTGCAGGAGCAGAGATTATAAACCACAGTTCTGCTCTTTCTCACCTCACTTCCTCAGACAGCTGCCAAAGTAGCAAAGAGGCATCAGGCTGGGGTTTCTGAGAACGCAGGTTGAGCTAGAGGTATGAATAGGAAAGTGACAGGACCAGGATCATGTTCACGCCAGTGTGAAGACTTGGCAATGACAGTAGAGCCCTGACCCTCTGTGGACCCCACCCTTGTCTCTCACCCACCCAGCTCTGCTGTTGAATACTTCCTTCTACTTTCCTCTGTCCTCCATGCTCCCCACCCACTGACCTTCACTATCTGTGGTAACTGTTTGGTTTTGGGCTTGTGTCCCTTTCCAAGAGGGGGTTTCCCTGGCCCTCCAGCTCTCTGTAGTCCCTCCCTACTGTCTCCTCTAATACCACACTAGCTTTGTCTTCTCAGGCAAGGTCAGTGTTGTTGACACTAGGTGTGTGTCCACGTTTATGGCTTGACTCCCAGCTAGCACCTCGGAAGGCCATACATACATGGTTGTAGGAACTCTACCCTGTACACAGTATAATAGGCTAGCTAGGAGGGCCTCAACAGAGTCTGGAAGGTCCAAAAAGAGAGCCTGACCCTGAGCCAGATATCCCTGCTGTTGACCTGTAGACTTAGCCTGAGATGGGAGCACCATTTATAGATCAACCGAAAGGGTTGGCCTTGGTACACTTTTGGACCATTTCCTACTGTGTATTAATATGCTAACGACTGCCATTTGTTTTCACATACAACCATAAATCTGGTTCCAGAGCAGTGCTGACCCTTCTCCCGGAAATTCAGAGCTGTGAGGCTCTCCTTCCCCCCAGAAACATTGCATGCTTCCTGGCTCCTAGACAGAAGTTCACAGTGGCGAAAAGACAGAGCGCACTTGTGAGACAACAAGTACAAGGACTACTTCTCAGCTTCCCTGGTTTTTTTTTTTAGCATTTTGGGGAGCCAAAGGGGAGCATATGAAGTGCTCTTGTCTGAAGACAAACCTACTGCAAGGAGGAGTGTGTCTGCCTTCAGCAATTGGCCTTCGAAGGGTAGGTGGGCTTCCTAAGTGCCTCCTTCATCTCCAGCTGGTCAGACCATTTCTTGCCCCCCCCCCCTTCCTTCTGCACGCTCTCTTCAAGCATCCTCAGCATCCTTCTTGTTCCTTGTACAAGTCAGTCCACATTAAGCATGAGGCTCCGGCCTGCAGGTGTATATTTGTTCTAGTGCACAAGCAGGCAGCACGGCCCTGGGCGTTCACTTCCAAAATGCAGTGTCCCCAGTCTTTCTTCGGCCCTCAGACAGCAGCTACACTCACATGCGAATTCATGATGCCCAAGTCACTTTTTGTCCTCTCCTCCTGTTTCCTTGCCTGGCTATCTCTCTTTAAATCTTATATGCATGGCCAGCTCTTTGGCAGCAGGTATACTGTGGCAGATTAGAAAGTAGCTGGGTTTGGACAAAAGCTGTGCGCCTAACTTTCCAATGAAACTGCAAATTGAAAGCCTTCAACTTTTGATTACTAATGTGTTACTAAAAGGAAATAGATTACCAACAAGGACCGAAGTAATTGCCTGCAATAGAAGTTCAACAAAGAATGCAAGGAAAGGCTCGTCCCCTGTCGAGTCTGCCTTCCTCTTGAACTAAAAACGATTGAGTTCAAATTCAGGTGAAGATTTTAAAGCAGTTCAATTATCTCTTTAATTATTTTTCATTTAAGGTACATGTGCACTCATCAGTCCTAGTCAGAGCTTGAAATATAAAAACACCACCCTATAAACTACTGCACTGGGTTCCGGATTCTGGGAGGAGTCAAAGTCTATGCTGTGAGGCTGTGAGCACAAATCTTAGGGAAGCATCCATATTTTAATTCTTTACCTGGTCAAGACTGACAACACGAGTGTGTTTCTTGGAACTCCAGACAGTTTTAGCATGCATGTGTGCGCATTTGTATGTGTGACGTGTTTGTGCGTGCGTGTGTGTGTGTGTGTGTGTGTGTGTGTGTGTGTGTGTGTGTGTGAGTGTGTCATACATATACAGGAAAGTATTTGTGGGCAGCTGTTACTCAAGCCGCACAAGGGACATGGTGCTTGGAGAATCAGTGGTGACCTTGCTGCTGGGACCCTGAAAGCTGGAGCACAGGCCAGAAGAGGCCCAAATGGAGGAGAGGTTAAAGGGGCCTCTAGGACTTGGAGAGACAATAGGAATAATAAGGAAGAGAAACCTAGAGCTGGGTGACAGATGGCTAAGGGAGGCATTCACAGGACTTGGTTGGCTGCAAAGGAGGGCAAAGTCGGGGCTAGTTCAGCAATAATCCGCTGCATGGGTAGCTGCAGGTGAAGCTTCTGCTTGCAATGTGGGTGAGAAGATCATGCCCCTGCTAGTACTATAGGGTAATTCAAAGACTGTTGATTTAGTGTTGCCATCCTAAAGGTCTTGTATTTTTATGGTCCATGAATATAGCTATGAGCTGAAGTCCCTTAGATATAGCTTAAGGACCTGTTCAATGGGGGAGCTCCAGTCCTCTCCTCACTGCCCAGCATCTGCATGGGTACATTCAACTCCCGTATGGAGATCCTTTCTCAGCACCTGAGCACCTGCCACCTTCTGGCCTCTGCCTCCTCAATACATAGTGTGATGAGCGCCCAGAGGAGTCAAGGTGACCAAGGAAAAGTGACAGCTCTCCACTATGCGTGTTCACAGCTCCTTTGTTGGGGTGCACTGTGTGAAGGTGTGTCTCTGTATATTCAGCTATTAATTCTGTACTGGCAGAGAGCTGAACACTCACCGGATCTTAGAATTGTTATTTCTATGACCCATCACCAGCTTCTATTTTATAAATATGTATCCTTCATTTGCCTATTGGCTGTAATAAAGATCTGATGCCTAGCCTGTAATCCCAGCACTCAGGGTTGCAGAGGCAGACAGATCTCTGTGAGTTCGAGGCCAGCCTGGTCTACAAAGCAAGTCCAGGACAGCCAAGGCTGCACAAAGAAATCCTGTCTCAAAAAAAAAAAAAAAAAAAAAATCTAATGACCAATATTTGAACAGGAAGTGTGGAAGGTAGATTTTTCCAGGCAGAGATGTGAGGGAGGGCTCTGGGAGAAGAAATCAGCCATGGGAGATTCTCCAGCAGACACGGGCAGGCACCAAAGGAGAAAAAAAAAAGTGGTAGACTTGGTCAAGTGGTGGGACATAGTGGCAGGATTAGCCAGGATAAGGTTAAAGTAGTCAGGACACTACCCAGCAAAAGGCCTAAGCTTTAAGATATCAATAACCCTCTGTGTTGTTATTTAGATCACTGGTGGGTCTGACAGTCCCGTTATACTCCTCTGTCATGCAAACATGACCCACTCCTCTACTCAACACTTTCCTAAAGCGCTCGGACAGTAGCGCCTTACCTGTGCCTCCCACATGGTCATCACCAACACAGCATATCCTAAGTGGACTTTGCAGTGAACAGAGCTCTACGGAATGGATAGCACTGAGCACATTAGTGCAGTGGCTTTAGAGGTCTATCTACATAAGTGCCAAGTGCCACAGAGGCTCTTTGAGGCCACAGGTGGCAATACCATTACTTGCCGTAGGCACTCACTCTGGAGTTAAGAGCACTGAATCAGTTACTTTTCTGTCACTATAATGAAATGCCTAGAGCAAGATAAGTTACAGAAGAAAGAGTTAACTTGGCCTTGCAGAGGGATAGGAGTCCACCATGGCAAGAAGGCATGGCAGCAGGCAGGTATGGCAGCCAGGGAAGGAGTCTGAATGCTCACATGCGCAACTGCAAACATGAAGCAGAGACAAAAAAAAAAAAAACCTGGAAGCTGGGCAAGGCTGGGAATTCTCAAAGCCCACGCCCAGTGATGTACTTCCTCTTGCAAGACTGGACCTCCTCCCCAAACAGCAGCACAAACCGAGGAAAAAGTGCTCATAGCACATAAGCCTATGGCGCTATTCTCATTCAAACCATCACAGACAACAAGACCAGGTCAGAGTGCCCAGTGGGTGGAGACTCTAGTGAGATGCTGTTAGTTCCTGTACATGCTCTGGGCCTCACCTACTAGACCCCTCTGGGCACATTACTAGTTCCTTAGCCTGACTCACATAACAAATTCAAATATCTATGCTCTCAGTTGGCTGAGCCAATGACGTGGGCAGCTTTGAGGAATGTCGAAACGTCATGATGGGTTTGCAGCTGTTTCCTCAGCTGTCCAGTATACTGAAGCCCTTCACACAACCTGGTCATCTTTCTTTCCTGAGCAATGGGCTTCTGTGATGGTCGGTGTCCACACCACTAAGCACCCTAATGCCTCTTGCAGAATGTGACTCCTATGGTGGCCTCCCCATACAGTGCCACATGGGCAAGGCCCCAACTGGAACCCAGACCACCCAGAAGGAGCCTCAGAATATAGCCCTTTCCTTGTTGACGGCGTTAGATCAACCATGGCAACACGAGATGTCCAGTCAGTCAATGACGCTGTCATTATCTGTAAGTGAAAAGGAAATACCCTGGGAGGAAAGAAGTCCCTAGAGTTTTGCCTGACTGAAAGAACCCTGAGAGCCATTGTAATACAGCTGCTCATGGCCCACAAGCCTCAGGCTTCTTCAGAGAAGAGAGTAGGCAGGGGTGTTTCTCTGAGTGGGTGGAAATAGGCAGGGTGTTTCTCTGAGTGGGTGAGAGTAGGCAAGGGTGTTTCTCTGAGTGGGTGAGAGTAGGCAGGGGTGTTTCTCTGAGTGGGTGGGAGTAGGCAGGGGTGTTTCTCTGAGTGGGTGGGAGTAGGCAGGGGTGTTTCTCTGAGTGAGTGGGAGTAGGCAGGGGTGTTTCTCTCAATGGGTGGGAGTAGGCAGGATGTTTCTCTGAGTGGGTGGGAGTAGACAGGGGTGTTTCTCTGAGTGGGTGGGAGTAGGCAAAGTTTCTCTCAATGGGTGGTCTTCACAGCATCAGCATCTGCCCCTGCACTGCAGATGGACAAGGCCTCCAGTGATCATGCTCAGCACTGAATGTGCTCCAAAGAACTTGGGCTGCTTGGCTAGATAAAGAAAAGGCTTCGCAGACGGCATCTGCTTCCAGAGCCTTTATGCCAGCCTCTGACCCTGGCTGTTCATGTGTCTTGTCTAAGGGCCCCTGACAATTACCCTCATTTCCTGAGATTTGGGTGCACTCCCATCAGCATGGGGGTCTCCCCTTCCAACCACAAACTGTGTCCTCCGGTGAAGATCAGGAAGTAGTGTGAATCAAGGCAACTCTTCCTATACAGGACATTTCATCAATGGCTCAAGGAGGGACTTAGAGGGTCCTAGACCTCCTTCCACAGAACTATCCAGAATAAGGTCTTTATTCTTAATATTTTTCCCTAGGCTTTACCTATAAAGAACCCTATTCCCTCAACATTTACCCAGAATGCTCAAAGCTCAATGAATGAAAAGATTAAATAAAAGGGAGGCCATGACTGCTCATGTTTTGTGTAGATATGAGGAAGAGCATAGCCAGAAGCAGATACATCTGGGAGAACCCATAGTGAACATGACCCTGAGCCAGGCCATGTGAGGAGAGAAGGGAGAGAAAAGGGGAGGAGATCAAGAGGCCAAAAGGGTAAAGGGGTAGAAAGGACCAGTGTAGCCAAAACTGCTGAGTTATATAGAGAAGAGCATCTGAGGAAAGGGCAGGACCAGCCCCTGGGTTGGAGAGTTCAGCGTGAGGGGCAGGGTATGCCAGCCAGGAGAGTCCTGTAACAGGGGACTGAGGGATGCTGGGAGGAAGGCTGCCAGGTCCGCTTTGATATGCTAACAGGCACCTCAGTTAGCCTTTGGCCCAGCTTTGAGGCCTAACACTCTGTCTTTAGTGGTCTAGATCTCCTATACTGTCTGCTTCCACTTCAAAGTTGACCTCAGCAGAAAGAGCTAGGCTCCCTGGTTCTTCCCTTCTCCACTTTACAGTGATACAATAAAACTGCATTTTACTGTGATTTCCAGCACCACCACCTCCTCCTCCTCCTCCTCCATCTCCAGCGTCCCTCTTTCATCATTCTCAATATAGGCATGGGCCTGCCCGCTTCTCCCCAGGAGCAGTTTTGACATCTCCTTTATCAGTACAGTATTCGGTAGGCTCTAACAACCACACACTCGGAACAGGATGGCTTCTCCCGGTCCTCTAGGCACAGCCATTTTATATCAATTCTGTCTTGCCCAGTGGGCTATTCTCTTCAACTGTCCCACTTCTTGGGAGATCAAGTTATCAGAGAGGAAATTTAAGGCCACGGCTGGATAGGACCATTCAGAAATGCATCAGAGTCCCTGTCTGGTGGTGTCTGGGAACGAGGAAGAATCTGTAATTCACCGGCTGAACACTCCTCCTCTCCCCATGCAAGTGAACCAGGCAGGCAGGCACGGGGATGATTACTGTAAACAGTACAGCTCTCGTGGGTGCCTTTCCAGATGACTACAGAAACAGAGCTTAAGTCCTGAAGGGTCTCGGGGGTCTGTAAACAAACAGTAACTGTGTCCTGTGTGCTCCAAAGCAGAGCTTGCAGCAGTCTCCCCAAAGCGCTGTGGTCTGTTCATCTCAGCGTCAAACACAGGAAAGTTAGTTTCGAACGACTTAGCCTTGTTCTCACATCACGACAAAGATTAATTCTCTCTAGACAGAGGAATCACTCGGTCCACTTAGCAGCTCGGATCACGTGACCTTAATTTTGGTCGAGTAGGCGTAGGAAGCTCATGCATTGCTGAACCCCTCTGCTCCCCAAACGGCAATATACATGAGATATGAAAAGGAGAGGGAAGGAGAGCTAGTAAGGACTCAGGGGCAGGACAAATCTTCCTTTGCAAATCAAAACTAGCTGACTGACATGCTGAGCAGCAGTGGGGGGCTAAGGCCAGGGACAGGCACGCGGTGGGGGAGGGGAGCAGCAGTTAGGATTTGGGTTCACACATGGGCGCACTGTTCTCTGTGCTGTTGAAGCTCTTACCTCCGCTGCCTCTACGACTGTGAATAGTGGGCATACTGATCTGTGTCTTCCTACCCCCAGAACAGCGACAGGTGAAGGCTTGTTGTCAGCAGTCAGCCCTGATGGGAAATTTAACATCACAGATGTGTGTAAGTGCACCAACCAGGGCTTGCAGGGTTCCTTGCTTTATCGAAGGCCCAGACAAGAGGGTGGTGAAACAAATATCAGGAGTGTAGAGGAAGCACAGACTATTTTGTCCCTCTCATCTCATGCGCACAGAACACATAATGGATTCCAGTTTGAAACGCCAACCTAACCCAGCAGAGCTGGGCATTTTGGCACTAAAGATGTGCCTCCCTCACAGACACAGTGGACATTGTGCATGCTGCCTTGTCAGCCTATGGTAGTGTGAGTGCCACAGCCAGGAGCAACTGACAAAAATCTGCACCAACAGTCTCAGCTGTCCTTTCTGTCTATTGAGTTTTCAGACTCACCATGCTGGGACCCCAGTGACCAAGGTCGTTGTCCCCTTATGGGTAAGGATAGCCAGGATTCCATGATCAGAGCTCCGAAGGCCAACTAGATCCCAACATCTAAGTACATAAAGTCCAAATCTTCATAGACTCTGAACACCATGTGGACCTAAAGGCATCATGGTGGCATCCCTGGAGGCATCATGGTCACTGGATACCACATTGATCTATAGTTCTGATGTTTCCTGAGCATATATCTAGAGCCATCATGGTTTTGGGGCTGTATGTGGTCTATAGCCACCAAGATCTCTGGGCATCAGATGGGTTCGAGCCGCGTGGTCTCTGGGTGCCATACAATTTGCAGCCGTGGTGCTGCAGCTGTTAGAGCCCCATAGTGTTGGCCACTAAGTCTGTGAGGCTGTGGGAGATCTTTTCTCAAAGAGTTCATGGCTGCCATAAGAGTCTCGTGATGCAAAACTCTGCTCTAGATAATTTGGGGGAGCAGGCTGGGGCCCTGAGGACAGAGAACAGAGTCCCAGAAAGCTGAACACTTTGGCATGTAGGGCATGCCTCTCTGACAAGGTCAGGTTTGCTCTGCACTGTTGTAAAAGGCATCAGTTTCTGCTGGTCTTCAGCCCAAGACTCAGCTCAGTCTCACTGAGGTCTGCAAGGAGCACACTGCTGTAGAGACTCCCACATTTCTCTCTTCCTAGCAGAGTTCTGGACTTCAGGGAGACCTTCCTCTGCTTGGAAGTCCTGCAGCCTGCCAGACCACATGGTGTGTGGGCTCAAGCCCTGGGGGATCCCCCAGACTGATGCTTCCCCCATAGTCTGTATAAGAATGCAGTGATCAGCCCTCACTTCATTACCAGAACAGGATGGAGCAAACTTAGCAAGCAAAGGCTCCAGAACTGGCTTAGTCCATCCTCCTTATTTCCTTTTGAGGACCAGAACTTTCTACTGAAAAGAAATTTACACAGAAAACCTACTAATAGAAATACCAGCTAAGGAACATTACCCAGAACAGCAGGCTCTGACACATGGGACAGGGCAGCTGCCTACAAATGACACTCCTAGAGGAGGAGATTTAGGAGACAGCTTTGATGTGCACATGGAAATTTCCTCCTGTGTAGAGAGCTAACCCCATTGTGCTCAGAATGTAAAACCAATTTCAGTTGACTGCGTGACTAATAATTCCCGGATTAAGCACTCACGGGACTCGTGTCCATATCTTCACTGAGATGTGTCGAGCTTTGTTCTCTGCAGATCTGGGAATCAGATGTTGTTGGTTCTACACTCTCTGGCTCTCTGCTGCTGGGGGCCTTCCTTCCCTTCTCATCGTGGCCAAGCTGCCATCTGTCTGTCCATCCATCGCAGTGGTAGGAGCTGATCCCAGGGCCTCACACAGGCTTGGCAAGTGCTCTGCCTACTTAGTCACATCCCCTGTCTGCCTTTAACTTCTTCTGTTTTATGACAGCGTCTCACTAAATCAGGAACGGCTCTCCTTAAACTCACTCTCCAGCCTGACTGACCTTGAATTGGCAGTCTTCTTGCCTCAGTCTACTGGGTAGCTGAGATGGTAGGTCTACATTTCCAGTCCTGACTCTCACAAATTATCTCTTACTGACCATTTCCTGTGAAGAGGGCTAAAGACTGTGAGTCAGAGATGGGTTTTAACTCAAGCTGCCATTCCTAGCCTGCCATGGAGGCTTAGACATCACTTGAATCTAAGAGACGGGTGTTCATTGCAAAAGCTACATCCTAAGGAGCCTGGTGCATCCTCCTGCCTCCCTCTCCTGCCTCTACAGAAGCTGCAGCACTTCTTCAAAAATAGCAGACATGAAAGATGATAGATATTGATTCTCATTCAGAATGGTGTACTCACCAAGATAGGAAAAATATTTTCTAGAAGGTTGCCAAATGCAATTAACCAAAACACCTTGACTGTAACATTCATGTGATCTGTGATTGTTTCCTGGTTTTTCTTGCTGTATGCAATTTTTCTATTTACCTGTAATAATATAAATGTATATGCCAAAAAATAATAAAATAAAATCTAAAAAAAAAACCAACCTAATTCAACAGTGACTTCCGGGCACACTGTGGAGGCAGGAAGCTGGGAAACTGTCTTGTTTACTTCCTTATCTTCCCATCTTGTCTGTCTGGCCCCATCAGACAGACAGCAAGAAAGGCAACTCAAGTCAGCCAAAAATGTGGATTTCAGGCACTCAAACCTCAGCTACAAGTTTCACAAAAGTAGGAGGAATGAGAGAAACCAAGTGAGCGCTCTGTGGTTCTTTCTTAGGTTCAGCGGCACAAAACTCAAGCTATGCAAATGTTAGAAGGAAGCAGCAATTTATGTGTCCAGCTGCTCATTTTACGAATGGAAAAACACCCAGAAGCATCCATTGACCAATGAGCACAAGGGGCCAGCAGAAAGCTTACTGCACTAGGACTGGGCCCACATGCAAAGCCTCTCTGGCTGAGCACAACCTCACCCAGTGTCTGCCTTGGCAGTGGGCTTGGGTGCTGAGTTTCCCATCTGTCTTGGTCACCCTCTAGTGAAGGGCCCAGCCACAGTACCAGGAGCAGTACTGACCTCACCCTCTGCCTTCGAGGTCATGGCAACTCCTGTAATGCTGACGGCTAATGTCTCTCTTCGCATCCTCAGTGATTCCCTCCACATTTAGTTTGCCACTTTACTCTTTTCTGCTAAGAGCACACCTCACAACCGTTCTTTCTTCCTGGACCCCGAAGGTGAGGTTCTGGAGGGAGCGGCCCCAGCTCCTTTCTTCTCATGCTTCCGTCTCCCAGGGTGACTCCATCTTCTTGTGCCCTGGACTCTTTCCACCTGTGCAGGAGCCTCGGCCCCATTTTCACATCTATTCTGAGCTCTGCACAGCTTGTCACAAATCTACTTTGAAATGCCCTGGAGATATGCAGCTGAGGTGTCTAGGGGAACCTTTCAAACCGTCTTCCTTCATAATTTGCTGTTGGGCTCACATCATCAGACACTGTGGTGATTCAGTTGCTCAGAGTAGCAGGGACGATGAACGGCCACAGAGAACATCCCCACCCTGTGAAGTAGGGTCTCAAGAATGTGTCACCACTTTACCCATAATTTCTCCTTCTTCCTCACCCACCCTGCTAGCTCTGACCATTCTTCCTGGATGCCCTGTACATCTGGTTCCCTGACTCATGACTGTACCACCTGGATAGTATGATTTCATTTTCTCCCACTGGAGCACCCTTCCTCCCAGTCTTCAACCTCTATAGACACCGAGACAGCAAGTTCCACTTTGTGCATGAAACTCCACGTGGATTCCTGCTTCCCCAAGGGTAAAATATGCACACATCATTAGGCACTAAGGTCTTCAGTGGGCAGCCCTTGTCTGCCTTTCCACTTATCTTTATAGCCTTCCTGCTTGCTTTGTGACCATATGACCATGGCTAGATGCAGATCCATCCACCTCCTCAAAGGAGATTTGGGTCTCAGGGCTTTTCACAGTCCACTTCTACCATGGCACATCTGCCTCTCTTTTACCTATCTACTCCCTGAGAATCTCAAGGCAAAGGTATGGCTACCTTGTGCATTTCTGTTGTATACTTGTATATGATCCTTATGCAAGGGGTCTGTGTGTGTGTGTGTATGTGTGCGTGTGTGTGTGTGTGTGTGTGTGTGTGTGTGTGTGTGTGTGAAAGAGTGGTGTCATGTTTTCCAAAAGCTGCAAGCTCTATACAAGTATTAGCCATTCTTATCCCCACCCCCACCCTCCGTCATCCCACACTCACACAGAGCTTGGCATGTGTTCCATGTCTGAAATTATCACTATCTGTTATCCAATGCCCCAGCCAGGGGATTGTCATCCCTGGGTCCCTCTTCCAGTGCTCCTTGGCTGGAGACTGCCCTCCTGCCCTCCATGGGAGGTTTTGTTCAATTCTGAACTTTTCCTGGGAGCATGCCTCTTCCTTTGCTGCATTTCCTTGTGTGTGAGCCCCTTAAACCATCCCACTAAATGATAGGAAGAGATGCTCACTGGCCAGATCAAGAAGAATGCTAGGTAAATGAACAATGAAGGGACAGGTGAGGGCTAGCCTAGGGACAATCAACTACCAGAGAGTATTCTCCACAGCGTGCTGGAGATCAGAGATGAATCCTGAAACAGGTCAAATGTGTTAAACCATGGCAGTGTGTGATCCTAGGAGCCATGATGAGCTGTACTTTAGCAGCAAGCCATGGCTATTTTCATCTTGGATGTCATGGCTTCTTCCCCTCAGAGTCATCACTTACTCCCACTAGCACTAAGACAGTATCCCCAAGCATCCTCCTTGTCTGCCCGGCAGCTCTGGGATCTATTTAGCCAAAGTGGGTGGGCAAATATGCTGAACTTTTACATGGGAAGGAGGAGTGCACTAAATAGAAGGTCTCAGACCCTCAAATCCAGCTGTGGCCTATGTCACAGTCCCTGCTAGGGCATTATCTGACAAGTTTATCAGAAAACTGGGCTTCTTTCTGAATTTTTTCATTTCCACCAAGGAAATGATCCATAAACCATGGCCTTGAACTTGAGTCACCATGGCACATTAGACATCGTCCCAAGTTTTGATTTGCAATCATTTGGCATCCTTTTTCTCTATCCAAGGCTGAGCAGGGGCCAGTAAAAATGAGAATGAAGGATAAGCTACCACTCTACTAGCTGGGTATCACAGTGGATCCTCTGCTTGGTTGTGTAAACAAAGGTGGCTAGGGGAATAGAAAGCACAGGCATATGACAGGGGCCAACCATGTGTACTTGTAATGGAAATGTGTTGGAAAAGTGGAGCCACCTTATAGGAGAATGTGCCAGTCAGCTGTGAGCCAATAGAGGCTTGATGTGCACACATAGGTCACCAGGAAAAACAGTACATGCCTCTGAAAAAGAATGGAGCAGTTCTGTAGACTATCTTATGTGGACTGGATATGATGAAGCTCTTTATGTGGCTCTCCTACTCAAATCTGTAGACAAGTCCATGATGTAGATGCCGTCCCAGAGACCCCATGATGATAGCCTTTATAGATAGGATCACCTCACTCATGAGTGGGCAAAGGTTCTCTGAACACATTACTTTCCCAAACTAGCACCTCTAATGACCATCACTCTGCCTTGTTGCAACGTTGCATCAGAAAAGGGTGAGTGGGGAGCCTGTCACACCAGTTGGAGGACCTGTATTCAGATCCCCAGTGCCTGCATAGAAACTAGATGTAGGGGCACACGTCTGTAACCCCAGTGCTGACAGGTGGGAGAACTAGGCTGATCTCAGGGGTTGGTTCAATGACACCCTAGGTCAGTGAGATATTTTGTCTCAAGAAAACAGGTTGAGAGCAACTGAGGAAGATATTGGTTTTTGACCTCTGACCTCCACAGTCACACATACATGCACCCATAAGAACATTTACATGCAAAAAGAGGGATAGAGAAAGGAAGAAACAAAGAGAGAAAGAGAGAAAAGTAAGTGATTAACCTGTGTTCTGGGTTAGTATTTTTTCCCCTCCTAACATCTACCTGTTGGCCCTAAAAGTTTATAGTGCAGTAAATGTCCACCAGAATCTTCAACTTTGTATATAACAATAAATTCACAGATGAGTGATGGCTATAAAATAAACCACAGAGGTCCCAGGATAACCGTTATTTATTTATATTTCTGAATGTTCCAGTGAATGCCTGCATTTTAAGAAGCATCTACAATGATGACAGCACATTGTTTCTTAAAAGATTCATGAAAGAAGAGAACCTGCCGTGGAAGGGAGCCGTGCCTTGTGTGATGACTTCAAGGAGACTCAGAGGAGGAACTAGAGGGTGGAATGAGTTGAGGAACTTCCACAGTTCCTCTTAGAGCAGAACACCATTTATAACTGGGGCGGGGCTAGCACCCACGCGTGGGCCCACTGCAGTTAGGCAGCAAGTGTACTGTGCTGGTTGCTGTGATAAGCCACCCCGATGGAAGCAATGTAGAGGAGAACAGGTATGTTTTGTCTGCAGTTCCAGAAGCGATACGGTCATCACAGAAGGGAAGGCACAATGACAGGAGCACAGAACCACTCATCACATTGTATCTGAGGCTCAGAGCAGAGAGTAAAAGTGGTGTGGAGCAGGCATGTGAAACCTAAAAGCCTACCCCAGTGACATATTTTCTCCTTTAAGGTAACATCTCCTAAAGGCTCCATAACCTTTACCAGCTAGGGACCAAGTGCTCAAAACACAAACTCATGAGCTTACGGGGGTATTGCACACTCAGACCTTGTATATGAAGACGTAGCTGCTGAAGAAGTTAACATAGCCAGAGCTCAGGCTTGCCTTCCAAGCATCATTAGGAAGCATGTGGAGAAGTCGATAGATGGCAAATGTGCCACAAAGCTAGGTGAAGAAAGAATAGCCAGATCTCCTGGGGCATGTGATATTGATGGTAGGTAGTTTAGCCATGCCTTGCTTCACTCAGTAGTGCCAAAGCTTTTTTAGGTAGATGTGCGTGGTAGCAGCCACTTGGGGCTCAAGTCATGCTTCTCCAGAAAGAGCCAGCTGTCCCCTGGACTTCCAGATCCAAGCTCCCCAAGACTCCAACCTTCCTCCCCGACCCCCAGCAACAGCCTAATCGAGACATCACCCTTAATGCAATCAGACTGTCGCTGTATAAGTGTCTCTCTTGTGAGTGGTCCACATCCTGAGGACATAGCTCAACTTTGTTCACCTCAGAGAGGACAAAGAATGACTACAAGGGAAGGGAAGGTAGAGATTCTGTTGCGCCAGGAGCCAAGGGCTTGTTTCCTGGCTGGAAATTGCTCTTTTATAACAAAGTGTGTCTGTGATTACGGACTTGCTGTGAAGGGTAATGCAATTCAAATGTTTTAAACAGACTTGGGGGAAAACGTTTTAATAAAGATCTTGGCTCCCTGGGTGACTTACCCAGAAAATGACAGCTCGCTTTAGTTTGCCAATTGAGTAAATAAGAAAATAAGTCTCATTGCTTCCATGGTCATATCTGGGGTTTGTAGGTCATATTTTAACCTATGACGTCAGTAAACATGGCTTCTATGGTAATAAGCATGACAGTGTAGCTGGGTTCCAGACAGTACAGTGATGTACTCAGTATAAAGATCATAAATTGCAAACATTTTTGAGAGAGGAACATGAGATATTTTAAAATCCTACTATATAATAAATTAAAATATTGGTGTATTCTCTGTACAGTGCTACTTATTTTATTATGCAAAGGATTTAAAATGGGCTTCATGGAAGACTGGATTTAATGAAGCAGGTTTAGTTAATCAAGAACAAGACTGTTTATAAACATAACAAAGTTTTATCCTTAGTTATGTTGTCATTTAATGAAGGCCTAAGATAGTCAAATATTTACCTTTTTTCAGTGCTGAGGACTGTATCCATTGGCTCCTGGATGCTAAGCAAGTGCCCACTAAGCTATATACCCGGATCTATATGCATTTTTCATTCTCGAGGCAAGGTTTCACTAAGTTGCTTAAGCTGGCTTTGTGTGGCAACAGCGGGTCTTGAACTTGAAATCCCCCTGCCTAAGCCTGATTAGTAACATCATGGGATCGATGTCTGGTGCTGCCAGGCCTGGCTTTAGTCTCTAAGTAAAACCCCACTGTCAGGAGCAGAGCTGGTGCATGAAGACGCTATTGATACAATTCTAATTGCAGTCATTGGAATCTACTTGCAACACAGATGCTTTCCATGGCTATTGGCTATAAGAGCCACTGCCACATCTAGCAAAGAATTTGCATCCTTAGACTAGGGTTTCTCAAAGTCGTAGCCTCAATGTGCTACATAGTGCCCATACTGTCTGCTGGCTCCTCCCCACCTCACACTGTAGCACATTTAAACCTTTAAACATGTAGCTTTATGAACATATTCACAACTCTCAGAAAAACATCCCATCCATGACATTGATGTTCAAAACACTTCCTCTTTGACTTTTCTTTGAAAATGCTAGAACTTCAGGTGTGTCTGCAGGTGCTTGGGGTAGGCTTAGGCCATGACTCACACCTTACTTAAAATCTCACTGGAAGTCAGACTGATAGGCCAGGCCTTCACCCTTTCACACCTCATGCTTTTCCCATGACACTTAGACATCAAGGGCCACATGACCATATTATGGAAAACGCCTCAATAGTATTAACCAATGGTTCTAATTCCCTTAATAGCAGTCTCACAAGCCTGGTACTTGAAAATTTTAGAAGCAAAATTAATAAGGTAGTGATATTTAGGTGGTATACATCTAAATCAAATTATATATTATAAGAGCTCACCCTGTCCTGAATCAAATTCATACAAGATCAGAAAACTTCATGTCTACTGGACTAAACCACAGAGAGAGCTAAAGATAGTTCAAGCCATGGCCCCACGACCCCACATCATCTGTACTCAAGGCAAAGATTCATTGCACTCTCTACTCTTCTCTCATGAATGATATCCAGAACCAAGTGAAAAACAAATCCCAAGATGTCCAAAGATACAATAAAAATCTCTGGGATCCACTGAGATATAAGATATAACAAATCCTCACTTGACTCCCTAGAAGCTGCAGACAGAGCTTTAAACCAACCAGGACACGT
This sequence comes from Acomys russatus, assembly GCF_903995435.1. NCBI lineage: Eukaryota > Metazoa > Chordata > Mammalia > Rodentia > Muridae > Acomys > Acomys russatus. The sequence continues at coordinate 19,135,354 of NC_067141.1, forward strand.
ACACTAGAGAATTATGCTGGCTGGCTGTGTCAACCTGACACAAGCTATGGTTATCTGTGAAGGGGAAACCTCAACTGAGAAAATGTCTCCGTCAGATTGGCCTGTAAGCACATCTATAGAGTGTTTTCTTAGTTAATAATGACGTGAGAGGCCCCAGCCCACTGTGGGTACTGCTACCTCTTAGGAGGTATTAAAAAGGCAGCCGAGAGAGCCACTGGGAGCAAACTAATAAGTATCATTCTCCCATGGTTTCGGCTTCAGTTTTTTCCTCCGGGTTCCTGACTTAAGTTCCTGCCTTGACTTCCCTAGATGAATGGATCTTAACCTGTAAGATGAAATTAACCATTAACTCACCATGTTGTCTGTGATTGTGGTGTTTATCACAGCAACAGAGGGAAACTAGGACAAGAATCTTCATGGAAATGTGGGTAGCATAGGTGAACAGAGAGACTGAATCTAAAAGCACTTCACTACACACTAAGAACTGGAAAACACTGGTTCACAGTACTCACAAAAGCTGAGCTTAACTGAATGAAGTCAGCAGAACACGGCAGAGTAGAGAAGCAATAATTAACAAACAACCTAGGGTCAGCAGAAATAGCCAAAGCTTAATTAGAGGGAAAATGTTGCACAAAAAATCAAACACACATGGTAACATCGGTGGGATCAAGTGCTCGGCTAGATACAGACACAGCTGGTCACAAATGAAAACATCTGCACAGCAGACAGGACGAGGACCAGCACACACAAATATCCAACTGTTCCACCACTGGCAGGGCCAGAAGCAGTGAGAGCATCTACAGCCCAGATCTCAGGCTGTGATGACATTTCCAACAGAAGGCATCCATGCTCTGTGGAGAGACTGTTCTAGAACTGGAACTCATACTCATGCAAGAAGCTGGGAGTTCTTCATCTTGGCAAGAAGCAAAGGAGTCTTCAATTATAAAATCCACAATGTGTCAAAAAAAAGACGTAGGGATCTATTGAGATAACTCCCAAGAGCCAAAGCTGGAGAAAAATAAGTGGCAGAATCTATAAAATGGCATCATATTTTATCTCAGGTATACAATGGATGCATATGGATATGAGCGATGGAGTCAATGAACAGATGACTCGAGAAAATATAGTGCCTCTGTGGACACCCAAGAGTAGCATCATTCCTCATCACACAAAAGTGGGTGAGCCAGAAGCTCTTCCAAGTGCACTTTCAAATGGGAAAAGGGTGCCCATGATGCAGGCACCTGACAAGAGTGTACTATATCCATCCCACTATGAAGGCTACCAGTGGTCCAGACCAACGCTATATAGTGAAGCTAGAAGGGGCAGATAGAGATGTGTGCTTAGCTCGCAATAACTCTACAAATCTGAAAACATTGTTTGAATTATTAGATTTTAATTATAGGTGTGCCTCTGTGTTGGGGGCGGGGAGAGAGAACCCACAGAGGAAGGATTGGATTCCCTGGAGGTGTAGTAAGAGGCTGTTGTGAAGCACCTGATGTGTGTCCAGGAACCAACTTGAATCCTCTGGAAGAGCAGCAAGTTCCTTAACCACTGAGACATCTATTCAGTTCCTTAAATTGTAGGTTTGTTTTTTAAACTCCAAAATATTGTTGGGTGGAGCAAACACAGAATCGGCAACATATTTAGATCACCTATAGTCCATTCTGCACAACTAAATTTCCAGAGGGAAGTGGCATCTAAGCGCATTACTGTTAAACTCAAGAATACCACAGATAAAGAAGAGACAAGGGTTTTTTTTTTTAAGATATCAAGTGGAAATTTGTCAAAATTGATGAAAAAAAGCAATTCACAAAATCAAGGGGCTTACTAAATGCCAACGATGATAAGTTCAAATAAAACGACATGGAAGTACATCACAGTTAAACTCATGAAAACTATAGGTAAGAAAAATCTAAAGAGCCGCAAGGGAAAAACAGACTTCATGGGCGGAAGAGCAAGAAGGAGAGTCAGGGCTGACTTCTCAGGCAAAACAGAACAGGCAAGAGGACGATGCAGCAAAACATGCGCATGTTAGTATAAATCCTGCCACACTAGAATTCTGGGTACACACACACACACACACACACACACACACACACACACACACACACACACACACACACACACACACACAAGGTGGGGTGGGAGGGAGCGAGACTAATGTTTTTTAAATTATCTGTATTATCAGTAGGCCCGGCTAGCGATGAATCAAGATATAGACACTTGTTATATTTTAAAATAGCCTTATTTAACCTGGGGCAGGGCAGATATCAATCCTCTAAACCACCTCCCATAGTGGGGCAGGCATGGGATCTCTGCCCCAATCCCACGCCACCTGCTTCTAATAACTTCTATCAAGTTACCTCCCATCCATAATCCCAAATACCTGTTAATGTTTTTTATCTGGGCTGGATTCTCCATCCACGCCACAGGCCATGTGCTTCTCCTCCAGCTAACCCATGGCGGCCTTTTTCTCTTCCCTTCAGGTCTCTCTCCTGTCTTCTCTCTTCTGGCCGTCTTTTTTCTTCCCAGAATTCCTCTCTCTCCTAGCCCCACCTATCTCCTGCCCTGCCCAGGTGGTATGGCTTTTTATTAAGCAAAAGGTGGGTCACACACACAGCAAGCCGTAATTAGCACCAAAATACATCAGACCATCCCCCAACATGAGGCGGAGACAGAAAAAGTAAATAAAATAAAATTTTTAAATGAAAATATTTTCTAAAAAATTAGAGTGAAGAGAGTTTGTAGCCAGTAGATTCATTCTGTAGGAAAAGCAGAGGGCACCCCACATGGGAGTCGTAATTGCCAGAGGCACACTCCCCGAGGACCAGTGAAGAAAGGCTCAGGCCTTTTCCTTCCTCCTTAACAACTTTGAAGAGAAGTTACTGCAAACTGATAGCCATGAAGAGCAGCTGCGCAATTCCTTGAAGGAAAGCACTTGGTAAGGCTACCAAAGTGGTGCTGCACCAAAGGAGCCTTAACTGTGATGCTGTGTGGCCATGAGATGACACATAACTGAGGCACGCACAGAACTTGCAGTGACCAGCAAACACACAGAGAGAGGATTTAATAAACACCCAGGGAAGGCATAAGGTGCGTAACTACAAAAATTATTGAATAATACCAAAGAAAGCCAGAGAGGATCAGTCATGGAACCCTGAAAATGAGAGACACTGCAATATGGCAGACACAAAACCAACCACATCAGCACATACACATCCTGAATGCCAATGACCCTGAAGCCCCAATTAAACCACCAAAACTGTCAAGCTGGATTTAAGGGGGGAAAAAAATCAAAGCTTTCAAATATCTACTGCTAACAAGGCAATCAACTTAAACATAAGGGGCAGAGAGGTTAGGAGGCTTTGGGGCTGTAGTATGGGAAGGGAACATTCAGGCTGAGTGTTCAAGAAGCCATAGAATCTTACAGTACGTAATCTTAGGAACTGCACCTGAGATACAGAAGCAGGACTGTAGGGGAGAAGCAGATCCTTAAATGACAGTGCACATGGGAAACCCTTTCAGAAGACGTTAAGATTTCATCAGCCCCGAGATGGCCATGTGGGTCTGAAGAGTCATGATTAAGAGCAGGGTTCCTAGTTTGCATATAGCTGCTGTGATCAAACATCAACAAGACCAACTGGCTGGGGGCCATGTTTCAACTTCCCTAGGCTATTGCCCATCACCACTGGAAGCCAAGGCAGAAACCTGGAGGCAGCAACTGGAACAGAGACCATGGAAGACCAGGGCTTGCTGGCTTGTTCTCTGCTTCCTTATACAAACCAGTGATGACCTCACCCATAGTGGACCAGCTCTTCCTATTCAGTTAGCACTCAAGAAAATTCCCCATAGACATGCTCACAGGCCAAGCCAATGGCAATTTCTGGGTTAGGCCAGGAAGCTGAGAGGGGGGGACTGTTACCGCCCAAAGCTCCACCCCCCCCCCCCAGAATCCTGCCTGGAGCTCCTTTGTCCTCAGATCTTGTCTGGCTTCAAAGAAGTGTGTCTCATGTCATCCCTGGAGACCAGTAAGGGCATGGAGAAAGCAAAGGACTCTGGGACGTAGAGATGACTGGAATCAGCGCCAGCCATTGGATAACAGCAGAGGATGGGTGGGGCCTGGACATGCAACTCACTGAGGGATCAGACTCTAGAGTTTAACCATGGCAAGAAGGACTGGTCCATGGCCCCACTACATCATCTCCTGGGCGGCAATGAACACAGAGACGGTAGAAAGAGGCCTCCCTGACACGGTCTTGTTGGTGCTTATAAATGGAAGTAGTTTTGTTTTCCTCTCACACAAATATCCCTAAAGAACGTGCTTCCATGCTGCTAGCTTCTGTCTCACTGTCTCTCAGTCTTCCCTGGTCCCCGAAGCAGATCTCCAGGAAGAAAACCTGTCAGCTTGGCACCTGTATCCCAGAGACCCTTCTTCAGAAGTTGCCCCAAACCAGAGACATGCAGGATACCCCTCCCCCCCCCACTCCAGCAAGAGAGCTGGATCCTTGCAAGGCCCTACTAAAAGAAAGGGGGAAAGAAAAGACTGTTGCTCACTGTAGCCCTGTCCAAGAGCTACACTGAGCTCTCAAGTCACCATCAGGTTCTGAGGGAGCACTTGTGGCTGTCACCCTGGTCTTTCCCCGACCCCCAGCATTTTTCCTATTGTCTCTTGTTATCCATACTGGAGCTTGGGACTCAGGATAGACAGAACACACCCACCACCCTGACCCGTGGCAGAAGGCGTTTCTTTCTGGCCTGAGTGCTCACTTGGAGTGACTTAGGCCATGATACCAACTGAACAAGGTACCTGCCCCATACTGATGCCTCCATGACAGTGGTGCTGTAGCCATGTCCCTGCCCAGCTGTCTGACATACTTCAGGGAAAACAACAAGAAAATGAGTGGGTCCTTTGCTGAGATCAGTGTGTAAAAAACCTCCTAAAGATCCCAGTTTCAGCACGAAGAAGCAATCCTCTGTGGAACCATACACCAAACTTAAAACAGTCCAGTTCACTGACCCACAGGCCAGAGACAGCACACAAGACTCTCCATAGTGGAACCACATACATAAAGGGATACACGTTGTGAACGGAGGTGTCCAAGTGACATGAGGACATCTCCAATAGAGACCAACCATTGGTCCTGCCTGACCCACTGATAGCCACACTTTCTTGAGCACCAGGATCCCAGGCTTTTCATCTACAATGACCAGGTTTCAGGGTTCTTTCCAGTTCTGTCCTTCTCACCAGGAGCAGCAGGACAGAATAGCATCCCTGACTCCAAGCTGGCCCTTCTCCCCACCAGGGGCCATTCTTTCCACTTTCTCAGAGCTGGCCCAGGCATGTGCCTTCCACAGCCACTGCCCTCTAAAACACAGAACGTCACTGACCATCCACCTCAGGACTGCTCAGTGGAGCCTGAAGCTGGCTCTGTTCCCTCACACGTGGGTCACAGAAGTCATGGTGAGTACCTCTAGAGGCCTATGTTGGACCACCTCCTCCTGACCCTCCGCTGTCTCCCTACCTGTCTCTGACTGGATGGTGAACTGATTCCTATGGTCATTGCTACCTTCAAACTTGAACTGGACTCTCTCCACTTGCAACTCCCATTGTCAGCTCAGATAGAAGCCTCTAAGTGCCTTGCTATCTCTTAAGTAAGAGCAACCTGCATCTCAGACTCAAAATATCTCCAACTGATTTGTCTGTTTCATGCTGGGCCTCTGGGGCCTCTGGCCTCTGGCCTCCTTTTGTGGCCATATCATTTTCCCAATGACTCATCTGGAGCCCTTCCACATGTTGGGGCCATGACAGTGACCTCCCTACTGGTATCCCTAACCATGTTTGTCCTACTTCTCTTCCCACCTAGGTTCATAGGGTGACGTTCAGAGTAAATGTCCCTCACCCCTGGCCTTCCAAATCAGCTTTGTCCAGGTGTTACCTGTCATCTGGGCTCTTAACCAAAGCTCCCTTGTCATTTTGTCATATCTCCCATAGCCTGTGCACAATATTTTCTCTAAGGTCTTCAGGGATTGTGATCCAATGTGTCCTGAAAGATAAACTAGCCAGGCCCTCACAAAGGCTCCAGTTCATGTGGGGTGGGCCTGTCTTCCCATGCAGGCGGCTCACACAGTGACTGCCTCTGAGAAAGTGAATAATCAGTTAAGTGGGTGGGGACCCCACAGCCCATGATGGCAGGAACACACATGTGGTCATGCAAGTAGAGTTTGCAGTTCCTTGCTGTGGTGGGGGTAGTCTTGGGTAGCTCTGATGAGGACATTAGCACCAAGCACAGGATTGAGTTTGGGGAAAGTCTGAGGAGTAAAGGTTTGTCCTACCATGATATGCCAGGAGCCATCGTGTGCTCCTTGCAGAAGCACAGTGAACTCGGGCAGTGTCAGGAAGAGCTCTTGTTCCATTTGTAGTTATGATAGCTTCAGAGTAGCTTCAGGTTCCTGTCTAGGAGACAGTTTGGGTCCTGGCTGCGAGCATCAGCCCACCTGTGACCTCAAGCCTGGTTGTGGACATCTTATTACTTCTGGAAGAAGGGCCTGCCTTCTTCTTCCTTACACTGTGATCCATTTCAGTGGGACAGAGTAGCATGAGAATGTCAGCAAAGCCCAGGCCTTCTGCTTCAGGGACACATGTGCCACGAAGGGTGTGTCACTCAGGAATGAGTGGCACCTGCGACAGCACAGCAACTGGATTGTCCTGTGAGGCTATACGCACATGCGATAGGTTGTCAGGACAGTCTGAACTGTCCTGGGTGGCTTCCACTCAGCATGTCACTCCACATTTGAGCTCCCTTGTCTGTAAGCAAGAATGATCACAGATCACAGAACTTAACAGATCCAAGTGAATATGACTGTTTAGAAAAAAAAAAAAATCTCTGCAGATGTGGTTTAGCTAAGAATCTCTAGGTAAAAGAAAAATGCTGAATCCGTTAAAGGGCCCTATATCTGAATGTTGGCATCCACATGAAAGCCAAGAAATAAAATTCAGCATCAGGGAGAAATCAAGTAAGTTCTAGGCCAAGAGCAGAAGGCCACAGCCCATCGAAGGCCACAGTCCTAGAAGCCAGAAAGGCTGGAAAAAGTCTCCCCTATGGTCTCCCCAGGGATGATGCCACACTGATCCCTGTCCAAGTGCTTGATCGCCAAAACTACGGCTAAATACATTTCTGTTGTCTAAGCCAGTGTCAAAGCACTCCCAGGACTTGAGACTTCATATCACAATGTGATGGCCAAGTGTCACACAGACCTGCCAGTCTTGAAAAGAGGCCTCTACCCTCTACCCTCTGTCCTCTGAGCTCATGTGTTCAAGAATCCCAATCAATATTAGAGCCCTATCTGTCCCCTCTCTCCCTCTGCTTGTGCCTCTTCTCCAAGTTGGGATTAATTGGAGTGTCAGTAATCAAACAATCCTGTTGGTAGCCATGCGATAGTGTGTGTAGAAGGCCAGGAGAGACTGTTTCTAGAAGAGATTTCCATTTGTCATTAATTTACTTCCGAGATTTCAGGACCATTTCTTTCCTGGATTGACCCATGTTTTACTCAGCTCAGAACAGATGTCTAGGGACCAGGAGAGTTTATGGTTAGAGGACCCCGAAGCAGGGGTATCCCCTACCCAGGACTGAAGACCGGACAAAAGCACTGCCACGGCTCAGAGCAGTCCCCCAGAACATCTAGGATCTACCCCTGATACCAACAGTTAGCAGTGCACTGCTCCCGAGGAGACGCATTGCCTCAGCTTGTCCTGGGCGGGCTCCTGATGCTGTTCACCTCCCTGAGAACAATGTTCGCCCATTTAAATCTAACTACAGTTTTGCTGTGCTTCACTCCAGCTATAGTTTCCCCCTTTTCAGCTTTATAACACAATTTGTTAGCGGTTTGAATCGGCTGGGGGGATGGCGCAAGTTTGGAACTGGCCATGGAGCTGCTGGAGCCATCATTTCATCTGCCCATATTCAGAATTCACTGAAACAATCAGGACAGCCACTGCCTTTCTATAATCCAATCAATGCTAACCCACTGGGAGAGAGGCAGTGCTCTAAAAAGTAATTGTTTAAATGAACTTGATATTTTTATTACAAAAATACATCATCACGCACTTTAAGGTTCGAGTTTTTTTTGTTTTGTTTTGTTTTTTTGGTTTTTTTTGCTCAGGAGCTCCATGCATTATTCAAGTGATTCATGGCATGGCTAATGACAAACACTGTTGTCTTTTAGATAATCTAATAAAAGGCTTACCATGCGGGGGTGATAGTGATGGGTACACACACGCACAGCAATGTGTTCATTCGGCATAATAAGCGGAATTCTGTTGCAGGTTGTTTTATCTCAGCCTAGCCCCAGCAGCACTTTTCTCATCCATTGGTGGCTTCTAAGCTGACCCTTTGACAAGTTAGAACACAGGTTGATATAGCCTGAGGCACAGGTGCAGGCTCTGCCTCCTGTGAGCTGCTCTCTGTCCCTGTGACCTCACTTGGGCAGATAGGCAGCAACCTCTGTTTCCACTGCTATGGTGATCCTGTGATCTGGCTAACTCAGGCCTGCATGTTGTTATAAAGTAGGGACTTCCTGTAGGGACTTCTTAGGTCCAAAAGCAAGGAGTGACCAGAGAAACACCCAGCCACACACACTCAACAGAGAAAGACAGGGAGAGGATAGACTCCATCTAGGCTGGAAGGGCCAAGGCCAGGACCAGAGGTGCCTCCATCCAGGCAAGGAGGGGCAGGGCCAGGGGAGTACCCAAACCCATGGTTTCCACCACATCCTTGGCCTGGAGCTATTATGAGTGGAGATGTGGGGCTCCAGGAAAGTGTCTAGATCTTGAGTCTTCATTTCCTGGAACCCAGGTCTCCAATGATATGACCTTCTGCCAAGTCCCGAAGCTCAGGAGGAACTAGCTTCCTCACTCTACCACGGGGCTGGGAGCTATACCACAGGTTGCTAGAAAACACAAATGAAAACAGGCATGCTCCCTAAGGAGGAGAGGCTGGTGGCTCTTTGAGAAGATGGGGTGGGCATGGTCCCTACGGACCCAAGCAGATGCTTTTTGTGCCTTCTCCGGCCCTCACTCCTCTCTATGAGCAGCTCATGGGCCACATGTCAGCTCTGCCATCCCATCTGAATACATACATCCTTGGCACGTGGGCTGACCAGTAAGTGCTGTGGGAGGAGCTGGGAGCTGGGACTGAGAAGGTTACAAGGTCTGCACCAGAGGGGGTATATTAGACAGCCTTGGGTGTCAGATGGGTCAGCCCAGGATGCCCAGGACTTGGCAGTTGCTGAGCCAGCAGGGACTGTGGAGACTTAGGATGCTTCTCCTCAACATCCCTTCTCTATGTGAGAAGGGAAGCAGGACAAGGAGGGAGGACACTTTCTTGGGGCTCCTGCAGAACCAAGGGCAAGTGTTGGGCAGGGCATGAGAACGCCACAATGGCTAGCTCCCTTCAGCCTCTAGCACAACTTGTCAGTGCCTACATGAGCCAGTGTCTTCCCCTTTGGCCTGTGACATGACAGTAGTACTGTTTGCTTCTCTCTTACAGTAAGAATAAGCAGCTGGTGCTGGGCATGGTGGTGTACACCTGTAATCTCCGCACAGAGGCAGCAGAAGAGGCAGAGGCAGGCAGATCCCTATGAATTCGAGACCAGCCTGGTCTACAAAGCAAATCTAGGACAGCTAAGGCTACACAGAGAAACCCTTTCTCAAGGGGGGGAGCAGGGGTTGGGGGAGCAACTGATAGTAGAGCATAGGCTGGACAGAGTCTTCTTGCTCCACAAACGCAGGCCTTGGCTCGATCAAAGGCTTTCTTCCCTCAAGCCACCCTATCTGTTCCACCTCTACCGTTTACCAACTCTTCTCTCCACAGAAACACCCTCCACCTAGCGCTCAGCTAGGCTTCTCCCATTTTTATTCATTCAGTTCCCTGCTATCACATTGCTTCCTTGACAAAGCCACTCCTAGGACCCCTCTGCAAACAGTCTTGCCTATCCCAGGCCCTGCCTATCCTAGGGTCCACCCGTCTCAAGGCCAACACCTCTCACCTTGAAAGGGCCATCCCACAGCTGGGTCTGCCCATTCCAGGCTTTGCCCATTCCAGTGGCTTGAGTCCTTAAACCCTGACCAGGGACGTGGAGGGAACAAAGAACAGACTTACAGACATGTGCACGGAAAAGCTGGAGTCTGGTGGGGTGTGCTCCCTCTGATGGAGTGACACCCACTACCACAGTGCTGCCACCTGCCATTTCAGTGAACTTACTATTTACGTCATGATGGGGGTGGGAAAGAGGTTAGCTAGCATCAGTCCATCTCTCTGGAGGTGAGCAGTCTCCAGCTATAAACATGCAGGGGGCAGCTGCAGTGGCTGGATTTTGCATACCCTGGCCACTTGTTCACACTTGGATCCCCAGGGGAGCCCTTGCCACTCTGGGGAGGCTTTGCCATTCCCGTGAGGCTGCTGTTCTAGAGTCCTTAACACGGCCGCACCCATGTCAACAATGCATGCCCGTTCCCTCAGGACATCACTCACCCAGGGCTTCCGCCCTCCCTACACCAGAGTGCGCAGCTTTTAATCGGCATCCCTTTATTCTATGTAAGACTAAACCCTAGTATGCACATGTCTTTCACACAACATAAAGGAAAGCAAGCTTATAAAAGCATGTTTCTCATGCCAAATATGTGAACACTTGAAATTGGATTGTTGGAAGAAAAAAAAAACATAAATCCTATCTCAAAACACAATGTCAAAATTAATTGACATTGAATTTAGAAAAAAAAGGATGCAGTTTTTAGAGCTTCTGAGGCTGTACATGACAAATAAAGGCAAACTAGCTCACTAAAAAATATCTATAAAGAGGAATAAAACACATGCAAATGCAACGGTGAAGGCAGTTAAGGAAACAAAGCAGGAGAATTTATGAAGAACACTTAGAGTTAAGTGATTAAAATAAAGCTTCCAAAAGTAGTAATCAGAACGTGAGAGAAAATATAAAGGACATTAGAAAGAGAACATAGCCCAGTCACAAAGAACAACATGAATTTCAAAAGCTTGAAAACATCAGTTTTCTAGAAAGTGAAACTTGCCATGAAGAAGCAGTGACATGAGAAGGGCAATCCTCAATGTGCTAAGACCCGGGGCCCTGGATCCCTGAGAGTGAAGTGTGACCGACAAAGGAATAAATAATGTCAGAGCTCCTTGGGGGCCACTTTCTGATTTCACTCCCGAAACCAGCATAGGACCCATTATAGGGCCTTACATGGTGTGTTATCTGAAACTGTAGCGCTGAGCAGAGTGTAGGCATGCTAACATCTGCTTGAATAAAACTCATTAAAGGACTATGAGAATCGGTGCACTGGGAACTGTGCAAATATAATTCATTCGGTCAGTAAGTTAAAATTCTAAAAACATATGGTCTCCAATTTCCATAAAAGCACCTGGTAATTCATGAGACGCCTGGCTTAGTTTTCTAAAGTTCACGGTAAGCTAAGTATAGCTCTGTAGTTTATTCTAGGCATTAGAAATAATTAAGGCCTGGAAGCAGGCGTAGGAGCCTATTATCACTATAAAAAATTTAAAGGAGCTCATTAAATACTTTGTGTTGCACTGGTTGACAGTTAACAGTGAACATACAAGTATATATTTGCAGTGTAAACAGAAGTTTGGAGAGAGGAGAGCTGCACCTGTGTTAAAGATTCCACAAGCCCAAATGGCTGAACTTTATGATGACAGCTAAAGTATTAAAATGTCGCAGAGCAGAGCCAAATAGCTGTTGAGAACTCCAGCCCCTTTGAAAGCCACCCATTGTCCACAACTGTGCCTGACCTAACATCCTTGTGACTCAAGATCTTTGAATGTATTCTTAGACAGACCAATCAGCTTCGGCCAATCCAAAAGCTAAGAATGTCATCAGACAACACCTGCAAACTCTAACAGAGCTGTCTCCACTCAGCTGTCACCCGTGGTCCCCACCAATGTGTTTGGTAAATCCTTGATTTGTGACTTCCTCCATGACTAACAAAACCTCACCAAGCTGTTCTGCAGTGGAATACAACTTGCAAGACAACCTGAAACCATTTCCCAGGCCAGGATCCCTCATGCTTGGTTCAAGAACAAACTCTCTTACTTCCTTTGGGTCAGAGCTGTGTTTCTGTGCTGGTAGATGTAACAAAGATGGCCATCCACTGTAAGCTCAGAATACAAAACTAAACAAAACAAGATCCCTTGTCTAATGCTCAAAAGGCACAGCCACCTAAGGATGATGTCAATGGAGAGTCCATTTTCTCTTTGCTTATCTACAAGTTTTTCACTTAGAAACATGTAAATATCACTTCTGTCATCACGAGGAGGCTACGTGGGCGGTTAACTTTTATCTGCAAACAAATGGCACCAGGATATGATGCCACACCTAAAATTTTATCTAGTTTTCAGACTGTTTACGGCAATACTCCGCACACGATGTTTGCTCTAAGCAGCTTTACTACCATTGGATTTTTCTAAGAGATCTAAAAAATAAGCAAAGAACCAAAACAGTCATCTCAGTGTGCCAGCAGGATCCAAGCCACGGCTCTGTCTCCTGCAGCTGAGCCCGGCTGAACGGCAGATGGCTATGACCTATGAGCACTGTGCGCAGTATTGCAGCCAGCCTCACAGACAGACGTCTCAGGGTCATTCTTCCAGCCCCAAACATCCCCAACCTCCCTGGGAAGAGATCTTTCTGGAGCAGAGACCTTGTTTTCTCAGGGAGAGAAGTGCTCCATCTCAGAGACAGTGGTAAAAGAAGCTTGTACTTGATTATCCAGATGGGCTCTCACTTGAGGACCATGGCATTGGGCATGAATTGATTGCCTACTACAGTGGCTCTCGCCCTTCCTAATGCTGTGACCCCTTAACACAGTTCTTCATGTTGTGGTGACCCCCAACCATAAAATTATTTTTGTCACTACTTCATAACTGTAACTTTGTAACTGTTACGAGTTGTAATATAAATATCTGTGTTTTCCGGTGGTCTTAGGGAGCGGCCCCTGTGAAAGAGCCGTTTGATCTCCTAAAGGGGTCGTGATGCACAGGTTGAGAGGCACTCATCTAATACATTAGGCATTTTCATATGCAAAAGTTCAGAAAAGGAGTGGAAAAGAAGCCAAGTGGTTTGGTTTGATTTGGGATTTTGTTTGCCATTATTTTTGACTCCTGCCATCTTCACTTTTTCTGAGGGTACATCTTCTCAAAATGTCTGCCATGCAACCCCAGAATCCCCTGAGGTAGATGCAGTTGAGTGTATAGATGGATGAGACCTAGCCTTCTAGCCAGTTATCAGCAGCCCAGTGCTGGCTTTCAGTTCAAGCCTCTCACAGAGGAAGTGCTAAGGAGTCACTCAGCAAAGTACTCACAGCACCACTGCCTGCTGAGTGCTAGGTAGATAATAGGTGAGAGAAAAGCCTTACCTGGATGTGTAGGGACACCAAGACAGGTGAAGTCAGGCACCTGGAAGGGCTCTCTCTGCTCAAATACAGTTGGCCACAAGTGCTCATGAAGACGCGCAATCTAGTCGGCACTCGATGGGTGATCGCGACACCAGCATTTGAGTGACGGTGATCCGTTTTCACACCTGGCAAATGTGTCTAGCTTTGTGACACAGGAGACAGAAAGCATGTCTAGTTTAATGGGAAGTTTTCCAGGATCCAACGATTCTGTAAAAAGCCTGCACCAACTGTTGTACCAACCAAGGACAATGCATGCAGTAAACCTAGACTACCTGTTTAGATCTAGCCAATGGACAGCTCATTCTCCATGGTTGTGGGGAGAGTGGGGACTGCCTCTGACATGTACTCTGGTGCCCCCAATTCAATCACTTCCCCTTGGTGGGGAGGCCCAGCAGCACACAGATGAAGGGGAAGGGAAGCAGGCTTTCCAGATGAGACCTGATAGGCTGTGGTCAAATGTTGGGGGAGGAGGTCCCTTTCTGTCAGAAGCCTAAGGGAGGGGAATAGGATGAAAGAGGGAGGGAATGTGGGAGCTGGAAGATACAAGTGAGGAGATAACAATTGGGATGTAATCTGAATAAATTATAATAATAATAAAATGTGGGTCATGATAGAATACATCTCACAGGGACTGAGTGAGAGAGGAAAACAGAGAGTGTACAGCATGTTGAACCTGACCTTCATTGCCATGTCTTTAACCTGGCCATCACAACTGCTACCTCAGTCTCCATGGAGGGATGGTCACTGAACAAGCCAAAACCAGGTGGAGGAGGACCTCAGCCATTCCTAGAGTCAATATCCACAGAACAACTGCCTGTCCTGCAGGGATTCAGGGCTTAGGGGCCTGCTGGACAGTTAGGCAGGCTTGACACACCACAAAGGTCCAGGTTGTAAGTAGACACCCCATGAAACAAGAGGTATTCTAGAATGGGGTGTACCTCAAAATGCACAGTACAGTGAGACAGCGTTTGAGCTTACCAGAGACATTGGGATGCTCTGCAGGATAGAAGCACACCCAACATTTCCTTCTGTGCACCCTCCGTAAGACAGGCAACATACAAATATAGAAAGTGTTCATCTAAGTGTGTGTTTACTCCTTCACTGGAGCAACAGTGAGGAGTCAGAAAGATGCATGTGTGGGAATGGTTACAACAGGGCAGGTATCCCAGCATGCTCTGGCCTAGCAGCCAGTCCAGGCTGCAGGGAAGGGCCGGGAAAGAGGAGGCTGGAAGTCCCTGCAGAGGTTATTAGCTATACCTGACATGGTGAAAGGCTAAGAAGGAAAAAGCCACTCGGATGAACAGAACCGAGCCACGATGGCAGGAACTACAGCAGAGCTTGCCTGGCTTTCCCACACGCACTGCCGGTTTTGCATATAAAAAGAGAAATTGGTTTCTAAGTGGAATTTCAGAACATCTTTTTGCACAATGGACGACATTTGTGACTGAACAGGAAGAGTCTTCAATGGGAAACAGCACAAAGCCACCTCATTCCAGAAGCGCTCAGCCTGCCCGCGGATGAGCCCAGAGAGGGCAGGACGTCTTCACTTTGTTCACTGCTCCTCTGTTCCACACTGTCCCAGAACCCCAAATTGTCGTTACAAGAAAATAGAACAAAAGGGTCTACTAGGCCTGCTTGAGTTATATGGAAATCAATAGCTTCCATGTAATCACCCCAGAGTCACTGCTGGGAATCCGCCTATAACTGGCCGGTACCCAGGGAAATATATATATATATATATATACACAGAGATATGTATATACACATATATATTCTTTTTATCAGTTTTGTTCCTTTGGAGAACACTGCCTGACTAATAAAGACTGCAAGCAGTGAGGTCACAAAAGGTATACACACACACAGGCACACATATGTACACAGTTAGACATGACTCTTGGCTCACAAACCCCTCACGTGGAGTCTGCTATAGACAGGAGGCATATCTCTCTCCGATCTAAGGGATTCCCTCTGTCTGTGACTTGTCTGCCCAAGCCTCATTTTCAGGTTCCTGTCTGTCTCCGGTCTCTTTTCAGCTATTTCTGCATTCCAGTTTTTCCTTTCTCCTCAAATTTCCCCCATGTGAAGAGGGGCTGTGGTGGACCATTCCCAGCACTGCTGTCAACTCACCTAAACTGTTCCCTTCCTTCTGTTTCTCTTCCATGGACCTGCAAGTGCTCTGGGGTCATTCTGTGGCTCAGCTTGCAGTTGCCCGCTCATTCCTTTCTGCCTGGCACAGGTGTGGACTCCTCTGAGTTCCACTCATCAGTCATGTCGGTGCCTTTCTCTCATCTCAGGAAGAGGATGCTAAGCATTCATTCATCCCCTGAGCTCACCTCCGTGTATGACTTCACTTCTAAAGTACATCTGGCTTCAGCTGCACTTTATCGCCTGCACTCTTTGTTAGTGCTGTTCAGATGGCTCAGAGCTACAGGCTCAGGCAGGAGGAGCTGAGTTCTGAGCTGTGAGGACTGGATTTGTTGGGTGGAAACCAGAAGGGCTTGGAAGGCAGCAGGTCAGCCCGGCTTTGTTGCTACAGCAGGCTCCTTCTCTCTCTGCATGACATTGGCTCTCTGCCTCGTATCTGCAGCAGGCTTTCTTCTGTGCCTTGTCTTTGCCAAGAAGACACCGTTGGCTAAAAATTCTCGTGGAAACCTTGCTCCAAACAGAGCATCTGCACGCACTGGAAGACATACAGGTCCCCTCTGTGTCACTGAGCACTCGACTCTGAGCGGAAGGCATTCAGAGTAACCCTGGTGCTCGAAAGGCCTGTGCCTTCTTGCATCACTTGCTGTGACATGCTGAAACCAGACCTCCCGCTCCAAACTCCTCATGGCCAATGAGGGACATCTTAATGGAGCCATGCTTTCAACATCCTCAATCAAATACTGGATTCCTTAGGATGTGGAAGAGTTTTTTGTTTTGTTTTAGTGTGTATGAGTGTGTAATGGACATGCATGTATTTATGGCTGTTTACATATAGGTGGACGCACATGTCGTCTATGTATGTAAATACGTGTGTGCATGTGTGGAGAAGCCCCAGGCTGATGTCAGGAGTATATGGTGATCATTTCCCATTTCTTTTTAAATTTATTTATTTATTTATTTATTACTTCACATCCTGATCATAGTCCCCTCCCTCCTCTCCTCCCAGACCCACCTTCCCTCCCTCTTCCCCTTACCTCTGCTCCCCTACTCCTCAGAAAGAAGGACCACCCCACACCAACCCACCCCAGAATATCAAGTCATATCAGGATTGAGCACATCCTCCTCCCATGTGGCCTGGCGAGGCAGCCCTGCCAGGAGGAAGTGATAAAATAAAAATAAAGTAATTAATTAAATTAAATTAAAAAACAAAAAAAGACAGGAAACAGAGTCCATGTCAGAGAGAGCTTTATTAGTGGACCCACAAGAAGCCTGAGCTGCCCATCTGCTACATCTGTGTAAGGGGCCAGGTCCAGTCCATGCATGGTCTTTGGCTGCTACTTTGATCTCCAAAAGCCCCCTCCGGGTTATTTGGGTCTGTTGGCCTTCTTATGGAGCTCCTGTTCCCTCCGGATCCTTCTATCCTTCCCCCACCCCACCCCCACTTTCCCTCAAGCCTTTCCTGTGCTCTGCCCAATGTTTGGCTGTGAGTCTCAGCAGTTATTTTGATCAACTGCTGAGTGGAGTCTCTCAGAGGATAGCTATGCTAGACTCCCATCTGTAAGCATAGCAGTGCATCATTAATAGTGTCAGGGCTTGGCTCTCTTCCATGGGGTGGGTCTTGGGTTGGGGCAGGCATTGGTTGAGCATTCCCTCAATCTCTGCTCTATCTGCTCTATCTTTATGCCGGCACATCTTGTAGGCAAGGTAAATGTTGGGTCAAAGATTTTGTGGGTGGGTTGATGTTCCCCTCCCTCCACTAGGAGTCCTGTGTAGTTAGAGGGTGTCCTCTTCAGTCTTCATGACCCCTATCACTATGAGTCTTCGCTAGATTCACCCCAATAGCCTCCTGGAAGTTTACCCTGTAGTAAGTCTCCAGCTTGTCACAGAGATGTCCCTGCCCATGGTTTCTCTTCTCTCTGCAGGCCCTCTGTTCTTCCACCCTTGGTCTCCCCAGGTCTGATCTCCACTGTTATTTCTCTCTGTGCTCCCTCTCACACCTTGTTCTCACCCTTCAACCGCTTCTGCCATCTATTCTATTTTTCCTTCTGAGTGAGACTTACGCACCCTCCCTTGGGTCTTCCTTGTCACTTAACTTCATTTGATCTGTGAATTGTATTAGGTCCATCCTGTACTATATGGCTAAAATCCTCTTATAAGTGACTACATACCATGTGTGTCTTTCTGGGCTTGGATTGCCTCACTCAGGATGATCTTTTCTAGTTCCATCCATTTGCCTGAAGAGTTCATGATTTCTTTGTTTTTAATAGCTGAGTAGTATCCCATTGTGTAAATGTACCACACTTTCTTTTTAAATTTTTATATTTTATATAAAATTTTATAATTTATTCATAATACATCCTGATTGTTATCCCCTCACCCTTATCTTCCCATTCCCACCCTCCCTCCCTCTTCTGCCCTATTCCCCTCCTCTAGACCTCTGACAGGAGGCTCTCCTTCCACACCATATGACCCCAGCCTATCAGGTCTCATCAAGATAGCCTGCATCCCCTTCCTCTGTGTGCCTGCAAGGCCAACCTGCCAAGGGGAAGTGATCAAATCCCAGGTACCAGAGTTCATATCAGAGGCCATCCCCGCTCTCCCCCGCCCCCCACATACACACATGAAGAATGAGCTGTCCATCAGCTACATCTGAGCAGGGCTGTCTAGGTACTCTGCGTGCACTGTCCTTCGTTTGAGTATCAGTTTGTTCAGGCCTCTCTGGATCCAGATCCACCAGCCTTGATGGTCCCCTTGTGAAGCTCCTGACACTTCTGGGTCCTTCCATCCCCCCCCCCACCCACTCTTCCAAACAACTCTCAGCGCTTTACTCAGAGTCAGGCTGAGATTCCCAGTATCTGTCCCAATCCCCTGGCTGGGTGGAGTCTCTCGGAGGAAACCTATGTTGGGCTTATAAGTGAGTATATATCATGCATGTCTTTCTGGATCTGGGTTACCTCAGTCAGGGTGATCTTTTCTAGTTCCATCCATTTGCCTGCAAATTTCATGATCTCTTTGTGTTTAATATCTGAGTAGTAGTCCATAGTGTAAATGTACCACAATTTCTTTATCTATTCTTTGGTTGAAGGACATCCAGGTTGTTTCCAGATTCTAACTATTATGAACAAGGCTCCTATGGACATAATTGAATAAATGTCATAGTACGGTGGGGCATCTTTTGGGTATATGCCAAGGAGTGGTACAGCTGGGTCTTGAGGTAGAGCTATTCCCAATTTTCTGAGAAAGCATCATATTGATTTCCAAAGTGGTTGTAACAAGTTTTCACTCCCACCATCAGTGGTGGAGTGTTCCCCTTTTTCCACATTCTCACCAGCATGTGCTGTCGCTTGAGTTTTTTATCTTAACCATTCTGACAGGTGTAAGTTGGGATTTCAGAGTTGTTTTGATTTGAATTTTTTATGTGTCCCATAATTTATTTAGACATTTTAAATATACCTAATAATACATTCCAAGCTTGAGATTTCAAAACAAGAAGCTACAGAATTAAATGTGAACAGACAAGAAAGACCCATCGGAAGCCTTAATTACACTGGATAGTGAAAAAGTAACATGAACTAGCCCTGCTAGAAATTTCTGATTTAGCTTTTAGCATCTGTAATAAATACCTACGAGAAAGGGGTTTTGCCTTTATTTTATGTATGCATATGCCTTTTGTTTAAAAACTATAACATTCTTACATTCAGAGGAGAAAGAAATTGTCCATTTATATAAGATTTAGGTAACTTTAGGATAAAACGATTTGCATTTTTCTGATGACTAATGACTTTGAGCATTTCTTTAAGTGCTTCTTGGTCATTTGAGATTCCTCTGTTGAGAGTTCTCAGTTTAGCTTTATACTCCATTTTTTAACTGGATTATTTGGTTTGTTGGTGTTTAATTTCTTGACTTCTTTATATATTTTGGGTATTAGGCCTTTGTTAGATGTAAGATTGGCAAAGATCTTTTCTCAATCTATAAGCTGCAGTTTTGCCCTATTGACAGTGTCCTTTGCCTTACAGAAGCTTTCTGTTTCATTAGGGCCCATTTATTAATTGTTGATCTTAGGGCCTGGACTGTTGGTGTTCTGTTCAGGAAGTTGTCTCCTGTGCCAATGAGTTCAAGGCTTTTACCTACTTTCTTTTCTAATAGACTTAGTGTTTGGAGGTTTGTGTTTAAGTCTTTGATCCACTTGGACTTGAATTTTGTCCAGGGTGATAAATACGGATCTATTTGCATTTTCTGCATATAGACATCCAGTTAGACCAGCATCATTTGTTGACGATTCTTTTTTCCATTGTATGGTTTTGACTCCTTTGTCAAAAATCAAGTGTCTGTTAAGTGTGTGGGTTTATTTCTGAGTCTTTGATTCAATTCCATTGATCAACCAGTCTATTTTTATGCCAGTACCACACAGTTTTTATTACTATTGCT
Source organism: Acomys russatus (assembly GCF_903995435.1). Taxonomy (NCBI): domain Eukaryota; kingdom Metazoa; phylum Chordata; class Mammalia; order Rodentia; family Muridae; genus Acomys; species Acomys russatus. The sequence goes on from NC_067141.1 coordinate 19,155,407, forward strand.
CCATAGTAACCTTGAGATCAAGGATAGAGATACTTCCAGAAGTTCTTTTATTGTACAGGATTGTTTTAGCTATTCTGGGTTTTCTGTTTTTCCATATGAAGTTTATAATTGTTCTTTCAAGGTCTGTAAACAATTGTATTGTTATGTTGATGTGAATGACACTGAATCTGTAGCTTATCTTTGGTAATATAGCCATTTTTACTATGTTGATCCTCCTGATCAATGAGCATGGGACATCGTTCCATCTTCTGATATCCTCTTCAATTTCTTTCTTTAGAGACTTGAAGTTCTTGTTATACAGGTCTTGCTTGATTAGAGTTACACCAAGATACTTTATATTATTTGTGGCTATTGTGAAGGGTGTCATTTCCCTACTTTCTTTTTCAGCCCATTTGTCATTTGTATACAGAAGGGCTACTGATTTTTTTAAAGTTAATTTTGTATCTGTCCACTTTGCTGGAGCTGTTTATTAGCTGTAGGAATTCTCAAGTAGAATTTTTGGGGTCTCTTATGTGTACTATCATATCATCTACGAATAGTGATACTTTGACTTCTTCCTTTCCAGTGTATAGCCCCTTGATCTACTTTAGTTGTCTTATTGCTCTGGCTAGGACTTCAAGTACTATATTAAAGAGATATGGAGGGAATGGGCAGCTTTGTCTTGTCCCTGATTTCAATGGGATTGCTTTAAGTTTTTCTGCACTTAATTTGATGTTGACTGTTAGCTTGTTGTAATTGCCTTTATCGTGTTTAGGTCTGTGCCTTGTACCCTGATCTCTCCAAGACTTTTAACATGAGGGGGTGTTGCATTTTCTCAAGTGCCTTTTTTTGCTTCTAATGAGATGATTGTCTGTTGTTGTTGTTGTTTTCTTTCAGTTTGTTTACACAGTGGATCACGTTGATGGATTTTTATATAGAAAGAACCACCCCTGCATGCTTGGAATGAATCCTACTTCATCACACTGGATGATTTTTTTTTATAGTGTGTTCTTGGATTTTATTGAGTATTTTTGCATCAATGTTCATAAGGTAAATTGGTCTAAAATTCTTTTTCTTGGTTGAGTCTTTGTGTGTTTTAGGTATCAGGGTGACTGTGCCTTCATAGAATGAGTTTGTCAGTTTTCCTTCTGCTTCTATTTTGGGAAATACTTTTGAGGAGTGTTGGTATTAGCTCTTCTTTGAAGATCTGGTAGAATTTTGCACTAAAACCATCTGGCCCAAGGCTTTCTTTGGATGGGAAATTTTAATGACTGTTTCTATTTCCTTGGGGGTTGTAGGACTATTTAACTTATTGGCTTAATCTTGACTTAACTTTGGTAAATGGAATCTATCAAGAAAATTGTCCATTTCATTTAGATTTTCTAATTTTGTGAAGTACAGGCTTTTGAATTATGACAATGATTCTTTGTATTTCCTCATGTTATTGATTTGGATATTGTCTCTCTGCCTTTCAGTTAATTTGGCTAAGGGTTTGTCTATGTTGTTGATTTTCTCAAAGAACCAGCTCTTGATTTCATTGATTCTTTGTATTGTTTATTCTCTTTGTTTCTAAAGGTTTCAGGTGAGTTGCTAAGTTGCTAGTATGAGATCTTTCCAACTTCTTTATGAAGGCACTTAGTGCTATGAACTTTATTCTTAGCACTGCTTTCATTGTGCCGCACAAGTTTGAGTATGTTGTGCCTTCATTTTCATTGAATCTTAGGAAGTCTTTAAATTCATTATTTCTTCCCTGACCCAGTGGTTATTGAGTGGGAAGTTGTTCAGGATCCATGAGTGTGTAGGCTTTTGGTTATTTCTGCTGTTGTTGAAGTTCAGCTATAATCCATAGTGATCTGAAAAAATACAATGGGTTAATTCAATTTTCTTGTATCTGTTGAGGTTTGCTTTGAGACCAACTATATGGTCAATTTTTGACAAGGTTCCATGCAATGCTCGAAGAAGGTGTATTCTTTTGTGTTTGGGTGAAATGTTCTGTAAATATTTATTAGGTCCATCTGTTTCATAACATCTTTTAGTTTCATTATTTCTCTTAGTTTCTGTCTCGATGATCTGTCCATTGGTGAGAGTGGGGTGTGGAAGTTTCCCATTATTAATGTGTGGGGACAGAGGTGTCATTTAGGTTTAATAATGTTTCTTTTACAAATGTGAGTGCCCTTGTATTTGGAGCATAGATGTTCAGAATTGAGATATCATCTTGGTGGATTCTTTTCTTTGATAAGTATAAAATGTCCTTCCCCATCTCTTTTTATTAATTTTGGTTGAAAGTCTATTTTATTAGATATTAGAATGGCCACTCCAGCTTGCTTCTTGTGCTTGTTAGCTTGGAAAAGTTTTTTCTGCCTCTTTACTCTGAGATAATGTCTATCTTTGGTGCTGAGCTGTGTTTCTTGTATCTAGAAAAATGTTGGGTCCTGGTTTTGTATCCATTCTGTTAGCCTGTATCTTTTCATTGAATAGTTGAGTCCGTTGATGTTGAGAAATATTAATGATCAATGACTGTTAGTTCCTTTTATTATGATGCTGGTGTTGGTAGTGTGTTTGGTGCTTGCCATTTTTGGGTTTCCTGTAGTGGAGTTATTTATATCCTGTGTTTTCTTGGATATATTGTTCATCTTCTTGGGTTGGAGTTTTCTTTTTAGTATGTTCTTTAATGATGGGTTTGTGCATAGAGATTGTTTAAATTTGGTTTTGTCATGGAATATCTTGTTTACTCCATCTATGGTAACTGAATGTGTGTTGTAGTCTGGGCTGACATCTGCTTTCTCTTAGGGTCTGCAGTACATTTATCCAGTCCTTTTGGAATCTCTGTTGAGAAGTCAGCCATTATTCTGATAGGTCTACTTTTACATGTTACTTGGACATCTTCCCTTGCAGCTGTTAATATTTTTCTTTATTCTGTAGATTTAGTGTTTTGATTATTATGATTATTATATGGTGAGAAAAATTGTTTTCTGGTCTAATCTATTTGGTGTTTTGTAAGCCTCTTGTATGTTTAAAGGAATATCTCTCTTTAGTTTGAGAAATTTTTCTTTTAAATTTTTGTTGAAAATATTTTCTGTCCTTGGAGCCAGCAATCTTCTTTCTTCTTTTCCTACTATTCTTAGGTTTTGTCTTTGCTTTGTGTCCTTGATTCCTTAGATGTTTTGTATTGGGATTTTTTTCAATTTAATATTTTCTTTGACAAATGTATTGTTTTTTTTTTTCAATTGTATCTGCTACACCTGAGATTCTCTCCTCCATTTCTTGTATTCTGCTGTTGAGTCTTACCTCTGTAGTTCTTGTTGTCTCCCCCAAGTTTTCTATCTCCAAGATTTTATCAGTTTGTGTATTCTCTATCAATTCTATTTCCATTTTCAGGTCTTGAACCATTTTCTTAATTTCCTTTACCCACTTGATTGTATTTTCCTGTATTTCAAGTGATTCATTCTTTTTCTCTTTAAAAGCCTCTATCATCTTCATCAACATAGATTTAAGGTTGTTTTTCCTGTGTTTCAGCTGTGTTAGGATATCCAGAGCTCGTTGTATTAGGATAGTTGGGTTCTGGTGGTGTCATATTGACCTATTTGTTGTCGTTGTTGTTGTTGTTTTTGTTGTTTGTTGTTGTTGTTGTTGTTGACCATGTTCTTACGTTGGCCTTCAGCCATCTGGTTTTCCCTGGCATTGTCTGGTTGTTTTTGAAACCTGCTGGGCTTTTTGGGTATGCTGAGGGAGCCCTGGGTCACTGGCTGGGGGATGAACATCTTCGAATAGCCTCCAGCTTTTCTCTGCTGGTTGTGTCCCAGTTGAACCTATAGACAGGGAACTGGGGGGGAGGGGTCTAACTTGTGTGATCCTGAGGTCCAGCAGGTCTCCTCAAGACAGCTAATAGATCCATGAACCATCCGCTGGATCTGCAACTCTCTGAAACCCAGCATCATCCACAGGATGGCTGGAATAGATGGGAGGTCTGAGGCTGGTACTGCACATGTCTGGCACCCGGGATCCTCTCGCTGTCTGGGAAAATACCAATGGATGCTGGCACTTGGAGTCAGCAGTGAGGCCACTTGCTCACTCTGCAGTCATTGTGTTCCTAGTGCTCATATTCTGCTGAGTGATGCCTTTTTGGAACAAGCCCAACTGACACATTGGCTTTTCGTGTTTCATTCTTCCTAGTTCCACTGCCCTGCTTCCTTGGAAAAACTTCAAAATAAATCACCAACCTGATGATTCCTGGGAAGCTTCTGCTCCATCAGTCTGTCCTCACTGCCACGTGCTCATTGTCAATCTTGCCTCATGATGACTCCTTTCTTTCCAGCTTCCTCCCCTCCTGATACCTCTTTCACCTCTCTTTCAGTCATTTCACATTTTATTCTTTGAGGCAGTATATTGGCTGGTTTTGTGTCAACTTGATACAAACTAGAAAAAATCAGACAGGATGGAGCCTTAGTGGAAGAAATGCCTCCTCGTGAGGCATCTGAGGTCCAGCTGTAAAGCATTTTCTCAAGAGGGAGATGGCCCAGCCTATTTTGGGTGGTGTCATCCCTGGGCCGCTGGTTCTAGGATCTATAAGCAGGCTGAGCAAGCCAGGGGAGCAAGCCAGTAAGCAGCACCCCTCCATGGACTTTGTATCAGCTCCTGCCTCCAAGATGCTGCCCTGTTTGAGTCCCTGTCCCAACTTCCGTAGCAGATCTTTGCTACTTTATGTATTCTTCTTTTTCCCACCCTTTATTCTTCCAGTTTCACCCATAACACCAGATGAGAAAGAAACAAGTATAGAGGGGAGCAATTAATTATGAAAAATCCATGAGTCTAATTTCTTTCCTTTTGATTCTTCTTTGACCATGGCTACTAACAAACTGCAGCCAATCTCCCTAAATGAACAACCACCACCAACTCCACCTCTCAGGGCCCTTGCGTTTATGTACCCTCTGAAAAGTTCCCAGAATTCCAAATGTGATACAACCACAGAAATTATCTGCAGCTGGCAAAACCACACTTCTACTAGAGCATGAGGCAAATCATGGTCAGCTGCTGTGGACAGTCCAAAGCAGTCTCACATCCCCACACCTCGGATTAAAATGAAAGGATATTCTTATAATATGTCTGTATTTTTAAAGAAACCAAAATTCCAGAATTCACACTCCAGACATCCTTCAGTGATGAACAGCAATGTGGACATATATGCCAAGTTAACCCTTTTCTCCCCTACTTGCTTTTTGTCTTACTGTTCCATTACAACAATAGAAACCATAACTTAGACAGGTTGCTAACAGCATAGTGGGGTATTGCTGTGACAAACCTGACCTGACTGTGTTTTGGAGAGGATTGTGGAAGGACTTTGGAACTTTGGGCTAAAGGAGCCAAAGCTCAATGGATTGTTCTTTAGAAGCTCGGAAGTTAAGAATTGGAGAGCAAGGGCTGGAGAGATGGCTCAGAGGTTAAGAGCACCATCTGTTCTTCCGAAGGCCCCAAGTTTGATTCCCAGCAACCACATGGTGGCTCACAACCACCTGTAATGAGATCTGGTGCCTTCTTGTGGTGGGCAGGCACACGTGTGGGCAGAATACTGTATAAATAATAAATAAATCTTTAAAAAAGAAAGAAAGAAAAAATTGGAGAGCAGTGCAGACAATGGAGGCTTGGCTTGTGAAGTTTCAGGGGGAAATTTAAAGACTCTATCAGGGACATTTGCTATTTTCAGTTAAGATCCTGTCATTCTGGTCAACTAGGACTAACAGCAGACCAGCACCATTGAGGTGAAACCTTTAGTTGATGATGGTCAGCTGGAGCTAAGAAATTAGGAGTGATTGAGACGTGACCAGCATCACTGAGGTGAAATTTTCTGGGACATGTTTCCTGTGAGCCACAGAGAAACTGTGTTTTAGGATTGGGCAAAATTGTATCACATGTTAACAGTGGAACTTGGTAGGGTAAGACAACCATGGTTTTAAGGCATGAAGGTGCTGGCACCAGTTGCATGCTGGATTGGTAAAAGCAAGCAAGTGAGCTTCCCAGAGGCAGCCCACTCATTTTTGGATGGCTGACAAATGGGTGTATCCCTAATTTAGGCAAAGCCCCAAGGAATTTGTCTCAGGACTACTTATTGTTGCTAGACTGCCTTCCTACACTTGTCCCATATGCCTAGCATAATGCATTGAGCATGAGTAGACCCTCACTGCCTATAGCATAATATTATTGCTCCATAGTGCTACTCTCTCTGTTGGGCAGATTTTCTACAGATGATTTTGTAATTCCTGACAATGGTTCCTGAATTGATTTGGGTGATTTAAAAAAACCCTCCTGCAATATAGCAAAAATGGTTAGGAGCTCTACAAACCTCCATGTGCATTACACCAAGAAAGAAAACAAGATTGAAACAAATTAATAATCAAGGAAATACATCTATTCCAGGTTTAGTCCAAGGATAAGGCCCAGGTGTACACCATGATAAGAAAGATCATATGAATATAGAAACAATGAATAAATGGTTAGCTATATGAGATAAGACACCTGTTTCTTGGAAAAATCTCGATATAGAAAAACTCTTGCTTTGAACACATAGACCATATTTGAAATAAAAAGATACAGTCTCACAATAAGATTATAGATAAAACCACTCACTGCTTTAAACTTATAATGAACACAAGTATCTAGTTAGATAGAGTTCCAATGAAAGATCTTAGAATCAATAGTCCTACTGTAACTCCCTTTTAATTTAACAATTGTCTCTATTTTTGAATGAGGTACTTTTTTCATAGATGATATAAAACCCCAAGACAAAAATAAAGTTGTCATTGGTTGATTGGAGTTTTCTTCTGTTCACCATCCACCAAGTATGTGTCTGTCTGATTGTCTATGTCTTTATATATGTTTATGAATTATCTGTGGGAGCCCCATTTGCTTCTGTGAATGTACAGTCCTCTCTTTATTTCTTCTTGCCACAACCAGAGGCCCTGTATAGCAAGGCTGCCAGCTTGAGAGTTTAAGAGTTAAAGTGCAGAGAAAAACACTAGAAGCAACCAGCTCTTAGCCCTGATAGGCATAGACCAAAAGCCTCTGGACCCTCTTTCTTGCTGACTTTGCTGTCCCAGTTCAGCAGCCCCTGGATCCCAGGGATGGATGTAAATCCTGGATTTTCGCATGAAAGGATCATGGAGAGCATCTGAGGACTGGGACTGTGAGAGGTCAGGGAGGCCATTAATATATACGCAGCTTCAATGGCAGCTGAAGGCCCAAAAATGAAGGAGTCATGCAAAAAAAAAAAAATGGTGAGGTTTGACACCATGAAGAGAGCCTATAAAAGACTATTGGTGAGCATGCAGCCCACTTGCTGCAGAAGACCCCAGTGTTTTGGAGATGCCAGTACCATGGGATTACCACCACAAACACCAGCAGCAGTGGTGCGTAGCCAGCTGGAGCCTAGAAGACAAGCTGCGTGTGCTGCAGAGGACAGAGCTAGAGAAGTGGCCGAAGGCCCTGAGAGGAGTGGCCCAGGTGATCCTGAGGAGATCCCACACATTGGACAGTTGGAATTGGGTTTTGATTTGATTTGATTGTGACTGTGCCCTGATTTTTTCCCTCTTGAAGTAAGAGAGTATTTGGTTCACTTTTGATCTTACTAGACCCCCACAACTGAGAGAGTTTAACTTTTAAAAGACTTTGGATTTTTAAAAGAAATTGGCTGTTTTTGGGCGACTGAATTTTTTACTGTGTAAAGACTGTGGGACTTTTAAAATTATTTATGTTTTTTAATGTGAGACCTTGAGGATGAATCAGAAAGGAAGGGTTGTGGCTTAACAGTGATGTGTTTGTGTGTGTCAAGTTGATAAGGGGTCAGTTGTACTGGCTGGTTTTGTGTCAACTTGACGCAAAGAAGAGTCATCAGAGAGGAAGAAGCCTCAGTTGAGGAAATGCCTCCATAAGATCCAGCTGTGAGACATTTTCTCGAAATCAGTGATCAAGGGGAGAGGGCCCAGCTTATTGTGAGTGGTGCCATTCCTGGGTTGGTAGTCCTGGGTTCCATAAAAAAAACGCAGGCTGGAAAGGCCAGGAGAAGCAAGCCAGTCAGCAGCACGCCTTTATGGCCTCTGCATCAGCTTCTGCTTCCAGGATCCTGCCCTGTTTGAGTTCCTGTTCTGACTTCCTTCAATAATGAACTGCAGTATGGATGTGTAAGTTGAATAAACCCTTTTCTACCTAACTTGCTCACCGAAACCCTCACTAAGACAGGCAGGGCCTCTTGGTTGAGCCCATAACTGACTGATATGGCTAGTCCAGCTAGTCAGCTTGCTTTGGAGGTCCTCTCCCTGAACACAAGGATTCCAGGAAGCCTGCCATGCTAACCCAAACTATACCTGAGTTCTGCGGACCTACACTCTGGTTCTTGTGCATGTCATCTGCTGAGCCATCTTGTCAGCCCTGACAGGAAGATTTCCTCTGTTGTCTGATGGTGAGCCTAAGACTCTCCGACTGGCTAAACTGAGCTATTCACATTAGAGGTTTTAAAAACTGGACAAGCACTAGTGTTATAGAAAGTTTTGGGTGACTGTTCAGGTAGCAAACAGTTTCTGTCACCTTCTTATTTGGAAAGCTACTAACCTGCACTCCCTGTATACTCAGATAATTAAGTTTATTCCTTCTCAAGTCTCTGATGTGGTTCAAGACCAGGTAGCTTATAGTTTTACAATGAAGCTCAGTTGTTTAGGGGTTAAGATGTTTTTAGGTCTAGATAGATGTTCTAAGTTGATAATGACAAGAAATGATAGATACTGATTAACATTCAGAATTTTAGACTCACCAAGATAGGAAAGATGTTTTCTTCAAGGCTGCCAAATACAAACAGCCAAAACACTAAGACTGTAACATTTATATAATTCCTGATTGTGTCATGGTTCTTCTTGCTATAGGGAGTCTATTGTATATATGTGTGATAATATAAATGTATATGTAAAAAAATAAAGAATGTTTAATTAATTTAAAAAGTGGACAAGCAGAGCCAGGTATAGTGGCTTCCCACCAGAATTGCTTGAAAAACACCTGCTGGGACCCAGTGTGCTGGAAGAGATCTCTGAGATCAAGGATGGATTCCATAGGTCCTGGGAACTTAGATTTAAAAAAAAAAATTGGTGCACGCCCACTCGCCCGTATAACCAGTTCCTTTGCTTGGATTGTGATTATCCTTCTTCAAGACTGAGAAATAAACTGGAATCCAGTGGAGGGAGACTCTTTTTCTGGCAGCTGAGAGTGCCGTAGACAAGGAATGCTGATACTAGAGAGGAGAGGTGGAAAGACTTTGCTACCCCTCACAGCAATGCAGAAAGGAAGGGCATCTAAACAGAGCATGCTGCAGGAGCAGAAAACTAAAAACAGTGACAACGGTTTCCCTTTTGGAGAAAGAAGAAATTCACAGAGGCACCCCACGCTGCTGACTGCTAAAGTGCCATTGAAATACAACGGGGGACTGTTTAGACAAGGTGATTATTTAACAAACACTAAAGTCCCAGGACAGAAACCGTTGACAGATACATTCATTTGTTCTAGAAGGATCTGGATGCCCACATGATGATCATTCCCCCTGTCCACGGTTATGTTTTGCTCCAAATAAAACCAAATGAAGCTTTGTTCCCTGGCAGGGCCATATGCTCTTATTGTCCTTAAGGATATTTGAGAAGCCATAAATAACTGAACTCATCTGCTTAGCAACCAGCTGGCAATGATAGTTTTTTTTTTTTTTTAAGCTTTAACTTATCTCAAATACTTCCAAATTAAGGCACAAATTACCAGCTGATCAAATTTAACAGGCCTTATTTGCAGGGAAGCGTACTGGTTACTGCGGTGGTTTCTTTTAATTGTTAACTTGAAACAGCCTAGAATCACTGGGGAAGAGTCTCACTGAGGGACTGACTGGCTAAATGGCATTGGTTGGTGGGGGATTTTTGTGGCTTCCTCAGTTGATGTGAGAAGGCCCAGCCTCAAGGTGGACAGCATCATTCCCTGGCTCTGGACCCAGAACTGCATAAAAGCAGAGGAAGGCAGCTGAGCACCAAGCATGCCTACGCTTATTTCTCTCTTAAAGCTGCTTTGCGTCGGGTGTTTTATTACAGCAACAGAGCTACAACTACAACCGTCATCGTCATCGCTGGACCAAATTCTGGGCAAAAGCCACTTTGGAAAGGAAGGCTGGGCTTTGGCTCAGAGTGCAGACAGAGAGAGTAGCCCATTGTGGAGGGGAGGATTGGGAAAGCTGCAGCTTGTGGCAATGGGAGAGTGAGGCAGCTGCCACATTGCAGAAATAAACAGGAAGCAGAGAGCTTAAGCCAGAGGGCCCTCCTTCAGTGACCTACCTCTGTCAACCACCCCTCCTGCTTCAAAGGTTCCTCAAACACCCAGGCAGCACAGGAACCTGATCCTGTGGGGACAGGTCAGATCACAGCAGACAGAAATTCTTTAGGAATGAATAAAACAGGTTTTTAAAAGTAAGATTTTTTTTTAAATGAATGTAGCCTTCTTTCCAGCAAACAAGATATTAACATATAAAGATTACTTTTAAGTTAGCAGAGTTCTCTTCTGCAGTTCTTCACCTTTCGAACATGGAGAGATTTCTTTCCCCTGCAGCCATGACTGAAATCACCTATGAGGTCCCCACCTGCCTCTGACATCACTATCAATCTGCATTTTCTTCACACAGGTTTGTTTTCCTCCTGAGACCAACCCTGTGTGGGAACAGTGGTTCTCAGAGCTGAGCAGACCGCACATGGCAGACCCACAGGTTTAGAGCACAGATGTATCCCATCAGAAAACCCTTGTGAGACCAAGAACTCTCCAGCTATGTCTGGACTTGACAACATTTACAGTCAGATCTCAAAAAAAAAAGCCCATTTTTGTACTAGGGGAACTTAATCTCATTCAGAAAAATCTGACACACAGTGTGTCAGCCCCTTGGTACTGAGCCCTTTACAGCATCTTTGTAGTGGTTAGTAGCTGCTATTGGCCCAAAGCCCCAAATAGGCCAAGACAAATCATACATTTTAGTATTCCTTTATGCTCTAGGGCTTCGCCAAGCTTTTATTAAGACACTAGCCTGCTGGCTGCAAAGCAGTGCATCTGCAGACCCACAGGCTAGAAGGCAGGAAAGGGCGGTCCTCTCCTGGTTAGACAGCTAACTAGCTGGGTGACTTTAAATACATTTCTCTCTTTACTTTATTAAATTTTCCTTGATTATAGACAGGGGTGATTGTTCAAATTCTTCCAGAGGCTTCTTTATGATTTGGAGGCATTTTTGGTCTTGGGACATGAAGGGCACATGCCAACAAACTGCTTATTGCCCCCAACAGAGGGGTCCTTTAGGAAGTTTGCCAGGTGCCTCCTTTAAACCTGGAGCGAGTCTTGGGCTAGGCTGGCCTTGTCTGGAGAGCTGAATCAAGGCTAAAATGATTCAGGAACATTCCATACTCTCTCTCAGGAAACGAAATGCATTTTCCTCAAGAGGACCTCATCAGCTCCTGATTTCTAAGTGAGACGGTGCTTTCTCATCTGAATAACTGAAGTGAGAAATTCGCTTGTTTTTCACTTGATTAAGAAAACAGGCAAAGTGAGCTTCATCTGACTGGGAATTGGTTGGACAGCTTTGGGGTGCCTGTTGCTGCATCCACTAGTTCAGTGTGAAAAAGCACTTATGTTTCCTCACCAGAAATACCAAGGTCCCCAACAGGCATCCTGCTCTCACTCACCCTAGACGCCCATCCTTTGAGGAAGAAAGCCCTCCATTAGGGCTCATGTCACCCCTCAGCCTTCCCTCCTCTGTGTTAAACATGTCTGCATGTGGAAGTTTTGGTGTCTTTAAAAACTCAGTTATGTTATGTAAGCATGTTTCTGTTTTAATCCCAGGTGTGGGATATGAGATTGCTTCAGATTGTCCACAACAGTATTTGCCTTGTGTGGGCTCTGAGAGGGCCATGATCTTTGGCAGCTGCTGATAGTTTAATTCTGAGGACTCTGGAGAGGTAATAAATGCCAAAGCCCAGAGAAAAGGGGGGGGGTGAGGTGGGGGATAATCAAAGGAAGAAGGTGGCTGCAGTTGAGGGAGTTTGATAAGAAGAAGTTGGAGATCTCCTAAAACAAAGACTGGACTTGCCCCAAGGAACCCAAGGACCCTAACTTAACTAGCAGGAAGTAGCTAAAAAGAATTATTCTCCCTCTCTCCCCACTAACCTTTTTTCTCTCCTACCTGGTATTGGGGTGTTGGAAGGGATGGGGTGGAGAAGGGAAGTAGAGGCATAAGAAACCCCAATAAAATAGATTTTTTTGTTTACATATCCATTTACCTTACTACACATAAATACAATAAACTACAAACAGCAAGAAGAACTACAAAATAATCAAGAAGTTTAAAAAGGTTACATTTATAATGTTTTGGTTATTTGAAATAAAATAGATTTAAAAAAAAAAAAAGCACCTACAGACCTGTGTCCCACAGACCCCATTGTTCTTTCAGCCCGTTCTTGCATTTCCTGCATCTACGGCCCCAAGGACTCCTGGGATACAGGCTCAGTGTGCCACAGCGAAAACATATTTAGAGAGCATGCAAGTTGGTGCTTTTAGTAGGCAGTGGGTTCCCAGAGAGACCTTTTCTGATGAAATCAGATAGATCCTCGTGGGACCAGAGAGAAATCCCCAGTGTCAAAGCTGCACCCTCAAAGTGCTTGACAGCTCTTTAGAACCACCCTCTTGGCTCTCTGTATCAGCTTTGGGAGCAGTTATGACATCTAGACCCTAGGATGGTGGCAACAATGGCAGAAAGTCACCCGTCATCACGTGGGTACATCTCCAGAATGAAGGCTCTCAATGCTTCCTCTTTGGAGTTGTGGCAATATTCTCACAGAGATATTATGAGTGACTGTCCTCTTTAGGAGACCTGCCTGTCTCAAGCGATCCTGTCCTGATGTGTCTCAGACTCTTTGAACTCGTTGTTTTGTTTTGTTTTTCTTCGTTGTTCCATAGATGTCTGGGCCTCTCAAACTTTATTGAGAGAAAGCTGTCTCGGAGCAACCAGTGGACCAGCTGAACTAGTGGAGCCACATTCTCTGAGTCAGGTTTACCTGAATGTGTCCCTCTCTCCTGGACTCAGCGTTCTCTGAGTTTTCTTTTCCATATAGGTCAGCAAGCCTGACCGGCCTTTCAGTGAACACATCTTCCTCCCTTGGGTTTGGTGCTATCATTAGCTTCCAAGGTCAAGAAGAGAATGTTCTCCCAAGGAAATGGAGATGTGAGCAACAGAGCAAGAGAACTTCCATCCTTTAAAATACAGCAGCAATGGTGAGGGACAGGGGTTGCTACTTCTGACGAGAGAGACTCGGGCACTGGTGCTTTGGAGTCCTTGAAACTCAATGTCCCCATCAGACACTCGCTTTCCTGTTTTCCCCTCAACCAGCACTTTATTTTTCATTTAAGGAAACTGCAGAGGCTGTGAGCGCAACCCCAGCTCACTTTGTAACTCAGCAAGCCAGGAAATCAGACGAGGCCTGATTTTAGTTCTTGGAAACGTGCTGCTGTGTTGAAGGCAATCACAGGAGCTGCTCCTGCTCACCACGCGCTGAGAAACTTTAGCTCTGAACCATCCGCATCCTCTCATCCATCCTAATGATCTTAAAAGATCGCAATTTGTCTCAACGGCTGAAGGCTCTCTCCACTGCTCTGAGTCAGGCTTGTTTTAATCTTTCTTCTCACTGTGTTCCTGACCCCCGTTTTGCATTCTTGAATGCATGCTGCAGCTCTGTGGCCTGAGCCTGTTTCTTATGGGCTTCTTATGGGTGACATTTCTGGAAACAATTGCATTAGGCTCGCAGAACCTCTCAGAGCTAGGGAGCCATGACAGAGTGAGGCACTCTTGGGATCAAGACCACCAGAACTCACAATTCACTGTTAGCAAATTAAATATCGTTCTTCTGGGTATTTACTGTTCTGTAGTCTTTATTGTTACAGAGGACTGGTTTTCCTTTGCAGGTTATGTGAAAATGATATTTAAATGGCGCATTGGAATAGTGTTTGTCAGGGTCCTCTCCAAAGGCTGGGGCTGCACTTCTTAATGTGGACTTTGGATTCTTTTCCAAGTCATCTGTTCCAGGTCTCTGGATGCAGCAGACTGGGAGCAATTAAAGGTTTTACAAGGAATTCGTGGATTTCTGCTTCAGGCATAACTAAAGTTGTTTCTATTATTACTCCTCATTGAAATATAAATTCACTGTTTGTAATTTTAACATCATTCTTTTCATATAAACTGCATTAAAGTTTTTATTGGCTCTGAGCACCTTGGGACTTTCTAGAGCCCCACTGTCTCTTACCTTTGCATATGCCTTTAAGGACAAGGACTAGAACCTTCTACCTACTTGTTCCTGAAGAGGGGATTCTGACCTCTGCTCATTGCCCGAGTAAAGCAGGATCGGTCCATGGAGCATGGTGCATGGAAGATGGAGCATGGAAGATGGAACATGGTGCATCGAGCATGGAATATGGTACATAGAGCATGGTGCATGGTGCATGGTGCATAGAGCATGGAGCATGGAACATGGTGCATAGAGCATGGAATTTTGTATATGGAGAATGGTGCATGGTGCCTGGAATGTGAAGCATGGTGCATGGAACATGGAGCATGGTGCATGTAGCATGGAAGATGGAGCATGGTGCATGGAGCATGGAGCATGGAGCATGGAGCATGGAACATGGTGCATCGAGCATGGAATATGGTACATAAAGCATGGTGCATGGTGCATAGAGCATGGAGCATGGAACATGGTGCATAGAGCATGGAATTTTGTACATGGAGAATGTTGCATGGTGCCTGGAATGTGAAGCATGGTGCATGGAACATGGAGCATGGTGCATGGAGCATGGAACATGGAGCATGGAGCATGGAGCATGGAACATGGTGTATGCCTATTCTCCACTGTGGGAACTGGTTGGGTCCTGCTTTACAAGGGGTGGTGTGAGATCCTCGAAGCATCCAGGGATAACCTCCAAAGGTGGGATGGTGTCTGTGCCTACAGCTCACAAGCACATGGATTCTGGTTGCAGCTTGAAGATTTTCACTTTAAGTCTCTTTCGGGTAATGGGGATTCCTGGCAAATCCAGCTCCTTTGATTTCTTTTCCACAGCAAAGAAAATATGGTATCCTGAGGATTTGTCAGGCACTTGCTTGTGATTGACACCAGCACTTTTCAAAGCACTGCGTTTTATGGAACTGTCAGCTCCCGCCTCGGAAGGAGACTTTTTATGCATTGTGGCACTCTGTGTCATTTCTGTCAGTGCCAGGACCGTGCTTATTGAGGGCTTATTAGTTCCAAGTGCCTGATTCACTGGCTGCGTTTTGAATATGATGTCTGCAAGTTTTTAACTTTTCTACTTTTATCTCCAGCTGGGAATTCCTCACAAGGCAGACAGTAAGAGAATCAAACTGCCAGCCACCAGCTTTCCTGATGCACCTCAGCAATTTCTCAGCCGCAAGCAGTCCGTGGAGATGAACCACCTCACCAATGCAGGGAGTCCGGAGGGAACCCTGGCTTCTGGGGAGGCCTGTCTCACAGGTGGCTAGGAGTTTTGCTTAGATTCTCTTGCCTGGGATTCTATTTCTAATTAATTAATTGTGTGTATATGGATTTTTGTGCACATGTGTATATGTGGAGGCCAAAGGACAATCTTGGATGTTGCTCTTTAGGAGCTGTTGCCTTGGCATTTTGAGATGAGGTCCCTCATTGGGACCTGGGGCTCACTGATTAAGATGGAAACAGCCTGTGTCTGCTTCCCCAGATAGAGGATCACAAGTGTGTGCCCAGCTCTTGGGTCCAAGCCAGGCCCCCATGTTTGCAGGCTAGGACAGGCACTTGTAGAGTGGGGCTGACTGGGTTCTTTGCCTCCTGTGAATTTAGGTCAGCATGAATAAACATGAAGCCAGAATCAGTAAAACCAAAGCTAGTGCCCAACCACAGTGCAAAGCAGGTTGGTCCCTAATGCACCTGACCAGTGCACCTGCTTTAGCTGGATGCAAGGCCCAGACAGGAAGAAGTCCTATCAGCAGCACTACTTCCTTCCGGGAGCTACCTGGAAAGCAACAGGAACATTTCCAGACTGACAGAAATGGAAAGAACGGACTGGTCTGCTCAGTGTCTCCACAGCACCTTACAACTTCCTCCTAAGAGAGGAGCTGTGTGTGAGCCTGCTGGAGAAGCGGAGCCTAACTTTCTTGAAATCCCGGCATCCCAGACTCTTAGCAGCCCATGACATGCCACTCTTGCTTTGAGAAGTTTATGGAAACTTCTGCTCACAGAAGGTGATGAGCTGGGGTTGGCTAGCAGCCGGATCGGACCTTGTCTGAAGAGGTAGAAGAAGAGGTGAGCAGACGGTTTGCACAGTTGAGTCACTGGATGAAACTGCTCTTCTTTACACTCCAGCTCCAAAGGCCTCTCATCTGCAATAGTCTTCAGCATCTAGCCTTATTTCATGGCTTCTCTTCAGCTGTCCCTAGTTTCCTACTGCTTGCTATAGAGATGACAAGTCAATTTGCTTTCTCCTCCTCCTCCTCCTCCTCCTCCTCCTCCTCTTCCTCCTCCTCTTCCTCCTCTTCTTCCTCCTCCTCCTTTTCCAAAGAAGCTTCTGAATCCCATTATCTTCTGGTCCAAGATGCTCACGTCTTAGGAGCTAAGTAGTAGGTATGGCCTATGACTGAGGCTGTGTTTGGTGGTCCCCACATGCCTTCCTGCATTACCCAACACAGTTTTCTTCTCATCAGGGCATCACCAGTGGTCTTGCTCTTTGCTTTGGCTGCATATGCCTGACTCCAGGAAGGAGGCAGAGATTCGGGCCTTGAAGCCCACACTTGTCATTCAAGTCCATCCAGACCTAGGTGTGCTTCGTGCGGTCCATGCGACAGCATTTGTTTCAGGCAATAGTGAGGCCACAGCAGGCCTGGTTTTAGGTCATCATTTATCCTCCTCCTTGGCCTTCCTTCAGCTCCTTCCTGTCTGCTTCCTGACCAGCAACTCCTTGGAAACCACACCTGGAATAGCCTCATCCTCTGCTTCAGGTTAGGATTCAGGCAGAGTGCTGTTGGAGAGCTGGGTAGGACGGCTGAGAACCATCCCGAAGCAACTTCAGAAAGTAAGAACATTTTGTCTTTTCAACAATGCAAATGCATATAACTTTTTATCTGGTAGCATGAGGCATTGCCAATTAGGTGTCTGCTCAGGTTAAATATGACATGTTACGCTCCTACTAGACTTGCTGGGTTTCACATTAAAAATCAGTCACATCCACAGTGACAATTACAAATAATCAAGTTATTTGGTCAGGGTGTATTTTTGGCAAGAGAGAAGGGTGGGGGGAGATATTAGTCTCTACTAAAACCATGATATTCTGTTAATGCTCTTTCTGCTATTTACAAAAGTGTAAAATTGAACAGGGTCTAGCAGTACAATAGGCTGGTCATCCCAGCTAGCGGAGAATATGAGGCAGGAGAAACACAAGTTCAAGACAAGCCTGGGTAACTTAATTAGATTTTGTTTCAAAACAATTTTTAAAGCTCTCTCCCTCTCTCCCTCTCTCTCCATCTCTCTCTCTCTCTCTCTCTCTCTCTCTCTCTCCTCTCTCTCTCTCTCTCTCTCTCTCTCTCTGTGTGTGTGTGTGTGTGTGTGTGTGTGTGTGTGTGTGTGCGCGTCTCACTGATGGAACACTTGCTTAGCATATGAAAGGCCCTAGGTTCAATTGCTACTACCTAAAAATAAATGAATTTATTCTCTTTACAAGGGTTGATTTAGTAGTATGTTAACAAAACATTTAAAAGGCATGCCCAACAAGTCTAATCCTGCTTACAGGACAGAAGTTACCAGAGACATATACAAAAGTACATTTCCCAGAGTTCCTGATTCACTCACTGCGACAGCACTGACCTCACACAATCCAGACCTGAGACAACATAGTGCATGCAGGCATCACAGGGGCTCCTGGCCAGAGGTTACACGTCAGTCCCATATCCCACAGTATACTTTCCCTTGGTGACTCTTCTGTTTTCAAGTAGGAGAGAGTAAAAGTGACATGAATCCCTGACTTCGAACAATCCTGAACAGAGGAAAATAAACCTTCACAGATGTAGTATCTGCATCAGTGTGTATGAACGGAAGCAAGTTAAAATATATTTGCCAAGGAGAAAACCTGTTGGACCCAGAATATGTAGTGTAACTCATTTAATAATAATAATAAAATCGACATTAAAAATCTTGAAAAGTAATTTTCCCAATATGCAAATCACAGATAATTTAGATTCTGACACTGCAAATAACCTTAATTTTGTGTTCATTGTTGTTTCAGAGGCTTGCAGTAACAAGATGTTTCACAGCTTAGTTGTAGAAGACCTGACACATGAGAAATTAACCTGCATTTTAAATAGAGTCATAAAGCTGTGAGCTCTGTAGCTATGCCCTCTCTATGTCTATTATGCCTTCAATCATGTATTGTGCATCTGTGTGCATAGGTGTTTATTTATGCATATGTGTACATGTGTGACCTCCCTTATGTATATATGCATGAACATGTGCACTCCTTTATACATGTATAGCCCTTCGTGTATATGTATATGCACATATGTGTACTCCTGTACATACATTTATGTGTATACACCCTTTTATGTGTATGTGTAAGACATCCCTTTGTGTATATTTGTGCATAACATGTGCATCCCTGTGCATGCATGCATGTACATGCCCCCTTATATATAACTGTGTGAACATATGTATATCCTTGTGCATGCATGCATGTACGTATATAAGTGTACTTCCTTATGTATGGGTATATATATATATGTGTGTGTGTGTACATCCTTGTCTATATGATACCTCTTGATGTCTGTGAACACAGGTGCTTCCTGTGTGTACATATATATATATATATGTACATATACACACATGTGGCCTCTTTGTGTATGTGTATGTGCACACATGTACAATCCTATGCATTAATGCACACATGTACGTAAGTACACATTATGTATACATGTATGTCCTCCTTTATATATATGTATGGACATTGTGTGCATCCCTGTGGCATCCCTGTATATGCATGCATGTGCACAACTGTGATACAGGCATGTATATTCACTAACATGAAAGTTTTGGAAGTGGCTATAAGGTGGAGAACTTAGGCTTTAGAACCCAGCAGAGCCCACCAGCAGTCACCTAGAAGCCAAATGACCGTTCCTGCAACAGAGATACCTCTCAGATGGCCTGGGCACACTTGTGATAGCTAGATGCCCAAGGAACCACCGGACAACACACTGTGTAATCTGAGCTAGGGAGGCAGCCAGCACAACACATAGCAGAGCCGGATTCCGCAGCTTCCAGTTGTGGCTTTGCTCCCACCTGAGGTAAGCTTGGACAACAGGCCCCCAGAACAAAGTAAGGAAAACAAAAATCTAGGAATCTGGGAGAGGAGAGAAACCAGGGCCCCCTGTTTCTTTCCTAATCTCCTAAAGGGAAGCAACAAAACTGTTTCCTGCTGCCCTCAAGGACTCCCACTAAAACAGCAGCATGAAACACTGACCTGGTGAGACCTTGCAAGAACCAGTTTCAACACACTGTGTCCCTGGAACTCTTTCTCCCTTTCCACCAGGGAGGGTGCCTGTCCACATCATCTACTTCTGGTCAGTCTGTGCCCTGCTCCTGCAGCCCCTTGCTAGGACTACACCTGCCTTCTCCTTCACCTGGGTAAGATAGATGAGAAACAGCTGGAAGCTTCCAGCATTTCTCCAGCCCAGCAGGCAGCTGGGCTGATGGAGAAGAAGGGCTCTGCATACCAAAGCCCCACAGTGGGCTCAGCCCTCTTAGACAGCAGCACCTTCCCCACAGCGTCTGACATGGGGCAGAGAGACCCACAGCCAACTGCTGAGCCACTCAGAAGCCAGGCAACCTCTTCCCTAGAAAGAAATAAGAGTAGGGTTCTTTGATCTTTCCTTTTCATGGGTGTATGGAGCAGCTATTCCCTGACCAGCATGCGCAGTACACCCCGGGTGGTAGGCAGACTTAAAGCAGAGCTGCTGTAACCTCCTGAGAGCAGCTTCTGCGGCCAAGCGCTCCACGCCCAGTCAGGGAGCCAGGCAGCAGTCACACCTGCAGAGAAGCTCCCCCCGGGAGTGAGGAGTGGGGCGGAGGGGGACCCAGGAGAGGAGCAGGGTCCTGATGATTATCACAGTGTTTCCCCAGCAAGCTTTCTGCTCTCAAACCAAGCTCCCATATATCATTCCATCTCATTAGCATAATCAGTAGTAATAAGTGATTAAACATTTACTCTTATAAATGCCAACAAACCATTAATCACTCTGCTCAGAGGCTTCACTGCTGTGAACTTTGTGGCTTAATTTTCCATGTTGTCTCTTGCCTATTGCCCTGCCTGCTCAAAGTGGTACCTACCCAGCTACCCACCTGCTAGTATTTGTCATCATCTATTCTCCAGAAGCTGATGGGGGAGATGCTGGCAGCCAGAAAAAACAAGTCAGGAGATGAGATGGACAACTTTCTCTGAAGGAAGTAGAGGGACACTGGGTATTGACACCCAGACTTCACTGCCCACCACTTCAGGCACCTCCACCACATGTCTACACAACAGGCAGCTTCCATGCTGGCCAGTCTGACCCATCTCACTCCAACTGTGTCAGCCACTCCAGTCATAGGCTAGACTTCCTCCGCCCTTTCTGATGCTCGTTTCTGGAGGAATAGGATGTTTGTCACAAGAGTGGCCAGGGCGTCTGTGCCAGGGAGACATGAGTCTCCAGACCCTGACTGATTAAGTGGCACCAAAGAATGCAACTACATTGTGTGCGGCTCTCACAGCACACAGTATGGAGGGAGCATGTTGGTGTTCTAAACCCTGTGCAGCTTCGGGTCGGACTCAGTCCAGAGGCACCCGTGCACACCACTACTGAATTATCAAGGCTTTCAGCTGAAAGATCCTACCCCAAACAGGACATCACACAGGTAAATCTGTGCTTCCAGAGAGCGAGGAACACAGAGGCCACCCACACAGGGACACCAGTGACAGCAGGTTGGACATTCACTCTCAGAGGCTAACTCCTGCACTTGCACACTCCTTCCGACCAGTGTCCACTCTCATCTGGCTCCTGTAGCTCACACAACACATCCTGTGTCAGGAGCTCAGCCCTGACCCCTCAGCAGCATACCATCTGTCTGGAAGAGTAGCTTCAGCCTGAGCATGTCGGACCTGAAAACGACCAGTTACCAATGACACTAAGTAAATCGTGTCAGTGCCCTGGTATGCTGGGGTTATTTTGTTGTTTTTGTTGCTGTTGTTGTTGTTGTTGTTGTTTTGTTTTGTTTTGATGTCAACTTGACATAAGCTTGGGTCATCTGAGAAAACTTTAACTGAGAGAATGTCTCCTCAGACTGGCATAAAGGCAAGACTGTGGAGCATTTTCTTGATTGATGATTAATGCAGAAGAGCATAGGCCAGTGTGGATGGTACCATCGCTGGGCGAGTAGTCCTGGGTTGTATACTGAACAAGCCGGTAAGCATGTTTTCCCATGCCCACTGCTTCAGTTCCTGCCTCCAGGTTCTTACCTCAAGTTCCTGCTGTAGCTTCACTCAGTGGGCTTTTATCTAGGATCTGTAAGCCAAAGAAACCCTGTCCTCACAAAGTTGGCTTGAGTCATGGCTTTTTATCAGAGAAATAGAAAACGAGCTAAGATACTTGATCAGTAAAGACCTGCTAATGTGTGTCACCAATGCAGGACCACAGCCGCTCATAGGCTCAGAGCACAAGGGCATTAAGATGTTCTAATCCTCAGCTCAGGCTGCTGCAACAGGTTCACTATGACCCAGCCTTCTGCATCCCACTGGCTCACACCTTTCCAATCTCTCCTCAGAGTCTCAGGTGCAAGGCATACTAGATACAGGAGGATGGTGAGTCTCAAAGTGGGGACCCTTGCACAAGCAGCTGGGGGAGGGGGTGCTGCATAGAACTAGCATATGAAGTACTCTTAAAGGCTCAAGCAAGTGTCAGGAATCACTGGAGATAGTGGGAAAGGGGGTGCACCAGATCCCCAGATCCCGGGGCTCCTGTTTTGTTTTGTTTTTTATAATTGAAGACACAAATGAGCAAAGAAGAAAATAGATCCAGGAGTAGAAAGTGCCACAAAGAAAGTCAGGCGTCAGAAGATCCAGAGCAGTGAAGGGCAGCACTGAAAGAAAGGAGATGTGGTTCCCCAGGTGACAATGAGCCCTGAAGCACAGGTGAATGCTCCCAGACAACATGCAGAGCAGGCATCCCAGGCCAGAGGAGTAGCCCAGGCCTGAATAGATAGGGAAGTTCCACATTTGCCGAGAAGCAACAGTGAGGACATAAGGCCACACCCGTGGGACATGATGACCATCACAAAAACTAGTAGGCATCTGAAGACATTACAGATCTGTGCTGAGAAAGGGTCCAACCATATGCCCAGGTATGAGAGTGAAGCTGACTCTAGCTGAGTCAGTCATCACATCACAGCAGGGAGAAGTCTATGCAGGCAAAATCCTATCAGAGTATGAGGTGCTAGCGCAGAGCTGGTGACCAAATTTGGACTGGTGGGCAAGCCTATGAGGATGGACTGAATAGCCAGGCTTTTCTCCAGAAGTCTGTGTGGCTCTGAAGTTGAGCATCCTAAAAGTCTTTAACAGGAGATTCCATTTTCACTAAGGATGCAGCCTCTGAGAAGCTACTCATGTTCCAGTGTGTGGCCCTCCACCCATGCACATACAGACAGCACTACATGGACTCAGTTGGTTTGAAAAAAAGCTTGGAAGGGAAAGTAGTGTGGAACTGAAGAGGAGGAGGTATAATGGAGGATGGATTTGACCAAAACACATTGCATGTATGAAATTAACAAGCACAATTTTTGGGCTGGAGAGATGGCTCAGAGGTTGAGAGCACTGACTGCTCTTCCAAAAGTCATGAGTTCAATTCCCAGCAACCACATGTTGGCTCACAACCATCTATAACGAGATTTGTATACATAATAAATAAACAAATATTTTTAAAAAACAAGCACAATTTTTAAATATTAATTGTAAACTAATCAAACTAACAAAAAAAAAAAAGTCTTATTCAGAGGCAGGAAAACAAGAGTGAGGGTTGTCAGAGCAAGGCCACCACCCTGAGTCACATGAGGCTCTGTCACTCGGACTAGGACAATCTTTATGTCTTCATTCATACAGGATGGCAGGGACCTTGATCATCCCTGTCCAACTAGTGACAGCATGTGCTGTTCTGGATCCCCTGGGGTCAGCAGGAGAAGACCACGCCCAGTGGGCGGTACCAAGCCCACACTCCAAGACAGAGGGTGGGTCTCTGTTCTCACCTGCCTCCACACACAGTGGAGAACTCAGGCAGTGTGTTCTGTAAGTTTCTGCAGCAGCCTATGGTGACTCAGAATGAAGCTCTGTTTACTTCCCTAGTACAGAGCATTTTGCTGTGATGACACCTTACCTCTGCCAGAGAAATGTGCGAGTTTGCCCCGCTCTGCCTTCAAGAGTTTGAGTGTTTATCAATCGGCTCTGAAGCCAAGCCATCTTTGGGCTGGAGCTGTCTGTTTTTAAAGCAGACCTGTTATGAAATTTGAAAGTTTCAAAAAAAAAATCCCTATACCATGGAAATTACACACACTTCCCTAACTGAAATCCAAAACTTGAGGTGGGGGTGGAAAGACTTCAAAAAAAATTTTTTTAAGTAGTGTCTTATTCCAGACAGCAGCCAAGGGGCCTGGTGGCATAATATGTTATGATTCAATAGGAAGAGACTCATTTAAATTGCAAATGAATGTGAAATTGAGACTCTGCCTCTATCTTTGCTCTGCTAATGTATAGAATAAATGATCTCTGGGTACAATGAAGCCGCTTGTCCTCTTTGTTTGCAGTTTATATTAAAACTTCACTTGGATAAGATTGCCAGGCAGGCTTCCTAAAATGTTCCCTAAGGACAGAGAAATTCAATGACACCAGATTAAATACAGGAAACAATTTAAAAAAAAAAAAAAAAAAAAAAGGTGTGCTACATGTCATCAGGAAAGTCCCAAAACTTTGTATAAGAGGATGGATTATTCATTAAAGTTGTGGGGAAAGTCCTAGTCTTAAAAGACAAGGGTTCTGAGGTAAGAAAGTGATTTTATAGGTTGTCTATATTACGATCTGCTTTGCAGATTTGGGGTGTAGTCAGAGTAAGGAGAGGTATCACCCAGAATGGCTGAGCCACCTGCCTCTAGCCTCACAGAGAGAAAGAGCTGCCCTGAGCCAGGCATGTACAGAGTTAGTTGGTAGGGACAGTTAAGAAAGAGGACCAGGCTGGAGGCAAGAGTGAAAACTGGATAGGTGGCCGATGACATCTTTCCAAGTGCACAGATACATGTCTACAGAGATCTGCACTGGGCCTGAGACCATCCTTGTGTGCGGAGCATGTCTCATGGGAGACAGTATAGCCATCTTCTTGCTGCTTCAAGGAGTATAATACCATTTGCTCTAAGTGGCAGCTCCGGCACTTATCACTTATTTTAACAGTGTTTCACTGCACAGGGAATTTAAGAATACCATTCAAAACACCAGAGAATGTCATTCCCAAAGGAGGGCACCTGGCCTGCGAATGTGACTCCATCTCACTACTAGATAGTCAGATATCCAGACATCCTGTCAGGATGCTGGCCTGGCCTGCTCTTTGTTTCCTATCAGCCACTGTCTCTTAGCAATTATCCAGAGGGGCAGCTGGAGCTATAAGCATCCCTCATGGATGAGAGCCTGAAGATGTGATCATTCCTCATAGGTATCTGAGGCAGAGGTGGAGGCCACCATCACAGCCCTCCCCATCTTCTCCAGACCAGGCAGGGACTTCCCAGGCTAGCTATCCTTGAAAGTCATTACATTTGATTATTTTCTTTCCTGGTTGGTTGCCGATAGTAATTACTTCTTTTGCTCTCCATGGTTCTAATGGTTCTTCCCGGGTATCAGATGCTGAGATAGGAAACCAAAAGTGCTATTTCTGTCCCTGCTCTGAGCATGAACCACACTGCAGGAATATGGCCAGAGGGGTACTGCCAGGAGGGAAGGCAAGGGCCATGTGTGGGGGAACGCATGTTCAGCTGGCTAATGCTCCCTCTCAGAGACTTACCCAGAATGCCTGGGTACTGGCCCAGGGTTAGCAAGCCCACACCACCCATCTTAGCCTGTCTGGTAACTGTTCGTTCATTTTATTTTCTGTATATGTATATTATCATATCAGGTTTTCCCTTTGGCTTTTGGTTAAGTGCTAAGCAATGTTAATATTCACCTTTGCAAAGGTGAGATGGATCGATTCACCCACACAGCTTGGAGCTTCTGAGAAGGAAGGTGTTTATCTACTTACCCATGTGACCTGGCTTTGGCACAAGTCTTCCCGACGAAGCAGGCTCAAAGAGCTAAAACACAGCCTTTCAGGTCAAATCCAGACCCAGAACTGCACGGGATCCCTAGCCCCAAGCTTATATCTCTGTGAAGGTATGTCCAGGGTGCTGGTGGAACAGGCCCTGGTGACCAGGCACCCCTAGCAGAGGCCAACTGGTTTCTCATCCTCTAGAAGTCTGAGTTTGGGCTAATGTTGACACTTGAATCTGGTGTGGCCCACTTCTCTCTATGAACATGGATCAAAATGATGACCCTGGCCCCTCTCTGGCTCTCATAAAATCCAGTGGACCCTTTGCCCTAGACCAAGACTCCGCTGGCTGGACACTGCTTTCTGCTCCAGCCGGGGTCAGCTCTGCTGGGAGATTCTGGGCTGCCTCAGCCCAGACTGCCCAACCAGGCTCCATAGTCACCACTACTGACCAGCTGCAGGGGCCTTTCCCCGCTGGCCTTGAGAACTCAGTGCCCACCAATGCACATGCATGCCTTGCTGGTGTGAGGTAGCCTGTGGCCTGGCTTGCACTGAACCCAGCCCCTTCCTGCTGCTCACTATTCCTTCCTGTGCATGCCAGGCTCAGGGAAGAGGCAGGCTGAAGGGTCTGAAGTCTCATTCTCCCACCTCTCAGGCTTCTTCCTGAGTCCCAGGGCTGAGGAATCTGCCTCCGCTTCCTCTTTGCCACATTTTGCTGTGAAACAAAGCATTTTAGTTATCTGTTTACTCAACACGGAGGTCGGCTTGTGGCGCGGGATCTTAGCTGTTAGACAAACAAAGGCATCGCTGAGGCCCTCACGTACTCTGTTCTTAGCCAGTTATACACGGTCTTATTTCTGGTTCACAGTAATCCTACCTGATAGAGACTTGTTCCCACTTCAGACATGAGAAGACCAGAAAGGAGAGCCAGAGATGGGAGCTGGAAGCCCTTTATCACAGCATTTGGCAACTAGGGCACCAGGAGCCCCTGAAGCCGGAAGAGCCTAGGAGGAGGACATCACTCATTCCAGCACCCCAGAGAAGAAGCCCTCATTGCTCATGCCCTGTGCTTTCCCAACTCAGGCTTTGTTTCTTTAATATTTAGTCCATCTATTACATTGCTTTGGCATTTGAGCTAAGGAGTGAACTTGGCTTTCTCCTCACAAGTTGAGCTGGTTATTTCCTGGCTAGCCCAGACTTCCCAACTGACCTTGAGGGCCACCAGGAACATGTGTTCCCTCCCCAGGTGTGGGCTGATTTATCTGTCTGGCTTAAGTTATTTTTTTTTGACAGGATTTCTCTGTATAAGCACCCTGGCTGTCCTGGAACCCACTTTGTAGACCAGGCTGGCCTTGAACTCAGAGATCTGCCTGTCTGTGCCTCTGGAGTGCTGGAATTAAAGGCATATGCCACACATCCACTCTCCACTTTTCATTTGACTCTAGAAAGCATGTTCGTGCCTAGGAGACCTACTTACCCCATAGTGTGGACATGTTTAAAGCCTGTTCATTACTCAGCTGTCCTGATGGCCCTTAGACCTCTCCGGGGCTGCTGACTGGGATAGTGCTTTGAGATTAATTAGGAGAGAAATGACGTCTTTATAATGTCACATTAATAACCCTTCCATTTGTTTGTCTTACTTTATTCTTTTCAGTAAAATTTTATGACTTGCCTCATATGGGACTGCAGACTGCTGGAGTGTACTTCCACAGCTCTACACTCGGGTGGTATGAAGCCATTTTATTTACAATGCTTTCCAACTGCCTCGAAAGCTTCGCATTTAGGGAAAGGATGGAGTTTTCCGGGAACAAGGTCATTGCTGTAATAAAGTTCCTGTACCAAGGTAGTTTTATAAACATGTTTCTCCCCACAATTAGTGTGATCAATTACATTAATGTATTCCCTAATGCTAAATCATTCAATTACTAAAATACCTGTGCACATGAAGGACTCCGTAAACACACTGGTTTTTACCGTGTTTTAGTTTCTGAGAGCTTTGCCATGATGCACAATAAACTGGGTGATTTACAACAACAAAAACTTACCTAAGTCTGGGTTCTGCAGGCAGAATCCAAACCTGCTCCTGTACAGGGCTGTGAAGAGGAACCCCTCACCCGCACCACACCTCTGGCCCTTTCGTTCCTTCGTGTGCGGCTACATCACTCCGTTCCTCATCCCTGCATCCCCACAGTCACCCCCTCCCCGTCTGTGTTTTTATTCACCTATGTATGCGTACTTACAAGGATGCCAGTCGCACTGAATCATAGGACCCACCACCACCACCCGGCACTATGTTCCTATTTTGACTGAATATAGCTGCCATGATCCCTGACTTCAAGGGCAGGGGAAAGTGCTAAATGCTACATTTTTTTAACAGCTCTATGGCTCTTCTATCCCAGGCGTTGTTCCTCATAAACAATCACAGTCGGGCAGGACAGGCATGGCACAGAGATGAGTAACTCTTTTTTGTATGCATTGGGTTGTAAGCAGAGCCACATTCTGAGAGCATGGCATTGCCGATGACAGTTATTCCATGTGACATTTAGATTCCCCTCATGGTTTAAGTCCCCACAGGCGGAACATGGGCACACGAAGCCAGAGCTGGCTTCCCGGCACTTCTTCTGACATCAAAGATTGCCCTCTCAAACCCATGGGCTTCTCTTGGCGATGTGTGGGCAGGTTCCAGGAAAAGAGCTGCCGTGAGCCAATCATTCTGCCCTGACACATTGCCTTAGAATCCTTAGTCAACAGCCCAGGCCTTCCGTACCAGAGGAACCCCTGGACCAGCGCTGTTAAACATATGATCATGGAGCTATTTGAGGGGACATAGGTAAGGGGCATCCATCATGCACATTGGTGGCAGCCTAAGTGCAAGGAAAGCTGCAGGCCAGTGGGCAGGCATTATGGGGTCTGTAACAGTGCATCTGCTAATCCCGTCGAGCACAAATAAAGACCACCAACCTAAATTATTGGTCGAATTAAAGGAAGTTTTATTTCTGTGCACAGCAAAGCTGGTCCAGCAGCTGTCTCTCATTAAAGTGAGATTTGAGAAAACAGCCCTGAACACAGGGAATGTGAGGTTCTTACAGCTCAAAACCACAAAGATGGGGAGTTTGATGTGAGGTTCTTATAGCCTAAAACCGCAAAGCTAGAAAGTTCCAAAGGCTGGGGGATCGGGGAGGGGAGCACTCTAAATGGTCTTGGCCAGTGAAATACAGAAGCAGATAGCTTAAGATTACTTGGTAAAAATGTGGTGTGGTTTCCCAAATGACACTGAAAGCTGTAAAGCATCCTATTTTCACTTGATGAATGTATACCTGCCCTTGAACTCAGGTGCCCTCTTATAGATGGGTCTGGCTCCTGGGGAGCTGGCTCTACTTGGGCAGAACCAGGCCCTGAGTGTGTATCTAGAGAGAACCAGAGAGTGCCAGATTCAGCAGCCTGCAGCTGCCCACCTGCTCCTACCAGGCTGCTTCCATGAGCAGATAGGACACACCAGATCTGAGCTCTCACCCCATCCACACACCTTATGCCGACATGGAGGCTGATGGTGCGAGGGCCATTGACACAACAGTTAGATGGGGGTAAGATAAAAGCAGAATCAATGCTCCTTGTAACAAATAGCCCAGCCCACATGCCTGTTCTCCCCAGGCCTGTGATCGCCTTTGATAAAGGAACGTGGGCTATGCTTCCCCCTGTGGAGACACCTGGCATTCTTTTCGTCTTCTGTCCACCTGCATGCCTTTGGACCTCCAGCCAGCCACCTCCAAAAAAGTAGAAATTATATTTGCACAGCAAGACTTGGCTGGTCATGTTTCCTTGCAGGAAAAGCACGTAGAATCAGGAGCCAATAAGGGACTTTTGGTTATTACAGAACAGTAAATGCTGTCCTTGTGGGAACAAAACAAGTGTCAGCACTGAACTTTCCCTCATATTTGGAAAAGTGAATTCTCCATTATGAGGACTGTGCAGCTGAAATGAAGCCACATCCCAGGCCCAAACAAGGCCTTGTGTTTGTCTCCTTTCGGTCCAAATAAAAAGAAGTTTTCTCTTGCAGAGGTACTGATGCCGTGGAAGGTGGCGATGCGGGTTATTGGGTTGTCTAGAACAACTGTGACTCTTCCAGATGTGACCCTGACTTTGTGGTACCAGGTAAGCCCTTCATAAATGGCTATCAATGATATGAGGGTATTAAAGATTGAAGTGCGGGAGTAGGAAATGTCCAAAGAAATGCAGTTCTAAGCTCTTTGGGAAATGATAGCTCCCCCATGTAAAAGAAGTGACTGGACACCGCACACGCCCCCACAGCATCACAGCAGGTTAGCACTGAGTCTGACACATGCATGATCCCCCAGGGTGTGACAGTCTCAGTCTCATTACTTTTTTCCATGAGAACTGAGAAGAATAGGCATGCCTACACTGAGCAGGGTGAGGAAAGAACAAAGCAAGATTCTTGGGGCCCTATAACTGTTTGGATGTGTCCCCAGATTCCTTACAGTTGAAATTTAATCTGTGAACTTGTGTGCTAGTGTCATTTGGAAGTGGGGACCCTGGGAGGTGAGTCATGAGAGCTCCACACCCAGACGTTGTAACCTGCAGGTTGGTAGAATGAAGGATCCATGTTCTGTCAAGGAGTGATTTTGCTAGAGAGCAGAGCAGCCCTCTCTGGCATGTTTCCTTTACCTTCATGGGAGGCCCTCTAGCACATCAGCCACCATCCAGACCCCCAGTGGATGCTGGGAACATACAGCATATGCCAGGTTCTCCAACTCCCACTACTGGGGAATAAACATCTGCTCTTTATAAATCACCCACTCCGTAAAGCTGAGTTCCAGCAATAAGATTCCACCACCATACATAATGGCGGGAAAGAGGGCAGACTCTGTGATAAGGACAAACACATGCTGCTCCTCCATGGGAAGGGCCCACGAGGATTTGGCTGCCTGGCGTCTGTGTCATAGCTGGCACTAGCTGGTCTTGGGGCGTGGGCAGAAGGCTGACCATCCCTTGAATGACTGATACATCTTGGTCCCTTTCTGTCTGAAACCCTATGACTCTGCACAGGCTTCAGAGACAAGGGCCAGAGACAGGACATGACTGAACTGAGCTCACAGAACTGCCCTATGAAGGGAGTTCATGCCTACGTGGCTCCAGCCAGCATCATGATATTCCATCTGGAAACATCACAATCTGACCATGCGGAAGCCAGAGCCTGAGCACTGCTCAGTCAAGAACTAACGGCTACCACATTTGCTTTGAAACATTTACAATACAGAGATAATTTGTAAATCAGACACATGTAGCTGTATGAGTGTCAGGACAGTGTCCCCTAGGGTCTAGTGCAGCAGGTATATACAAGACATCACCACACATGAACAAACCTTCTACTTCTCCAGCTTCATCCCAGAGCAGGGCCTGAGGTGCTGGTGTCTGCCATGGTGGCAAGCCCCGTGGAAGAGTGTGGCATACTCCCAGGGTGCTCTGCTGACAGATGGAATGCACACCACAGCAGCTGTTCACATCCCCGGGTGCTCACGCAGACCTCTCTGAATGGCTCACCAGGGCCCCGAATGGTGGGGCTAGGAATTCTATATCTTCCTCTTGTGTAGCCGGTTCCTATAGAATAAAAAAAACAGTCTCTCCCAAAGGGGGAGGGGAGGCTCAGAAAACTCACAAGAAAGAGACAAAGTTCAAGAGGCCCCTCTGTGAGCCTGTACAAGCACTAAACACTTGCTAAAGGAGGGGAGACTGTTCAGTAGTGTAGCAACTTGTGTATAGTCTCTGAAGCTCTGGGCATGCAGTTTTCCTAAGCCATCACCCGTGCAGCAGTGGGACAGCACAGCTTCCCTAGTCACCCATGCACCTGTGACCACAATAAACTCATTGGCCCACCAAGCTGAAATCATTGCTCTGTGCTTCTCTATCTGAAAATAGACCCCTCCCCTCCCTAGGGAAGTCACCCAATGCCGAAGCTCCCCACCCCTGTGCACAGGAAAAGCAGTCTTGATGCCAGTGTCTGTCTGGTACTGACCACTTCCAGCTGGGTGGGAAGTGGCTTCAGGGAGGAGACAAACAATAACCCCTGGTCCAGTATGGGGCAGGGGAGCCAAGCATCCTCCATGACTCCAGCTCTCAGCCTGCTGGAGAAAAGCCCCCACATCCCCCTGCCAGCCCACAAAGCTGGGATTAAAGGAACCAGGCAGAGGATTTACTTTTCATTTCAGGACAGGATTGGGATGCCCCATTGTGTCTGCCTTCCAATAAACTAATAAAGCTCATATTTCGGCGTCACCATTTTGATGAAAAGAATAGCAGTACATCAGCAGACTATTGGTGAACCTGGGCTCTTTGGAACTTAATCCACAGGCTTAATGAGTAAAAGTTTAAAAATAAGAAGAAGCAAAATCAGGTTGTTAGGGATGCATTTGCTCTCAGCTCTGGAACTTCGGTTCTTTGCAAAGTAAGCATGGCGTTGCTCAATTACTTTTCTCCCTGTGTCTTTTCTCTTTTTAACCCAAAGTGGAAAATTATCTCTACAAACCTTCTTTTGGGATTACTAAAATGCTGAGGTTCTCAAATCTGCTGTCTTCTCTTCTTTTTTAAGTGCAAGCCCAGTGACAGCCTGTGTCAATGTTGTATAACAAGCTGGTGGCTCTATGGGAGGGGGGGTTAGGGCGGGCTGCTGCTTGCCCACAATTCCCTGCTTCACCTCCTGAGAGCCATGGCTGAGCATGAGTGAGGGGTGCAGTACCCAACAGTGTCGTAAATCACTGATTGGTTAGAGAAGTGTGGCCTCTTCCCTCTTGGAAAAAAGGGAGGTCCCTCGATTAGAATGACAAAACAAGGCTTGACAACAGGCAACCTGGATGCTAATGTACATGTTGCTGTCAGATCATCACTGACACACTTGAGCAAGGCAACATGCCACAATCACAATCATGTTGTCTATTTTTTATCTATCTAATGAGCCTTCTAGTCCACACTGCTGTTCCCACGAGATCATGCAAACAAGACCAGAGAAGCTCAGTTTGTGACTGGCTGTTCCCAGAGCCCAAAGGAAAGAGTTGAAGTCAGAGGGAGAAACTACCACCACGCAGCAGGGGTCGTGACTACGTGTGCTCACCACTGACACAGATGTAAGAAGCTACGCTAGTGTGCCCCAGCTACAGAGGGCTTGAGAGATGGCTCTATAGAGAGCAAGGAACACAGGAGGCTAACATCTGATCTTGTTCTCAACTTCAGCAGGAGCCAGTTGGCACAGGGGACACTCAAGTGACAAAACGCCTGGGAACGAATCTAAAGAAACAGGGAGGTTCTCAGGGAAGTGTTTAACCTTTTGCTGCTGCTTGGCTCTGACTCATGACCACATGTACTCATGTGGCCAACAATGATGAAGTTGTTACCCAAAACAGCTGTTGACGTTCAAAGCTAAACACTCTGGTCTGGTTAAGGAAGGCTAGCATTGCCCCACCCCCCAAAACACACACCCACACATTTGTGCTGGCTTCCTCTTTCCACCCTCCCTATGGGCTGCTGGCATCTTTTCAGGTTGGGCTCTGGGAGAGGATCATATCCAACCCTCCCTTTGTATCTCAAGGTCCACCTGCTTCCTATGTGCTGCCATCTTCTGGCAGGGTGTTGCATACAACAACTTCTTCGTTTCTGTTTGCATGGTTCCCAGTTAAAGACAAGGTGCCGACAGAAAGACCAAAGAAACAATTTCATTCATGTCTAACTTGGTAAAATAATTAGTTATGAGCTGAGAGTTATTTCAAGGGTGTAGGCAACTTCTGGGCAACTACACTGCTGAAGAAAAATAACCTCTATCCTTCCCAGCTGGTATGAGCTGCCTGCATATCTCTGGGGATGCCTGTAGCCTTATAAACCTCTCCCCTTGTAAGCATTATCTGTCTATATGCCCATGGGAAGGGATGGGGTCCCACGAGGCTCTTCCCTAGTAACTACGAACTATCTGCAAGTCTTAGGGAAGAAGAAATGGAGAGCTACAGGACCTTCTGGTGGGAAATTAGTGAGCCCAACTTATACAGGTATCTTTAGGTAATTACAGCTACTGACATTTCAAGAGGCCAATGGCCATGTCGTACTGGAGGGTAACATTCCACACCATGGACACACACAAAAAACAAAGCGACACATAGCAGAGACAAAAACAGAGCACTGGCTTCATATCCAAGGAGGACCATGGTCACCATGAGCAAGCATGGAACTGACCCTCAAGTCCAGTTCCTTCGTTAAAATTCCTCTGGCCTGTGACTCTGAGAAGTGACCCACTGGTGGAGAGCAACTGCCCATGCTTCTTATGTAAGAAATAAGAGTGTCAAGGGACCAAAAAGGCCAGATTTGTGGCAAGCTGTTCCCAGAGCTCAAAGGCATAGACAGAGTTGAGGTCAGAGGGAGAAACTACCCTCTAAATGTGGGGTTCATCAGTATGTGTGGTCACCACTGACACAGATGTCAAGAAGCTACATTAGCACGCTACACCTAAGGCTTTTTTGCTTTTGGGTAGTTGATTGTCTCCAATGCTACAGGTTTTTTAGGGGCCGCTGTGAATGCAGCATTCCTCTTTTCCAGAAGAAATCATTTCACAATAAGATAATGGAAGCTCTTGCTCCCTCTGGCCTAGGAAGCAGGAGGCAGAGACCAAGATCAAAAGGTAAGAAATGTGTATAACCTCGTCTTCTTGTTCAAGTGTTTGTCAACCCTAAAGCCTGTTCATGCAGGAGCCCACCAGGATGGCAAAATGGGAAGAAAGAGACAGAATGCATAGAGAAAGGGCCACGGGTAAGAAGAAGATAATAAGAGTACAATACAGAAGGAAAGCATCTCACCGTCCATGTGGGAAGGGCAAGGCTGGCAAGCAGGTGGCCCGTGGTTGACATATATAGAAGACAGGAACTCCAAATCCCACACACACAGCTGAGGAAAGGGGGAAAGGGGAGCCAGCAGCAGTACACCCACTTCCCACTGCCCCCAGCTTCCTGAAATGATCCTGCTTGAGGGCGACCACTGTGCCAGGCAGTGCCCCCCTCCTTGCCAGTGATTGGCATGTCTCAGGGCCCAGTCTCAGAAGCTTTGTGGCCTTGCACACATGACTTGGTCCCTCTGACCATATTTCCTAAAAACAGAAACTGAACGTCACCAGCGGATAAAAGCATGGAGGGGCCGCAGGTTGGTGGTGGTGAGCACGGATATTAGAATGGTTCCCCATTCTACGGCTACCTTCTGAGGTCATCTCCTCCCACATGTGATTGCTGTTCATTCATTGCATCACCTGAGGGCTAGCTCTTCACTTTACATTTTGGGAAGCAGAGACCTAGAAGGGCGAAGACACGCATGTGCAGAGTCACACAGACACTGAGAGATTCCCATCACCAGCAGAGATGGGGCCACCAGAGATCACAAGGTGGTTAGCCGGGAGCATTTCTCAGCCAGTCTCATGCCTGCCCTCCCTCTTCTCTCAGCACCATCTCCCACTTGGGAGCACTGTCTAAGAATCAAGCTCTCCCGTTTCTGTACTGAGGCAAGGTCCAAAAGCCAGCCTCTGAGTGACAGGAGCTCAGCGGGCTGGCTCCCTCTCTACACTGAGCTGACTCTCAACTCTCTCCCAGTGCTGTTGACAGCCACAGGGAGCCATGGAGAGAACATTTCCCCATTCAGCGGGAGTTACATGTATGGTCTGAACGTGGTCACGCACCCATGTCTGCCAACCGGAAAGGTCTATGGCAGGAGACCTGAGCTGCGTCCAGACAGAGCCAGCAGTGAAGAGCTGGTAGGGAAGAGCCTATAGCTCTACACAGCCTGAGAGGCAGAGGCAACAGTGAAGGAGAAACAGAGAAATGTAGGGCAGCCAATAACTGCCTCTCAGAAGGGACGAAGGAAAAGAAACCCACGTGAGTGCATGGATTAAATCTTCTCGTGATGTTGGGGTAGTTATAAGGCCTCAGAAATGTCCAGAGGGTGACATTTGGAAGACCTTCCGGAATCCTCTCTGCTGTGTCAACCCTGGGACAGGTAGCAGAACCCAAGAAGGAAACCCTTGCAGGCTGCTGAGCTGCTGTCTTCACCAAGGCCTCCTCCTACTCAGGTTAGCAGGGGATTGGGAACAAGGTGACAGTAGCTATGGAAGAGGACATCTCTAAGTGGCACCTTCCCCAGAAGCCACTCCACCTGGGGGAGAATACCACTGCAGAGCAGAGCAGTGACACAGCCCCCTCTCTGGGCTCCTAGTGCTGGGGGTCGAATCCAGGACCTTGCATGTGCCAGACAAGTGCTTTAACACTGAACTATATCCCCAGCCCCAAGGCACAGAGAGAGCCTCTTGCTCTGGCTGGGGTGAGGCCCAGAGAGCAGCTGTACACCCAGGAATAGAGGTTTTCTTTTCCTGCACTTTGGCTCCTGCCCAGGGCCCTAAAGAGAAGAATTCACACCAATCTAAAAAGGGCTTTATCAATCTTGCCTCCTGCCAAGCCTTATCCTTTATAAAAATAGATGGTGTTAGGTTTTCTGGGACAGAGTTCCACCAGTTACCTGAGGCTTTGGGGGCTGAAAGTGGAGGAGTGCTGGTTGAGATGCCAAGAAGTAGGGCTCTAACTGCCCGTGTCACAGGACCAATGCCAGGCCTCCTCACCCTCCCTGCTTGCCCGCTTGCCTGCCTGCCCTCCTGCCCGCCTGCCCGCCAGCCTCTCTGCTTGCCTGCCTGCCTGCCTGCCTAAGACTCAAGAGCATGCTGATCGGAACACATGGGCCTCTGCTCCTGTAGAAGCTGTCAACAACCAATCCACCTTCACACTTGCTCAGTAACTATGCACACCTGTGGAGAGCCTATCTGGACCAGGTATTACTCTTATGACAATTACAGTGAGCACCTGAGCTGTGTGAAGCTTCGAGTCCCACTGAACAAACATAGACAACTTGGTCAGTCACTACCTGTGGCCAGGATGCTTGTGGGGTACTGGTGGCTGTGTAGAGCTGCAACAGCTCCTCAAGGTAGTTGACAAGAAGATCTAGGCAGTAAGGGAATGGAAGCCTGAGGCTACTTTGGATCCATGCCAACAACACACACAGCCCCGTCCACTGGACAAACTGCTCTGCACCCGTGAAACTTGTTTTGGCCTGTGGAGGGATCACACGGCAGGGAACAGTTTAACGTAACTGTTAGGACCACTTAAGCACTAAGTTAATGTTTTAGCCAGTATTACTGAGAGTGCATGCTCACAGTTAGCATCTCTCCCAGAGACATTTGGCATGTTTCGGATCTGTCGCTGCTAACTTCACCACCACTGCTGGAAATAGCATTTTGTCAATGTGATATGCAAATAAGACCCAAATGTAATTTCTTATGTAAATAAGTCACAAGTCCCAAATAAGAACTGTGGAAACAGAGCTTCTTTCAACGTAAATCCATATGGCCATTTATGTCACTTATAAAAATCTAACTCACGGGGCTATGGCACTGCTCTGATATACGGTTGCTGCGACTGAGCGTTATTGCGTTCAAAGGAAGATTCACGTCGCAAAGGCTTAAGCGGCTCAGCCAGTATGTCGGGTTAATTACCTTTATGATTGAAGTTGGACGTGTGAGAGCCCATTTCGCCTTCATGTAGTGAAGCTGGGTGCGCTGTGCTCTCGATGTACTGAGAATAGCCCTTGAATGGCTGTTTCCTATTTCCTTAAATGAGATACAGTAAAATCTCATTAGAACGAACCTCTTTATTACGGCTTGGACTCAGCTACATGTTTGGTTAATTCAATCATTCATTGAATACAGTAAGTCCTCCTGGCCTAAGTTCTCCTGGCCTTGCCTGTTCAGATCAGGGCACTGCTCCTGTCTCTGGCCACTGAAAACGAAGCCGCTCAGAAGTGACCCTGCTTACTCTCCCTGGTTTCCACCATCTCTCTTTTCTGGTCCCAACCCTCTTTTGCCTAGCTCCTGGCAGCCTCCTCTGTGCCCCGAATCATGAGATTAGGGGTCTTGGTTCAAGTGACTGATGCTCAATTTCTGAAGCCAGAGTCTTGACGTTCGTGTCATCTATCCCTGGCGATGACTCTTGGTGCCTGTGTGTGGGCCCTGGGCAGATGGCCACCTAGAGACCCTAGTGCTGCCTGGAAGAGGCCAGTCCTGCTGCAGATGAACTTGATTCCTGAGGAAATGACCTGTCAAGGCAGAAAGGGGCCAGGAGAGGGCCCGTCATCATGTGTCATGAGCACACCACCTGCAGACAGATGACTTTGCTCTTTCTGTCACCTACTTTGGCCCCATGGGGGGCAGGGGGAGGCTGGACAGCTTGATCCTGGAATGTGATGATTCCCCTTGATTCTGATGAGGGAAAAAGATGCTGCCACCTTTGCCTATAGGGTCCCACATGAAATGGGTTGGAGTGTTCCTGATTCACAGGTGAGACTTTTGCCTCCCAGGCCCTTGGACGCTCCTAAGATCTCTGGGAGAGACTGTAGGTAGCCATGCTCAGCACTGTCTAATACAAAGGAAGGCATGGTGTTTGCCCATTCTGTGCCTACCCTGCGCTCCTTACGGCTCTCCCTCCATCCAGGCAGTAAGAACTTGCTCTCCCCAGAAGCCAGAGGCTGGAAGTTCAGATGCAGCTGCCACAGCCAGTCGTGAACAAGCAGACCCTGCCTCCCCCCCGCCACCGCCCCTCCGCGGCTCATCCCTCCAGGTGCTTATTCTCCAGTGTATCCAGAAAGAAACACTGCCACGGAAGCCAGACACCAACACCTGCCTCAGGTCACTTCAGTGCTGCTGCAGAAGTAGAGGGAGGTGAAGGTGCAGAGGCTAAGATCCTAAAAGAGAGATGTGCTGAGCCCCCCCCCCCCCAGGGACTTCAGGGCCACTGCTCTCTACCTGCACCGAGGGCAGGACCACATGGAGCCATGGGGATCCTTACACCCCTACTGCATGGTAGACGGGTTACTTTTCTAACTGCTTTGACAGAATAGCCAACAAAAACAACTTGGGGGAAGGAATTTGCCTTATATCTGTTTGAGGAAATACAGTCTACTATCACAGGGAAGCCATGGCCAGGAGAGGCTCAGTCTACAACAGCTAGAGACTGTGGCTGTGACTGCTCATGGGGGTAGACCCAGATGCAGACAACAACACAGGCCAGGGCCAGATGTGGATTTAACCTTCAAAAGCCTGCCCTAGTAACCTAAGTCCTTTAGTCAAAACCCATGTCCTAAAGGCTGTGCAGACTTCAAAACAGTGTCACAAGCTGAAACCAAGTATATAAAATATGTCTCCATGGGGCTATCCCATATCAAGCCATATTAAATAGCATGAAGAGGCTCCAGAAACCACTGTGACAGCACGCCCATTTCTCATGGTCACAAATGAGAGAGGATAAGTGACCAAGTGGCCAGAGGGCTTCCTCCAAAGGAGCAGTAAACGCCAAAGGACTCTTCCTAGTAGACTATGGCTGCTACCCTCTCCTGAGGTTTGTGTCCTACATGAGTC
Source organism: Acomys russatus (assembly GCF_903995435.1). Classification (NCBI taxonomy): domain Eukaryota; kingdom Metazoa; phylum Chordata; class Mammalia; order Rodentia; family Muridae; genus Acomys; species Acomys russatus. The sequence continues at coordinate 19,194,304 of NC_067141.1, forward strand.
AGAGATGAAACTTGATCAGCCCTGGCTGGGTGGTGCCCAGACTGGATTGCTGATGACCATGGCCTTCCTAAGGGTGGCTGAGAGGAGTGATTCCATCTGCAGCAAGGAACTTAAAGCAGCAGCCACCACTGGGCACAATGGCCTCAGCACAAATCCTGCCAGACTGTCACAGGATGTGTGGCTGCCCAAACCTGGTGTCAGGGATTGGGGTCCAGGTACCAGGGCACACCCTTACCCTGGAAGCCTGCTAGGCTCTTGAGCTCGCATCAAAACGCAGAGAACACCTCTAGAGACCTGGGCTTAAAAGTCACATTTTTGTATAAATTGCTGCAGGCAATTTTGTTCTAGTTTACAGTTTAGTAGTAAGGAGGGATAAAATAGCACAGACTGAGAAATTCAAAGGTACTGATCACTTGCACTGTGCAGTCATGTGTAAAGGCTGCTGGAGGCATAGGCTTCACTGATGCCCAGTGCCTTTCCAGTAATGGCTTTCCGGCTGGTTTGTGCATGGAATGTCTGTACGTGTGTATATTAAAGGAAATGGGGACAAGACAGAGTCCAGGCTCACAAGAACCCTGAGGAGGATCTACATAATAGCAGCAAAGACACCCACCACACATGCCCAGTGTTTACTGCTTGTACCAGGATTTTAAGACAGCTGTGCTGCCTAGGGTTGGGGCAACAGTCCCTACAGTGAGTGTGTACACACACGTTATGCACAGGCCTTGGCAGCTGCCCCAGGTCACAAAAAGGTTTCCTGTGATCCTTGTGGCTAGTAAGAGTTTTACACAGGGGACCCACCTAGAGGGTTTGAGAACCACAGTACAGGTCAGATTTGCATTTCCAAAGAGCCCTGTGGGGAGGGGGCTATAGAGGAAAAGAGGGGGCAGGCAGGGCAGCCAGCAGAAGAGCCAGGCACATTTATTGAAATAAGCTGTGTTTCTGAGGTAAATCAGCCAGACCCACCTAGACAAGAGGAGCTATGCATGCACTGCACGAAGACCAAGAGAGAGCAAGTCTTCCTGGGTTAGGCACAGGAACCAGAAGAGTGCTCCTTTGGCAGAAGCAGAAGGGGACAACCCCCCCCCCCCCACACACACACACACACTCCATCAGTCCAGACTCTCAGTGTCCAATACGGCAAGGGCAAAGGCAGGCGAGCATCCCAAAGAAGCAAGCTAGGCTCAAGTCCAGCAGGGACATCTGGCAGTGGACCACCTCCTCCTCCTCCCTCCCTCTCCTGAACCCACAGCACATAAGCAGAGCCATATCCCACAGTTGTGGCCTCCAAAACCTCTGAGCAGAGAGAGAGAGACTTTTCCAGTGTGAGGGGAAACTGCTCATAAGATGGAGGCTCCAATTTCAGAGGTGTGATTGTTGTGTTCTTTATAAAGCAAGGCCGTGCACGAGAACTGCAAGAAACACAAACGGGTGGGTGTTGCTGCTAATTACAGGAGAGAGTGCAGGGAACGAGGCTACATCCAGAGCCGTTACTACAGCAATGGGGAGAGAAATGCCCTCTGCTTAGGGCACCCTAATTTGTTCCTCCACCAGTGTGCTTATTTCAAATTAATACGCTTATGATGGGGACCTTGCCTGCATTCTGTCACCATGGGAGACAGACAGCAGGAGCTGAGGCAATTAGAAGCAGGACCCTGAAGGAGTTTCGCTGTTCAAGAGCACCCAGTGCCGAGACCACGGCGGTTCCATTTATATTCCCAGATTACACAGGAGGCTTAGAATCCGTAGGCTGACAGGTTCTAATCATGGAAGCGCTGTGTAATTACATGAGGATTCTGTAAACCATTTAATTCCACCAAGACTGTGATAGGCAGAGTGACTTACAATTTTATCTGTAATTGCCTTGCTTTAAACTTTTATAATATACCAAAGTAAGACACTGATAAGAAAAAGTGATGTGTTTTCCTTTCTCTGCTAGATTAGATCTAAGACCAGTGGGCACTGTATAGAAGGAAAAACCACAGCACATGAATTTTTGAAACTTATTTTAACAGCTTTTTTAGGTGTAATGGACATATCATAAAGTACACATATTGCAATATATTGTTTAATGTTTGTAAGTCTACAAGACACTGTAAATCCAGCACTACCATCAAGTGTCACTTTCAGAGGTTCCTCTTGCTCTGCTGTCATCTCTCCTCCTCTTTCCCTTCCTCCTCTTCTGCCTCCTTTTCCTCCTCCTCTCCTCCCCATCCTCTTCTTCCTCTTTCTCTTCCTCCTCCTCCTCTTCCTCCTGCTCTTCATCCTCCCCCTTCTCCTCCTCCTCCCTCGGCACAGGTAAAGACGCTCTAGTAAGCAGTATATAAACAGAATCACAAAATGTGTTATTAGGGAAGAAGGGGTCTGGCTTCTTCCACTCAGTATAACTATTTCGAGACTCAGCTGTGATACCGCCATGCCCGTTACATTTTATTGCTAAGTGGTTGTCCTGATTTCATTTTGTTGCTGTGATAACCCTCTTTGACCATAAGCAGCTCGGTAGCAAAGGCATTTACTTCATCTCACACTTCCAAGTCACAGTCCATCATCAAAAGAAGTCAGGACAGGAACTCAAGCAGGAACGTAAAGGGAGAAAGCACAACGGAGTGCCTTTTTCTGGCTCACTTGCTATCTCATGCTCAGCTGCTTTGCATACACAGTTCAGGCCCATCTGCTTAGGGATAGTCTGCCCACAGTCGGCCAGGCCTTCCCATATCAAGCATCAATCAAGACAATCACAGCCTTGGCCACAAGCCAATCTACATGTTCGCTGTTTCCATTGTAGTGTCACCAAGCCAGCTACTCTATTTGTTTTCACATCATTGTGGAGGTACATGCCTTCATGCCTTGTAGATAACTAAATATCACTAAGATGGCTGAAGTCTGAAAGAGATACCTCAGGCAGTAAAGTGTTTACCTTGCAAGCATGAGGCTCTCCAGAACGCGCATCTTAAAGGCCTAGCTGCAAATGTTCATAATTCCAGCTCTGGGGAGGCAAAGGCATGAGGATCCCTGGGGCTCTCTGGACAGCCAGCCTCGTCTACTTCATGAGTTCTAGACCAATGAGAGACCTTGCCTCAAAAACAACATGGATGGTATCTGGAAGAATGATAGCCAAGGTTATCCTGTGACTTCACACACATATGTGCATGCACACACAGGAGCACACACACACACATGTACACATTGGGTCCTGGAAGTAGGTATAAGTTTAGATTGGGTGGAGTTCAAGACCCAGTTTCTCTGTATCCACTCGACAGTACTGAGTATGGGCAAATTTACATCCTAGATATTCTAATAGTTGTATCTTGGTACCCCATTGGATTTCAAGTGTGCATTTCTTTGCTAAGTAATAATACTGAGACACCTTCTGTGCTTCTCATATATAAATCCTTTATTCAAATGTGTCACTTTGAAAGTACCTCCTGTTAGTTTATTTTCTTAGCACTGTATTTCAAAGAGCCAAGTTATTGGGGCTACAGGGAAGAAGAGATTGCTCAACAGGTAAGAGCACATGCCACGAGAGCAATAGAACCTGAGTTCAAATCCCCAACACTCACATAAAAATCCCACAATGACAACACATGCCAGTGACCCCAACATTGGGTGGCAGGGGTGCAGAGGCAGTCAAGTCCCAAGAGTGTGCTGATCAGCCATGTTAATCAAAACTGCCAGCTTTGGGTTCCGTGAGAGTCCTTGTCCAAAATAAGGTGAGGAGTAATAGAAGAAGACATCATCATCATCTTCTTGTGGCTTCTACAAATCACACACACACACACACACACACACACACACACACACACACACACACACACATGCCTAACAGGCACACAAAAATAAATAGCCAAATGAAGCATAGCATGGTCGATATATCAGTCAATTTTAGCATCTTTTATTTACTCTTTGATAATTTCATACATGTTTACAGTGTATTTTGTTCATATCCATCCCCATCTCTTTCCACTCTTCCTTGGCACCTGAGCATGCTCCCTCCTATGCATTGCCCTCTCGTTTTTGCATAACTCAGAGAATCCAGTTAGTACCACCTGCTGAGATGTTGGCTGTTTTAGTCAACTTGATCTGGTGCAGGCCTTGTATTCTCATTCTTATACGGACTTTTTCATTGCAAATATTAAAAAATTTTGACATAACCCAATTTTATAAAGGCTTTCTTTACTTTTTCTTGTAGATTTATAGGCTTAAGTTTGAGCCTATGCTCTGTTTTAAGTTGATTTTTATGTATGATGAGATATTGAAGTTCAGTTTTCATTTTGAAATGGTTGACCAGTTATCCCAACCCCATCTGTAGAAGAGATTGCTACTCTTCTCTGAGATTCCTCTGGATATTCGCCCCCAGTCAGTTGTCCATGCACGTGAGTTAGCTCTCCAGATTCACCCTTCCTTTTCATTGTTCCTTTCACCTCCGCAGAAGTCCTGTGTGGGTTTTAAATGTAAGCTGTCAGCTGGAATTTCTGTGGGGCTCACATCAACAAGCAACACTGTGTGGAAATCAGCACCGCAGTATACAGCTTCCTGATTCTCAGATACGCCCACGCTCTCTCTTCATTTAGTGCTTTCATTTTTCTCAGGAAAATTTTGTGGTTTTCACTCTATAATACTGCACCTCCTTGGTTAGATTTATCCTTAAAAGTTCCACATTCTGACACTATTACACATGGAGTTTTAAAATATTAATCAGAATTGTTGCTTATAAATGGAAACGCAGTTGGCTTTTGCCCCTACACCTTCCGTGTTGCTGAAGTTGCTCGTTAGTTTCTGAAACCCTTTCGTCCTCAAGCTGCTCTTTGTCAGCACGCTTTGTCACTTCCGCAGAGGAGCAAAGTGGGACAGACACTAAAATCTACAGCTTACGTCGTCCGTAAATCATGGCAATGTCCACTGCCACCACCTCTACTAAGGCAGGGAAAGATACGCAGTTTGGAAAGAGGGGAGCACAAATCTTGTGCAGGTCCCGTGGGGTCCAGCGGGCTTCCCGCAGCTTCAGGCTGCATCAAGTTAACAGTGAAATCCAACCAGGGCAGTGTCATCATCAGGTCGGGGAATTTCATGTTTATTTTTAGTTTGCCAAGATTTTTATTGGCGCTGGGTTTTAACGCATTTTAAAAAGCCCTTTGTCTGTTTTGCTGGTCTGTGAGCTACAACTCTGTTCTGTGCCACTTTGGGCTCGCTTGCTTCATCTGGGGTTTGCAGTGGCTGTCCTCAGCTGGTCATAGTCAGCCTTGGAGTTCAGCACTGCTGAGCTGCCGTACAAGAGTCAGCCTCCCGTGACATAAAGGAGCATTTATCCCCTCCTGGTTTTGGATGCTGTTGTCACATGTACAGTGTATGAGCCCCACCACGTACTGTAATTATTTCTCCTCAGATGATTATTAATGTAAAGCACCTTTAGAAATAGCAGGGCTAACTGAGTGATTACCGATTCTGGCCTGTTCCTCTCCTTTCTGCGAAGTCATATTTATACCTGACGCAATTTCTTTTCTGCCTGAGGACTTAAACGTTTCTTCTGTGCACATCTTCTGGGAATAGTTTTTTTTTTTAAGCTTTTATATGTACTGTAAAGTCTATTTTGACTTTATTTTTGAAAGGCATTTTTACCTGCTATGAAATTCCAGGCTGAATTATTTTTTTTCCCCCTTTCAGTTCTATATGGAGGTTTCTCTGCTACTGTCTGTCTTACAACATTTCTGAAGAGGAGTCGTCTGCTTCAACTGCTGTGTGATGTGACACTCTTCTGTGTGTGAATGTGAGGAGCCTGGCTCACGCTGCTTCATCTGTTTAGAGCTATTTTAATTTTTATCCCTCAGAATTTCTGTTGCTGCATGTTCAGTCCCACCACTGTTGCTTACACACAGTGTGAGCTGTGCTGTTGACCACTGGGTGTGTGGGAGAACACTGTGGCTTTCATGTCCAGTCTAAGTAGAACCCATTTTCTTCTCCATCTTTTCTCAATATAGCTGGTCCACACTCTCTCTCTCTCTCTCTCTCTCTCTCTCTCTCTCTCTCTCTCTCTCTCTCTCTCTCTCTCTCCCTGCCTCTCTCATATTTAGAATATGGTCCCAACAGGTATTTTAAGACACCAGCCCTATTATTACTGTTATTACATCACCTGCCATTCTGGATTGGTTGTGACTAACTGACATTCCTGCTTCCTTGCACGCCTGATCTTTTTGACTAAACGCCAGACATTGTGAATTTCACCCCACTGTGTATCTCTGGTTCTTACATTCCTCTAAATGTTTTCTTTCTGCAGTGCAAACACTGAGAAGCAGCCCATTCGCTCCTCTGGCTTCTATGTGAGCTAAACTAGGAAGCGCCAGCCTGGTATGAACCCAGCCAGTCTTTTCTTGTAGGGGAGGTAAAGCCCTGAATCCTCTGCTGAGCCTGGCAGCTGGCAGGAGGGGCACTGCTCCTGCTAATGCCTGTGTGTGCTCTCTCATTCACCTTCCCTGGTGCTCTCACATGTGAGTTGACCAGCCTTCAGTTTGACCTCGGAAGAAGGTCAGCAAACTCTAGCCACATGGACTTCCCCAGAGTCAGAGTTGTCTTAAGATGTGAGGGAAGCAGGGGAGGCTCTGCCTGGACCTCTCCACATGCACCAGCTGCCACTGGGCTCTTGCTCATCTCTGTTCTGTCCTGAGTAGATCATTGCCCATCACTGACCAATATTCAATACCCTGACCAGTATTGTTCCCTATATGTTCACTTTTGTAAGGTTTGGAGAGGCGGTGTTTGTTTGTATGTTTGTTTGTTTGTCCTAGAGGTTAACTCTGGTACCTGCTCTCTAAAGAAACCAAAAGAGAGAGACCATGAGAAAAAATATTTGTTTGTTTGTTTGTTTTGAGACAGGGTTTCTCTATGTAGTCTTGACTATCCTGGATTCGCTTTGTAGACCAGGCTGGCCTCGAACTCACAAAGATCCACTTGCCTCTGTCTCCCCCAACTGCTGAGATTATAGGTGTGCACCACTGCACCTGACTCCCATGAGAAAAAATTTAAGGTCCAATTATATGAAACTTACAAAGACATACAGATAAAATGACAGTTGCTGATTTATTAATTGCCTTTACTGAGTAGAGTCAAGTTGTGGTTTCAGAAAAATTCATGTCATTATAATTAACAATGATATTTTCCTCAGATGTAATGTTCACTATGATGAGACATCAATGTTTTAGTGAAAGCATGAAGGTTTTGTTTTGTTTTGTTTTGTTTTAGCATAAACAATCTCAGGTCCCATTTGTGTAGCTCCTGTGGCAGCACTGTCTAGTTAGATTTAGGGCAGTGTACATGAGACCATAAATCTTACCTTTACACTTTACTTTCCTGAGATCATCAAACAATTATTCCAGTATACAGTGTGACGTAAAAGCCTGGCTTCTGCACCTCACCATCACCACGAGGAAGCCGAGCACTGATGCTAAGCTAAGTGCCTGGGCTCTCAGTGCTACGAAGCTAGTACTCGGATCTTCCTGTGGTTCCATGTCCACTGCAACTCCATCATGGTACCCCCCCGTGGGAGTCCTCTTCCCTAACAACCCAAGGGTATGTAATCTTGCCTACTATTTCTATACAATCCAAGCTTGTTTGTAATGTCCACCAAGATGCTCAAAGCATTTTCCCTTTAGGACAGTGGTTCTCAACCTTCCCCCACCCCCACCCCCCGACTGCAACCAAGAAATTATTTTCGTTACTATTTCGTAGCTGCAATTTTGCTACTGTTACCAATCATAATGTAAATGTGTGATATGTGACTCTTGTGAAAGGGTCTTCTGACTGACCCCTGCCCAAGGGGCCATGACCCACAGGGTGAGAACCACTGCTTTTGGGCATTAGTGATTCTGCACCTATGCTTTCAAGGCTGAGATGAAAGCTATGTCCTTGGGACAGTGCAGCTGCAAAGCTTTCTGCTTTCTGTTCTATACAGCCCATCAGGCGACTGAAGCTCTGCTTGCTACACCACCATACTCGCCACGCTCCACCTCTACACCTGACGCAATACACTGTGATGCCATGTCCCACCAGCCCACCATTCTCTACCATGCCCACCATGACCGTGTGCACTTTATTCCACCAAGATCTGCCATGTTCACTATCACGTGCCACGCCCACTATGCTTACCGTATCCAAGCCCCATCCACCACTCCTGCCACTCTCTACCATGCTACCTCCATACCCACCATGCTCCACTGTGGCACCATGCCCTACCAGCCCACCATGCACCACCATGCTCCACCCCCATGCCGCACCGTTACCAAGCTACTTTTCCCCACCATGCCCTGCGATGCTCACCATGTCTGCTTCACTCCACCAAGATCCATTATACCTGCCAATACTCACCGCACCCCCACTAAACTCTGTAAGCCCCACACGCCCCCAAGGCTTCCATGACTGCCACGCTGCCCACACTCATCAGTTCAGCCAGAGTTGTGGCTACAGGTATGATGCGGCCATATCCCAAGCTCAGCCCCTAGGCACTGAAGCAAGATCTGTAACATCCTAGCACAGCTCCATCCTGGCAGGCAGAGGGAGCTCCTCGGCATCTAAGAGGCTACAATGCTACTGAGTCCTAGCGCCTGCGGCTCGCTTGCATACCCTGGATGGTGACCTCTGTGGGCAAAGTTAATCGCATCCTCACAAACTGATCAACAAGAGATGAGCACTGAAATTAGCAGGCTGAGTCTAGAATACAGGCTTCTCCAGGGCAAAGGCCTTTGAGGACCTGAGTAGAGCACTCCTTGTCTGCTGGAGCTACGCTGCCATTATCCCCCACCCCCCGACCCCCTCCTTCTGAAGCTGAGGCCATCATCCCCACCACTGCTGCCTCAGAGGGGGAACTTAAGAACATCCACCACTGGCTCTTCTGGGTTTCCAGGAGGTTGCTGGACCTATCAGCTGCCATAGTCATGTGAGCCAACTCCCGGCTGGAAGGATCTCCATACTGCCTTCTCCCATCCGTGTATTGCTTTTCTCGAATTCTTCAGCTACTTTCAGCCCCATCTCAAAGAAGCCATTCACAGCAGAACCTCATCTCAGGGTCGGGATTAAGTGGAGGGAACTCCAGCAAGAGCTAAGCTGTCATTTCGAAATGAAACACCACTAGTTTGTTTAACGTTGCTGAAATCTTCTTTATGGAATACTGTAAGTCCCACACATTGCTTTAGAGAGTGACATGAAAAGGCCTCTTGCTGATTCCACTGAATTCTCTCACCTCACTTTCTCTTAGAAATGTGCAGCACTGAGTTTAGTTGGGGAGCGCACAGCAGTGAGAGCCTGCGAGGTTATTAGCGCTGCTTATAACGTTGACTCCAGCTTCATGAATAAGACATCCTACTTGTGCCTTCTTTTGTTCCTTTTGTTCCATTTTATTGGGTTTGAATTTTTACTTTGCCTTAGCCATAATCTCGTTTAATGATTTTTGTAAGAGTAAAGGGTTAGGAAGCCTCAGACAATGCGTTGTCTCGCCCCAGCCTGTAATGAGGACGGCTATAATGTCCTAACAATTAAGGCCATGAGTTACTGGTGTAATTATAACGGTCCAGAGAAGCAGGCAGGCTCAGCTGGGTGTCGAACACAAGGCATTGAGTTTCCTGTTTGGGGGTTGCAGAAGGGAAACATCTCTTGAGCAGAGAGCAAGACAATGCTGAACATCTGACAAGGGCCTCATGAAAGACAAAATCGTGGGGCGAACTTAGCTGGCTCCTGTGTGGAAAGACTCCAGAAGAGTTAAGAGCAGATAGGTTATTTCTGAGTGTGGGTGAGGTATCCCCTGCCTGGGTCTTCCTGGGTGTGGAATGACTGAGTGGTAAAATAGGCAGGATAGTGTCACATGGGGTCTCGAGAAAAAGATTGGAGGACAGAGGTGGAGGAAGGGAGACACAGCAGCAAACAGTAAGGTTCAGGATATCAGGGAGTTGGCTGGGGGTTAATTCTCTATGTGAACTTGTGTGAGCCAGAGTGCCCAGACCTCACACTGGAGGGTGACATAGTCCACAGACATACACATCTGTAGACTGAAGCAAGCAATCAGTTAAGGACCCAAACAGAGCAAAACTGACCTTCTGTACTTGTGTGGTGGCCTTGAGCTGAGACCATGGCTATATGAGGCTCCAGCTTGCCAGCCTCTAGAAGGGGACTTTCTAACTTGGCCCTGCTGAGTCTCTAGCCGAGCACACCCCTAGGGTGTGCTTCTGTAAACAGCCATGATCAATACAGGCTGTAGTGGTGAGTCTTCACTGCCAATTCAACTGGATTTGGAATCACCTAGGAGACTCACACCTGGGTGCTTATGAGAGAGTTTCCATAGAGATCTAACTGAGGAGGGGAGACCCACCCTGCATATCGGTGACACTATCCCACGGTCTGGGGTCCAGTACTGAGTAAAAAGACAAAAGGAGAAGTTGAGCTGAACACCAGCATTTCTCTCCTCCTTCTCCCCATCCCCCATCTCTCTCTCTGTCTTTCTGCGTCCTGACTATGAATGCAGTCTCACACCTCACATATTCCTGTTGCCATGCTTGCTCCACATAATGGACTGTACTCTCAAAATGTGAGCCCAAATAAGATCTTCTTCCCTTTAACTGGTTTTGTCCGATATTTGGCCATAGCAATTAGAAAACCAACTAACAGTCTGGTGCCTTATCAACTGAGCTACTCAAGGTTTCTATCAATAGGACAAAACAGCAGCCTACAGAATAGGAACCCTATTCACCAACCCTACATCCAAAACTCAAGAAATTAGACACCAGCAAACCAAATAATCCAATTTTAAACATGAGGCACAGAGCTAAACCAGGATTTCTCAAGAGATGACTCTAATGGCCAAGAGACACGTAAAAAATGTTCAATGTCCTTAGTCATCAGGGAAATGCAAGTCAAAGTGACTCTGGATTTCCATCTTACACCCAACAGAATAGCTAAGATCAAAAGTTCATGTGACAGCACATGGTGGTGAGGATGTGGAGAAAAGGGAACACTCCTCCACTGCTGGTGGGAGTGCAAACTTGTACAACCACTGTGGAAATCAATCTGGAGATTTCTCAGGAAATTGAGAATCGATCTACCTCAAGACCCACCTGTACCACTCCTGAGCATATACCCAAAAGATGCTCCACCATACCACAAGGACACTTGCTCAACTATGTTCATACCAGCTTTATTCATAATAGGCAGAAACTGGAAACAACCCAGAGGTCCCTCAATCAAAGAATAGATAAAGAAAACATGGTACATTTACACAATGGAATACTTCTCAACTATTAAAAACAAAGGAACAATACAATTTGCATGCGATATTATGTAATAGGCATACTTGCGGTGAATTGCCTTCATTGTTAATTGATATAGGAGGACCTAGCCCGCTATGGGTGGCACCCTAAACTATATAAAAGTAAGAAACACCAACAAACAGGCCACATGGGTGCATGCTCTCCTCTCTGCTGTTGACTTTGGATGTGGTACAACTAGCTACTTTAGTCTTTGCCTTCACAGAATGGACCATAACATGGAAGTGTAAGCCAAACAAACCCTCTTCTCCCCCATGTTGCTGTTTGTAGAGGTGTTTTGGCACTACAGAAATCAAATTAGGACAATGGGCGAATGTTAAAAAAAGTAAAATAAAACCATAAGTGGATCTGCTCAGTTGGAGATTCTGATCAATTGTCCCTCTTTCCCTGTGGCCTCTGCCTCCTCAAAAGGCCAGGAGTTAAGGAAAAACTTTCCTCCCTGGGTGGGTGTGGGGCTCGCATCAGTATCTCAGGGACAACAGCAGCACATACGAGGACAGTTTATGCCCTTTCTAAGAGTGGCTTTATGGCCCACTCTCAGTTTCCAATCCCATTAAGACTGAGTCTGTGGAATTGAGAGCCCCACGTGGTTTAAGAGGTTTTAATGGTAAGTAATTGCACATTTATGCATATATTTATAGAAGGAAGCAAGCAGCAACCTGTCTGCCACAGTTGTGACTTTGAAAAATAAAGTTTCTACCTTTAAGGCTGCATCCCCAGGTTCACCCCCAAACTGTGTTCCTCCTCTATCACGTATGAGCCTTTGTTGAGCTGAACTTAAGACACCCCAGGTGTTTTAATAAAATTTATTTTCAACCTCCTGTATTTCAGTATATGGAGCCGGCTTCCTCCCTGCCTACCCTAATTGTGGAAATGGCACTATTAACTGGGTATCTTCCAGCAGATGCAACCGCATTACCTGTGGCTAGCCACACACAGAAACAGCCAAAAGACGTTCTTCTGCCTGAAAGTTTGGGGTTCAAAGTCATTTGGATGTCAATTACGCACCTGTTTGGCTCGTTCCCAGTTGTTTCATGTAGCCTTAGATTTGCTGTTTTTAGTTTACAACCTATTAAACCTGATAACATTGAAGTATGGGCTCCCTGGGTCATAAATGAATACAAAGCACTCTCAGACAAATGAAATGCTCTGAACAGAAATATTTACTGCACTTTAGTGAAAGGTTTTCATAAAACTTCTCAAGCTGTGCTTGCCGTTCTTTGTAATGGAGCATGCCGAACCCTTCCTGAGTGAGCTGCCTCTGAGTTTATTCTTGACAAAAAAAAAAAAAAAAAAGCCATTCCACCTGCACTCCCATCCCCAGTTCAGAGAAGTGCCAGCATCCAGAAGCCTCCTAGCACCAGGGACATGTTCTTTTGGTATGATCGAAAGACATGAACGAACCACAAGTGATGGTCAATGACAGCTCCAGATGGCACGCCCAGGGCATAAGGCAGAGGCACATGTCTAAACAGAGAGTTTCCTCCCTCCCAACACTATTCTGGTCCCTTATATATGAAAGAATCATCAACCAAGAGACCAGAGGGCAGCTGGCAGCACCATCCTCAGCGCGCCAGAGCTGACGGTACCTGTGGCTCAGGACTCACAGTATGAACCAGCATGCTCATAGGAAGCAGGGAACCGGTGCTACTTGCCAGCTAGGTATCTCAGGACAGCTGGTGGACATACAGCATTCAGAGATGGCTATGTGGGCTGGGAGAGACAACTGTGTCACTCCAGGCCTGGGGGCTGAGCAGCAGGGAGAGGAACAAGGAAGGTGGGTATGCTGAAGGCTGCCCAGAGCTGTCTCCAGTGAGGTGTCATAGGAGTAAGGAGAAAGAACAAGGACACTGCAAATAGGTTTTGTTAACTTGGCATAAACCTAGAGGAAGAGGAACCTCATTTGAGGGAAAAAAAATGCCTCCATCAGATTGCCTCTAGGCATGTGTGGGGGGCAATGATTAATGTGGGGGGCCCAGCCCCTGATGGGTGATGCTAGCTCTGGGCAGGTAGGCCTGTGCTGTACAAGAAAGAAAACTGAGGGAGCCACGAGGAGCAAAGCAGTAAGCAGCAATTTTCCATGTTGTCTGCTGCAGTTCCTGTCTCCGGGTTCCTGCCTTGAGTTTCCGCCCTGACTTCCTTCGATGATGGACTGTGATGTGGAAGCATAAGCCAAATACAGCCTTCCTTCCCCCAAGATGCTGTTGGCCATGATGTTTTATCATCATAGAACTCTAAGTAGGACAGACGTGGACACTGCGTTTCATGGTCTTCCCTGGTTCTGATCTGAGATGACTGGCGCACCTTAATTTTCTGGGGCTTTCCAATGTTTTAACTGAAAGTCTTGAGTCTCAGAGTGTCCCCCCCCCCCTTTCAGGACTCTAGGGTGATAACTCACATGACCTCCTCCTGCAAGAGAGCTGACTCCAGTAAGAACAGAGGGCAGGGAGCCCGGGGTGGACGGTAGGTAGCCTCCGCGTATGGGCCAGATAGAAAAGGAACAGGCCAAACAAGGCCATCCCCAAGAGTTCTATATTCCATCATCAAATGGTTCTAACACACTGGAAAGCAGAGCCATCGGATGAGCTCGGGCTTGCATATGCTCCACACAGACTGACTCATCTCAGTGTTTGTCCCATTATTTTAGATTACTAATCAACAACTTTACACTATTTGTCATGGAATATCAAGGTCTCAAGATCTCCTTTCCACTCACTCCTGATCCCAGAAGTAACAACTGTACTACTAGCCATGTCACTCCTACCCAGCTTGGACCATTCAATAGAAAGATATGAATTCACAAGCACTTAGAAAAAAAAATGATGTGTTTTATCTCACACAGAACATTCTGGAACCACTGCTCTATAGGGTTTTATATAATTCTGTGTCTTGCTGTGTGTAGCTTGTAGCTACTCACGTTCTCTGCTGTGTGTGCCCCGCAGCTGTAAGAATATAGCATGTGTGACCCCACCTCACTGGACACTTAAGTTTACACCAAGTCTTTGCTATTATCACCCATGATCCATGAACAGTCTTGATGCATTCCATACGTATGTATGCTCAGAAGATTCACAAAACATGCTACCCATGGAATGGAGCTGATAGTCTTAGCAGGGACATCTCCACCCTAAGCCACATCTACAGCAGTAACATAGGTGTTAAAGCCTTTTAAATGATAAATGCAAAAGATGGATATTCTGATTGGTTTACATGTTTACCTTTTTGTCTGTTTTTGTTTTTTGTTTGTTTGTTTGTTTGTTTGTTTGTTTTGAGATGGAGTTTCTCTACGTAGCCTTAGCTGTCCTGGACTCTCTTGGTAGACCAGGATGGACTCAAACTCACAGAGATCCACCTGCCTCTGCCTCCCTGAGTGCTGAGATTACAGGTGTGCACCACTGAGCCCAGCTTCATGTTTATCTTATTTATATTTTCTTTCAAAGTGTCTTTTCAAACTTAGTTGCCCAATCAATAAAGAGAGCTCCTGTTGGCCTTCATTCAAATTTCCCAAAATGTTCCATATTACCATATTTGGCTCACTGTTCTCTCTCACGCTGTTTTTTTCCTCACCTGCAAGGGAATACATTTTTTTAATGTTCTTTCACCCGTAAATATCTCAATATGCGTTTCCTGAAGTAAAAGCATATTTGCTTGTGTAACCACAACACAATTACCAGGATCAGGAAACCGACGTTGCTACTGTATTATTATCTAATTTCCAGATTTTAACTCAAAATTTACCAATCCTCATACTAATGCTACGTATGTACCATAAGAAAATCTTCCTGAAATCTAACCCTGCATCAATTGACTGTCATGTTTCCTGTCCCATCTCCCTGGTTCCATTAATGAAGGCTATCACACCATCTGTTTTGTTCTTCCTAGCTTGACATTTTGGAAGGTGCAGTCCATTTATTTTGTAAGATAGCCTTGCCCAATTACAATCCATCTAATGTTTCCTTGTGCAATGCAGTTTTGGAAGAGATACCAACAAGTGCCATGTGCCCTTAGTGCACACTCATGAGAGGCACATAACATCATGAAGGCCACCTGCACCTGTGCTGGTGATGTTCTTTGCTCCTTGGTCACAGTGGTATCCACTGTGAACACTGTGAAGGCCTTTGCAGTTAACAAATATTATATGTTCTTTTGTACTTGTTCCAAAGTAACTGACCCTACTACCATTATCCACTTCAGTGTGTGTGTGTGTGTGTGTGTGTGTGTGTGTGTGTGTGTGTGTGTGTGTGTTAGTGCATGTGTGTGAAGATACATGTGTGTGAAGATACATGTGTGTACAGGTTTGTGCATATGCCTATGGAGTCCAGAGGTAACCTCAAATATCATTGCTCAGGTTCTATTCACTTGATTATTTTAAGAGAGAGTCTCTCACTGGTGTGGAACTGAGCACATAGAGTAGCCTGGCTGGCCGTGAGTCCCAGAGATCTCCTATGGCCATACCCCTGGCTCTGGGTTTACAAGCATGTGCCACTGCACCTGGATTGGATTTCATTACATGGATTCTGGGGATCAAACTCGGATCCTCATGCCTGTAAGGCCAAGCACTTTAACAACTGAGCAGTCTCCCATGCCCCCACATGTATTTTTTTATTAGTTCATTTCCATAAAATACGCTCAACATTTTTTACCTGCTAACAAATACCACTGTGTATTTATTAGTGTCCTTCACACCTTAGCCTGAGGGCATAAAGTCAGCCATTTATTCTCAGCAGTCACCTGGGATGGTCCCTCACCACCACTGCTGTTGCACTATTAATCTTAAGTACAGTGGATTCATTTTTATCTGCTTGTTGATCCACTGATGTGGGTGAGTAAACAGCATCACTAATTTGTTTTCATGAATAATTTGCATTAATTTGAGCCTGCGTGGTGACACCAGTGTCACCCACACACTTACTGACTACATACCCACACACAAGTCCTTTTCCAACTTTATCAAGTCATTTCTATTCTTATTACTAACTTGCAAGAGCTCTTCACTGACCCTCCATGCTGTCTCTTTATCAGACGCATGTTCTGATGTGGCCTTCCCCAGCCATGCCATTGTTCTTCCTAGAGTATTTTACATAGTGAACATTTTATTGTTCAGGAAGTCTAATTTTGCTATTTCTTTTGCATTTCTGGCTTATTCTTTCCTTGTCCAATTTAAGAAGTCTTTCCCTAACCCAAATATAGCAATTATTTTTCTCTAGTTCCTTCAAAAAGTTTTAATTTAATCTATGATCTATTTTTAGTTAAATGTTATACACAGTATAAGGTAAGCGTTGAGTTTCCATTTTCATATAGATATTCCAATTTTTCAAAAGCGATTGTTGAAAACAACATTCTTTCTCCATTGAATTGCCTTGGTGCCTTTGTAGGAAAGCCACAAAAGCCATACACGTGTAATTCTATTTCCAGACCCTTCATCTTATTCCATCCTTCTGTGTCTATTCTTATGCTAATACCACCCACACTAGTGATAAGTTTAATATTAGGTTTGATTTCAGCCACTGTAACTCATCAAATTTGTTCTTTTTCAAAATTGTTTTGGCCTTTCTAGGCCCTTACATTTCCATATCAATTTTCAAATCAACTTGAGATTATCCACAAAGGCTGACACCATGCCCCAGGTACTTGAAGGTACCCCATCTAGGCTGACACATGTCCTTGGCCTTCATTTGTTCCCGGAAACTTTCAGCTCTGTTTTCCATATTCCTGTGGCTCTCTGGCCATGTCCTAGAGAAGAAGCCGAGTCACTCATGGCAGAGCCCTGGTCCTCAACTATGCAGAGCCCTGGCCTTCACATGGTAGAGCCACTGATGACACTGACAGAATATTCCTGAACCTCAGTGAAGTGGATCATTGTCTGGTCAGACTATTGGCTGTAGGTCTCACCTGCCTAGACTCTTGGGATTATCTGAGAAGAGTCTTGGGTCACACCAAGGCAGGACCTGGCAGGATACTGAAACAGACATGGATGTCATACCTTCAGGATTCCTTTCAGGATGCTGGCAGGTCTTGCCCCTCCACAACTTCTAGGTACCTCTTGATTACCAGCCCTTGTCTCCACAATGCTGTAAAACCACTGTTCTCATGGTTTCATATGGCTTTTTCCTTGCAAAATCCTTTATCTGCTGTTGTCTCAACCCCTTGTCAGCCACACACATGGGCAATATACATTATGCTTTTTTTTTTTCTATTCAGAAATTTTTTTCTCTTTTTCTATGGTTTGGTTGGTTTGGGTTGAGGGTGGGTGGGTATAGGAGACATTCATCTTTCTTAAGTTGTTTGTGCTTTTCTCATCACAGTGCCCCCAACATAGTCTAGTGGCATGACACTTTCTTGTTCAGATTGCAATGATTTTTTTTTCAGCCTTGTAATGTGAAATAAGGATCTATGTTGTCTGTGTAAATCACTAATTCCCTCTCCACCCCACCCACACCTTTAAAAGCTGAAGAGACGACACTGTCTTTCAGTGTCAATTTTTGATGTAAACAGAAGAATCAATAGGCGTTAACTACTCTTCCTATGGCATCTGGTGAGGGCTTAGAGGGGCCTCTTCAGAGTCTGAAGCACTGGTGGAGGGGGTGCCCTTGGCCCCTTGAGCTCCTTAATCTTTTATCCATCTCCTCATCCCCTCACTACACAGAAAGCAGCCAGCCAGACTCTGGATCATCACAACCCAGACACAAAACTAGACAAAAGTGGAGATGTGGAGAGATCAGACGCTTTCCTCAAGTTCTCATGAGTGAGCTGCACAGGACACTCCTGCTCTCACAACTGATACCACCTTAAAAACAAGTGTTTTTTTAAAGGGGGGGGTTAGGGGGAAGGCAAGGACACACAAAGGATGAAAGAGAGAAGTCAGGAGGCAAGAGGCTGGATGCAGGTGGACAGTGAGCACAATGCCAGGCAATAAAAACCATGTAGCTGTGAAAAGAAGCAAGCAAGCCAGAGCAGGGCCTGCAAAAATGACTCAAGAGCTTGAGCTGCTTTTCCGGAGGACCTGAGTTCAGTTCCCATCACCTACAGTGGGCAGCTCACAACTGCCTGCTCAAAGGATCCAACACCCTCTTCTGGCTTCTGCGGGCAACTGCACTTATGTGTATGTGCACCCAGATAGGTGTGCATGCACACACATAACTCAAAATAAATCTTTAAAGAAAAGAAAGATTGCAGAGCATGTCCTGGAAAGTGTAGAGCCTTATCCTACTGGACCCCAAGGAAGGAGGCAGGATCCTTTCTGAACAGCAAGCACTTCCCACATCTAATCAAAGAACCAGGCAAAGAGCCTGATCCATTTTAAATTAAAGTATAATGTTATGACTGCTATCTTAGAAATTAAAACTTTTATTTATGAGCAGATTTGCATTGCTTCTAAAGAGGAGGGCCCTTCCTGCAAATACAGAAACTGCTGCATCGTGTATGTCCCTGTGATAGGCAGGGATCCAGCCAGCAGCTCCCATAGCCACCTCTTCCTCAGCTATTGTTGTTACCATGGAAACTGGGTGGCAGCCAGCAGCAGAGGAACAGGGCCTCTTCCCTTTACATTCTGTTACCTGGGGTCTTAATCCCCAGTCTGTTCCCACTTCTAGAAAATTCCATGTTGGCTATGGGAGACTTTCCATGACCTTGACCAATGAATGTTTTTTATCTAAGTAGAAACTGTTTCCTGTGTCCTGGGGATGGGGGTGGGGTTTCTCTGGGAACCTCTAAGGCCACAGGAAAAAGGAAGTAGTCCTCTTAGAAAGTGCAGGTTGGGCAGGGTGACTTATAGAACCACTGAGGTGCCTGATCCAAAGAGACACATGAATGACAATCAGCTGGTTTTGCAGGGCATCAGACTCTCCTTCTTATGTCCTGAGACAGGTGGGGCGGGGGCGGGGGGAACAGGAGGGGGCGGGTGCAGGCGAGGCACTAGATTTGAAATTTCAGGTCTTAAAGCAGGAAAGGGAGGGAAATTAAGAGTCATGCTAATTTGCGGAGCTACACTCCAGGGATGGCTAAACATGGTGTCTAGCCTAGAGTCTGCTCCTGCTGCCCCAGCACGCATATCTGAAACCATGAAAACCCAGAGCGTTTGACGTGCAATAGTGCCAAGCACAGGAAAACACAGATATGTCAGTTGTTTGTTGTCTTTTCCCACTTCATTGTGAAAACACCACATTTCCGTTTAGGAGTTGCTGTTTATCTTCTACCCATCATCACAAGGATGATTTGAAAAACAAAGCGATTTTCCAGCTGCTCGCTGATTAAAGCGCCTGACAGTTTATGTCTCCTGTTTGACGTGAGGCCTGGGAGGTGATAACTGCAACACATATGTCCTCTCACGTTCCTGAGCTGGCTTGAAGGCCCCTCTGCCTTCTCAGGATGCTCTTGAGTCTTTGTCTAAGATGTCATTGAGGGGAATTTGAGATGAACGAACCTGCCCCCCAAAAAATGGCCACTGATTTAAGTAGTAACGCTTCTTAAGTGACTTAAACTGTAGGACAGAATTAGGAAGTGAACGATTCTAGAATGAGCTATGCCATGTTTCAAAATTGTTCATTACTGAGGCAAGTTCCCACAGTGAGGATTCAGGGGAGGTACAACCAGTAACTAGGTTGGACAGATCTGGAGGACGCATGGGGCCCCTTCGTGGCTCTTCTCCTCTCTATTTGTGTTATTTGAGAGTGACAAAGTCTCGTGGCGCAGCCAGTGAGCTGGAATCCAGAGCCCATCCAGGTAAATGGTGCTGAGCACTGTTGTGAAGGAGCAGCTGTTGAGGTCCCTACGTGCCTATCCACATGTCTCCACCCTTCCACGCAGTATGTAAGCGTGCTCTCTGAAGACACAAACCAAGTCTTTTCACTGCGCACGTAGTTAGGCAGGTGAGCAGCCCTTAGGGATCAGGAGAGCTTGTCCACCTCTGGAGACCCAGTCCCGAGAATCCCATTCCACCGAAGGCCAGACCTCAAAGTCAAGCAAGGATCCTTGTCCTGAGAAAGGACGAGGAAGCCAGCTGCAGGAGACAGAGAGGGGCAGCATCAGCCCACAGAGCAGCACACAGGGAGGGACTGGGGGACCTGAACAGTATAGCCTGGGAACTCGTGTACAGATCCTGTACATCTGCGATGTGTCAGGCCAGGCTTCTAACACCCCTGGCTTGTTCTGGGCTGAGGAGGCCAAGGTCAGCACCATTTGGGTTTCCTAGCCCTTCTGGTGACCAAATCCCAGAGGCTAGAATCCCAGAGACTCTGCAGGGACCCAGACCCCCAAAACACAACAAGAGAATCTATAGAAATCCAGCTGGCAAAGCCCCATTGAGCAGAGTGACTAGCACATGAGCTGTTCTGCATTTCAGATCCCGCCCCTGGCTGGCTATGAAGCTTGTCCCAACACCATCCTGAGCTAAGCACTGACACCACCAGCCCACACCTACCCTCCCACCCTCTCACCCGTGGGTTCAGAGTGCAGGTATTCCCACAAACAGACTCTCCCCACCTCATGCTGCTGGCCCACAGTCCTGCACTCCGCAGTCCAGGGCCTGTAGCCACATAGTGACACTCTCCACTCCATAGCAAGCAAGGTTGAAGCATCCTTTGGGCCTAGAGCGCCAACCTCTGCAAAGGTCACCAATGGCTAAGTGTGCAATGAGTGAGTTTCTCCAGTACTTCTTTTACTTCTTCCTGAACCCTACGTCCATGAGCTTATCTGCATAGTAAACACTCACGGTAAATGCAAAAACAGACAATGTCCTGGTGTGTTCACTGGAGTTCCCACGCCTGAGAAGCCAGCTAAAGTGAAAGAAAACAAAGATGAGGGCAATGCAAAGTCACCGGTCCCCAGCATATGGAGAGCTCCTACACTCACTGAGGGCTGGCAGGTTGTCATTGAGAATACCCTCATGCGCTGGTCACGTGTTCAATCTGGCCCCATCCTGGGACACAACCTCACTAATGCGTGGAATCTGATATCCAGCTATATTGCAATAAAGAATAAAATATCCCCTCGGCCACCTTCCCCCATTATAAGGCCTTTATGCCCAAATCAGTTTAAATTTACTTCTTAATTATGTACATAGCTTTCTTATGTGAAGCTTCTGACTAGAAATATGTATCTCATTTTATTTTATGTTTTTCTATCGACCCAAACACAAAGGCATTTTTCTTAAATACTGAATGCTCATGTACCTTTTTAATTAAGGCTTAAAAAGCTCTTAATTAAAACCATAAATCACAGACAGCAATTTCTACGTAAATTGTCTGTTGAGCCTTTCTATTTCTCCCTTCACTTCCAGGGTGACCTACGCAGTGATGGACAGGCCAGGACGGCATTCGTCATTAATGGATTACATTGCAGCAAGAGTGATAGGTAGGAGAGCACGCTTTCCGCCCAGCCTCAGGGCTGCACCACACTGTTGCTAGCCAGGTGTCATCTCAGAACGTGCTCAAGACACACCTCTACCCCTCTGTCATCCTCTGCTGCTCCAGGAGAGAGCAGAGTCCTGACACCCCTGTTCCTTCACCCCTCGGATGCACGAGCAGTTTGAGCAGAAGATCTTACATGTCAGAAGGAACTGGCCATGTATTGATTTTCATTTTTTTCAAAAATTAGTAAGCAAGCTTTACAAACGCCTTGTGTCGTGCAGTATAATTAACATTCCATAAACTGCTCATACGTACAGATACAACTTAGTAAGCTTTTAAATGTGTATAGACCCACCAAATCAAGATGAGGAAAACGACTCTGCCACTTCAAAGCAAGTGTCCCTTTTGGATTTTTTTTTTTTAATTATTTTTGAATTGTCTAAAATTACTTCCTGTTTAAATTATTTTTCATTGTTGTGTGTGCATGTGTGTATGTGCCTGAATACATGTGCATGTGCACACATACATCAAATTCTGGAAGAACACTATGTGCTTTTAGCCACTGATCCATCTCCCCAGCACTTGCTTAAATTGTTCCTATATTTTATTTATGTGTTTCGTTGTCTGTTCGTGTGCGTGTGTGGAGGTGAGGGGACAGTTTGCAGGAGTCAGTTCTCTCCTTTCACCATGTGGGTCCTGGGGATCAAACCAGGGTTGTCAGGCAAGCCCCTTTGTCATTGTTAGATTGTTTACTGATTGTTGCTGTGATGAAACACCATGACTAAGCAACTGTTGCTGTGATGAAACACCATGACTAAGCAACTGTTGCTGTGATGAAACACCATGACTAAGCAACTGTTGCTGTGATGAAACACCATGACTAAGCAACTCGAGCTTACACTTCCATATCACTGTTTGTCAGTGAAGTAAGTCTGGCCAGGAACTCAAACTGGGAAGGACCCTGGAAACAAGAGCTGATGCAGAGGCCATGAAGGAGTGCTGCTTACTGGCTTGCTCTGTCGTTTCTTATAAAGCCTAGGACCACCAGCCCAGGGGTGGTGCCTCCCAACAAGGACTGGGCACTCCCTCAACAATCACTAATCAAGAAAGTGCCCTACACTTGGATCTTATGGAGACATTTTTTTTTTCAATTGATGTTTCCTGCTGAAGAAAATAGTGAATCAAAACTAGTACCACATCTCCAGGGAATTTGCAAAACTAACGCTACCATCAACGACTTGGAAGATGCAGGCATGGTGGTTCCCGCAATATGTCCCTTTAACTTTCCTATCTGGCCAGTGCAGAACAGATGGATCCTGGAGAGAGACAGCTGACTATTGTACCAGATGGGATGCCCTTATTGAGCAAATTAATACATCTCCTGGTACATTATATATATATATGTTTGTGTGTGTGTGTGTGTGTGTGTGTCGTACATATAATTATATAATATTTAGTATAGTATATTACAGTTGGCTTCATATGTAATTTGTTCATTTTTTCCTCTATTACCTTTTTTTGTTTGTTTGTTTTTGTCCTTGAGACAGAATCTTGTTATATTGCCCTTAAGCTCCTAAAGTCAAGCCTTTGGAGTAATTGGAACTACCAGTGTATGGCACCCCTCCCAACTTCCTCTTCTCTTTTCTTTCTTTAGATGGAATGTTCCATTTTATCTCCTTTATGAATGGAAATTCTTTTTTGTTACCCTAATGGTTGCTTTAAGATTTATATATACATCTTACTATAGTCAAGTTTGAGAAAGTCAGACCAACTCATGTGTAAAATAAGAACCTGCAAGTGTCTCTATTCATTTCTCTTTTCTATATATTTTCTTTCTATATATGTTATAAACTCCCAGAGTGTAAGTCTTTTGCTTTAAATAGCCAACTGCCTTTTAAAGGTATTTCAATAAAGTACATCTATCTAAAGTCTTTGCATCTATCCATTTTTAGGACTCTGTAGAAATTGAGATTTCCATCTGGCATTATTTTCTTCCTTTCTTTCTGTTGATCATTGCCTGTCTCTTCTGCTAGTGATGAGCATCTAACTTTTGCATCTGGAAAACTCACTGAACAATGTTTCCATTGGTGAAGCATTCTAGATTGGCATTTCTCTTTTACCTGGTGCCTTAATTTTCTGTCCTACTGCTGTCTGCTTCCATTGTTTCTGGTGAGAAATCTGCTGTTGTACTTAGATTGTTCCTCTGTACACATCTTTTTTCCCTCTGGCTTCTTTTACATTTATTCACCACGGATTTTAAACAATTATTGCATAACTTGGTGTCATTTCTTTGTGTCTCTTCTGGTTGTGGTTTGTTGAGTTTCTTGAATCTGTTAGTTTCAGCAAATTTGAAGATCATCGCTATTTTTCACCTCTTTCCTGTGGCTCCCCCACCCCATTACCATTCTAATTATAAGTTTGTTAGGTTTCTTAGCATTCATTTCATGGCTCCAGTCTGTGTCATTTTTTATAATATCTATTGATAAAAATTCGCCTTCAGAAATGCACTGACTGGTGTTACTAGACTCTGGTGTCTATTAAATAATGAATGTCTAGGACACAATGTCTTATTCAGTATACAGTGTAACATTAGCTCCCCTAACACTCCCCACTAATTTTTACACAAAGCTTCAGTCCTCAGCCTAGAGGTTTGCATTGGGACATTTCGTGTCTTTTATGACTCAACGTGCTCAAAGTTCCCCTAGCTTCTTACAGACATAAAGCAGAATTATAGTAACTTTTTTTATGTCTGTCTGCCAATTGTACCATGTGTCATTTTTGAGACAGGCTTTGTTGATGTTTTCATCATGTAGGGCCATTTTTCCTGAGTCTGTGAATAGATAGCAATCCTTACTGTATATGAGACACTGTGTTTTCATTTCTTGGGTCAGTGTGTGTCTGTATTTTTTCGGGTAACCCAGGTGTCTGTAGAGAGAGGAAACTTGGCTGCTTGGGAACAATCCTGTTCTCTCAGTTCTTGGTTGGAAGCTTTGATGGGCAGCAACCGCAGTGCTCTGCCTAAGGCTGATTTGCAAACCACAGAGGTAGAAACCTACTAATGCACACCTGGTGCCCTGTGCACCAAGAAGAAATCCATTCTGGAGGGTGAGGATGGACACCGCAATGTAAGGAGAGTCTCTCCCTTTGTTGCTCTAGTCTCTGGCCTGGGCAGTTTGTGTGTACATTGATCAATAATCGGCTGAAGACCCGAGAGCCTCCTCCAGAAGCTCCTGCCATCTTCCTGTGCTTGGCTATTTCCTCTCCAATGTCCTCCCTGTGACCTCCTGCCCCTTGGTCTTTCCAGATCCCAGCTTTTTTTTTTAACTTATAGACCCCAAAACTGCCAGCTGCCCTTCCTTTCACACAGCTGGGGAAGATATTTTAAAGCAGGATGGAAAGAATTTGCTGGATCTGCTACTGACCACAGCCTGACTGGTAAAAGGAAAGTAGAGAGCTTTGTGCTCATGAGCAAGTCTGGACTGAGTCCCCAATACAAAGACTGTAATCCAAAATGTCCCAGTGGACATGCACTAACTCTCTTGGTGCGTTCTCATGCCAGAAATCCATACCCCAGCTCAGGAGCTAGTACTGGCCCTCAGCCACCTTCTGGCTGCTTGAGAATGGGAGAAATTGATCCAAGTGACTTTCAGGTGGGGCTGGAGAACATCAGCTGCTGCCACGGAAGCTTCACCTCTCAAGAGAGATGTGAGCATCAGGAAGTGAGTGACAGGAACTCTATGCCTGCTGCGTGGGTGTTTGTTATTCATGCCCATGGGATTCCTCTTGGTAGCTCCCTAGGTGAAGAATATGTCTTCTAAGCTGTTGGCAGATCTGCAGCTCATCTTCACAGCTGGCTCCTGAAATAGTTTTTAATGGGACACTGCCTGGATGCTCACATCTCATCCCCATAACACCAGAACACTCACTATTAGTCTAGCCATGCTAGCCCTTACTTACATATCACTTACAGCCCAGATCAGTCTCACTACCAGGATGTTCGTGCTCCACTTCCATCACAGCCCATGTCTTCACTCATGGAATTTGGTTACCAGTAAGAAACCATGCTTCCTGAGACAGGTACTCTGTACTGCTCCTTTTGGGCAGTATTTCGGAGGATGATGCTTGACTTAATTCATATTACCCATTCACTGTGCATCCTGCAGTGTTTGAGGAGAACCAATGAGACCTATGTGTCTCTTTCTCCACTCCAGTCACCACCAGAGAGGATTCTGTTGAAGTTTGAAGGCTCCTTGCTTTGAAATGTTTTGAAAGGTGGATTTCTAGTGTAACTTTTTCTCTAGTGTGAGTTGAAGCATAACTGACAAGACTGTATAAGGAGCACATGTCCCTGCATTGCCAATGAGCAAGGAGACCACAGGAATGCACCATGGGTATCTTTACTGTCTCTAGTAAGCAATGAATACAAAGGGGGGCCTGCATGTAGAATGTGAGCCATCCCTCTTTGGGGTCATGAGCCAGGTACAGTGCCCCTGTCACCTCAGAACATAGAGACTCATGTTCCTAAAATCCAAGAAGAATGGAAGCCGCTGTCATATGTAGAGGAACTTTAATCCAGCAACATGGCTGCTCTGGCAAGAGATCACATTCAAAGGCTAGGTCTATGTGATCAGGATGAAATACAATACATCCTTAGTACACATCTTTAATGTCTTTGGCTAGAATACAAACACTTTATCCCTCTGGTTGGAATATAGGCACAACACACCTTTAATCACTCTGGCTGGAATAAAGACATGCCTTTAGCACACACTTTTAATCCCAAACAATGACATCTAATGGAGGGACAGACAAAGTGAAGGATATCACAGAATGAGTCAGAGATAGGATACACCCACCTTGAGAGAGGAGAGAGAGAGCGAGAGCGAGAGAGAGAGAGAGAGAGAGAGAGAGAGAGAGAGAGAGAGAGAGAGAGAGAGAGAGAGAGAGAGAGAGAGAGAGAGAGAGCAAGAGAGAAGGAGGAGGAGGAGGAGGAGGAGGAGAAGAAGAAGAAGAAGAAGAAGAAGAAGAAGAGAGTAGTGTAGCGCAGAGAGAGAGAGTTTGTGGGGACTGTCCACAGTACAGTAGAGTTTGGGAGTACAGTACAGTGTGGTACAGTTCAGTTGAGTGCAGTTGAGTTCATGCAGTTCATTTCATGGAATTCAAAGGTGGTTTTTCCAAGAAGAGCAATTCAGTGAGAAGCCAAGAGAAGCCTATTTGAGTCAGACAGTTTGGAGTGGAGTTTTGAGCCAGAACAGCTGAATTGAAGCAGTCAGCCAGAGTTCAGAAAGAACTAGAAAGGACAAGCTTATTAAGCAGTAAATTTCAGAGGCTGTAAACATTCTAGGACTAGATTAGCAGATGGAGGCTGGAGGCTATAGCCTTTGAGGTCTAGAATTGCATGAAATTAGATTGTAAGGAGGCTAGATAGAAGCTTCCAGGCCTAGGCCTAGGGATATTTACACAGAAATGCTCTGGGTTCAGAACACCACATTTAAGTTAAGCTTGGGTATGGCTCTCATCTCATCCCATCATGAGGAAATAAAAACAACATTTACAGTCATAGGGGAGAGTGTAGTGATGGTGACCTGAATGTAATTCACTGTGATACAGACATTTGACAAACACCTGTGCATTCACCCAGCAATACCAGGCTTACATGAGCCCCGCTAGCTTGTAATCAAGGGTCTTAGGCAAAATTGGTTACTGTGACTTGCTGGCCCTGATCACTCTGGCTGGTGTTTACACACTGACTCTGTCCCTGTGTCTCCAGAATGCCAAGTGATTCCAAATAAGTCTCAACTCCTAGGACTTTCATCTCTGTCCAGAGAAAGAGCCCAGGGCCAATTCCCATGTGTTCTTTCTACAATACCCAAAGTAATACTTGTGAGCCTATGCTTGGACAATACCAACCACTAGAGTGCCATATTGGAAGCCTTGATGCTGGCATTTGAATCCACAGTGGGAAAAGTCTTCAAACCTACACTTGGTGATACCCTCAAAAGTCAACCCAAAGTGGATGTGAGGAAAGGCAGAAGGTAACCTGTCATGCAGGGGCACTGGCTCTCAATTTGCACTCTATGCAGAGAACTAAATATCAACCAATGCTTGTCACAAGACCCCTCAGCATGAGCCAAGCATCTAATTCCACACTTCTGTTACCTCAAGTCACCATAGCCTAGTGACAGGCCTGCTGGGAAAACAACTTGGAGGAAGAGAAGGACCAGTGAGGAAGGCTAAACCTCACCCACACAGAGGATCTGGCTAGCCTGGAAGGGCAGGGCATGACTGAAGAACCTTGTGAGCGCTTTGCTTTCCTGCAAGGATATTTTCCCTGAACTCACCTCGCCATGTTGCCCAGTATATTCCAGAGATACCTGAGACAAACTGATGTCAGCTAGGTATTGGGAGCTTTAGGTGTCCCTGCCTCCCATTGTGTGACAATGGAAGGGATGCAGTATGCAGTGAACTCTCCCTGAGCAGTGGAGCTGGGACCCAGAGGCCCAGGCACGGGGACAGCTCCATAGTCCAGTGGATGGACAAAGAGCCTGCTCAGCAATACCTCATTCTGGCTGCAAGGTGCACTGTCCCCTGTCTGTATTAGGCCTTGCTCTGAGGCCTGTGCTGGCTGCCTTACCACGCTTGGCAGCCTGAAACAGCATCTGCCCTTGAATTGGTCAGAAGCCTGGTCTCAGCATGGCTGGCTCCTCACTCAGGTCTTGCTGGAGTTAAAGTGGAGCAGACATTCTCCAGACTGACAGAGGAATGGCCTTCCAGGCTTAGGGCACTTGGGTTCCTACTCCCTTATGAAGAGCTTCCAAGTCTATCCCCTATTAGCTAAAGCCAATTCCATTTCCCAGAATCTTTTCCTAGCTCCCTGCCATTGGTTCTCCTCTATGGCCACTGTCACCAAGTCCATAGGAAAACCTCAGAATGTCTACCAGAAGGCCTCTCACACAATGTGAAAGGTGTGGCAGGCACTCGCACCAAACTTCTTAGGTTAGAGGCAGGTCATGAGTGCTACTGGCTCTCAAAGGGGTCGGGAGAGGGCCAGTGACACAGGGATGAACACCATGAGATGAGTCCAGGGCTACCGTAGTCTGGTCACCACAGGCTGCTGGCTATAAGTAAAGCTGATATCCATTCAAATATCCAGACAAAGTCAAAAAAGCACAAGAGAGAAGACCTGGAGGGGGCAGAAGCTCCACAAGAAGATAATCAGAGCCAACTAACCAGGGCCCAGAGGGCCTTGAGAGTCTGAGGCACCAACCTAGGACCTTGCATGGACTGGAACTAGGCTCCTTCCATAGATATAGCCAATGGCAGCTCAGGCATCAAGTGGGTTCCCTAGTAAGGGGAGTGAGCAGGACCTGTCTCTAATATGGGTTCTGTTGCCTACTTTTTGATCAAGTTCCCTTGGCTCTCTCACCAGGCCACGGGGAAAGAGGATGCACTCAATCCTAGTGTGAGTTGATGTGCTGGGGTGGGATGGAGAGCTCCCCTCTTTTGAGGAGCAGGAGAGGGGGGTTAAGAGGAAGAGGGAGGGATGATGGGACCAGGAGGAGAGGAGAAGGGAGGGAGCCACAATCTCAATGTAAAGTGAATAAATAAATAAATAAATTTAAGGTTTTTTTAAAGCAACATGGCTCATTTTATTTTCAATTATTAACATCTTTGTGTAATCAACATTTAAAACACAGTGTTTGCAAAACAGAAGACAATTTTACTTTTCATAACTAGTAATTTCTATACATTCTATACATTCTTGAGCTACATGCAGCTCATAGTACAAAGTACCCTCCCATTTTGTCTCATTTTGTTGCCCTTGCTGGCCCAGAACTAGGTCTATAGACCAGGCTGACCTTGAACTCAGAGATCCACTTGTTCCTGCCTCCCTGATACTAGGATTAAAGCTATGTGCCACAACACTGGGCACAAAGTTCTCTTCACAGACACAAAATAATAAGGGAAGCCTCACCCAGGCTTGTCAAGGAATCATTGTGCTCCTATGGCTGCCAATGTCACCCACACACCTACTCAGACAGGTTTAGTGGCTGTGCGGAAAGAGACCGAGTCCACTGCTTGGGGTGCAAGCAGAAGATATTCAACCCACTGTTCTCTTCCCCCTAACTTCTGGTGGCCCAGCCTCACCTCTGACCCAGGGGAGGGGAGAGAGGCCGGGCTTGTGCTGGAGGGGAGCATTCGATGAATACAAAATGCTTTCCCAGTGTGGGAGATATGAAGCCTGCACTTTTTAATTAATCTCTTTGGACAGTGAACTCTGTCAGCAGGCACGTAAACAGTCACACCCACAGAGCTTGGCCAAACTGGTCTGAGAAAGGGAAGGAGGCTCCTGGCTCTCTTTCCAAAAGACAGAGCTGGAAGAGAAAACAAGGCACCCCACCATTCACTGAGACTCCTGTTCCCCCGTGGTCCAAACATCTGCAAAGGAAGCCAGCACAGGCCGGCCCTGCGCCCAGCTCTAGCCTGGCTACATCACTGCCTCCCGACCACACTCTACTGAGGATTTGATGCCAGACAAAGGAGAAAGCTTTCCCATGAAATTATAAATTAGAACTTAACAGATTTGCGTTAAAGGAACGTGTTCATTTTAGAGAGTATTTGTGACTTTGAAATATCAGTCGTTTGGATAATCCCCTCTTTTATAATGAACCATGTGGATTTTCATAGAAAGCATTGATGTGGAACCCTGAGAGTCAGTCCACGACTGGGTCTCACCACTGGCGAGCTAGACACTTGGTGTTTCCATTTTCCCCCGTGGTAGCTGAGAGAGGGGAGGTATCCCAAGGGCCAACACAAGAACATAGCTCTTGTCTCAAAGGGAATAAAGGGTAGTTTATTCTGAAGCCAGAGTTGGGTGAGTACGGCCTATGAAACAGAGATAAGTTATCGCTGCTTCCATGTCCGACATGGAAGCAGCTTCATGAAGCTTTAAAGGCAAAGAACACATCAAGGCAGTTTTAAAATATATTGGAGGAAACGTCAACGAGACAGTTACAGCAAGAACGTGGAATCTCTCTTACAGCCTCAAATGCTATATGCTGACACTCTCAGCTTTTGGGTTAATGGAAACTAGTGGTCTGCCAAGTTAATAGATCCCAAATAGTTTCTTACCGATTAGTCATATGATGCTATTTCTGACGCAGAGGTAGGCAAGGAATGGCTGGCTATTGGGGGACTAAAGATAATTAGGCTCTGGACCAGCAACATTCCCACCCTTCCAGCTCACTGCAGTCTAATCAGTCAGTCTTTGCAGACCCAGCTTCTTTCCAAGAATTCTCATTCACACCAGGCACACACGTGCTGGAGGGATTGTTATTCTGAGAGGTAGGGGGAGGGGCACAGCTACGGGATCTACAGCATCCAACTTTTCTCTGTGCCCTCAGCTGGGAACCTACCCACTCCCGTCCCCATGAACCAGAGAAGAGGAGAAGCAAGAGGAAGGGCTACCCAGTGGTTGCTGATGTTGCCAATCACGCATGGAAAGATTAAGCTATGACATCATGTCTCTAGGAGACTAATCATGCATTCTGTCTCCAAGGGAGAGTGACAGGGTGAAAACGTGGGCTTTCAGGCTGGCAGTGGTGGCGCACACCTTTAATCCCAGGACTTGGGAGGAAGAGGCAGGAGAATTGCTGTGAGTTAGAGGCCAGCCTGGTCTACAAAGTGAGTCCAGGATAGTCAAGGCTACACAGAGAAACCCTGTCTCAAAAAACCAAAAAAAAAAAAAAAGAAAAAAAAAAAGAAAAGAAAAGAAAAGAAAGAAAAGAAAAAAGAAAGAAAGAAAAAATGCAGGCTTTCATTATTCCACTTTTTCATCCTCCCCGGGACACGCTGACCCAACATAGTGCTTTCTCTCTATGTAGTTCATGGGTCTAGCCCAATCTAGGACCATAGAGCTCAGGTGAGCTCCTTTGCCTCCTCTGACCTGCTTCCCTATGCATCCTCATAGTGTGGCACTCAGCAGGATGGTAGGAGATCTCGCACCCTCTTTGGAGATCACAGCTGCAGTACAAGGTGTTCAGCGCGTTTGGTGCAGATTGCAAAGACACTATTTTTCCTAGTACAGGAGACGGTTGAGCCGACTTGGTTCTCAGAGCATCCCTGTGACACCCAGGCTAGTGTGCAATGACAGCAGCATTGACTAGCTGACGGTGAACCGAACTGGCTGCCTGCATAGAAACCCACCCTCACTACCAGACCATTCGATGGCCCACAGCACCACAACAGCTGCTTTCCAATAGACTGTGTTAATAATGTTAGAAAAAGTCCCAACCTGTGTGAGAACAAACAAACAATCAATTGCACAAGGCCTTTCAGCCACGGTTACTGCCCAGAGGCCCAAAGAGGCTAGGGTAAAAAGCAGCCAGAGACAGGCAGCAGGTGGACCTAGATCCAAATCCAAGGTTAAAACCATGGCCAATGGACCACAGGCCTGAACTTAGCTGTCTATGCAGAAAAGCAGGTTCAGGAGAACTGAGGTAATAAACTGAGCGTGTTGCCTAACAGCACAGGCCCTGCCTCAGTTTTAACAACCTCTACAAGGAGTTCAATCATCGTGTCAGGCTAGATCCCCAAAAGGATACTGGTTGCCACCTTCACCTTTCAGACGCTGCCACTCACATTCCGTGAGCATCTCCTACCCCTCTCCCGCACCCCACCCACACCCACACCCCCTCACAGCACATGGGTGGAGGCTGTCTGCAGGCCAAGGCTCTGCAGACACACCAGCTTCCTTATGTCCCCAACAAGCTGCCTTGCTTTGCCCCACAGCTGCTAAACAGCTGTCACTCTCCAAATACCATTAGCACTTCAAATGTGGAACCTGTGTCTGGAATGTAATAGCGACCCTCAGTATCCCTCAAAGGCCCCAGCAGGCTCACTGAAGCTGAAGAACCTCTTCCTCAAGGGACCACATGCAGTCAGTTTGATAGGATCATCATAGCCTACCTCTGGCTCTAGAGTCTGCATATTTTCCCAGGTTTCCTCAAAAGGTGTAAGCCTGTTTACATCACAATAGCTTATGCCCTTACAGAGATAAGAGCAGTACACTTCTATATATGTTGTCTCCATAGAGAAAATAAACAAATAAACAAACAAACAAAAAACTCTCCAAAAAAAATAGAAAATTACAGTCTGCCCAGAAAATGCAAATATATAATCTTTTCTTTTTCCTGTCACCATTTATGAATTGCAAGAGTTACATTTGGCATGTTAAAAAGAATAGCAATCCCGTGCATGAGAGTTTTTGCTCCGAACACCCTGGCTTTCTCACAGGCTCTCAGCCCCTTCCAGCCCACAACACAGTCTCACTGTACAAGTAAGACCACCCTCCCCTCTATCCAAACTGTGCCAGACTGATGCACCTACTGCCAAGACCCGCCACCACGAGAAACTAGAACGGTCTCCTGCTGAAGAAACACACACACACACACACACACACACACACACACACAGTGTCCTCGCTCTGTGAATGCTTCAGTATTTGCTGACTAGGCTATTTTCAATTTCTAAAGGGCTCATGTGGATTTTTCACAAAAGCTGTTGGCTGGGTAGTTTCTTTTTTAATTGTATTCAGAGCATGGAGGCTGGGTGGTGGTGCTTGGGTATCTTTGGATTCAATTCAGTGAGTATTTATTGTATAATTCCACCCACTCCATTATAGAATAAGGAAAAAACCAGGCTGCTGTCCTACAAAGAGATCATCAGCCTAACAGTTTCTTCTCAACGGAGAACTTAAATTATAATAGCAATATTTCAGAGGCATCTTATTCAATTTATTTGAGGGCATCTATGTGTGTGTGTGTGCCTCGTGTGTGTGCCACTATGTGTGTGCCCCTGTGTGTGCCTGTGTGTGAATATGTGCATGTACCTCTGTGTGTGTATGTGTGTGTATGTGCCTCTGTGTGTGTATGTGCTTCTGTGTGTATGTGTGTGTGCCTCTGTGCATATATGTATATGTGCCTGTGTGTGTGTGCATGTATATGTGCATGTGTGCATGTGCATGTGTGTAGGTGTATGTATATATGTGTGTGCCTGTGTGTGCATGTGTTCATACGCCTCTGTGTGTGTGTGTGTGTGTGCGCGCGCACGCATGCATATATGCCTATGGAGATGCATCCACAGTTAAGAGTACTAACTGCTCTTCACATGGACCAAGGTAGCTCACAACTGCTTACAATTCTAGTTCCAGTGAATCTGATGCCCTCTTCTGACCTCCAGAAGCACCAGGCATGCATAGGATGCACAGACATACATACGGACAAGCGCGCGCACACACACACACACACACACACACACACACACATATATATATATATATAACAATAATAAAATAAAATTCATATTTTTAAAGATAGAGTCTTCAAGGCCAGACTGGCCTGAAACTCAGTTCCCCCTCCCTCTGCCTTGTGAGTACTAAGTTTGCAGATGCACACTACCATGCCTGGTTTCCTCTGAAATGCTGACAGCATGTGGAGGCTGCTTTTCCATGCCTATGGAGACATAGTCATGCCATCCTCCTCCACAGCCATAAAGCATGTGTTTGTGCTCATTCAATCATCTGTATAATTCTCTTATTAAATTGGGCATTTGGGGTTGCATTGTAGGCTCTGACAGCATGACACAGTCCTGTACAGAACACACTGGTACAGCTACATTCCAAATTATAGAGAACAGGGTATGTAGGAACTTTCTTCTGGGGTGTTCTGAGCTGACAGAGCCAGAAGGTCTAGCAGGTTCTGGTGGCTAAACAGGACACAGCCCACCAGGCCACCTCAGATAGAGGATGGGGCAGTGTTCACCTAGATGCAGTGTTGAGCCTCTGGCACATCCCAGCTCAGCATCTCTGCATCCTTGGCAGAGGCAAGTCACTGCTCTTGCCCTCCAGGCAGGCATGTGGGTTAAAGGGAAGAGAGGTTGGGAGTTCAGGGGGAGGCTAGACTGCTAAAAGAATATGAGAGCAAGGGTGATCACCCTGAGCAACTCAGTTGGCCTCTGGCCACACCCTCCTTGCCACTGTGAGCCATACCTGCAGTCAGAGTAAAGTTAATAGTAACCTCAAAAGATCCTAAGCCTGAACCCAGAAAAGTGCTGGATCCACCTGCACAGCCCATTTTTCCTTGAGCTTCACCCTCTTGGTGTCCAGACGTTCTCATAAGAACAACAGCAGGAGGCAACTAGAGCATCCTCTGTGGGCTGCACACTGCGCCTCTGACATGAAGGGGGTCTGCTTAAGGACTACACTGTCTTCTTAGGAGAAAGTGCATGCCATGTAGAAGAGATGTGACCTTTCATCAAATGAAACTGAAGGTAAGCTATTCTAAATGCTCGAGTTGAACACAGCCACAAAACTAAGTCACCGCCTAGGCACAAAATCTTCCATACACATCCGAATCTGACAACTCCACCCACTGAAAAAGCTGCCCTTGGGAGGAAACTTCAGAGCATAGAAGTAAATATGCAGGCTTTCCAAAACCTGCCACTCGTGGGCTGCACCCATGGACCCTCAGTATGAAGAAGGAAGCCACTCTGTCCTCATCTCTCTCTCACACACACAGGTCCAGAAATCCTACTTCCCTCTTCAGACCAACCTTGACTCTGCTCCTTTACAAAGTACATGTTTCGCTTTATAGCTAGCTACAGTCACAACGCCTCTACTTGCAAGGCTGTCTGAAAAGAGAAATTGGAGGACACTGATTATGCAGGAGTCAGAGAGGATTCTACTCATCCCACTCCTGAGATGAGTGAACACACTTCTCTCCGGCTGATGCTGGTGGCAGAGACAATCGGGAGCCCAGGGTTTGGGAGAGGAGATGGAATGCCTTGCTCCACCAGGAATCCGGATCCAATCCTATAAGAATGGGTACTGTTTTGTTGTTGGTGTAAAGGATAACGCGTCCTTGTTGAGTTAGTGGCGAGGCATCTATGACACATACTCTCATGGCCGGCCTGGAGGTATCTGTCACTTGCATTGAACAAATGGTTATTTGACCCTGGTCACTTTGACGGGATAGGGCTGAGATAAGCAGCAGGACCCAGAGAGGAAGCTGCTTTTCTATTAGCTGCCCATCCCCCAACAGGAAGGGAACTGCCTACTTGACTTTGGCTTCTTTCTGCCAGGTTACGCAGTCGAGCTCTTGTGCTGCAGGACTGCTCTTAGGTGAGTCTGTATCAGCTTTTACACAGACCCATTTGAGATTAGCTGGCTCTGATTGATCGCTATGTCCCAGTATGTGCCCTCAGAAGCATTTCCCATGACCCTGATGTGACACTGGCTTTGGGATAGGACATTAGTGTGTCTTGAATTTGAAGGGATCCTTTCCATATCCTGCTCTGAAAATGAGCTGGAACTTCTGGAATATTCCAGAGGCCAACCAACCTTTTTCTAATGAAAAAAGCTCTGGTTCCTTGGCATCTTTTTCCTTCCTTTCAATATGTTTGAAGTTTCCAGAGCAGACCCCCAGCATCATAGGACACGCCTGTAACCTCAGCTCTCGGGAGCTTCAAGATATATAGTTAGACCTTTTCTCAAAATTAAAAAAAAAAAAAAAAAGGTTCTACATATTACATGCAGTATTTGTAATGACAGAAGTGTTTATTTCTCTGAAGACAACTGTATAATCACTCAAAAATGGCAAGACCATGGACACGCACAAGCCTGAGGTTTCCACAGACTATGGAGGAATGTACATACTGAAAATTCAACTGTGACTTTAAAAATGGCTTCCTCACCACACATGAGCATCCTGTGCACAGACCTGTCATCTGTGAGGCCCATGAACTCAGGATGGACCTGGGAACTGCCTTCATCCTATTTTGGCACCTTGATGCTCCCTCACCTCCAACATGTCCCACGGAGCAGTGGTCGTCAGGAAAGACCTCTCAGCCTCTTCTCGAAGTCTCCCTCATTCCCGACAAGCAGTGCACCTAAAAGAAGGAGGAGGTGGCGAGCCTCTGCCAAGTATTTTCCCTGCATATATCCTAGGGTGTCTCATGCCCAATGTCACAGGGACATTCTTGTCCACATTGACCACACCATTCCCCAGAAAAGGAGAGAAGGACTTTCTATTCATTTCCCATGGCAGAAACAAGAGGCTCCACTGACGAGTAACAAATGCTTGACGGGGGTAAGAATGAGAGGGAAAGAGAGTCGTCTGCTTTCATCTGACTAAAATAAGTGCTCTGCGGCACCCTACAGCATCAGAAAACACGCCAGTTCTGCAGGACCTCCGCAGAATAAACACAACATTTGACTATCCCAGCTTCCCAGCACATGAAGAGACTGTGGCTGGTTTTTGTAACTACCTTTGTGTAACTTTATAAACTGTCCACTCCAAAGTACAGTGGCCTTGGCATTCAATAGAAAGCTTGATGTAAGATAATGACAGCTCAGTGGGTGGAGGCAGAGTGAGAACCCAGGAGGCAAGTCTGTGGCGGGGAGGGGAAGGGGGGGACGACCCAGTGAGTGGGGAAGAGGACCATCAGTCCTCTAAGGATGGGTGCTGTCTTGTTGTCGGGGTGGCATAAAGGGCAGCATGCCCTTGTAGGGCTTAGAGGCAGGGCATCTGTGACTCCTCGTGCAGTGGCTGTGAATCAGCTGCTGTCCCTGTTTGTAAGCTGGCCTCCGTAAGTGGGTGGCCTATACCCTTAATGCTTGCACAGGAGGACACCTAGGCATGTGGGCATGGGTGTGAATGTGCACCCACTTTCAGATGGTGTGTTGGTTAATGTTAACTGGCAACTCTAGAATCACCTGGAAGATGGTCCTCTTTGTGTGCCTTGGGAAGGAGGGTTGTCTTAACTGGGTGAACTAACTGACACGCGAAGACCAGTTTATTGTAGGTAGTGCCATTCCCTGCCTGAGATCCCTGACTATGTAAGTAGAGAAAAGAAACGAGCAACAGCAAGCGTTCATCACTGGGCTTCTTGGCTGTGGATGTAATGTGATTACTTCTTCAGGCTCCTGCTGCTGTGACTTTCCCACCACGGCACACTGTAACCCAGCAGTATGAACCGAAAGAAACCCTTTCTTCCTTAAGTGACTTTTGTTAAGATATTTTATTTCAGTAACAAGAAAACTAGGCACTGAACATCCACAGGCTACTGGTTTCAGGACAGCATTTTGTTTCCAGGTCATGCTTTCCTGCCCTTAATGGTCTCTTAAAATCAAGTAGAGAGAATAGAAAAGGCTACGCACAGAGGTACACCCAGGCAAATTGTGCTTTTATTAGGTTAAACCCAGGATCCTACCATTAGGAGTGTCCTACTTTCACAGAGGGAGGAAATATGTTGAAAATGCCCTGGTGGCCATTGCGTGGCCAGGGAGCTGCATCAACTACGGCTCTGTAGCCTTCCTGAAGTCTGAGGGAATGCCCCCCCCCCTTTTGGAAACAGGAGCAGCATCTGATCATCCAAGGAGGTGGCTCCAGCTCCCTGCTGCTCACTGCAAGATTGTCCTGGAGTATCCCAGCTGTCCCCTCTTCCAGACATCAGTTTCAGGCCTGACTTTTCAGCCTCATGGAGTTTGGCAGGCCCCTCTGCCCACAGTGCCCAAGCCTGGAAACCACCTCTGGGTTATTACTGAGCCTCGTGGGCAGTGTTTTTCTTTCTACACATTACAAATTAGAATTTGCACATACTCGGTGACTCTCATACTTGGAATATTAATACAACACAAGTGCTAGTAAAATGCTAGTAAACGGTAAATCAATAGAGTAACACATGGCTGCATGTCAAGTAGCCCAGATCTCAAATAATTACCACTTGAAACAGCTTTGAAATCTCTAAATGCGCACTAATTATCAGCCATTTACATGGGAAGCCACAAGAATTTTTAACTTCCCATGCGCTGTTTGTTAGGGGCAGTGACAATGACTAAGACAGGGGAGGGGCCGAACTTCCTGATGATATGTAATAATTAGTATGTTACTGTCACATCCCAGGCCCTGGCTGGGTTGTCCATGAGAAGACACTTGAATCTGATAAAAAAAAAGAGACTCCTTCAAGCACACCTCTCCTGTGGGATGGGCTGGCTACCTTCCATTTTGTAATTGTTTTCCTTATTGACACTTAGATTAATTCACCTCACACGTGTAAAATGCCCTCCTTTCAGCAAGTCCCCTTGATTTATATAGTCACATTGGGTTCCGTCCACCAGTAGTATTGATCTTTCATTATTTTCCTGTCTGTGAAGTTACCCAGACCATCTCAGTGGCTAATAAAAGGCCTTCTTACTATGCTCAATTAGCTTTATCACTTGTCATTGTGCATTTAGGATTTTTATTTAAATATTGTCTTTCTAAAGATTAATTCCAGGAGAAGATCAGTAAGTCACACCCTAGTGGCCCTACAAAGAATGAGACGCCAGAGGGAAATACCTAGTCCACGTGGCTAACCCTGACTTTGCCCTAGCCCTGGGTCTCGGAGATGCCTGCCTGCTTCCCAGAGGCATTGTGGCCAGAACAGAAGTTGGTGGATTCCCCTGGACTGTCCTTGAGCATCTCACCATAAACATTTTTTTAAAACTATTTTAATTTATTGTGGTTCATTATGCCTCTATTTCTCATTCCAACTCCTGGTCCTAGGTAGGAGAGAAAGAAGGCCAGAAGGGACAGGGGATATGGACCTCTTTAGGCTTAGTTCTGGCTGGTTAGGGTTGTTGGGTTCTTTGGGAAAATACTAATCTCGGTCATCAGGATATCTAGCAGTCCAGCAACAGCAAAGGGCAAACACAGAAGCAAAAAGAACCAATAGCCTCCTTCCTTCTTCAGCTGTCTCCTCAAAGCCCTCACCTCTTTTCTCTCTGGGTTCTCATATTTATACCCTCTCTGGAGTCCTCTGAATTCCACCAACTCCAGCTGGCAAAGACCATGCCCCTCTCCAAGCTGCTTGAGGCAATTATCAACTGTGAACAAACTAAGGCAATCCCATATCCCACACTTGGGATTAAAACAAAAACCAGTTTACATAATATAACTAAGTTAAAAAAAAAAAAAAAAAAAAAAAAAAAAAAACCTTCCACCACACCTCACCCGACTCCTTTCTCCTTGGGTCCCCTTCTCCAGAGTGGTCTGAAGCCAGATGAAGACTCGTTTATGTGGCTCCTACCCCAGTGCCTACAGTCTATCAGTGCTGAGCCTGCCCCATCTGGGGACAGTGAGTACCAGGCTCCAGGAATAAAGAGGAGCAAGCCTCAAACAAACAGTTGCCCTAGGGTAGCTGCTGTTTTTCAGCAAGTCAGTGCTCATGAGTGAGGAGTTGGTGTCTAACACACCTGTTTCCAGAAAAAAAAAAAATAGATGTGCTGGGGGGGAGTGCAGACATGTCCTCCATCTCAATGACAGGCCTGTCTCCCCTGAGGCTTTGGTCTTCCCCAGAAGTCTGAAGAAGCCTTTACTTGTTCCCAGTAACAACTTGTTTCCCCCAGGAAATTGCACAGCCACCAGACATTCAGTGGCTTCTCAGCATCACAGCCCAACCTTTGCTCCAGCCAGGGTCATGGGTGGGGTAGCATCTCAGAAAACATACACCTACCTACCAGACCTCAGAGAAAGGCCAAGGTGCATAAGCAACTTCAAGTACCTCTCAAAGAGGGGTGGATGCCCTCTATACTCATGTAGTAAGGGAATAGGGGCAGACAGGGAGGTACAAGACAATATCAGACTGGTAAATTACAGTGTGCCTTAACTCAATCTTATCCAAATGGGTACTTCCAAATATCCCACCCTCGGGCACTCAGACAGGATGCTGTGTCCACCCTAGAAGCCCAGACCACATGGCATTGTTTCCCCACTTCAGGAGGAACTATTAAATACAGGGGACCGTCATCAGCTTTATCACTCTAAAGAGAAGCTTGGCCAATCCTCATAGGAATGAAAGAGTGAGTGACAGTGTGGAAAGGCAGGTAGATGTGCTTAGCTTATGGAGCCTGTGACCATAAGCTCTATCTTAGAGCATGTGTCCCCCTTACAATGACAGTCAAGGGTGCTGTTTTTCTCCAGCTGCATATTGGATATAGGCTGGCTTCCTAATGTCCTGGAGCTGAGAGGAGCCAATGCACTATCTAGGGCCCTGTAGCAGGGAAGTGGGCTCTCTGGGAGGAGGAGTGCAAAGGTGCGGGGAAGGAGTTGCTTCTACCTCCTTGTTTGTAGTTATTTGCATTTTGATCACTCAGGACTTGAAGGAGATTCAAAGGAGACACTCCAAGGTCCCCTTCTCTCCCTCTGACTCATCTGCTTCGCAAATCTACATACAGATGGCAAAGCCACCTCCAGCAGGCGCTCCCCAGTTACCATCAGAGCCTCCTACCTGACCCTTGTCTCTGGCTGGCATCAATTTGCACTTGCCTGTTACCAAATTAGACCTAGTAATTAGGCTGCAGCTGGCAGCATAAGGACAGGGCTAGACTCCTTGTCTATTGGGCTGACCAAAGTGCTGGTGAGGGAGGCAGAACTGAGAACAGGTGGGAGAGGGGCCCCTGGCATAGACAGCAGCCAGCCAGTCATCACTGAGGACAGAGGCCTCTTGCCCCTACAGGGGACACCAGCTCAACTGGCTGGCTGGGGCCATCTTCCAGGAAACACATCTTGACAGCCCTGCCTGGAGGGGCTCCTTCCAGCTGGAGCTCTGAATCCGCAACTTTAGCAGAAGGCGAGTTCTCCGCTGTGTTTATGGGGTGTACTTATCACATTTTCACAGACAACGTAAACATAATTTTAAGTATCAAGCATCTTTAATGTCTTTATTCCTCAGGAAGTGACAGTAAATGCTTCTCTATTAATGGGCTGTTTGCTGTAAGGAGGAGATAAAAAAAAAAAAAAAAAAAAAAAAAAAAAAAAAAACAACCCTATTCTTCTCGGCTGGGCCAATCATCTGCTTTCCTTTGGCCGCAGGGGCATCCATCTCCCTGCCTGCTCTTCCTTCAGTACTAATTTGGAGTTATGACACCTTGCGTGATGTCCTTCAAATTGAGCCCGATTTGAATCCCCGCTTTGAAAACAAGGTTCAAGGTTCATCCCATGCTCCTCCCCGGCTGTTGCTTGGGCCCTAATTTCTGCCTCTGCAAACTCCAATGTTGAAAACTGCCTTTGTGAAGAAGCTCCACTGCAAAGGGACCTGTGTGGATGGGGCAACCTCTTTTTTTGTTGTTGCGGGGGGAAGTGCAGCCTTGTGGGGCTCAGGTTCAAGGACAAGCCGTGGGGTTGCCATGTGGCACAAATACTTGAAGAGCACTCAGCAACAGAGGGAGAGAGGCACGTAGTTGGAATCCAGAGTCTGAAAGTAAAGACCTGACAGCAATGGCTGATGACAGCTTTGTGGAGTCTGCTTGACCATCGTGCCAAGGCTTAGACTGTCTCCTCCGCTTACACACCTCCCCACTCAGAGCTAAACTATCTGTTTATTGAGGACAAGCAACCACATCTCCATTTGCATGCTGCTTCATAGCTCCAGGAAGTGACTGTGAGCCCCTGCCTGTCTCATTCCAGACAGCGAGCTAAGAAGCTAAGAGTCCCCCTAAAGTGACATGAGGGGAACAGGCAGTCTCCGTAAACAGAGCCCGCCATTCATCTGTTAGTCAGAGGGGCTCACAGCTCCCTCCTGGCATTCATTGATCTGAGCAAGGCTTTCAATCACTTCTCGGGTCCTGAAACTTCATTTCTCAGCAAAGGTGACTTCAGGTGGGAAACCTGTCCTGTATAGAGGGACCCTGTGCCACACGTGGGTTAGACTCAAAGGCTACTATAGACCCTAAAGAGGTGCAGTATGTCAAATCTTGAGCATCCGCATCAGCAGTTGTGGTACCCACACCCAACTTGGGGCAGCTGAGCCTCACATCCACTCAGCCCAGGGTCCTTGACAGGGGGTTGGGTGCTTGCTCTGGGTCCCATTCAAGGCCAGTGGGTGTCATAGTCAGGCTTTGGAACCAGAGCAGGGAGGTCCAGCCCCAGCTCCACTGCTCCTTTGCTCTGTCTTTATTTTCTCTGAGGATGGCACCAGATTAACCCATGAAGGAAGCCAGGGAATGATGCACCTGGGCATTGGCAGGATTCAGGGGGTGTCTTGTTTGCTCAAATTTGTCGGCCTTTCTACATACCCTACGATCTGTGGTGATGGCATGTGTCCTGGCAGAGATTTTGTGTTCTGGACTTTGGAAGAAGATGAGCTTGTAGGAATGCACACACCAGTGAATGCAGAAACACCAAGCTGACTGCAGCCCCTCCACAAATAGCATCCTGAGACCCCCCCAGTCCACAGTGCAAGGGCCATGTTGGAGTTCTGTGCTAAGTAGACCAAGGACTCCAGCTGCTGCGGTGATCATACTTTTTCACAGAGAGGCCTGCCAGTGATGCACACAGCATTCACACCCCAAGCACATGCACGGTCACTCACAGAAGAGCAAACACTCAAAGACACACAGTGCTCACGCACATACATCATCACAGCACACACACACTCACATAGGAGCACACACACGTGGGAACATACATATATCAGTACAGCACTTACACACTCACAAAAGAGCAAACACACCCTAAGACTTACAGTGCATGCACAAATACACACACATACATACACACACACACACACATACACACACACACACACACACACACACCCGGGGGCAGGGGGGAGAACATCAGTACAGCAAGCACAGTACATCACATACACACTCACAGAGGAGCAAACACGCCCAAGAATGCACATACATACATCAGCACAGTGCATGCACATTCACACAGGTACACACACATGCTTGTGAACACATCAGCGCTCACACACACACACACGAGAGAGAGAGAGAGAGAGAGAGAACAAACACACCTAAAGACACACAGATTTCACACACATACATCAGCACAGCACACACAACACACATACGTGTACATCAGTAAAGCACATACACTCTCACAGAGGAGCAAACACACTTGTATACACAGCAAACACATACACACAGCACAAACACGCCCACACAAAAGCTTGTGTACACATCACTCGCACCAACATGTACACACAGTCCTTCATAACTCATAATGCCCAGTGAAGCATGCATATGCTTGTACACACTGTAAAAATTGAGCTTTTATATCACAGAATACAGGAGTGGCTGAGGAGGAACAGCAGAGTCGGCAAGAAAGAGGCTTCAAAGGCTTCTGCTCTAGGCCTATCAGGGCTGGGAGCTGGTTGCTTCTAGTGTTTCTCTCTGTACTTTAACTCTTAAACTTTCAGGCTATTTGGGGCCACTGGTCATGGCAAGAAACTGAACTTTCTTAACTCTTAACTGTCAGACTGGTGGCTCTAACTGCTGTACTTTAACTCTTAAGCTTTCAGGCTGATAGCCTTGCTATTTGAAGCCACTAGTTATCATAAGAAGAAAAAAAAATTACATTCATATAAACATAGGAGCTCCCACAGATCATTCATAAACATGCATAAATACATAGACAATCCAGCAGACAGACACATATTTGGTGAATGATGAATGGAGGAAAACTCCAATCAACTAACAACAACTTTATTTCTGTGCTGAGTTTTTACATCATCTATGAAAACATTATGTCATTTAAAAATAGAATCAAGCATTACATTAAGAGGGGGTTACAGTAGGACTATGGATTCTAAGTTCTTTCATCAGAACTATATCTACCTAGATACTTTTGTTCATTATAAGTTTAAAGCAGTGGTTTTATCTATATGCTTATTACAACTTCAAAGCAGAAGTTTTATCTTTTTCTTATTTCAATGGTACATTATGTG
The DNA here is from genome assembly GCF_903995435.1 of Acomys russatus. NCBI lineage: Eukaryota > Metazoa > Chordata > Mammalia > Rodentia > Muridae > Acomys > Acomys russatus. Next base: position 19,238,723 of record NC_067141.1, read on the forward strand.
TTCAAAGCAAACGTTTTTTATATCAAGGTTTTCCCCAAGAAACAAGTGTTTGTCTTGTCTTGTAGAGCTAACCATTTATTTTTTGTTTCTATATTCTATATTATTCTATATTCTATATTCATTCTATGGTCTTTTTTTATCATGGTGTACACCTGGGTCTTATCCTTGGACTAAACCTAGAATGAGTGTATTTCCTAGATTATTAAATTGTTTCGGTCTTGTTTTCCTTCTTGGCATAAATCACAAAGAAGTTCACAGAGCTCCTAACAGATTTTTCTATATTGCAGGAGGGTTTTTTAATTTTAATATATTTTAGTACATTTTTACATATACATTTATATTATTACAAAGAAATACAATAAACTACATACAGCAAGAAGAACCATGAAACAATCAGGAATTATATAAGGGTTACATGCATAGTGTTTTGGCTATTCATATTCAGCAACCTTGAAGAAAACATCTTTCCCATCTTGGTGAGTCTAAAATTCTGAATGTAAACCAATATCTATCCTTTCCCATCTCTATCAACTTAAAACATCTATCTAGACCCAAAAACATCTTAACCCCTAAACAACTAAGTTTAATTGTAAGACTAAACTATCTGGTCTTCAACCCCATCATAGAGTTGAGAAAGAATAAAACTTTTACCTGAGTAAACCAGAAGTTCAGATTAGCAGCTTCCAAAATGAAAAAAAAATGACAGAGACAGTTTCCTATCTGAAAGATCACCCGAAACTCTCTAACGTTGGAGCATCATCATTAGCCTTCTGGCCCAGTATATCCGACAGACATATTTGTGAAGCAGGAACTATTGAGGACTTGTTTACCCTGTCTTGGCAGAATTTAGCCATCAATTCTGCCTGCATCCAAGCTTGCCCAATTTTAGGAGAATTCTGTCTGTGGCCAAAACAAGGACATATTGCCCAGTGGGTGGTTTGCCACATTTGGAGCCATTTCCATAAGGAGGTTCTTTGATGCTCTTCTGCAGGAGGGTTTTTTTTTTTAATTACTTGAAGCAAGTCAGAAATCCTGTAAAATCATTATCAGGGATTACGAAGTCATCAGTTGGCTTAAATGGCACTGCATCATGAAGGTACATCTTCAAAATAATCTGCAAGAAATGTGCCCAACAAGGTGAAGCAGTAGACAGTGAGGGTCTCTGCCATGCCATGTATACGGGACAAGCACGGAAAGGCAGTATAGCAATAATAAGCATAATTAGCAGTTGAGGTAAAAATCTTAGGGGCTTTGCCTAAGCCAAAGATACACCCATTTGTCAGCTGAGCAAAAGTGAATGGGCTGCCTCTGGGAAGCTCATTTGCTTGTTCCTGCCAATCCAGCACGCAATTGCTCCCAGCAGCACACAGTGCTCACAAACATACATCAGCATACACACGCACACACACACACACACACACACATGCCCACCAGAGCAGTCACATGCTTGTGCAAACAGCACCCACACCTATTCACAAGCTCACGCACAGCACCCATCAGAGTCCACTGTAAATTCACAGCCTGAGCTCTGAGTCTCCTTAGAGAGAGAGACAATCACTGGTGACTGGGGATTGCAGGGTTCAGGAAACAGCTGGGCCCATGAAAAGGTAGAGACCCCTGGCTACAGTGTCCCATCGTACAGTTCCAGGATAGCACCTACTCCCTCCTTTGAACCTCTCATGGTATACCCAGGGTGGTGGAGCTCTACTCAGGCTGTGGCCCCAGGAGTTCATCTAGAGCACACAGGGATATAGAACCAGGAGCTCAGCAGAGGCCATATTCTCTCAGGCTCTGTATACATTTCAGAGAACTGCTGCTTTCAGGGAGGAGAAACCAAGGGGCTAGAGAGCCCAGGCAGGTGCCCATGCTTTGCTTTGTTTTTGTTGCTGTTGTTGGGTTTGGTTGGTTGGTTGAATTGGGGAGGGTGTTTTGTTTTTGTTGTTGTTGTTGTGGTTGTTGGCCCTTCCCTCTTCTCCTCCCAGTCCCACTCCCTCCTATCCCCCTCCCCTATTTCCCAAAAAAGGGGAGCCCTCCCTACCCACCCCAGCTCATGAAGTCGTCTCAGGACTGAGTTTGTCCTCTTCCCCTGTGGCCTGGCAAGGCAGCCAGAGGGAAATGATTGGAAAGCAGACAACAGAGTTCATGTCAGAGACAGCCCCAGCTCCCCTTAAGAGTGGACCCACATGAAACCTGAGCTGCCCATCGGCTACATCTGTGTAGGGGGCCTAGGTGCAGTCCGTGCAAGGTCTTTGCTTGGTGCTTTGGACTCCACAAGCCTCTCTGGGACCTGCTTAGTTGGCTCTGTTGGTCTTCTTGTGGAGCTCCTGTCATATTTTATGGATGCTGGCCAAGGGAGGCCAGACACAGAGAAGACCCAAGAAATACCAGCCTAGGACCATTCCACCCCAGATTGAACCGGACAATGACTTTGGGTAGCCACTTCACGCAGATGTTCTGAGGGGTCTACTGAGCTCAGTTTCTTAGAGAGGAAGCAGGGCAGGAAGAGGCACAGCACCGGCCCCTCACATGAAATGCCTTGCTCCAGTACAGCAGTGAGTTCCTGGGAAGGGAACACAGTGGCGCCCAGCTCTCCTGCTGCGGCCCTGCATACTACGCAGACATTTTGTGCTTTCATGAGCCAACCCTGTTCTCATTTGCTTTCTGTTGCTGTGATAAACACCAAACACCCAAATCCACTCAGGGAGGAAAGGGATTAGTTCATCTTCTAGGTTATAGTTTATCACTGAGGGAAGTCAAGGCTGGAGGTTGAAGCAGAAACACATAGAAAAAGGCTGTTCCCTGCCTTGCTCTCAGGCCCAAAGCCCACCTCCCTAAGGATGGTACCACCCACAGTGGGCTGGGCCCTCCTGTATCAGTTAGCAATCAAGGGAAAACAAAAAACAAAAAAACGCCCCATAGAAATGCCCACAGGCCATCTGTTGGAGACAATTCTTCAACTGGGGTTCCCTTTTCCTGGGTGTGTGTCAAATTGACTCCCAAGATTAGCCATCAGAGAGCCTAATTCCAGCCTATTTCTCAAACCTTCAAGCTGAGACCCCTATGAGTCCTAAATCCCAGATCCATCTCTTCTTCCTTTCTACTCCCAGCCTCCCTTCTCTTACCATGTGAGACTCACCAAGTCACAGTGTCCCATGCCCCCTTCCACCTGCTGGGTAGAAGCCACTCAGGACAGTGGGTGATCCAAGATGGCCAAGGTTATGTGATCCCAACCAATGTCCTGTAAAGACCTGGCCACCTGGCCCACTTTGGCTAAATATGGTGGATTGGTCTTCGTCCCTGAGACCTGGAGTTCAGTGTGTGCACCCAGCACTCCTGGGGGCTGCCTCAAATGCCCTTGCTGTATAGAGGAGGAAAATGAGATGGTTGGCACACTTAGGACCATACATGGGAAAGTTTCCTGGAATCACAAGGCACATCAGTCTCTGGACACCCCACACCGAGCGAGAAGCTGCTTGGTGTGTGCTGCGGAAGGGGCTCAATGCCACGCCCCAGTTTCCAGGACAATCAGGATGACATGTGTCTGTATTAGCTCGTGTGTGACTAGGGAAAGTGGCCCAGTTTCAAAACAGATTTGTCCATGAATATTCATGCCTTGTGGGAAGAGAACCACTGTCGATAAGTGCTGGGTACCTTGTTTTGAACATTTCTCAGATTAGGGAAACCTGCAGCTTCCTGGTCACCTCTGCCCATGTTTATGGATAATTACTTGTCGGAAGCTCTGTAGCTTTCACGAGCTAAGGCCTTCCTTTTTTTTCTGGGGTCGGTTCTGTTCTGAATTTGCTGTGTGCTCGCACCATCTGGAAGGTGTAATTTGCAGCTCAATTACTTCTTAGGCTCTTAAGAACTGCTTTTCCCCAGTGGGTGTTTCTCCTCAAAAGTTACTTTCCTTTTTTTAATACATAATTTCCTTTAAACTACCCCCGAAACTCACGTTACGCTTTGCTCTTGAATATTCTATAAAAATGACACGGTGGCCTCTGTTATAGAGAGGAGGAAAGGTTAACCCACTCGGCATTTCAGCTAGCATGTATAGGAATCATGAGCATCCCTGTTCTCTAAGGCCATCTACTAGGTTCCAAGACTTTGCCCAGAACCTCATGGACTCACAGGGACAAGGAGACAAGGTTTCCAGGATGTGACAAGGACTCCCTCAGGTCAGGACTACAGTGTGGCGCCTACACAGAGGAGGTGGACTGCCTGGAATTAACACTGACACTGAGCTACAAACTGCAGCTCAGCAAGGAATGGGGCAGATGTGGTTACTGCAATAGCACTCTGGATCATAGGAACAGAGTGTGTGGAGAACCAGAAACAAGAGAAGGAGCTAAGACCCAGACATGCCCAGAGAGGTACCAGGCATGTAGGGGCATGGGAATGGCAAAGTGTTCAGGAGAAAGTCCCAGAGCACCGAAGACAAGAGACTTTTCCAAGGACACAATTTGACCAGAAGAGGATGCTCAGCAACTCAGATGGGCGGAGATGCTCTTCCAGTCCCACAAGATCCAGGACCGAAGATGAAGGAAATGGGGCTGGACAACAGTCAAACACATCCCTCTGTGTCAGAAAACTCTCCAGAATCTCACTGAAGGGTGACAGGACATTTCCACTATGCATAATAGTCTCCCTGGGCAGAAGGTTCTAGAGCTATCCTTTTAAGGCTTCCTATAGCTGCAAAGATATCTAGGTGCTTTTAGTGATAAAACTAACATGCCTTGGCCAGGGGCTCTTCCCTACGAGAGAAGAATCCCTAGCTGTTGCCTGTCACCAAATCCTGAGGACCTTTCAACACCAGAAATGGCAAAGGCCCAAGATCCAAAAGCCTCTTGATTAAAAAGATCATGATGACCGGGGGTAGCCATGTCGTCTCAGGCCAGTGAAGGACATAGAGGCAGAACTACATAGAAACAAGAATGAAAGCAAAGATCACAGTCCAACTTTTGAGATCAGTAAACATGATGCTGCATGGACAGAATAAAGACGAAACCATATGATTGCGTCACTTGATGTGGGAAAAGCATTTTTGGCAAATCTAAAACTCACCCAGGTTTAGGAGGGAGGGGCTGGGGCAGAGGAGGAGGGATGGGCTCTCAGCAAGTTCTAAATAAGGGAGAATTAGCTGCAAGAATATTAGTGGAAATAAATCTACTTCTAGCAAGTTAAGGTGACAAACGGAATGCTTTGCTCCTATTTGTAGGAGGAGCAAAGCCTGTGATCGCTCACCATTGTTAACTCAGCACAGTGCAGGCATTCCAAGCCACATCTGGGCCGAAGTCAGAGCATCTGGCGAGGGTCAGAGAACATCTTGAAGGAGTCCGTTCTCTTCTTCTACCTTGAAGATGCTGGGAATTAAACTCAGGCCATCTGGCTTGGCAACAGGTACCTTTAACCACCAGGCCATCTAGCAGGCCCCAAAACGTAATTTTTAAATGCAGAGTAGAGAGGAAGAAATAGAGATATCTCTGCTTGCACAGTGCCATGGTTGCCTGTGTAGAAAATGTCACAAATGATACCAAAAGCTAAAATACTCTGAGAACTAATTAGGAGTTCAGTGAAGACACCAGGTTCACACATGAAACTCCATTGTATTTCCTTTGACAAGTGTGATTACATGGACAGTGAGACTAAAACCACAAGGCCACCAAATATTGCAAATACTACTCACCAAAGAAATGAAATATAAGGTTAAGGATGCCTTTAAAGACATGTACACCTTCATATGTCAATAACTACAAAACATTGTCTGGTGAGGCACACCTTTGATCCCAATACTCAGGAAGCAGAGACAGGCAGCTGTCTGCCATTTCAAGGCCACATAGTCTACATTAGAAATTCCAGGACAGCCAGAGCTACGTAGAGACCTCATCTCAAACAACAACAATGAAAAACACTACAAAACTCAAACAAGTCAAAGGAGATGTAAATAAGTGGAGGTATTTGTGTTCTGGGACTCAAACACTCAACAGTAAACATGCCAATTCTCTTTAAATTAATACACTTAACACAATTTCTATTTAAAAAAAAAAAACACAGTTATTTTTTGTAGGCCTAAACACATCCGTTTAAAATGTACATTAAAAACACAAGGAACCAAATAGGAAAAACAACTCTGAATAAAAATGACAGAATTCATCCCACCAATGGTAAGATTTTTATGTAGCTGCAGCAGCTGAGAGTTTGGTACCTACACAGGGATGGATGCAAAGGTCAAGGGAACAAGCACAGAACTCAAGAATGAATCCAATCCACAAGTGTGTGTTCAACTGATTTTTAACAAAGGTCCAAGAGTAATTCAATGGAAGAAAAAACTTTCAACAAGCCATTCTGGAGCAATTGAGAAAGAGGAATGAGAAGGAGGGAGGGAGGGAAGGAGAGAGAGTCAGATTATGGCTTAACTTTCATACCTTGTAGAAAACTGAACTGAAAATTTCTAATTGATTCTCAGAGTTTCCACTTTGTAAAACTACAAAATAATTATAAAATAAACGTAAAAGATCTAAAGCCAAGCGATGAGTTCTTTTTTAAATGTGTGTATATGTTGGGGCTGTGGCCACAGCTCAAACAAGGGCATTGGAGGCTCCAGGAGATAGAATTAGCGGGCAGTTATGAGCTGTCCAATACATGTTCTAGGAACCAAGCTTGGGTCCTCTGCCAGAGCAGTACATGTTCTTAACTGCCAAGCCAACTTTCCAGCCCCTTAAGCACAGGATTAGTTGACATTACATCTAAATCACAGTCTAGGGAGCTGGGAAGATGGTCAATCAGTAAAGTGCATATTGTGCAGTGATGAGGACCTAAGTTAAGATCTCCAGCACGCACATAAAAGCTGTGTGAAACAGGGCATACCTGTAACCCCAACACTGGGCAAGCAGAAACACGCAGATCCTGGAGCTCACCAGCCAGATAGTTTAGCCAAACTGACATGTCCACATTTAATCTTGGCTTAAAGATATAAGATAGAGAGCAAGCGAGCAAGCTATGCAACCTCAACCACTGGCCTACACACACACACACACACACACACACACACACACACACACACACACACACACACCACAGTGGGCAATTCCTCTCTGGGACATACAGAGAATGCTCAGAGCTAAACCACTTGAAACCTGATATCCCCACTAGAAGAGGGCTGCAGGTATGAATGGTCCCTTTACCCAGGTAAAAAGAGCATGTGACAGCCAAAGACCATAGAGCAAATAACACGTGAAGATGTGGGTGGCTAACACAGGGGTGCACTAGTAATCCACAGAAAAACATAGCTTGCTGAAATGACTGACAGCTGGACCTAGGGAGGGTGCTGAGACTGGGTCATCTCAGCATTGCTGGTGTGAGTGTGAAGGGGGAGCCCTCCCGGTTTCCTATAATTACAACTCCCATTGTCCCATAGCCCAGCAACTGTACTTTGAGATAGTTATCCCAGGGCATTGAAGAATAGAGAAAGTTCACACACAATCCTGTACAAGAGTGTTCACAGTTCACATCTGCAGACCTGATGCCAGCCAGTGTCACTTAGTGACAATAAGAAATAAAGCTTTGAATGGATCTCCAGAGATCTACATTGAGTGAAAAATAATCAAAATTAATCTGTATGATAAAACAAGCAGGTGCCCCACCCTACAGAGTCCTGGGGTGAGGAGTCTAGACACAGGCTTCCCAGAGCTGTTCTCAGAGCCTCAGTAGGCCCAGTTCATGGTGCCCACCCAGTCTTCATCCTCTCTAGGGCTCAGGGGACTCTTCTGAGGCAACTCAGGTTGGTGACCCAGTCTCTGATAGCTATAGTGCCGAAGTCTCTACTCTCAGCTCTGAAAGGCCTCTCAGCCTGAGCCTGTGGTCCCCTGCAGAACGGTAGCCAACATGGCTGCCAGACGCTGGTGTCTAGTGGGAAAACCTACATTCCAAGGGTCTCTTCATTAGCTCAGTCACAGCCAGGTTGGCCTCACTGTTGGTTATCTAAACGGCAACTGGTGAGGAAGCTTAATCGCATGCGTGAGGTCCCTTAGCGTTTGTATTTAATGCAGAACAACTATGTCCACCCTCCATCCTCAACAGGCCCTCCCAGACTCATGAGTAGACCTGCGCGGCCTTCTCACTAAAGGGGAAGGAACTTGGCCACGGTGGGATTCAGCCATCCCTTCACTGCGTGTGACTATGAAGAAATGGGCTGTTTCCGTCTGCTGCCTTTTTCTTGCTCCCCTCTAAGTCTTCAGAAATCATCAGACTATCACATAATAAACAGGAAGATCTGCAGTTGGCAGAGACTGGGCCAGCTTAAATCCCCGGCTCCAGCATCATTAGTGCCAGACTTAGAGGAAGAAAATGTTAAACGCAGGCTTTATTTAGACCATGAAATGAAGGCCTTAATCTTGTGAGTCGTTGAGTGATTTCTAGAAGAAAGGAGGAGCAGAGAGAGTCACCAGACCTTCGGTAGCCTCTGGGTCAGCATTGGTACACCGGCGTAGAGACCCCTCAGTGAGCTGCAGTCTTAGCACAGTGCAACTTGATGCGGCTAGACACCGGAAGTGGACTCTGCTGTTTTCAGAAAGAGTTGCATCAAACAGGCTGCAGGTATGCAGCCATTGGCCCCAGGGCACCCAGGAGCCACTTGTGGCTTCTTTCCTTAGAAACAGAGCCAGGCCTGGCCTTGAACTGAAGGGCTGAGTAAAAGGCTGTGGCTGAGGGTCCCACATGCAGAATTCCAGAGCCAGAAGACCTTCCGGGGGGCCGCTGAGAAGCTTCTTCCTCATAGGTGGCCTCCTCACTGCTAGCAGGAGGTGAGGGGCTGGATGACCTCTGCGAGACTTTCTGCTCTCTGAATCTGCAGAGTAGCTGGAGGGGAGCCCTAAAGTTCTTTGCCGGAGCTGTTCATGGTGTCAGAATCTGGGGGTGGGAGAAGGGTCATTTGAGCACCCGGAGAGAGATCACCCCCATTCTCCTCATTAGGGAATCACCGATCTGTGAATGATAAACAGAATGAGAAAACACACACTGCACTTACAGACAAGCGAAATCAGACAGGCTCTGAAAGGGGCCTCAGGAACTCTCATAACAAGACTGGTGGCCACACACATGGGGGACATTGGGGAGGTGCTTTTGTGTACTCGAATGACTAACTAGAAAGCTGGCTAACTAGATAAAAGCCGCAGGTTTATCTCTTTGATGCTGTTTGAAATCTGATTTCAAACCGAGCTGCACAGTCAGCTGTCGACAAAGGCCTCTGCCAGGCTGCACCAGTATTTTTTGCTCCAGGAAATAGAAATCCTTCATGTTTTGTCCCAGATTTGGTCATATCGGTTTGTCTTGGCTGTGGCAACAAGCCATAGGTAGGATTCTTAAACAGCAGGCACTCACCCCTAACTGCCCTGGAGCCTGGGAAGCCAGATACCAAGGTGCCTGCAAGGTAGGTGTCACCCTGGGCACTGTTTCTCTTGTTGTATAGGTTCCCACCTTCCCACTGTTTGCCACTGACCTCTTGTGGGGTGGTAGGAGATGCTCTCCAGTGTACTTTTCCTAGTGAACACTAATGCTAACACACAGGCACCACCCCCTGAACTCACCTAACCCCAGTCACCACCCAGGCCCCACCTAGTCCCATCAGACTGGATTTAGGGCAGTTGTGTTGTTGATAGTCTTTGCTTGCTTGTTCTTTGCTGTGAAAAGACAAAAATCGCTGCTCTTGTGGAGCAAGAAACCCACTCTTTCCTATTTAACTGCTATTGGGTGCATGTTTGGTCCCCGGGAATAGTACACACCTGCTGTGTGCAGAGATCCAGGAAGAATCGTGAAAGAGTCTGGTGTGGTTCAGTGACAGGGTACCGGGCTTCTGAAGGCCCTTTCTCAATCCACAGCACCGTAAAGAAAACCATGAAAATTGGTGGGCGTGTGAGTGGATGGATGACTGGGTAGAGGAATGGGTGGGTGGGTAGGTGGATGGGTGAAGGTGGGTGGGGGAGGGGTAGGTGGGTAGATCGCTAAGGGGGTAAATGAATGGGTGTGTGGGTAGGTAGGCAGATGGATAGATAAGTGAAGATGGGTAGGTGGGTGGGTGGGTGGGTGGGTGCATGGGTAAATAGATGGGTAGGTGGGTGGGTGGGTGCATGGGTAAATAGATGGGTAGGTGGGTGGGTGGGTGGGTTGGGTACATGGATAGGAGGGTTATGAATAGGTAAACTGATGGGAAAGTAGATACATGGGTGAGGGCTTGGGTAAGTAAATACCGTAGGTTAGTTGAGGAATAGTTATGTGGATGTGTGGGTGAGTAAGCGGGCAGGTGGGTATCTAGGTGGGTGAGAAAGTGGATGAGTGCGGAGGTGGATGCATGAGTGGATGGATGGATGAACACATTCTCATACCCCTTTCACTGCAGTTTCTCACAGAATGCCAGGAAAGATTACTGCTGTCCTAATTCCCACCTTTTCTTACCCAAGAACCCAAAGCATGACTGTGGACTCTTCTTATCCTAAGGGCCTCAGCAAAGTCTAGCCCCACGGACCCTAGGCTCTCACTTGTCAGCATGGAGTGTCCCGTCACAGTCCAAGCCTCATGAGACTGTCATCTGTGAGCTCACCAGAACACTTCCGCCAGCCATGGCTCCACATGACTGTGGGGATCCGCTGGCAGCTTCTGCAAGAAACAGAAGTCTCCTCAGAGCCCTGGAGACAGCATCTGCCTCTGCTTTGCATGCCTCTCTTTCCTGGGCAACCACAGCCCCAGTCTGCCAGGCTGTGAGACAGCATGGTGCACACAGCATTATCAACTGTCTAAAGCTAATCTCGGCATTTTGTCCGACATTGAGAGATCGCTGCTTGATGCTGACCCCTCGCTTGCCCTCCGTATGCTGGTGATTGGCACTCTCCTGCCTGAGAAAAGCCAGCCTCTCCCCAGGTACCCACGACCCCACCAAGTGCTGCCAGGCCTCCTTGGGCTCGCCAGCTTATCACTCTTACATTTAGGGGCTACAAATGCACAAGCTCTGCAACCCATTGGGTCTGTGGGAGGTGGTTGCAGGTGGAGGTCCCACTTTAATCTTCCCCTGCAATTCTCACAGCCTCAGAGGCAGCACAACCACAGTGAGGAGCCCGGGACTTCCTTATGTAGGTCTTGGCACCAGCCCGCTCAACTTAATTTAAAGTCTCCCTTAGTGGCAAGGCGATCTTCCAGTAAAGTGCTGTGTTCCTACAGTGCCGCTAATCTCCTTCTGTAAGAGGCCTCATTTGCTGAAAAATACGAAAGGGGAGGAAAGCTTGTGCAGGCATTCAGCTGCTTGAAGGGGCATCTAGGAGCTAAGCTGAGACCTCCCCCTGGGAGGGAGGAGGCTTTGCAGGAAGTAGGATATCTGTTCTGTGTGAATCTTACCTCAGGCTGGGTATACCTAAATAAACACCCATGCCCTAGATCATAGACTCCTGTATTCCCCACTCACACAGACACACACACACACACACACACACACACACACACACACACACAGGTGCATGCATATATATTCCTGTGCACTCCAACTTGGGACAAGCACATAGACACTTACAGACCCACAAAAACCACCACACACGCGTGCGCGCGCCCGCCCGCACGCTCCTGTGTACCCCAAGAACTCACTCAGCCAACGTGACCTAGTACAATGAGTCTGGACACCTGGTGCAAGAGCTTTCCCACCCACAGGAAACCAGGCTGGCAAGTGACCTGCTTCTGTGATCAATGCGGTTCAACACGGTCAAGCCCAAGAGTCTATCTACTGCAGAGAGAGAAGAAGCTCGGTGGAAGCCAGTACCCTTGACACTGTGCCCTTTGTCCCTTAACACAGAATACAGTAGGGCTAGGGATGTAGCTCAGTTAGTTAGTGCAGTGCTTGCCTAACGTTCTTCAAGCCCTGGGCCCAATTCCCAGCACCACATAAAACCAGGCATGCTGGCACATGTCTGTAATGGTAGGTGGAGGCAGGAAGTTTAGTTTAAGAGCATCTCCACTTATGTACTGAGTTTGAGGCTACCCTGGGACATCCTGTCTCCAAAAAGAAAAAAGAAAAAATCTCACACACACACACACACACAGAGAGAGAGAGAGAGAGAGAGAGAGAGAGAGAGAGAGAGAGAGAGAGAGAGAGAGAGAGAGAGAGACAATAGAGGCTGAAAGAGATTGGTTGATTTCCCCCATGCTGGCTGACAGCCAAGTTATAAAGTTATGCATAGTTTTTCAGGACAACACATGGTGGGTACATATCAGACTCCAGGGCAGCCTGAGCTACATGAGTTCCTACCCTGCTCCTCCCTCCGCCCCCTCGCCAAAAAAGCACAATGGATACCATAAACTAAATAACAAAACCTCACTCAGCTTCCTCCACAGTCTTGAAGGATCAATTGCTGTGGGAATTGACCTCCTTGTGGAAACAAGTAGAAAACCCAATTAAATATATGAAACAGAAGCTCTCAAGCCCTGGACAACAGGTATCAAATAAATGTGATCCTGGAGAGAAGTGAAGTTGCAATGGGAACCCCGCAGCTCCTCAGTTCACAGCAGGAAGCCACTGCAGTGGGCAGACCTACAGTTTCCCGGGTCATAACCCAGTGGCTGTCCCAGGGAGCAGGGCCAAGGGGCCTCCCACAAGTCCAGCCATCTATCTGGCTTTGAAGGAGGCAGAGCAGAGAGAGGCACAGCAGCATGGACCATCAGGAGGGCAGTGGGAAGCACAGGGACCCAGGCAAGCTGGGTAGAGCGCTGAATGGGCATGGTGAGCTCTCCCTGAGTCTGAAGACCCAGCAGAATGCCGAAGCTCCAACAGCACCCACAGCCGGTACGGGAGCAGGATGGGTGGCATTCCCATCAGAACACGGTCTCAGATACACAGGGCATGGGATAAGCATAGTGTGGTACCCACGACAAGAGTTCAAAATGAGCTATCACACTAAGGTTCTGAAACAGCTATTACAAAGATTACAGGTATTTCCTTAGTTGTAGAGTACAAACATGAGAAGGTGAAGATATGAGATGGAAATTTGGAGGTAGGGATTGTCATTCTGCCGTGCAAGTCAGGAGGAGGAAGGCAGTGGTGAGTGCCCTGGGCACTGCCTCTTCATCTGTGTCCTGTTCCTCACACATCACCTGAAGGGACAGGCAGTCTACACCTGGTATGGGGCACACTTGTCCTCCCACCTTAGGCTGCCCACTGGCACGTCCCTTATCCTGCCGTTACAGTCACTTCCTTTCTCATATTCTTCCTGAGTATGCTGAGAACCAGCTTCCCAAAGCAAGTCATCCTGCCTGATGTGTGCCCATGGCCCTGCCGGGCCTCTCCTAGCCTTCTAGCCAAATCCTGTATGTGGGACCATGTCTTGCCTCACAGGGCTTCTCAATTCACCAACTAAGACCTCAACCCCACTTGTGAAAAGAAAGACATCCTTACTCACTATTTTACAAGCATGATGGACTTAGGAAGGAAGAAACCACAGAGCCTGAAGGGATCCATGTGTCAGCCTCTTGCAGCTGTCCAGCTGTAGCTACTGAGAGCATCAGTGAATACCAACACCGATTGCCCCAGAGGAATCTTAGTGCAGCCACAGCTGACTGCCAGCATGGCCTGCTAAAAGAACTGAGCCAGGCTTCCCAAGGAATCCTTCAGGGAGGTCCCAACACTTGTAAATATTCAGGACTTTTCTCATTCTTTGCAATTTCAAAATAGTCGTGGAAACTGTTATTTAGCAAGATAAATTCAGGCATGAGCGTACCAGACATCTAGACAGCAGGAGCAGGGGAGCATGGCAAATGAAGCTAGAAGGCCAGGTCCCAAAGAGGGACACAGAGCACCCCAAGATAGGCCGCAGGCAAAGTCTTCCACAGTATGTGCAAGCCACCAGCCAAAGCATGCCACCTCACCAAGGCATGAAGGCAATATGAGAAATCCATCTGCTGTTATGTGCTGGGATCCCATCGTGTGTCAGCTGAAAAATTCAACACCATTTTTTCAACATTATTTTCATGGTTTATGATTACATTTATTATAGTTACTGCATGCACTGTTTTAAATCTTTCACCCAAGAGGAGATTCTTTCTTTTCTTTCTTTTTTTTTTCCCCCCTTAAAGGGAGAGAAGACAGTGATGACAGCACAGTGCTCATGGGGCCAGTTAACACATTCATACTGTGGGTGTCCAGGGAGGATGGGAGAGGAGGAGTCTTGTGTCAAGAGGGAAGGAGGAAAGTAGTCGAATGCTGAACAGTATCCTGAGAAATGTGAAATCTTGTTCGCAAACAAGATCCAGCTGCCTACACCATGCATGTTGTAGACACTTTAGGACGCTTCTCACACCATGTGTGAAGTAGGTATTTTAGGACACGTCTTACACCATGTGTGCTGTAGGTATTTTAGGACACCTTTTACACTGTGTGTTGTAGGTGCTTTGGGACACTTCTTACACCATGTGTGCTGTTTTAGGACGCTGCTTACACCATCCAGTTATAGGCAGCTGAGGACTCTGCCTACACCGTGAGTGCTGCAGGCACTTTAGGATGCTGCCTCCCCAGACCATATCCCATGAAGAGTCACCTCCAACTTCAGCTAGGGAGGTTCCAGTCTCCATATCATGTGTGTTAGAACACTGCTTTTGAAAACTCGGGAGATCTATTACACACTGTAAAAATGTGTCTTTGAAGGTAGATCTGAGTAAGTTCATGAAGACCACATGAAACAGAGACTATGAGCTTCAAAGACAAGTGAGAGCAGCGAGCCCATTGGCTGTTTAGCTGGATGATGCTTTATTCTCCTAAGTGGTCGGTGGTTTCTGAATGTTCCCTTGTTTTTTCGTGACAGAAATGGCCCAGTCCTTAAGCTCATCCTAGGCCACTTGAGACCAGAAGGATCCTAAGTTACCAGCAGGCATCCCTGGACCTTGCCTTCTAAACAGTGGCTCTCTTTCCTGCCTAGGTACCCTCAATCTAGCCTTGATTGGCTGGATTGTCTCAGCCAATCCTAGCCTCCAGGACTCTTGTCTAAACAAAGATATTAAGCTATTAAAATGTAGTAAGAAACCCTCAGGCATCATTTAGCCAATTCCATGATTCGGGGGCCCATGACCAGCGTCAGGGCCAGTCACAGGCAGAGCTGTGGCTCCAACTGGTAGACCTGCCTAGTGTCTGAGTCCTATGCCACATTTCCCTCTCCACCCCTAGAGGAAAAGAAGGCTATGAAGAGCACTGTAAACTATGACACACACAAATGGGGCGGGGAGGGGCTTGCAAGTGACACCTCCAGCTCTAGAAGACAGAACAATTCCAAATCTGGAATCATCCCAAGGGCAAAGCAATTTAAGTGCACATATTACTTAATCTAGCTGTGGCCCCAACATCAGTGAGCAAGCAAGTGGGGGCTTGTGCCAGGATGGCCAGGTCAAGCAGCCGGTAACATTTGGAAGACACCTGTTTTAAAATGTAAAAACTGATTCTTTCATCTAAGTGTGATGACTTGGTTGTAGATCCTGCCTCCCCAGAGCATATTCCATGAAAGGTCGCTTCCGACTTCAGCTACGGAGGTTACAGTCTCCATATCATGTTTGGTACCCAAAGCCAACCTGATTCCACAGAAGTATTAGAAGCCAGGAGCGACACACTTTTGCCTCCTGTCCTCTGTACCTCACTATCCATCTGTGAAAGGAAGCAAGAGCTAAAAGGTCTCTCTTTCCAGCCATGGGATCTGTATCCAGGGACATCACAGTTGTTGGTGTTTTTGGAACCCTCGCCTAGGGCACTGATGGATGGCCTGGTCAGTAGAATGTACTCCAGTGGGCCGATGAAGGGAGGTAAGGATAAACAAATGGTGGACAGGCATGGCAGTCCTCACTGGCCCGCCTTGTGAGGGGCCTGGGGCGAGGGGGAGTATAGAGACAAAGGACAATGCCTCAGGCTTGCTCACAAGGCAAGCTCGGGTACAGGAAGAAGGGACCAGAAGCAGCTGTCCTCTGGTTTGGGATAGAGTCAAAATGCAGAGCAGAAAGCCAGAACAAGAAAGAAAACCTGCCTCTAGAGATGAAAAGTACTCCCCCCCCACCCCTGGCCTCCTGAACCTGTCACAGCATCCCAAGAAATGTGGCCAAGGAGACCCTGCACTCGGCTTCAGGCACTGATGGGGAAGTGCTGCATATGACCCAGCTGGCTGAGCCAAACGCTGGCGGCTGGGCTAGATGTTCACCTAATTCTCCCAAGGTTTTCTAGGTAGTCCATCGTGATTCCCACTGTGTTTGTTGTTTTTCTTTTCTCCCACTTGGTGGCATTGTCTTTTCTGTTTCCTGTCTTATCACATTGGCTACGAATTGGTGAATACCATGCAGGCTGCCAAATTGCTAAGGGGACAGGATTTGTGAAGACACTAGAGACTGGTACCACAGCCACAAAGTCCCTCTGAAATTTAGACATTCTAGGCATGGGACCAAATGATGCTGGGAGGCCGGTCCGGGGACAGTTCTGAGCAGAACTAGGGGAGCCCCTGCCTGGACATGTGCAACCAAAAATTCCTACAGGCTCCAAATCCAGAGCACAAGAACTAATGGGCCCCTGGCCAAGAGAAAGTGCGCATTCTAGCCACTGTTAAACTATTGTCAGTTTGTTCATGTGAAAAATGTGAGAAATGAGATTAATTAGGATCCTCAATTTACAATCAGTTCTCCAAGAATATGGACTCAAATTAAATTAACAGCTGTTTTAATTTTCTCCTATACCTCCACGGTCTGATTCTTAATCACACTACATCCCAATTCTTATCATAAATGAATTATACAGAATCACAGTTCACTGGCAAGTCTGTGTATGCTGGCTCCTTTAAACCAAAGCCTTGAAACCACACCTTCTTCTCTAGTGTTCAGAAGCTCTGATGGTGCAGCATGGTATCCCAGGTCGGCCACACAGCTCTGTGGCCAGGCAGGGCAACAAGAGCCAAGCCTTAATGTGGGCTATTGGATTACATTTAGGTGGCTGCAGGTGGCCAGTGGCTGTGTCACTGTACATCATGGGTCTGGAATCTGTCTGCTCAGGGGGTGAACATAGATAACACCTACATAGGCAGGGTTTTCTAAAGGAACAGAATTAATAGAATAGGTACGTAGGTAGGCAGGCAGGCAGACAGACAGACAGACAGACAGATGGTTATTAGATTAGATTGGTTTACAAGGTGTAGTCTGGGTAATCTAACAATGTCTGCCTCATCTTGGAGAGGCCATGAGGTTCAGGAGTTGCTCAGTCTTGGAGCCTGGATATTTTGGTCATACCAATCTGGTGCCGAAAACCTGAGCTATTGGTTTTGCATGTTGGAACCCCAAAGAAACAGGTTCTAATTTCAGTGAAGAAGATGTCTCAGCAGTAGGGTGGGAGGACTTTACAGTGAGAGTGAGGACAAGAAGGCAAGAAAGGTTTTCTTATTCTGTGACCTTGTGTCTGGGCTGTAACCTAAAGATGTCACCAAGATTTAGGGTGTGTCCTCCTGCTTCAATTAATCTGGAGTGCCCAGCAGCTTGGGTTTAGTTCATTCCAAATGCAGTTGATTTGATAACCAAGGTCAGTCATCGCAGCACCCATGTCACTACAAAGCGTATCTGTCAGTCTTAATTGAGAATGTCCCCCACAGGGGACATCTGCTTGCTCTGTCCCTTGTTGTCCCCTCACCCTGCTGTTTCTGTTGACAGGTGCCATGCTGTGGGTCTGCCCCTTCTAAAAATACTTTTATGTATCCATGAAGTCCCAGTGTGTGTTTCCAAAGAATCTCCAGGCTTGAACCTACCCTCACTTCACAGTCCTCACCAGCTCCAAGGCACCTCAGGTTTGTCTGGCTCTTTGGTCTCGCTCCCTCTATGGTCACTGCTGACCTTAGGCTGTCTCCAGACTGCAACATCTGTCCTCTTCTGCCCGGACTTCTTATGATGTTTGAGACTTGAGCTAATCCCTACCCTTACCCGTTTCTCCTTCTTCCACTACACATCTCCTTTCCATAGTCATGGTGTGTGCAGCCCTCCATGGCTGCTGCCTCTTCCTATCCTTTCACTATTATTTTCTAGCCTGACTGCCTGTCTTTCCACTGTAAGACTATGGGGAGCTGCAGACGGGGAGCCAATTAGCTCATCTCGTAAGATGCAGGCTGTGATGTGGTCATGGAGCATCCCTCCTCCCCGTACACTCCTTCTTCCTCCTTGGCAGGAACGCAGTCCTAAGTTCTTTTCAGAAGCCATGGCAAAGAGGGTGGCACCCATAGCTGCCCTCTCTTATGTACCTAAGTCCTGTCCTGACTCAGTTCAAGATAGCCATGTTTTGGGGATGGAGGTGTCCTCCCTCTCCCTGTGCAGACACCGTATGCTGTCCCTGTCCTGAAGTGACAATGTGGCTGGCCCCTAGGGGCCTCTGAAGGCTAACCTGTTTCTGCCTTTTAGGAGAAGGCTCAATCTAGATGTTAAAAATCTTCCCAGAAAAAAGTCAGCTCTCACTTGCTAAGGATGGCACTAGTGTTTGGGAAATATCAGAAGGAGGCAATCCATGCTATATGTACGTCCTGCAAATGGCTAATGGATTAGGCTGGAAGGCAGGCACTGACAGACTCTTCATGTTAGTGTGCTTTCTCTCACAAATTGGCCAGGTCTCTTCATAAGTTCTGGCAGATGAGCCCCAGGGCCCATACTCAGGTGTCCTGAAGACTCTTTCCCCCATCACCTCGCAGCTATGATTCAAAGAGAAGGCCAGTAGTTTAGGGAAGAAACATTGGCTAAGGACTGAACTGGCTCCTAGTACCCTTCCCCCACCTGAGCCACAGGTTTCCTGCCCTGCCCTGTGGGCTGGTTCCACAGGAACTGAGATTAGGCGACCTCCAGGGACAAAGTGAGGGGACTGCAGCATGACAGCAGGTCTGCGCCTGTGTGTGGGCATCTATTCTCATAAGTAGCCTTAGGCCACTTTTCTAACTTTGGTTATGAATTACACGCCACTGAGCTTCCCGGAGGCGTGAAGGGTTCAGCATGTGTGTTAGCTGCTTCTCTTGCTGTGGTAATGAAATACCTAACAACAAGCAGCTTATTCTGGCTCACAGTTTGAGGGGATACAGTGCGTTGCTGGAGGGAAGGCATGGCAGGAGAATTGGGAAGCTGGATGGTCAGTTTGCATCTATACCCAGGAAACAAAGAGAGGCCCAACAAGGAAACCTCAAGGCCTTTGTCCCCACACACTCCCCTCCAACCAGTGACCCACTTCCTCCAGCAAGGCTCCAAATCTGAAGGGCCGTCTTCTCAAACACTGCCACAATCGGGGCACCAGGTGTTTAAAGCTTGAGTTTATGGAGAACATTTCACATTTGATGGCTTGGACTGATCACTGGCATACGCAGAAATCCCCGATCCTTCCCTAAGGAGGACTGAATCATTTGTGGATGAATTTGTTCTTATTTTTCCTCTGGTTCTTCTGATCCTGTTCATGACTAAAATCAAGTGAACTTGAGCTTATTTGAGTAGTGGTTCTCAACCTGTGGGTCATGACTCCTCTGAGAGTTGAATGACTTTTTCACAGGGGTCACATATCAGATAGTTACCTTACAATTAATAATAGTAGCAAAATTATAGTTATGAAATAGCAACAAAATAATTTTATGGTTGGGGAATCATCACAACATGAGGAACTGTATTAAAGGGGTCAGGGCATTAGGAAGGTTGAGAACCACTGGACTAGAGGCAGAAACATGGCAAGGTTCCTAGAATCACCATGGCAACACTGCTGCCATGTTAAAAGACACCTCCAGGCCCAGTACTGTGGTCCAAGTGTCATCTTCTGCAGACTTCACTGGATAGGCTCAGCCCAACTGCTGAGGCTTCCTTTGAGTGCTGGGCCCTGGTACAGGATTCCCCTGACCATCAGTCATACTCTGTGCCTGGAGACAGGGCAGTCTCTGAGTAGAAAGTGGCATTCTGTAGGGTGCTGCATTGTTTGGGCTCCAGAAATCACTTATATAGTCCTGCCCTCTCTCTGGTTCTTTATAGCCCATCCTTAGAAAACACTAGCATGCAAGTCTCCATATCAGGAAAGACCAAACACAGATGACCCCTACCTGGGGTCTGTGCCATGGCTCACTTGTGGGGCCTCCAGAGGGAATAGTAGTAATGTAGTAATGGGTTTTCAGGCAGAATGTGTTCATCAGAATATCTGAGCCAGAGAGGAGGCAGCACAATGCGCTGGAAGAAGCCAGCTGCAGTATAGAGCTGTCAAAGCCACCATTACCCATGAAGACTTGGACACAACCATCAGCACTGCCTGGGCTGAATGGTCAGCTCAGACATTGGCCAACCATGAAGACACATGACCCTGGCCAAGAGGACAGCTCTGCAACCCTGAGCCATGTGCTCAGCCTAGTTCTTAATTTCCCATCTGACCCACGGGCAGGACATACCTGATGCTATTCTTGTTGACCACACAAACTTGTCTCCACAGGAAGAGAATGGGTGCATGCAGATAGTACCCAGTGCTTTGGGATACTTTAGAGGCTGAACCTGGCTGTGCTAACTTAAAAGTCCTCCCCCAAGCTTCTCCCCAGTAGGAATGAGGCACCAGGGACTGTTGTTCCAAGCACACCTTCTAATGAATATGGATTAAAATGGTAATAAACACTGAACAAATAATAGACACAATTGCCTTATAAAATAAATTCATATGTTTGAAAGTCATGGCATGCTTTGGGGATTTGTGTAATTTTCACATCTCTCTCACCTCTACCAGTGTTTGGCTTTCTCATTAGATTCTTATTTGGACAAAACAACAGAGAATTTTGATGTATGAATCATCACCAAGACACTTGTAAGCAGTTATCCTAAATCAGCCCTAAGGCTTCCCTTGTGCCAGCTCCAGGCAGACAGGTGTCTCTCTCCTGGATTTTGAATTACATAGAGAAATAGATTTGTCCAAACATCATGTTCCGCTATGCACATGTGACCTTTGACCTATGACCTCATGAGCTAGAAAGCAGGCCGTGTATCTGCCCCCCCTTCTCCATAATCGATCTACTCGCCCCACTTCCACTTCCTCCCTCCCTCCCTCCCTCCCCCTCTCTCTTTCTCCCTGTCTCTCTCCTTGTCTCTCTCTCCTCTCTCCTTCCCCTCCCCTTCCCCCTTCCCCCCTTTTCCCAGTCTTCTTTCTGTTCCTTCTCTGGCCTCTTTTCCATCATCACATTGTCCTTTATAAGGATCCTTCTTGTGACAAGGAGCCTACCTGTGTGGTAACCTGAGATGACATCTCATCTGGAGGTCTTAACTCCTCAAGGTCCCTCCTGCCCTGTGAGGTGGCACATTCACAGTGCAAGACTGGGATGCATCCATATTTCAGAACCACATCTGCCATGTCTGCTCTATGTACGGCCCACAGGTTATCTACTTGTGAAGTTCTCCCTAGGAACTACTACAGTGGCCTTTTTTCAAAAACAAAAATACTGTGGGTTTGCTTTTAGGGTAAAATATGTAAGTCATCCAGGAATGCCCTACTATTTTAACAAGCCTTGTGCTGTCTCCTCTAGGTGAGTTTCTCAAAACTCACAGGCAGTTTGCCTCTGTATCTACACTGAGGACAGTGCTGCCATCAACAGGAGCACAGGGTCCTATCGAGGCCTTATTTATAATTTTTAGAGGCAACTCCATGCTGTCCTCCATCCTAAGTACATGTCTCACACTCTAACAGACAGGGCTACAACTGTGTGCGCAGTGGCAGTGTTCTGTGTATGGTACCAGATAATTTTAAGAAAGAAGGACTCAAATTAAATATTCTTACTGGAATAGGGTTGGGAGAGCACTGGGAGGTGACTAGAGTCGTTACCTGATTCTTGTGATGATTTCAAAGGCATAAGCATCCATCCATCCACCAGTTATATACCCTAAGTGCCCACACTTTGGGTGTGTTGCTTACAGATGAAGCTAGTAAGAGCCAAGGATACATAGTCCCTAAGTATTTTTCCTGGCAGACTTTAGCTTCCACTTGCCTAGTGGTCATAAAGCTATGCTTTCTGGCTTTCAGTTTTTGTGAGCTGCTGGCCACTGGGTCTCCTCTCAGAGATCCCTCAGCGTGTGTAGATAATGTTCAAATGAAAGCTTGTTGTCGAGGTCACAGTGAGGTTTTCACAAGTGAAAAGAGTGGAAAAGGGTCTCATTGAACTCAGCGGAAGTATGACAGGCCTGGCTCCTTCAAGGACTCTGCGTAAGATGTGAGATCTCCCTTGCTCTCCAGCCACCAACACCTCCCAGCTGTGTTGGCTCCCAGACTCTTCCTCTCCCTTTAAAGATGGTGGCAATGGTAAGGTTCCCCAGCTCTCCTTAAAGGCCAGCTTCGATCTCTATGACCCTCTGAAACGGGGTCAAAGGGAAACCTCTCTGAGCTGAGACCAGCTGACCCACAAGCTTTCATCTCCCTTATAAAGTAAATGGTCACATCCCTGGGACCATGCACGGCATCTTTGAAGACGTCACTCTATAACCTCAACTACAGGATGGCTCGCATTAGGACCCCAGAGAGGCAAGTTGATGAGGCACCTTGGCTTTTATAGATCTCCCCAACTACACAGATATGACCTGGAGATCTATGGGGAAAGCTACTTCCCAGGGATTCAGTTTGAGCTTTGTTTTTGTGGTCCAGCAGAGCCTCACCATCCGACTCCATTGCAACCTGGCAATGCAGAAGTGAAGTTACTAACATCTGTGCCCTTGGTCAGCATTAACCACCACATGGCCCTCAGATGCTACCTGCTGTCCTGCTCTCATTGTCCCTGTCCCACATGGCGTTGCCCTCAATGGAGCCAGTGGCATTCACCCTGAGGATAGGGTGCTTTCTTAATTTCTTATCATTTGTTCATTCTAATGGATTTTCCCATGAACTGGGCAGGGGGGGGTGTCTGAGGCCTCCAAGTCTGAAACTTTCTGCTAATGAAATTGTCCTTGACTGTTAAGTTAATGAAACTGCAGAGGGAATTGTTCAGGAACTAGGGGCAGGCCTCTGTCTTTCCCTGCTCTTTCAGATGACTCTGTTGGGACACAATCATGACGGAGAATTGAGGCTACTTTGGATGGGGGCGGAGGCTGCAGAGTTGAGGCCATTTTTTTTTTGTCTGCCGTCATATAAAATTGAAAGCACAGAGAGTGCCAGGAGAAAGTTTTTTAAACTTTTATGAATTATTCCCACAAGGAGTCATAAGCATTTTTCACTGTGGCCATTTCAGCTCAGCGGAGCGGCGAGTGGCCGACAGCTGCCTGGTTTTGTGATTAAAGGCTATGTCTGCTGCCTGGTCACACGGGCCTGGAAGAGGGTGGACCGTGTCCTCGGGGCCAAATCCATCCAGTCAGGAAACAGGAGAACAAAATACAAGAACAAGCTGTGGTCCCGTGAGGAGTTGCTTCCCCTAGCCAGACTGAGAGGGCAGGTACTGAGTGCTGAGGTGAGAGACAGCCCCCCCCCCCCCAGGAGAATGAACCGCCGTGGCTGGTGTTCATACACACTTGACTAGAGGCTGCTGTGGGCTGTGAATTTCCGTTCTCAGGTTTTTTTTATTAATTCATTCATATTACATCTCAATTGTTATCCCATCCCTTGTATCCTCCCATTCCTCCCTTCCTCCCGCTTTCACCCTATTCCCCTCCTCTATGACTATGACTGAGGGGGACCTCCTCCCCCTGTATATGATCCTAGGGTATCAAGTCTCTTCTTGGTAGCCTGCTATCCTTCCTTTGAGTGCCACTAGGCCTCCCCTTCAAGGGGATGCGGTCAAAAATGGGGCACCAGAGTTTGTGTGAAAGTCAGTCCCCACTCGCCACTTAACTGTGGAGAATGTCCTGTCGATTGGCTAGATCTGGGTAGGGGTTTGATGTTTACTGCATTTTTGTCCTTGGTTGGTGCCATAGTTTGAGCAGAACCCCTGAGCCCAGATCTGCCCATCATAGTGTTCTTCTTGTAGGTTTCTAGGACCCTCTGGAGCCTTCTATTTCCCCATTCTCCCATGCTTCTCTCACCTAGAGTCCCAATAGGATGTCCTCCCCTCTATTCCACTTTCCTGATAAGTAAAGATTTTCATGGGACCTGCCCCTTGAGCTAGTGTCCAGTTATAAGTGAATATATACCATTTGAGTCTTTCTGCTTCTCGGTTAACTCACTCATTATGGTCATTTCTAGTTCAATCCATTTGTCCACAAATTTCGGGAATTCCTTGTTTTTAATAACTGAGTAGTATTCCATAGTGTAAATGTACCACAGTTTCTTTATCCATTCTTCTAGTGAGGGACACTTAGGCTGTTTCCATTTTCTGGCTATTATAAATAAGGCCTCTAGGAATCCAACTCTACCTCCGTATGGTTTCTAGTAGAAGTTAGTGTGCACACATGTGCTCTGCCAAGGAGCTACAATGTCTCCACATACTTAGGTGGAGCTCAGAGGTACATTTGAGAGCTAGCTGAAGACATCATGACCTTCTGTGTAGCCTACTTCCTCCTCCCCAAAACAAGAACCTCTGAGATAATCACACACAGGTGTTAAGTTCCTAAGGTACAGCCCTGGTTGAGATGTCTCCTGCTGGCCCATTAACGTCCTCAATCGGTATTTTTAATATCTGATGGCCTGGTGATTAGCTGTGCAGTGCATTTAGCCCTTGTGTCTCCTCATCCATGGTTCTTCATCCCCTGTTAGCTATCATGTGACCCTTTCAAAGGAACTAGCAGGTCTCTGCAGAAGGCACAGTGTTAGTGAGCAGAGAGTACCCCCTTTTGTATGAAGCACGTGCCAAGATCTGTTCTGCCCCTGGAACATCTGGGTCTGATACCCATGACAGGGGAGTTCCCTGAGCATCTACTATCTTGTATCCTACAGTTTCCTGTGTCCTGAGGGAACTTCACTAAGCAATGGTGATGCTTTTGCTCATATCCCAGCTCACTGTGTAGGTTCCTGTACATCCTAGAGTCAGACTCCTTTGTGGGAAATGACAATGAGGGACTGTCACGACTTGACTCTGAGATATCCCCTGGGGGCTCACGTTTTGGAAACCCCATTGCCAGCTGATGGTTTTAGGGGAAGTGATGTGGCCCTTAGATGGAGTGACCCCTTGATGCGTTCATCATGTGCTGGTATTATTGAGAAGCGATAAAAGTAGGAGGTAGGAGCTTGTTGGAGGAAGTGAATCACTGGCATGTGCCCTAGAAAGATATATCTTATTTCCCGTCTCTGCCTCGCCGCCACTTCTCAGCTTCTATGATATAGAATCTTGGTTCACATGCTCTGGCCACCATTACTGTTTAGCCTTACCTCAGGTCCCAGGGGAGCCAGATGGGCTGGTCAACTTGACACAAGCTGGAGCTATCTGAAAAAAGGAAATGTCCATTGAGAAAAATGCCTCCAAAAGATCCAGATGTAGGGCATTTTCTTTTTCTTTTTCCTTTTTCCTTTTTTCTTTTCCTTTTTGAGATAGAGTTTCTCTGTGTAGCCTTGGCTGTCTTGGACTCACTTTGTAGACCAGGCTGGCACAGAGAGTCTCCTGCCTCTGTCTTCCTGAGTGCTGGGATTACAGGTGTGTGCCACCATACCCAGCTGTAGAACATATTCTTGATTAGTGATTGGTTGGAGGAGTGCCCAAACCATTATGGGTAGTACTATCTCTGCGCTGGTGGTCCTGGGTCTATAAGAAAGCAGGCTGAGCGAGTCATGGGGAGCAAGCCAGTAAGCAGCACCCCTCCATGGCCTCTGCATCAGCTCCTGCCTCCAGGACAGAGAATACCTGAGAAGCCATGGTGGGCAGGAAAGAAATCAGAAGCCCTCGGTGTGGAACGGAGAGTAAGGTGGACAAAAACAGCTGGTCTTTGAGCTTCAGCAGCCAGATGGGTGTGTGCCACATGTGGGCTCCTGCTGTGCCCCCAAGGCCCATCTGTGGACATTGAGCTAACTGGAAGAGGGCTTTGTGAAACCTTGGATGCCAGGAGTTTGTGAACAGGTTGCAGAGCAGAGCAGTGAGGATGCACAAGCAAATGCCTCTATTGCAGAGCCAAAAAAAAAAAAAAAAAAGTGCAAGTGTGAGTTAGGAAGCATCTTTAAGCTTTGATTTCCAAGGCATTTGGCTAGCAGCTCATAATTTTACACAGCTGCTGTAATAACATGGTTAGCTGACTTGTACTAGACGCTGCTAGGAAATATTTCAGAAATGGTGTTCTCCTCCAATTTCTAAGCACGACATATGCCTGGCATGGAACCACCCCATGACATAACCAGCGATTAGAGAGTGACAACCCTCCCATTATCACAGGAGTCACAGTCCACATGACTGGACTATCTTGGGCCAAATATTACTGGGAAATATGTGTTGAATTTGTCCTTTAAGACAGGGAGTATAAATATACCCTTAAAGATCATTTGCCACTGTCCATAGAGGTTGAAATCATGTCTAATATTAGTAGATGATAAATGAACTGGCAAATTGAAAGTTACTGCTAGAAAAATATGCCTGGTACAAAGTGGGTAATGTCAAAGTAAATGCTGCCTCTCACATTCATGCTGCCAATTCTGGAAATAAAATAATTACACTCTTCCTAAAATCGTGATGCCCAGGAAAGGTAAATGAGCGCTTCTCAAAGCCACTCTGCACCCACCCTCTGTTACGCCAGGCTGAGCCAGGCTGGCATCCGGGCACCTGCTTCCGGCAGTTGTGGAGCTATGTATTACACATGGTGACAGGCCAGGCTTGAAAGGAATCTGTCTTTACTTCATAGCCAACGGTTGCTTTGGAAACCCTGCGCCTTTGTTTGTTGTCAGAAATGTGCTCATAATCACGTACTTCTCCATCCAGGTAATCCGTCCAGCCCAAAGTAGAGCCAATTTTCCCAGCTCATTGCTACCAGCTCAA